>NW_028324217.1:10182500-11632500 GCF_054372755.1 Phalangium opilio | reverse complement strand
CTAAATATGGACTTGAAATGGGTCTAAGTATGGACTTGAAATGGGTCTAAATATGGACTTGAAATGGGTCTAAATATGGACTTGAAATGGGTCTAAATATGGACTTGAAATGGGTCTAAATATGGACTTGAAATAGCTAAATATGGACTTGAAATGGGTCTAAATAAGGACTTGAAATGGGTCTAAATATGGACTTGAAATGGGTCTAAATATGGACTTGAAATGGGTCTAAATATGGACTTGAAATGGGTCTAAATTTGGACTTGAAATGGGTCTAAATATGGACTTGAAATGGGTCTAAATATGGACTTGAAATGCGGGTAAATATGGACTTAAGTGCTCATTTAATTGTAAAGATTAAATAGGAAAATTGAGGCTGGGTGAAAGATAAGTGTAGTTTTAATTTTAATTAAATAAGGTATCCATGAATTTAACCAAAAAAATCGTGTTTTGCGTTAATTTCACCTCGATTAAGTTTGGTTTAAAGGCTTATCTCGATTAAGTTTGGTTTAAAGGCTTATCTCGATTAAGTTTGGTTTAAGGTCGAGCTAAAGCCAACTTGGGAAGGGGGGAGGGGTTTTTCATATGCCTTTAGTTTCTGCTCATTTCCAAGCAAGTGTTTCAATTAAAAATTTTCAAGACTTTACAAACCGAAAGACAACATTTCAAAGATTACAACAAAAATGTGAAAAACTTTTATTTTTGAAATTACATTAAGTTAAATGACATTAAATTTAAAGTTACTAATTCCAATATATCTTGTCTTTCCGTCGTTTAAATTGCATACAATTTTGCATACACGCGCATTTACACCTACGCTAGTGGTTAATCGAGACACTTTTGCAAAATGTCAATTATTTAACTATTTAAGTCACTAATTAAATTAATTTATTCGCTTAACTAGTTACATAATTGACATTTTGCAAAAGTGTCTCGATTAACCACTAGCGTAGGTGTAAATGCGCGTGTATGCAAAATTTTGCGCAATTTAAACGACGGAAAGACAAGATATATTGGAATTAGTAACTTTAAATTTAATGTCATTTAACTTAATGTAATTTCAAAAATAAAAGTTTTTCACAATTTTATTGTAATCTTTGAAATGTTGTCTTTCGGTTTGTAAAGTCTTGAAATTTTTTATTTGAAACACTTGCGTGGAAATGAGCAGAAACTAAAGGCATATGAACAACACCTCCCCCCTTATCAAGTTGGCTTTAGCTCGACCTTAAAGGCTTATCTCGATTAAGCTTGGTTTAAAGGTTTATCTCGATTAAGCTTAGTTTAAAGGTTTATCTCGATTAAGTTTAGTTCAAAGGTTTATCTCGATTAAGTTTAGTTCAAAGGTTTATCTCGATTAAGTTTAGTTCAAAGGTTTATCTCGATTAAGTTTAGTTCAAAGGTTTATCTCGATTAAGTTTAGTTCAAAGGTTTATCTCGATTAAGTTTAGTTCAAAGGCTTATCTCGATCAAGTTTGGTTTAAAGGCTTATCTCGATCAAGTTTGGTTTAAAGGCTTATCTCGATTAAGTTTGGTTTAAAGGCTTATCTCGATTAAGTTTGGTTTAAAGGCTTATCTCGATTAAGCTTAGTTTAAAGGTTTATCTCGATTAAGTTTAGTTTAAAGGTTTATCTCGATTAAGTTTAGTTCAAAGGTTTATCTCGATTAAGTTTAGTTCAAAGGCTTATCTCGATTAAGTTTGGTTTAAAGGTTTATCTCGATTAAGTTTGGTTTAAAGGCTTATCTCGATTAAGTTTGGTTTAAAGGCTTATCTCGATTAAGTTCGGTTTAAAGGCTTATCTCGATTAAGTTTGGTTTAAAGGCTTATCTCGATTAAGTTTGGTTTAAAAGCTTATCTCGATTAAGCTTAGTTTAAAGGTTTATCTCGATTAAGTTTAGTTCAAAGGCTTATCTCGATCAAGTTTGGTTTAAAGGTTTATCTCGATTAAGTTTGGTTTAAAGGCTTATCTCGATTAAGCTTAGTTTAAAGGTTTATTTCGATTAAGCTTAGTTTAAAGGTTTATCTCGATTAAGTTTAGTTCAAAGGTTTATCTCGATTAAGTTTAGTTCAAAGGCTTATCTCGATCAAGTTTGGTTTAAAGGTTTATCTCGATTAAGTTTGGTTTAAAGGCTTATCTCGATTAAGTTTGGTTTAAAGGCTTATCTCGATTAAGTTTGGTTTAAAGGCT
This sequence comes from Phalangium opilio, assembly GCF_054372755.1. NCBI lineage: Eukaryota > Metazoa > Arthropoda > Arachnida > Opiliones > Phalangiidae > Phalangium > Phalangium opilio. The sequence goes on along the minus strand of NW_028324217.1, from coordinate 11,630,314 downwards.
TATCTCGATTAAGTTTAGTTCAAAGGCTTATCTCGATCAAGTTTGGTTTAAAGGCTTATCTCGATTAAGTTCGGTTTAAAGGCTTATCTCGATTAAGTTTGGTTTAAAGGCTTATCTCGATTAAGTTTGGTTTAAAAGCTTATCTCGATTAAGCTTAGTTTAAAGGTTTATCTCGATTAAGTTTAGTTCAAAGGCTTATCTCGATCAAGTTTGGTTTAAAGGTTTATCTCGATTAAGTTTGGTTTAAAGGCTTATCTCGATTAAGCTTAGTTTAAAGGTTTATTTCGATTAAGCTTAGTTTAAAGGTTTATCTCGATTAAGTTTAGTTCAAAGGTTTATCTCGATTCAGTTTGGTTCAAAGGCTTATCTCGATCAAGTTTGGTTTAAAGGTTTATCTCGATTAAGTTTAGTTCAAAGGCTTATCTCGATCAAGTTTGGTTTAAAGGTTTATCTCGATTAAGTTTGGTTTAAAGGCTTATCTCGATTAAGCTTAGTTTAAAGGTTTATCTCGATTAAGCTTAGTTTAAAGGTTTATCTCGATTAAGTTTAGTTCAAAGGCTTATCTCGATCAAGTTTGGTTTAAAGGCTTATCTCGATTAAGTTTGGTTTAAAGGCTTATCTCGATTAAGTTTGGTTTAAAGGCTTATCTCGATTAAGCTTAGTTTAAAGGTTTATCTCGATTAAGTTTAGTTCAAAGGCTTATCTCGATCAAGTTTGGTTTAAAGGTTTATCTCGATTAAGTTTGGTTTAAAGGCTTATCTCGATTAAGCTTAGTTTAAAGGTTTATTTCGATTAAGCTTAGTTTAAAGGTTTATCTCGATTAAGTTTAGTTCAAAGGTTTATCTCGATTAAGTTTAGTTCAAAGGCTTATCTCGATCAAGTTTGGTTTAAAGGTTTATCTCGATTAAGTTTGGTTTAAAGGCTTATCTCGATTAAGTTTGGTTTAAAGGCTTATCTCGATTAAGTTTGGTTTAAAGGCTTATCTCGATTAAGTTTGGTTTAAAGGCTTATCTCGATTAAGCTTAGTTTAAAGGTTTATCTCGATAAAGTTTAGTTCAAAGGCTTATCTCGATCAAGTTTGGTTTAAAGGTTTATCTCGATTAAGTTTGGTTTAAAGGCTTATCTCGATTAAGCTTAGTTTAAAGGTTTATCTCGATTAAGCTTAGTTTAAAGGTTTATCTCGATTAAGTTTAGTTCAAAGGCTTATCTCGATCAAGTTTGGTTTAAAGGCTTATCTCGATTAAGTTTGGTTTAAAGGCTTATCTCGATTAAGCTTAGTTTAAAGGTTTATCTCGATTAAGTTTAGTTTAAAGGTTTATCTCGATTAAGTTTAGTTCAAAGGCTTATCTCGATCAAGTTTAGTTCAAAGGCTTATCTCGATCAAGTTTGGTTTAAAGGCTTATCTCGATTAAGTTTGGTTTAAAGGCTTATCTCGATTAAGTTTGGTTTAGAGGCTTATCTCGATTAAGCTTAGTTTAAAGGTTTATCTCGATTAAGCTTAGTTTAAAGGTTTATCTCGATTAAGTTTAGTTCAAAGGCTTATGTCGATCAAGTTTGGTTTAAAGGCTTATCTGGATTAAGTTTAGTTCAAAGGCTTATGTCGATCAAGTTTGGTTTAAAGGCTTATCTGGATTAAGTTTGGTTTAAAGGCTTATCTCGATTAAGCTTAGTTTAAAGGTTTATCTCGATTAAGCTTAGTTTAAAGGTTTATCTCGATTAAGTTTAGTTCAAAGGCTTATCTCGATCAAGTTTAGTTCAAAGGCTTATGTCGATCAAGTTTAGTTCAAAGGCTTATGTCGATCAAGTTTGGTTTAAAGGCTTATCTGGATTAAGTTTGGTTTAAAGGCTTATCTCGATTAAGTTTAATTTAAAGGTTTATCCTGATAAAGTTTAATTAAAGGTTTATCTTGATTAAGTGTGAAATAGAAATACGAGGCTTTATCAACAGCTATACAGTTTAAATATTAATTAAGTAGTCCATTTAAAATTTATTCGAGTTTTTATCCAAAATATGTATATTGTATGTTTAAATTCACCCTAATTATACTTAATTATGCTGAAATTAATGAAGGATTGTGGTTTGGCAGTATTGATTTAGCTTATAAATTGAGCTTCAAAAAATTAGTAACCTTAATTTTAATGTTTAGATGAGTTTTTGATTAGTTCCAACACATTGCGTTCAATTTTTATCATGCCCAGTGCTAAATTTGCGGTAACGTGTACCGGGGAGCCCGTTACAACGGATCACTACAAAGGTTACAATGTTAATGAATGATACGATTCCATAGTTTCGCTTAAATACCGGTAATTAAATCAACTAAACAATTCATAGCAATTCTGACATATAAACAAACGGCAATGAGGACTGTGGAAATAGCGAACGTAACCCTCTGTTTCCCACGTGGTTACGTTGAAAAAAAATCTGCACATGGAATTTATTTGACTAATTACGTAAAGACAATGTTCTCCTGGATTAATCAGCACCACTGTTACTTATATTTCTAAATTAAACAATCCACTCTTGGTAACAAATAATTTATAAAACGTAATATCATATACGGACTGTTTCACCAGGAAAAAAATTGTTTTAACGAATCGTTTCCAACGTGGTTACGTTGAGAGAATCTGTGCTGATGTAAACATGGAAATTCCTCTACATTGGTTTAGTTTAAGGAAATATATCACACATCTTCACAATTAGTAGCATTTTAGTGAGATTAACAAATAATGAAACCCTGTATACCTGCTATCGCTGCCTACGCTATATCAAGGCCCGAGTACGGCGCCCAATTTCCATTGAAAAATTGACAATTTAAGTTGCCGTTTTTTCCCACCAGGAGCGCTTGTAGCAGGACCTGTGTGACGTCATATTATTTGAAATACTTATTTTCCCGCGCTAGAAAGAGGGAAAATCTCCGGGCGAAACTGGGCAACGGCGGGATTTTAGGTACGTGGTAGAACGCGCGCGTACGCGGCAGCGGTCTTTTGGGTTGGTTGCTTTGGACATTTAGTTAACTTTTAATGTAAGTAAGCAACTTCGTTTTAATTATGTTACTAGTCGAAATAATGTTTATTAAAATTTTAGAAATGGGAAGGTTTTCAAGTTTTGTTTACGCACAGTGGTGATATGAATTGACAATCGGGCGGTATCCTAACCAAGGCTTAAGGGTTGTCAGCTACCTATTTGAAAACGTTTTGCGTTCATTGGCATATTTTGAAGCGTGAAGGAATGTATCATTTGAAAAATCAAAATGGTAGTGTGTATTGTACCTGGATGTAATGAAAACGAGAAGAGGAGAACGCAAAGAAATTCAAAACATCGAGATTGGAATAACCAAATTAGTTTTCATCTTTTTCCGAAAGAAGAGTTCTTGAGGAAAAAGTGGATATGCTCAATATTCAACAAAAATAGTAGTGATGACATTACTGAGGAAATAAATAAAATTCATAGCAATGGGGACTCTAAGGTGTGTTCTCGTCATTTTAAAGAGAATGATTTTAGTAATTCCTGCTCAAGAAAGAGACTAAAACCTAATGCTGTACCAACAGTTATAACTGATTGTGATAATTCATGTTCGTGCTCAAGGAATAGGCTACAACCTGACGCAGTACCAACCGTGATAACCGACTGTGATAATTCAAGTCATTTAAATTTAAACAAGGCATTGAGTTCCTTTTCAACCCCAAGAATTGCCCTTTCACCTGTTACAAACCGAATTCCTGCCATTGAAAGAAATGAAACTATTACATTTCAGTCTTGTAATTCAAGTTCGTGCTCAAGGAATAGGCTACAACCTAACGTTGTATCAACCGTGATAACCAACTGTGATAATTCAAGTTTTGGCAATAATTCACCTAAAAATTTAAACCAGTCATTGAGTGCCTTTTCAACGCCTAGAATTAACCTTTCACCTCTTACAAATCGAATTCCTACCATTGAAAGAAATCAAACAGTTACATTTCAGTCTTGTAAATCTTTTGCTAGTCCTATTAAGAAATCGCGGAAACATGAATATTTTGGGGTTGTGCCAAGAACATTTGTTAATGATATTCAACTGGAACAAAAGTCAAATTTGGCCAGAGAAAGACTGAAAAGGGCTCTTAAATGTCATGAGACACCAAATAATGTAGTGAATAGCCCAATTTTTTCAAGAAAAAGACTTTTTAATACCACTGAATATCACCAACTGAGTACCTTTCCTAATGAAAATGTATACAACCAAGAAGATCAGTCTTCAAATTTTAGCATCAATATTAAGAAACGCCTTTTTGGAAACGAAGAAACTATTAAATTTAATGAAGAAGTTCCTATGCAGAGTCCCGATGCTTTAATTCAACCAGAAGAAATTGTTCCTACGCATAGCCCTGATATGATAGAACCAGAACAGAAGTTTCCTGCACATCTACCAGTTAAAAGTATTCAAACCAAAGAAAATTTTCCTGCACATCTACCAGATAAAAGTATTCAAACTAAAGAAAATGTTCCTGCACACATACCTGATGAAAATATGCAAACCAAACAAAATTTTCCAGTATATGTACCTGATGAAAATATTGTAACTAATGAAAAAGTTCCTGAATATGAACCTGATGAAAATATTCTAATGAAAGAAAACGTTCCTGAACATGAACCTGATGAAAATATTCTAACCAAAGAAAACGTTCCTGAATATGTACCTGATGAAAATATTCTAACCAAAGAAAAAGTTCCTGAATATGTACCTGATGAAAATATTCTAACCAAAGAAAAAGTTCCTGAATATGTACCTGATGAAAATATTCTAACCAAAGAAAAAGTTCCTGAATATGTACCTGATGAAAATATTCTAACCAAAGAAAAAGTTCCTATATTTATTCCTCTTATTAAAAAGGATGCTACAACTCAAGCGTCAACATATACTCGCAAGAGAGTATGTAAATATTCCACAAGAAAACTCACTAGGAACATTTTTAAATTGAAGACGCAAATTAAAATAATGCGTAAACAAATTTCAACCCTAAAAGCGACATTAAAAAACCTCAAAGAAGATAATCAAAAGAAGGAAGTAATTCAAATCAATAAAATTGTGGAAAATGCTAAGAATTCCGATGATGTAAAAGCTAAGTTCTTAATGGAACAAGTTCTTATATATGGAAAAAAAACCATTCCTTATCACGAGTCCACCTTGAGGATTTGCTGTTTGATTTTCAAGAAATCTGCATCAGCTTACAACTACATTAGGGAATTGGAAGTCTTACATTTGCCACACAGGACCACCCTTAAGAGATTTATTGGGCACTCATCAGGAGAGGATGGCATAACCTCTTTAGTTAAAGAAAGGCTCTCGAGCGAGTTTGCAAAAATAACAAACGAGAAGGAGATTTTAGGGTCTTTAATGTTTGACGAGATGAAAATAAAAGCAAAGTTACTCTACGATCGCAACCTTGATACATTTTTTGGCAAACCAACTACAAGCATCCCACTTAAAAATAACAGTAGTGATCATGAAGAGAAACTAGCTACTCATGTTCTCTGTTTCATCTTTCAAGGACTGTGCACAAATTTTAAACTCCCAGTTGCATATTTCTTCACGGCAAACTTGGATGGAGAACAATTACATCAACTAGTCCTAAAGGTCATAAAAGCTGTTGAAGATAGTGGGTTTCGAGTAATAAGGCTGGTATCAGATAATGCGAAGACGAACACATCCGCGTTTAAGAAATTCAGCAATGGAATTTTAAAGCATGAGATTATTCATCCTTTGGATGCTGAACGAAAATTGTTTATTGCGTTTGACCAGAGTCATTTAATTAAAAACATTCGGTCACAGTTTCTGGAAAGGTTTATGCTGTGCATCGGCATTGTAATTTCTTCGCACTTCCTCGTTCAGCTTTACAACAAGCAGAAAGGCATGTTTGTCAAACCAGTAAGGTTTTTAACCCGAAAGATCCTTTTCCCAACAACATTTGAAAAGATGAATGTGCTGAGAGCGATACAAGTTTTCTCGCAGCCAGTTACTGCAGCATTAAAAACAATGTTACAATTAAACCAAGTGAAGGTTGAAGAACGCGACAGCCTGGAGGTTACAATTTTTTTCATGGAAAACGTCAGAAAATGGTTTGAGATACATGATGTATGCAACACATCTCATGGGTATCGTTCAAGAAATGATAATAAACTGCCTTTTCAAAGCATTGATGACGAACGTTTAACCTGGCTTGAAAATGAGTTTCTCCCATTTATCGAGGTTATCCAAAGCAACGCGCAAACTAAAACTGAAAAATTTACGGATGAGACATATCAAGCGATGGTTTTAACGACCAAATCTACAATAGGGTTAACCAAGCATTTGTTACACATTGGATTTCATTACGTTTTAACTAGAAAGCTATCAAGTGATGCGATTGAAGAAAGTTACAGTAGCCTTAGAAGTAGTGGCGGATTTAATGATCAATATATTCCAATGCAAGCCGAGGAAATAATATTGAAATTTCATCTACACTAGAGAAGAGTTCACGGAAAAAACTAGAAACACGTAAAGAAGACAGACAGTTATCCATTGTTGCCCAGGCAGAAGAAATCAGAGCTCGTCTTACCCCATACCTTTGGAAAGTTTTGCATTCTATGGAAAATGTTACTCCAAATGGTAATGTCTTGAATAATATCTAAAGGACTAAGTCTAAATTTATACCTTTTCAATTACAGATAGCTGTTACCCAACGATAAAAAATTGCACAATTTCCTTAATTGGTGGTTACATTGTAAAGGTGGCAGAAGAGCATACCGACTGTTATGAGTGTCTAGAGAAGCTTACCCAGCCAGCTTCAAATGCACCATTACTAAAATTGATTAAAGCACAGGACAACGGTGCTTTAAAGTACCCTAGCCGGCTTCTAATTTCTCTCCTGGTTAATGTTACAGAGTTCGCTGAATCTTCAATCAAACTTTTCCCTCAAAACTTGGTACTTGCTACGTATAGTGAAATTATCCTACCTTATTTTAGTCAACCTTTAAAATGTTCTTGTTCTGGAAATTTCAATCTCTCAAAATTACTTCTAGAAAAATATTTAAGGCCATTGTTGTATAATCATGCTCGCGATATCTCTGATATTCTGGAAATTAGAAAAACATTAACTATGAAACCACTATCCCGAAAGGTTTTAAAAGTATGAATAAATAATTAAATGATAATTGCAAGAAGTTTATTTCTTAAATTAAAAACATTCAATAGGCTTATATATGTTTCCTATCATAAGTCAATAGGCCTAACAATGAATATTTTCAATTATTCTCTTTCTGATAATTATTATTATTACTATAAATCTTTCTAAACATAATAATAATAATCATCATAAATCTTTCTAAACATAATAATAATAATCATCATAAATCTTTCTAATCATAATAATCATCATAAATCTTTCGAATCATAATAATCATCATAAATCTTTCTAATCATAATAATAATCATAAATCTTTCTAATCATAATAATAATCATAAATCTTTCTAATCATAATAATAATTATTAATCTTTCTAGTCATAATCATCATAAATCTTTCTAATCATAATAATAATCATAAATCTTTCTAATCATAATAATAATCATAAATCTTTCTAATCATAATAAGCCATAAATCTTTCTAATCATAATAATACTAATCATCATAAATCTTTCTAATCATAATAATAATCATAAATCTTTCTAATCATAATAATAATCATAAATCTTTCTAATCATAATAATAATCATAAATCTTTCTAATCATAATAATACTAATCATCATAAATCTTTCTAATCATAATAATAATCATAAATCTTTCTAATCATAATAATAATCATAAATCTTTCTAATCATAATAATAGTCATAAATCTTTCTAATCATAATAATAGTCATAAATCTTTCTAATCATAATAATACTAATCATCATAAATCTTTCCAATCATAATAAATTAATAATAATAATCATAGATCTTTCCAATCATAATAAATTAATAAGAATAATCATAGATCTTTCTAATCATAATAATAATTATTATAAATCTATCTAGTCATAATAATGATAATTATTAATCTTTCTAGTCATAATAATGATAATTATTAATCTTTCTAGTCATAATAATGATAATTATTAATGAAATGAAATGAAAAGTTTGTTTATTGTGCATAAAAAAAACTACTTACGTAGTTCTTTCTAATCATAATAATCATAATAATAATAATAATAATTATAAATCTAACTAATAATAAAAATATTTAATATTAGAATATTTGAATAATAATTACGTAATATTAGCATTGAGACGCTGAAAATATTATTAAAAAATTTGGCCCATCAAATTTATGCACGGTCCCTCCAATTTCAAATAAATGGAAGATCCCTTAAAATGGGACTGCTACGAGCGCCGTCTGCGAAAAGAAAAGAGCAAAAAACAAGGTGGCGCATCCCTTAAAAGTCCCCCCTAGCCAGAAGAGCGTACTCGGGCCTTGATATAGCGTAGGCAGCGCTGCTATATTTGTTGGTAGCAGAAAACGAAGCAGACTGCGTATTTTTATAATACAGAGCTGGAAATTAGCTTTTTTATCTTTAAAGGGGAAATACACTATGAAGACTATATTACATAGACAAACTAAAATACAACTTAAGCCTTGGCCGTAAAGAACGTTCAAAAACTTACTTTGATGGACCCTAAAAGGCACGTCCATCGTTTACGTTAGCGCATATAATTCAACATTCTCATGAGGACAGGTATACACGGTTTCATTATTTGTTAATCTCACTAAAATGCTACTAATTGTGAAGGTGTGTGATATAATTCCTGAAACTAAACCAATGTAGAGGACCAGATTATTCGTTAAAACAATTTTGATCATATTGAATCAGTCATACTGTGATGTTACGTTATCATTTGTTACCAACAGTGGATTGTTTAATTCATAAGTAACAGTGGTACTGGTTAATGCAGTAGGACAGTGTCGTTATATAATTTAATTAGTGAAATAATTTTCAGGTTTACATCACAGATTCTCTCAACGTAACCACGTTAGAAACGGAGGGTTACGTTGTTTGCTATTTCCACAGTCCACATTGCCGTTTGTTTATTGGTTTAAATTGCTATGAATTGTATAGGTATTTGATTTAATTACTGGTATTCAAGCTAAACTATAGAATAACATCATTCATTAACATATTGTATAGATAATCTTTATGTTACCACAAACCTAGCACAGGATATGATAAAAATTGAACGCAATTTGTTGGAAATAATCAAAAACTCCTCTAAACCTTAGAATTAAGGTGAATTAATTGTTGAAAGTCATTTTATAAGCTTAATGAGCACTGACGACAAGTCAATTTCAACGTAATTAAGTATAATTAACGTGAAATTAAACCCCAAATATACATTTTTTGGATGAAAACTCAGATAACTCTTAAATGATGTTCTTGATTAAGATTGTATCTACCCAAGCCGTTAGTAAAGCCCCATGTTTTCTCTTTCACACTTAAGCTAATTTAAATTATCTCCAAAGTACCTTAATAGGCGCGAAATTCAAAAGTTTTGCGTAAAATGAGAATCGAAAACTCCACTGAAAATTGTAATTAAACTCATTTTATAACCTAAATGTACACTGCCAAAACACAATCCTACGTTAATTTTAACTCAATTTAATATAATTAACGTGAAATTAAACCAAAATATACATTTTTGGATAAAAGCTCAAATAACTTTTAAATAAACTGTTTAATTATGATTAAAACTACCCAAGCCATTGGTAAAGCCCAATATTTTCTATTTCACACTTAAGTTAATTTAAACTATCTTTAAAGTACATTAATTGCCGCGAAATTCAAAAGTTTAGGGTACCACAATGATGAATATATGGCAAAAATATTAAACTGCACTAAACATTGAAATTAGGGTAAAAAATTCAAATAAATTTTAAGCTTAATCCACTCTCACGAACCACGCTCAAATTAAGATTAAAACCTTACAAGTTTTTCGTACAGCCACAGTAGTTTCCTATTTCACTTTCAAATTAATTTAAATGATAATTAAAATATATCAAAAGTGCATATAACTACATACATTAAAATTTTAGGGTAATTACAATTTAAGTTAATATTTTATTGAAACTTGTATTATAAACTAAATCCACACTAGATAAACAAGATAATCCGTTAAATTAAACTCAATCAAGTATAATTAATGTGAAAGATTCGTGTTTTGGGTAAATTCATGGATACCTTATAATTAAACTAACAAATTAAAATTAAAACTACACTTATCTTTCACCCAGCCTCCACTTTCCTGTTTAATTCTTGCGATTAATTAAATTGTCATTTAAAAGCATTTTTCCCCATTTTGAAAAGAGAGCCATTGAAAAGGAGCGATATTTAAAAGTTTTGGGGCAAAATAGTGTTTGTTAAGCAAGAGTCAAACAGTCACGCCTCTAAAGTTTGCAGTTAGGGAGAATTTCTTGTTCAAACTCGTTTAATAAACTGAAATAACACTAGTAAAAGAAGATAAGCCGTTAATTTAAACTTAATAACCATATTTAACGTGAAATTAATCGAAAACAATAGGTTTTTTGGGTAACTATAGATAACCCTGAACTGAAATTTTAAAATAAGATCAAACTACGCGAATTGTTCTTTCAGCCTAAATGTTTTCCTATTAAACACTAAAATTAATTACATTATCACTATAATTCATTAATAGGCTCCAAATACAAAACTTTAGGGTAAGGAATGTGTCAAAATGAAACTTTTCCATTTAAATTTTAATATATCATTAACATAGTTCGCAAAATCACCAGCAACAATTTAATCTGGCAACATTCAATGTAATAATGTTGCCAATAAAACAAGGGCGTCTAGCCCATAACTAAGCCACATCGCTAGCCATCTCTCGCTATCCCTAATTCAATAAATTTTCTTCTACTGAAATATCACCTAGCATACCATTCAAGTGGGGGGGGGGAGCAACAGAAAATTTTAAAGCACAGTCTTGCGATTAGTCTTGGAATTTGGGCCTCAAATTACAACCTCAAATCTGTTTGGTACACATCAACTTCAACGTAAATGTTCAATGTGATTACCATTGTGGTGCAGGCACTCTTCATCTGTCCATGTCTTGCAATAACTTTTCAAGCAACGAACTCATGGCGCAGGAAGTCCAATTAAATGCCTTCAGAGATTTTCTTATCAAGAAAAAGGGTCCGATAATTTGGTTTCCAAGAATGCCCTCCCGAAAATGCACGTTATGAAGGTTGAGTTGTTTACCAAACAGTTTAGAGGTTGCAATTTGAGACCCAGGTTCTAAGAGACTAAGACTAATCGTAGGACTGTGCTTTAATATATTTTGTTGCATTCAGGCATACAGTAAAACATGAATTCTAAACATTAATTTACACCCTGTATAATTTAGTATGACATCTCCCGTTGGCAGTATTGGGGGTTTTACATAAAGGGTCTGATCTCGACAACACTGTATATGTATACAGTGTACAAACAAATATTTTTCTTCCATTTTTCAAATACCGTCGTTTTTAAACTTCTTTCATAAATAATAGAGATGGGCCGATACCAGTTTAAACCGATACCGATATGATCCGATACTTGGGAAACCGATACGTACCGATACCGATATTTTACCCGATCCTTTGATTAAACCGATATCAAACCGATACCGATATGGTATCGGTATCGGCCCATCTCTAATAAATAAAGTACAACATTATTTGCTTATCGAAATCAATGTTTTTGAATATAAGTTAAATGTAATTAACGATACTTAAGTACTTCTTTAAGCAATTAGAAATAGATCAACCCCAAATGTATGACGGTAAAGCAAAAATAAAATTATTCAAATTTTAATTACAATAAGACTGAAGTGACAGATATTATAAAAAACGGCTTGGTTTGGACCAAGGCCGAAAAAACAAACGATATGTGTGAGGTTTATCATTTGACTGAAGTTTCAGATATTGCAATTGTTTTAGTTATTTTTAACCATTTAATCCTTAATCAATATTAAATTCAATCGAATGATTTTACTGTTAATCGATCCATTCCCTCTAAATTAATTGAAAAAATTACATATCTACGCTTTTTTAAGAACAATTACATTTTCCGAAAACATTTTATCATGAAATTAATTATTTTGAAGGGATTTCGTGTCGTTGCTCACTAACTTGTAAGCACCTTGACAGACACAGTTTTAATTGTTGCTGGCTTAACAAATTTTCAAGTTTGCACCAAAAAAGTTTAAATCTGTAGTAAGTTTCTGAGAAGACTGATGTTAGAGAAAATATGATAAAGAACTTTTTTTCTCAAACTAATTTATAAACTAATGTCGTCTTCTTGAGACAAAGCAACAATGTTTATCCTTTGTGGTTTCGTTTAGTAGGTGGCTCTCTGTAGCACAGGAAAAATGTGATATCGGTATAAATATAACCAGCAGTAAGATAAGGGACTAGAATTAAAATGCCCTAGCATTAGTAATAGAGCCTAGCACTAGTGAACAAATTTGACGATTTTATGCCGCTTCCATCGCCAAGTGAAGAGTTTGATTACCTCGTTACTTCTAGTCCCTTATCTTACTTCTGATATAACCAAAGGGTAAAGATTACATGAAAAGAAATACTTCTCAGTACCAATGACTAGTTATATTCATTTCATGCGGAAATAATATGGGTATACACATTATTCATTACCAGTTATGCGAAGGTCACACTTTACTCCGACCCCCCTTCCTCTATTTTCCCAATATAAAAATTTTAAAAGCACCAGTGGTTCAAGTGTATGGGTCATCTGAGCCGTCGCAACACACTCAGCCAATAATACCATATAGTTAGAAACATTTTCACATTGGTGACTCTCCGGACTTGCCCGCCAACCTTAATAACCTAAAACTATAAAACATTCGTGTACATGAATGATTATGATTATGGTTGTGGCTTGTCACTCGCTAGCGCCTGAAGGACCGATCACTCAGTGTAATTTGTGAACATTTGTAAGTGAGTAGACCATTTTAGAAAACTACAGAGAAACTAAAACACAAGGGTGATGCCGCCATTGGGGCCTTCTCTCTCTCTCGCCTAGAAGCACCGCTATAGGCAGAGCGAGTTGACTAGCCTCCTGCCTCTTGTGAACTTTGGCACCGTCTGGCGGTGACCCTTGGTGCGAGGGAGAATACCCCAATGGTGGCCTCGCCCCTGTGTGTTTTCCGAAATGGTCTTTTAGCGTGCTAACATGATTACGCGTAATACTTAACCGGTGTACAAGTAGCGCCAACAATGTAGAAAGGGGTGGTGACGTTTCAAATGAAGACTGAGTTATGACCAAGAAATTCTAAAGCACGGAGTGGGAAATTGCAGTGCAATCCTTTCTTCATAGAGGCGACAATAGAAATGTAGCATTTCGTTTAAATTTTTACATTTTCCTTTCGAATTATGTCAAAGTTCGCTTGCTCTTTTTAGAAAGTCAATAGAATATTTCAAATATTCTATGTTGATTTCTCAACACGTACTCCCTTCAAAATAATTAATTTCATGATAAAACGTTTTCGGAAAATGTAATTGTTCTTGAAAAAGCGTAGATATGTAATTTTTTCAATTAATTTAGAGGGAATGGATCGATTAACAGTAAAATCATTTGATTGAATTTAATATTGATTAAGGATTAAATGGTTAAAAATAACTAAAACAATTGCAATATCTGAACTTCAGTCAAATGATAAACCTCACAGATATCGTTCGTTTTTTCGGCCTTGGTCCAAACCAAGCCGTTTTTTTATAATATAACAAATTGCGGTGCGACGAAGTATAGGCTGCAGGGTTCAGAAGAGTCCTCGTAAGATGATATTCTGACATGGATACTTCAAGTCATTAAACTTCTGCTTTTACCATCCATTAACTTATTGAAACTAAAGAACACAAACAGAGATTAAAGGAATAGCGAACTGAATTAGAAATTATCTCAAATCTAAAGAAAACCTTACTTTTTTGAGAGTTTAAACTCTTCTGATTCCAAAAATATGCTTAATAAATATTTAAATATGAGGGAAAACACAGAAAAAACACTTCGAAAACGTGAAATTTGGGGGCAAAAGCAAATTTGCGGAGAAGATATTTGGCGGGTTTTTCTCCTTGCTACGTCACTCACGGCATCTCGCGGAAAAGCCAAGCGCATGCGCCCGAGACTTCCGAGCCTACTAACGCCGCGCGAATCTGAATAAAATAGGCTTAACGCGGCGCTGAGACACTAACAGTCGTCACGTGAGCAACATCTAGACTGAAAATTTCTCCTTACTACGTCATCAAACGAAACAAAATTTAACTAGGCCTTTTCCAAACACAAAACTTTGATTTCAATTTGTATAAATTTCTACGAAACCAAATACAAAAGTAAACATATCATAATAAACTAGATTTTAAGGATTTTTTTCGTATTTTAAGTTTGTGGATGACGAAAATTATGGCACTAACTCTTTAACCTGATTCTGGTCAAGGATAGAGAACCAAACTTCTCGTGAACATTATCGTGGGTATCCGCCTAAAAGAAAACAATATAAAAATATTTTAAGACTTCAAGTAATTTTTAAATAATTTTACTTCTTTCGGACCACGTTAAATTACAATAAAATATTAAAATTCTAATTATCTACTAGAAACATTGGTATGTTTCAATCGCTAAATCTAAAGCATAAATAGTTGAATGTTTTTTTCCTAATATACACAACTCTAAAACAAATAGTGTTAAAATGTTACTTCACAATATATTCTTTCACTAGCGGAAATCAAATGAAAGTAAAGTCATCTCATATTTAGTAACATTAACATGGTAAAGTAGTTTTTCCTAGACAAAACATAAGCATATTTCAATCTGACTACATCTTATCTGCTTCGGGTTTTGAAAACAAATATAATGGTTCCGGCTCTTCTTTATTTGTAAAATACCAACGGGATCAAGGAATTATTCTTGGGTATGTGAAGGTCCGAAGCTGGTCGAGGGTCCGGACCTAGGCGATGACGGTCCTGGCTTAGGTGCCTGAACTTCACTTGTGGATGATTGTGGCTTTTTAGTAAGGATTTGTTCGACTTGAGAATTTATCTTCTTCCTTTCTTCAATCTCAACATCCGCTTTGTCAGTTGTTTCTTTCGTATTGTCAGAAACTACACGCTGGTACTGGGCATGAATATTACGGATATTAACGGCACGGACTCTTATTTTGTCCAATAACTTCAAAATATCCGGAACAACTTCACCAGATACGATTGCCTGGATTACGGTCTTACGTTGGACTTGGACAGCGTTAAAGAGATTTTGAAAGTATGTTGATTTTAATTTAACGGCTAATTCAAAAGCGCTATCACCGTTGATATCCTTTATTGTATCATAATCAGCCCCGCACGCCAGTAAATCAGACATGCACTCAACATATCTACTTAGTAAAGCAATATGCACCGCAGTATAACCTATAATTATCATCAAATGTAATTTTTATGAATAAGAATAGCCTTCCAAAGGCTTCCATTAACACTAGACCATTCGTTAAAACTATTATAATCGTAGTCCTTAGCATAACACCCCTTACCTTCGAAATTTTGGACTTCGGTATCTGCACCAGCTTCCAATAAATGTATGAGGGACTCGGATTTATTCCCGGAAGTTGCCAAATGAATGGGACGGTTCTTATCGATTCTCGAGGCGTTGATGTCAGCTCCAAACTTAATTAACAATTGGACTATGCCCGGGAGACCATTCTCCGCGGCACTATGCAACGGAGTAGAACCATGGTTGTCCGCGAGACTGTGATCAGCACCAATGGAGAGTAATCTTTTAACAAGCTCGAGATTCCCCTTCCTGACGGCGGTATGCAGGGGAGTATCACCATTTTGATCTTGGAATTTAAGGCGGGCATTATTGTTTATCAGTAACTCGACGATTTCGATTCGTCCATGCGCGCAAGCCGTGTGCAACAGTGATTCATCTTGCGCGTTGGCACTTATCACGTCCGCATTTTCACTATTTAAAAAATTATTTAAGATTTCTATCTGGCCTTGGTCAATCGCGGTATGTAGGTCATCAGGTTTATCCATGTTCAGATCCAAACTGGCTAAATGCTCGCAATTTCCTTCTAACTGTTTCACTTTTTGGATAGAGTGGTGCGGCACGTTTCTCTAATAAAACTGTTAGCTGATTGAAGTTTAATGAAGGTTTCAAAACTTTGATAAACGCAATCGTAACGAACTCAGCAGAAAGATGTTAAACTCTGTTTTTCAAGAAAAATTGGCTTTTGAAAGCGTCCCCGTTCAAAATGATTAATTTTTAATTTCGTTACAAATCGGAATGAAAAAAAAAAAAACATTTTTCAGATAAGTGTTGGTTTAAAAAAATTACCCGAAAGCCTAATAATCGGGAGACAGATTGCGTAGGCTCCAAATGATCCATAAAAAAATTTATAGATAAGAAGTTCCTCAACTAAATTTTACTTCAAATTAACGATTTGTTTTTTCATAAAATAGGAAATCAACAAGCCATCATTGGCTAAGAACTTCTTGGCGTGCCGGGAGTGTGGCGCACTCCTGTAAGCCAAGCTTCTGGGCTGCAAAGTTTGAGGGAATGAGACACATGTCGGCGATCCAACCCTATAGGTGCCGACTGCCCCGTGTCCGCCGGAGGTTACTTGACCCCCACACCACGCCCGTCACCTACCAAGTAAACCTCATTTCCTTCCCCTGCTTACACACGTACTGAAACCTGTATAATCACATCCTTGCCGAGGTCCACTGACCCACTCGCATTGAAACCCTCCAAAAAAACTTCTTGGCGTAATCCTTAAAATCAATGCTATCAATTACAATTTTGAAAGACAAATTGTCTTTGTTCTTAACAAGTTGATGAAATATTTCTTCCAGGAATGGTGATTGCGGATTTTCCATATCTTTATTTAACACATCTGAACAAAATCTTATGGTTTAAGCGTCTGATGAAACCCGAAGACAACTAGGCAATCTTTGTAAAATATTTTCCCTCATAGCTTACATTTTGCATTTCCCCTTGTCTATGAAATATTCCAATGCATTTTGAAACTCTGTATTTGGACATTCAAGGTAACTTATCCTAATCAAGTATTTTTCCGGTGAATCAAATATGCTGGATATGAAATCACGCATTTGCTTAAAATTCTACTGCACTCCGAAAAATTCGAAAAACCGAGGACTTAAATTGCAATTAAAAGTGACTCGACTTTTTTAAAATATCCAATACCTCAATGTCTGCTTTTACTTAAATTATTAAGGAGAAATATCACTGTTCCAATTTCAAAACAAAAGACGCCCATTCACCATTTAACATGCATTCTACAAAGATATCCTCGGAAGATGACATTAAGACATTGGTACTTCAAGTTATGAAACTTTTGCTTTTAAACTAATTGCAACCTAAAGAACAAACGCACTTGTTAACCATATAAAGAAAACAATTTAAAAGATATTGAAAGTAATTTTTAAATAATTTTACTTCATTCGGACCACTTCAAAATACAATAAAATATTAAAATTCTCATCTACATGAAAAATCGCAAAATTTCATTTATGATTAATTCAAATATTTTTGTTAATATTCACTACTTTATAAAAAATTTGAATTAAAATATTAATTCAAAATATCTTCTTTCACTAGTGGAAATCGAATGAAAGTAAAGGTTTTACCGCGGGTAATATAAAAGAATCCAGTCTCTTATTTTGTAATATTAATATTCTGAAGTAGTTTTTCTAAGACAAAACTATAGTGTATTTCATTCTGACTTCATCTTATCTGCTTCGGGTTTTTCCAACTGTGGTGGTTCCATCTCAGTTGTTTTCATCTTTTTTGTTTGTGGAGAACCAACGGGCTCATCGAATTCTTGTTCGGAATGTGATGGTCCGGCGCCAGTCGGGGGCGCGGACCTAGGCGATGACGGTCTTAGCTTAGCTGCTTGATCTTGTCTTTTGGATGCAAGTGGCTGTTTAATAATAATATGTTCGACTTGAGGATTAATCTTTTTCCATTCCCCGATCTCGACGTCCGCTTTGTCCATTATTTCTTTTGTCCTCTCAGAAATTACTAGCTGGTTATGATCACGAATATTACGGATATTAACGGCACGGATTTGCATATTGTCCAATCTCTTCATAATGTCCTTAACAACTCCTCCGGATTCGATTGCCTGGATTACGCACGTACGTTGGACTTTGACAGCGTTAAAGAGATTTATGAAGTAGGTTAAGTTGCTCTGAACGGCGTAGTCCAAGGCGGTATCACCATCGTTATCCGTTATTGAATTAAAATCAGCTCCGCACGCCAGTAAAGCAGACAGGCTTTCTTCATGTCCACCTTGTAAAGCAATATGCACCGCAGTATAACCTATAATCACCACATAAGCAAATAAAATGTAATTTTTATCAATAATAAAAGCCTTCCATTAACACTTGACCCTTCCATAACAAGTCACGTAAAACAATTTACGTATTGGCTAGGTGTGGTTGGGGTGGGAAGGGCGTGTTAGTTTTGAATGTGCTAATGTAGTACAGTATTCTTGTTTTCTAACTCGCTGAGGTAATATTAGAGATGGCCCAACGGTTAGGGTACATTAAGGTCTAACCACACCTAACTGAAATGGTCTTTTCGTCTATCCAGCCTCCACAGACAAACCATAGACAAACCACAGACATAACGACAACTATAAATAAATAGCAGCGACCCAGACTTTACGCATAGTGCCCTTTCCGTGTGAAAATCAATCTCTCATTCTAGCTACCGTGCCCGCATTCCCCACCTTCCTGTCCAACCCAACAAACCGGTCTATAAAGAAAATATTTCCCTTCATAGACGCTCCTAGAAATCGGCTTCGCATCCGTTAATCAAATTAACCTTCAACAGCCGGAAGAGGTTCTTTTCTTAACAAGGGTCCAATCCAACTTGTTTGACGTCCGTCCGAAGTTAACTCATACCATTGAACTAATGTACTTTTTTTGTACATTACAAGCTCCAATGTGGTAGCGGACCTTGTCTTAATTGGTTTCTAGCCACACTTCTTCATGGCGTACCGGTGACAATCACACACACACACACACACACACACACACACACACACACACACACACACAAACCATCAGCGCATAGGTAACCACACCTAGAAAAAAATTGTAATCGTATTCCTCAGCATAACACCTCTAACCTGCACAATTTTTCACTTTCGTATCTGCACCAGCTTCCAATAAATGCATGAGCGCCAGGGAATGATTCTCGGAAGCAGCCATATGAAGGGGACGGTTTTCATCTGTTGTTGAGGCGTTGACGTCAGCTCCAATCTCAATTAACAATTCGACTATGTCCGCGAGACCATTCAACGCGGCACTATGCAACGGAGTAGAACCATGTCTGTCCGGGAGATTGTGATCTACACCTACGAAGCGTAACCCTTGAACAAGCTCCCTTCCTGACGGCGACATGCAGGGGAGTATCACCATTTTGATCTTGTAAATTAAAGGGGGCACCATGATTTATTAGTAACTCGACGATTTCTATTCGTCCATGTGCGCAAGCCGTATGCACCAGAGATTCACCTTGCGCGTTGGCGCTTATCACGTCCGCATTTTCACTATTTAAAAAGGTATCTAAAATTTCTATCTGGCCTAGGGCAATCGCGGTATGTAGGTCCTCGGGTAGATCCATGTTCAGATTCAAACTGGCTAGATGCTCGCAATTTCCTTCTAACTGTTTGACTTTTTGGATAGAGTGGTGCGGCACGTTTCTCTAATAAAACTGTTAGCTGATTGAAGTTTAATGAAAGCTTCAAAACTTTGAAAAACGCAATCGAAACGAACTCAGCAGAAAGATGTCAAACTCTGATTTTCATAAAAAAAATTGGCTTTTGAAGGCGTTTCCGTTAAAAATTATTAATTTTTTTAATTTCGTTAAAAAGTGGAATGAGAAAAAAATATTTTTTAGATTAGTGTTGGTATAACAACATTTACGCGAAAGCGGAATAATCCGGAGATAGATTGCGTAGGCCCTGAATGACCCATTTTATAGAAAAGTAGAAGTTCCTCAACTATTTGGTAGTTAAAAAACTATTAAAAGTTATTAAAAACAGAGTAGTGAAATCGACTCACAAATTTCATAAAATAGGAAATCAACAAGCCATCATTGGCTAAGAACTTCTTGGCGTAATCCTTAAAATCAACGCTATCAATTACAATTTTAATAGACAAATTGTCTTTGTACTTAACGAGTTGATCATATATTTCTTCGAAGAATGGTGATTGCGTATTTCCCATATTTTTATTTAACACATATGAACAAAATCTTATGGTTTTAGCGTCTGAAGAAAACCGAAGACTTCATCAGCAATCTTTGTGAAATAATTTCCTTCTGTAGCTTACATTGTGCATTTCCTCTTGTCCATGAAATGTTCCAACGCCTTTATCGACTCTGTATTAAGCCATTCAAAGTAACACACCCTTGGCAACTATTTTTCTGGTGGATCAAATATACTGGATATGAAATCGTACATTTGCGTAAAACTATAAACAACGCGGATGAAATATTCACAACAATGACGGTCCATCACGATGTAGTATACATTGTACAAGGATATCATCGGATATGCCCAGAAAGCCTCCGTCTACTTTAAAAATCCAGTACCTAAATATCAAATTCTTGTCACCGAAATATTTTATGGGCCATTCTTTTCTGAATCGTTCGCCACGATTCTGTAACATCATCCGCCATATAGAGCTATTTCAGAGGGGGTAATGGCTACGTCACCAATGCTATTTGCCCATAGAGAAAACCCTCATAAATGGCCGCCCTACACTCAAAGGCAGGCCCAATTTTCGTAGCAGCTCTATAGTACTAGCACGTCAAGAAAAAGTTAAATCTGAATGTAAAACCGAGGACAGTTTGATTCTATAGTGGTAACTTGGCCCTCTTCAGTCTATTCAATCGGCTTTCTACCGTCCACGGCAAATTGGCAAGTTGGTGTTCCATTAAGGTGCCGTCGGTGACATTGTAGTTGTTGCGGCAAATACAATTAAATATTTCATCTACTACATGAAACAATATCATCACGGTCGGTAATTTGATATGTACTGTCGTTATGTTTCGAGATACGGAGGATTTTAATAAGGAAAACCCTCATAATATTATATAGAAATATTATGTTGTGATGTCAGGGGTTACGATAACAAATCATGACAAGCGCGAGTAGTGTTTTCATTGTCTTAGAAGTAAATATCGATAGCGAAATGGTAAGCCTTGTCTCTTAGAGCCGGCAGTCACTGCCTCTTGTTCAAACGTGGGATTGAAATTTTCCTCACGTTCAAACCAAACATAACTAGGACGTTATACCACCTAACCCATGGACAGACAAGTGAATAGGGAGCTAGGTTTGCTTAGAGCAACGCCTGACACTAGCGCTGTGGCGGCTGATGTTAGAAGTTTCTCACCAAACCTTTGTAAAATTTTTGCCATTTGTTTTTTTGAGGAGTAGAGGTCTCCAGTCACCGATATGAGGAGAAAATCTGACTCAATTTTAAAAGTAAGTTGAATTTCATTATTTATTTATTTAAACCTCTTTCTCATTAAAGATTCATAAACGATCTATCAAGTTAGTTTTTGCAAATATCACTCTGGTATTGTTTTTAAAGTCTGTTTGTCATTAAGCCTTGGCTAAAATATATTACAGACGAACTTTTCTTTACGGGACCATTAACTAACGCTAGGGATTGTTCACTAACCGTGTTTCCCATGTATTTCTATCGCCAACTACATGTTCCGAATTATTCCTTGATTCCCCTCTTCATTCCCCCAATTTATTGGACCAAAACGGATGTAGATATAGCGCCATCTCTAGACAGAATAAATAGTTTTTACGGATTTTAAAGATGGCGGCGCCCAATTTAGGCAGGATTTCCATTTTGACGTCATAGAACACGTGATATTTGGTCCAATTTTCTTATAACTTCCTGTTAGGGATAGTAGCTGCTGCTAGGGGGCGTTTGGAACATGCATGCTTCATCTTTTGGGGGGAACGAACTATCCCTAGCGTTAGTTAATCCATGACGGGACATTTGGCGATAAATTGCGGTCAGTAGACGCGTGAGGGCGCGTGCTACGCATTGCCATTTGTTAAAGTGGGTTTAACATGGCTTTGCCCGTCCATGGGTTAGGTGGTCTAAATGATTACCTTCACAAAAATTAACGTTTGGATTGCAAAGCATCATGTACGACTTTCTTTAAAACTATGATGTCAAGAAGCTATTCCCTGAGGGGTTAGTTCATATTCGCAGTTTATATGTCGTCTACAGCCAAAGGCAGGGAATTATTAATGAAGTGTACTTTTGTTTTTATATTTACACATATATATTATAAAGAGAGCCAGTAAGATAACTTAAATATTTAAATATTTAATATGCTGTTATTCATTTCTGTCTCTTCTAAAGCTTATGTTATCGAAATTCTAGAGTGAATCTCGAAAAAACGTCTAAAGAGGTTTACGTAATTTTCATTAGTTTTATTGAGTTTGGGATAACATAAAATATTATAAGTCACATCTTATGCAACCATATGTTTTAGTCTTAAAAGCTTGCATGTCTATAATTAAAATATAAGCGAAATTTAAAATACATACTATAAAAATATTAAAATAAATCATTTTTTTTTTTTGAATTAATAATTTTCCAGCGGTTCTAATCTTTGAATCATAGCACTTTCCATTGAGAACCATTTTGGCCTTGACAAAATTGCACTGATTCTATAAGGTAGGGTTCAACTATGATCTGTTAAACTTGGCAGGATTTGGATAGTCAATCTGATGCTACCCTCTCAGTTGGTTTCATTCTTTTCTTTGGTGGAACACCAGTAGGAACCAAGAACACTGCTTGACCAGATGTTTGAACCTGACTCGTGGATGCGTCTTTATTGATGAGGTTTTCGATTTCAGGATTTATCTTCTTCCATTCTTCGATCTCGGCGTTCACTTTCGCCATTGTTTCTTTCATCTTCTCGAACATTATTCGTTGGTATTGGTCATGAATATGATTTGTATTAACAGCACGGCGTTCTATACTGTCCAAATGTTTTAAAATGTCCGAAATAACTTCACCAGAATCGACTGTCTCGACAGCGGCCACTCTTTGAACTTGGACAGCGTTAAAAATATCTTTGACGTACGTTAAGTTTGCCTTAATGGCTAAGTCCAAGGCGGTATTACCAACGGAATCCAGTATTGTATCAAATTGAGCTCCGTAAGCCAACAAAACAAATAAGCAATCGTCTTTTCCACTCTCTGAAGCGATTTGCAACGGATTAAGACCTGTAATTACCATAAAATCACATGAGTCGGAGCCTCCGAAATGAACTAGGCCCATGCGTGTCGCGAAGCGAGAATATTTTTTTAACCAATTTAGTTTGCCGTGGTTTTACGCTTGGGGACGCTTATAGTACCGTAAAATAAACGAAGTTCAAAGCCGTGACCCTGTCGACTGTTTAAATATTTGGGCCAAGGTCGCGGATTGTAAGTATACGTTTTTGTTACTCTTACTGAATTCTTTTAATTGAAATAATTTATTTTGTTGTCATCAATACAATCTAGCCGAAAGATTCAATAAAACGTGAATAGCCCCAAAAACATTTACGTTAATTATAGGATGAAACTTTTCTCTATCATAAAAATTTCGTGACTGACCCCTAAAATATCAACGATAATTTAAGGATGACCTATGTCATAACGGTAATATAAGCGCCATCTCGTACACATATATGGTGAAAATATTTTCCTTAACAAACTGGATATTTCCCCACATAAAATTTGGCATGCATGGGCCTAGTTCATTTCGGAGGCTCCGCATGAGTCACACCATAAGTTTATAAGATATATTCCATGAGTATGACACTTCCTTTACTTCGTAATGCTAGAGGCTTAGTGAGAGCAACAAGCGAGAATTGATTATACTCGGTTAATTTTGCAGTCCATCTTCCTATTTAGTCTGTACTAAGTCATTGACAGCGCCTCAACAGACTTCACTTTACGAGAATCTATAACGTTTCATCTACTTTAATCACTTCATGACAAGCTCTCAGTAACCAGTGACAAACTTATGGAACATAACTTATAAACTTATGATCATACTATTTCTATGAGAAATACATTAGACCCTTTTGTTATACTGCTTCTATGCCAAAAAAAACTCTTACTTACCATTCGAATTTGACACGTTAATATCTGCACCACCTTCCAATAATCGCAGGAGAGCCCCTGTTTTATTTTTGGCAGTGGCCAGATGAATGGGACAGTTCCCATTGTTTGACACTACGTTCACGTCAGCTCCTAACTTGATTAACAATTGGACTAGATCCGCGATACCATTCGTGGCGGCACAATGCAACGGAGTAATACCATGGTTATTCGCCAGTCCCGGATGTGCACATTTCTTCAGTAATCTTTTGGCCAACTCGAAATGCGCCGTCTTTATGGCGATAAGCAAGGGAGTATCACCGTTATTATCTTTGACGTCAAGAGGAGCATTATGTTTAATAAGTAACTCAAAGATTTCGCTTTGTCCGTGGGCACAAGCTGTGTGCAACAGAGATATACCGTCTTTATTGGCACTTATGACGTCCGCGATTTTTCTACTTAAAAAGGTAGCTAAGGTTTCATTTTTGCCTTGAGCAACCACGGCATGTAAGTCCATGTTGATATTCAATCTGCCTATGTCGTCACTAGTTCGTTGTAATTGTTGTACTCATTTGAAAGTGTGGAGCGGTGTGGTTTCAATAAAAATGATTGAAAGAATTCTTAAATATTTAAAATATAATTTGTAGCTCACCCTTCGAGCTCAATAATTTTTACAAAAAACGTGGGTCCCTTTTTTTAGTTGCAAATCATAAAAAACGTTATTCAGACTAACATAAGTTCAAATCAGGGATAGATTTAATTTCAGAAGTAGGAATGGAGAACAAAGTAATTTGGGTGCGCGTCAAAGTCCCGGACCCCCTTCCAAGGGACGGAGGGGTATGAAAGAAGAGGCGGGTCGTAGCGACAGTCGTAAAAAGGACTTACGTATTTTTCGCCTTTTCCGTCAGCAACGTCATCAAAACGTAGTTTAAGTGAACCAATAAGATCATTTAAACTTTCCGTTACGTGTTGGAGGGAGGAGCCCTATACTGGGCAATGAGTCGGACTGAAGTAAATACTAACCGTTCTCCATTCTTACTTCTAAAATTAAATCTATCCCTGTTCAAATACTATACCCTAATAAAGAAGGAGATACGGGTTACTTTGGGTAAACTAGTGGGAAAATACAAACATAATCTTATCCAAGCTGGGAGTGTGGCGCACTCCTGTAAGCCCAGCTTCTGGGCGGCAAAGTTTGAGGGAATAAGACATGTCGGCGATCCTACCCTATGGGTGCCGACTGCCCCGTGTCTGCCGGAGGTGACTTGACCCCCACACCCCGTCCGTCACCTCCCAAGTAAACCTCATTTCCTTCCCCTGTTTATACACGTACTGAAACCTGTATAATCACGTCCTTGCCGAGGTCCACTGACCCACTCGCATTGAAACCCTCTCAAAAAAAAAATAATCTTATCCAAATATTTTCTTATTTTACGAAAGTAAATTACTTAATGCGACCAAAACCAAATTTTCACATCAAAACGATCAGCGTAATCGGTAACATTCGCCTTGGAAGATGCGGAGCACCCCACCATTCGTTCTTGTCTACGATTCAGGATGAGTAAAAGTCTTTATCCATCTCTTACATCAATACTATTATTTCCTACAAAGCCAAACTTTCAGAATATTATAAGTATGTACTGAGAAAGCTTTGAGCCGAGATTTTATAAATCTGTGGGGCAAGGCTTTCAAGAAAACCACTAAACCACGGAATCGTCCCTATCTTTTAATAACATTGTATGCCCATCGTCGAAGGCGAATATCTCTTCGATGTGAAAATTCG
Organism: Phalangium opilio; assembly: GCF_054372755.1. Classification (NCBI taxonomy): domain Eukaryota; kingdom Metazoa; phylum Arthropoda; class Arachnida; order Opiliones; family Phalangiidae; genus Phalangium; species Phalangium opilio. The sequence continues at coordinate 11,604,322 of NW_028324217.1, read as the reverse complement.
GTTTTGGTCGTGCAATATACTTATCATTCGTAAATTAAATTTAAGAAAAGATTTGGATAAAATTATGTTTGTATTTTCCCACTGTTCTACCCAAAGCCCAATGGAACTCTATCCCCCTCTTTCATAAATGTCGCCTATTTAATTTGTGCATACCCTTGAGCATGTAAAGACCGCATAAAGCTTTGTCCACATTACCCAATGAGTCACTGAGCTGCCCTCTGCTTCCGCTATTGTGAAAAAGCGACAAAAACTAAACTAATCAAGGCGCTCCACTCCCCACCCATCCTCTTGTCTGTGATTGGTGCTACCTGATTACATTTAAAGGTAAAATAAAATTTAAAATTCGTTATCGTCGTGAAATTAATTGTTTATTTTGATTAATCATGATTGAATTTCAAGTTTTATTTTTTAGTAAGAAAAATGTTCAATTTTAAAACATTTCCAAAAACAGAACATAACATTACAAATGCGACTTTAACGACACCAATTTTTATAAGCAAGTATTAGGATGTTGATAACGGGAAAACTAAAGACAATCATATTATTATATATTCAATCTGGCAGCATTATACTTGATTCGGATTTCGGTGTCTTAGTTAATTTAATTTTCTTCCTTGGTGGGACATCAGTGGGCTCCGAGGATGCTGGTTCAGGGTGGGTAGGTGCTTGAACTTTTGTGGAGGCATCAGGCCGTTTCACAAGGATATGTTCGACTTGAGGACATATCTTCTTCCACTCTTCGATCTCGGCGTCCGCTTTGTCAATTATTTCTTTAGTCTTCTCAGAACTTACTCGCTTGTAATGGTCATGAATATTACGAATATTAACGGCACGACGTTCTATAGTTTCCAATTTCTTCATAATGCCGGACATAAGTTCACCAGATTTGACTGCCTCGACTGCGGCCGTACGTTGGGCTTGGACAGCGTTTAAGATATTTGTCATGTAAGTTAGGTTTTCGTCATGGGTAATTTCAATGTGATATTACCGATGGGATCTTGTATTGTATCAGCACCACAAGCCAGCAAAGCAAACATGCAATCTTCGTGTCCACCTAGGAAAGCCATATGTACCGCAGTATAACCTATAATTAGAACAGAAGCTAATTTAGTGCAATACGAGGTGTTCCCTCATATTTACAGTGGATTCTACGGGCGTATTTGAGTTGAAAATATTATTATTAGAGTGTTTTAGTGACGACCTCTTCATTAAATTAGTATATTGTCTCTCAGTTTCTTACTAAAATTATGGGGACACCCGTAAAACACTGCAATCATAACTCGTTGCAAAGTATAACAGAACATTTGTTACTCAAAATCGCCCTAAGAAATCTATTCCCCAGCAATTTTCAATGAGAAGGGCTTTCAATAACCATAGACCAATCCGTTATGTTATTATTTCCCTAGCCCTTTGTAATTGATGGGGTTGAATTCCCCATACCAATGACGTTGCCTCTGTACTCCCACCTACGGCTATGAAGTCCTCGTAACATCTACAGCGTTTAGGTATGGTAAGGAAAGGTAAAGGATGCCCCCTCTGTCTTAAAATTATAAGCTAGTTCTCATACAAATACAACGGCGCCACGCGGAATCACTTAACAATCGCCTACCGAAAGGTAGGGGCGTGCGCAAGATACACTGGGAGATTTCCATTGCCGAAGGTCCACCATTATCATTTCAACTCCATCTTACATCTTTTCTCCCTGCAGCCTGCTTTGAATAATTTGTCTTACCTTCCGAATTTTTTGAGTTAACATTTGCACCAGCTTCCAACAAATGCAGAAGAACCTCTGTATGATTACTGACAGTTGCCAAATGAATGGGGCAGTTCATATTGATTGAAGCTGCGTTCACGTCAGCTCCTAACTTTATCAACAATTGCACTAGATCCTCGACGCCATTGCTAGAGGCAGAATGCAACGGAGTAATACCTCGGTTGTTCCCTAGACCAGGTTGCGCACCTTTCTCCAGTAATCTTTTGGCCAACTCGTAATGTGACGTCTTGATGGCCATAAGCAAGGGAGTATCACCGTTATCATCCGTTGGTGTTCCGTCAAGTGGAACATTATGTTTAGTAAGTAACTCGAAGATATCGGTTTGTCCGTGAGCGCAGGCTGTGTGCAACAGAGATCGACCTTCTTTGTCCGCACTTATCAAGTCCGCGTTTTCTTTATTTAGTAAGGTAGTTAAAGGCTCTGTCTCGCCTTGGGAAATCGCAGTATGTACGTTCATGTTTAGATCCAACCTGCCTCTGTTGGCACTATAGTTCTAACTGTTTCATTTGGGAGAGTGGTGCGACACGGTTACAAAAATCGAGAGACATCAGTGAAAACCCTCTAGATGGAGACAGTTTGACAAATATTAGTTAGAAAGTATTTATTTTGTATATTCCCTATGTCTTATCATTTCTATGTAAGATAGGCACTTGAAGTGATGCCCAAATAATGTTTTAATTTCCGCATAAGTTTATAAGTTATGTTCCATAAGTATGACACTTCCTATACTTGGTAATGCTTGAGACTTACTGAGAGCTAGTTAGAGAACGATGCGAGAACTGACTACACTCGGTTTTGCAGTCTATCTTTCCATTTAGTCCGTACAAAGCCTTTGATAGCGCCTCACCAGGCGTCGCTTTACGAGAATTTATGACGTTTTACCTACGTCACTTCATGAAAAGCTCTCAGTAGCCTGTGACAAACTTATGGAACGTACCTTTCCACATGGCACATACCGGATGTTTCGTTATAATGGAAAGAAGTTGGATAGGGCTACAAAAGAACCAGTCCTTATTGTTAAAAGTCCAATTTAAAGTCTTTGGGCCGACAATCCAACGTAACAATATCAACAAGGCGACACTGCCATTTCCTTTTGTAATGGAAGTACTCTTCTGATTTAAAGGGAGGATGAATTGGAAAATCAAGTAATTTTTTATCGATTCTTCTATTAATTATAAGACTAGTCTACATTCAGGAAATACCTCCGCATGATTTTAAATTTAAAATTAGGTTCAGATTTTAAGGATAGTTTGAAATAAGCCCCTCCGACTAATCGCGTAACGTCCTGCTTTCCAATAAACAAAATTCTCGTGGCACGCGCCATGCCTCGCGCCACGATTATCACATCACGCGGAATTTTTATCAAATCTCGCGCTAAATTTCATTAGGAATGGAGCGCGTCATGAGAATTTTGTTAACAATAAGGCAGGGCGTAACGCCATTGGTGAGAGGGGCTTATTTCAAATTACCCATAAAGTCTAAACCTTATTTTAATTTTAAAATCATTAGGAGGTATTTGCTGGATGTTTCACCTCAGATTAATAACCCCTGGATATGAAAGGAAATAGGGAGGCATACTTGAGTAGGGCATCGGCATCTCTAACGCCCCTATAGTAAAAACTTGGAAAAAAGTTACCCCAAACCGACTCAGCGTTTGCTACTCCATGCTTTTTTAAGCCTCGGCTACTTTTTATCCGCGGTTCCCGTTTCTTTTTCTCTTCTCATCCCGGTAAGTACATGGTCCGGAGGTTTTGGTCAATAAATTAGGTAGGTTTTTGTTTTTTTATTTATGTAAAAACCGTTTACGTTTACTAGGCCTTGCCGGTACAACCGTACAATTCATACTGCGTCGTCTGCATGGGGTGACAAAGTTCTACGTTTTGCCGTCTGAGGGCGCCATAGGCGATACTAATTGAAAACGCCCGGTTTTGCTTGCCTTTCATATCCAAGGGTTATTAATCTGAGGTTTCACTATGCAGACTGGTCTTATAATACGTGGAAGAATCGATAAAATATCACTTGATTTTCCACTTCACCCTCCCTTTAAAGACAGATTTTGACTTATTGGACTCACGTAAATGTAAAATGATTGTGATAATCATTTCACATCTGAAGGCTTAGAGATAATAATTCTCAGTAGTTAAATTTATTGAGCTTTTAAATGTTATTAATCCTTAAATAAAAATAACAACTCACCGTTATAAAAACAGACCAAGCAAAAAAAATCGACGTCTACTATATTGAAAAATAGTTTTTATATTCTTGTCTGCTTTGTTTCACGTGATACACAAGTGGCGCTATTTTATGGTTAAATTTTTCATAAATTGCATACCCTGGTCCCTGAACGGTTACTTTATAACTGTCTTGATCTTACATCCGTTATATTTTGCCTAACAAAACTTAATCCATGAAAAACCTTTATTTGAAATTTTAAATTTTGATATTTGGGAGGGTTTTCGACTAATGATAGATTAGTTTTGATCGTTTATACCCTAACCTCGAGTGTGGTTTTCCCAGAGAAAGATCTAGAAGCACGCTTCTGTTTACGATTGATAATATGTTTGTTGCAATTCAATACATATTTGTTTTTCTTAACAATCAAACTGAAAAAGTTCAAGCAGGCATTTTATAAAAACATTTGTTAAGTACGGAATTTCCTTTAAATATCTACACGCCTTGCGAAATATTTTTATCAATCACTTTCAGAAGAAAGCACTTTCTAGCATTTTTATATTTATTTCTTGCAAATGGGAAAAGCTGTACACGGTCAAAGTTAGGCTTAACTGATTTTAAGGTTGGATTTTACTAATTGGTCTGACGGTGTCTTTTTGCTTCGGATATTGATGGAACGGTCTGAATTAATTTGAGTTGAGCGTGTTGAATAGTAGTGAGGTCTATAACATTGATTTAGAAAGGAAGGCCTATCCGATCTGGTTCAGCTCAGGGTGCAGGTTGAACTATGAAAGCCGGTCCAACTATGCGAGCAGTTTGAAATAAAGGAACCGGTAGAATTTTACGAGCAGTGTGAACTGTCAGAGGTCGTTAAAATTTAAATAGTGGTGTAGCTTCGGACAGCCGATTAATGTTGGGTTGAGAAGTTAGAGCTTCATGTTGCCTACTGAAACAGTTATGGAATTACTAGTTTTTCTCCTTAAAAACATCCATACCGGTATCTAATTTTGGCATTTGTTGTTGATAAATGTGAAGAAAATGATCCATTTGAACTTCACGGCGTTCTAGATTACCCAATTGCTTCTGTAGATTCTGACATACTTCGAGAGACTTGAATGCCTGGGCTCTAGTCAAACGTTGGACTTGCACAGCACTAAATATATCTTGAACGTGAGTTAAGTTCGCCCGAATGGCTAAGTCCATGGCAGTTTCACCGTTTGTGTTCTTTTGTGTATTAAAATCAGCTCCACAAGCCAGCAAAGCGAACATACAATCGTCATGATTGTTTAGTAAAGCAATTGCCAAAGGGGACATACCTGAAATTAACATAAAAGCAAAGAATTAGACCTGTTTTCAGTATCGTCTACTCGATATATGGTTGAGACGGAATGTACTGGATGTAGATTCATAGACCTTATATATGGCTAGTCCTTTGGGTTGAAGCCATATCAAATGTCTTTGGATCTACACACCGTAAGTTCCGCCTTAAGAAAACGGGGTAGTCAAACACAAGACTCTATTTAACCTCTGAACTTTGAAAAGAGTCTATTGTTAATTTCGAAAATGTAGTTTCTATACATTAAAAACCACCCTTGTCCTTAGAATAACACCTCTTACCTTCCACATTTAGTACATTAACATTTGCACCAGCTTCCAGTAAATTCAAAAGAGCCTCTGTGTGATTACTGAAAGTTGCCAAATGAATGGGACAGATTTTGTCGACTGCGGCTGCGTTGACGTCAGCTCCTAACTCGATCAAGAATTTCACTAGATCAGCCATGCCTTTACTGGAAGCAGAATGCAACGGAGTAACACCGTGGTTGTTCGCTATTTTGGGATGCGCACCTTCCTGAAGCAATATCTGGGTCAAGTTGAAATGTCCCGCGTTGATGGCGATAAGTAAGGGAGTATCACCATTGTGATCTTTGAAGTTAATGGGAACATAGTGTTCGCAAAGTATGTCCAAGATTTCGGCGTGTCCATACGCGCAGGCCGTGTGCAACAGAGATTTACCTTCCGCGTCGGCACTTACGACGTCCGCGTTTTCTCCATTTAGATAAATAGCTATGGCTTCCTTGTTGCCTCGAGCAATAGCGGCATGTAGGTACATGGTGTGATTCAAGCACAGCAGTTTCCGCTAAGAATAATTTCAGCGTCTTTTTTACTAATTTACAATTCCACACTTCTAGTGGCAGTCAGTGTAACCTTAGTCGTTTTTCGCAAAGGTATTTAGAACTTAATCCTTACACAATGGTTATCTTCTTGTTCAAAAATGAATTGTTCCACAATATTATCAACAATTTCATTCATATAATTTTAATTTCATGATTCAGTTTTTTTTTTACGTTTAATTTTTACATTTTCATGACCTTTTCACATTTAATTTTTTAATTTTTATGAATATTTTGATTCATTTTTATATTTTTATAAACTTTTGCTTTATTTTTTATTTTCTCTTACGAACTTTTTATTTCATTTATTCAATTTTATGAACTTTTAGGCCTATGTTTAAATTTTAAATTTTTTTCATTTTTATGAACTTTATAAGTTTCATTTTTTAATTTCTATGAATTTTTTAATTCGTGTTTAATATTTTAATTTTAAGTCTTATCTTCTTGATAAGAGATACTTTTGCAGGAGTGTGATTTCGCGAGACCAGGTAAAAAACCAAACGCGACCAGAACCAGTAAAAAAGGGGCCCTTCATAAACGGTTAGTTTGTTTTGCTAACATATTAAAAAACATCTAAAGCGATATTTACATTGATTTTTAGGGAGGTCAAATAAATTATTGTTACATTCCCCTCCACTAGGCTTCGAACGACCTCGTTCGATAAGAAAACATATTCACAAAAAAAAACTCTTATACAGTTCGAGAGAGAAAAAAATTGCACGAAGTGATGCCAAAAAAATATATCAAAAACAAATTAACATCGAAAATAAATGAACAGCAAAAACTAAGAATAAGTTAAACATCGAAAATAAATGAACAGCAAAAACTAAGAATAAGTTAAACATCGAAAATAAATGAACAGCAAAAACTAAGAATAAGTTAAACAAATCATGATATTATATACAAGGATCCTATTAAAAATTATACAATATTGCAGTAAAAAAAATCATACTAAATTACACCTAGAGATAACCACTCTATATCACTAAATTATCTGATTATACCAAGAGAAAACCACTCTAAAATCATACTGAAACAAAATTTCTTAAATCCGACATGAATTATATTTAATTATTCCGAGTATTAATTACTCTATTAGTTATCCTATTCCTAGGCCTAAGCCTCCTGCGATACGATAGTTGGTCACTTATCATGGAATCGGGGGAACTAGACCTGGGGGACTGAATAGTGCGAACAAGATCGCCGGCTTCACCGCCGTTAACTTCAGGGGCATGAACTGGTTCCATCTCGCTATCGCGAGAATTATGGAGCTTCAATTGCGTAATATGGTACGTGCCCTTTAAAACTTTACCATTGCGTATGGTAGCTAATCTATAGGTGAGAGGACTTAATTTCCTATGAATTTTGAAAGGCCCATCCCAATTAGCTAATAATTTGGCAGCTATTCTCTCACCTGCGCAAGACTGATTATGCTTCTTACGCCAGACCAATTGACCTTCAGAGAATTCAACATCTCTTCTTTTCTCATTAAAATAGGCAGACTGCCTTGACTGCTCTGCTAAAATGTTATCCTTTGCCTGCTCAAGTGCGGACGTTACACGTTCCTGAATACTTGCGGCTTGCTCAACAATATTAGATTCAGAGGTATTTAAGTGAGGGTCGACTGCTGGGGTTATATCAAAAGGGGTGCGGAGTTCGCGCCCAAAATTTAAAAATGCAGGCGTGAACTTGGTTGTTTCCTGGGGTGCGGTACGTAATGCCATCGCGAGCTGCGAAATGCCGACATCCCATTCCCTATGGTTTTCAACATATGTTGCCAACATAGTACCTAACGTTTTATTAAACCTTTCTACTGGGTTTCCGCGTGGACTGTAAAATGACGTAAACCGGTGGTTAATACCCAGTTCTTTACAAACGGAAGTCATAATTTTGCTAGCGAATTGGCTACCATTGTCGCTAATAACTGTACAGGGTATTCCAAACCGTGTAAAAACTTCATCGACTAATTTTGAAACTATAGTTTTCGTGGTAGCGCGCCTTAAGGGAAATAACTCAACCCATTTGGTCATAAGGTCAGAAACTACTAACAATTGGATAGCTCCTCTTTTACTAGCAGGAATAGGGTTCGAAAATTACGGTAATTTTGGAAAATGGTAAATTACGCGGTAATTTACCGCGTAAATTACCGTTCATGCACTCTTAAAAAAAATGGAACTGTTTGACACCTTAAGAGGTGTTTCCTAATGCATCCCCAGCAGCACCCCTATTGGTGTTTAAAAGCACCATACGAGAGGATGTCAATACGCACCTTTCAAAACGGTGCGAAATAATACCTTCTCTGAAGGTGCTTTTTATATCCTGCGAGGTGTTTTAATCACTTTGAATAGAGGTGTATATTAATACCAGAAAAAGTGTTAATAAACCCTTTTAAAAAAGGTCTTTTTGAGACTAATTTGGTGTTTTTAAATTCCATTGACGTTGGTGCTTTTAAATTCTTGTTAGGTTTAAACCATCACCCTTAATAGAGGATTATAATTATACCAGAAAGGTGTCTATCAACTCTGTAAAAGGTGTTTTTTGAAATTATTTTTTTCAAAACACATGAATTACCATAGATTAGTCTTTCAAAATAGCTGCTCAAAATCTGCTGCTCAAATCCAGTGGATTAAGGGTAAACGTTTTTTCTTCTGTAAGCCTTATTCAACCGTGTAAGAATTGATATGCGCGTGAAATGGTTACGCTTAACCTTTACTGTATATCCTCAATAGTTCTATTTAAGGACCTGATTTACATCATTCAAATGTGTATTTAATTTTCGGCTCACTGTGAACCGTCAAGACCTCCTCAAAGACACACGAATTCAAGGAACCAATCCGAACAACGCTTACCAAAATATTTAGAACTAACATTTAGTGAAACTAGGAAACTTAAATTTCATGTTTACACTGTATATAAATGTAGTAAAGCTGAATTAGAAAGTAAACACCAAATTTGATATATTAATATAAAAGATCTTCTTAGAATATTGAAATGAAAAAGAGCTTTATAGCTACAAAACTACTTAAAGAATCGTAATGCCGAAACATACTTAACATATTTTCATTTAATTTTCTACAATAAGAAAATGTTATGGTTTTGTAAGAGATAATTTTATCCTACTCGTGATATGCATGTAGTGTTTCGACTCAGATGCAATCTTCATTACTCGTTCTATATAAATTTTCACTTGTGTCGTTCCGAAGAAAGAAAATTATCTTATATATTTAAATAAATTTAAATGATATTAATTTTTTAATCGTCAGTATTTTACCTTAAATCTAGTTAAGTGGTTTTAAGAACGTTATTCTTAAAATGATTTTAAACATAGCTATTGTTGACGTTTGACTTCTAGCGTAAACCGTTTTCACAATTTTTGGAAATTTAGGTTATATAAGGCGATTGATTCACAAATGGTAGGAATAAGCGCTATTGTGTGAACCTTTGGTCGAGGCCCTGCCATTGGGAGGCTGGTCGTTTCTCGCAACTTAAGCCGATCGCGCGTACATCTTAATCCCAACGATGATAATGGAGTAGAATCCAATGTTTCAGATTGGCGTGTATGTGTTATACACAGAAGACTTTATGATGGCGTTGTCAGAAGACAATAAGTACAGATTAGCGTGTATGTGGTATTTACCATTAGAAAAACAAGTGTGGCGATAGAGTAATGAAGTAGAATTTTTACCTCTCTTCAAGTGACTGGACGTGTCTGTGTGACTGTCTGTCACCGCGTTCGCAGTTGGCAAATCGAAGCAAAAGTGTTCGTAATTTCCGGAACGCGTTCGCAGTATACAGAAATTCGGAAAATGTTACTTCTTTGCTATATCCATCTTATTTAACGTCAATCATTAACTATTCGTTAAACCTTCATCTGCTGTCTAAAAACCAATTGTTTCACCCAATGCTATCCGGTATTTAATGGTTTCTAACAACAACACCATGCACTAGTCATTCGTGTACACCACATACGCCACACGTGAGACATGAGAAACGTCTAGCCTTTTAATGGCAGAGCTACCACCAAAGGTTCACGCAATTGCGCATTTCTTATCTCTTAGTGTGAATCAATCACTTTATATACCCAAAATTTACAAAAGTTCTGATATAGGTGTTTCCTTGAAGTATAACTTTATAGATAGCTATGTTTAAAATTATTTAAGGAATTAAATTTCTTAAACCGACCTAACTATAATTAACGTAAAATACTAACAATTAAAATAATTCATAGCACTTATATTTATTTAATTATTTAAGATAAACTTCTTTCTTTGGAATGACAAAAAAAGAGAGTTTATATAGAACGAGTAATGAAGATTGCATCTGAATCGAGACACAACACGCATATCAAAGTTAATATAAAGCGAGTAGGATGATAAGATCTCCTTCAAAACGATAACATTTTCTTTTTGCAGAATATTAAATGGAAATATTTTAGTAGTTGTGTCACTCGGAGAGATTAAAACCTGTGTCAAGGCGAAATTCAAGTGATAATTTTATTAATTACTCTAATTCCAAGACATTCCAGCATATTGAACTCTTCAAGAATTATTTTCCAATGATTGAAAAATCAAAATAATTATAAATTCCTACAAATATTAGAATAAGCTAGTCCTAAGAAATGTTAAATAATTTAGATTTTTAAAATCTTTGGGTTATTTTTAGGATGCTTCACTATGCAGGTAGAATTAGTAGATTATTTCCCTCTAAGCTCATATCAATAACCTTTCACTTAAAAAAACATCATATCAGCTAAAAATGTGTGAAGTAAAGCCCAAAGGTGTTTATTCGCACCATTCGAACAGATTTATATTAAAAACACTTATTCCGTTTAAAAAACAATTTAATAAGGGTCAATTAACACCTAAAGGTGTGTCTACGTACCAGTGAATCACGATTTCCTTAAAAAGTACCTTAAAAGAGTCAACTAGCACCTTTTTACGGAGAAAACACCATCTCAGTTAAAAAACACTCCAAAAAGAGTGTATAAACACCTCAAGGTATTTCCGAACACCCATGAAACACCTTTTTTTCTAACAGTGTGGTAATTTACGAAAATTCAAAAATGAATTATATTGATCGTTTCTAAGCTAAAGTTTACTGCGAATGATGACGTAATTTTAGAAAGGTTAGATTATCGTATCCAAAAACCTGGCGAACCAGTCGCTAATTATATAGAAGCATTGCAAGGTATAATGAGAAAACTAACTGAGCCTCTCTCGGTTGCTGCTCAAATTCGTGCTATTAGGAAAAATTTAAACGAAGATCTTAGGGTTAATTTAGCAACAAAGAAATTTACTTCAGTTAGGGAACTTCTAGCTGATGCAGTATTAATAGAGCAAGCTAAGAACTCGCGTAGAACAGAAAAACCCAAAAATGAATCGGCCGCAAACAACGCCCCCTCTAACAATGGTCAACGCGCTGCAGGTACCCTCGAATGCTTTAAATGTGGAGGTCCCCACTTTCAAGATAAATGTAAGAGATTCAATAGAAATTCTTGGGCCCCAAATTTCTATCAAAACAACCATAGGCAGGATTATAACAGGCAAACGTTCTACCCTAGTCAAAATTTCACCCCCCGTTTTAACAACCATAGAAATGGTGTAGTGTGTTATGAGTGCAATGAACCAGGTCATACCAGGACGAGTTGTCCAAAACTAAGGGGATCGAACAATACCAATCGAAACACCCCCCAACCACCTGTACAGGGAAACTCCCAGCAGGGAAGGACTCCAAACCCGATTCCTTCCCCGCCTCGACAATAAACCCTTTATCTTGTAATACGGGATCCACAAAGAAAAACACGAAAACAAATTCTAAGAAATCAACAACAAATCCCAATTCAAAATTTAAATTGCAAGCTAATAAAATTAATAGTAAAACTACAACACTAAATCCTAGTTCAGATGATCAGAAAAACCCTTGTTTAGCAAAATTACAATTAAAGTTAATGGTTTAAATTGTGTAGCACTTGTGGACCCCGGATCAACTTTTACCCTTATAGATGACCAGTTTCGTGATAAAACAACAAACATAGTTAATAAAACCAGTAGAATTAAGTTAGGTATAAAACTTGCGAATAAGACTAGAGTGACTTCCACAGGTAGTGGCATTGCGCAACTTCAACTCCCAGGGAAAACTACGTCATGTACTGTTTATTTTGTTAAGAATTTAATTTTTCCATGCATTCTGGGTATGAATGTATTACATACGGATGGTATGATTTTAGATTGTGGGGAGATGACGTTTAGTTGGAAAAATTCCCCTGGAGAGAAGTTTCAGTTTCTGCGCGATTACCCCCAACACGTTCCCAATAGTTACTTAGAATCTAAAGTAGTCTCTCTTAGTGCTCAAGCGATAGAAATAGACGAAACCGAGCTAGAAAAAGCCTTGTCATTGGCAGAGGTTACGCCCTCACAGGGGTCAGAACTTGAAAATTTAGTAAATGATTTTAAATGTTTATTCGCTAAGAAACCTGGTATAACTAATATCGCAACCCACTATATCAATACAGGTGACTCATCCCCCATTTCATGCGCCCCCTATCGGTACTCTCCCCTTAGACGAACGCAAATAGATAACATCATAAACGAAATGCTAGCCGATGATTTAATAGAACCTTGCTACTCCCCTTGGTCCTCCCCTTGTATTTTGGTTTCCAAGAAAGATGGATCTTTCCGCCTATGCATAGATTACCGCCCACTGAATAACGTAACAATAAAAGATAGTTACCCCTTGCCACGAATAGACGACATTCTCGATCGCCTAAAAACCCCTAAATACATAACAACATTAGACATGAAGGCAGGGTACTGGCAAATCCCCTTAGATGAAGGTAGTAGAGACAAAGCAGCCTTTGTTACCCATAGAGGCCTCTTTAGGCGAAAAGTCCTTATGTTTGGTTTGACATCCGCTCCAGCAACCTTCCAACGAATGGTTGATAACTTATTAGGCCCACTAAGAGATCTTGGTGTTTGGGCATACCTCGATGATATCATTGTAATATCACCCACTTTTGAGGAACACCTGTCAACCATACAAAAGGTATTTTCCACCCTTCAACAAGCTGGTCTCACTATAAAGGCTAGCAAAACAAAGTTCTGTCAGAAAGAGGCTAAAATTTTAGGGCACGTAGTTTCGGAAGAAGGAGTGAAAGTAGACCCCGAGAAAACCTCCGCCATTAGCGAACTCCCCGCACCCAATACAGTAAAACGGCTACGTAGTTTTCTCGGTATGGCGTCATACTACCGACGTTACATTGAAGGCTTCTCCACCATAGCTGAACCTCTGAATACCCTCTTACGCAAAGACACCCCCTGGAATTGGACTTCGGTCCAACAGGAAGCCTTTGACCGTTTAAAAACCCTACTAACATCCGCCCCTATACTATGCCCCCCTGATTACACACAATCGTTTCAGGTCCACACAGACGCTAGTAACACCGGTCTAGGTGCAGTTCTTAGTCAAACAATCAATGGTAAACCAGTTGTCATTCAATATATAAGTAGTACCTTAAACAATGCAAAACGCAATTATTCGGTAACCGAGCGTGAGTGTTTGGCAGTGCATTGGGCAATTAACAAATTCCGACCGTATATTGAAGGTAGTAAAGTAGAGGTCTTTACTGACCATTCAGCTTTGCAGTGGTTACGAACAGCTAGGGATCCCACGGGCAAATTAGCTCGCTGGCGCTTAAGCATAGAACCTTATATTTCGGCCATGTGCCCGGTAAGCTTAATGAGGTAGCGGACGCGTTATCTCGTTCTTCGGAGGAGGAGACTGACTCGCTGGTCGAGAAAGAATCCAACCCCGATGACGCACCTATCCTGGCATCTGTCGCGTGCAGCGAAACCGCCATTGACTTTGAGGAGGACGTCATCATCAAAGCTCAATCGGCTGATATTAAAATTAATGCGATCAAACTTTACTTAAGTAATAAAACGGAACCCACAGACAAAAAGTTGAAGGAATATGTTAAGACCCACGCACCCAAATGTACGATTATAGAGGAAATTGTTTATCGTGATATTTTAAGGAAAGGGACCTCGGACAGCTCGTATAGAATTTGGATGCCAAAGGAATTAGTCCCACTGGTGTTACAGTTGAACCATGATTTAAAGATTTCAGGGCATTTAGGAATATTTAAAACGTTGAAAAGAATTCAGTCCCGTTATTATTTTGAGAATATGACTCATTTCGTTACCCATTATGTAAGATCTTGTAAACCATGTCAGGCGAATAAAAACTCCCAACGCGCTCCAGCAGGCCTTATGAAATCAGCCGAACCGTCCGACCCATGGCAGGTAGTGTCAATCGATTTGAAAGGACCGTTTCCTGCTTAGGGTTCTAAATCGGTAAATTACCATCGTAATTTACCAGGGTAACTGTAATTTACGATTTTCCCGGGTAAATTACGAAAACAGTAATTACCCTGGTAATTACCGTGGTAATTTACCGTCGTAAATTACCACGATGGTAATTTACCACCGAATTCTCATGTCTATCTCTTGGAAAATGGTCTAAAAGCTTAATATTTTGCTCTAGCCGCGCATGCACACTTATTTCTTTTCATGAGACATGAGAAAGTCATAGAAATCGAACAGTAAGCGTGGAAAAAATTTGATTAAGGAAATGAAATTTTATTTTCTGGTCTATTCTTGTCGTCGAGTTCCTTTGCGTCAGCTGGAAACCCTGTAGTTAGAATTTTGTAGAGATGGGCCGATACCAATATCTGTATCGGTACCGATATATAGGTTTAAACTGGTATCGGCCCATTTCTAGAATTTTGTTCTAAAAACGTGAAATAGCAATAATTCACAAAATGGGTAAGAAGAAGAAAGTAGATGTAGCTGTTCAAAAGTATTATGTGAACTGCAAACATCAAAACTCGGTATTTAAATAATGTACGACACTATGCTTTGAAAGGTATAGCTATGTTCAAGTGGTATTTTTCAATATTTAGCTTAGAAACGATCAATATAATTCATTTTTGAATTTTCGTAAATTACCATGAACGGTAATTTACGCGGTAAATTACCGCGTAATTTACCATTTTCCAAAATTACCGTAATTTTCGAACCCTATAATCCTGCAAGTAAAAGAGGAGCTACCCAATTGTTAGTAGTTTATGACCTTATGACCAAATGGGTTGAGTTATTTCCCTTAAGGCGCGCTACCACGAAAACTATAGTTTCAAAATTAGTCGATGAAGTTTTTACACGGTTTGGAATACCCTCTACAGTTATTAGCGACAATGGTAGCCAATTCGCTAGCAAAATTATGACTTCCGTTTGTAAAGAACTGGGTATTAACCACCGGTTTACGTCATTTTACAGTCCACGCGGAAACCCAGTAGAAAGGTTTAATAAAACGTTAGGTACTATGTTGGCAACATATGTTGAAAACCATAGGGAATGGGATGTCGGCATTTCGCAGCTCGCGATGGCATTACGTACCGCACCCCAGGAAACAACCAAGTTCACGCCTGCATTTTTAAATTTTGGGCGCGAACTCCGCACCCCTTTTGATATAACCCCAGCAGTCGACCCTCACTTAAATACCTCTGAATCTAATATTGTTGAGCAAGCCGCAAGTATTCAGGAACGTGTAACGTCCGCACTTGAGCAGGCAAAGGATAACATTTTAGCAGAGCAGTCAAGGCAATCTGCCTATTTTAATGAGAAAAGAAGAGATGTTGAATTCTCTGAAGGTCAATTGGTCTGGCGTAAGAAGCATAATCAGTCTTGCGCAGGTGAGAGAATAGCTGCCAAATTATTAGCTAATTGGGATGGGCCTTTCAAAATTCATAGGAAATTAAGTCCTCTCACCTATAGATTAGCTACCATACGCAATGGTAAAGTTTTAAAGGGCACGTACCATATTACGCAATTGAAGCTCCATAATTCTCGAGATAGCGAGATGGAACCAGTTCATGCCCCTGAAGTTAACGGCGGTGAAGCCGGCGATCTTGTTCGCACTATTCAGTCCCCCAGGTCTAGTTCCCCCGATTCCATGATAAGTGACCAACTATCGTATCGCAGGAGGCTTAGGCCTAGGAATAGGATAACTAATAGAGTAATTAATACTCGGAATAATTAAATATAATTCATGTCGGATTTAAGAAATTTTGTTTCAGTATGATTTTAGAGTGGTTTTCTCTTGGTATAATCAGATAATTTAGTGGTATAGAGTGGTTATCTCTAGGTGTAATTTAGTATGATTTTTTTTACTGCAGTATTGTATAATTTTTAATAGGATCCTTGTATATAATATCATGATTTGTTTAACTTATTCTTAGTTTTTGCTGTTCATGTATTTTCGATGTTTAACTTATTCTTAGTTTTTGCTGTTCATTTATTTTCGATGTTAATTTGTTTTTGATATATTTTTTTTGCATCACTTCGTGCAATTTTTTTTCTCTCTCGAACTGTATAAGAGTTTTTTTTTTGTGAATATGTTTTCTTATCGAATGAGGTCGTTCGAAGCCTAGTGGAGGGGAATGTAACAATAATTTATTTGACCTCCCTAAAAATCAATGTAAATATCGCTTTAGATGTTTTTTAATATGTTAGCAAAACAAACTAACCCTTTAGGAAGGGCCCCTTTTTTACTGGTTCTGGTCGCGTTTGGTTTTTACCTGGTCTCGCGAAATCACACTCGCGACGTTAAAACGCGGGCACGAAAAAACTATAAACCTCGCGAAATCACATTGGTGACGTCAAAACGCGGGAACGAAAAAACTATAAAAGGAGGGGGCACACAATGGCTCTCTCTCTCGCTCTGCTCGCTGCCGCCACGCCGGCCGATGACCATCGCTCCAGGACCCGAACTCTAAGGACGTTAGCCGCAAGGCCCCGGGATGACCCGAGACGATCCAGCCGCCCAAGGAAGGATCATGTTGGCGCCAAGACGGAAACGCTGCTAGTGCGCGCAAAATACTTTAAACATCGTGTCGAACGAAGGGTCCGGTAGGCCTAGTAACCTTACGCGCGCGGGAAAACTACGTCGGAACGACGGGCAACGCCTCTTCAAGAAAACCATGGTATCGTACTTTCAAATTACTTAACATAAGAGCTCTTCGCGATTATTGACCAGAACCAAACCAAACGTTTATAGTGAATATTTTAGTAGTACTATGTTAAACTGTAATTTCTTAATTTTATCAATGCTGACACTGTTAAATATTAAATATTAATTCCCCTAGACAACCGATCAATTATTATTATTACTAAACTTATATCCATGCATAAAAATAGTGTCGCACTGGTAGTCTTTATGGGGTTACTCTCTGAACTTATGAAGTTTTCTGTTTGTGTAGCACTGTTACAATTATAAAAGTAGGTTGGTTATTGAAGTAAACATTATGGGTAATCATTTTAGCGCATCGAGGGGCTAATCACTCTATTTCTGTACTTCAATTATGAGTATACATACGCGTTACCATTAATCGTTTTATCACTGTTAAAGACTTCTCATCATCTTTCCTATTTGGTACGATGGGGCTACTATTATGAGCCCAACCCTTGGGCCATCTTGTTTACACCTCAAATTACTTCAAAAAACGCCTGCAAATTGGCCTAATTCAAATTGGCTCAATGTTATTATTTTAATATTTCATGTTCTCTAATTTTATAACAAAAAAGAAACTCAAAATGAACATCTAAAGCTATTATTTTAAATAGTTAAACGTAACTTTTAAAATTAACCGTTGGTTCAGTAAACTCTATAAGTAAGATTTTATCAGTGACCAACTTGGAAAATGGCAGCCAGGAAAACTAACTGAAACTTATTAATGGAATTCTTTGATTTTATCCTTTTTAGAAGTAATTTTACGTTCAATATTGTCAGTTTTTGCTAGTTATTATACCAGTTTAACAATGTAGTTTGGTTTTGAAGATGTCTTATGCTACGAAATATCATTTATACTAAAAATAACTCAACTGCCAGGAGTAGATTGGTCCACTCTTTCGACTTCTTCGTTGAAAATCTTCACTTATGACAAGCGTGGTGGGTATACGGGCTTCATTTGGACAAATATTTCGGGCTGGAGAATATACTAGAGTTAGGGGGTAAAAATAGCGGAGTTGAGGTAGAAGGGTTCAGGGACGTCTTACAGTCTATTAGTTTTTACGAGGAGCTCGGAGGCAGCGGCCCAGAATTGAGCCGCTAACTCGTCAAGGCCCAGCGCACGGTCGCTCCCATCATCATTATCAGGATCAAGAAACTCCACTTTCTTTACCATCCAGCGTCCCCGTCAACTGACGACTTTTCCACCGATGCCCAAGTAGGACTAGTATAAACAGGAGTGGATATTGAATCTCTTTTTTAGTTCCTTCTCTTTTGCTGCTGCACATTCGTTGCATTTAAAGCAACGCTCGGCTGTGGTTTACTGTTTAACAAATGCCGCTAGATGCTCCCATAATCGATGGCTGGAGTTGACATGCCTTTCAAGCTTAGCAAAGGCTAATATTAGCTCCGCCCTCAGTGTCAACGCGAGTTCTGATTGGCTCCTGCCGTTGTCAAGGTAAATATGTGTGTATAAGATCAGTTAGAATGTTAGGGGTTCCATAGGAGCTGACATTTGCTTTAAACAATGATAGAGATGGCTGTAAGTTTAGTTTATCCGCAAGTTGTTTTTGATGAAACAATACAGAGGTGTTGGAAGGCTGTATTAAGGCCAAGAAAATGTAGTCCCGTTTTAAAAATCATAGCTTTATTTTCGCAAATAAAGTAATAAACTGTTACTGCTATTTTACTATGAAGTAACGTTTTATTTATAAATGGTAACTAGCTGCTAAGTGTTTCCGATGGACCCGTGAATCAGTTTAGAAGTACATCTAGGGAAGTTTCTGGGCTGTTATTTTTCATGTGTGTACCTGCTACATAATGGGATGATTCATGTGTTATGTAGGGGGCGGGGCCTATATCAAGCTCATCTTCCAACAAATAGAACTCAACTGGGCATGCGTGAATTTCGTAGCAGTATTACTGCATTGGGAATCGACACCTACATTTCTATTGAATCTATCCGCCGAGTCGTTCCACACTGAGTCACGTGACATTTCCCAATCACTACTACATGTTGACATTCCCCAACATAGCGCGTTGTACATCCTTGCAAAATTTCTTTCCTATGTGAACTTTTTTAGTTTTGTGATTCATTATGTATGATTCTACCTGTACTTTGTAATGCTAGAGACTAATACTGAGAGCTAGTTCGAGAACGACACGAGAATTGACTACAAGCGGTTTTGCAGTCCATCTTCCTATTTAGTCTATCCTAAGCCTAAGCCTTCGATATCGCCTCACCAGAGAATGCATGACTTTCCCCTACGTCCCTTCACCACTTAAAAGCTCATGGAACTATAACTTATGTTATCAGTCAGTCAGGACTTATTCATAGATGTAAAAAGCTGTGTCAAAGTTTTCTTAATGTAAATTGCTCCTCTCATATCATTGCTGAAGGGGAAAAGATTTTTTACCCCTAGAACTCTTAAATAGTTTAGTGCGAAGTATGTATAAAAAACTCCTATTTCTTTACACTTGAGCAAAGAACGGTTTTACTTCAAGTAATCGACTTCATTCGGGCTTCACAACCAAAAAACTCCCCTAAAATCTACTCCAAGGTACACGAGAGATCTTACACCCATTTTCTATTCCCATCATGGCCCTTAGTTTCTAGAAACGACCCCAAGATAGAAAATCAAAAGCCACCCGCAATTATTTTTCTTTTCGGGTTTTTTTTTTCTTGGTTCTTTCTTTCTCTTTTTTGTTCTTTGTTCTTGAAGCTAACTTAACCTTCCTTTTCTCCTTAATATTGTTTTAAAAGTTTTGGGTCATCTCACAACTAAGAAGTAGATTCACTGACCAACGGTCAAATCCAAACTAATGATAATTGAAAATGATTTTCATCGTGTTTTTTTCTTTGCGGCTACAAAGCGGATTCGGAAATCATTTCGACTAGGAAGCCACTACCGAAATTAGCCAATCGATTGACCAGATCAGGATGAAAAATTGTTGTTCAACCGTGACGTCATCTAACGCCAACGATTATCGTTTAAAGGCTTGGACGACGGTGGGGGAATTCGTGATTTGATGTGTTTTGCCAGGGTTTATCGCTACAGTTTTCGAAACTGCTGATATTTTGAGGTCTATCATATCTTCCATTTATCTACATATAACTAGCTTTTACCCGCGGCGTTGCTCGCGTGTAAAAAGAACTTGCATGAAAATGATATGAAGAATGGGAAGATTTTACTGATGACTAATATTTTTGTAGCACCCTAGGAGCGAAGGCACTCGGCGTTGCCCGTCAGCCCGTCGGGACATTTTTTATTGCTTTTTACGCAGGCATTATTACATAAAGAAGGGTTTTTAAATTTCTGGCCGCCATTTAAAAAGATGGCAACAAATCAGCCCGTCTATAGGTTAAAGGAAACCAGTATACTAAATATTTGTGAAATCGGTTGAAACGCGCGGACTTTGTTGCATAGAGAAGATTTTTTACATTTCTGGGCGCCATTTTTAAAGATGGCTGCGGATTGCAAAAATCTTTCTTAGCACGCGCCTACTAGTCATGAGTAACGTTCCTGCAATTTTTCAGCCTTCTAGGGCAAGCGGTTTGGGCTGGGCGTTGATTATCAGTCAGTCAGTCAGTCAGTCAGGACTTTGACTTATATAGATATAGATATAGATGATAAGAAATTTTGGAAAATTAATATTTTTTTCACGATATTTAATAATAAAGGATTGAATCCGTGGCCATATATCTATTATTATAAGAAAATTATATATAGCTCCCTATAAGTATGAAACTTAGTACATTTTCATATAACAGCATTTGATTAAAAATTCGGCGCGCTTACTCTTTTACGCTCCGTGGGAGAAGTTTTGGTACTACACGTTAAAGGGGGGCGAAACAGCCGCCGTCACCTAAGGTGTCCGCGAAAAGCACGATTGGCCGGGGAAATACGGCCGCGCCCGTAGAGACAAGAGACAATCCTTACCTCGTACCGTGCTCGTACCAGGGTAGGGGCTAGCCTCGGTCGTCCAAATCTCGTGCCATCTATTCATTTATTATGATAATTTTGACACGCACTAAATCACTTTAATTATCAAAATAATAACTTCAAGACCTTTAACAATTTAATTACAATTCAAAATTTGAAAATTTTCGAAACAATAATTTCAGCTTTTTTAACGCCAAAAGTTCTTAATAGGTGGCAATAAAAACTTTTTAAAATTTCAATGGAAGAAGATGCGGTTTACATGGCTTAAATGGAGATTTTCATACTTATAAGGAGCTATGTATTATTTTCTTAAGTTATAATGGAATAACTTGCTAGCGTTTCAACCGATTTCACTAATATTTAGAGCTATCTAAGCTACCTGGCGTTGCCTGGTTGTTTTAAGTTACAAGAAACCATCAAGAGTTTCGTATCTACGTAAACAATAATCACTAAATATCTGCGTGATATAGTTTTTCTAGTATCATATTTTTTTTCTCCAAAAATAAAATTGAAGGCTATACATGAAGCTGAAGTGTAACGGTTTTAGAATAAGACATTATTTACATGCTTAATGGCTAGGGGTTCGCGGGTTCGAATTCTGTTTGTTTATAAAGAACA
Organism: Phalangium opilio; assembly: GCF_054372755.1. Taxonomy (NCBI): domain Eukaryota; kingdom Metazoa; phylum Arthropoda; class Arachnida; order Opiliones; family Phalangiidae; genus Phalangium; species Phalangium opilio. The sequence goes on along the minus strand of NW_028324217.1, from coordinate 11,582,582 downwards.
AACAAACCACTTTCTGAAATATGCAGGGTGTTCAAGAAATGTAGGTGGGTTCTAAGTCATGAAGGGAAACTTAATAGATTCTCGTAAAGCGACGCATGGTGAGACAGTATAAAATTTTTTGATCTTCATTGAAGGGAGAGTGAATGGGAGAGAATTGTGGTGAGGTGATATTTTTCGTTCGTCTACTTAAAAGGAAGGAAATTATGATAGTTAGGTTAAGCCATATACCCTCCCTTAAAAATTCCTCTTACCCGTCGACATTAAGAGTTTCACGCTCCCCTATTTTAACATTCAAAGAAATCGAGGGAAATTTTGAAAGCAAAAGCAAGTATTTACTGACGTTCTTTTTAGAATGGTCTTAAGGCACCGGGATATTACAATTATTGGGTGTTTTACCGAATTCTTTCTCTTTCAAACTCTTCTGACCATAAGTTCATGTTAGAAATTTATAAGAAGCGATAAGTGTGCATCGGCATAAATCTATGTTGTAAACTAATCGAGGGGATAATCACTAAAACTATCTGTTCTTCGATTCGCCGGAATATTACAATTACGGCAAAAGTAAATTTATACGGGTAATAATTCTATCACCGTATAGGGTAGGGCATCGAGGGGCTATTCACTCTGATTTTATGCACGGTAAATTATTTAAGCATTGTAAAAGATAGCGCTATTCACTCATTAGGGTAAGGTATAGAGGGGTTATCCACTCATTAGGGTAAGGTATAGAGGGGTTATCCACTCATTAGGGTAAGGTATAGAGGGGTTATCCACTCATTAGGGTAAGGTATAGAGGGGTTATCCACTCATTAGGGTAAGGTATAGAGGGGTTATCCACTCATTAGGGTAAGGTATAGAGGGGTTATCCACTCATTAGGGTAAGGTATAGAGGGGTTATCCACTCATTAGGGTATGGTATAGAGGGGTTATCCTGTTGTTGTTTGACGCAAGAACGACTCTGGGTTTAACTGGTTATAAACTCTTTATTAATTTAAGTAAAACATTATTTCCGGGAATACAACTGCTATTTGAGAACAGATAACTGGGAACTGATCAACTGTGAACTGACTTTGAGAACTGATAACTGTTATCGGAATGTTATCCGGTTATATAGTTAAGGCATCGCGATAAAAAATAAAGATTACAAGAATGACCGCGATGCATAAAAAACACAAGTATAGAAAATATAATCTGGATATAGATAAAAAACAACCGGTATTATCTGTAATTTACAACAGTCCCTCTTAATATCGGTGGTTTCAATCTTCTATCCAGGGGGTGGTCATTTAATTATTTCCAGTCCAAGGGCTTTGACGCAGAAGAGGTGCTTCGGACGGAACAGGCTCTTTGTACAGATGTCAGCTGGCATTTCCTCTGTTGGTAGATACCGCAAGGCTATATGTCCCTGGTCGTAGGTGTCTCGAATGAAGTGGTGCCGGATATCAATGTGCTTCGTTCTGGCATGGAAAACAGGATTCTGAACGAGTTTCTGGGCACCCTGGTTGTCGTTGTACAGCTCGATCGCCTGAACTGACACTCCAAGTTCGTTGAGAAGTCCTTTGAGATATATGGCTTCCTTGGTTGCGTCGGACATCGCCATATATTCTGCTTCTGTACTGGATAAGGCAACGGTTCGCTGTTTCCTTGCTTCCCAGGATACTGCAGCGCCGGCTAGTTTGAAGACATATCCAGTATATGACTTTCTATCTTTCGGGCAACCGCCATAGTCTGCGTCAACGAAACCCTGGATTTGCAATCCGGTCTTCCGATAAAGCAACCCATGATGAAGAGTTCTCTTCAGGTATCTCAGAACTCTTTTCCCGGCAATCCAATGAGTTTCGTCATAACTTGTGTTGAACTGGCTCAATGCGCTGACTGAATACGCCATATTTCTTGATGCGACAGACTTTATGTCCCTCTTCTTCCAGGTCGCTGGTCCATTTCTTTGCTCTGGCAACGATTGACTTGTCGAACCGGGTTGACTTGACGATTTCTTCGAGGGATTCTGTTAATCCTTCCGGGACGACCATATATATTTCTTCCTCGAGTTCGCCATTAAGATAGGCCGTGACGACATCCATTTGGTGGACTTCCAAACCGATTTCCACAGCAAGGGCCATGAGCAGTCTTATGGAGCTGGATCTAATGACGGGTGCGAACGTCTCTTGGTAGTCGATCCCTGGTCTCTGGGCAAAACCTTTCGCTACGAGCCTGGCTTTCCTTTTCTCTACTTCTCCGCTGGGTAAGTATTTCGTTCGGAAGACGAGACGATTTCCAAGGACCTTTTGGTTTTCCGGACAGTCAACGATGTCCCAGGTTTCGCACTTGATAAGCGAAACGAACTTTTCCGTTACTGCTTTCCTCCAATCGTTTGCGTACGGAGAAGCCAGGGCTTCTGATAAGATAGCTAGGTTTGCTGACTCATCGGACAGGGTTTCTTGTTCGTCAGTAGCCTCTTCAGTAGACTCTTCTGAGACGCTCGGAATCATGTTGAACGATTTTTTCGGTCGTCCGGGTACTCCAGTTCTTATTTTCCTCGGTCTTCCGGGACCTTTCTTCAGAACGAGGGTTTCTGACGGTTCTTCAAAGACGTCGTCGTTTTCCTGGGAATTAGATTCTTCCGGGATTTCATCTTTGAACTCCTTTTTGACTTCTTTGAATTCTTCTCTGCCTGACGGTTTTGCCGCGTGTGTAGTGGCAGGGACTTCGATTTCGCCTTTAGCTTTGCTTCCGTATTTAAGGTTGACTTCTGGAGTGACGAAATCATCATATCCGCCTTGTTTATTAAATTCTCCCAGGAACTTGACATTTCGACTCCGGTAAATTTGCTTCTCGGACGGAACCCAGAGTCGATAGGCCTTCGAGACTTGAGAATAGCCGATGAAAAAGCATTCTTTGCTCCTGGCTGCAAACTTCCCCTTCCTTTTATTTTCGTCCAACAGCAAAGCTTTGTCGCCGAAAATCTTCAAATGTTGCAGGGATGGCTTCTTTCCGGTCCATCTGGTAAATGGTACTTCTCCATTTATGCTCCGGGAAGGACAACGGTTTCGAATGTAGTTAGCCGTGGCCATCGCTTCTGCCCAGAATGATGGTGGAAGTTGCGCTTGTATCATCATACATCGGGCCATATCTAGGAGTGTTCTGTTCTTTCTTTCGGCAATGCCATTCTGTTCCGGGGTGTATGGTACGGTGAGCCTTCTTTTTATCCCAGAGTCTTTCAGGAATCTGTCGAATTCATTGTTGCAGTATTCGGTTCCGTTGTCGGACTGCAAGGTCTTGATTTTTCTCCCGGTTTCCACTTCAGCTCGTTGCTTGAATTCTTTGAAGGCTTTCAACACTTCGCTCTTGTGTTTTAAAAAGCTGACTTCACTCCACCGGGAATAATCATCAGTGAAAACGACGATGTACTTGGCTCCGCTCATTGACGTTACTCTCATCGGCCCGCATACGTCAGAGTGTACTATTTCCAGGACATGTGAGGTGCGGCTATCTTCGGTTTTCGGCAATCGCTCCTTCGATTGCTTTCCTTTGATACAGATTTGGCAGATTCCCAGGCTCCCATCTTTTTCAATGTTGAGCCCCGTAGCCAAATTCTTCCGGGCCATTTCCTTTAAACTTCTCTCGTTCAAGTGACCGAGTAGGAAATGCCAGTTCTCCAGGTTGCTTCTAGGCTTTATTTCCGATTGCACTGCCTGGACCGTTTCTTCAGCCTTTCTCAGGAAATAAAGGTCTCCAACTCTGTCAGCAACTGCAATCACTTCCCCGGTTGCCGTTTTAATCCAGGCTTGCGACTTCTTGAATGTAACCTCATGTCCTTTGTCTGTCATCTTGGCAATTGATAGGAGATTTGTTCTTAAATCCGGGACATGAAGGGCTCGTTCCAGGCGAAGAATTCGATTGTCGCTGCCATTCGTTGCGTGTACTTTTACTTCGCCAACACCTCGTATCTTCGTTGACTCTGCAGTGGCCAGGTTTAAAGATTTCGTGGTCTCTTGGTAAACGTTGAAGTAGTCTCTGCTGGAAGTCATATGTGAGGTGGCTCCGCTGTCCAGGCACCAGGAATCGTGATCAGCCTTCAGGTGCAATGCGAATTCTTCCTCGGCCAAATTTTCTGCCAGTACATGATGGGCGTTTTCCTTCTTTCTGGTTTTTCTTTCTGAACCATTGTCTCTGTCGGGGCAATCGGCTACCTTGTGGCCGGGTTTCCTGCATCCATGACACTTGTACTTAAAGGTCGTGCTTCCTCGTCCACGTAAGCTTCTTCCTCTACCCCTTTCTGCAGTTTTCCGGGAAAAGTGGTTACTGCCCATCATCGCATTCTGCACGGGTTCGTCTTCCCTAGATTGCTTGGCGTCCGATTCCTCCAGGATCTTTATTTTCAAGGCTTCCGGATCAGGTAACGTATCCCTGGACTCTATTGCGCACCGGAAGTTCTCGTACGATTCTGGTAGACTGTATAACAACATAATGGCCAGTAGGTCGTCGTTTACAGCTACTCCCATGTCAGCCAACTTGTCTACTGCGTCGAAGAATTCTCGGACAGTGTCCCGGACATCTTCTCCCTCCTTCATTTTCTTGAGGGTCAGTTTCTTCAGCAGCGTGGCTTTCCGGGCAGGTCCACTGGACTGGTAGATGGATTCGAGCTTCTTCCATAGTTCCCGTGAGGTGGTGCAATTCTTTACTTGCTTCAACTCCGACGGACTGATCGACAAGATTAGGTCCGCTCTTGCCTTCCGATCATTACTGTCCCAGGTAGCGACCGCCTGGGCGTTTCCTTCCGTTCCCCGTACCAGAGTTCGCCTCGTTGAAGTTCCATCTACGTACTCCCAGAGATCGTTCTTTTGAAGCAGGGCTTCCACTTGCATTTTCCAGGTATCATAATTATCTTTAGTTAACGTCTCGATTCGTCCCAGGTGATTTCCGGCCATTCTCTGTCTGACTCCGCACCTTCAAGGATAATCTTCCCGGCGTTGAACTTCTAATGACTTCTAAACCTCTCCGCAGTGGAAGCGTGCTGGGCCCATAACCTGTTGTTGTTTGACGCAAGAACGACTCTGGGTTTAACTGGTTATAAACTCTTTATTAATTTAAGTAAAACATTATTTCCGGGAATACAACTGCTATTTGAGAACAGATAACTGGGAACTGATCAACTGTGAACTGACTTTGAGAACTGATAACTGTTATCGGAATGTTATCCGGTTATATAGTTAAGGCATCGCGATAAAAAATAAAGATTACAAGAATGACCGCGATGCATAAAAAACACAAGTATAGAAAATATAATCTGGATATACATAAAAAACAACCGGTATTATCTGTAATTTACAACATATCCACTCATTAGGGTAAGGTATAGAGGGGTTATCCACTCATTAGGGTAAGGTATAGAGGGGTTATCCACTCATTAGGGTAAGGTATAGAGGGGTTATCCACTCATTAGGGTAAGGTATAGAGGGGTTATCCACTCATTAGGGTAAGGTATAGAGGGGTTATCCACTCATTAGGGTAAGGTATAGAGGGGTTATCCACTCATTAGGGTAAGGTATAGAGGGGTTATCCACTCATTAGGGTAAGGTATAGAGGGGTTATCCACTCATTAGGGTAAGGTATAGAGGGGTTATCCACTCATTAGGGTAAGGTATAGAGGGGTTATCCACTCATTAGGGTAAGGTATAGAGGGGTTATCCACTCATTAGGGTAAGGTATAGAGGGGTTATCCACTCATTAGGGTAAGGTATAGAGGGGTTATCCACTCATTAGGGTAAGGTATAGAGGGGTTATCCACTCATTAGGGTAAGGTATAGAGGGGTTATCCACTCATTAGGGTAAGGTATAGAGGGGTTATCCACTCATTAGGGTAAGGTATAGAGGGGTTATCCACTCATTAGGGTAAGGTATAGAGGGGTTATCCACTCATCAGGGTAAGGTATAGAGGGGTTATCCACTCATCAGGGTAAGGTATAGAGGGGTTATCCACTCATTAGGGTAAGGTATAGAGGGGTTATCCACTCATTAGGGTAAGGTATAGAGGGGTTATCCACTCATTAGGGTAAGGTATAGAGGGGTTATCCACTCATTAGGGTAAGGTATAGAGGGGTTATCCACTCATTAGGGTAAGGTATAGAGGGGTTATCCACTCATTAGGGTAAGGTATAGAGGGGTTATCCACTCATTAGGGTAAGGTAAAGAGGGGTTATCCACTCATTAGGGTAAGGTATAGAGGGGTTATCCACTCATTAGGGTAAGGTATAGAGGGGTTATCCACTCATTAGGGTAAGGTATAGAGGGGTTATCCACTCATTAGGGTAAGGTATAGAGGGGTTATCCACTCATTAGGGTAAGGTATAGAGGGGTTATCCACTCATTAGGGTAAGGTATAGAGGGGTTATCCACTCATTAGGGTAAGGTATAGAGGGGTTATCCACTCATTAGGGTAAGGTATAGAGGGGTTATCCACTCATTAGGGTAAGGTATAGAGGGGTTATCCACTCATTAGGGTAAGGTATAGAGGGGTTATCCACTCATTAGGGTAAGGTATAGAGGGGTTATCCACTCATTAGGGTAAGGTATAGAGGGGTTATCCACTCATTAGGGTAAGGTATAGAGGGGTTATCCACTCATTAGGGTAAGGTATAGAGGGGTTATCCACTCATTAGGGTAAGGTATAGAGGGGTTATCCACTCATTAGGGTAAGGTATAGAGGGGTTATCCACTCATTAGGGTAAGGTATAGAGGGGTTATCCACTCATTAGGGTAAGGTATAGAGGGGTTATCCACTCATTAGGGTAAGGTATAGAGGGTTTATCCACTCATTAGGGTAAGGTATAGAGGGGTTATCCACTCATTAGGGTAAGGTATAGAGGGGTTATCCACTCATTAGGGTAAGGTATAGAGGGGTTATCCACTCATTAGGGTAAGGTATAGAGGGGTTTTCCACTCATTAGGGTAAGGTATAGAGGGGTTATCCACTCGTACGATGTGGCTGCTATTACGAGCCCTTGGGTCGCCTTGGTTTTTTTTTCTTTTAGTCGCCACTACTGGGACTCCCTTCGAAAGAACGTCAAAATTTTTACATGTCTCCATCTGTTGAGTGGTCTTCTCTATTTATTTATTTGTTTGTTTCTTTTCTCTTCAAACTAATACTTTTTGATTTTGAAATTCATCTCTACAAAGATGAAACTTTACGAATCTATGAATAAATTTTTTTATATATTGCTGTAAAATTTTGGGGGGCTACGAGAAATATTTTGGTAGGGTTTACGGATTATTTTGAGGGGGCTAAGTTTGAAATTTGGGGGGCTATCACCCAAAAAAGGCCTAGCGAAGCCACTGTGAAAACGGGGGAGGATTCGCGCTACCCTCTACACACTGGCTACTCAAAAGAGAGGAAAAAGAGATATAAGCAGTCGGTGCTGGCGACGGTGAATTCTTTATACAGAGGCGCGCTTTGGCGATTTTGCCCCCACGTCTATTGGATTGGTATCGTTGGGACTAATAGTTTTACTCGAATAGTAATAGTAGTAGAAACATTAATGACTGAAGAGAGGAAGTAAGTAGGGAGTTGGCGACATGTGATTCACGTTGCCACGTAGCCATATATTAGAAAATACTTCGCTAGGATAAAGTTTATTGAAATTGGGATATGTCAAACAGAAAGTGCTATGGTGTTTCCAAACAAGCTTTCTTATGTTTGCGAATTCAGTCTCAAGATAAAAGATGAAATATATCACTATGGCCGTTCTTCAAGCCTATTGAAACCTAGACGTTGTAAGGTGTAATCGAGTAGAGACTAATTTCTTGGATACCAGTTTCATATATAACAACATAAAGTAATTACGATCATCTATTGAAATGTTTCGTCCAATTAAATTCATAAAAACTGAGAAGCCGGACTCGGATGAGGTGGAAAATTTGGAAACACCTTCAAACGTTTTAGTGAAATGGCCAATCATCATTAAGAACGATGATGACGAGACTAGCACTTCTGAAGAAGTAGATTCGGTTCATCCCCCAGCGAAAAACACTGACAATGCGGAAGAAATTACGGAGAATCAGGAACAAAGAATGTTATCACCTTTGAAGAATGACAGACAATCACACAATGCTAAGAAGCCTTTTAAATGTGACATCTGTGACAGATCGTTTAATTTTAATTCACTTTTAACAAGTCATAAGGTTAGACACTCATCTGATCGCCCGTTTCAATGTGAACTGTGTCAGAAGAGCTTCAAAGGGAAAAATAACTTGGCACAACATAAACTTATACACTCATCCAAACGTCCATTTAAATGTAAAGTGTGTCAGGTGACCTTCAAAAACAAAGGTGGCTTGTCACGACATGAACTCATACACTCGTCCAAACGTCCATTTAAATGTGAAGTGTGTCAGATGACCTTCAAAAGGAAAAATGTTTTGACAGCTCATCAACTCACGCACTCGTTCGAACGCCCATTTAAATGTCAAGTCTGTCATATGGCCTTCAAAATCAAAGGTGACTTGACACGACATAAACTTATTCACTCGTCCAAACGTCCATTTAAATGTGAAGTGTGTCAGAAGGCCTTCAAAAGCAAAAACGACTTGGCAAATCATAAACTCAAACACTCGTCCAAACGTCCATTTAAATGTGATGTGTGTCATATGGCATTCAAACGCAATGCTAATTTGGCATCGCATAAACTCAGACACTCGTCCGAACGGCCATTTAAATGCCAATTGTGTCAGAAGGCCTTCAAATTCAAAAACGACTTGGCAAATCATAAACTCAGACACTCGTCCGAACGGCCATTTAAATGCCAATTGTGTCAGAAGGCCTTCAAATTCAAAAACGACTTGGCAAATCATAAACTCAGACACTCGTCCGAACGCCCATTTAAATGCCAATTGTGTCAGAAGGCCTTCAAAAGCAAAAACGACTTGGCAAATCATAAACTCATACACTCGTCCAAACGGCCATTTAAATGTCAAGTGTGCCATATGGCCTTCAAAAGGAAATATAGTTTGACACTACATCGACTCACACACATGTCCAAAAATGATTTCTGTAACTCTAGTTACAAATCACAATATGATCTTCAGTTGAAACCCCACAAATGTTCTGAATGTGATAAAACCTTTAAAAGATTGCGGGAACTAAAAAGGCATGAGCTTCTTCACTCTTCGGAGCGACCATTTAAGTGCGATCAGTGTGATAAATCTTTCATAATTAGATCGAAACTAAATTTGCACAAGACTAGACACTTGGAGGATAAACCATACAAGTGCCAACAGTGCGAGCGTTCTTACCAAACTAAATATTTGTTAAACATTCACGAGAGAGGAGCTCATATAACTGCTAAATCATTTCAATGCGACTTATGTGACGCGAAATTTAAAATCAAACGTAGTTTAAATCTTCACAAGATTTATGTTCACGAGAACGAAAGGCCCTTTTCTTGTGAACAGTGTGGCAAAACCTTCAAAACCCCTAACACGTTAAAGAAACACTTAAAAATTGTCCATACTGATGAAAGACCGTTCAAATGTACGGAATGCGGTTCGGCCTTCAAATGTGGCTCGTATTTGAAAAACATAAATTGTTACACTTACGTGCTAAATCTTTCAAGTGTTCTAAATGTCATCTGTGTTTCCCTTCCGAAACATCCCGTCGTGAAAACCAGGCATCTAATCATTTATATGACAAATATTTCGAAACTTCGCGAAGATATGAAAACTGTTCAAGCACTGATGTGAAACCTGTCATTTACGAGTGCTACATTTGCAAAACCGCGTTTGCAAATGACTGCGATTTGTTTCAACATAAAGGTACGAGATGTTCCCTCCAAAACTTCAAACTGCGAGCTTCACATGTTGATTTGGAAAGGTTATCTCCGAAGCAAGTCGCCGAATATGGTGTTTTTTCATATCCACGATTGCGAATCCAGATCGTGGATTTCGTCATTAAAAAGGAACCATTATAAACACAAGCTATGTTATTACAAAATCTCAAACTTATGAGTAATGTTTTTGTATACTAGGCCTATGCATTGGATCAAATAAAAATACTTCATGTCATGAAAAATTGTACTCTTTGATGATGCCAAATTGTTTCTGTTACGTAAACAGATCAAAGTCTATAGAGCCGCATTGAACAGGTTAGATGACGAAAGGAAAGTCTTATATTCAGGTAACAAGTTTTTGAAAAGATGTAATTTTCAATGTCGTCCACGTTTCATGCGATCTTGAACTTATTCGAGGCGAGGGTTAGGTAAGATAACATTATACCCTAAAAGAACGGCCTTTTCTAAGTTTAGAGGAAATATATATATATATATATATATAAAATTAAACTGCAAACCAAAGTTATTTTGGGTTGCAGTTAGAGTAAATTGCCATAGAACATTTTGGTCTAAAAATCACCCGAAGTATTTTGGAACACCTTGTTAAGTTGCATTATCCTAATAAAATCTCGCCAAGGCTTAATAGAGTCTATTTGTTCTTTATCAATATACGACGTACAAAAACACTTCGCTGGAAAAGAAGTCCCCTTTTAGTCTGTCAATTGCCTAATTTGTTACTTTAAATAAAAATCCGACCAAGGCTTAAAAAACCTCAACTAACATAGAACAAAAACACCTAACAAGATAAGCTTCTTTCAACGCTGATTTTTAATGCTTTTTCCATTTTAGCGGGGAAGGGGATAAACCAGGCGTTGGCCTCAAAATATCTTCGGTTTTCCCCGTAATGTTCACCAACCCGTTCGTGTTTCGATTTCCGTGGAAGGCCTAACGACAATAGAAGCGGGAAGTCTAGAAAGATTTACGTTTACAGCCCAAACCATTTATCTTTATCACTAGTAGAAGTTGCGAGTTACGTTGTTTAAGCACTAAGAAAACAGGATGCTGCCGCTAGACGATTTGTCCCCTAATTATCTCAGAGGCTCCCGCCATTTTCGCTAATTGGGATTAAAGCAAGACAATTAAAATAAGGGGCATAAAAAGCGAAGGCATAAATGAGGCATTCTATTTAATGAGAGCCTTCTGCATACTAGCCCAACTTTCACATTAAAAGTTTCCTGGAACTTTATTATATAGTAAATTATTGATTAAATGCCGAGGAAGATGCTTTGCCAAATGTATATTGCAACGCAGCGAATCGCGTTTTTTCGATGTTCTTGCCACATCTTTTCATTGCCTTAAAGGAATGTACGATGGAGGAATGATTGGGCAATGCCACGTGACTGTAGGAGTGGATAGATTCAAAAGAAAGTAAAACAGTTCCTTACTAAAGTGTGGAGAACCAGGAGTTTCTTGAAACATCCTTCGACCTAAATTATTTCAGAATCAGAGTTCTAGTAGTCCCATTTCTTTTCCCTTAAGTAATGATGTCTAGGAGGATGGAACTCGTTCCGGGAGGGGAAAATAGCTTGCCAATAGTACAGAAGTCTTACACCCATGCGTGGCAGTGTGAAAAAGTGGGCATACGCTTTAACTGCTGCCTAGTGGACGAAAATCAAATCATATTTCTTGAGTCCCCTACTCCCCCCCGCCCCTTCTCTATGACCCTGAGAAAAAAAATTTGAATTCTAACCGTCCGTCTGCTTCACTCTTCAGTAAGTTCAGTGTTTGGATGTCTTCTATTCGTTTCATTTCGATTCATTAAGTTTTAATGATTAAGTAGTAGGCCTATTTAGTTTTAATGATAAGTAGTATTTAGTTTTAATGATAAGTAGTATTTAGTTTTAATGATAAGTAGTATTTAGTTTTAATGATAAGTAGTATTTAGTTTTAATGATAAGTAGTATTTAGTTTTAATGATAAGTAGTATTTAGTTTTAATGATAAGTAGTATTTAGTTTTAATGATAAGTAGTATTTAGTTTTAATGATAAGTAGTATTTAGTTTTAATGATAAGTAGTATTTAGTTTTAATGATAAGTAGTATTTAGTTTTAATGATAAGTAGTATTTAGTTTTAATGATAAGTAGTATTTAGTTTTAATGATAAGTAGTATTTAGTTTTAATGATTAAGTTGTATATAGTTTTAATGATTAAGTTGTATATAGTTTTAATGATTAAGTTGTATATAGTTTCGTGGAAGAATGAAGTATTGTTGCTTTCAAAACTGCAATAGTGACTCTAGATGCCAAAGATAAGAGTTTTTTTTCCCTGTACCAAAACCTGGTAGAAATTTTGAAAAATGCATTAAATGGATTAATGTTATTAACCGCCCCGATATAACGGTTGATAGTCTCAAACTTCATAACCGAGAAAAAAAAACAATCCTTGGAAATAACTAACAAAGCGCTCGATAGGTGGTGCCACTATCTTATGCCCACCTTTTTACACTGCCAATCATGGCGCACCCGCTCAGCTCTCTTTTCCCCTCCCGGAACGAGTTCCATCCTCCTAGATGATGTGGGAGCATCCATTTTCAATAACAAAACTCCTACAGAACCTTTTAACTCTCCGAGTGACGATGACGTCACGGAGAGGTATTATGCTGGACGTCTCTGTGTGTGTCAGTCTGTCACCGCGTTCGCAGTTGGCAAATCGGAGCAAACGCTTTTAATTATAATCCAATATCGTCGTTAGTGTTAAGCGGTACGCGGCGATTGGCTAGGGTTACGAGAAACGTCTTGCCTCCCAATGGCTGGGCTTTCACCAAAGGTTCACACAATTGCGGGTTTTATCATTTACTATCTATCGCTTTGTACACCCTAAATTTCCTAAAATTATTTAAGAGGCATACGCTTAAATTTAAACGTCAACAATAGCTATGTTCAAAATGATTTTAAGAATAAAGTTTCTTAAAACGACTTAACTAGAATTAATGACGATAAAATTATATTATAATTATTTTGATATTTAAGAATAACATCTTAATTGCGTCTCGACTCGGAGAGGTTTATTTTGGTTTCCCAACTTCTTTAATCTATGTAAAATAGATAATCACAAACTGGGAAATGTTTACATAGGAAACATATTTTGGCCGATGTACAACGCGTTATGTAGAGGTAGACGCCTTTTTGCAAAGAATCCCTGCTCGTAGCAAATATGCGTTCGACGCCAACTTCTGGATAATACGATAGCCTTATGATAGAGTCCAAGTCGTATACCATTACCCTTGCTTAATCATTCAAATAACGTGTATGCCTAACTTCATGAGCTCTCAACTCATAGAGGGTAAATTGAAATGCACTTCCTCGTAAAGCACCCAACGTTTTATATAGAGTGAGCTCTTATTTGAAAAATTTTCCAGAAAATTCAGGAAATCTGCCCAGAATGTTCTAGAGGAGAATGGATGGGCTTGAATATCTTGAAGCGCAAACTACGCGGCCTGCACTAAACCCCTCATCATTCAATCATTTTTTGCTCACGGAAAAGGCCAAGGCACACATAGCCTCCGGATTTAACAGACACCCGCATCCTTCCTTGTATTACCAGAACTTCATGTAGTAAAATAACACGAGATAACTAAATCATAAAACATTTTTAGATTTCCAAAAACATACTTAAATCTCAAAATCCCTTAAAATTTCCCGAATCACAAAATTTAATTCGAATTTTAAATGTTTGAAATGGGCGCGAGGGGTTTGTCACTTCAATAGTCAGGTGTACAAAACCGCAGAAATCGATTACTTGATATCTAGAATTCTTAGAGAATTCAGTAATCACATTCATTTTTGGGGGTACGCAAAGGTAATCAGAAATCTCCCGAAAATCACTAGAAATCACGTGAAATCTTGAGAGAAATCAGAAATAATATCATGATTTACTAATAATCACAAATTTCGCAATAGCTGGAACTCTTTTGGAAAAATAATACGCCCGAAAATTCAAAAATCGAACACTTGTCTTTATTTTAATTTTCCATTTACGTCTTTATTTTAATTTTCCATTTACAATATTTTTAAGGATATGAATGAATTTCAGTAATTCACTCTTGCAAATTTAAAACATAGATTTTTATCATTTAATTTTAAAACTTCATGCTAAGCCAGAGATAGATGTAATTTTACAAGCAGGAATGGATAACAGAGTAATGTGGGCGCCCGTCAATATTCCAGATCCCCTTCCCCGAGACGGGGGGGCGTATGAAAGAAGAGGCGGGTCATAGCGACATAGGTAAAGAGGAATAACGTAGTTTAAGTGAGCCAATAAGATAATTAAAATATTCGTTACGTGTTGGAGGGAGGGGCTCTATAACTGGGCTACGAGTCGGACTGAAGTAAAGACTAACCGTTCTCCATTCCTACATCTAAAATTAAATCTATCCCTGTTATTACTAAAGAATAAAGGTGAATATCTTCAAGCTCGTGAGTTTTGCATTATTATAAATTTATATTCATGGGAGTAAGTTGTGACGGCTGCCTTTAGGATATAAATGTATTATTTCTTAAATCACTTAAATATGCGCACTAAAATATGCGCATTCCCGAGTTACAGAAATACAAAGGGATATTTATTTATTTTATTTTCCAACTGACTAAGCATTGCACAATTTAATTTCATATATAATTTAATTATTTTCATTTTAATATTCTGGTTTTAATCTATATGGAATTGGTTGACAGACAGGCTTGAACACTAGTTAGATTATAATGCGCGCACCGGTTTCTCGTATTGGATCACATTCACGGTGCTTTATTCTTTAATCAAATACAACCATATAAAGATGAAACTGACTTCAAGTTGTGTACTTTTATTTATAGCACAAACTTCCTTTGAAACGGCTCAATAAAGTCCGGTTGTTGTACAACAAGAAGCAGGCTTTATTAAGATATCCTAACACATCGAACTGTTTTTTCAGAGGTGGATGGGTTTTCATTCTGGGAAATTTGATCCCTATTGACATAAGTGATATAATATAATAAGTATGACACTTCCTGTGTACGCAATGCCAAATAGACCTTTTTCAAAAATCTAAGTGTTTCACCAATTATTATTAGGACGAAACATTCGGTATGTGGATCCTAAGACCTTAAATGTTTCTTCAGACAAAAGTACTTCGGTGGACTGGTAACTTTGAAGCCCTATATAGCGTCTTTGGATTCACATCCCTGGTGTTCCATCTTAACCCTACACTAAGCAGACGTTACTCTGCCTATTTCTTAAGCAAGTGTGCAGTACACATGTTCTAGTTATGGCTTTCATGTGAAAACGTGATTGTCCGTTTTTAAAACTATGTTAATCTTTGGTCGTGTTTGACTCTTCCCCACCAGAGGTCGTGTTTAAGAATGTTTTGATAAATAACAAGATAGTCGGCAATTATCATGATTACTCCATGGACTAAGCAATACTGAAGGACCGATGGCAGCCCATAGAGCCCCATACTAAGCGACTAAACAACAACGTTAAGCTTACTTCCCCCTTTTCAGCCCCAAAATGGACGGGGGGTTATAAAAATACTGAGTCAAATTCCGGAAAAAGCTAGCGCCATCTAGACAAAGTGTAAGACGTTAGCTGCTTCCCTCTCTAGAACGTTGATTCCCCCATATGCCCCCACTATCCGGTTTGCTACTATCTGCCGCTAGAAGGCGAATTAACAAGTGTTTTTCAACTTTCTCCCTCTGCCATCCGTCCTTCAGTATTGCTTTGTCCATGATTACTCGCAAACACAACTCCAATAACGTCATACTTATTGCTAATATGATACCAATGCTGTTTGAGAATAATCATAAGCGAATAATTCACATTAAGTGTCCATCATTAGGTCTCCTGCCCCCGTCCTTTCTGTCAACGAATAAGACAAATTTTTATTTTCCTAGCGATGATCGGCTCAAGAAGGAAGTATACATGGGGAGTGTCATGACTTTCTAGGGTGAAATTTTTAGTTTAGGGTCTATCTTTTAATCGTGGGCTTTTTCTCCCGCTAACTCAAACCTGTGTTTTATACCTAGATCTCGCAGTACTTTCCCACCTTTCACGTTACTGATGTTTTACGATTAGAAAGAAAAACAGAGCAAAAGAAGAACACAAGTTCTTTAACATGCTTTGGTATAGACTATTTTTGGTGTGAAAATCACTGAACGCAAACCTCGCCGGCGATTAGGTTGTTTTTAAACCCTTCTCTTGTGTCATACCTAGAATAAACTAAAGGGAAAATATCACGGTGGTAGCGTCTTGGGTAATTTAATAAAAGGTTTTTGGATGAGACTGATTATAGGGTGTAGGCGGACCCTCTATTGATCCCATACAGACATGGAGAATAATAGTAGATCATCCGTTTATGCTATAACTCATCTTTGACGTAGCATATACTAAGTGTAATTGATTGAACTGTGGCGTGTAATCATGGTGGTGTGACGGATTCACTTCCCGTTGCTGGCTGTTAATTAAGAAATGAGTTTTACTATTTTTGCTAATTTGGTATGGAGACAATAAACTCTTAGTAAGGAGCACTAGTAAATTAGAAGAATTTTTTTTACGTTCGAATTTGGCACGAATATCCAGATTTTAAATTTCTAAGTCGGTATTTTCTTACTTTGGTTCATTTATTCAAATTTCTTAAAAATATGCTACCAAGCATTTGATATTGATTGTTTTCCCCTCTCGTCTGTTCTTTTCTTGAAAGGAATAATTTCACTGGGATTGGAATCAAAGTGCCTTAGAATGCGTTACATTGCAGCTTATTCTCCATAAATACTAAAGTATGGTGAAAAATAGTTAAAGATAACCTTAGGCGTAACCGTAGGCTATATAGTATTTCATGTAAACTCAGACCACCAAATCATGGACAATGATAGCACGCTCCCTCACGCACCGACTACAATGCATCGCCGAATTGTTCTATTTTACTAGGGTTTTGGTGATAAACTTGCGACACTCCCCGCCACAGCGCTGGTTTCAGGCGTTGCTCTAAGTAAACCTATCCATAACCCTATTCAGTTGCCTGTCCATGGTTAGATGGTCTTTAAATGTTGAACCCTCACTGAAACTATAGCGATCACCACCAAAGAGGGTATATATTGAGAAGTGTAACACTGGTCCTGAGAGTTATATTCTTGCTTTTTGAGTTTTCCCCTCAACGCCCGATATGTGGCATCTTTACCGTCCCTATTATTGGTTGATATTCAAATAGGAAAATTTTCAAACGAACAAAAGCGAGAACTAGTACAATGCACGGACTAAGTTGTAAGCTTCTACTCCAGGTCTTTATACTCTCGCTACATTTTATTGACCTATAAACTCAAAAATAGAACTAAAACAATTCAATCTCCATGCAAGGCTTAAAAACATTAATATTTTTGTGAATTGTGACCTGACACAACAAAAATGCGAAAGCAGCGGGTCAACCAACATCAAGGCAAGCGTAAAAGTTATTTCCTCTACAAGATGATCTAACAGATTTCTAAATAAACGATGGGGTCGTTTTTGGCAACGAATTTCAACCAAACTATATTAAAATGGGGCTCCAACTTGCCAAGCAGTGGCCACAAAAACCTCCTATATATATTTTTCAATATTTCGCAGCGCTCATAAATAAAAATATACGCTGGTTGTAAAAAAAAATCAACAAAATAAAAAATAATCAATATATTTCTTGACAACGCCGGGAAAACTTGGCAGTATGAAAAAATACGTAAAAAATACCCAAAAGAAGGGAATTTTTAAGGAAAGAAATTCTTTATTTCATTCGTCCCTGTCTCGGCCAAGGTTATTCAATAAAGGTTTGGACAACCTCGGATGGTAAAACACGTTTTATCTCTTAATTCTCAGTCAATTTTTAAAATTTAATTTTATTACTAGAGATGAGACCAGAAGTACCGAGCTAACCAAATTCTTCACTCGGCGAATGTGAATATTCTTGATAACACACCAACGGTTGGCTCTCTGGTGGCGGTTTCAGAATTTCCCCTCCAAAACGTGAGACGCTCGCTGTGGTAGACGACCGAACTTGATTCAAGCACCCGCGTCCGTGTTCCGCGGCTTTAGCTTGAGGGGAAGGGGGTAGGAAATGTTTTTGGAACTCGACCAATTTTTTTCTCTCTAGCGTAGGCGTGATTGAAGCGGCGTAAAATCCTCAAATTTGTTCACTAATGCCAGGATCTACTATCAATGCTAGAGCCCTTCACTTCTAGTCTCATCTCACTTCTGCTAGAAATGACGTAAATTTATTTTTTTAAGACATGATAAAAATTAGAGATGAACCGGTACTAAATTCGGTGTTTCCTGATAGTATCGGATCGGATCGGTTGGTTTAATATGAAACTATACCGATACTCTTTTAAAATGCGTTAGATGGCGCGCCGCTACATGACATTTTAAGGTCTTTCAGTAATGTATTGATTTGATGGTGATAATCTCTCATTTCTGTGAATGTCAATCATGGTGATTTCTCATTTTATCTAATAACTAATAAGCAAAAATAGCTATAAACTGTTCATAAAAATAATAAGAAATATTTTATATCACCTTATTTTGAAATGAAAAAAAAAACTGAAGTTCGATTCTCAAACTAATTAAATTTTTGCTTTCAATCATTAACAGTTACTAGAAGTATAAGGATAATAGGGCCTTTCAGCATACACTAGTTAAAGGAAAGCGCGGCTCCGTTGGTGCCCCTTAAAGATGGCCTTTCTACTATACAGTAGCTAAGCTTGGTAGGCAGGAACCAATGGGACCTAGTGCATTAGGTTCGATTGGTTTTTGCCTTTGTCAAGATAAAATTTGTGTCCAGAAGATTAGCCAGAATGCTAGGGGTGATAATGGAGCCGCCTGTTGATTTAAAAAAGACAAGCCACATATATTACATATAAAGCGTCAATTACACAGACTTCAATTGTTTCAGTAACATTTTGAGCAATAAAAACTCCTTCAATAAATAGGTTTAGTTTTTAAGCAAATATTTCCGTAAATGATGTTCTATTTCCTAAATAAAATAGTGGCATTAAATTTGAACTCTGCACAATTGTTAGTCTAGATAACGTTTTTTAGCAACTTAAGCTTTTTTTTGCGCAAATTATTGAGCGTGAAGGGTGAGTTTAACTCAAATCACTCTGTAAAATCGTAGCCTACGTTAATCAAGGCCCGCGCATAGCCTTCTGGCTATGGGCGGCATTGAACGGATGCGCCAGCTTGTTTTTTGCGCTTGATTCTCGAAAGGTGGCGCTTTTAGATAGTAAATGTTAAGGGATCTTCCATTTATTTGAATTTGTAGAGCGGGAAGAATAGAGGGATCATGCATAAAATTGTTTTGACTAAAATATTTTTTATATAAGGAAACGCATGCATTTCTTATATATCATTATAATTATTATTTTTTAAAATTTATTTATAATTTATAATAATTATTATTAGAAAGATAAAATTTATAATAATTATTATTAGAAAGATAAAATTTATAATAATTTTTATTAGAAAGATAAAATTTATAATAATTATTATTAGAAAGATAAAATTTATAATAATTATTATTAGAAAGATAAAATTTATAATAATTATTATTAGAAAGATAAAATTTATAATAACGTAGGCTCCGATTGAAATTTTTATTTTAATGTTGGAGTCGCAAATATTCATTATATATTATTATAATTAGAAAGATATTATAGAAAGATAAATATTATAATTATAGTTAGAAAGATAAATATTATAATTATAGTTAGAAAGATCAATTTTATATTTATAGTTAGAAAGAAAAATTTTATAATTCTTATTGGAAAGATAAATTTTATAATTCTTATTGGAAAGATAGAATTTATAATTCTCTCGGCTCTCTGCAGTCTGCACCGTACGAAACGGGATTTGGATTGCGACACACGTTGCAATCGCCCGCGAAAACCAATTTTAAATTTAAAACCGTACTCTTAAGAGCGCACCAAGCGGAGACACGCGGCGCACCAAAATGCCCAAAAAAATCCTGGAAAGCCAGTATGCGCGGGCCTTTATTAACGTAGGCTCCGGTAAAATACTAGCTACTGCCAGACAATTTTAGGAAATGAATTTGCACGAGAACGGTTATATTCTGTTTTAGACATCCGTGGTTTTTTATGCAAAGTTTGAAGGGATATTTGAAAAGGCCAGTGCACTTTTAAAGTCTAGAAATTCTCTGGGATTGAACCATAAACTAATCCCGCTAAACATGGAAAGTACTGGGAGAAATGTTTATCAAGTTTCAAACCATACAAAAATTTTAATTATGCATTCAAATCATACGAAACTATGCACTGTTTCATTAGATCTGCTGTCACCATGGAGTCATCAAACATTTACGAAAAGTCAATCGCTACATCGCAGTTTTGAGGTCAAATGAGAATTAAAGGAAGAGGGTTGTTCCTTAGAGATTGGGTAATGTTTTAAAATGTACTTTTCTGGACCACAAAAGTTGCTTTCCCCTTCTATGAAGGCTATTGGTGCCACCTATGAGAACTTGTCTCTCCATAGACGCTAATTTTAAAGTCAAAATTATTAAAAAAAAAAGCTTAAGCGTGCTTTGGTACTACGAAAGTGTGCCAAAAAATGCCGGTGAATCTCTCTAAAGTCTCTAATGCGTCTTGGCCACTCTGAAGCGAACCGCGCTACCGCTAGATGTCCCTCCGCCACCAAACCATAGATTTACAACAGCTAAATTCGCTGTTTGAACGTTCTCATGTCGTTCATGGGCTCTAGCATACAGAGTATTTAAGATAAGTCTGCAATAAATTAAAGCGTGTGTTCTTTGGCTCATACTGAGTGGAAAGTGTAAAGGATATCGGGTCTAGAACCTTCAGTTATGGAGATATGGGCTGCCAAGCATTGGTCAATGTTTGAGATCCAATATCTCTTTAAATTAATGTCGTATACCGTATTTTCTTTGACAATTTCCATTCAGTTCGACCCTAAGAATACGCTCTTTTATTTATGACAAAGATTTTGTAGTTAATCAGTATATTTAAATTCGATCAAAAACATTAAACCCGAGGACGTTATTCCGAAAGTTAGGTGTTTATATTTCTTGATAGCCGTTTTTGAAAATACGCCCCTGCTTCCTCTCTATGAAGTTCTTATCGATTTGTCTATGGATTGGTTCTAAAAGAAACTTTACAAAAACAGTTGACTGATAAATTAATTTACATTTTAAGCGATGTGCTGAACTCCGAATTATGTCAGAAAACTTTTAACATTTTTAGCCATATCGTAGTATACGATAGGCTCTTAGTTTGACCCGAGCCGTAGTAGTAATAGTAGTAGTCGTGGCCGGAGTTTTCGCTTTCGTTATCGTCAGATTTTAGCTTAAAAGGAACTTTATATTACCACAACCCACCCATAGGGGTAACTGGGCTCGGTTAGAGATTTAATTTTAATTAAAATTTTTTCAGGTCAGACCCGGGAATTGAACCCGGGTCGCTGGCGCAACAGGCAGACACTCTACCAACGGAACCATAGAGACTTGATAGAAACTCCGAGTTTTATATTATTTATTCTTATCTCTAAAATGTCTCGGTGATGTGGGGTGGGGTACCTCTTAATCTGTGGGGTCGGAAACTTTTGAATTTTTATCTGTGGGGTCGGATACTTATGAATTTGTATGTTTGGGGTTTTTATATTTATTTTCTTTTTATGTATGTTCTAATTAAATAGATAACGATTTTCCCCGTTTCCTACCGCGCTCCTGTGTGTGCGCGTGTTTCGTTCTCGTTCGGTAGCTATCGGTGTCCCCCCATATCACCCAATCTTATTTGCCCCAATCAGAAGAATTTAGCCCAAATCATATATTCCTGCTTCACCCAAATGTATTTCTCCCAATTCCCGTTTGCCACAAAAGGCGATAACACAGGATGTTGGCACAAGAAACATACCCGTTTTTTTATTTTGTATTTTCCTTTAAAAAGCAATATTTTAAAATTAGTATTTATTAAATATGAAAGTCGAATGGCTGAAAACTTCGAAAGGAAAATATGCCCCCGTAAATCGTGGCCAGATGATGATTATAAAAAGCACAGGCGCGTAGGAACGTTTCGAATTTAGGGGGGTACAGTCTAAACATGGATTTGGGCGCCCCCTCCCCAAAGACAAGAAAAATGTCGAAAAATCCATTGAACAAGGTTGAAACATTGTACTTTAATTACAGTGAAATGGTGAATTATTATGATTTTCCAAAATTCGGTGTCCGATAGGTGTTGGTTGTGGAAATATTTCTGCACATGAAATTTTAATCAATCTTATGAATCCTCTCTGGGTATGTTTAGACAATTGCTAAGTGATTTAGTTGTTTTCAAGTCATTGTTGTTCGTAAGTCAGGGCACCAACCCTTGAGACAATTTTTAATATGAAAAATATGATTCCCTTTGTGAGACCAGGATTTCATAATAACCTCCCTGATATGACTCATAAATGATAAGACCTGAAGTGTGGATAATTCTATTTTAGTGTGAATGTAAGATTCATGGAAGTGCGTTACATCGCACCTTGATCTAATTAAATAATGAAGGGCTCACGCAGAAGGCGAAAAGGCTAATAATTAAAAAAAAACCATAAGCAAAAAAAGGCTTAAAAGTGACTGAAATTTACCAAATCAAGCTATTTTAAAGGGTCGGGTAGGAAGAGAGGTTTTTCAATGAAAACCGATTTTTATAATTAAAGATATTTAAAGGTCTGTGAACTTAATCTGCAAGCTTTGACATTTCAGATCTCAGGCGAAATTAAATTGAAGTGAAGCTCAGAATACAAAGTAATTGCTATAATTTCAAATAAAATCTTCAATAATTCTTTAAATTTAATTATGCGAAAATATCCTGAGCGAGCTCCGCGATTTTTTATCTGAACAAATGAGATGTCGCTAATTCTACGTTTCAAGCGTCATACAGCTGGGAGGATAAATAATTACTCCAAAATCCCAAAAATATAAAAATATTAGTGAAATTATGGGATAAAATAGGATAATTTCTAAAATATTCTCACTACAGTATAATTTTGGCGCCCTTTGAATATAAATTTGGCGCCCTTTCTGACCTATTTAGGCGCCCTAGTAAAATTTTAGGGGGGTACAATGTACCCTTGTACCCCCCCCCGTTCCTACGCCACTGAAAAAGCACACTTCAAGATCGCAAATACTGGCGATGCCCGATAGTGGAATGCAAGGTGACAGCGGCGACCGTTAATAAAACCGTTTGCTATGCCAAAAATGAGCAAAATCATCCCAAAGACCACTTGCCTATTACTAAGAAAGGGCAGTTGAGATTATGAAGGATAGAGTTATTTCAAAGCCACTGGATTCTGTTAACAAAGTATGTACCAATACCTTTTTCTGAGTTAGGGTTAGGTAGGTTGGGTGTGGTTAAGTTAGGTTAGTAATATTTTATAAATCATTTAACTATGGTACGCCTAAATTCCAAAATATTGATGTTTAGCTTCATTGACTTCTCAAATAATATGCCTTTTCCAAAAAAAATATTGTTATTGTTATGTTAGGTTAAGATAGGGTTGGTAAAGTTAGGTTAGTAATATTTTATTAATAATTTAACTATGGTACGCCTTTTCCAAAAAATATATGTTTAGCTTCATTGACTTCTCAAATAATATGCC
Source organism: Phalangium opilio (assembly GCF_054372755.1). Classification (NCBI taxonomy): domain Eukaryota; kingdom Metazoa; phylum Arthropoda; class Arachnida; order Opiliones; family Phalangiidae; genus Phalangium; species Phalangium opilio. The sequence continues at coordinate 11,559,095 of NW_028324217.1, read as the reverse complement.
TTTTCCAAAACATTACTGTTATGTTAGGTTAGGTTTGGATTGGTTAAGTTAGGTTAGTAATATTTTATAAATCATTTGACTATGGTACGCCTTTTCCAAAATATTGATGTTTAGCTTCATTGACTTCTCAAATAATATGCCTTTTCCAAAACATTACTTTTATGTTAGGTTAGTAATATTTTATAAATAATTTAACTATGGTACGCCTTTTCCAAAAAATTTATGTTTAGCTTCATTGACTCTCAAATAATATGCCTTTTCCAAAACATTACTGTTATGTTAGGTTAGGTTTGGGTTGGTTAAGTTAGGTTAGTAATATTTTATAAATCATTTAACTATGGTATGCCTTTTCCAAAATATTGATGTTTAGCTTCATTTACTTCTCAAATAATATGCCTTTTCCAAAACATTACTGTTATGTTATGTTAGGTTAGGTTAGGTTTGGTTTGGTTAGGAGGAAGTCTCTTCCTCTTTGGAGCGGTTATACACTTCAAGTAAGTGTATCCCTTATGTTATGAAAAAATTAATAATTAAAACCATCAAATTCTACTCTATTTGAGTCTTTTTGGGTATGCAATATTGGGTTAATTGGAATAGGAGAACTGGGAATTGGGTTAAATGAGGTTTGGGTAAATGGGAATTGGGTGTTTTGAATTGGGTGAAATGGGGGGTAACCTAGCTATCGTCATCTATGTTATGTTTGACTGGAACGTTTTGGCGGTTAATTCAAATGAGGGTTTAGATAGAGCTAACATAGTGTTAAATGAGCGTTATGCGTTTGATCATTTTAGCATTGCTAAAGGTAATTCGAGGGTATAATCACTAAAATGCGTAATCACTATAACTAAACTTTCTCTTTCAAAAGTTTCTGGGCATAAGTCCTTGTTAGAAATTTATAAGATGCGATAAGTATGCATCGGCATAAGTCTATGTTGTAAACTCATCGAGGGGATTATCACTAAAAACTATCTGTTCTTCGATTCGCCGGAATATTAGAATTACAGCATAAGTAAATTTATACGGTTATAATTTAATCACTGTTTAGAGTAGGGAATCGAGGGGCTATTCACTCTGATTTTATGCACGGTAAATCATTTAAGCATTGAAAAAGATAGCGCTATTCACTCATTAGGGTAAGGTATAGAGGGGTTATCCACTCATTAGGGGTAGGGTATAGAGGGGCTATTCACTCGTACGATATGGCTACTATTACGAGCCCTAGGGCCGTCTTGTTTTTAATTCCGAATGAATAACGACCGTCTACAACGCTACATTTTGTTTTAACCGCTCGGCTTTAACTTCAAGAAGTTCTAAAGAGACAAAACCGTTCCACGTTATTTAGGAAATAAAGCAAAATTATCTCGAGTGGAGTAAAAAGTTGGTTATGTCGAAAACATAGAAATATGCACTTTATTCGCAAGATAAATAATAAAGCGGAAACGTTTAGACTTAAACGTTTTGTCGAAAAACAAAAATGCAAGCCTGTATTTTTAATTTTAGCTAAAATGTTTTCAGTTCAAAGGTTTTTCCGATATAACAATTTTTTTTTCAAATCATATCTAAAAATATTTTTTATAACAGAAGCATATTTTTCCTTTAAATATTTCTGAAATATGACCTAGAAGATTTTAAATCGGATTTTGATTGGATACAGTTGTGATGACGTCAATACCTTTGAAAAAATGTTCCCCAACTCTAATTTCATCACGTCTTACATTAAAATGGGGAAACAATTGGACTTCCATGTGAACTAAGGAAGGAAACTTACTGAAAATTCTTAGGGCCAACGCTGATCAGTATAGAGTGCTGTCAGTTGTGACGTCAGATCCAAGGTTAAACGTCACGAGTCTGCCTCTAGCAATGGGCGTTACCGTTTTTTATTTATGGGAAAACAGCATGGGTGACGTCACACCGGCGCTTCTGACAGCACTCTATTGCTTTTAGCAACTCTCTTGAAAATTCTACCAGCAAATTTGTATCAGTCTACTTCAAATAGATAGAAATAATTTCTGTTTGGTCAACACGCTGTCACTGTTGGAAGCATTTCTTCTCCGAATAAGTAATATTTTATTCAGAACGGTCTGTAGGAGGTCATGAGTGGGTCAGAAACCCTTCCTTAACAAGTTAACCTTCTAGGGCCTGAGGGTCCAAAAGGGCCAAATGAAGTTGCACTGGAGCAAGAAATGTACCGAGCTAGAGTGTGGTCGGACAGACAGTGGAGCAGACGGGACAGGGGCAGAAATGATGACGCTTTAATAACGTTTTCCACGCGCTCTAGCCCTCGGGCTGACAAACAAAACTGTTCGACCATAATATAGGAGAGAAGGAGAACGAAACCTGGCGACAACTTAACTTGTAATAATGATGAAAACGTTTTTCGTTCAAAATGCTATAAACGTCATTGTATGTTCGCCTCGCAGCAAGAGGATCCCGGGTTCGATCCTGGACTGTGGAACCGGGTGAAACTCTGCGAACAAATCCTTCTGCATAAAATAGTACCAGATTTTATTGCGAACGCCACCATGTAGCGAACTGTGGAACTAACCTGTGTAGTCTGCTTATATTTCTGCTGTGCTTCAGTTTGAGTTAGGGTTACGTCAGGCAACGGGTTAATGCGGATATTGGTTTAATTAAGGACGAAAATTCGGTTATTTAATAAAATGAATGTCGTTAAGAGTACGCAGTGTGATTTAACGTACAAGGAAGCTACCGATAAGAAAACTCAGGCTGTGTTGAAAGGAAAAGTAAGATCTACCCAAACCAATCCCAATGTTAAAAATCAAACTACAACAACTTGGATACAACTTTATTACTTTGAACTCTTCCCTATCACAGTTTAAAACTTCGGACAAGTTAATTTTTTCCCTGGAACTTAGAAATACAATTGTATTTAGAAATAAAGACATATTTTAAAATAAGTTATGAATTTAGTACTTACCACTCGATTCCAGCCTCTGCCATTCTGCCTGAGTGCCTCACTGCCTCTAGCAGACGCCTCTAGTCAGTTGGAAGGCGTAGGACCGTACTGTCCACAGAATCACGTCACTCGTGTGTTAATGCGCGTAAAAATCCTATCTCTCTTCACCCCCACGGGGAGGGAAATGGCGCGAAAAATCCGTAAACGGGACGCCTCGCGAAGTTGCCCAAGCTACCCACTTCCCCTATTTTCTTCTGCCTCTATGCAATGTAAAGGGACCCACATGTACACAAGCCACAGGCTTAGTGTGGACATCCCTTCTTAGACAAAGCCTAGGTTATTATTATTATTATTATTATTTTGCTTTAGCGGTTAGCCGAATACAAACGGTTTATTAAATCCAATCAACTCAATGTCTTTCAATCTAAACTGTCTTTTCACTCTACTTTACTTAATCTGTTACTTTATATATTGCCTACATTAATCAAGGCCTGTGCGCGGCGCCGATTTTCATTTTTCGTTTGGCAACTTATGTTGCTGAATTCCCTCACCCGAGAGCGCTGTTAGCTGGACTTAAGGAAATTGAAATGTTCATTTTCTCTAGCTTGAAATTTGAAATGTTCATTTTCGCGCACGTTTTGGTCCATCTCGCAATGCCATCTCGCGGTAAAATAGATAGAAAACCCTAATGCTCTCCGATATCGATGCTTACAAGTTTTCATAGTTTTATTGTAGTGGAAACCGGTCTCTTCGTTCAAAGGTTCGGTTTTAATTGTCCTGATTACTTACATCCCCTCTAGCAAGACAGTAAAAGATATTTTTACTATAGAAATTAATGAAAATAACTCTTTAAAACGTGAATGTAATTATTCGAAACATGAATATTTGCGCGAACGCATTAGGCCTTATTCGTAAAAATATTTACATACAAAATATATACATAATATACAACAAACAACAAGTACAATCTGATTACCAAATTAAATTATTTATACACTCATTTTGAATTTTCAATAAACTACACTAATCGACTTTTCTTGTTTACCTTTCCTAACGCTAACTGACAACGTGACGCATTGTCCCTCAAACGCTATACAGCGATGTAAATGTGAGTGATAGGACAAACTGGAGTTATGAACTTTGCTCTCTTAAATGAGTCGGTTTTAGTTTGAGCACGCATGGACTTTTCAGGCCTATATTTTTCAAACTTCATAATATCCTTAATCATCGCAAGGGGCAGTGGGTTTCAGATGAGTAAAAACTATGAGTCGCAAATTTGAAAGTTAAGCTACAAAGAGAAAAAGGCGCTTGAGGAGATGGAAAATTCTTCGAAAATAACGAAATTAACCTAATTTTTGACAACAAAACTGGGGACAACATCGTCGGATTCTCATTTACACCAAAAGCGTAATGTATTGTGACGCTCTTCTGGCTCAGGATGAGCCAGAAGAGCGTCACAATCAAAGAGTATCAGAACTCATGAAAAGACTTGAAAGAAAATGTTTTAAGCTTATCGCTACTGTATTGAAACAACATGGACGCTTTTCCTGGAATTTGTATATATTTGAGGACATGAAACTGCCTTTTTAATATAATTGGCTGTCTCGAGTCTTTTACAACTGAATATTTATTTTTTTATGTTGCTGAAATAATTAGCCCAGGGCAGCATGACGCCTTAAGACGGCCCTGCCCACTTTTACCAAAAAAAACATGTGACACTCTGTGGGAAAAGCTAACTCTCAAGCTAAATTCTGATGGATTAGGAGCAACTAAAGACACCAAGAAATGGAAGAAGGTAAAATGATGAATCAAATACTATTGTATGAATTTGTTTTTGAAATTAATTTCCTCAAATCAAATACTATTGTATGAATTTGTTTTTGAAATTAATTTCCTCAATAGTCATTTACGGATTGGAAATCGGATACAAAAACTAAAGCCGGAAATTTAAAAAAACCTAAAACTGGTGGAGGAGAGCGTCCTTCAACTGAGCTAACTGAGCTAGAGCTAAGGTTGTTAGCATTAGTGGGTTCAATTTGCGTTGAGGGTAATCCGAATGTCCCAGAGGCTGGTTTTAGGGATTTCCAAATGGTACGTTTTTATGAATATTATCATTGTTTTGAAACGATTTTTTAACCTGATATCTAATATTTAAGGATGAAGATCCAAATGGACTTCAAGCTGTAGTTGACAGTGATAATCAAGAAATAGGTGGCAATGAAAGGGCCAAAACTTCAAGCGCTACTTTGGATGATAACTTAATCCTAACCCATTGTGATACGTCGATTGACAACCCACTTACTTTTATGGTTGTTGCCGATAAGCCTGAAAAGGCTGTAAGTAATAGTTCAGAAACTGAAAAACTGAATAGTGGTGAGTTTTGTCCTAATATAAATTATGTAACTTTTATTATAATCAATGTTCAAGTAAGACATATTTGAGTAAAAGTATACCTTTAAACATTGAATTTTAAGTATTAGCTAAAACTTTCGTAGAGGTAAATATGTAAATAACCGATTTAAATAATGGTTTAATTGAGAATATTAAATTAGATTCAACTTCGCAACAGCCAAGTACCTCTGGAGAATGTGCTAAATTACCGTCGAATAAAACACCTAACAGAAAAAGTATTAACATAAAATCATTCTATGATATGTTTTAATGTAGTTTAATGCTACAATTTAATTCTAGGAAAATATATGGACGTTACAAGGTTTGAAACCGCTTCTACGGAATTTATCCAAACCGAGCGTGATAAAAATGATATTTTAAGAGGAATTCAAGTGTCATTAGAAAAACATGCTGTGGCACAAGAAGCTATAGCTAGTGCCGAGTCTTCAAAAGCTGTTTCAATCGGAGTGATAGCTAATGCAATATGTGATTATGTAAAGAATTTCAAAAAGTAAATCCTAAAGTCAATTCTTGAGTTCCTTGTAATACATTTTTCATCCCACCTTTTATGATCTCAATATATTAAGAATAAAGCTTTCTCTAAATATGCAAGTTTTGATGGTGTTTATTTAATAAACTGAATACAGACATTTTGAACAATATGAAGACATTCTTTTAAGCATATAAATTAACAGTTCTAAATGAAGCCATTTCCTCTGGAAACGTCTTTACCTTCTAAATTGCCTTACAATTTGTTCTCTGACTCTTTCACCAGCTCGTAGAAAGTTGTCATTCCTTTGGGGCACATAAGGTGGTACATCTACGTGTTGTCTAGCCCTCCTTCGATCTCTAATTACTTCATCATCACCTTCGTCGTCACTGTCTGAGAATTCGTCATCGGCTGGTACATGAGTTGCATCTCTTCGAAGGTTATGCAGTACGCAACAAGCGTATATAATTCTTCCCGCAGCTGTCGGATCGTAGTGCAGTGTTCTGTGTCCAAGGAGACAGCGGAAAACCTGCTTTAAAATACCTATTGTACATTCAACAATTTGCCTGGTTTTCGTAAAGGCGGTGGTGTATCTTTCTTCGGCGGATCCAGCAGGCGCATCCAAAATGGGAGTCATTAGCCATGGTCTTAGTGGATAGCCACTATCGCCAATTAACAATGAATGCTTCCCTTCCCTTATATATGCCCTTTCTAGGTAAGCGGAAACTTGTGACATTCTAAATATGTGCGAGTCATGAGCAGAACCTGGGAACTTTGCATTCATGTTAAGAATACGGTAAGTGTGATCACAAATGATTTGAGCATTTATGGAGTAAAATCCTTTCCGGTTCACATATTGCTGTTCCCTAAATTGCTCATTTTGTTGTGATGGTGCAACAATTGCTATATGTGTGCCATCTATAGCTCCTATCACACCGGGTGTTCCTCCTATTTTGCAAAATCCAGTTTTTTATCTGTAATTCTTCTTCTTCGGTTGAAGGAAACTTTATGTGATCCGCCATACATAGTTCTATAATGGCTAGACTAACCTTCGAGACGCGTCGGCTTACTGAAGGTTGACTAACAGTCAAGAATAAATCTTGACCAACTGATAATTGGTAACATCCAACAGCAAAAAATCTAATTGCTACAAGAACCTTTCATTAAAAAAAATAAGTTTAGGTCGTTTATAATTATCCTGAATTAATGATTGATATGAAATACCTTCACATCCACGGGTAAAGCTAAAGCGTGATTGCCTCCAGTCTATGTCTGAGAGTATCACACAGTGCGTTGATTGAGTCCTGGTTTAACCTGAATAATCTCTTGAATTTATAGTCCGACAACATTTCAAACGCAGCACATCTATCTCGCATAACTCTTCGTCTTCGTAAGTCCCTTTGCGGTTGATAATTTTCTATTTCATATAAGTGCCATAATATCTCTAATTCGTGAAGCATGAGCGCCATTTTCGATCGTTGGTACCTCTGAACTACAGGGTTAAGCTGTAGTTATGATAACGACTCTTTCAAGCGATCTTTAGAGTCACCGATCAGTTCAGAATACCGAAATTTTGTCATAGCGACAATTTTATAGCGCACCGACCGGAAACTGTCGGTATGGATCTCACCGATCGGAGTAGAATAGGGCCCCAGATGGATTGGAAATGATGATGGGCGACCTGCGGCACCATATCTCTCCCAGTGTACCTCGCGCACGCCCCTACCCTTCCGTAGGCGATTGCTAAGTGCTGCCGCGTAGCGCCATTTTATTTGAATGAGAACTAGCTTCTATTTTTGAGATAGAGGGAGCGTCCTTTACAATTTCGTCCGGCACGACCTTACCAAACCGCTGGGGATGATGGGAGGACTATGGTGCTGTATGTGGGGGTACAAAGGCGACGCTTAAGGTATGGGGGTTTCCACTCCATTACTCTCTCCTTCAAGCGTTACTCTCGCCTTTCGTTAAGTTGGGGGTGGGCCGTTTCCATGGTAGCGCGCGTATATGCAGCGCCTCTGAATTGTAAACTCTTGGCGGGAAATTCACGAATGGTAGATTGGCAGTAAAGTATGTCGCGTTTATAGCATTAAAGGGTTTACAAAATTATTTTAGGGATTCTACTCGTCGAAAGGTCTAAAATCTAATTTTAACTAAACACATTTTTAATGTAAGAGATATTTGATTTGTAAACCAAACGAAGTTTATACCGTAGTCTCTAGAGAGTGTATCAGGGAAACTTCTGTAACTAAACAAGTTTATGATATTACCATCTATGTAAGTGTTTATATTTTAAGTTACTTAAATTAACTTGCAAGTGCTTCCAGATAGACACATTTTTGGGGTTAACTATACCTGCACATTTAATTTGGGAATTTGGGTGTTGGGATTAGATAAGCTAAAGCCTGAAAACTTTCTTACGTTACAGTTTTGGACAAACAAAAATGATAATTTGATGTTTAATTTTAAGTATTGGCATTCGCAATAAAATATTTCTATTAAAGTTTAATTACTCAAATAATCCTAATAATAAATTTTACCAAGCACAAGCACTTTCTGAGGTTCTTTTCACATTTCAGTAACAAGTTCGGACAAAGAAAAATTATCATTTCAAGTTTAAATTTTCCTATAAATGTTAATGATATTTTATTTAATTAACTCTTAATTTTAATAACTAATAAGAGTAATCAATTAATATTCATCACTAATCTTAAGAAAAAAGTTCAATATTATTTTTATAAATAATCTTATCTCAATAAAAATAAGCATTGGTAATATAATAATTACGCCGTTGCGTCATCTACGTACGTACACTACTATTTTAGCAATAATTTCGAAGCAATAATTATTAATTGTTAACTCTATATTAAATTTAGTTTTTTTTAATTGTAAATTTTATGTATGAGCAAAAAAGTTTAAATTAACATTGCCATATGCATTTAAAATTAGGCCGACATGATGGCGCTAAATATAGCCTAGATCTGACGTAGACTACCCGCCTTTATTTCCGAGTATTCCACCCCCATTTTTGCTTATTACTATTCCCCCATCACCCATGTCGTTTTGAGCTTGCACACAGCCATAGCCCACTCGATCACGCGCATTACGACGCAAGTTGCTTGCGCTATAGAAGCCCGTTAATAGAAATCATTTTAAATAATACCATAATTTTAATAATTTTAAATAATACCATAATTTTAATAATTTTAAATAAGCTGCTAGCGCATCGCGCTATAGCCTGCAGTCGCGTGATCCAGAAGGCTATGCTTGAATCGAGCAGAGAGAGGCCCACGCCACTCGACCACGATGATCACGTCGAGATTTATTTTTCGACTTCGCAGATGTAACTGGAACTTAACGGTAGTGTGTGGCGTCATAAATTGGTATGGATCCCGCAAACATGTAAGCAACTTGATAAAGTTGTTATTCCTTAATGTCCTTGAGAATGTACTAAATAGTACCTAGAACCATACCTAGGTGGGTTTGCAACCTCCACTGTATTTTAGTTATTTAAGAAAATATTAAGATTAGTGATGATTAGTAATTGATTACTCTTATTATAAGTTAAAATTAAGAGGTAAACCAATTATTTTTATCGTTTTTGTCAAAAATTGCAACTGAAAATAACCTTAAAAAGTGCTTGGTAAAATTTGTTATCATGGGTTATTTGAGTAATTAAACGAGAATAGAAATATTTTATAGCGTATACTTATAATTATCTTTTCGTTTATCCAAAATTGTAACTGAAAATAATCTTGGAAAGTGTTTGGTCAAAATTATCAATACGTTTTTCAAACGGCAATAAAATATAATGCGAATATAAAAAAAATAACTGTACTTAATTAGTTTTCTTAAAACATTTGTTTTAAAAACAAAGTTATCATTAATGTTTATGTGAAAACAATATCACACTATATTAATTTCATTCATAATCGAAAGGATATTTAATAAATAAGAAAAGAATAACGCAAAATAACATTTCCGGGGTCGTATCAGTTTTAGCCGCTAGAGGGCGCAGCGAAAGCGTAATCTGGCCGGGGCCATCTTGTTTTAAATCAGATAGAACCTAAAATTACGGTCTTAAATATATATATATATATATATATATATATATATATATATATATATATATATATATATATATATATATATATTTGCAAGTTACTTGAACCTAGCCCTTGCTAGTTTGCATAAATCACAGCATGTTGACTTCGTCTAAAACAGTAGGAATTGAGTTCAAGATAGGATGATTATTGCAAATTAGTGGTTGCCAGCTAAAACAAAAAAAGCCTCATAGCCATAGAGTTTCTCGTAAATTTTTAAGGAGTAGAAACGTAAATTTTTAAGGAGTAGAAAGTTGTACAGTTAGTGACTCATATCGAACATCATTGTAAAACAACATGTTACGATTAGATTGTTGAAACGGGAAACTGACAGCGATAACTAGCGGAAACTAATAAGGAACACCGACATTTTGCTTCATTTTTCAAACAATCGAAAGGTTGTAAAAGCGTTCATTTTGGTTAGTGTACAAGACTACATATCCGGCGACGTCTTGTTTCCATTAAATTAGTAAATTATTTTTTACATGCTTTAAAACACTTTGAACCTTTAAAAGAAGTACCTTTTTTACCGTTTTTAATGGCAATTTTCATAGAATAATTCTAAGTAGTAAGAATGTACATTTTCTTATGGGTACATTACATTGCATCTCGCATTGCACGTATGTCTCCTGTCGTTCTCAACGCTGGCAGATTGCTACCAGTAAGTAAACGTCATAAGTCTAAAGTTTTAGGGTGGTCTGCAAATTTACTAAGGTTTAATCGTTTATTAATTTATTTGCGAAGTTTTTTCTTAGTTTTAAGTTAACCCTCCACTTTTGGTTTTTTCTCGAATTTTCTTTAGTTTTATTTGCGGTCATCCGTTCGGTTCCGAGGTTAAGAAAGAAAATTTCTTCTTAAATTTTTTTCTCTGCTATTACTTTTGGTGGTACCTCCTAATCAGTGTAGGCCAATCACGAGCATTTCAACCCTTTCTGGAACAAGTTACTAGTGTGTGACCTTGAGAAGGAATGCTAGGTTTCATGAAGCCCACTTCTAAGTACGCTATTCAACATAGCGTACCTAATTTGTTACGGGTGAAGTTTCGGGTGAGGCACCAAGAAAAATGCCATTACTCCCTCACTGTAATTTTTTGGAGAAAGGAATGTTCCCTTTTTTGGTCACTTTGAACCATAAAAAATTTTAATTCATTTTCCCTTTTTTGGTCACTTTGAACCATAAAAATTTTTAATTCATTTTCAACATTTAGGTTTCATCAGTATTTGTTGATTTTTATAAGGGTTTACTTCATTTTCAACATTTAGGTTTCATCATTATGTTGATTTTTATAAGGGTTAAATTTTGCAAATTATGCATTTCACTGCTCAGTTTTAACAGGCGTTGCCCAACATCCCATCCCAAACATTCGCCCACTAACATTTATTCACGAATACCGATTTCGATAAGCTGCAACATTAACCTAATCTTTAAACTAAATGCAACCTTTCGATTGTTTGAAGAATGTAGCAAAATGTCGGTGTTCCTTAAGTTTGCGCTACTTATCGCTGTCAGTTTACCGTTATTATCGGTCAGTTGTTTCAACATACTAAATCGTAACATGTTGTTTTACATTGATGTTCCTTTATGAGTCACCAACTGTACAACTTTCTACTCGTTAAAAATTTACGATAAACTCTATGGCTATGAAGCTTTTTTTCTTTTAACTGGCAACCACTAATTTGCAATAATCATCATATCTTGAACTTAATTCCTACTGTTTTAGACGAAGCCAATATGCTGATTTATGCAAACTAGCAAGTGTTAGGTTCAAGTAACTTCCAAATGGGTTGGCGTACGTTAAAATGTCATAGAACAGTTTCGTCTTATATTGGCCCCAGGAACCCAAATACTTCCGCTCCTACGTCCATTTCAGATACACACTGTATATATATATATATATATATATATATATATATATATATATATATATTGATAGTTTTAATAACATAACCAGAAGTAAATGAACCAAAGTTACTGGAGTCCCATTGCTTCTTCGTTAAACACAAGTTACTTATAATCCCCCTTATTTAACCCCCATTCCTGCACCCCATTCTCAAGCGCCGTTATTCTAAAAACGCCACCAAACGGTCGCTGTGTGGAAACGGAAGTCGGTTGTCGGAAATTTGTATATCTTAATATGGCGGATTCCTTCGGAGAAGATTTATTCTTTATCGATGAAGAATTGAAATAAGATATGGTTTTGTCGTTCAAAAATGTTAGCACCCAGTGCAATTTTTACTTAGAAGCGAAAGTTCAACAAAAAAAAATTGGTAATGTGTCATATAGAAACAAATAGAGTCGAATCTCGCCAAAAAATCAAAGTTCAAGATAAGCCTTTGCATAGTGTAAACACAGCCACCGTTGCCACGCAATGTTTCTTAAGAGATTTATCTTTGACTAAAAAAACGGTGAAATCTAATTCTAATAATGACGATTCCGAGGGAAATTCATCTAAGCACAATGCCGGATTACCTTTAAAACCAATAGGGAAAGACATTTGCAAAGTATACAGTTCCGAAACGGCAAGTAATCAACAGGTACTTGGCCTAAGCCTTGGACGTCAAGATCAATTTGATCAAGCAGACGACTTTTTCAAAACAACTGAAATACCGGAACAAAGACTATATAGTCGGGCTTAAATGGCACAGTCACTTATAGTCTTTGGTCCCAGAATCCTCTGCAATAAATCTGCGAAGGACGAGGGGGGGGGATGAAAGGTTCTGCTTTTTTAAAGCCCCGCGTTATGTCAAATGTGTTGGACAGTTTTTAGAGTCTTAAGTAACTTCGGTTCATTTACTTCTGACATAACTATTTTTAATTAATTTTTAAAAGTATTAGTTTTCGGCACCGCTCCGATCACTGCCCCCTCTGCAGTCGTTTGCAAAAACACGAGCGAAACACCTACATTACCACCGCTACCCTCCTCTCACACGGAATTATAGTAGATTTACACCTAAAAGTAGTTTTCATACTATTTTGCATTTTAGTGAAATTAATATTTTTCATTTCGATAGAGATGCTTTGAGAGTTATAAAGGAAGGTAAATAGTTTCACTGCAATTTTTATGTTCAAAGTAATAGCTTTACTATGTTTAATTACAAATCAAGATATGCCCCAAGGCATATTAACGCTTTTTGCAGTGTGATACTGTCTTTAACAAAACCCGAAATTAGGGATATTCACACCGGTAACGTCAACGATTCCCGCTACCAATAAGCAAAGGCGTGGAAAAGTATGGGAAAAATATCGATAGCTTAACAACAATCCGTGGTGGCGCAGACGTAAAGTATCCGCTTCCCACACCGCCAACGTCAGTTCGAATCCCGCTACCTCCGAGTCAGCATTTTCTCGTCGAAAATATGATCGAATTTAGTATAGATGTCGCTAGTGCGGTGGAGAATCAAATTCCGGCGAGCTCTGCCGCGTAATTTATATTTACGAAAATGTACGCGAACGCGATACAGCCAGCCGTCCTGCCAGCTAGACAGCCAGCCTGCCTGCCTGCTTGCCAGCCAGCCTGCTTCCAGGGGTCTCCTTATAAAGCTTTTGCTATGGTCAAAGCTTAGATTAGGGCCATTAGGCTTAAATAAAGCCATACCATTATTATACATGGAACCTAAGCCTTTGCCAAAATAGAGTAAAAATGTGGGGTTTTGGACATTACCTGTAACAATTTTGACAAATCGCTATCATCCTTACTCTACAACTTAACCAAGAGTAAAGGATAATAAACATGAAAAATCAAAATTATGCTTAGAAAGGCCTTCTCAAATATGCGTTGCTTCCCAGTGAAGGTGAAAAACTACTATACAGTCGTCTAGAGTTCCCTACATTCTCCTATTTCCAAACAACAAATGAAAAAAGTTAACATGGTCCCCATTACGACGTCACAATGGGGAAAACAAGATAGCCGGTATTTCTTGGTTGGTTTGAATTTCAAAATATCTAACGTACTTTACTTAATTTTAACCGTTTTTAGTCGAGATTTTTTGTATCACACATAATTTTAGGCGTATTTTTCTACCTAAAACTGCCGCCATCTAATACTAGTCGGAAAAGATGGGTTCTATCCCTTTAAGCTGCTACATTCAGTGCATAGCCAAGCAGATAGTAAAAGTCCGTGTATGCAAAGAATTTTCATTTCGAAACTGGCTTTTTAAGAACGCAATGAGTGGCCGCTAGGTAACGTATAATGGACTATGAGTAATGACGTACAACGATGACGTCGTATGCGCAGAAGAGCAAGTATATTATCAACAGCTTGGCTCAACGAATAAATTTTTTATTATTGACGCTCGTGAAGATGATTGTGGGAATTTGAATCATTCTAAGTTACTATTAGTAAATGGTAATTTGCAGGTAAATTACCAAGCAGTTTCCAAATTCTTCAGCTAATAGTCAAACATTTTTCAGTAAAACTTGTACTACACTGTAGTACACTGCCAGTATATGGTAGTTTTTCACTTATGTAGTTATAGTACCTAGTTTAGTAATTCAGCAGTTTAGAGGGTTCAGTATTTTAGTCTCACCCTTCTTCATGGACGTTGCCATCTTGTATGTTTTTAAACTGATAAAATATTAAATATTCTGCTACCGTCAGAAATTTAGGCGCGTCCGAATGTACACGAAAAAAATAAAAAATGGGCTTACCTTACACATCGTGTAGAATGTTTTTTATCGATACTTCAATCCTGCTCCTCCTTAAGAATTAATTTCGAGATAATACTTCAATATTAATTCATTCATTAGCTCCAGCTACGGCATCAGAAATTGAAAAGCAATAATATAGGCCTAAATATATTGGGGTCGAAAAACAGTCTAACCTGTAACTAGCATATTGCTAAGCCACACAAAATCAATATTCAACGACATTCATTCATATTTTAAAGGCTAGGCGACAAAGATTGACGGAAAAAGACACATGTTTCTTCGATGCTGACAACCCCAAATCCACAATTCCTTAAATCTCAACCTCTAGGTCACGGACGTAAGAAACTAAAACATTAAACCAAAGAAAAATAATAAACAAAGATGTCAGTCAAGCAAGTTGATGGCTTCGTAAAATTTTAGATGATCATGGTCTACTGACGAATCATTACCATAAATTGCTATTAACCTATAGAAAAGTTAGAATATATGGGTATAACAGATTCAGAGCGATTATGCTTTTAAACAAAGCTTAAATTTTGGTGCTCCAACAAATCTTTTGCGTTTAATATCACTTGAGCGCTGCTTTTTATTAAAATGCAATTAAGTGTGTAAAGTAAGGTAAACGACAAAATGTGAATCTGATTCTTATAAACACTACGCTGTTTTAATACTAACAGTCAAACATATTAAAAGTTTCTTGAGCGACAGTTTTTCCAGGGCGTTTTTCAGATTTTAGCTTTCCTTGGTCTCTTTCGAGTCAGCTCACCTTTATGAATGCGCAAGTGAGCAGTCAAATTACTCTTTTCAGAAAAAGCGTGCTGACACACTTGGCATATATGTGGCTTTTCACCCGTGTGTGTACGATAATGTCGTGTCAAGTGAACCTTTAACCTAAAGCTAATACCACATTGTTCGCATTGAAAGGGCTTCTCGCCAGTATGAACGCGAAAGTGCTCGTTCAACCAATCTCTTTTACCAAAAAACTTTTGACAAATTTCGCACTGATAAGCTTTATCGGCAGTATGTGCGCGAATATGCGAGGTTAAAGAAGCTTTATGCTTGAAGGTCTTTTCACAAAACTCGCACCGATGAGATTTCTCGTTAGTGTGAGTCAAAGCGTGAACCGACAAACTATACTTCGTCGGGAAACTCTTATAACACACTTCGCACTCAAACCTCTCACGTATTTCATTCGTATGCTTGGTATGCGTGTGTTTTCTCAAACTACCTTTTGTGGTGAAATGTGTTTCGCAAATTTTGCATTCGAAAGGTTTTTCATTAGTGTGGATTCGCGAATGCTTTGTGAGACCGTTTACACGCTTGAATGATTTACCGCATGTGGTACAGAGATACAGTTTTTCGTCGTTGTGGATTACGCAATGGATCTTAAATGATGTGATAAATCTGAAACACACCCCACAAGTGTCGCATTGATAAGACTTTTCTTCGGGGTGTGGCCTTTCTTTATCAATAGCAAGATGAATAATATTCTCAGCTTCCAATTCATGAATTTTCACAGCTGAGTCATGTTGAGTTTCCACGTGTTGTCTTTGAGCGTTCTAAAAGAATGATGGAAAAAAATGTAAAATATGTTTTAAAGTTTATATTCGAATATTTTTGTAACAGCTTGATCTGGGCCAGCTATGACAGATATCAAAATTAAAGATTATACTGTACCGCTTATAATTACACCACATGGCAAAGCACTCGAGACACCATGCATTTGGTCATCGAACTTTGGTAGCGCAGGTAGTCTCTATGTGTATATGAACGTTTGCGCGCTAACTAGACATTTGGAATATTATAAAACTTTCTAATGGAATACCGGAATGTCTAAATTTTTCTTCTACAATGGCTTTTACGATGATTCATAAAAACATTGTATCAGAAGGGGAATAATACTTTTTGCATAAATAATGAGCAAATATTAAGATCCTTTTGTAGCGCTTTCTAATTAATAATAGCTTCAATATCTGGTCAAAACCGAATCAATATTCTGTTACTCTCTATACCCGTTCGTCCTACTCGACTATTAGTAAGTTCATAAGTTTATCATGCCTCTAAGTACACAAATATGGGTTACAACTGGGCATCTTCCGCGGGCTACTGTGCCGTCAGAACTCGTATAGCGCTAAGATCCGAAGAGAGAAAATTTTGAAATTCATGTCGCGGTGCAGCCACCAAACGGTCGAGACGATTACTAAATGGGTCACATAACAAAAAATCATCCAATGGAATAAAGGAGATTTCTACGTTTCGTATAGGCATTGGGTGGGAGGACAAATTTTTGTTTCAGTCCTGAAACTTTCTAAATGTAATTTTTTTCAAACAATGTAAAATCATGTTTGTTTTTATCACTATACGTTAGAAGTTAAATTCCTTCTTTTTAATCAAATGATTAATCTTTTTAATCGTCCTTGAAAGCGGAAGTAACAACTGTAAGTGACGCCTAGCGCGTTAAAATAAATACCAACCGGCGTTTCCCCATTGCAGCGTCATCTATGTACAATATTATTTTTTCAATTTTGAAGCAATAATTATTAAATATTAAATATTGACTATATGTGAAATTTAGTGTTTCAATCGCAAATTTTATTTATGAGCAAAATAGTTCAAATAACTTTGGTATCCCTCCTCCAATTTTAGCGTCCTACCAGACCCAATCGTTTCCGAAGTTACGTAACGGCGCGAATTTCTCTCAGAATTCGTGTCCACCCCTTATCATCCTTGGTGGCGGATGTTTTCTAGTATCTTCCTAAGTGGCGGTCAATAGTTTAAAAAGTACAAGAAGCGCGCAATTTTGCCGCACAAATTATAATCGAATTTATGTTTATTTAGCTGAACTTGTGGAAAATAGCTCATTTATTTCTGGAAGCAGAAATAAATTTGTGATACTGTATGGTTTTAAGGTTTTGCACTGACTTTCTTCACCCATAAACCTTTTTTGCTGTAATCCCTTTAATTACACCCAAAACCAAGATTTCGAGAGTTGAAAAATTTTACACAAAGTACAATTTAAATTAAATCAGAAAAACTAATTGCATTGAGGACCTTATGGCGCCTGTATGGTGCTTTTCCGCAAAGCCAGAGAGAGTGCGATACGTCACTCTAATATATTAATTCAGTCCTCCATCTTATTGGCCGAGGTATCTATAGGACAAGCTTCTACTAAAAACAGAGGTGGATTAGGGGAAGTTATGAACGAGCCATAGGGCTCACTGTGGGGGCATTTTATTTACGAGAGAGAGGAAGAGGAACGGCTGGGTGGGTTAAAATTTCTCCCCTCTATCAACGGAGTAAGATTAAGGTCTCTACCTGGTGGATGTTAAGAGAAGTAACACGGGAAATTGAGAAAATGGCCTCCGAAGTTAAGCTTGAAAACTCTTCGCGACCTATTATGAGTATTAACAGCTCTAAAAGTTATGAAGAAGTATCAACACAATGTAATTTTTATTTAATGGTCAAACAAAATATGAGAAATAAGTCTGTAGGTTGAAACATAGATAAAAAACCGACAAAAAGTAGCGAAAAATCAGAAAAGATAGCTAAGCCTTTGCCGCGCTTTAAATCAGTTTCAACCCAGTGCTTGACTTTAATAAACCCCGTCACAATACCACCAAAGAAATCGGATGTTAAACGGAAAGGTATTTACCCTGCTTTGGAACTTAAAATATGGGCCACCAACGCTACTCTAGTTTCAGAGGAAGTCACAAAATAGCTGAAATCATTTTTTAATTGTTCTATTAACTTCTTAATAATGGGAAAGTCCGCGCCTCCCGACGATTGTTCCATTTCTAACTATAAACGACTCTTGACTGAGTAAGCCTTGTACATCATACACTAAACTAAGCAGACGCTATTTTCAATCCGTTAGGTGGCGATATCGTTACCCTGCTATCCTCGCGAATTCTTTCTCATTTTTTTTGGGGGGGGGGCTTAAAAATAAAGAGTAGCTCTATGTTCCCCCATCGCTTTTATAAAGCATTTGCCCATCCAGAAATTCGGCCTCTTTCGTAACTTCCCCTAATCCACCTCTGCTAAAAAGTAAACTCGACTATTACGCGGTTGAGCGCTAGACCGGCGACAAGTTACGTTGGTGGCGCCCGTAGAGATACTATGGTAGCGCGGTAGAGCGCCGTAGCCAAGGCCTAGGACGCTAGCGAAACGTACGTGGCATATCGTAACCATTTTGATGCACTATAAGGGTACTTACAGTGATCGTGAACAGTATAAAAACTAACCATAGAGATACAAGAGGAACAGTTGAATTTTCAGCTTTGATTCGGGTTCAATGGAAGCGCCCCTTCGCGTGTGTGATAGGGTGAGTTGCTTGTAGCGCCATCTACACGCGGCGAGGTAAACTAAAATATTACTAACCCCATGTTAACACTCGAAGTTAAGCAGCTTCGAGCGCGGTCAGTACTTGGGAGGAAGACAACGCGGGTTCGAATCCCGCCGGGGACGTTTTATATTTAATTAATTTTTATTAATTTCCGTATTAATCAATGGAAGGAAAAGTGTTTGTAAAATAAAGAAATGTTTATTAACAGAGAATTAAAATATTTGCAAGATGAAACATTACGGTATTTATTTTATGTTCAAATTGAATAGCTCCTTCGGACGCCGATAGGGGCGCCACGTATAAAAAACCCTATCACACACGCGAAGGGGTGGGATGGAAATTTTCGTAACAGAATGTCGCGAGACCCCCCTCGCAATAGTTTGTCTAGGTTCTTAATAGTGTTATAATGTCTATGAAACTAACCGCACACCTAGAATTAACACTCTGACAGACTTTAATAATACAACTTGGCATTTCGGCAATGAATTTTGATTCAAATTGATAAACGAAACGACTAACGAGAGCTAAACATACTTGAAGACGAAGTTGTCAGATTCAAACAAGTTGGGAAAACCAAAATATTACCTCTCCGTGTCGAGAAGATTATATAAACTTAAGTATCCAATGAAAACGTCGACCTTTTCGCCCTCATCCTTTCCCGCACTTTGCGCTTCCGTATTTCATCCTTACTCTCAACATTATCTTCCTCCATTTTACAAACAAAAAATCAAATACTCACAAAAGAAGCGGCAAAAACCTGCTGGCTCTTTACAACCACTTAATTTGACTTAATATCCAATTCCCAACAACAATAATATACCGGTAATTTAATTGTCAAACTACTAGCATCGAAATTCTCATTAAGAATGGCTCCCACGGATAAAAAAGGGCAATTTTCAACTAGATGGGCGTTATCTCATTAGATTTGAAAAATATCATTTGTTTTTTTACCAATGCCTAACCGTTTGGATTTTTTTTAAAGCAATCTTAGCACCAAAAAATATTTTTTGATACAAAATAAATGTTTTATATCTTATTAAGAATAAAACAAGAGGATAAAAAAGGTCTGTCCTCTCGTAATTGTTTAAGCTTTTATCATGATTACTCTATACAACAGTAACAAGGAGTATAAACCCATTAGTGGAAGCAGTATTTTTTTCCCGAAACAATTTCGCTTATGTTTATCCTCTCTAGACTTCGCTAAAAACGTATTACTCCTACGTAAAATATTAGTAGACAGGCAAGGATTCATACCATTAAAGGAGGAGCGCAATATTATCCATATTTTCATTTCATATACAGAGAAAAGAAATTATTATGTTTATGAGAGGGGCTTCCCATTTTTGTTGTTGTTTTGAAAAATATATCGCAATGCACGGGCCTTGAGAGATATAGGAGGCAATGAATGAAATATATCACAATGCACGCGCTTTGATAGATATAGGAGGCAATTATTGAAATATATCACAATGCACGGGCCTTGATAGATATAGGAGGCAATGAAGGAAATATATCGCATGCACGGGCCTTGGTAAATATAGGAGGCAATGATAATCTCTCTCTTTGCACGAGAGGTTTATCTTTAATATTTAAATAAATATAATTATTTTTAATTATTTTATTCTTCAATAATTAACATTAATAATAGTT
This sequence comes from Phalangium opilio, assembly GCF_054372755.1. NCBI lineage: Eukaryota > Metazoa > Arthropoda > Arachnida > Opiliones > Phalangiidae > Phalangium > Phalangium opilio. The sequence continues at coordinate 11,538,558 of NW_028324217.1, read as the reverse complement.
AAATCGTTTAAAATAAAGTTATACCTATTATCATCTCAAACTTTGCTAATATTGACGTTTAAAGTGAAGGGTACCCCTCTTGCCCGCTTTCTTCAAATTTTGGGGTATATATACGATTCGTTTCCATTATAATAGTAAGGAAAAAGCGCAATTGCGAAAACCTTTGGTGGCGATCCCACCTTAGGGAGGCTAGACGTTTCTCGTAACCCTAGCTGATCGCCGCGTATATCCTGAAACCGAACGATGATAATGGAGTAGAAGCTAATGATACAGATTGGTGTTTATGTGGAATAGACGGAAGACCAGTGGATGGTGGTGTTAGAAGCCAGTGTAAGTGCAGGCTGGTGTCAATGTGGGATTGACAAAGAACAGAAGATGGTGGTAATTGGAAATACAGACTGGTGTCAAAGTCGAATGGACGAAGACCAGAAGATGGTGGTGATTAGAAGCCAGTAAGTACAGACTGGTGTCCGTGTGGGATAGACAAAGACCAGAAGATGGTGGTGTGTGAACTCAAGTAGAGGAGCCATTTCCGTGACTGTGAAAGCAGTCGGAAATGGCGAACACGTTTGCTCCGATACGCAAACTGCGAACGCGGTCACGTGGGTGTAACAACGGACAGACAGACAGACAGACAGACACACAGACAGACAGACAGACACGGCCGTTACAGAACCTCTCCTGGACTACGTCACACGGAGAGGTAATTACAGAACCTCTCCTGGACTACGTCACACGGAGAGGTAAAAATATTTTTTGATACAAAATAAATGTTTTATATCTTATTAAGAATAAAACAAGAGGATAAAAAAGGTCTGTCCTCTCGTAATTGTTTAAGCTTTTATCATGATTACTCTATACAACAGTAACAAGGAGTATAAACCCATTAGTGGAAGCAGTATTTTTTTCCCGAAACAATCTCGCTTATGTTTATCCTCTCTAGACTTCGCTAAAAACGTATTACTCCTACGTAAAATATTAGTAGACAGGCAAGGATTCATACCATTAAAGGAGGAGCGCAATATTATCCATATTTTCATTTCATATACAGAGAAAAGAAATTATTATGTTTATGAGAGGGGCTTCCCATTTTTGTTGTTGTTTTGAAAAATATATCGCAATGCACGGGCCTTGAGAGATATAGGAGGCAATGAATGAAATATATCACAATGCACGCGCTTTGATAGATATAGGAGGCAATTATTGAAATATATCACAATGCACGGGCCTTGATAGATATAGGAGGCAATGAAGGAAATATATCGCATGCACGGGCCTTGGTAAATATAGGAGGCAATGATAATCTCTCTCTTTGCACGAGAGGTTTATCTTTAATATTTAAATAAATATAATTATTTTTAATTATTTTAATCTTCAATAATTAACATTAATAATAGTTAAATCGTTTAAAATAAAGTTATACCTATTATCATCTCAAACTTTGCTAATATTGACGTTTAAAGTGAAGGGTACCCCTCTTGCCCGCTTTCTTCAAATTTTGGGGTATATATACGATTCGTTTCCATTATAATAGTAAGGAAAAAGCGCAATTGCGAAAACCTTTGGTGGCGATCCCACCTTAGGGAGGCTAGACGTTTCTCGTAACCCTAGTTGATCGCCGCGTATATCCTGAAACCGAACGATGATAATGGAGTAGAAGCCAATGATACAGATTGGTGTTTATGTGGAATAGACGGAAGACCAGTGGATGGTGGTGTTAGAAGCCAGTGTAAGTGCAGGCTGGTGTCAATGTGGGATTGACAAAGAACAGAAGATGGTGGTAATTGGAAATACAGACTGGTGTCAAAGTCGAATGGACGAAGACCAGAAGATGGTGGTGATTAGAAGCCAGTAAGTACAGACTGGTGTCCGTGTGGGATAGACAAAGACCAGAAGATGGTGGTGTCTGAACTCAAGTAGAGGAGCCATTTCCGTGACTGTGAAAGCAGTCGGAAATGGCGAACACGTTTGCTCCGATACGCAAACTGCGAACGCGGTCACGTGGGTGTAACAACGGACAGACAGACAGACAGACACACAGACAGACAGACAGACACGGCCGTTACAGAACCTCTCGTGGACTACGTCACAAGGAGAGGTAAAAAAACCCGACCTAAATTCTTCTGCTCAGAGTGCTAAAATCTCATTGGCTAAACGTCTATTTAAACCGGCCAACAAATATAAATACAGTTGAATAGCAACAGCATTTCAATGATTTGTCTGTCATTACTCATACATGTAATGATTTTTCTTCAATACCAGTCATTTGAAAACATTTAAAGAAATACCTTCGAATTATATACTCCACAATTCATACTCCCTGATTTTTCTATGGATTGGGGAAAAGTGACACAATTATATGTGTGTGTGTGTGCTTTTTTTCCTAGAGATCATTCAGCTCTCTCTCAATTCATACTGAGTATTGATAAAGTTGCATAAATGTCATCTATAGTTGTGACTGAATAATTCAAAATTATAATTTTAACCGCAGTAGCTCATCAATAGCAATAAAATATGCAAATTCAGGGAAAATATTCTAGCTGACGAGGAGAGGTAATATTTTTAGTTTTCCCTACTTGTTGTAATTTAACTGTCGTAAATAAACTTTGTTGCTTTGAACTCATTCCCTCGCTTTAATTGAACTCATGTCATAGACCTGTGCCCTAACTTCAATAAACCGTGAATATATATAATAACACTAAAATCATTTAATTGGGATAACAGATCCCTTCTTCAATAAACCAAGTATAATAATAACAATAATCAACGAAGGAATGTCAAAATTAAGCTTGCGGCTCATTAAAGAAAGTTTCGACTATGGTTTAGATTAAACAAATGCTAGTGGACGCTCCCATAATCGACGGGAGGAGTTGACTGGACCTCTTAGCTTCACAATGGCTAGTCTTAGCTCCGCTCTCATGGACGAGTTCTGATTGGCTCCTGCCTTTGGCAGGATAAAATTTGTGCGTAGAAGATCAGCCAGAATGTTAAGGGTGCCACAGGAGCCGACATAGGCATTAGTTCAACTTTTATCGGGAAGCCCTCACATGAGCAGTTCCCGTTTGAGCGGATTTCATAGTAGCAGAAGCCGATTAGGCTTTACACATGAAGTACGTAACATGTGCCTTGGGGAGCTACACGATATTCTCTAAGCTCCTAGGAAAGAACCTCCCCTTACGCGGAGGGAAATAGTTCAGTAACGCGGCTCCTTCGGATCCATCGGATCCTTCCGCCTAAAGAACCGATTTACCACGTACCTAAATTCGAGAACTACTATAAAGACTGAGTAGGGTATCTAAAATACTCTTTAGATAAAACTGTTCACAATACCAAAGATTATTTGGGAGTAAGGCGTTAAAATGTTATCAATCTGGGTATCTTTTGCTTGGACTATTTAAGACGCCGTGCATCTGTTTTTTACGAGGAATGTTTTCTTTTTCTCGCGGTTACGGCGAGCTCAGCCACCGGCGGCTCGAGAATCGGGATACCGCTGATACCTAGACAAGGTCTAGTGTAGTTTTAGAGTCTATTATTATTCGCAGAGCTATTTTTCTGTTGAAATTAGGGAACTAGTATAAATATTGAGTAGAGTGTCTGAAATATTCTTTAGTTAAAACTATTCACAATACGAAAGATTATTTGGGAGTAAGGCACGAAGATCCTGTCAATCTTGGTAGCTTTTGCTTGGCCTATGTAAGACGCCGTGCATCTGTTTTTTAACGAGTTATTTTTCTGTTCTCGCCGTTACGGCAAGCCCGGCCGCCGGCGGCTCGAGATGCGCTGCTCGGCCTCAGCCGCTGATATCTAGCCAAGGCTTAGTGTAGTTTTCGTGTTTAATTTTATTCGCAGAGTTATTTTTCTGTTGAAATTTAAAGAAAAGACTAAGTAAATGTCTCAAAACATTTCGAAACTTGAGCTTTAAAACGTTGAATATTTTATAACGACTAAATAATAATATTTTTTTTAAAAAAAATTACTGTTTACAATTATCTACTTCCAAAACAAAATAACCTTTCTCGAATTATAATATGCATTTTCAAAACATTACTGTTTACAATTATCTACTTCCGAAAAAAATAACCTTTCTCGAATTATAACATATCTTTTCCAAAAAAATTAATATTTTCAATTATCTACTTAAAAAATAAAATAACCTTTCTCGAATTATAATATATCTTTTCCAAAAAAATTAATATTTTCAATTATCTACTTCCGAAATAAAATAACCTTTCTCGAATTATAAGCTTATATCCCATTGGATAGAATCCGTTGGACAGACTTTTATTGGGCAGAATCCCATTCGACAGACAATCCCATTTGATCGTTGACGCGGATGCCCATTCGACAGACAATCCCATTTGATCGATGACGCGGATGCCCATTCGATCGAATCCCATTCGGCCGAAAATCCCATTCGGCAGAAATCCCATTCGGCCGAAAATCCCATTCGGCAGAAATCCCATTCCGCCGAAAATCCCATTCGACAGAAATGCCATGCGGTCGGAAATCCCATTCGACAGATTGGTCATGTGAACGCATCCCATTCGGAATAAATGAATTCGTCTATATCCGATTCCACACACCGAACCAAACCGAACCAAACCGAACCTCACCGAACCTCACCGACCCTCACCGAACCTCACCGAACCGAACCTAACCTAACCTAACCTAACCTAAGCTAACCAAACCTAACCCAACCCAACCGAACCGAACCAAACCTAACCTAACCTACCCAAACCGAACCGAACCGAACCGAGCCGAACCTAACCTAACCTAACCCTAACCTAACCTAACCTAAGCTAAGCTAACCTAAGCTAACCTAACGTATCCTAACCTAACCTAACCTAACCTAACGTATCCTAACCTAACCTAACCTAACCTAAGCTAACCTAACCTAGGCCAACCTAGAAAATAAGAATATTTTGGAAAAGGCCCATGTTTATTTTTCAAGGACCTTAATAAATATAGCATTATAAAATGCGAAATCGCACCAATGGGAAATTCGCTCCAACGAGACTTCTGTCCAACAGGAATGGGAAGTCTGCTCAATGGGAATTAGGTCCATTGAACGACTTATTTTTTATTTCGGTCCAATGGAATTTCGTTCCAATGGAATTCTGTTCAATGGTTATATACCAATTATAATATGCCTTTTCCAAAAAATTACTGCTTACAATTATCTATTTCCGAAATAAAATAACCTTTCTCGAATTATAATATAACTTTTCCTAAAAGTTATTGTTTACAATATCAACTTCCGAAATAAAATAACCTTTCTCGAATTATAATATGCCTTTTTCCAAAAAATTATTGTTTACAATTATCAACTTCTGAAAAAAAAAATAATCATGTTCGAATCATTTTTCTATCCTGCTATGAGAATTGTAAACTGATACAGCCTGAAGAATAGTACAATATTTAAGTGTACTTCTAAAAAAATTCATAGTAGATCACATAACTGATTAAATGATCACAGAAAAAGGTAGTTTTTGAAACCAACGAATACAACTGTATTGTTAATAAATGCGCAAAACTCAACACAAACACTGCTATTGCGCAAAACTCAACACAAACACTGCTATTTCGAGAACTGCTCTACCGGGACTGCTCATACGAGGTACATACACCCCTTTTATCAGGGTTCATACGAAATTTCCAAAGCCAATTTCCCTGACATTTCCATTGTCTCCAGAGTACTTCTGATAAATTTCCAGGTGCATTTTTTACATTGGAGGAGTGTTATAATTTCAAATAGGGTTACCACACTATACCTACATCACCATATGTTTACCACTCTTTACTAGGTTATTCTGAGAGAGCGGTAGCTCTCTTAGATAAGACTTCATACTTCTCTTAATGTATAAGGAGGGTTTTTTGTTTGGATGTAGTTTTTTTTTTGTATTGTATTAACTTTTTTGAAAAACAATTACACAGAACTACAATTCGGGCCCTTAATGTGTGGTTAAATTTCAAAGAGATCTATTGATTAGGTTATTTTATATAAAATAAAGTTGCTAAGGGTGCTTTTCCTTTCCATAAAATTAATCACAGATTTTGACGAAAAACTGGAAATTTTCTCATAGGAATAACATGGGAAAAATTTGTAGTAACAGCCAAAGTTTTTCGACCATTTTTTGAAGACTATATGTTCAATAGGTCTGAAAACAGTTTTAAATGAAAGGTTGAAATTAAACTGGTGCCTTTTGAAGTTTCATAAAAAACAATTAAGTTTTACTATTGTTTTTTATAGTTTTAATTACATGCTCTGACTTACGTGGTTTACCCTGAAACTATGGAACTTGCAACTTTTTAGCATGAGTTATGTAGAGTATGAAGCCACTCTTGGACTTAAGTCGTTTTACCGCGGGTATAGTCAAATTATTAGAACAGGGATAAGGGAGTCAGATGGATTGGAAATGATGATGGGCGACCTGCGGCACCATATCTCTCCCAGTGTACCTCGCGCACGCCCCTACCCTTCCGTAGGCGATTGCTAAGTGCTGCCGCGTAGCGCCATTTAATTTGAATGAGAACTAGCTTCTAGTTTTGAGATAGAGGGAGCGTCCTTTACAATTTCGTCCGGCACGACCCTACCTAACCGCTGGGGATGATGGGAAGACTATGGTGCCATAGGTGGGGGTACAAAGGCAACGCTAAAGGTATGGGGGTTTCCACTCCATTACTCTCTCCTTCAAGATTAGAAAAAATAGCTAGCTTAATGAACATTTTAACTTTTCCCTTTACAGATTAAAGCTAATTAAACTGGATTGACAATAAAATAATATTAAACTTGACTACCTTTTAAAGTAGATTAAACTAGATTATCAGTTAAAGTTAATTAAACTAGATTCTCAAATAAAGATAAATAAAATAAATTACGAATTTAAGGTAATTAAACTAGATTACCAATTAAACGTACAAAATAAATTATGAATTAGAGGTAATTAACTAGATTACAAATTCAGGGTAATAATTCTAGATTACAAATTCAGGGTAATAATTCTAGTTTTCAAATTCAGGGTATAAATTCTAGATTACAAATTCAGGGTAATAATTCTAGATTACAAATTCAGGGTAATAATTCTAGATTACAAATTCAGGGTACTAATTCTAGATTACAAATTAAGGGTAATAATTCTAGATTACCAATTAAGGGTAATAATTCTAGATTACCAATTAAGGGTAATAATTCTAGATTACCAATTAAGGGTAATAATTCTAGATTACCAATTAAGGGTAATAATTCTAGATTACCAATTAAGGGTAATAATTCTAGATTACCAATCAAGGGTAATAATTCTACATTACCAATTAAGGGTAATTAATCTACATTACCAATTAAGGGTAATTAATCTACATTAAAAATTAAGGGTAAATAATCTACATTATCAATTAAGGGTAATTAATCTACATTATTAATTAAGGGTAATTAATCTACATTATCAATTAAGGGTAATTAATCTACATTACCAATTAAGGTTAATTAATCTAAATTACCAATTAAGGGTAATTAATCTAAATTACTAATTAAGGGTAATTAATCTAAATTACCAATTAAGGGTTATTAATCGAGATTACCAATTAAGGGTAATTAATCGAAATTACCAATTAAGGGTATTTAATCGAAATTGCCAATTAAAGGCAATTCAGATAGATTACCGACGACTGGTAATTCAGATAGATTACCGACGACTGGTAATTAAGATAGATTATCGACGACTTGTAATTAAGATAGATTACCGACGACTAATAATTAAGATAGATTACCGACGACTGGTAATTAAGATAGATTATCGACGACTGGTAATTAAGATAGATTACCGACGACTGGTAATTAAGATAGATTACCGACGACTGGTAATTAAGCCTGATTACCGACGACTGGTAATTAAGCCTGATTACCGACGACTGGTATAAAATCGGATTACCGACGACTGGTAATTAAGCTAGGTTACCGACGACTGGTAGTTTAGCTAGATTACCGACGACTGATAATTAAGCTAGTTTACCGACGACTGATAATTAAGCTAGTTTACCGATGACTGATAATTAAGCTAGTTTACCGACGACTGGTAAATAAGCAAGATTACCGACGGCTGGTATTTAAGCCAGATTACCGACGGCTGGTAATTAGGCTAGATTACCGACGACTAATAATTAAGATAGATTACCGACGACTGGTAATTAGGCTAGATTGCCGACGACTGGTAATCAGGCAAAATTACTGACGACTGGTAATTAAGCTAGATTACCAACGACTGGTAATTAAGCTAGATTACCAACGACTGGTAATTAAGCTAGATTACCAAGGACTGGTAACTAACCGGATCATCGACAACTGGTAATTAGGCCAGATTACCGACAACTGGTAATTAGGCCAGATTACCGACGATTGGTAATTACGAGAGGGTTACTTAATGATTATTTCCCTACTGAAAGCCCGTTGTCCCCGTTTTAATATTACACGGAATTTTAAGTCCGGTAAAATTTAAGAAAGGGCCCAAGCGCGTGTCTCTGTTCCTGTGCCGGACGCGTACACGATTTGGAGAGAGAGAAGCTAGGAGAGAAACGAATGAAAGAGCGTGACGTAGAGAGAGAACTGCCTGCCTGTTATATAAGTAAGAGGGGGAGAGGGAAGGGGGCACCCCGCTAGGAGAGGAGAGAGAGGAAAGAAAGGTAGTTTAAATTTAGCGGGCTTTTGAGTGAAGGAAACAAGATTATAATTTTCGTCGCATTTAGGACAAAGACTTCAGTGTACAATTTTAAAAACAGCAAACACAGTACGAAAACGTTGCATCAAATCAAAGAAACATCCTTGTACAATAAAGTCGTGATCAGGACATAGTCACATCAGGAGGGGTATGAAAGAAGAGGCGGGTCTTATTTTTGTTATGGCGTTGTATGTATATCCGGGTCAAATAAACGTCGTCTGCCCCTTCGTCTTCCAAGTTGGAATGGGCTCGGATTGTAATTTTTGAAATAACATTGTTTAAAAATGGAAGTTACACAAGACATAGGGCCATGAATTTATTTATTAACATGAATATATATGTGTATCATTAGCCTTTCTATCATGTTATTCAGGGATGGGAGGGACCTTTCTATTACATACGCGTTTAACGTCATCGCGGTAGCCAATCAAAATCGAGACACCTGGAAGTTCGAACAGCAGACGACCAGTTTAACAAAATTGTATGAGGGATACTATATTTGGTTAGGTTCACCAAACTGCGTCAACTGAATATTAAAAATGATCGCCAATACGTGAATAAATATTTCAACACGATGTCCGAAAGTGATAGTGATCTTTTAAAGGAAATTATATTAAGTGCCTGCAATGTTTTTCCTAATCTGAAACTGAAAACTGTTGGTAAAGTGCTAAGCCTTGGCCATTATGAAAATTAATGTAATGGTTGAAGGTAAACTACTAACATTTTAAATCGTGAGAATTGATGATGCTGGTTTTTTCCCTGCTGTTGGAGTTAAATTAATACGGTAGTTGATCAATTTACAAGCATAATTAGCCATCCGCGTGACAAGAGCTTTAGCTTTAAAAACAAACCGAGAGAAATCCTCTGACGTCACTCAAACTAAGCCCCTCCCATCCCTGAATATGTAGTTTAACTAGTCAATGCAGATATATATTCATGTTAATAAATAAATTCATGATAGGGCTTGCAACTGAAAAAAAAAAACGGGGAAGACCCATGAAAATTAAAAGTGAGTTAGAATTGAGTTAAACTCTTCATAGATATTACAGCACGAACAGGTTTTAACCAAACACTAAGCTCACAAAACTCCTGACCATTCACTAAGCCTTGGTTAACTTCATCAAATTCGTTTACAAAATCATGAGGATAGTAGAAATGATTGGCTTAAGAAAGAATTAGCGAACACTTTTCACCTTTACAGATGTACTCCAAATCCAAAACACCGGCACCAAATTCACTAACTACCTTCTTAATTGCTATTAAAAACAATTCCCGAATAATTACCGGGCCCTCGCATTTAGACGGCTCCATTTTGAACCCCTGTGAAGACGCTTATCTTTACAACCATAGCCCACTCGATCCGCGCTCTATAGCTATAGCGCGAGCAGCTTGCGTCGTAACGCGGGTGATCGAGTGCGCTATGGTACAACGCAAGAGGGGTCGTAGTCATGGCGACAGAGGTCAACAGGAATTACGTATTTTTGGCCCTCCCCGTCAGCAACCTCACCAATACGTAGTTTTTGTGAGCCAATAAGATAATTTAATTTTTTGGTTACGTGTTGAAGGAAGGGACTATATACTCGTCTATGTTTATTCCGTCTTAAAAAAGTCTATCTATCCCTGGTCACATCAAGGTTTTGTTAATTATACGCTACTAGTATGTCATTATTTTCGTTTACACTCATCTGTACTAATTGATTACAATCAATATGTTCACTACCAATTTTCGGTATTTAAAATTATTAAAAAACATTTATTGTTCTTTTCCCTCTTTATATGACTGACCAGAACCAAAGACGTAAATATTTTCATCATCACTATAGACAGCAAAATCCTTTTCGTCAATCATGGCATTTTGTTCTTTCTTTACATTCGCTTTCCTCGGTCTTTTGCGACTCGGATCACCTCTATGAACGCGCATATGAGCATTGAGGTTTCCCTTTTCAGCGAACGCGTGCTGGCACATTTCGCATTTATATGGCGTCTCGCCAGTGTGGGTACGATTGTGTCGAGTTAAATGAACCCTTAGCGTAAACGTTTTCTCGCAACGCTCGCATTGAAACGGTTTCTCTCCGGTATGAACACGAACGTGCTCGTTTAACCAAGCCCTTTTACCAAACACCTTCAGGCAAAATTCGCACTGATAGGCTTGTTCAGCAGTATGAGTGCGAATATGCGCGGATAACGATGTTTTATGAACGAACGTCTTTTCACAAAAATCGCACTTGTGTGGCTTCACACCAGTGTGAGTTAAAATGTGAATTTCTAAGCTATTTTTCGAAACGAAGTTCTTTTCGCATAATTGGCATTGATGCCTCTCCAGGCTCTCGAGCGCGTGTTTTTTACGGATGTGATTTTTTAAACGACCCTTTTCGGTGAAACGAGTGCCGCAGACATCGCACTGGAAAGGTTTGACACCCTTGTGAATTAGTGTGTGCCGCCTCAGAGTCACACCACGTGGAAATGATTTTCCGCATATGTTGCAGCGAAAAGGCCTCTCTCCAGTATGTGTTCGTTTGTGAATAGCAAGATCTGACTGATGATAAGCTCCAACTCCACAGATTTCGCACATTAAGGGTTTGGGCGCTTTCACTCCTGAACGATGACGAGATTGTACGTGTCCACTGAGACTTCTCTATATGAACAATTACAAAACATTATGGTACATTACGTAGTAATATTTCTTACAACAATTTCTTGGCGCCTGTAATTTGAGCACGCCTCGTTTACGGAGTGAATATTATACCAAAACGAGTTTTGCTTCGCAGTCTTTAAAAAAATTGCATTTTTACACAATCCTTGGCGACACTTTTTCAAATCCACAAAGGGCCAGAAATTTGAAATTATTATATGTATTGCAAATTGAAATTAAGTTTAATCGATATGAAAAATTTGGTTTTAATAGCGTAGTTCAAACATTTGTTATGATTAGAAATTTTACAACGAAAACGGGTATAAATGCAACAAAGAGCTAAAATCAAGGACGTTTATGACTGGAGTTCAAAATTTGGCAATAAATACTCGTAACTGGAAGCTCTCACATGAGCGATTCCCGTATGAGTGGACTTCATAATAGCGGTCCTCATAACAGCATTTCAATAAATAGCGGTTTCCCGAAATGGCAGTTTACCCGTTACAACAATTACCGATACAGCGGTTCTCGTAAACGCAGCGTACCGTTACAGCAGTTCTTTAAAGAGCAGTAAAACAGATGTGCGAAAAACGATAGTTGTTTATTATGGTGTAAACGTAGCTGGCCCAGCTAGGTTAAATGAACTCAAATAGAACTAGTTTAGATATGGATAATTTGGTTAGGTTAAAGTTGATTATTTCAACTAAAGAGTAATAAATCAGGTTAGGTTGGGTTTTTACGTTTTGTTTCGTTTGTTTAGACTTAGGTTAGTAATATTTTGGAAATAGTGTAACAAAGTTACGCCTTTTCCAAAGTATTGTTGTTTATCTTCATTGACTTACTTCCCAAATAATGATATGCCCACCCCACTAGACACATGCTTTACTAAATATTTAGTGCGGTAGAAAATTAGACAAACATCTAGTAGATGAAAATACAACGGTTTAAATAAACTTTAACAAAGAAATAAAATAAGAATAATATTCAGGATGATTTTCTGTAACAATTACCTAAGAAAAAAATGTACTCAAGCCAGGAAAAGTCCTCTGAAAATTGGGTTTATTTTAAGAAAAAGTTCTCATTTTTTATAATTAATTGAACCAAGTATGCAATTGTTTAGTAACGTTCTGATGGTCATTCTGGATACACAAAATAATTATACTGTTCAGCAGTTTCTTGGGTAATGATTTGTATATTTCCTTCAGTTGTGGCTGGTTTACTTCTAGCCTTTTTCCCTACGTGCGTACGGGTGTGCCCATTCAACGTAGACTTCTGACCAAAACATTTATTGCATATATCGCATCGATAAGGTCTCTCGCCGGTATGGGTTACCATATACTGTTTCACTTTATCCCGAGTAATAAACGCTCTTCCGCAAACTTCGCATTTGTGGTTTCTTTCCCCAGTATGAATGCGCGTGTGCGCGACTAAAGCTGGTTTTTGCGAGAAACACTTAACACAGAATTGGCATTGAAACGGTCGCTCCCCGGTATGAGTTCGCATGTGCGTGATTAAGCTATTTTTCACCGTGAAAGTCTTATCACATGTTTCGCACTGAAAGGAACTTTCACCGGTGTGAGTGCGCGCATGCTGCGCTAGTTTACCAAATTTTATCTGGCATGTTTTGCCATCGACAGTATTCTCGCCAGTGTGTGTTACAGCGTGGTTAGCCAGTTCACAGCGACAGTGGTAGCCTTTACCGCAATTTCCGCATTCATCAGCTTTTTCTACGTGTTTATTATCAACGTGCGAATTAGTGTGTTTTTCTAGTGACCATTTGAATCTAAATGATTTTCCGCATACTGCGCAAAGAAATGATTTTTCGCCAGTGTGCACCCGGTAGTGTTTCTCCAGTACGTGTTTATAGGTGAAACTTTTGCCGCATTTTTGGCATTGATAAGGTTTCTCGCCGGTATGAATGCGATTGTGACTATTAAGACTGGATGTTTTGGTAAACCCTTGTCCGCAATATTCGCAGATAAAACGTTTCTGAATGCCATCTTTAATGTGAGTCTTCTCGTGCTCTTTCAGATATATCTATATGTTGATAGTGGGAAATTACGTTAATAGGCTTCCCCCGTGAATTATTCCAAGTATTTGCACTTTTTTAATATTTTGTTTTGGAGAGTTAAAAACGCTACACAAAATTTGCTTGATTTAACTTAGCACGAGCATGGAAAACCATATCAAACGAGAGTATCTTCAAATCTTCCGCAATGAGGATCTTAAAGGGAGGTGAAGTGGAAAATCAAGTGATTTTTTATCGATTCTTTGGATTCTTCCACTAAATATAAGACCAGTCTGCACCAATGAGATAGAATATATGTATTCAAATCGGCTTACCGCAAAACACATTGTTTTTAACAAGCACGTTTATCAAAACATGGCAGCGCCATCTGTGAGCCTCTAGCGGAACTAACTACAACTTTAACTTGCTCATTTGCAATCAGAAGCATCTTTATGATTTTTATTTCATCTATTTATCAGATTAAAAAGGACTAGAGTTTTTATTATTTAACTCGCGTATTTTATTTATCTCGTTTAAAAAATACTATCTTGACAGCTTGTTACACAGCGTATAGCAGCAGACGGTAATAAAAAAGTTCTTCAAGTGATTAATAGGTGGCGATATACGTTATTTAATAAAGATTCATGCTCGACAAAAAGTGTATCGCGAAACGTCGATCTCGAGATCCCACGTTGTGACTCTAGGTTTAATACAATAATTCTATCTCTTTGGTCTGCATAGTGAATCATTCAGGAAATATCTCCGAATGATTTTAAAATTCAAATTAGGTTCAGATTCTAAGGATAATTTGAAGTAAGGACCTCTGACCAATCGCGTAACGCCCTGCCTTCCTGTTAACAAAATTCCAGTTGCACGTTCTACAACTCGCGCAACGATTATCACATCGCGCGCAAATCTTGCGATAAATTTCATTTGGAATGGAGCGTGCCTCGAGAATTTTGTTAACAAGAAGGCAGGGCGTGGGAGGTCCTTATTTCAAATTATCCTTAAAATCTGAGCCAAATTTAAATTTTAAAATCATTAGGAGATATACGTAGAAGAATCTATAAAAAAATCACTTCATTTTCCACTTAACCCTCCTTTTAACTGGTTTATAAACATATACACTTTATTTAATGTAAATGTAACCTTAGAAGCGTTTAAATTCGACAACCATAAGGTTTTGGTAGTTTTAAATACCAGAAAATGTAAAGACTAAAGGGATGTACAATCCGTTATGTAGGGGCGTGTCACGGAATATATTTTGTAGTAGTAGTGTTACTATTACTTAACTCTCCAAGCACTATTTGAATCAAAAAGAGTTGAATCAGATTGTTTCCAACGAGGGATTAGCAGGTGATCATTATGTTCTATAATGTTAAAGGAATTAAATATGTTTCTAACTTTGCAATAGCACCTGAATTACACTTATTACGTGTATTATAAGTGTAGTACTAACTTATCGTAATATTTCGCGAAATCTAAAGACTATGAATTGTGAATGTTTCCAATATAGAAAGGCCAGGTAATATTTGGAAATCTATAGAACTTAGAACGGTGAAAACGCAAGTCCTAAAACTTGGGAGTGCTTAAAGTGTTAGTGACATAATTTTCGTCATCCACAAACTTAAAATGCGAAAAAAATCCTTGAAAACAATCCTTGAAAAATGTAGTTTATTATGATATGTTTACTTCTTTATTTGGTTTCGTAGCAATTTTATTGCAATCAAAGTATTGCGTTTGGAAAAAGCCTAGTTAAAATTTTGTTTTGTTTGATGACGAAGTAAGGAGAAATTTTCTCTGTTAGTGTCGCCATAGAGATACAAAAGAAACAGTTGAGTAATTTTTGTGAGTTTTTAATGGCATTCGCCCCTTCGCATGTCACTCGTGGCGCCACTACACGCGGCAAAGGTAAACTAAAAACACGTTTTCAAAAATCCAGAAATTACAACTTGGGTTTCCCGCGCTTTAGTTTTTTTATTTAATAAATCCTTCGCTCATCGATAGGGAGACGCCACCAGTCATTCACCCTATCACACATGCGAAGGAGGAGAAGCGAAAAATCCCTCACAAAAACGATCAAAGGCCGCTTTCCCCAATAGTTTGTCTAGGCTTTAATAGTGTGTTATAATGTCTATGGTCGCCGCGTTAATCAGCCACGATCAGGAAATACAAGATGTGATGTGATGATACTTTACTTGGGTAGCGTTAACATACCCTATTAAACGTCGGTCGCGAGCTTATTTATGTAACCGATCATATCACAAAGTATCTTCGTAAGTATACAGAGGATTCTCCGTATCAATAATTAATTTCCTGCTCTGATCAATTATCAATAGGCCTTTCCGAAACAAACTGGTAGACGCTCATATTATGAGGCGTTGTTATATCATGGCAGGGAGGAAGTAAGGAGAGTCGACGCCGCCTTTGGCCTATGCAACGGGTTTTTTTAATGTCAATTTCATCGCCCCCTGGCTGTCATACGTAACAAAGTCGTCTGCTATAATTTTTGAAGATTTTTTTAACCAAGGTAGGATAAAACGCGGTAAATTCAAATAGGGGATCGGCACAGGCGAAGGTTGGAAGGATGTGTTAGCGTTTTCTTGGTAGTAAAAATGCACAATGTTGAGGTTTTGTATAATTTTAGTCATTAATAATAATTTATTATTAATAACTTATAAAAACAAAAACCACCTGAACCTCCGAAATGATGCCAAGCCGCCATTGCTATTCTACCGCCCTATTTCACGAGAAAACCATATGCGCGGCGCCATCTTTTTGTTCCGTATGACAACCAGGGGCGCCACAAGCAGTAGGGTTGCCAGTCACTCTTCTAAAGAATGCTAGAGTCGACTCTCCTTACTTCCTCCCTGATCATGGATAAAGAATGCGCGTGAGGAAATTTGTTTTCACTCTACAGGATAGGCAACTCCCTATCTCGAACGACAGCTTATTCTGTATATACTCTGTTACAACATCGGTTGTCCGCACGCGTAAACCTAGGTCTTCTATGTAACGTCAAGCTTTGTACGTGCTGTCAAGAGACCAAAAACTTGAGGATCTTCAGGATTTAAAATATCCGCGAGTTTTTTTAGCTCGAGAGCACGGACTTCTAGGCCTTTGTTTCAAGTACATGTAGTAGGCTGTAGGCAATTTCACACATATTTGAAACTAAGGCCTAGAGGTCCGTGCACTCGAGCTAAAAACTCGCGGATATTTTAAAATCCTGAAGATCCTCAAGTTTTTCGTCTCTTGTCAGCACGTACGAAGCCACGTTACATAGAAACCTAGGTTTGCGCGTGCTGACAACCGATGTTGTAACAGAGCGATGCCTACGTTAATCAAGGTGGCTTCGAAGGGGGTGACTTTTAAGAAACGCGACTTCTTATTTTCTCCCTATTTTACCGCGAGATTTCATTGACAGCTGGACCGAAACGCGCGCGAAAATGAGTATTTAAAATTCCAAGCGCGAGAAAATGAACATTTCAAATTCCAAGCGCGAGAAAATGAACATTTCAAATTCCAAGCGCGAGAAAATGAACATTTCAAATTATTCAGGTCCAGCTAATAGCGCCTCAGGTGAGAGAATTTGGCAAATTAAATTGCCAAAACAAAAAAAAAAAATTGGCGGCGCGCACAGGCCTTGATCATTGAGTTCAGAACATATATCTTTCTAGAGTTTTTGTTGAATTTCCTCCTCGCGTACTCGGATTCGTCGAATTTCATTACTTTATCATTAGTCGTTAGCGCCATCTGTCGTCTTACGTGGGAAGCTTGAAAGAATTTCCAACGATTTTGCGGGAAAGCGCCCCGCAAAATCGCCGCAGCTTGAGTTTGAAAATTAGGCTTAGGAAGAAGTAAAGCGTGAAATATGAAAGTTAGGTAATTGAAAAACAGTAAGTGGAGCCTAATAAATAAAATTTTATATTTAAAGGGATGTACAATCCGTTATGTATGGGCGTGTCTATAAGACTCAAGAACTATATTGTTTAGTAGTAGCAGAAGGGAATAACAGAGAAGGGAGACACGTGTTATTTCCATAATGTATTACGGTTGTAACAAGACTCTTACCGACCTCAAATTACCCCCCCTTTCCTGATTGGCTAGCGAGGGTCTGTTGTCATGGTGACGTTTAATGTCGTTAGGTGGCGCGTGGGAAACAAAAAAGTAGATCAGCTTAGAGCGTAGTCTGCTTCTCTTAACGAAAATGGAGGAAGTTAGCGTCGTGAAGTTGAAACGTAATCAAGCTATTCAAATTAATTTGGATGCGCGAGAATTAAGTTCAAAATCAGTCCAAGTTAACATTAAGGAACGCAAACTGAAGCATTCAAGTAAATTTGCACAAACAGACGAATTAAATATTCACGAAACTGAAAACAAAAAGAGGAAATATGATAATTTGGTAAGCCTTGGTTCCTATGCTAGTCTACTAAAGCCTAGTCAACTTTGTTAAGTTTCAATTTTGTAGGTTAAAATGTCTTTTTAAATAGGTTCACGGCCTTCCACCAGAAAAAAACAAACTATCTATTGTTGTTGACTGGTTAGATCAATTGAGAAAGGATGGTAAAGTTAGCGCGTTTGTTTATTACAAGGAGAAGTTAGCCCTTAATTCAGTAAATGTAAGTTTGGACATATTTGATGTGGAGATCTTACTTATATATCTTAAATTACTGTAGCGTTTTCTGGAAATTACAAGGTCAGATATATTGGTTCCTAGTCTGGGCTCTGAACCAGTGAAGTTTCTTGTAGATGAGAAGGGAGAAGCGAGTATGATCGTAGTATACGAGGGTCTCTGTTCAAGAGAAACACTTTTCGATGAGGGCATGTTTCTGAATACGAAAGCATTTAATTTCTTTCGAAGCATTTTTGAAGAAGGATATGTTCTTTGCTCAGGAATTACCCAAGAAGCGCATGAAAAACTGTCTGAAATAAAGTTTTCCCCGAAAAACGTAAATCATTATAATAGCCCTACCCCAAGAACATCGTCCAAACTTTGCTCAATCTGGTTCCACCCTTCAAAATATGCCCCTGCTAAGTTTTCAAATACAAAAGGCCACTGTAATCAATGCCGTAATGTATCAAAACACATCAAGCGTCTTGGATTGAAGTCTCCAAAGCATGTATATGCTTCGCCTACATCTCGATGCCCTATGAAATATTTATCACCACGAACTCAAAGCAAGCGTCAATCACATTTGCGTGTTCGAAAGCATCGCCTTTTTGAATCAAATAAGAAGCTAAATGAAAAATGCGAAAAGTATGAACTTTTGTTAAATGCAAAACAAAGTGAAGAACTATCAAAAGCTACGGAAATTATTAAAATGAACTTTCCAAAGGAGCTTGACGAGATCTTAAACCAAAACCCAGAAACTAGGGATACTTTAAGAGAAGTTTGGGAAAATAATTGTGTCCAAGATAAGGAAAAAAACATAGAAGAATTTGCGAAGGATCAGTCAAGCAATTGTAAGTTAGATATTTGTTATTAATAACTTTAATATTGAATTTGAAATTATTTTGAAACGTGATCTTTCTTAAAATTAAAGCTAATGGAAAGAAGAGCAACAGATGGAGCATCATAACTTACAGAATAGGTAAATATTTGCGAATAGAAGTGGATAAGAGAATTAGAATGAAAATTACTTTCATTACCTAGCCCTTGCAATAGCGTGCAGAAGCCGAGCCGCGTACGAAGCCTTAAGAAGTTTTGGAATTCTTAGTTTACCAAGCTGGAGGAGTCTGCAAAGAAAAATGTCGAAGCATTTAGATGGTCCTGGAATTAACTTTGACTACATGAAAGAACAACAACAAAGTTATGAGGAGTTTGTTAATGAAGAAATAGCAGTGGGGAGAAAAACACCGAAGGGTGACGGAATATTAATTTTCGATGAAGTCAAAGTTACTGGGAAAGTAATCTGGAATAGTAAGAACCACCAGTTAATTGGTCTTGCCATGACGCCGGAACAACTGTCAAGTTTGGATGATATCCACAGTGACCTCAAATCATCTGATACCTTACCAAAAGCGAACTATATGTTACAGTTCCTTTGGCGGGATCTTACATCTGATTACGATATTGTCGGGCCTTATTTTTCATCAGAGAATACGACAGACACTCACTTCATTGCTGCTTTCCTCTTTGAAGTTTTGAGGGCTTTTCACTTGTACAAGTTTAAAGTTTCTGCTTTGATGTGTGATGGGGCAGCGTCAAATTTGAGCCTCATTAAACACACACAGCATTACCAAGGGGCATATGGAGTAAAGATCTCTACGGAAAAGGAAGTTAACATCGAGGTCAATCCTAAATTCAGAAACCCATTTGCGCTAAATGAATATATTCACTGGATTATCTGTCCTTCACATGAGGTAACTCTTTGAAAGTTGCTAATGAAATAACGACAAAATGTATTGAATAACAATAATTTTCTCTAGATGAAAAGCCTTGTCAATGCCTTGTTTTCATCAAAAACAGGAGGAACACGCCAATTTGTGTACCACGGTGTAAAATTTGGTTGGGACACGATAATTGCCATGAAGAAAAGGGAAGATTTGAGGAGGGAAGCTGGAATTCCTAGACTTGTGCCTGATCTGGTCCAAAGTTATATTGAAAGAGACGCCTGGACAAAGCTGAACGTGAAGCCAGCTAGGATAATGCAAGTACGTAATTTCTATTTGATAATTAATTTGATGCAAGTAGCGTAATCAGATTAAATTTTAGCAAAACGAGGTTTTAGCTGAACTCTTTGGACACGCTAACCCAAAGAATGGAGAAAGACCACCTGATAGTGAAGAAACAATGGCAACATTCAAGTTTCTTGAAGCTGTCAGTCTGCTTTTCGAAAAGGGCATGCTTAAAAAGGGGGAAAATAGCCAGCATAGATGATTCAATAATGATGAACATTGACAAGGGCTTGAACTTTTTTAAAGATTGGTTATTAGATTGCAAAGGTAAATTTACTCTTTTTAAAATATCACAAAATATATCAATTCTGCATTTCATAATATAATTTTAGCTAACGATGACAAATTTAACATGATGTATCCAACGAAAGAATTTATATCTTGGCAGGTACTGCATCATGGACTAATTATGCTCAGTATAAACAGAAACAGGGTTCGTACACCACCGGGAAAAGTCAGGGAATTTGATCATAGGCCTAAAATATTCATAGAATTTGTGAAATAGGTCTAAAATGGTTTGGAAAATTTGGAAATAGGCCTAAATGGTCAAGGTAATTTCTGAAATATGGCCAGGGAAAACTTAGAAAAATCATGGAATTTCAAGTCAAAAACTTTGTACGAACCCTGATCAAACAAACTTAAAATTTTAAAATAAATAAAATCTTTCTTATTTTAGACGTGGGATCTTTTGAGAGTGATGGTTTATGGCATGAAAGCATTAGTAAAGGATTTCACAAGAAAATACCCTGGTTATTACCTGGCTCCTCTCCGTTTAAATGGAAGCGCAGTTGAAAGTTTATGTTCACAGTACAAGTTCAATGCTAATGGAAAGCTATCTGGGGTTAATTTTGCTTACGCTCGAAAAAACCTATTAACTAAAACTGAAGTGCATGGTCATCATCACTCTAGCAAATATTATAGAACTGAGCGACTGTATGTGAGCCGCAATTTTTCAAAGTTCAACCAAGGGCGTGTGATCAAAAAGAAAGCTATACTTCAGAGTCTAAAAAAGAAACACTTCAAATAAGCTGCCAATGTTTTAAAGATATTTCATTTATTTTCAACTGTAACACAACATGAAATTAAAAATCACAATTAAAATCGTTCAGGAACTTTGGTTTTGATTTAATTCTTCTTGAGGACTGTCCATGTTCTAAAATAGGACATTTAGAGTTTTCATTTGAGCTTTGTATCACGGACTTCTCATTGTACCCTCTCTTGTAAAGTTTAACAGTTGGCTTTGATTCTTTGGTCTCTGGTTTCACTGAAGTTTCATTTGAGGAATATATCACAGTGTCCTTTTTATTGTCCATTTCACATATTTTGGCACTTGGTATTGACTTAGAGGGTTCCAAGATTGTCTTTAAGGGAAATATCACAGTTTTCTTCGGGCTTTGTTCGGCGATTTAATTAAAATCTTTGGATTGGGTTTCGTTACAGGTTTTTGTTAATTCTTTTCATGGGCGCCCTCTTTTTCTAGGTTCTGTCTTATTCCCTTCTGAATTCGTGATTGCTTTAGGTTTTGATTTCTTAGTGTTTTGGCACGGGACTTTATTTATCTCAGACTCTATTTCATTCTCCAAATTATTGTTTTTTGATTTTTGGTTGGATTTTCTCCTATTATTTTTCCCTTCTTGTAAGGGAGTCTTGGCTGTCAAACTTGTTGAAGGGGTGGCACCTTTTGAAAAAATATAAAGTTCATTCCTAAGAGATGCGCAACCTTTACTCATTTCTTTTTTGTTTTCACTCTCTTGGGATTCCTTCGCTTTTAGCCAATCGTTGAAAGTGGCGTGAACTATTTTCCTGGTCCATTCTTTATAAAACATACGCAAATCATTTTCCGGACGATCTGTGATCTTTTTGGCAATTTCAAGAAAAAGGTTGACTAGATTTGAATCTTGAAAGACGTTATCCGCTAATACTTTAATAATATGGCTTTCATATTTACGGAAACCATCGCTGTTAAGATAACTTCTTATTTTCGAATTAAGTTCCCTTAAAAATGGTTTTAACTCTTCTCGTGGAAATTGCATTCCTCCATCGTCTCTCATAATCATACCAGAATAATTCAAATTCACTTTATCTTCACGATCCATGCTAAATATCCAGCTTAATTCATAGAGTGTTCTAGCTTGTTCAATCTGTTTATCACTTAATAATTTCCTTTTCCCAAAAATTATACGGTTTTTGAAAACGCTTCTTATTCTGGACAAGCAACCACCTCCAAAGGAAACGTAGCTCCTATCATATTTGTCAAGATTGTCGACTCAAAGCTTTCCATAACACTCGCTATTGGGAGATTCTTTTCTTGGAGTTCTCTACTTGTAGTCTGACTAGGTTCTATGACTTCATTGTTGGACATTTCCGGTTTTCCTACTGTATTCGAGTCAGGATTATCACAGATGTCTGAAGTTTTAACATCTCTATCAAGAAGCTTTGTTCTCGATACTGAGAAAACTTCATAGCCATAGGCATGAAATAATTGCAGTTTCTCAACATCTGATATTGTTGATGTTAATGGTGTAGCATCCATAGGCTTTAGCAAAAGAGTGAGCTCTTGAAAATGTTGGAGTATGGTATCATACCAATTAATAATGGTGCTAGTGGTTTGCTCTTATTGATGTCTTCGCTTTTTTTCTTTTCTTAGAAGGATTATCAGGAGCATGGACAGTTTCATAAGTTTCGTAGAATAATGTTATCAGATACTTAATAAGAGATTCAAAGGTTTTCCCTTTTTCAACCAATGCATTATGCAATAATATTAGACTACTCCCTTGGACGTTAATGCTGTTTATAAACTTTTCATTGCAACACTTGGTTACTATGACTGGAATGCATTTGGCAATGTTCTCCTCGTTCATGTTCCTAACCTAAATATATTCCAAAATATAATCCTACCTTAATGAAAGTTGAATTTTAATTTTAAATACTAATGAATAATGTTATGATAAAATGTTTTTAATAACAGTAAATATAAATAAAAAACGTACCTTATGAAGGACAACGTCAAGCCTTGGATGTTGGAAAATTATAGCAGACAACGCGAGGGGAACGTTACCGCGGAGTATTATTGGTTTATAGGGACTACATTTCGCTGTGAGTGGGTTTTCCGATGTGTCGTTGCGCGAAATTTCTGCAGTTTTTTGAGGTTGGTCAGACTCTTGTTACCGTCCCTTGCCTATATGGCTCCCTTCTCTGTTATTCCCTTCTGGTATCCTGTATAATATCGATGTTAAACTCAGGGTAGGTAACCCTCAGCATCGGAGAATAAAAGGGGTTTCCTCTCACGACACATACACATAGTTCATCAGTAAAGTACACGAGGATGGTACCCAATTATTTGAGGAGGGAAGTTGATTAGTCAGTAGAATGTGAATGAACTCGGGGTGAGCTCATTTATAAAAACTAACAGAGCTTGAGCTCACATTGAGCTCTAAGGAAACATTGTTTCAATTTTTGAGCTTGAGGTGAGCTCGTTGTGAATTTCTATAATGTAACGTGAGATGAGCTGAGTCCAAGCGATGGTGGACAGGTATGCTCTCATCTTAGCGCTATAGAGTGTGCTACTCAAGAATCAACGTCCCTATTCCATGCCCAAAGTTCGTAAAGAAAAGCGCAATATAATTAATGGTGCCAGAGGTGAAACTAAACTCCTAGGCATGTGTTTTTTAGGCCAGCGTGAGTACCCGGTACCCGACCTGAAACCCGAAAACGTAATTTCTTAATACCCGAAACTATTCGAATATTTAAATTTTCTGCTCATTACTAGGCCTGTGCGAATACCCGGTACCCGACCCGAAACCGTAATTTCTTAATACCCGAAACTATTCGAATATTTAAATTTTTCTGCTCATTACTAGGCCTGTGCGAATACCCGGTGCCCGACAGGTACCCGACCCGAAACCCGAAAACGTAATTTCTTAATACCCGAAACTATTCGAATATTTAAATTTTTCTGCTCATTATTAGACCTGTGCGAATACCCGGTACCCGACCCGAAACCCGAAAACGTAATTTCTTAATACCCGAAACTATTCGAATATTTAAATTTTTCTGCTCATTACTAGGCCTGTGCGAATACCCGGTACCCGACCCGAAACCGTAATTTCTTAATACCCGAAACTATTCGAATATTTAAATTTTTCTGCTCATTACTAGGCCTGTGCGAATACCCGGTACCCGACAGGTACCCGACCCGAAACCCGAAAACGTAATTTCTTAATACCCGAAACTATTCGAATATTTAAATTTTTCTGCTCATTACTCGTGACAAGGCTTAGGACAATCGGGTATTGTCTTGGCACTCAGGAGGAAGGGTAAGGTGTGCCTAAAACCACCATTGAGGGCGCTAGACGCCTGGCTTTCTTTATTGTTCCAACTGGAACTGAACAAAGCCACGAGTTTAGAGAAGAACAAAGTGATACAGCCACCCGTACAAAAATTTTAGGCTGTAATTCATCTGCATACACGCTTTTCTATCGCTATCACGCTGTAATAGGTATACATTAAGGCTACATTTTCTGCAGCTCGAAAAACGCGAAAATTTAACAACAATTCCAGAACTGCAAATTGTCTGCCGTTTCTACATTTTCTGTTTATTATCTGTTAATTGTCTGTACTGGCAGAAATATGCAGCGCGATTCTACAAACGCGATGCAAAAGTAGAAATAACAGCTGCTAGTTTAAAACTGTAATTTGACCACAGTTATAGACATGTTAGAGATCTGCAAAAGTGATGGAAAAGTAGAAATCCAGCTGCCAATTTAAAACTGTAATTTGACCACAGTTATAGACATGTTAGAGATCTGCAAAAGTGATGGAAAAGTAGAAATCCAGCTGCCAATTTAAAACTGCAATTTGACTATATTTATTGACATGTTACAGGTTTGCAAAAGTGATGAAAAAGTAGAAATACCAGCTGCTAGTTTAAAACTGCAACTTGACCACATTTATAGACATGTTACAGGCCTGCAAATGTGATGGAAAAGTAGAAATCCAGATGCCAATTTAAAACTGTAATTTTACCTCATTTATAGACATGTTACAGGTCTGCAAAACTTATGGAAAAGTAGATATTCAGCTGCCAATTTAAAACTGCAATTTGACCACATTTATAGACATGTAACAGGTCTACAAAAGTGATGGAAAAGCAGAAATCCAGCTGCCAATTTAAAACTGTAATTTGACCAAATTTATAGACAAGTAATAGGTCTACAAAAGTGATGGAAAAGCAGAAATCCAGCTGCCAATTTAAAACTGTAATTTGGCCATTTTTATAGACATGTTACAGGTGTGCAAAAGTGATAGAAAAGTAGAAATACCAGATGCTAGTTTAAAACTGTAATTTGACTACATGTATAGACATGTTACAAGTCTGAAAAAGTGATGGAAAAGTAGAAATCCAGCTGCCAATTTAAAACTGTAATTTGACCATATTTATAGACATGTTACAAGTCTGAAAAAGTGATGGAAAAGTAGAAATCCAGCTGCCAATTTAAAACTGTAATTTGACCATATCTATAGACATGTTACAAGTCTGAAAAAGTGATGGAAAAGTAGAAATCCAGCTGCCTATTTAAAACTGTAACTATTCCACATTTGTAGACATATTGCAGGTATTCAAAAGTAGAATTTCCTACTTTTGAATACCTGCAATATATCTCACTAAATGTTTTTAAATTACAGTTTTAAGTTGGTAGCTGAATTTCTACTTTTCCATCACGTTTGCAGACCTGTAACATGTCTATAAAAATGGTCAATTTAGGTCAAATTAAAGTTTTAAATTGGCAGCTGTATTTCTACTGTTCCATCACTTTTGCAGACCTGTAACATGTCTTTAAATGTAGTCAAATTGCAGTTTTAAATTAGCAGCTAGATTTCTACTTTTCAATCACTCTTTCAGACCTGTAACATGCCTATAAATGTGGTCAAATTGCAGTTTTAAATTAGCAGCTGGATTTCTACTTTTCTATCACTTTTGCAGACCTGTAACATGTCTATAAAATGGTCAAATTACAGTTCTAAATTGGCAGCTGCATTTCTACTTTTCCATCACTTTTGCAGATCTGTAACATGTCTATAAATGTGGTAGAATTGCAGTTTTAAATTAGCAGCTGGATTTCTACTTTTCTATCACTTTTGCAGACCTGTAACATGTCTATAAAAATGGTCAAATTACAGTTCTAAATTAGCAGTTGCATTTCTACTTTTCCATCACTTTTGCAGACCTGTAACATGTCTATAAATGTGGTCAAATTGCAGTTTTAAATTAGCAGCTGTATTTCTACTTTTCTATCACTTTTGCAGACCTGTAACATGTCTATTAAAACGGTCAAATTACAGTTCTAAATTAGCAGCTGGATTTCTACTTTTCCATCACTTTTGCAGACCTGTAAACATATCTATAAAAACGGTCAAATTACAATTTTAAACTAACAGCTGATATTTCTACCTTTGCATAGCGTTTGCAGAATTGCGCTGCATATTTCTGCCAGTCTAGACAGTTAACAGTTAACAAACAGAAAATGTAGAAACGGCAGTCAATTTGCAGTTCTAGAATTGCTGTGAAATTTTCCCGTTTTTTGAGCTGCAGAAATGTAGCCTTAATGGTTACAGCGTGGTAGCGATAAAAAAGCGCGTATGCAGATGAATTACAGCTTAAAATATTTGTACGGGAAGTCAACTTCGAGCGCTCCATAAATTTTTATCTGCTTCTGTTAGGTATTAATATTACTGCTTTTATTTTCCTAAACTTTGAATAAACAAGTGGTTAGGCCTAAAAAGGCATCTTAAAAAAGCTTTGCTCATTCATCTCAATAAGATCTTTTGATCTAATACTGTCACGTCTCGATCCTAAATATATTTAAACAGCCATAAAAGATAGAAAATCGAAACATTTTTGGTCATAAATGGGCCAGTATTGTATATACAGTTATCAAAAGTTTATCAGATATGTTTCAATAAGTATGACACTGCCTATACTTCGTAATGCTAGAGACTTACTGAGAGCTAGTTCGAGAATGACTCGAGAATTGAATACACTCGGTTTTGCAGTCCAACTTCACCGATTAAGACAAGATCTACTATCACCATGGCGCTCGAAATGTGAAGGAAATTGCGAACCAAAGTACTTTAGCGCTATCATATAGGTCTACAGCAGTTTTCCTGGTTGCGAATAGATGTAAAACAAGCCTGTCGGGACCCTTCCCTTCAGTTGTAATCGGTTTTTAGCTGCAAGTTTTAAAGACTTTTTCGATTATGTTCTGTGAGTGTGTATGTTGTGGATGATAGATAGACGAAAAGACCTTTTTAGCTAGATGTGGTAAGAACTTGTACATGTACCTAAACAGTTGGACCATCTCAGATGTTAATTTAGCAAGTCAGAAAAGCGTGTATTCAGATAAATTACAGCTTAATATTTTTGTAAGGGATGAGTACAAGTTGGGAATCCAAAATAAACCTCTCCAAGTCGAGACGCAATTTAGAGGCTATTTTTAAATATTAAAAAAAATATAATTGATATTTATAAATTTAATCGTCATTAATTTACCTGAATTCTAGTTAAATCGTTTTAAGGAACTTTATTCCTAAAATAATTTTAAACATAACTATTGTTGACGTTTGAACTCAAGCGTAAGCCTCTTTAAAATTTTTTGGAAATTTAGGGTATATAAGGCGACTGATTCACAATAATTGGTAGGAAAACCCGCAATGGCCCTGCAAAGCATCTGAAACGCGCCTGCAATGATCCTGCAAAGAATCTGAAATGCACCTGCAATTATCCTACAAAGTATCTGAAATGCACCTGCAATGATCCTAAAAAGTATCTGAAATGCACCTGCAATGATCCTGCGAAGTATCTGAAACGCATCTGATATTATTCCACAAAGTATCTAAATCGCACCTGCAATGATCCTACAAAGAATCTGAAACGTGGCTGCAATGACCCTGCAAAGTATCTGAAACGCACCTGCAATTATCCTACAGAGTATCTGAAATGCTCCTGCAATGATCCTGCGAAGTATCTGAAACGCGGCTGCAATGATCCTACAAAGTATCTGAAACGCGGCTGCAATGATCCTACAAAGTATCTGAAACGCGCCTGCAATTATCCTACAAAGTATATGAAAAGAGCCTGCAATGATCCTGCAAAGAATCTGAAACGCGCCTGCAATTATTCTACAGAGTATCTGAAATGCACCTGCAATGATCCTGCGAAGTATCTGAAACGCGGCTGCAATGATCCTACAAAGTATCTGAAACGCACCTGCAATTATCCTACAAAGTATCCGAAATACGCCTGCAATGATCCTAAAAAGTATCTGAAACGCGCCTGCAATTTTCCTACAAAGTATATGAAATGCTCCTGCAATTATCCTAAAAATATCTGAAAAGTACCTGCAATTATCCTACAAAGTATCTGAAACGCGCCTATAATTATCCTACCAGAAACACACCTGCAATTTTCCTACAAAGTATATGAAACACGCCTGCAATTTTCCTACAAAGTATATGAAACGCTCCTGAAAAGTATCTGAAATGCGCCTGCAATTATCCTAAAAATTATCTGAAAATCACCTGCAATTATCCTACAAAGTATCTGAAACGCGCCTGTAATTATCCTACAAAGTATCTGAAACGCGCCTGCAATTATCCTACAAAGTATCTGTAACGCGCCTGCAATTATCCTAAAAAGTATCTGAAAAGCACCTGCAATTATCGTACAAATTAAAGTATCTGAAACGCGCCTGTAATGGTCCTTAAAAGTATCTGAAACGCGGCTGCAATGATCCTGCAAAGTATTTGAAACGCGGCTGCAATTATCCTACAAAGTATCTGAAACGCAGCTGCAATGACCCTGCAAAGTATCTGAAACGCGGCTGCAATGATCCTACAAAGTATCTGAAACGCACCTGCAATTATCCTACAAAGTATCCGAAATACGCCTGCAATGATCCTAAAAAGTATCTGAAACGCGCCTGAAATGATCCTGAAAAGTATATGAAAAGCGCCTGCAATTTTCCTACAAAGTATATGAAATGCTCCTGCAATTATCCTAAAAATATCTGAAAAGTACCTGCAATTATCCTACAAAGTATCTGAAACGCGCCTGTAATTATCCTACAAAGTATCTGAAATTCGGCTGCAATGATCCTAAAAATTATCTGAAAAGCACCTGCAATGATCCTACAAAGCATCTGAAACGCGCCAATAATGATCCTGAAAAGTATCTGAAACGCGACTGCAATTTGCCTACAAAGTATATGAAAAGTGCCTGCAATTATCCTAAAAAGTACCTGAAACGCGCCTGCAATGATCCTGAAAAGTACCTGAAATGCGCCTGCAATTATCCTAAAAATTATCTGAAAGTCACCTGCAATTATCCTACAAAGTATCTGAAACGCGCCTGTAATTATCCTACAAAGTATCTGAAACGCGCCTTCAATTATCCTACAAAGTATCTGTAACGCGCCTGCAATTATCCTAAAAAGTATCTGAAAAGCACCTGCAATTATCGTACAAATTAAAGTATCTGAAACGCGCCTGTAATGGTCCTTAAAAGTATCTGAAACGCGGCTGCAATGATCCTGCAAAGTATTTGAAACGCGGCTGCAATTATCCTACAAAGTATCTGAAACGCAGCTGCAATGACCCTGCAAAGTATCTGAAACGCGGCTGCAATGATCCTACAAAGTATCTGAAACGCACCTGCAATTATCCTACAAAGTATCCGAAATACACCTGCAATGATCCTAATAAGTATCTGAAACGCGCCTGCAATGATCCTGAAAAGTATATGAAAAGCGCCTGCAATTTTCCTACAAAGTATATGAAAAGCGCCTGCAATTATCCTACAAAGTATATGAAATGCTCCTGCAATTATCCTAAAAATATCTGAAAAGTACCTGCAATTATCCTACAAAGTATCTGAAACGCGCCTGTAATTATCCTACAAAGTATCTGAAATTCGGCTGCAATGATCCTAAAAATTATCTGAAAAGCACCTGCAATGGTCCTACAAAGCATCTGAAACGCGCCAATAATGATCCTGAAAAGTATCTGAAACGCGACTGCAATTTGCCTACAAAGTATATGAAAAGCGCCTGCAATTATCCTAAAAAGTACCTGAAACGCGCCTGCAATGATCCTAAAAAGTATCTGAAACGCGCCTGCAATGATCCTGAAAAGTACCAGAAACACACCTGCAATTTGCCTACAAAGTATATGAAAAGCGCCTGCAATTATCCTAAAAAGTATCTGAAACGCGCCTGCAATGATCCTGAAAAGTACCAGAAACACACCTGCAATTTTCCTACAAAGTATATGAAACACGCCTGCAATTTTCCAACAAAGTATATGAAACGCTCCTGAAAAGTATCTGAAATGCGCCTGCAATTATCCTAAAAAATATCTGAAACGCGCCTGTAATTATCCTACAAAGTATCTGAAACGCGCCTGCAATTATCCTACAAAGTATCTGTAACGCGCCTGCAATTATCCTAAAAATTATCTGAAAAGCACCTGCAATTATCGTACAAATTAAAGTATCTGAAACGCGCCTGTAATGGTCCTTAAAAGTATCTGAAACGCGGCTGCAATGATCCTGCAAAGTATTTGAAACGCGGCTGCAATTATCCTACAAAGTATCTGAAACGCGCCTGCAATTATCCTACAAAGTATCTGAAACGCATCTGAAATTATCCTACAAAGAATATGAAACGCACCTACAATGATCCTGCAAAGTATCTGAAACACACCTGCAATTATCCGACAAAGAATCGGAAATGCACCTGCTATTATCCTACAAATAATCTGAAACGCGCCTGCAATGCTCCAAAAAAGTATCTGAAACGCGCCTGCAATTTTCCTACAAAGTATATGAAACGCGCCTGCAATTATCCTAAAAAGTATCCGAAACCCGCCTGCCATTATCCTACAAACTTAGCAATTTCCGACTGTAACATGCATACAATATATCTGGAAGGTACAGTACCTGTAATGAGCCTACAAACATCCTGATTTCTTACGGTAGTTACTATTTCCCTTCTGTTTTCTAGCTGTAAGGTAGCTATTTTATGACTCTAGAGTAGCTAAATTTTGTATACTGCTGTACTGAGTTTTCCAACGGAAGATATTTTTTCTGCAAAACGTCTAAAATGTTCTGCATTGCTCTCTGGAATGCATGTTAATTTTGTCTGAAGTTGAACCTTTTTCAGGTTTATTCCAGTATTTTTCCAGAATATTCCAGTTTATTTGCAATATATTGCAGATTCTAAAAAATCTAAATAACAGCAAAATGCAGCCGTAAATTTTTGTACGGGCAGACGCAAATTAAAGGAAGAATTTTTGGTACCCGAAAAGCACCCGAATAATGGTAGTGTTGTTAGGCCTATTTATTCGAGTACCCGTTAGAAATCCGGGTACCCGACCCGATACCCGATTGAAAGTTTTTCAACTACCCGTACCCAACCCGAAATACAAAAATCACTCCCCGCAAAGGCCTAATGTTTATCCTGTGGCCGCTACGTAAAAGTTATAAAACACAATTCCCCGTGTTTATTAGTCGAAAAGGGTAATTATCTCACAATTTTCTTGGCTTTTTTCCTTACAATATTAATATGTTAAAAAAGTAAATTAGAACGAAGAAATTTCATGACCTCACTGAGCAGTATCAACACAGCATAAACTAAACGACCCTAATTTTTCCAAAAGATTATTGGGATAACGCGTATAATTGAATAGGCTGCTACTACACTAATCTAAATAATGGATTAACTAACGCTAAGGATTGTTCACTAACAGTGTTTCCCCATGTATTAATATCGCCAGCTACATTAGTTCTTCCATGTCTAAATTGAGGTATAAAATATTAAACCATCCCTACTCCAATCATGGATTAACTAACGCTATGGATTGTTCGTTCCCCCTAAAAGATAAAGTATACGTGTTCCAAACGCCCCCTAGCAGCAGCTACTTTCCCTAACAGGAAGTTTTAAGAAAATTGGTTAATTGGACCAAATATGGCGTGTCAAAATTAAAATCCGGCCTAAATTAGAAGCCACCATCTTTAAAATCCGCAAAACCAATTTTTTTTGTCTAGAGATGGCGCTACATCTACATCCGTTTTGGTCCAATAAATTGGAGGAATGAAGAGGGGAATCAAGGAATAATTCCGAACATGTAGTTGGCGATATTAATACATGGGAAACACTGTTAGTGAACAATAATTAGCGTTAGTTAATCCATGCTCCAATAGGGATTAAGCGACTACGTTTAGTCAATTAAAACACTTTGGAAACAACAGTATAGCTTCTGTCATGCCCGTGTAACGAAAGAAATAAAATAATGAAATACTTACACGATTGATGAGGATTTTTGGACAGTGCGGGCATTTGACAGGCTTATCATTCCTATGATATCTAGCGTGAGTACGCAGCCCCGCAAGTTGAAAATACTGACGGTAACAGAAACGACATTTGTGCACTTCGTCATCGGTATGTAGGGTGGTATAATGTTCAACGAGTTCAGATTTTTCACAGAAACTGAAGGCACATTCGAGGTCACATTTGTATGGTTTTTGGTCATTGTGCTCCATCGCGCGATGAACCTTCCAAGGCTTTTCACTGGTAAAATTCTTATCACAGTCCTCGCACCGAAAAATTTCCTTCAGTAAGCGTTTTCTAATTCGTTCCTTCTTGCTTACTACTCGAAGGTTTTGTTTCTTGGAGCATTCTGGTTCCTTAATTTCCAATAACGATTCGGAAGGGACTACGGCCGATTCAACAGCAGAATTGTCAATTCTAGATTCGTCTCTGCAAAAACCGTAAAGAAATAACTATAATATCATTCCAATGTAACAAATAAAACCATTTTCTCATTAATCGTTTTCAGTAAAGGCAAAAACGGATTTAGGTAAGAAGAACATTGAAGGTAGAAAATTCCCTTCTCATCCTCGACTACGTTGTATGTTTTGATGGGAGTGGCTTATAATTTCCAAACTGGCGCTCTCCATCTATCGGCCTTATTTTCTTATATTTTGGACTTAAATATACAGTTAGATACTGCATAAGGCAAGTAATAATAACTTTAGTACAAAGAAAGAAAAACCAGATACTTAAAAAAATATTTAAAGAAACATCAATTATATATTATATATCTTATAACTTCAATACTTAATTCCAATAAATCGGGAGTTGTATCGCATTGTTGTCCAATTTGCTTTATTACCAATGGCGCAATTTCGGAAAAAATATTTAACCTCAAAAATAGAGATAAGAATGACATTTTCGACCACTAGAAGTCGCAATATACAAAATTTGTGGGTGGAGCCAAAATATAATGTATGTATAAATAATAAAGTATGCGAGGATGGTACCAGAGGGGGCTAAATCCGAAGTTCTTAGTACATAAATCCGTTTTTGGTAAAGGGCCTAATAAAATTTTTTAAAACATCCCATAATATTGTTAAAAACTAAGGGGGTCACTGGACATTTTGGACAGTAACTTCCGAAATTTTGATAGGTTAACACCAGTGTTCAATGTCCTAAAAATTTTTCTGTCAAAAGAGGGGTCACTGGACGCATGTCCTATAAAAAATATTTCTTATTTCCGGACCTGCCCGCCGCTAGTAAAGATGACCATTTATATTACTACCAACAGTACCAAAACACGGTAGCCAACAGCAATGACTCTTATTATAAAATACTGCAAACCCGGAGGTGTTCTCTTCATTGCAAGAGCCTAAGCTCGTTTCTTCAAGTTTTGAGGATCCATCTGTATCCGAAAATTCCGGAGCTTCGGCGAAACTGAAATTTTCGTTCCCAGAAGAATTTTGGTTTGATTCTTTTTCTGGTTGCCTTTCAATGGTAACCTTCATGTGAGGGTTACTATTGGCTGGTCGTAAATGAACAATGGTTGGTGTCATCACCACCCTTTTTTTCTTTGTGCAATTTGTTTCGCTAGGATGTTCTACGGATTCATTCATGGTTGACACTTTGAAAAGAAAAATAATCAAATATAGTTGCCATTGTTTTTTTTTCAAGGCTCAGGCTCCCACCAAAATCTCAAAATTAAATAGGGGAAAAAGGGACTTTTTGCACGGTAAAAATAGGGCAAAATAATGATCTAAACTTTAAAAGTAGGAACCGAAACGGGACCACTGGTAAAACTGAATGATATCTTTACCCTTACCGAAAATACCACCTCTAAAACACGTCTTAGGTTGGGCTGAAGACGTTTTTTAGAGGTTTTTTTTCGGTAAGGGTATTATGTCCAAAACCAGTTAATTAATTTCTTGAACTATAACCAGGGATAAGACTGTAAAGTACAAAAATCCAAAGAATAAATAGGAATCCAAGTACCGCGTCAACAGTTATTTTTGTTATCTCTCCTCGCCTGGCTACTAAATAAATACTTTTTCTGAGGTTTATGAAAATAGGGTGATATAAGGACCGAATACCAATTTTAGGGTAGATTAAGGACCGAATACCAATTTTAGGGTAGATTAAGGACCGAATACCAATTTTAGGGTAGATTAAGGACCGAATACGAATTTTAGGGTAGATTAAGGACCGAATACCAATTTTAGGGTAGATTAAGGACCGAATACCAATTTTAGGGTAGATTAAGGACCGAATACCAATTTTAGGGTAGATTAAGGACCGAATACCAATTTTAGGGTAGATTAAGGACCCAATACCAATTTTAGGGTAGATTAAGGACCCAATACCAATTTTAGGGTAGATTAAGGACCGAATACCAATTTTAGGGTAGATTAAGGACCGAATACCAATTTTAGGGTAGATTAAGGACCGAATACCAATTTTGGGGTAGATTAAGGACCGAATACCAATTTTGGGGTAGATTAAGGACCGAATACCAATTTTAGGGTAGATTAAGCGCCGAATACCGGTTTTAGGGTAGATTATAAGTTCAGCTAGCTAATTGGACCAAGTCATCTTGCGACTTATTGCCACTTATCTAACGCCTTTACAATGCATAGAGGGGTGGTGGCTAGCCCCTATGCCACAGCTAACCGACAGCGTCCTATACTAACTATTACCGTTAACCTCTGCAAGTTTTGATGGAAAGGAGAAACCGGGTAAGACCGCGGAGGAAAACTCCTTTAACAAGCGGGGAGAGAACTTGCAAACTCTACGCAGAAGGATTTCTTCCCAGATTTTTCACCCGGTGCCACTGTCCGGGATCGAACCCGGTATACTCTTGATGCGAGGCGAAAGCGCTAACCGCTACGCCACCCCACTAAGGACCGAATACCAATTTAAGGGTAGATTAAGGACCGAATACCAATTTTAAGGTAGATTAAGGACCGAATACCAATTTTAGGGTAGATTAAGGACCTTGCAGGACTTTTAGTGACCTGGTGGGAGCCCTGTCTAGGTCATAGGGAGACAGAGTTCGCAGGTAAGGTAATATATATATATTTCTGATATTATCAAATTTTTTATTATTGACGCTCGTGAAGATGATTGTGGGAATTTGAATCATTCTAAGTTACTATTAGTAAATGGTAATTTACAGGTAAATTACCAAGCAGTTTCCAAATTCTTCAGCTAAGAGTCAAACATTTTTCAGTAAAACTTGTTCTACACTGCCAGTATATGGTAGTTTTTCACTTATGTAGTTATAATACATAGTTTAGTAATTCAGCAGTTTAGAGGGCTCAGTGTTTTAGTCTCACCCTTCTTCATGGACGTTGCCATCTTGTATGTTTTTAAACTGATAAAATATTAAATATTCTGCTACCGTCAGAAATTTAGGCGCGTCCGAATGTACATGAAAAAAATAAAAAATGGGCTTAACTTACACATCGTGTAGAATGTTTTTTATTGATACTTCAATCCTGCTCCTCCTTAAGAATTAATTTCGAGATAATACTTCAATATTAATTCATTCATTAGCTCCAGCTACGGCATCAGAAATTGAAAAGCAATAATATAGGCCTAAATATATTGGGGTCGAAAAACAGTCTAACCTGTAACTAGCATATTGCTAAGCCACACAAAATCAATATTCAACGACATTCATTCATATTTTAAAGGCTAGGCGACAAAGATTGACGGAAAAAGACATGTTTCTTCGATGCTGACAACCCCAAATCCACAATTCCTTAAATCTCAACCTCTAGGTCACGGACGTAAGAAACTAAAACATTAAACCAAAGAAAAATAATAAACAAAGATGTCAGTCAAGCAAGTTGATGGCTTCGTAAAATTTTAGATGATCATGGTCTACTGACGAATTATTACCATAAATTGCTATTAATCTATAGAAAAGTTAGAATATATGGGTATAACAGATTCAGAGCGATTATGCTTTTAAAGGAAGCTTAAATTTTGGTGCTCCAACAAATCTTATGCGTTTAATATCACTTGAGCGCTGCTTTTTATTAAAATGCAATTAAGTGTGTAAAGTAAGGTTAACGACAAAATGTGAATCTGATTCTTATAAACACTACGCTGTTTTAAAACTAACAGTCAAACATATTAAAAGTTTCTTGAGCGACAGTTTTTCCAGGTCGTTTTTCAGATTTTAGCTTTCCTTGGTCTCTTTCGAGTCGGCTCACCTTTATGAATGCGCAAGTGAGCGGTCAAATTACTCTTTTCAGAAAAAGCGTGCTGACACACTTGGCATATATGTGGCTTTTCACCCGTGTGTGTACGATAATGTCGTGTCAAGTGAACCTTTAACCTAAAACTAATACCACATTGTTCGCATTGAAAGGGCTTCTCGCCAGTATGAACGCGAAAGTGCTCGTTCAACCAATCTCTTTTACCAAAAACCTTTTGACAAATTTCGCACTGATAAGCTTTATCGGCAGTATGTGCGTGAATATGCGAGGTTAAAGAAGCTTTATGCTTGAAGGTCTTTTCACAAAACTCGCACCGATGAGATTTCTCGTTAGTGTGAGTCAAAGCGTGAACCGACAAACTATACTTCGTTGGGAAACTCTTATAACACACTTCGCACTCAAACCTCTCACGTATTTCATTCGTATGCTTGGTATGCGTGTGTTTTCTCAAACTACCTTTTGTGGTGAAATGTGTTTCGCAAATTTTGCATTCGAAAGGTTTTTCATTAGTGTGGATTCGCGAATGCTTTGTGAGACCGTTTACACGCTTGAATGATTTACCGCATGTGGTACAAAGATACAGTTTTTCGTCGTTGTGAATTACGCAATGGCTCTTAAATGATGTGATAGATCTGAAACACACCCCACAAGTGTCGCATTGATAAGACTTTTCTTCGGGGTGTGGCCTTTCTTTATCAATAGCAAGATGAATAATATTCTCAGCTTCCAATTCATGAATTTTCACAGCTGAGTCATGTTGAGTTTCCACGTGTTGTCTTTGAGCGTTCTAAAAGAATGATGGAAAAAAATGTAAAATATGTTTTAAAGTTTATATTCGAATATTTTTGTAACAGCTTGATCTGGGCCAGCTATGACAGATATCAAAATTAAAGATTATACTGTACCGCTTATAATTACACCACATGGCAAAGCACTCGAGACACCATGCATTTGGTCATCGAACTTTGGTAGCGCAGGTAGTCTCTATGTGTATATGAACGTTTGCGCGCTAACTAGACATTTGGAATATTATAAAACTTTCTAATGGAATAGCGGAATGTCTAAATTTTTCTTCTACAATGGCTTTTACGATGATTCATAAAAACATTGTATCAGAAGGGGAATAATACTTTTTGCATAAATAATGAGCAAATATTAAGATCCTTTTGTAGCGCTTTCTAATTAATAATAGCTTCAATATCTGGTCAAAACCGAATCAATATTCTGTTACTCCCTAACCCGTTCGTCCTACTCGACTATTAGTAAGTTCATAAGTTTATCATGCCTCTAAGTACACAAATATGGGTTACAACTGGGCATCTTCCGCAGGCTACTGTGCCGTCAGAACTCGTATAGCGCTAAGATCCGAAGAGAGAAAATTTTGAAATTCCTGTCACAGTGCAGCCACCAAACGGTCGAGACGATTACTAAATGGGTCACATAACCAAAAATCATCCAATGGAATAAAGGAGATTTCTACGTTTCGTATAGGCATTGGGTGGGGGGACAAATTAGTCTTAAACTTTCTAAATGTAATTTTTTTCCCATAATCGACGGGAGGAGTTGACTGGACCTCTAAGCTTCACAATGGCTAGTCTTAGCTCCGCTCTCATGGACGAGTTCTGATTGGCTCCTGCCTTTGGCAGAATAAAATTTGTGCGTAGAAGATCAGCCAGAATGTTAAGGGTGCCACAGGAGCCGACATAGGCATTAGTTCAACTTTTATCGGGAAGCCCTCACATGAGCAGTTCCCGTATGAGCGGATTTCATAGTAGCAGAAGCCGATTAGGCTTTACACATGAAGTACGTAACATGTGCCTTGGGGAGCTACACGATATTCTCTAAGCTCCTATGAAAGAACCTCCCCTTACGCGGAGGGAAATAGTTCAGTAACGCGGCTCCTTCGGATCCATCGGATCCTTCCGCCTAAAGAACCGATTTACCACGTACTTAAATTCGAGAACTACTATAAAGACTGAGTAGGGTATCTAAAATATTCTTTAGATAAAACTGTTCACAATACCAAAGATTATTTGGGAGTAAGGCGTTAAAATGTTATCAATCTGGGTAGCTTTTGCTTGGACTATTTAAGACGCCGTGCTTCTGTTTTTTACTAGGAATGTTTTCTTTTTCTCGCGGTTACGGCGAGCTCAGCCGCCGGCGGCTCGGGAATCGGGATACCGCTGTTACCTAGACAAGGCCTAGTGTAGTTTTAGAGTCTATTATTATTCGCAGAGCTATTTTTCTGTTGAAATTAGTAGAGATGGGCCGATACCAGTTTAAACCGATACCGATATGATCCGATACTTGGGAAACCGATACGTACCGATACCGATATTTTACGCGATCCTTCGATTAAACCGATATCAAACCGATACCGATATGGTATCGGTATCGGCCCATCTCTATTGATGATTCTCGATCCAATTTCGGTACTTGAAACTATAAAACTGGCTTATCATACGAAAAACCCATTTTAGACTCTAGTTACGTTATCCAAAAATAAATGAAAAACTGTGTTGTCTCAGAGTTTAGGTCTTATGGCGTCATCTACTCTCAACGTAAGTATTTATTCTCTTCAAAAAATATCGGGTAGAAATATCGGTTCATTTTTAACCGATACCGATATATCGGTTAAGGCCAAATATCGGTACCGATACCGATATGGATCGGTATCGGCCCATCTCTAGAAATTAGGGAACTAGTATAAATATTGAGTAGAGTGTCTGAAATATTCTTTAGTTAAAACTATTCACAATACGAAAGATTATTTGGGAGTAAGGCACGAAGATCCTATCAATCTTGGTAGCTTTTGCTTGGCCTATGTAAGACGCCGTGCATCTGTTTTTTAACGAGGTATTTTTCTGTTCTCGCCGTTACGGCAAGCCCGGCCGCCGGCGGCTCGAGATGCGCTGCTCGGCCTCAGCCGCTGATATCTAGCCAAGGCTTAGTGTAGTTTTCGTGTTTAATTTTATTCGCAGAGTTATTTTTCTGTTGAAATTTAAAGAAAAGACTAAGTAAATGTCTCAAAACATTTCGAAACTTGAGCTTTAAAACGTTGAATATTTTATAACGACTACGGAACGGTACCGCAAATTCGCCTTCCGGGCCTCCCGGTTATGTCGACGGCGAGGTCGAGTCGAGGTCCCATGCAAGAAAATAGTAATAGCCGTCGCCTATTGGTCTGGCATTAAAGAGGTTATCTATGGTTAGGGGGCTCATGATTGGTTAAAAGCTGTTTTTTTCGTCTGCTTTGTTTTTACTTCGGGAATATCATGAAATCCATGGCCAAAGGTACAGAAAAGTGGGACTTACGTACTTTATGTGTGAAGCATAATCCGCTTTTGATAGTAGCGGTCCTCATAACAGCAGTTCCCTAAATATCGGTTTCCCGAAATGGCAGTTACGCGTTACAGCAATTACCGATACAGCGGTTCCCGTAAACAAGGCGTACCGTTACAGCAGTTCTCTAAAGAGCGGAAAAACAGATATGCGAAAAACGATAGTTGTTTATTATGGTGTAAGCTGGCCCTGCTGGGTTATATGAACTCAAAAATAACTAGGTCAGATATGGGTAATTTGGTTAGGTTAAAGTTGATCATTTCAACTAAATAGCATTAGATCAGGTTAGGTTTAGACTTAGGTTAGTAATATTTTGGAAATAGTGAAACAATGTTATGCCTTTTCTAAAATATTGTTGTTTATCTTTATTGACTTCCCAAATAATAATATTTTTTTAAAAAAAATTACTGTTTACAATTATCTACTTCCAAAACAAAATAACCTTTCTCGAATTATAATATGCATTTTCAAAACATTACTGTTTACAATTATCTACTTCCGAAAAAAATAACCTTTCTCGAATTATAATATATCTTTTCCAAAAAAATTAATATTTTCAATTATCTACTTAAAAAATAAAATAACCTTTCTCGAATTTTAATATATCTTTTCCAAAAAAATTAATATTTTCAATTATCTACTTCCGAAATAAAATAACCTCTCTCGAATTATAAGCTTATATCCCATTGGATAGAATCCGTTGGGCAGAATTTTATTGGGCAGAATCCCATTCGACAGACAATACCATTTTATCGATGACGCGGATGCCCATTCGATCGAATCCCATTCGGCAGAAATCCCATTCGGCCGAAAATCCCATTCGACAGAAATGCCATGCGGTCGGAAATCCCATTCGACAGATTGGTCATGTGAACGCATCCCATTCGGGATAAATGAATTCGTCTATATCCGATTCCACACACCGAACCAAACCGAACCTCACCGAACCTCACCGACCCTCACCGAACCGAACCTAACCTAACCTAACCTAACCTAACCTAAGCTAAGCTAACCTAACCTAACCTAAGCTAACCTAACCTAACCTAACCTAAGCTAAGCTAACCTAACCTAACCTAAGCTAAGCTAACCTAACCAAAGCTAAGCTAAGCTAAGCTAACCTAACCTAACCTAAGCTAACCTAACCCAACCCAACCCAACCGAACCGAACCTAACCTAACCGAACCGAACCGAGCCGAACCTAACCTAACCTAACCCTAACCTAACCTAACCTAAGCTAAGCTAACCTAAGCTAACCTAACGTATCCTAACCTAACCTAACCTAACCTAAGCTAACCTAACCTAGGCTAACCTAGAAAATTAGAATATTATGGAAAAGGCCCATGTTTATTTTTCAAGGACCTTAATAAATATAGCATTATAAAATGCGAAATCGCACCAATGGGAAATTCGCTCCAACGAGACTTCTGTCCAACAGGAATGGGAAGTCTGCTCAATGGGAATTAGGTCCATTGAACGACTTATTTTTTATTTCGGTCCAATGGAATTTCGTTCCAATGGAATTCTGTTCAATGGTTATATACCAATTATAATATGCCTTTTCCAAAAAATTACTGCTTACAATTATCTATTTCCGAAATAAAATAACCTTTCTCGAATTATAATATACCTTTTCCTAAAAGTTATTGTTTACAATATCAACTTCCGGAATAAAATAACCTTTCTCGAATTATAATATGCCTTTTTCCAAAAAATTATTGTTTACAATTATCAACTTCTGAAAAAAAAATAATCATGTTCGAATCATTTTTCTATCCTGCTATGAGAATTGTAAACTGATACAGCCTGAATAATAGTACAATATTTAAGTGTACTTCTAAAAAATTCATAGTAGATCACATAACTGATTAAATGATCACAGAAAACGGTAGTTTTTGAAACCAACGAATACAACTGTATTGTTAATAAATGCGCAAAACTCAACACAAACACTGCTATTGCGCAAAACTCAACACAAACACTGCTATTTCGAGAACTGCTCTACCGGGACTGCTCATACGAGGTACATACACCCCTTTTATCAGGGTTCATACGAAATTTCCAAAGCCAATTTCCCTGACATTTCCATTGTCTCCAGAGTACTTCTGATAAATTTCCAGGTGCATTTTTTACATTGGAGGAGTGTTATAATTTCAAATAGGGTTACCACACTATACCTACATCACCATATGTTTACCACTCTTTACTAGGTTATTCTGAGAGAG
This sequence comes from Phalangium opilio, assembly GCF_054372755.1. Taxonomy (NCBI): domain Eukaryota; kingdom Metazoa; phylum Arthropoda; class Arachnida; order Opiliones; family Phalangiidae; genus Phalangium; species Phalangium opilio. The sequence goes on along the minus strand of NW_028324217.1, from coordinate 11,496,374 downwards.
CGGTAGCTCTCTTAGATAAGACTTCATACTGCTCTTAATGTATAAGGAGGGTTTTTTGTTTGGATGTAGTTTTTTTTGTATTGTATTAACTTTTTTGAAAAAAAAATACACAGAACTACAATTCGGGCCCTTAATGTGTGGTTAAATTTCAAAGAGATCTATTGATTAGTTTATTTTATATAAAATAAAGTTGCTAAGGGTGCTTTTCCTTTCCATAAAATTAATCACAGATTTTGACGAAAAACTGGAAATTTTCTCATAGGAATAACATGGGAAAAATTTGTAGTAACAGCCAAAGTTTCTCAATAGGTCTGAAAACAGTTTTAAATGAAAGGTTGATTATTAAACTGGTGCCTTTGGAAGTTTCATAAAAAACAATTAAGTTTTACTATTGTTTTTTACAGTTTTAATTACATGCTCTGACTTACGTGGTTTACCCTGAAACTATGGAACTTGCAACTTTTTAGCATGAGTTATGTAGAGTATGAAGCCACTCTTGGACTTAAGTCGTTTTACCGCGGGTATAGTCAAATTATTAGAACAGGGATAAGGGAGTCAGATGGATTGGAAATGATGATGGGCGACCTGCGGCACCATATCTCTCCCAGTGTACCTCGCGCACGCCCCTACCCTTCCGTAGGCGATTGCTAAGTGCTGCCGCGTAGCGCCATTTTATTTGAATGAGAACTAGCTTCTATTTTTGAGATAGAGGGAGCGTCCTTTACAATTTCGTCCGGCACGACCCTACCTAACCGCTGGGGATGATGGGAGGACTATGGTGCCATAGGTGGGGGTACAAAGGCAACGCTAAAGGTATGGGGGTTTCCACTCCATTACTCTCTCCTTCAAGATTAGAAAAAATAGCTAGCTTAATGAACATTTTAACTTTTCCCTTTACAGATTAAAGCTAATTAAACTGGATTGACAATAAAATAATATTAAACTTGATTACCTTTTAAAGTAGATTAAACTAGATTATCAGTTAAAGTTAATTAAACTAGATTCTCAAATAAAGATAAATAAACTAAATTACGAATTTAAGGTAATTAAACTAGATTACTAATTAAACGTACTTAAAATAAATTATGAATTAGAGGTAATTAACTAGATTACAAATTCAGGGTAATAATTCTAGATTACAAATTCAGGGTAATAATTCTAGATTACAAATTCAGGGTAATAATTCTAGTCTTCAAATTCAGGGTATAAATTCTAGATTACAAATTCAGGGTAATAATTCTAGATTACAAATTCAGGGTAATAATTCTAGATTACAAATTCAGGGTAATAATTAGAGGTGTGCGAGTCCTCATTTTTAGGTTTCGAGTCCGAGTCCGAGTCCTGGAAAAGTGGACTCGTCGAGTCCATCGAGTCCTAAAAACATGGTTTCGAGTCCAAAAAACATGGTTTCGAGCCCAAAAAACATGGTTTCGAGCCCAAAATTCTTAATCCGAGCCCAAAATTCGTCAAATTTACTCTTAAAATATTCTGTTTTTTTTCTAAGTGTTTCAAAACTAAACATTAATAGTAATTTTAACTTTTTTAAATATGAAAACATTTTTATCAGTAGCTGATAAAGTTGCCTATTAAGTTGGTAAAGAAAAATGGACTCGACAAGCCCTAAACGGGTAATTTTAGGTCTTGGACAAGGACCAGGGTACCCGTTCGAGTCCTAGGAAAACCAGTTTCGAGTCCGAGTCCGAGTACTCGGACTCGGACTCGAAGTCGAGTACCCGTCATTTTCGAGTACCTGCACAGCCCTAGTAATAATTCTAGATTACAAATTCAGGGTAATAATTCTAGATTACAAATTAAGGGTAATAATTCTAGATTACCAATTAAGGGTAATAATTCTAGATTACCAATTAAGGGTAATAATTCTAGATTACCAATTAAGGGTAATAATTCTAGATTTCCAATTAAGGGTAATAATTCTAGATTACCAATTAAGGGTAATAATTCTAGATTACCAATTAAGGGAAATAATTCTACATTACCAATTAAGGGTAATTAATCTACATTACCAATTAAGGGTAATTAATCTACATTACCAATTAAGGGTAATTAATCTACATTACCAATTAAGGGTAATTAATCTACATTAAAAATTAAGGGTAAATAATCTACATTATCAATTAAGGGTAATTAATCTACATTATTAATTAAGGGTAATTAATCTACATTATCAATTAAGGGTAATTAATCTACATTACCAATTAAGGGTAATTAATCTACATTAACAATTAAGGGTAATTAATCTACATTACCAATTAAGGGTAATTAATCTACATTACCAATTAAGGTTAATTAATCTACAATAAGTCTACATTACCAATTAAGGTTAATTAATCTAAATTACCAATTAAGGGTAATTAATCTAAATTACTAATTAAGGGTAATTAATCTAAATTACCAATTAAGGGTAATTAATCGAAATTACCAATTAAGGGTATTTAATCAAAATTACCAATTAAAGGCAATTCAGATAGATTACCGACGACTGGTAATTCAGATAGATTACCGACGACTGGTAATTAAGATAGATTATCGACGACTGGTAATTAAGATAGATTACCGACGTGTTAACTCGTGATATTAACTCGTTTTGTCAGGTTCAAAATAATTAAACATCGTGGTTGAAAGAATGTAAAAAGGGTCAACGTTTATTCAATTAGGGTAGGAACTCGTAATAATACTACATCGTTCGCGTGGGAGCTAAAGAAGTCTCTCGCCTCTGACCTCAGTTCTATTTATAGCCTCGGTTCAAAGGTTTTACAGATCGATGGGAACACACCCGCCATCTATATTTCATACTAGTAACTACGACTCATAATTGGACCTTACATTCGGCCATCCTAAAGTTAAAAATCTCCTGGGTTTTTTTTGTGTGTTCACAAATCTACAATATCATACAAATGAGTTAAAGTTAATTACATTCCCTAAAATAATACATTAACATTGCAAAATTGAATTATTGAGCTGCTTATCATGATTGGGTCATTAACGTTAAAATTTGTATTAAAGAATAAAGTCTTTCAGGTAGCTAGGTAATTTTCGTTTCCGTGAACTTCTTTGTCGTTGTCCATCGGTGAGATCACTGTCCGTCTCTGGATCTTGTTCGTTTCCAGGAACTTCTTCGCTCTGAGATTCCAATTCGTCGTCTTTGTCTGGATTGGATAACGCGGGTGATGGACTGATTTCATCATCAGAGGACTCTTCTTTGTCGGACGTATTATCTATGATTGGGAATCTTTTCAACTTGTCTACCGGAGCGGTGTTCCTGTAGAATCGGTTCGTGCGTTGGTTTTCGGGTAAATCTTCAATTACATATCGATCATAGTTCAATTTGTCGGTGACTACGTATGGTCCCCTATACTTGGCTGAAGTTTTCAACGGCTGTCCCGTAGCTCGTGGCTGACGTTCAACTACTACTAAGTCTCCCGGTTGGTAGTTAGGTGCGTGCGCTCTCTTGGCGTTGTAACGTTTTCGTTGTTTTTCCTGATCAATTTTAATTGATTCTAAGGCTTTGTTTCTTCGTTGCATAACTTCCTCGGAAAATGTTTCATGGAGTTCGTCTTCGATGAAAGAATTGCTTGGATTGTTCGATCTATAGTTAAATAGTAGACTAAACGGCGTTTGTTTGATGGCGGAATGATACGTGTTGTTTATTCCCCATTGTATATATAACAGGTGGGAATCCCAATCCTTCTCGTCGTCACGCTTACACATACTGGCTATTGCGGGTGTTAGCTGCCTATTCAACCTTTCCACTTGGCCGTTTCCTCTGGGAGTTGCGGTCGCGTTTACTACGTGCGTGATATTCGTTGACTTGCATAACTTATCAAATGCTCGCCCAGTGTACGCTGTCCCTTGATCGGATATAATTCGGTTTGGTGGTCCAAAAATCCCGATCAACTCTTCTAAAAACCTAACAGTAGGTCCCATGCCCGCGTCTCGTACGGCTCTTATCGTTGTGAATTTTGTAAAGGCGTCTATCGCTACTATCAGGAAGGTGTTGCCTTTGGTACTTCGGATAAAGGGACCCAAGTGGTCCATATGGATCGTGTGGAACGGTGTGCCTATCTTGTCTATTGGATGTAGCATTCCTGGTTTTTTTCCTGTCGGTCGCTTATGAAATAAGCATTCCAGGCATGATGCGACGTATCTCCTAACGTACCTTCGTAGTCTAGGAAACCAGAAGAGTTCTTGTACCTTTAAACAGGTTTTCTCGATGCCTACATGACCAATGTCGTCGTGGTTCATCTTGACGATACGCCATCGCGCGGCGTCCGGTACAACCCATAACTTCATTTCTTTTTCGTCCGTTTTGAAACGACGGAAAACTCTACCTCGTTCCAGAATAAACTCTTCTTGGATTCTTTTATCCTCTTTCGTTAGTTTAGTTCGTTTCTGGAGAGTTTCCTTAATTGACTGGATTTTCTTATCGTTGTACTGGGCCATTATTAGCCAATCGTCCGTTTGAACTTCCGTGTGCAATACTGTGATGTCGGAAACTATCTCCATCTCTTCCGCTTCTTCCGTTGGTGCTCTACTCAAGTCGTCTACGTGCGCCATTCTTTCGCCTGGTCGGTGTTGAACTTCGAATTCGTACTCTTGGAGAGAGAGCCACCAACGACCTATACGTGGTACAAGGTGCTTTTTCTTTACGATCACGAGTATGGTGAGCTTGACTCTTCGGTCACCCCAGAATCCAATAGTTCTGCTATTTTCGTCCTTACTTTCCCTCGTTCTGTATGTGATAGTCGATAGGGTCGGTGCGTGATTGGCTTATCCGTTGTTAGTTCAATTTTTATTGCCGTTTGGGTCGTGTGACCCAGTTCGCGTAATTCGCCGGCGAAACAATCCCCATATTCGTTAAGAAGGTTACATAACTGTACCTTGTAGTCGTCGTGAACTTGAGAAGCAACGTTTATCTCGTTTATCGTAATGTTTTTAGACGTTTTCGTATCAACATGGAGGGTCTCGGTGACTTGATCCTCCGGCAATGCTTCGCATAGCTTCGCTCGTAACATCTTCTCTCCTGTCTTGATTTTCAATTCGGATCCAGACAGATTTATTATTGGTACACTTGAAAAACCGTCCTTATCAACTGAGTAGACTCCTCGAGGTATATAGTATTCCTTTCCAGGAGCCATCCTAAGTTGTTCGTCAACAAATACCTCTAATTCGCTTTCTTGAGGGACTCTTGAATGCAGATCAATAAAGCCCACGTAGTCAGTTGGAATAACTGACGCTTTACATGCCCACAGATTAACGGCTTGTTTGGGTAGTTCCGGAATTTGCATTTTATGTAGCGAATTATCTTCGATCGTTGAGTGGCCCTCCTCGAATAGTCTGATAGCGTTTTTACGTTTGATAACTGTGACGTTCGGTAGTTCAGTCAGTGGTTGTCCAATTAGGAGAGGAATATCTTGATTTTCGTCACGTACCACTATCATTTCTACCTCAGCGTTAACTTGGTCCACTTTAATCTTTGCCTTGGTCATTCCGACTGGCAATATTCGAGAGCCACCTCCATATCCTCCAATGGTTAACCCTCTCTCGGGTTCTCTAATAGTTAAACCATATTCGTCAGCCGTACTCTTCCGAATTAATACGCATTTACTCCCCATATCGACATATGACTGGATTGGCTTCTCATTAACGTAAGCTTGCATAAAATATTTCTCGTTACCGTCGACTTTGGGTTGACCATCGTCTATAAGCATAATTTCCCTTGACGTGGCGCTTTGACGGCAGTCTTTGGTTTCGTGACCTACTCGTTGGCAGGTTTCGCATCGAATTCTCTTTTGCGGTTTTGGGCAGGTTCTAGCTATGTGTCCATATTCATTACAGTTGTAACACAGCGACTCACCCTTCTCGTTATACCTCGGTTTTCCCAAACGGGGCTTAGCTTGCTGGACGTTTTGGTTCATCTGTTCGTGATCCATTTCGCGTGGAGGCCATCTGGTGAATGTTTCTTGCGGTTTTCCAGTTGGCGGTCTTCTCCGATTTTCGTTGGAAGAATTCGTGACTCGCAAACGTCCTTCTAATTGTTGAATGCACTTGAGTAATTCTGGTGGACTTTTGAATTCTCTAACACTCAACGCTGTGATTAACTCTCTATCGTTTAAACCCGTTATGAGATACTCGATCATAGCTTCTTCCGTTAGTCCGCATAGTCTAGCCTTCGTGGTAGTACTTTTCTACGGTGTCGTTGGGTTTTCTTACGAATTGTTCCATTTCGCGATGTAGCTGTTGACATCCTTTCGATGGTGGAAACCATTCCTCTAATTTCGTCTTCCACTCGGTCCACGTGTATACGCTAGTTGAGAGTCCTTCGAACCAGGTTTTGGCCGAACCCTTCAATTTTGGTAGTGCGCTGTTGATGGTCATGCGTTCGTTCCATCCGTAGGCAGTGGCAGCATCGTCCACTTTCTTTAACCACATAGTTATCGTTTGGTGTGGCGCGTTTTCGGGATCAAAATTGGGGATAATCTGGCTCGTATCACCCCAATGGTGATGCACGTTGTTCGTTGCATTTGGCAAATTCGGGTTAGGATTTACTTGTGGTGCAGGAGCAGGTACTAAAGCCGCCATGGTTTGCTGTACTGCGTTGGATACTGCTAGTCGTATGGCTTCTTGAAAATCGTTCATCGCTATGTACCCTGCTGGGTGCGCTCCGTTGGTGTCTTCGTCAGACATGTTGCTTTTCCGTATTGGACGTGTTGCTAATTCGTTTTCCCTCGTTGTCTTAGTAGACTTCTCGTTAGGGTTAATCTCGTAGTCGTTTGCTGAAATTCGTGTAGCGTTGACCGTATTAAACTCGTAATCGTGGGTGTCTTCGTAGTTATCGTGTTCGCTAGCGCTCTCGTCGTTGTTAGAGTCTTCGCTTTCCAACCAATTTACGTGAATACTACTATTTCTTGAACTAATTTCGTTGGAATTATCGTTTTCCGTATCGTTCTCGTTGAAATCGTGTTTCAAATTGTTGGTGTTATCGTTACCTCTACTTCGTTTTGCCTCCTCGCGTTGGGCATGAGAATCGCTGCTTTTTTCGTAATTTTCGTTCGTTTCTGCTTTGCACGTGTTGCAGATTTCTTTAGTTTTCACCCTGTATTTGACTCTTTCGCTCCGTCGTACATGAGGACAATCCTTTTCTACTTGCATCCGTGATATCGTGGTTTTTGTCCGTAATGGCGTCGCCTCGTGTTACGTCGTGGGGTTTTCCAAATCCGTTCGCATCGCGTTGACCGTGGTCTCGTTTTTCGTATTTATTCAGAATATAGATTACTATCCCACTTCTGAGATGTTAACTCGTGATATTAAGCCAGATTACCGACGATTGGTAATCAAGCCAGATTACCGACGATTGGTAATAAAGCTAGATTACCGACGACTGGTTATTAAGCTAGAATACCGACGACTGGTTATTAAGCTAGAATACCGACGATTGGTTATTAAGCAAGAATACCGACGACTGGTAATTAAGCTAGATTACCGACGACTGGTGATTAAGATAGATTACCGACGACTGGTAATTAAGATAGATTACCGACGACTGGTAATTAAGATAGATTACCGACGACTGGTAATTAAGAAAGATTACCGACGACTGGTTATTAAGCTAGAATACCGACGATTGGTTATTAAGCTAGAATACCGACGATTGGTAATTAGGCTAGATTACCGACGACTGGTAATTAAGCTAGAGTACCGACGACTGGTAATTAGGCTAGATTGCCGACGACTGGTAATTAAGCTAGATTATCGACGAATGGTATTTAGGCTAGATTGCCGACGACTGGTAATTAAGCTAGATTATCGACGAATGGTATTTAGGTTAGATTGCCGACGACTGGTAATTAGGCTAGATTGCCGACGACTGGTAATTAAGCTAGATTATCGACGAATGGTATTTAGGCTAGATTGCCGACGACTGGTAATTAGGCTAGATTGCCGACGAATGGTATTTAGGCTAGATTGCCGACGACTGGTAATTAGGCTAGATTGCCGACGACTGGTAATTAAGCTAGATTATCGACGAATGGTAATTTAGCTAGATTGCCGACGACTGGTAATTAAGCTAGATTGCCGACGACTGGTATTTAGGCTACATTGCCGACGACTGGTAATTAGGCTAGATTGCCGACGACTGGTAATTAAGCTAGATTATCGACGAATGGTATTTAGGCTAGATTGCCGACGACTGGTAATTAGGCTAGATTACCGACGACTAATAATTAAGATAGATTACCGACGACTGGTAATTAGGCTAGATTGCCGACGACTGGTAATCAGGCAAAATTACTGACGACTGGTAATTAAGCTAGATTACCAACGACTGGTAATTAAGCTAGATTACCAACGACTGGTAATTAAGCTAGATTACCAACGACTGGTAATTAAGCTAGATTACCAACGACTGGTAACTAAGCCGGATCATCGACAACTGGTAATTAGGCCAGATTACCGACGATTGGTAATTACGAGAGTGTTACTTACTGAAAGCCCGTTGTCCCCGTTTTAATATTACACGGAATTTTAAGTCCGGTAAAATTTAAGAAAGGGCCCAAGCGCCTGTCTCTGTTCCTGTGCCGGACGCGTACACGATTTGGAGAGAGAGAAGCTAGGAGAGAAACGAATGAAAGAGCGTGACGTAGAGAGAGAACTGCCTGCCTGTTATATAAGTAAGAGGGGGAGAGGGAAGGGCGCACCCCGCTAGGAGAGGAGAGAGAGGAAAGAAAGGTAGTTTAAATTTAGCGGGCTGTTGAGTGAAGGAAACAAGATGAAATTTTTCGTCGCATTTAGGACAAAGACTTCAGTGTACAATTTTAAAAACAGCAAACACAGTACGAAAACGTTGCATCAAATCAAAGAAACATCCTTGTACAATAAAGTCGTGATCAGGACATAGTCACATCAGGAGGGGTATGAAAGAAGAGGCGGGTCTTATTTTTGTTATGGCGTTGTATGTATATCCGGGTCAAATAAACGTCGTCTGCCCCTTCGTCTTCCAAGTTGGAATGGGCTCGGATTGTAATTTTTGAAATAACATTGTTTAAAAATGGAAGTTACACAAGACATAGGGCCATGAATTTATTTATTAACATGAATATATATGTGTATCATTAGCCTTTCTATCATGTTATTCAGGGATGGGAGGGACCTTTCTATTACATACGCGTTTAACGTCATCGCGGTAGCCAATCAAAATCGAGACACCTGGAAGTTCGAACAGCAGACGACCAGTTTAACAAAATTGTATGAGGGATACTATTTTTGGTTAGGTTCACCAAACTGCGTCAACTGAATATTACAAGTTGGGAAAACCAAAATATTACCTCTCCGTGTCGAGAAGATTATATAAACTTAAGTATCCAATGAAAACGTCGACCTTTTTGGCCTCATCTTTCCCCGCGCTTTGCGCTTCCGCATTTCATCCTAACTCTCAACATTATCTTCCTCCATTTTACATACAAAAATCAAATACTCACAAAAAGAAGCGGCAAAAACCTGCTGGCTCTTTACAACCACTTAATTTGACTTAATATCCAATTTCCAACAACAATAATATACCGGTAGTTTAATTGACAACCTACTAGCATCGAAATTCTCATTAAAATGGCTCCCGCGGATCAAAAAGGGCAATTTTCAACTAGGTGGGCGTTATCTCATTAGATTTGAAAAATATCATTTGTCTTTTTTACCAATGCCTAACCGTTTGGATTTTTTTAAAGCAATCTTAGCACCAAAAAATATTTTTTGATACAAAATAAATGTTTTATATTCTTATTAAGAATAAAACAAGAGGATAAAAAAGTTCTGTCCTCTTGTAATTTTTTAAGCTTTTATCGTGATTACACTATACAACAGTAACAAGGAGTATAAACCCATTAGTGGAAGCAGTATTTTTTTCCCGAAACAATCTCGCTTATGTTTATCCTCTCTAGACTTCGCTAAAAACGTAAAATATTAATAGACAGGCAAGGATTGATACCATTAAAGAAGGAGCGCAATATTATCCATATTTTCATTTCATTTACAGAGAAAAGAAATTATTATGTTTCTGAGAGGAGCTTCCCATTTTGGTTGTTGTTTTGAAAAATATATCGCAATGCACGGGCCTTGATAGATATAGGAGGCAATGAAGAAAATATATCGCATGCACGGGCCTTGGTAGATATAGGAGGCGATGATAATCTCTCTCTTTGCACGAGAGGTTTATCTTTAATATTTAAATAAATATAATTATTTTTAATTATTTTAATCTTCAATAATTAACATTAATAATAGTTAAATCGTTTAAAATAAAGTTATACCTATTATCATCTCAAACTTTGCTAATATTGACGTTTAAAGTGAAGGGTACCCCTCTTGCTCGCTTTCTTCGAATTTTGGGGTATATATACGATTTGTTACCATTATAATAATACGGAAGACCAGTGGATGGTGGAATAATAACAGCGCAGTTAAGTGAACCTTTTGACGGAAGCCCCACCATTGGGAGGCCAGACGTTTCTCGTAAGCCTAGCCGATCGCCGCGTATGTCTTAACCTTAACGATGATGATGGAGATAGAAACCAGTATGTACAGACTGGTGTTCATGTGGAATGGACAAAAAGACCAGATGATGGTGGTGTATAGAAGCCAGTAAAGGGAACATAACGTTATTAGCCTTTTGAGCCTTAGAAAAATTAGATTACCTCCCCTTATATGCCCCGATATGCTGAGTGTTGTCTACCCCCCCCCTTTTTTTACACCGCAAAAGTTGCAAAATAATGGGTTACAAAAACGTGTTCAGAATTAGTTCAATGTTTTATTCGGTTTCATCTATATATATAAAAAAAAGAAAGCAAAATAATTATCTCTGATAAAGGAATTTTAAAAACTTAACTATTCACCATTAACCTATTCAAATAGCCCGAAAACATAGTTCATAACCAATTACCAGTAATTATTTTGTCTTATGAAAACCAGGCAGTGATAGCCCTGGCTGGGTGGCTGCTGGCTCGGTGGCTGCTGGCTGGGTGGGCGCAGGTTGAGTGGGCGCTGACTGGGTGGGCGCTTGCTGGGTGGGCGCTGGCTGAGTGGGCGCTGGCTGAGTGGGCGCTTGCTGTTGTATAGCTATTGAACATATATTAATGATTAAAAATATTATTAGTTTTCCCATATTACACTAACCTATCGCTAATAAAATCTATAAAAACAATAGTCGTTACCTCTTAACAGCGGACAGTTGGCAGCCATATGGCCAAACTGGCTTCAAGCATAGCACAGTCGTGTGCCATGCCTACCACCACGCCTTCCTCCTCGCCTTCCCCCTCGCTTTCCCCCTCGACGGCCACGCGTAACTCCTTCAATGAAGTTGATGGAAACTTTAACCATTTTTAAATGTTCACTGCTGATAAGATATTTCCAGAATGACACCAAATATCCCTCGCATTCAGCTTTATACCCTTTATGGGTATGGCGTTAAAAACACAGCCCTTTCAAGAACATTTTTTTAGAAATAGATTCATTGTTGTATAGATTAGAGTATATGTAGACCGAGTAGCGTCAATAGGTCAAAAATGCTTTTGACCTATTATTTTTTTGGGAAAGGAAATAAGGAACGCATTATTTTCTATGGTGCCTCCAGCTCAGATCCAGGACTCAATTATCTACTGGATATCGTTTATTCCACTTGCACACTAATATGTACACATTGGTTTCTATCCTGTCATCTGTTTACGGCTTTGTACGCATTTTTGCGCGGGTACGTCGTGAATATTAAATCATAAAACGAAAAGAGCTCGTAGTCCAAGTCGCGACAATAGGTGAGATATAAGGTCAAAATTTTTTCACTCCCATCTATACTAGTGCATCTTTAGTCCGAATAGAGGCAATAGGCCTAAATTGACGAAAAAATTAAAGTTTTTGGTAAAGGAAATGGGAAACCCATTAAATCATGTTTCCTCTTATTGTCTGTAGCTTGGATGAGTAATAGTATAGCCTTTGGATTTAATACTGACGTTCGAGAAAGTCGTTATTTACATCCTTGTAACTAACCGGATATGAAGTTAATGGAAACGAAAAATGAGACTAGCTTTTCTAGTCATGTGATGGTCCACGTTCGTTTTTACATAGCCCACTTCATCACGCGCTCGACTACTCAAACTGATCGCGCCATAGAACTCGTTCAATAGGCCTAAAAGTGCGAATTTTGGATTACCGGCGGAAGTTCGAAGGAAATCAAAATTAACATTAAGTTCAATGAGAGGAGGTAGAGCTTTTGGTCAGATCTTCTGTCTCATTGATTCTTTTGACCTGATATTTTAATGAGAGGTGTGTTACAATCAATTATTTCTAAAAATGGTTAAAAATGTTCAAAATTAATTAGCTTTGTCAAAATGATAATTTTAGTACTTTCACCCCCTTTCCGATAACAAACATATTGCTTACACATGACACTAAATATCTTATAATTAAACAAAACTCTAGTCCCAAAAGCCTAAAACACACCTGTTCTGGGGATTAAGAAACTAACTGAAGAACGTTGGGGAAAGGTATCACAATAATAGTTGCTGTTGGTAAAAGCACAAAGATTTAGTCGGGATATTATACTTAGTGGTCAAGGACAGCCAAGAATAAAAATGCTTCCTGGAAGCCGTCCTCGGCTTGTTCGATGACATTTAGAAGCTTCTTCTGTGGTAGACTTTACATTAGAATTACTATTCTATCAGTATCATTAGCAATTACTGATACCTTTTTCGCTAGTGCTAAACGTTCTCAATGAAAGACTTCATTTTCTGAGTAATTCAACTGCTCTGGTGTTGATGAAATAGTTTGATTATGGACAGAATGGCTTGCAATGTAGTCAGGGCATCACCAAAAAGGCTTTGGAGAAATCTGGCCTTCTGGACGTTTACAAGTCTTAGAAAATTGGTTCAAGAGGTCTAGGTTTTTTAATCTATTTCTCTCTAAAAGCCATGTTTTTGGACAAGGAGGATGGGAATCGGTTTCTTTTACCTTGGAAAACGGTTGTTAGTACTGAATTTAACATTTTGACATTGGAAATTAATGTTTATTAAAAAAACCGTATCCACTTTAAGACATTGACTCTTATTTATTTAATAGACCAGATTGTTACACCCCTCATTGAAATTTCAAGACAATGGGATCAGTAGATCTGATGATATATTCAATTAGCACTGAATCCATCATTTGACTTTTGAAAATAATTTTCTTAAAAAAAAAAAACAATCAACCCTAGAAGCTTGAATCCTTTTTAAAATAATGTAACCTTGTTATTATAATAATATTACTACTTGGGCAAAAATAATTTTGCATTACTCCGTGTGGTTTCCAATGTGCTAATAATATAGTAAATAATCGAATTGAAACACTTAGTACAAAACTGTATGCATTAGACTTAATAAAAACGACAAGTTCAGATAATTCTATAATCTTTAATAATAACAGGTCAAACAGTTTTTAGTTATAATTTTTACGCTAATTTCCGCTGGAAAAAACATCTTCATCTTCATTATCTTCTTCTTCGTTTACCGAAGTTTTATTCGGTGTGCTGATTACCCCAGCCTTTTCCGCTCCTTTACAAGGAGTGCTTGGTTGGTAAACTGAATTATCCTCAGTTTTTTCAGGTGACTCAGCGCCACCAGCAGCCACATCAAACATTTCTTCGTTACTTGAAAATTAAGAAAGGAATAGAATATTAATTTTTAAACTTTAACGCTGTTTAAGGCGTATCTAAAAATAACTATTCCAAACATTGTACTTTATGAACGGTTTGACAATATATAATATTCAAACAAACATCTATCGCTACCAAAATTACTTACTTTTTGATGAAAGAGCTTAACTCGAGCTCATCTCCCTCGTCAATTTCATCGGATTCGGAATCCAAAACTATCTCAGGTGCCGGCAAGCTTTGATTTCTGTTCAATAAGGTACATGCAAAATTAAAAATTAACTATAGAGAAATGAAGCCATTTAGTGGTGGCGAATACATCCGTCGTCCCTTTAAGTGAACTGCAATAAGCTTGCCCAATGATATTATTTGGTTAAGGGAATCCCATAAAAGAAATTAAGTGTCAAAGTAACTTAAGTAGGCGACGGATCTATAGGCATAAAAGTGAAATTGAAAACATTACATTTCAGATGATTTAGGTAAATTTGTCTCGTAAATTCCCAGTAAACTAGCGTTTTTCTCCAAATCATCAGAAGGAATTCTATTAAAAAAATAGTAAATAGTTAAATTGCGTGGTCTTAACACATTAGTTAGAAAAAATTTACCTCTTGCCATTTAAAAAACAGAAATTATTATTTTGCAAGGAGTAGCTCCCGATAGACTTTTTAACGTCAGAGCTGTTGTCCCACAGCTGGTACAATAAAACTAATGTTTTATTGGGGTTGTCATATATATGAGCAACTTTATTGAATTCCAGGGCATCGCAAATTATTTGAGGTGGAATCCCGTTCAAGTAACCAAACGCGCCTATCACTGATATCTGGTTAGGATAGATGATGCTTTGTTTAAAAAATAAACTTTAAATGTATCTTGGCCACTTTTGTGCTGGACAATTCTTGTTCTGAAGATAAGTTTTATTTAATACGCAGCCTGCCGATAATTTAATTTAAATTCCCCATATTGCTTAATTTTAAGTCTACTTCAATATTTCCGATAATACTTTAAATTCCCGATAATTATTCATAAAGAATACCATTTATATTCCCGATAATTACTATTTTAAATTCCCTTTTTATTTTCCCGATAATTACTACTTTAAATTGCCTTTCATTTTCCCGATAATTACTACTTTAAATTGCCTTTCATTTTCCCGATAATTACTATTTGAAATTCATTTTCATTCTCCCAATAATTTATATTTTAAATTCCCTTTTATTATCCCGATAACTACTATTTAAAATTACTTATTGTAGTCCCAATAAATGATAGTTTAATTTCCCGGTAATTTTAAATTTAAACCCTAAATTTTATTTTTGTGTATTTTAAATCTAATCTACATATTCTTTTTACTTTCACTTCTGTTAATATTTAAAAAGGAATGCACTCACCCACTAATTGGTATTCTTCTATTAGCCCTTTCCGAAAACTAGCTCAGATTCCAATACTGAGAGTTGAAACTAAAAATGCAGACTTGTTGATGTGAAACACTGCCACGTATTGTACCGTATTTGTTAAAACTCGCCAGTTAAATAGAGTTCGGTGAAATAAAAAATGGAACATATTTTTTACTTTTAATGAAAGTAAGTAGGGGAATAGGCTACGCACTAATGCCCCCCCCCCCAAAAAAATTAGACCAAATCCGAGTCATATATCGTCATAGGCTTTTTATATTAAAAAAAAAGATTTTTTGGGCGTTAGATCTACAGCGAGCCTGGAAAAATTTGAAAATCTCTTTACTAAAAAATGTCAGTGGGCCAAACTAAACGTCATATTTTTGTTGGGAAAAATAAGAAGGAACACATTGTGCTTCAGCTTATAGTCGATATGTGGCGCTTATACTGTCTCTAACCATATTCTATGAAGAGCACAAACCATACGGATTTAAACAGGATATTGAAATGAATATCCTCGCGAATGTGGTTCAGAGAATAGAGTTCGGAACCAAGTTAAAGACTACAAATTCCAGTTATGGCCAATGAGCGGAAACGCAAAAAGTTTCTCATCCCTTTTCCGAAAAATAGGGGCGTGAATGTCATATTTAGCCTATTGACGCTACTAGGTCTACAGAATCTCTAATCCCACTACTTGACTTTAATGTTACCAAACATTTTATGTAGGAAATGACGTTTACTAAAACCAGAAGTAAGATAAGGGACTAGAATTATCGAGCTAACCAAATCCTTCACTTCGCGAAAGTGAATATTCTTGATAACACACCAACGGTTGGCCCTCTGGTGGCGGTTTCAGAATTTTCCCTCCAGGAAATAACTCGGAAATCGATGTTCATCACTTGATGAACTAAAATTCTGTCAACGGAATAATAGTCGATTTTATTTTTCACCCTCCCTTCAAAACCACGTTCTCCGAAGCTATATTATCGATAGCTATGATTGGTTCCAGAAGTCACATGGTATATAGCACATACTGAAACATCAACTACAAGTGGTAATAATCTGAAATTAGGAATTAAGATCACTTTTGAAATTCGCGTTTTAATAATGTTAGTCGCTAAACTCCAGAATCTCGGCCTATAGGAAACAGTTGTTCATAATTTTTCACTAAAATTGACACACAGAATAAACCTGCAATATTGTGATCGTACCATCCTTTAAAGCACGATACAGAGAGAATGGTTTTATATTTCTTAATATTCATATTTTCTTTTCGTATTAGTGTCCATAACCACATTAACAACCTGATCAATTACAGTACAAACTCACTAATAGCGCAGCAACTCTTTAACCACGTAACAAAGACAAATTCCCAACATCAATAAGTAACCTAGTCATAAATTCAGCAACATCAATAATTTTATTACAAAGTCATAAATTCAGCATCATCAATAATTATATAACATAGTCATAAATTCAGCAACATCATTAATTATATAACAAAGTCATAAATTCAGCATCAATAATTATATTACAAAGTCATAAATTCAGCAACAATTATACAACAAGTCAAAAATTCTCAACATCAATAATTATAAAAAGTCATAAATTCTCATCATTAATAATTATATAACAAAGTCATAGATTCTCAACATCAATAATTTAACAAATATTCATCGTCAAAAATTTAATAACAAAGTCATATTGCCAACATCAAACATTTAATAACAAAGTCAAATTGCCAACATCAAAAATTTAATAACAAATTCATAAATTCCCCGCATAAAAAATTAAATAACCAAGTTATAGATTCTGCAACATTAATAGTTAAAAAACGAAGTTTTAATTTCGTAACAAAATCGCAGATTTTAAAGAAACCAATAATAAAGCCCTGGTGATAATTTTTGCTGTCTGGAAAGTTCTGTTCTCTAGAGGAGTGAGTGTTGCACATGAAATAATTACGAACTTCTGATCAAGTGTAAACGGGTTAAAGACACTTCCATATCGTATAAGGACGTCACAAATAATTTACTGCAATAGTCGATGTATCATGGAAAAACTCCAGAATTGGCATACATTCCTGAGGACAAATGCCTATCAGATTTTACACTCCCTCCAATGTTGCTTCTATTTGAGAGTTATTTGTTCGAGAAACCTGACAATTTCCCAAAAGGGAGATCGTTTGGGAAATGGCAGTGAACGTCACTTTAAGGACATATCCAATGATTTTGTCCGAAGCTCGGTTTTCTGCCAAGGCTTACTAAACGGGATCGCTTGGGAAATGACAGTGATCGTCACTTCATGCTACACATCCAGTGACTTTGCCCGAAGCTCGGTTTTCCACCAAGACTTACTAAACGGGATCGTTTGGGAAATGGCAGTGAACGTCACTTCATGCTACACATCCAGTGTCTTTGCCCGAAGGTCGGTTTTCCATCAAGACTTATTAAACGGGATCGTTTGGGTAAAGCAGCGAACGTAACTTCATGCTACACATCCAGTGACTTTGCCCGAAGCTCGGTTTTTCACCAAGACTTACTAAACGGGATCGTTTGGGAAATGGCAGTGATCGTCACTTCATGCTACACATCCAGTGACTTTGCCCGAAGCTCGGTTTTCCACCAAGTCTTAGAAAACTGGACCGTTTGGGAAATGGTAGCGAACGTCACTTCATGCCACACATCCAGTGACTTTGCCCGAAGCTCGGTTTTCCACCAAGTCTTACTAAACGGGATCGTTTGGGAAATAGCAGCGAACGTCACTTCAAGGTACAAATCCACTGACTTTGCCCGAAGCTCGGTTTTCCACCAAGACTTACTAAACGGGATCGTAGCGGAAATGGGAGCGAACGTCTTCTTTGGAGCTTCAACATTGTAAACACATCGACTAAAGCAGTAAGAAATGTGACAATTAAACGCAATTTGTCCAATTTTGAATCCGTTAACACTCGATCAGAAATCCTCAATTATTATAAAATCTTGACATATACATGCGTCTAGACAACAGAACTTGATAGACAGACGTTCATTGATACAGGACTCGCAGTAGGTAGCGCCTGGAAACCAAAATTGACCTGAAAACGTTTTAATACCAAAATTACATCATCACTCCTCCCCCCTCCCCGAATCAAAAGGTGACAACCGGGAGAGTTCTCGCCCTTAATTACGTAACGAACAGAATTGACCTCTTGTATACTAGAATTTTTTATCTATAAAGCTTTCTCGTCTATTTCCCTCTAAATAATCTGAACATGGTTGAAATTGTTGTGGTAATACTCAATGGAAATCCGTTCATTGATAAAACCAAAAGTACAGAGATATAAAAAAGAGGTACACTTTGTTGAAACTTGCTCGCGCCGAGTAATATGAGAAGTCCTCCTTTATATCAGAATAGTGTCGACTACCCCCTTCCGACCTTCGCACACGGAACAATCCGTGAATAGGCTCATATAGTAGCAGATGCTATGTATAGTACCAAAATAAAACGTTACGATCGATAGCATCATGTACTACTTTTTATAAACCTATGACATCAAAAAGCTCTTCCCTGGTTGCTAGTTCATGTAATCGGTTAAGTGGATTGTAGTTTGCTTCTCAAGTTACATGTCGTGCACAGTCAAACGCAGGGAATTGTTAATGAAGTGTACTTTTTGTTTATATCTATACACTTTTGATAAAACCCTGTTCTTGTAACGTAATTTGTGAACAGCCCCAATAAGATTTCTTTATTCCACAAAGGAATATTGCAATCTGAATTCACACAGTTTTCTTTATTCCGCACATGAATTTTGAATCCACTAAGAGTCAAATCCCCAATTATTGCAAAATCCTGATATTTACATATATCTAGTCAACAGATCTTGATAGACAACAACCTTCATTGATACAGTGTTCTCCCGTAATAGACCATTTCATTATTGACCTGGGTGAAGAGAACTTCACAGGGCGTATGAGTACGTCAAGAAGCACCACTAGAGGCAGTGCGAGTTAGACAGCCTCCCGCGTGTAGTTAACTTCGGCTCCATCTGGCGTTGCCACTTGGAAAATCGGAAGGAGCCCCTGCGCGTTCGTTTCTCAACAAGTAATTACAGGAATGGTCCATTACGTAACAAACACTTCTGACCCCAATGTTTAAAAGCAATCTTACATTACATCTCCTTCTCGGAACAAAAGTAACAATCGAGAACTCTCCCTTAATTACGTAACAAACAGTTTAGACCTCTTGTATGCTAGCCCATATACTTTGAGGCTATAAAGCTTTATCGTCTATTTTTACTCAAAATCAAAAGATCATAGTGGAAATTGTCCTAGTAATCCTCAAAGGGAATGCCTTCCATCATAAATTTTGACTATCTTTAATTATGCTATAAAGTTTTTGTGTCTAAATACAATTTGTTACATAAATTTTCACATGACCTTCCCACCTCCCATGGTAACAATTAGCAACATTGATTATAACCCCCTTCAACCCTGTCCTTGATAAGTAATTTGTGAACAGCCCCAAACCCCCTAATAAGATTTTGTTATTCCACACAGGAATATTGCCATTTGAATTCACACAGAATTGTTTATTCCACACAGGAATATTGCATATTGAATTCACACAGAATTCTTTATTCCACACAGGAATATTGCCATTTGAATTCACACAGAATTCTTTATTCCACACAGAAATATTGCAATTTGAATTCACACAGAATTCTTTATTCCACACAGGAATATTGCAATTTGAATTCACACAGAATTCTTTATTCCACACAGGAATATTGCAATTTGAATTCACACAGAATTCTTCATTCCACACAGGAATACTGCAATTTGAATTTACACAGAATTCTTCATTCCACACAGGAATACTGCAATTTGAATTCACACAGAATTCTTCATTCCACACAGGAATACTGCAATTTGAATTCACACAGAATTCTTTATTCCACACATGAATACTGCAATTTGAATTCTCACAGAATTCTTTATTCCACACATGAATATTGCAATTTGAATTTACACAGATTTCTTTCTTTCACACAGGAATAATGCAGTTTAAATTTGCACACATTTCTTTATTCCACACAGGAAAAATGTAGTTTGAATTTGCACTCATTTCTTTATTCCATACAAGAACATCGCCATTTGAATTTACACAAATTTTGTTCTTGCACACAGGAAATTTAAGGTCTAATAGTTCAGCTTTTTTCTGGTAATACATATACCTTTGTGGTACGAATAGTAACATTCCCTGTAAGAAGCTTCGAATCTGTCTCGAAAAAGTTTGTTTCCGAACGCTAAATCCAACTGGCAATGATAGTCAGTTGAAACTTTCTCTTCAAGACCAGGGAGTAGAGTTATGTCAAAGGAATCAAAGAACATCTTCAGTGCCGTAAAAAATTTATATTGAAATCCCCCACAACAATTGTTGGAACAGAGGCATCATATCTAATATCGAATAAAGGATTAAAATCCTCAAACACTAATCTCAAACTCGCTCCGGGCGATTTGTATAATAACACAACACTCATTGGTTCATTTTCAACGGTAACATCCAACCAACAGCGTTCCACATGCGAATTTCTAAAAGGTCTATCGCTTCGCAATACCCTATTTTCCAAATCGTTAACTACATTCTCGGGTAAATCTTTTAAATAAATAGAAGAACCAAAAGCAATTCTACGTGCCGTTCTTGGCAGATAAATACCGCCCACTTCCTTAAAGGATGGCACATTAAACTCATCGGTTTCCTTCTTCCACGTTTCAACAAAGCATAATAAGTGGGCATTTCTTATCACGGTACTGTCTGCTAAAATATCTTCCAAAAGTGCGTTTAACGACTGCACATTGTGAACATAAATATAAACCGGTTCGTTCAAGAACGGTAACGCAATACTCTTCGTATCTCGTAATCTTTTAAGTTCCAATTCAACTTGTTTGTTTTTAGGCGCATTTGGAACTTGAAATTTACCCTCAATATACAAACCAGAGGCGTTTCTCCCTCTACTACAAGCAACGTATAAATGAGCTCTCTCTAATTTCTTTCTTTGATTACAATGCACTACTACAGACGAATACGTATCACCTTGACTCTTGTGTATCGTAATAGCCTCAGAAATGACCAAAGGAAACTGTTTCCTAGAGACCGAAACATTATTTTGCCTCCATTTTCTACTGAATGCCTTAGTAACTTTCTCGACAGGAGTCCAAATCCTGTTAAAGTTATTCTGCTCGTATAACCCACGACTCTTTTGTCTCAACAACTTTCCAACATTAGCATCAGCAAACTCAATCCATACCCTAAACGGAATTTGTTCACCCAGCCTATTTTTGCCGTACTCTATTTTTCTTAACCAACTTGTTGCCCCATTTGTAAGTCCGTCAGACGTATCAACATTGTTAGTCATCATGTATCTGGCGCCACAAGCGAGCGTTAATTCTTTAGGCAGACCATACGTATCAGACGTTGCCAACGTTTGAACTTGAGAAAGAATGTTATTTCTAACTTCGCTAGTAAGATCACCATTTACAACATCTACTGAAACGGAAATAGACTTTTCCGTGTTCATGTTCAAAAGCATCTCTTCGTTAAATTGGTTCACTTCAACGTTAGTAGGGAAAAGATGTATCGCTTCTTTTGGCGGTACACGCTCTCTATTCACTTCTAAACTTACAAAAAAGTCAATATCATCCTGATTCATACTTCCCACAGCCATTCTGTTCAAAGCTTCTGCAAATCTTTTGTCATCTTTTTGCCTCATAATTTCTTCAAGCTCTGCAAACTGGAATTCTTCCCATATTGGGTTACCAATTAACGCCGCATAGGGATTGTCAGTATCACTTTGACCTTGAAAAGCGAAATGATCGCGCACTGGTCTAAGTTGGTTAAAATCTCCAACTAACAGTACAGATACACCACCGAAATAATCTGGACAACCCATTATCTCTTGCAATCTCGCGTCAACTCGGTTAAAAACCTTGGCTCCAACCATTGATATTTCGTCAATAATTACCAATTTCACTTGACCATACATCAATCTACAATTGTGAAGAGTTTCACTTTCTAGCCTGGAAATATTCCCGGCAAATTGACTAACCGGTAGACAAAAGGTACTATGCAAAGTAGCGCCACCTATATTAAAGGCAGCCTTGCCCGTAGGTGCGCATCGCAAAACTTTAACTTCCGAGGGATTAGACCCTGGCTGCTTATTGTAAAATCTAGTAACAGCTTCAAATATGGCACTTATCAAAACGCTTTTTCCAACACCAGCGCCACCGGTAACAAATAGCCGTAAAGGCGTTTCCTTGCATTTTAAATGATGCAGAACTTCATAAAATATTTCTTTCTGTTTCACATTCAGCATTCTAACAAGTACATTGTACTCAGAATCATTGACTAACGTCACTGACGGAGCAATAGTTCTTTCCGCAATACCATCAAGAATATCACGGGTAATATTTCCTATAGACTCCTGAACCGTATTAATTAGAAATTCAGAATCTTCAACAATTAAAGATCTATCTATTTCATTTCGATGTTCCAATTCAGGCTGAATATTAGTAAGATCAGCTTCAATAGCTTCACTTTCGAAATCTCGGACAGCCTGTTCAATGGCCGCTTCGTCAATTTCGTTATGAAATTCTTTTCTACATTCCATTATAATCTCAAGTTTAAGTTCATACTCTGATTTCAGATCCTTTGTCAAAATGTCCCTACTCTCATCGCGCCAGGGCGAGAACAACATTATTTGCTCACGATAATACTGTTCGGGTTCTTTCACTAAATTGAATCTCCGATACCGCATAATTTTAGAATGACCACGTTTTCTAATAAAACCTGAATCATTTTTCAGTTTCAACCATTTACCACATTCAACTTCAAGGTTTTCACTGTCATCAATATGACTTTGGGTTTTCGCAACTCTACGACTTTTGGAAAACTCGTACCACGTCGCAAATTGAGCTAACGTTACTGCCTCTAAATCATCTGGCCTTTGAACATAATGGTCCAACATTCCAGAAGCGAAAACGTCCATACTATCTTCTGACAACTGTTGAAGCTCACTTTTGCTTTTGAGAATATGGACTCGATTTTCGGGCAAATTTGTATTAACGTAAATACAGGCTCGACTACATCTAGAGACTGGAATTTGTAAAACACTATATGCCGCTTCTTGCGCGCTTACCTCGTGCGCATTCAAAAACTGATTTGCTATCACTTTCAACTTTTGCTTTACCGTGCATTTATCTGACTGTGCTCGTTTAGCAGCTTCACGCAAAAGCATTGACATGCCACGCTGAGATTTTCCTATATAAGACACAATATACATAACCAGAGCGTAAGGATCAAGTACAAACTGAATGTCCATATTCGCTTGCCAAAGGCGCAAAGTGCACGGGTTGTACGGATTAACCCTAGTATCTTTAGGGTGTCTTTTCAATAAAACAACTTTCTTTTTTATGTCATACGTAACTGCCTAATATATTCCTCTTCACTCATTCGCAACTTTGCCAACAACTCCTCGAAACTATCTACCCAAAATTCCATTTCTTTCGATTGCAAAAGTTCATTCAATTTTTTGGAATTCCTCTTACATTTCAGTTCTTCGTCAAGAGTACCGGGTTCTCTTAAACTCGGATCAAAAACAATAGTTCTAGGCATGGGAGGAAATGGAATTCCAAAACGACAAACTGAACTGTTATTTACCTTTTTCTTACACGTTGTCGTATGCTTGTGCATTTGCAAAGACGTTAACAAATCCCCATTATCATCGTTCAATTTACCAGCGCAAGAAATAACTTTATCAATAAAGTCCTCTACCTCTTTAACATTCGACAAATCATCTTTGAGCTTAGGCGCATCTTTAATCCATATCAACCCATGTTGATGAGGAGACCCCCTTTGCTGTATTTCAACTCTAAAGTAATAATCTTCAATAACACCAAGGGGACCTAGTTTTTGCAAAGCTTTAAGCAAAGCCCGAAAACGGTGGTCAAAATATCTAGCACAAGTAACAGGATCATTCTGAATCAACTTGGCCTTTTCCGAAAAACTTAAATTCCTAATTTCATTATCCGCTAAGCGTTCTTGACCTGCGGTCACTCTCAGTATGTTCAAAAGCTCAGGCCATTTGCCTTCCGCAGCTGAAAACGTTATAAAAAAGGTAGCCGTACCAAGCTGCCTAATCATAGCCATTAACTCTTTCTGCCTATGCTGCCAATATGAAGGCGAGGACTGCAAATTTTCTAATACTCTAAAACCGTCATCCTGCTTAACAATTGAATCGAGTGCACCAGCAGACGATAAAAACCCAGGAGTGTAATTAGAACCATCTTTTCTCTTGGTTTTTCTCATACACACTTGTATAGATTCACTAACTTTCATTGTTTCCAACTTAACAAAAGCGTAAAACAATTTTGAGACATTCTTGGCACAACGTCGATCAACATTACGAAACTCCCACTTGGCAATATCCCCAAACCTACCTTTCACCTTAAGGTTTCTCTTCTGACCGACATAAATACTGGGGAATGACAATTCCTCAGCGTCCTCGTCATAGAGCAAAGACATTGGCGTTTGACCTTCACCAGGAGCAAACTTAACATGCATGGTGTTAGTCGGAAGGAAATCGGACAATGACACTAACAACGTGTCTTGATTCCCAACAGGTAATAAATTAACTTCGTTAGCTTCATTGACTTCATTCCACATATCATCGCTATCATTTTCGTTCGCTAAATTCACTGACCCTACTGGGTTTTCCCTTAATATATCATCTTGATTTAACTGACGGTCATTTTCGTCAACAATAAATTCAAGTTCTTCTGGAATTGGATCCAATATATCGACTCTTACAGATATTCCATGCTTAATATACAACGGCGTTTTCACCAAAACCTTAAGAGCTTCGTGCATTTTTTTAGGCCTAACAGTTTCATACAAATATGGTGTGTTATATTGCATTCTCCTCATAAACTCAATTTGAACAGTATCTGTTTCACGAGGTAACCGTGGTAACACTGACACTGTAGACTCGACATTTATAGGAACGTTGACCACGTTTCCCTTAATCCCCCTTTGTTGGTCACAACCCAACCTTCTTATTTGCATAAAAGGTATTCGTGGTGAAATCATCCTTTCCTCCAAATTAGACAAATTAACTAGTTCTGACGGAACTTCAGGAAATTCAAATCCATTTTCTCTGGAAAACTTTGGGATTTCGTTCTTCTTGACAGCTTTATTACAAGCACTACATAAAAATACTTTGTCACTCAATTCACGACCGTGAATCCCAAGAACTGCCAAAAACACTCTAGACTCAACTAAGCTACCCGATGCTTTAAAAAAAGATTTGAACACCCTTCACATGGCCACGTTGGACCTTCTTTTATGCTTTCAAAATACGTCTGCTCTATAAACACAGGATCTGTTCTTCTTTCTGCCACAGACAATCTATTCCTAGAACGTTCAGGGTTCCTAAACTCCACATTTGCACGACTGGCAGCCTTACTCAACTGATTTCTAACACTTTCAGCTTCAACGTACTCTGCATCTTGGCGTTTACTAGCCATACCCAACTGATTTCTAACACGTTCAGCTTCAACGTACTCTGCATCTTGGCGTTTACTAGCCTTACTCAACTGATTTCTAACACGTTCAGCTTCAACGTACTCTGCATCTTGGCGTTTACTAGCCATACCCAACTGATTTCTAACACGTTCAGCTTCAACGTACTCTGCATCTTGGCGTTTACTAGCCTTACTCAACTGATTTCTAACACGTTCAGCTTCAACGTACTCTGCATCTTGGCGTTTACTAGCCTTACCCAACTGATTTCTAACACGTTCAGCTTCAACGTACTCTGCATCTTGGCGTTTACTAGCCTTACCCAACTGATTTCTAACACGTTCAGCTTCAACGTACTCTGCATCTTGGCGTTTACTAGCCATACCCAACTGATTTCTAACACGTTCAGCTTCAACGTACTCTGCATCTTGGCGTTTACTAGCCATACCCAACTGATTTCTAACACGTTCAGCTTCAACGTACTCTGCATCTTGGCGTTTACTAGCCTTACTCAACTGATTTCTAACACGTTCAGCTTCAACGTACTCTGCATCTTGGCGTTTACTAGCCTTACTCAACTGGTCCTTTACTCGTTCGCTTGCTCTATACCAGTCATCAAACCTTTTAACTCTCTTGGTAAGTATGCCAATCTGATTTTCCCTTTCACGATATGCCTCATTCTCCCGCTTTTTCGCCATTGATCGCGCCTCCTTCATTCTATATTATATAAAAAGGACTTGGTTTACCCAAGTCTAAAAAACAAAACGATAAGAGTTTTTCCAGTTGACTGAAGCGTGGATATTTTTTTCTATATAATTTTAAAGACAATCCGTATTTTACTACTCCTTAGAAATTAATTCAATCTCCTGATTTTACTGGTAATGGATTTATTTCCTATAAATTAATTGAAATAAAAAGTTACTTTTCTCAGATTTTTCAACAACAATTCCATTTACGTAAAACATTTTATCATGAAATTTATTTTTTTTTCATGGGAGAACGTGTTTTATCTTTCAAATAATTCTACCATTAAAAACATATAAGGGAATTGTTGTTGAAAAATCTGAGATAAGTAACTTTTTATTTCAATTAATTTATAGGAAATAAATCCATTACCAGTAAAATCAGGAGATTGAATTAATTTCTAAGGAGTAGTAAAATACGGATTGTCTTTAAAATTATATAGAAAAAAATATCCACGCTTCAGTCAACTGGAAAAACTCTTATCGTTTTGTTTTTTAGACTTGGGTAAACCAAGTCCTTTTTATATAATATCTGTTCCTTCAGTCTTTATTTGTATTAATCTATCATAAAATTGCCTGGACCATTTTAAAAATTAAATCGGAGGGGCGTTAGTGGTCCAGGGGACCACTAAGAAAATTCAAGGGTAACCAGAGTCCAGACATTATCTCAACTATTTTATTTACCCACTTCTTTAGTTTAGCAGACGACGCGCCGTGGTCAATGGTCATGGACCAGTTTATTTATTCCAGGCCAGGAGGGTTGCTGGCCCAGTGTCCAGTTTTAAAAATATCCTTATTTCCCACCCTGGCTTCCATAGCTTGTGAAGCCAAAGCGTGATCGAGTGGGCTGTGGTTATAGTAAGGAAGGCAAGAATGAGTACCAGTCAAGGCTAGGAGTCTATATCCGTGGAGTAGAATTTTTAAACTGGTCCCTTCTGAATTTTCATAAAAGTTCTCCCCCGGATTTGGAATAAAAAACTGGTTCGAGCAATTAATAAACTGGTTTTGGACCTGTGCTATTTCCAAGACTGGTCACTATCCCGAAAGTTAATCAAAAAACATCTGCTGTAGAATATTAACCACGGTACCACCATTACTATTTTATGGCTAATCTGTGTATCCCGGGAATCTGTTTAAAAAAACTAGACCACACTGGATGCTCTGTAGCTAAGATCACTCAATAGTCTGCCTAGACAGAACTAGTGCCTAAGTAAGGCACCTTAAGCCTTGGTCGAAACTAACATCTAAAATATAAATTTAAAAGGTATCTTAAGTAATGAATTTCATCCGAGACACACAATTGAACAAAAATTATACCCGCCAGTGAAGTTTTTAAAAATTTTAGTGTTATATTTATTGAAAAATATCAAGTTAAAGTTTCAAGGCGGTGAAATGGCAATTTAGCGTCGTCTGCTGTAGAGTAGTCTTTTGAGGTACTTACATTTTTATTTAAATTAACGTACTTAGACTTAATTAATTTTGATGAAACTTGAAAAAGGCACACCTTGAATAGTTACTTGTTGAGTTGAAAGTATTCAGAAAGCTAACTTAATTGTAGTTTTTAAATGATTCGATGTACAGGAGCACCAAAAACCCCATGTTATTCCTATGGGAAAATCGGCAAAAATCTGTGAATTTTCATTTAACATTACGGGAGGGTGTCGGTTCTTATCTAGAAGGGCCTACCGGCCCTCTAGAATACTCTTCATTCTGTCTCAAAATTCTCATTCTCTCTAATGGATAAACATTACCATGAGACGTAGAAGGTACTTGTTCATCGTTCGCTACCATTACAGAACTATCTGAAATATTACTAACTAAATTCATCGCTTCGTCGGCAGTAATTAAACGCTACGTTTTTAGCAACTTCACTTGTACTTCCGTATAATACATTATCCTTCATTCTACTGTGGCCAACTGGCGGCGCAATAGAACCAACAAACAAATTAGGACTAGAAACACTAGAAACCGTACCATCATCCTTACTACCATCGTGGCCAACTGACGGCGCAATAGAAGTAATGGGCAAACTAGTACTAGGACTAGACGCACTAGAACCTGTACATTCAATCTTCGCTTTTTTCTGAGCTGCTAAAACTCTTCTCCTTTCATTTTCTCTCTTCTTAAACTCAGGGTCTGATCTTTTTGCCCTCATCCTTTCCCGCGCTTTGCGCTTCCGCATTTCATCTTTACTCTCAACATTATCTTCCTCCATTTTACATACAAAAATCAAATACTCACAAAAAGAAGCGGCAAAAACCTGCTGGCTCTTTACAACCACTTAATTTGACTTAATATCCAACTTCCAAACACAAATATTTACAGGTAGATAAATTGACAACCGACAAGCAAAGAAAAACTCTCAAGAATGGCTCCCGCAAATTTAATAGGTCTATTTTCAACTAGGTGGGCGTATCTGATTATATTTAAAATATATATTTTTGAAATTTTTGGTCTGTCTGTTATCTACACCTAGATGGTTTACAGTCAAACAAACAAGGAGCATAAACACAATAGTGGAAGCTTCAGTCTTATTTAAAACATGTAAAACAATTATCATCTCTGCAAATAGCTTACACATGTCTTTTTTACCAACGCCTAACCGTTTGGATTTTTCTAAAGCAATCTTTGCACCAAAAAATATTTTTTGATACAAAATAAATGTTTTATATTCTTATTAAGAATAAAACAAGAGGATAAAAAAGGTCTGTCCTCTCGTAATTTTTTAAGCTTTTATCGTGATTACTCTATACAACAGTAACAAGGAGTATAAGCCCATTAGTGGAAGCAGTATTTTTTTCCGAAACAATCTCGCTTATGTTTGTTCTCTCTAGACTTCGCTAAAAACGTATTACTCCTACGTAAAATATTAATAGACAGGCAAGGATTCATACCATTAAAGAAGGAGCGCAATATTATGCATATTTTCATTTCATATACAAAGAAAAGAAATTATTATTAGCGATTTCCACTGACTGCTCCAAAGAGTGATATCAGGGTTAGGATGACGTAACTGCCCTCAGCGAGTTTTGGAGAGTATAGTTTCGTCAGTGGAACACGATCGAGAGGTCCGAGCGCGCTCTGAATAATCAAAATTGGCGCCGGAGACGAAATTGTAATAAAGTGTGTATATCTTGACGCAAATGGGCTGAAACCAATTAATAGAATTAACATTTCAATTAATTTACAAAAAATCTATTTTGAGTAATGATTGACAACGTCTCTGATATAATTATTGGTTTTAGGACGAGGCGTAATATCTTTAAAGTAAAAAACCTCTTATTCTTCATCTTCAGAACTTTGAGAAGATGATTCCAGAAATGCATAAGCATAAGCGAGTGCCTGTCTTCTATGAGATACCGCGTGGTCCGCCATTTTAATTTTATTACGTCATACTCGAGCACCGTCGCTCCGTCGAATTTTTCGGAGCACGAAAGAGCAATTCTCGGGCAGTTTTTGGGGTCAATGGAAAACGCAATTCTGGGCGAGTGTTGCACTCGTGTTCCCAGTGGCGGACGAAAACGCGCCGAGAGTGCACTTAGAGTGCTCTAATGCAGTCAGTGGAAATCACTATATGTTTCTGAGATGAGCTTCCCATTTTGTTGTTGTTTTGAAAAATATATCGCAATGCACGGGCCTTGATAGATATAGGAGGAAATGAATGAAATATATCACAATGCACGGGCCTTGATAGATATAGGAGGAAATGAATGAAATATATCACAATGCACGGGCCTTGATAGATTTAGGAGGCAATGAAATAAATATATCGCATGCACGGGCCTTGATAGATATAGGAGGAAATGAATGAAATATATCACAATGCACGGGCCTTGATAGATTTAGGAGGCAATGAAATAAATATATCGCATGCACGGGCCTTGATAGATATAGGAGGCAATGAAATATATCGCATGCACGGGCCTTGGTAGATATAGGAGGCAATGAAATATATCGCATGCACGGGCCTTGGTAGATATAGGAGGCAATGATTTAATCTCTCTCTTTGCACGAGAGGTTTATCTTTAATATTTAAATAAATATAATTATTTTTAATTATTTTATTCTTCAATTATTAACATTAATAATAGTTAAATCGTTTAAAATAAAGTTATACCTATTATCATCTCAAACTTTGCTAATATTGACGTTTAAAGTGAAGGGTACCCCTCTTGCCCGCTTTCCTTAAATTTTGGGGTATATATACGATTCGTTTCCATTATAATAGTAAGGAAAAAGCGCAATTGCGAAAACCTTTGGTGGCGATCCCACCTTAGGGAGGCTAGACGTTTCTCGTAACCCTAGCTGATCGCCGCGTATATCCTAAAACCAAACGATGATAATGGAGTAGAAGCCAATGATACAGATTGGTGTCTATGTGGAATAGACGGAAAACCAGTGGATGGTGGTGTTTGAAGCCAATGATACAGATTGGTGTCTATGTAGAATGGACGGAAGACCAGTGGATGGTGTTGTTAGAAGCCAATGATGCAGATTGGTGTCTATGTGGAATAGACGGAAGACCAGTGGATGGTGGTGTTTGAAGCTAGTGTAAGTGCAGACTGGTGTCAATGTGGGATTGACAAAGAATAGAAGATGGTGGTGGTGGAAGCCAGAAAAGTACCAGGCTGGTGTTCATATGGGATGGACGAAGACCAAACATGGTGGTGTGAGTACTCAAGTATAGAGTAGCAAACGGAGAGAAATACAATTTTCCAAATTTCTGTGAACTGTCAATGCGGTCCGGAAATTGGGAACACGTTTGCTCCGATACGCAAACTGCGAACGCGGTCACGTGGGTGTAACAACGGACAGACAGACACACACACAGACAGACAGGCACACAGACACACAGACAGACACGGCCGTTACAGAACCTCTCCTGGACTACGTCACACGGAGAGGTAAAAAATGATCGCCAATACGTGAATAAATATTTCAACACGATGTCCGAAAGTGATAGTGATCTTTTAAAGGAAATTATATTAAGTGCCTGCAATGTTTTTCCTAATCTGAAACTGAAAACTGTTGGTAAAGTGCTAAGCCTTGGCCATTATGATAATTAATGTAATGGTTGAAGGTAAACTACTAACATTTTAAATCGTGAGAATTGATGATGCTGGTTTTTTCCCTGCTGTTGGAGTTAAATTAATGCGGTAGTTGATCAATTTACAAGCATAATTAGCCTTCCGCGTGACAAGAGCTTTAGCTTTAAAAACAAACCGAGAGAAATCCTCTGACGTCACTCAAACTAAGCCCCTCCCATCCCTGAATATGTAGTTTAACTAGTCAATGCAGATATATATTCATGTTAATAAATAAATTCATGATAGGGCTTGCAACTGAAAAAAAAAACGGGGAAGACCCATGAAAATTAAAAGTGAGTTAGAATTGAGTTAAACTCTTCATAGATATTACAGCACGAACAGGTTTTAACCAAACACTAAGCTCACAAAACTCCTGACCATTCACTAAGCCTTGGTTAACTTCATCAAATTCGTTTACAAAATCATGAGGATAGTAGAAATGATTGGCTTAAGAAAGAATTAGCGAACACTTTTCACCTTTACAGATGTACTCCAAATCCAAAACA
Organism: Phalangium opilio; assembly: GCF_054372755.1. Taxonomy (NCBI): domain Eukaryota; kingdom Metazoa; phylum Arthropoda; class Arachnida; order Opiliones; family Phalangiidae; genus Phalangium; species Phalangium opilio. Next base: position 11,464,403 of record NW_028324217.1, on the reverse strand, counting down.
CCGGCACCAAATTCACTAACTACCTTCTTAATTGCTATTAAAAACAATTCCCGAATAATTACCGGGCCCTCGCATTTAGACGGCTCCATTTTGAACCCCTGTGAAGACGCTTATCTTTACAACCATAGCCCACTCGATCCGCGCTCTATAGCTATAGCGCGAGCAGCTTGCGTCGTAACGCGGGTGATCGAGTGCGCTATGGTACAACGCAAGAGGGGTCGTAGTCATGGCGACAGAGGTCAACAGGAATTACGTATTTTTGGCCCTCCCCGTCAGCAACGTCACCAATACGTAGTTTTTGTGAGCCAATAAGATAATTTAATTTTTTGGTTACGTGTTGAAGGAAGGGACTATATACTCGTCTATGTTTATTCCGTCTTAAAAAAGTCTATCTATCCCTGGTCACATCAAGGTTTTGTTAATTATACGCTACTAGTATGTCATTATTTTCGTTTACACTCATCTGTACTAATTGATTACAATCAATATGTTCACTACCAATTTTCGGTATTTAAAATTATTAAAAAACATTTATTGTTCTTTTCCCTCTTTATATGACTGACCAGAACCAAAGACGTAAATATTTTCATCATCACTATAGACAGCCAAATCCTTTTCGTCAATCATGGCATTTTGTTCTTTCTTTACATTCGCTTTCCTCGGTCTTTTGCGACTCGGATCACCTCTATGAACGCGCATATGAGCATTGAGGTTTCCCTTTTCAGCGAACGCGTGCTGGCACATTTCGCATTTATATGGCGTCTCGCCAGTGTGGGTACGATTGTGTCGAGTTAAATGAACCCTTAGCGTAAACGTTTTCTCGCAACGCTCGCATTGAAACGGTTTCTCGCCGGTATGAACACGAACGTGCTCGTTTAACCAAGCCCTTTTACCAAACACCTTCAGGCAAAATTCGCACTGATAGGCTTGTTCAGCAGTATGAGTGCGAATATGCGCGGATAACGATGTTTTATGAACGAACGTTTTTTCACAAAAATCGCACTTGTGTGGCTTCACACCAGTGTGAGTTAAAATGTGAATTTCTAAGCTATTTTTCGAAACGAAGTTCTTTTCGCATAATTGGCATTGATGCCTCTCCAGGCTCTCGAGCGCGTGTTTTTTACGGATGTGATTTTTTAAACTACCCTTTTCGGTGAAACGAGTGCCGCAGACATCGCACTGGAAAGGTTTGACACCCGTGTGAATTAGTGTGTGCCGCCTCAGAGTCGTACCACGTGGAAATGATTTTCCGCATATGTTGCAGCGAAAAGGCCTCTCTCCAGTATGTGTTCGTTTGTGAATAGCAAGATCTGACTGATGATAAGCTCCAACTCCACAGATTTCGCACATTAAGGGTTTGGGCGCTTTCACTCCTGAACGATGACGAGATTGTACGTGTCCACTGAGACTTCTCTATATGAACAATTACAAAACATTATGGTACATTACGTAGTAATATTTCTTACAACAATTTCTTGGCGCCTGTAATTTGAGCACGCCTCGTTTACGGAGTGAATATTATACCAAAACGAGTTTTGCTTCGCAGTCTTTAAAAAAATTGCATTTTTACACAATCCTTGGCAACACTTTTTCAAATCCACAAAGGGCCAGAAATTTGAAATTATTATATGTATTGCAAATTGAAATTAAGTTTAATCGATATGAAAAATTTGGTTTTAATAGCGTAGTTCAAACATTTGTTATGATTAGAAATTTTACAACGAAAACGGGTATAAATGCAACAAAGAGCTAAAATCAAGGACGTTTATGACTGGAGTTCAAAATTTGGCAATAAATACTCGTAACTGGAAGCTCTCACATGAGCGATTCCCGTATGAGTCCTCATAACAGCAGTTCAATAAATAGCGGTTTCCCGAAATGGCAGTTTACCCGTTACAACAATTACCGATACAGCGGTTCTCGTAAACGCAGCGTACCGTTACAGCAGTTCTTTAAAGAGCAGTAAAACAGATGTGCGAAAAACGATAGTTGTTTATTATGGTGTAAACGTAGCTGGCCCAGCTAGGTTAAATGAACTCAAATAGAACTAGTTTAGATATGGATAATTTGGTTAGGTTAAAGTTGATTATTTCAACTAAAGAGTAATAAATCAGGTTAGGTTGGGTTTTTACGTTTTGTTTCGTTTGTTTAGACTTAGGTTAGTAATATTTTGGAAATAGTGTAACAAAGTTACGCCTTTTCCAAAGTATTGTTGTTTATCTTCATTGACTTACTTCCCAAATAATGATATGCCCACCCCACTAGACACATGCTTTACTAAATATTTAGTGCGGTAGAAAATTAGACAAACATCTAGTAGATGAAAATACAACGGTTTAAATAAACTTTAACAAAGAAATAAAATAAGAATAATATTCAGGATGATTTTCTGTAACAATTACCTAAGAAAAAAATGTACTCAAGCCAGGAAAAGTCCTCTGAAAATTGGGTTTATTTTAAGAAAAAGTTCTCATTTTTTATAATTAATTGAACCAAGTATGCAATTGTTTAGTAACGTTCTGATGGTCATTCTGGATACACAAAATAATTATACTGTTCAGCAGTTTCTTGGGTAATGATTTGTATATTTCCTTCAGTTGTGGCTGGTTTACTTCTAGCCTTTTTCCCTACGTGCGTACGGGTGTGCCCATTCAACGTAGACTTCTGACCAAAACATTTATTGCATATATCGCATCGATAAGGTCTCTCGCCGGTATGGGTTATCATATACTGTTTCACTTTATCCCGAGTAATAAACGCTCTTCCGCAAACTTCGCATTTGTGGTTTCTTTCCCCAGTATGAATGCGCGTGTGCGCGACTAAAGCTGGTTTTTGCGAGAAACACTTGCCACAGAATTGGCATTGAAACGGTCGCTCCCCGGTATGAGTTCGCATGTGCGTGATTAAGCTATTTTTCACCGTGAAAGTCTTATCACATGTTTCGCACTGAAAGGAACTTTCACCGGTGTGAGTGCGCGCATGCTGCGCTAGTTTACCAAATTTTATCTGGCATGTTTTGCCATCGACAGTTTTCTCGCCAGTGTGTGTTACAGCGTGGTAAGCCAGTTCACAGCGACAGTGGTAGCCTTTACCGCAATTTCCGCATTCATCAGCTTTTTCTACGTGTTTATTATCAACGTGCGAATTAGTGTGTTTTTCTAGTGACCATTTGAATCTAAATGATTTTCCGCATACTGCGCAAAGAAATGATTTTTCGCCAGTGTGCACCCGGTAGTGTTTCTCCAGTACGTGTTTATAGGTGAAACTTTTGCCGCATTTTTGGCATTGATAAGGTTTCTCGCCGGTATGAATGCGATTGTGACTATTAAGACTGGATGTTTTGGTAAACCCTTGTCCGCAATATTCGCAGATAAAACGTTTCTGAATGCCATCTTTAATGTGAGTCTTCTCGTGCTCTTTCAGATATATCTATATGTTGATAGTGGGAAATTACGTTAATAGGCTTCCCCCGTGAATTATTCCAAGTATTTGCACTTTTTTAATATTTTGTTTTGGAGAGTTAAAAACGCTACACAAAATTTGCTTGATTTAACTTAGCACGAGCATGGAAAACCATATCAAACGAGAGTATCTTCAAATCTTCCGCAATGAGGATCTTAAAGGGAGGTGAAGTGGAAAATCAAGTGATTTTTTATCGATTCTTTGGATTCTTCCACTAAATATAAGACCAGTCTGCACCAATGAGATAGAATATATGTATTCAAATCGGCTTACCGCAAAACACATTGTTTTTAACAAGCACGTTTATCAAAACATGGCAGCGCCATCTGTGAGCCTCTAGCGGAACTAACTACAACTTTAACTTGCTCATTTGCAATCAGAAGCATCTTTATGATCTTTATTTCATCTATTTATCAGATTAAAAAGGACTAGAGTTTTTATTATTTAACTCGCGTATTTTATTTATCTCGTTTAAAAAATACTATCTTGACAGCTTGTTACACAGCGTATAGCAGCAGACGGTAATAAAAAAGTTCTTCAAGTGATTAATAGGTGGCGATATACGTTATTTAATAAAGATTCATGCTCGACAAAAAGTGTATCGCGAAACGTCGATCTCGAGATCCCACGTTGTGACTCTAGGTTTAATACAATAATTCTATCTCTTTGGTCTGCATAGTGAATCATTCAGGAAATATCTCCGAATGATTTTAAAATTCAAATTAGGTTCAGATTCTAAGGATAATTTGAAGTAAGGACCTCTGACCAATCGCGTAACGCCCTGCCTTCCTGTTAACAAAATTCCAGTTGCACGTTCTACAACTCGCGCAACGATTATCACATCGCGCGCAAATCTTGCGATAAATTTCATTTGGAATGGAGCGTGCCTCGAGAATTTTGTTAACAAGAAGGCAGGGCGTGGGAGGTCCTTATTTCAAATTATCCTTAAAATCTGAGCCAAATTTAAATTTTAAAATCATTAGGAGATATACGTAGAAGAATCTATAAAAAAATCACTTCATTTTCCACTTAACCCTCCTTTTAACTGGTTTATAAACATATACACTTTATTTAATGTAAATGTAACCTTAAACGTATAGAGCCTCCTAATTTCGTAACATAAACCTTCGCATAAACCAAAAAGACTAAAACTTTGGTAGAAGTATTTGACACTAGATGTATAAGAACCGTAGATATTGAATTTCTGATCCATGGTATTTTAATATTTCTAATGTTGTTAATTTTAATAAGAACTGCTACTTCATGGAGTAAATTTTATATGTTTATTTAAAATTTAAAACTTTGGGAGCTTTCGGACCGCGGTCCTCCCTCAGCCAATTTTTAAGTTCTTATTAAAATTAACAACATTAGAAAGATGTAAAAGAACGTTTGGCCTGACAAAAGTGGTGGAACGCGTTCTATGTTCCACAATACTTTTAGTAATTCGCATCAGTTGTTTAGAAATTTTATAGACAAAGTTTAAAGTTGTTAAAGAAAACATTTCTTTTTTTCGATTTTGACACTCAGAGAACATTTGATTAGGCGCTGCACCTAGCTTGGGGGCCTTATCAGCGTCCCCCCAATTGTCATTCATCACTGTTCCCAATGGTACCTGCGGAACCACCGTCAAGGCACACAGGCCCGGCCAGCGGACGTGACTAACGCCCCTTTGAGCAGGTGACGAGAGCGCTACAACGTCGGCAGCGAGCCCAGCCAGAAGGCTCGTGGGGACGGAGGATTTCCCTCCGAGCACAGCAGTGCCATACGGTCCGAATGTGTATCCGCGGCCCCCAGAGGGTTGCCAAGAGCTGGGGATGAGCCATAGCAACACCTGGACTGGGGCGAGGCGGCCGAGCAAATCGTTCGCGGAACGGGGCAGGGAAAGGTCCGAACCAAGGACGAACCCTAGGAGCCATCCTAACCGGCACACAGAAACCGGGCCCCCTCCGCCACGACAAGGCCTTCAGCTTTACTTAATTTTCCGGTTTTTTTATTTCAGTGATGAGCATCGTGATAAAGGGCGTCGGTTTTGTCATTATCAATCATGGCCAAAGGGTTTATAAGAGCGTTTCTGGAAGATACTCATGCAAAATATATTCATGTAATATTATGGTAATGTAACTAATCCTTTTAAGTTAACGACTTTTTATCTTCCTAAACAGTTAAAACACTTTTGGGCATTTTAAAAAGACATTAAAAAGCTGAAGCTGGTGGGCGTTAATTGGTCGTGGTGTTTCAAGCTGGAACCCCACTCGACCGAAAAATGCCGAATGACCCCGATGGTAGACCGTTCACATTACGACCGAATTTTGAGTTTGGTGTTGAATTTTTATAGGGTCACGTAACAAATGGGAGTGGCTTCTCGAGGGCGCCAACTGCACATCTACTTTCGTATTGTTTCCAAAAAGCAATGCACCTAATATCAAACGCAATAAATAAATGGCGGCTATCGATCTATCCCGCCTACGCATACACTCTACTTGGAAGGTATGATGCCGTTCGTACATTGGCTGAGAACGACCGTAAAATATTACACTACTAGTAGTTACACCCGACCTAACGGAACAAACGTCGGGCTCGGCGTCAAACCCCTTTCTGCCGGGTTTCAGTCTTGTTTTCGGTTGAGTGGGAATCTAGTTTAACTCAAAATATGTTTGGTCAACGAAAAAGATAACTTGTTTTTAACTTGGTATAAGGAGTGTTATTGTTCTCGACTTAGTTTCACTTATTCAAAGCAATATGGTCTTTAAGAGTGGATCCGTACCGTTGTAAATAGTGTTTAGCAAACCACACATGCATGTTCTGACGCAAGTGCACAAGACGGAATACTTTTATAGAATACGGATGCACCGATATATCGGCTGATATTTCGGCCTATCTTTTTCATATCGGTATCGGCCAATATCGGCTTCATGTAAACCGATATTTCCGGAAACAGCTTGACAAGATATAAGGTACTAAATGAACAGTAATTTAAACACATCACACAAATTTATTCCCACAATTTAAAATTTCCCTTTGAAAATGCAAGATTTTCCACAATCACAGTTTTAACCCGTTGTTCATGTCTATGAGAAAGCAATTTCCCTAGTTTCCCATACCTCCCACAAACAATCGAAGTCGACACTAATTAGGTATAACGCTACGTCTTGTTGAACAAAGAAAGGAGCTGCATTTTTACTAAAAACCAAGGAAGGATTTAACTTAAGGGGGGTTAAAGCTAAAATATGTAGCGGTACCACATTCAACGAAAGAGATGTGACACATGTCTCTAATAAAATTAAGTAAAAACGTAAATGGTCCTAAAAAATGATTATTCTACTCTTGAAAACGATATTCATGGAGAAATATTACTTTTCATGGGCCGATATATCAGCTACGAATTTCCGATATATCGGCTGAACCCATATCGGTGCATCCCTACTTTAGAACATTTGGTAGTTGTAGCCATTCCGAAGCCGGGTCGCAAATTTAAAAAAGATAAGGTTTTGCTTCAGGGCGAGTGGCAATATTGGAAACATTTCGACTATGTCCCTTATACTATCTTTTCAAATGGTGTTTCAGACAAATCACAGTATGAAATGTTAATACAGTACAGTTAAAGCCAACCCATAGAAATTAGAAATAAAAATAAATAAAACTTTATTGTTATTCTGAAGTAAATTTTAGTAAAGTTTTGTATATTGTTAAATATTTTCGCATTAAATTACACATTCACACCCATGCATGTAAACTGAAACGTTACAATTCTGAGGCTACCACTGACAAAAAGTTGAACTTCTAACGGATAAAAGAGAATAATTACATATTTCTAGCCGACTAGTACAGTTTAAAGGGATAGTAGCGTTTAAATTCGACAACGATAAGGTTTTGGTAGTTTCAGAAGCCGATTAGGCTTTACACATGAAGTACGTAACATGTGCCTGGGGGAGCTACACGATATTCTCTAAGCTCCTAGGAAAGAACCTCCCCTTACGCGGAGAGAAATAGTTCAGTAACGCGGCTCCATCGGATCCATCCGATCCTTCCGCCTAAAGAACCGATTTACCACGTACCTAAATTCGAAAACTACTATAAAGATTGAGTAGGGTGTCTAAAATATTCTTTAGATAAAACTATTCACAATACCAAAGATTATTTGGGAGTATTTACGTAATTTATGTGTGAAGCATAATCCGCTTTTGGTAGTTTTAAATACCACACAATGTAAAGATTATAGGGATGTACAATCCGTTATGTAGGGGCGTGTCACGGAATATATTTTGTAGTAGTAGTGTTACTATTACTTGACTCTCCAAGTACTATTTTAATCAAAAAGAGTTGAATCAGATTGTTTCCAACGAGGGATTAGCAGGTGATCATTATGTTCTATAATATTAAAGGAATTAAACATGTTTCTAGCTTTGCAATAGCACCTGAATTATAAACTTATTACGTGTATTATAAGTGTAGTACTAACTTATCGTAATATTTCGCGAAATCTAAAGACTATGAATTGTGAATGTTTGCAATATAGAAAGTCAGGTAATATTTGGAAACCTTTCCACCTCCCCACCGGCAAAAATTGGAAATCTTTCCACCTCCCCACCCGCAAAAATTTGGAAATCTTTCCACCTCCGCGCCAGCAAAGTTTGGAAATCTTTCCACCTCCGCGCCAGCAAAGTTTGGAAATCTTTACACTTCCGCGCCAGGAAAATTTGGAAATCTTTCCACCTCCGCGCCAGCAAAATTTGGAAATCTTTCCACCTCCGCGCCAGCAAAGTTTGGAAATCTTTCCACCTCACCACCCGCAAAAATTGGAAATCTTTACACTTCCGCGCCAGCAAAATTTGGAAATCTTTCCACCTCCGCGCCAGCAAAATTTGGAAATCTTTCCACCTCCGCGCCAGCAAAATTTGGAAATCTTTCTACCTCCCCAACCGCAAAATTTGGAAATCTTTCCACCTCCCCAACCGCAAAATTTGGAAATCTTTCCACCTCCCCAACCGCAAAATTTGGAAATCTTTCCACCTCCCCAACCGCAAAATTTGGAAATCTTTCCACCTCCCCAACCGCAAAATTTGGAAATCTTTCCACCTCCCCAACCGCAAAATTTGGAAATCTTTCCACCTCCCCACCCGCAAAATTTGGAAATCTTTCCACCTCCCCACCCGCAAAATTTGGAAATCTTTCCACCTCCCCACCCGCAAAAATTGGAAATCTTTCCACCTCCCCACCCGCAAAAATTGGAAATCTTTCCACTTCCCCACCCACAAAGTTTGGAAACCTTTCCACACCCCATGTAAAGTTGAGCGTTACGGTGGGAATGCGACATAACACACGGTAAAAAAAATAAACAAGTTGTATGGCCCTTTAGTTCATGGAAGGATTTTCCCTGAAGGAGGGGGAAAATGAGGATAAAACGTGACGTAGAACAGTGTTCGTGAACAGTCTGGGAAATACAGCACACTTCTGTGCATTGCCAAGATGCTTTATTCCTATTCTCATGATGATCAGATTAACAAGCCAACACTATGTTCTTCATAAGATTTATCATACCCTACTTATACTCATCTTTTTACATTACATCACTAGAGTACAGATTCAATTCAAGAATTTTGTTTGGCAAATTATTGGAGTTAAATAATTCGGTCTATAGAGTAATTTTTTTCCCATATATGGCAACGTCATAACCCTCTTTTAGTAGATATCCCCTTCTCTAATGCAAAGTTGCCCCAACGTTGGGAATACACAGTCCACTCGCCCTCTCAACCGAAATTACTGGATAGACCATTCCATTAAATACTTGCCGAGAAACTAACGCACAGGGGAAGGGCCGCCATATTAAAAGAATTCCCTCGCGTCATAACGCAACGCCAGATGGAGCTCGCGATCGCTAAACGCGGAAGGCTAGTTGACTCACACTTGCGGTGCTTCTTGGCGCATGTAACTAGCCTAATATGGCGGCACAGCCCCCGTGCTGTTTGCTTTTCCTATGGAATTACAGGGAAGGTCTATTTAACTAGTAATAATATATCAGGGTTCTCTCAAAAATAAAAAAGGGAAAAAGAGGACTTTTCACGATAAAAATAGGGTAAAATGATATCTTTATTACGTGAAAATTGCACACTTCTTCTGGTTAATTAATTGCTTGGACTATAACCAGGGATAAGACTGTAAAGTAACAAAAATCCAAAGAATAAATAGCTTCTTGAAAAAGTTTTTCTCGATAGCTTTAGATGGTGTGTCATAGGCCTTACTTATCATACCGATTATTTTACCTTCAGTGCAGCGATTTAACTCTAAATACGTGTTCGTTTGATCTGTCCAACACATCATATTGAAAGCATATGATATCATCTGGAAGTGTATTCGTAACATTCTCAATAACGAGAATCTCGTATATTATCGAGCGTAGTACTTAGAACGGTGAAAACGCAAGTCCTAAAACTTGGGAGTGTTTAAAGTGTTAGAGACATAATTTTCGTCATCCACAAAATTAAATGCGAAAAAAATCCTTGAAAAATCTAGTTTATTATGATATGTTTACTTCTTTACTTGGTTTCGTAGCAATTTTATTGCAATCAAAGTATTGTGTTTGGAAAAAGGCTAGTTAAAATTTTGTTTTGTTTGATGACGAAGTAAGGAGAAATTTTTTCTTTAGATGTCGCTCACGTGTCGCCTGTTAGTGTCGTCATAGAGAAACAGTTGAGTCATTTTTAAGAGGGTTTAAAGGCATTCGCCCCTTCGCATGCGGCGAAGGTAAACTAAAAATACGATTTCAAAAATCCAGAAATTACAACTTGGATTTCCCGCGCTTTAGTTATTTTATTTAATAAATCCTTCGCTCGTCGATAGGGAGACGCCACCAGTCATTTACCCTATCACACATGCGAAGGAGGAGAAGCGAAAAATTTCTCACAAAAACGATCAAGGGCCGCTTTCCCCAATAGTTTGTCTAGGCTTTAATAGTGTGTTATAATGTCTATGGTCGCCGCGTTAAGCCTATTTTATTCAGATTCGCGCGGCATTAGTAGACTTGGGACAAGGTTAGTAAAGTATAAATCGCTCGGGAGTCTCGGGCCCTCGCGCTTGGCTTTTCCGCCAGATGGCGTGAGTGACGTATCAAGGAGAAAACCCGCCAAAAATCTTCTCCGCAAACTTGCTTTTGCCCCCCAAATTTCAAGTTTTCGAAGTGTTTTTTCTGTGTTTTCCCTCATATTTAAGTATTGATCAAGCATATTTTTGGAATCAGAAGAGTTTAAACTCCCAAAAAAGTAAGGTTTTCTTTAGATTTCAGATAATTTTTAAACAACGTCGCTATTCCTTTTATCGTGTTTATTGTTTATTTGTGCACGTCAACAGCCACGATCAGGAAATACAAGATGTGATGTGATGATACTTTACTAAGGTAGCGTTAACATACCCTATTTCACGTCGGTCGCGAGCTTATTTAAGTAACCGATCGCATCACAAAGTATCTTCGTAAGTATACAGAGGATTCTCCGTATCAATAATTAATTTCCTGCTCTGATCAATTATTAATAGGCCTTTCCGAAACAAACCGGTCCCGAGACGCTCATATTAAGAGGCGTTGTTATATGATGGATAAAGAATGCGCGTGAGGATATTTGTTTTCACCCTACAGGAGTCCCTATCTCGGACGCCAGCTTATTCTATATATACTCTGTTACAACATCGGTTGTCAGCACGCGCAAACTTAGGTCTCTATGCAACGTAGCTTCGTACGTGCTGACAAGAGACGAAAAACTTGAGGATCTTCAGAATTTTAAAATAACCGCGTTTTTAGCTCGAGTGCACGGACTTCTAGGCCTTTGTTTCAAGAACATGTAGTAGGCTGTAGGCAATTTCACACATATTTGAAACTAAGGCCTAGAGGTCCGTGCACTCGAGCTAAAACTCGCGGATATTTTAAAATCCTGAAGATCCTCAAGTTTTTCGTCTCTTGTCAGCACGTACGAAGCTGCGTTGCATAGAGACCTAGGTTTGCGCTTGCTGACAACCGATGTTGTAACAGAGTATAGCTGTCGTCCGAGATAGGGAGTTGCCCATCCTATTCCGTGAAAACAAATTTCCTCGCGCGCATTCTTTATCCATGGTGATAGGGTTAGGTTTGTTTCATTTCAAATGAAAATAAAATAAACGTAATCAGCGCAAACCCAGGATTTCTTTAGTTTTTGGGGTTTTTTTGGTAAGGTCTAATAGAAGTAACTAAGTTCATAATAACTCGATATCCCATCCACGCAAAAAATCCACCTAGCTCTCAGAAATTAGTATCCTGTATAATATCGATGTTAAACTCAGGGTAGGTAACCCTCAGTATCGGAGCATAAAAGGGGTGTCCTCTCACGACACATACACATAGTTCATCAGTAAAGTACACGAGGATGTAGGCAATTATTTGAGGAGGGAAGTTGATTAGTCAGCAGAATGTGAATGAGCTCGGGGTGAGCTCATTTATAAAAATTAACAGAGTTTGAGCTCACATTGAGCTCTAAGGAAAAATCATTTCAATTTTTGAGCTTGAGGTGAGCTCGTTGCATATTTAAATAATGTAACGTGAGATGAGCTATAGAATGTGCTACTCAAGAATCAACGTTCCTATTCCATGCCCAAAGTTCGTAAAGAAAAGCGCAATATAATTAATGGTGCCAGAGGAAAAACTAAACTCCTACGTATGTGTTTTTTAGGCCAGCGTGAGTACCCGGTACCCGACCTGAAACCCGAAACCGTAATTTCTTAATACCCGAAACTATTCGAATATTTAAATTTTTCTGCTCATTACTAGGCCTGTGCGAATACCCGGTACCCGACAGGTACCCGACCCGAAACCCGAAAACGTAATTTCTTAATACCCGAAACTATTCGAATATTTAGATTTTTCTGCTCATTATTAGGCCTGTGCGAATACCCGGTACCCGACCCGAAACCCGAAAACGTAATTTCTTAATACCCGAAACTATTCGAATATTTAAATTTTTCTGCTCATTACTCGTGACAAGGCTTAGGACAATCGGGTATTGGTTTGGCACTCAGGAGGAAGGGTAAGGTGTGCCTAAAACCACCATTGAGGGCGCTAGACGCCTGGCTTTCTTTATTGTTCCAACTGGAACTGAACAAACCCACGAGTTTAGAGAAAAACAAAGTGATACAGCCAGACGGAAATTAAAGGAAGGATTTTTGGTACCCGAAAAGCACCCGATTAATGGTAGTGTTGTTAGGCCTATTTATTCGAGTACCCGCGATAGAAATCCGGGTACCCGACCCGATACCCGATTGAAAGTTTTTCAACTACCCGTACCCAACCCGAAATACAAAAATCACTACCCGCACAGGCCTAATGTTTATCCTGTGGCCGCTACGTAAAAGTTATTAAACACAATTCCCCGTGTTTATTAGTCGAAAAGGGTAATTATCTCACAATTTTCTTGGCTTTTTTCCATACAATATTAATATGTTAAAAAAGTAAATTAGAACGAAGTAATTTCATGACCTCACTGAGCAGTATCAACACAGCATAAGATAAACGACCCTCATTTTTCCAAAAGATTATTGGGATAACGCGTATAATTGAATAGGCTGCTACTAACTACACTAATTAAAATAATGGATTAACTAACGCTAAGGATTGTTCACTAACAGTGTTTCCCCATGTATTAATATCGCCAGCTACATTAGTTCATCCATGTCTAAATTGAGGTATAAAATATTAAACCATCCCTACTCCAATCATGGATTAATAACGCTATGGATTGTTCGTTCCCCCTAAAAGATAAAGTAAACATGTTGCAAACGCCCCCGAGCAGCAGCTACTTTCCCTAACAGGAAGTTTTAAGAAAATTGGACCAAATATCACGTGTCCTATGACGTCAAAATTAAAATCCGGCCTAAATTAGAAGCCGCCATCTTTAAAATCCGCAAAACCCATTTATTTTGTCTAGAGATGGCGCTACATCTACATCCGTTTTGGTCTAATAAATTGGGGGAATGAAGAGGGGAATCAAGGAATAATTCGGAACATGTAGCTGGCGATATTTATACATGGGAAACACTGTTAGTGAACAATCCCTAGCGTTAGTTAATCCATGCTTCAATAGGGATTAGGCGACTACGTTTAGTCAAGAACGAATTCAGGATACCATAAGAACGTTGAAACAAGGCAATGCTGGCGCCATGAAGTCATACTTTTCATAATATGAGGGAGGGCCTATTTTTGGAAATATGGAAAATGGAGTCTCCTAGGTCTAGGAGTGTTGGTGTCGGTGTCAAGAAAAAAATTGTTAAAATCGTTAATGATGAACTGATATATTTAAAAAAAGTGGTTGTAAAGAATCTAGATTTTTCTATTAGAGAGCCTGATTTGTCTGAGACAAAGTCAGTGCAACCAGAAGTATATAACACTTCTCTTCGAGAGAAGTGTACCACAACGCGGGGTAAGTGTAACGTCACTCTTCTCAACATCGGAACATTTAGAGCAAGGTTACTAAACCGAATCACATACACGATAAATAGTTCCCTCATCATTACTCTATTAGCGTTTAAATATTTGGCAAGACGGGCTTGTGGATTTTTGTCCCACGTCAAGACGAGGTTTGTGGGATGACAGGGTTCATACAACTTTTGGAAAACAAATTTCCCTGAGATTTCCAGGTTTTTCCCCATATACTTCCCTGAATTTACCACGTTTTTCCCGTATATATGGAGCAAATGTTAACGAAGGAGGGGGCAATGACTATTACATAATCAAAGGACATCCCCATATCTCTAGTAGAACCAGAGTTATGAGCCTCCAAAGTATAGGGTAATGTTAATCCTATGGAGGGTATGTTTATGAACATTTTGCTTAATTACCCGGCCCCTGTTTGACGCAAATTCCCCTGATTTCCCTGAATTTTACTAAAAATTCGAAATTTCCCTGAATTTTCCCTGAGGTTTTTGTCAACTATTTATTTCCCTGATTTTTCCAGGTTTTCCCGGTTTTCCAGGTTTGTATGAACCCTGGATGATTGCTGGTGATTTAGTGCCAAACAACTATAGAATTCACCCCACGGTGCGATGCGCCCATTTGTAGTTTGATGCGCGGGAAAGCAAACTAAAAGGGTGAGCCTGGGAAGAATGACGTTACATAACTAATGCATTAAGAGGATACAGAGTGTCATCGTTCTTCTATTATCCCCTTCTGGTACAACGGATTTCCCAAACTTGGCCGTGTAACGCCAAGGCTTAAGGCCAGAGAAGCTGAATGTGATACTAGTCACTTTAACTGATTTATAACCAACCCACCGATGGCGCTAAAAACGGATTTACCTAGAACGTAGGCGGTAACGGTTTTCGAAAGAAGTACGACTTCATGGTACCAGGGGAGAATGTTACCATTCCACGTTCTTATGGTATCCTGAATTCGTTCTTGGTTTAGTCAATTAAAACACTTTGGAAACAACAGTATAGCTTCTGTCATGCCCGTGTAACGAAAGAAATAAAATAATGAAATACTTACACGATTGCTGAGGATTTTTGGATAGTGCGGGCATTTGACAGGCTTATCATTCCTATGATATCTAGCGTGAGTACGCAGCTCCGCAAGTTGAAAATACTGACGGTAACAGAAACGACATTTGTGCACTTCGTCATCGGTATGTAGGGTGGTATAATGTTCAACGAGTTCAGATTTTTCACAGAAACTGAAGGCACATTCGAGGTCACATTTGTATGGTTTTTGGTCATTGTGCTCCATCGCGCGATGAACCTTCCAAGGCTTTTCACTGGTAAAATTCTTATCACAGTCCTCGCACCGAAAAATTTCCTTCAGTAAGCGTTTTCTAATTCGTTCCTTCTTGCTTACTACTCGAAGGTTTTGTTTCTTGGAGCATTCTGGTTCCTTAATTTCCAATAACGATTCGGAAGGGACTACGGCCGATTCAACAGCAGAACTGTCAATTCTAGATTCGTCTCTGCAAAGAAATAACTATAATATCATTCCAAGGTAAAACATGGTCTATGTAAAACAGCTTATGTAACAAATAAAACCATTTTCTCATTAATCGTTTTCAGTAAAAGCAAAAACGGATTTATGTAAGAAGAACATTGAAGCACGGGCCACTAAACTAAGAGGACATTTCAGCTCTAGCTTTGCCTATACAAACGGTTTGCCTCTTCAAAGAAACGGGCATCTATGTGAGTTAAGAGGGAAAAAGGGGGGTCGAACCGGAACGTGTAACACGTACCACAACGCCATCTTCCGTACAATAGACTAATTACTCTGCCAGTCTGTCTTCTGCTACTATTATAAGCTTTAGGCCTGTCTCGCTTTTTAGTTTTGACGTTTACGTCTTAATTTAACTCTATTATTTATAATGGGTGTAAAGTATTGTGTATTCCCTAACTGCAACAGCGATAGTCGCTACACCACTAAGCCTCATATGCAAGGAGTTCGATTTATACCCTTTCCCAAATATAAAACTAAACAAGTATATTGCATTCAATGGGTAATCTGGCTAGCAAAGTAGAAGACGGATTTACAGTAGATGACATTGGACCTAATACGTACCTGTGTTCTAAACATTTAAAAGACGATTGTTTTCAAAGTAAGCTATGCCTTAAAAAGACAGATGGTAAGCTTTACTCAATACTACTTGGTCTAAAAAATACTGTTTTCCAGCCTCACTCGCCTTGTTACCGAAATGACGTAATTCCGCTTTTTGAAAACTACCGCTAGAGGCGACACTAGTAAAAACCGTTTAGCTTGAGCGCCGCCCGATAGCAGAGCTGAAATGTCCTCTTAGTTTAGTGGCCCGTGATTGAAGGTAGCAAATTCCTTACTCATCCTCGACTACGTTGTATGTTTTTGATGGGAGTGGCTTATAATTTCAAAACTGGCGCTCTCCATCTATCGGCCTTATTCTCTTATATTTTGGACTTAAATATAGATACTGCATAAGGCAAGTAATAATAACTTTAGTACAAAGAAAGAAAAACCAGAAAAAATATTTAAAGAAACATCAATTATATATTATATATCTTATAACTTCAATACTTAATTCCAATAAATCGGGAATTATATCGCATTGTTGTGCACTTTGCTTTTTCACCACTGGAGGAATTGGCCTTATTCCTGATCAACGCCACCGAGGCGTAGCGGCGACTTTTGGAACTATAATAATACGGTAGCCAATTAGAGGTGGCGGTGGAGTCGATGGACTCTGATGGAGATCTGTTATTTTCTATGTTTTGTTGATCTTTCTGAATCATGTGTATAGCCAAGGCTTAACGAGCGATATGGTTTCAAAAGTATTAAAAGTTGATTTCACCTTTCTTATTCTGTCTAATATTATGAAATAAGACTTTCGGAGTAAGTTTCCATTCGATTTTGGTCTATTTGGAGATCATTAGGTTAATAATAATTAGTTAAAACATGTTTTTTGAAGTTGAAGCGGTAGTAATCAAAACATAGAAAAGAACAGATCTCCATCAGAGTCCATCGACTCCAGCGCCACCTGTAATTGGCTACCGTATTATTATAGTTCCAAAAGTCGCCGATACGCCTCGGTGGCGTTGATCAGGAATAAGGCCAATTTCCCAAAAAAAATTAACCAGGAAAATAGAGATAAGAATGACATTTTCGACCACTAGAAGTCGCTATATACAAAATTTGTGGGTGGAGCCAAAATATAAGCAGACGAAGTTTCTCAATAAAGTATGCGAGGATGGTACCAGAGGGGGCTAAATCCGATGTTCATAGTACATAAATCGGTTTTTGGTAAAGGGCCTAATAAAAATTTTTTAAAACATCCCATAATATTGTTAAAAACTAAGGGGGACACTGGATATTTTGACCAGTAACTTCCGAAATTTTGATAGGTTAACTAACACCAGTGTTCAATGTCCTAAAAATTTTTCTGTCAAAAGAGGGGTCACTGGACGCATGTCCTATAAAAAATATTTCTTATTTCCGGACCTGCCCGCCGCTAGTAAAGATGACCATTTATATTACTACCAACAGTACCAAAACACGGTAGCCAACAGCAATGACTCTTATTATAAAATACTGCATACCCGGAGGTGTTCTCTTCATTGCAAGAGCCTAAGCTCGTTTCTTCAAGTTTTGAGGATCCATCTGTATCCGAAAATTCCGGAGCTTCGGCGAAACTGAAATTTTCGTTCCCAGAAGAATTTTGGTTTGAATCTTTTTCTGGTTGCCTTTCAATGGTAACCTTCTTGTGAGGGTTACTATTGGCTGGTCGTAAATGAACAATGGTTGGTGTCATCACCACCCATTTTTTTCTTTGTGCAATTTGTTTCGCTAGGATGTTCTACGGATTCATTCATGGTTGACACTTTGAAAAGAAAAATAATCAAATATAGTTGCCATTGTTTTTTTTTTCAAGGCTCAGGCTCCCACCAAAATCTCAAAATAAATAGGGGAAAAAGGGACTTTTTGCACGGTAAAAATAGGGCAAAATAATGATCTAAACTTTAAAAGTAGGAACCGAAACGGGACCACTGGTAAAACTGAATGATATCTTTACCCTTACCGAAAATACCACCTCTAAAACACGTCTTAGGTTGGGCTGAAGACGTTTTTAGAGGTTTTTTTTCGGTAAGGGTATTATGTCCAAAACCAGTTAATTAATTTCTTGAACTATAACCAGGGATAAGACTGTAAAGTACAAAAATCCAAAGAATAAATAGGAATCCAAGTACCGCGTCAACAGTTATTTCTGTTATCTCTCCTCGCCTGGCTACTAAATAAATACTTTTTCTGAGGTTTATGAAAATAGGGTGATATAAGGGCCGAATACCAATTTTAGGGTAGATTAAGGACCGAATACCAATTTTAGGGTAGATTAAGGACCGAATACCAATTTTAGGGTAGATTAAGGACCGAATACGAATTTTAGGGTAGATTAAGGACCGAATACCAATTTTAGGGTAGATTAAGGACCGAATACCAATTTTAGGGTAGATTAAGGACCGAATACCAATTTTAGGGTAGATTAAGGACCGAATACCAATTTTAGGGTAGATTAAGGACCGAATACCAATTTTAGGGTAGATTAAGGACCGAATACCAATTTTAGGGTAGATTAAGGACCGAATACCAATTTTAGGGTAGATTAAGGACCGAATACCAATTTTAGGGTAGATTAAGGACCGAATACCAATTTTAGGGTAGATTAAGGACCGAATACCAATTTTAGGGTAGATTAAGGACCCAATACCAATTTTAGGGTAGATTAAGGACCCAATACCAATTTTAGGGTAGATTAAGGACCGAATACCAATTTTAGGGTAGATTAAGGACCGAATACCAATTTTGGGGTAGATTAAGGACCGAATACCAATTTTGGGGTAGATTAAGGACCGAATACCAATTTTGGGGTAGATTAAGGACCGAATACCAATTTTAGGGTAGATTAAGGACCGAATACCGGTTTTAGGGTAGATTAAGGACCGAATACCAATTTTAGGGTAGATTATAAGTTCAGCTAGCTAATTGGGCCAAGTCATCTTGCGACTTATTGCCACTTATCTAACGCCTTTACAATGCATAGAGGGGTGGTGGCTAGCCCCTATGCCACAGCTAACCGACAGCGTCCTATACTAACTATTACCGTTAACCTCTGCAAGTTTTGATGGAAAGGAGAAACCGGGTAAGACCGCGGAGGAAAACTCCTTTAACAAGCGGGGAGAGAACTTGCAAACTCTACGCAGAAGGATTTCTTCCCAGATTTTTCACCCGGTGCCACAGTCCGGGATCGAACCCGGTACACTCTTGATGCGAGGCGAAAGCGCTAACCGCTACGCCACCCCACTAAGGACCGAATACCAATTTAAGGGTAGATTAAGGACCGAATACCAATTTTAAGGTAGATTAAGGACCGAATACCAATTTTAGGGTAGATTAAGGACCTTGCAGGACTTTTAGTGACCTGGTGGGAGCCCTGTCTAGGTCATAGGGAGACAGAGTTCGCAGGTAAGGTAATATATATATATTTCTGATATTATCAAATTTTTTATTATTGACGCTCGTGAAGATGATTGTGGGAATTTGAATCATTCTAAGTTACTTTTAGTAAATGGTAATTTACAGGTAAATTACCAAGCAGTTTCCAAATTCTTCAGCTAAGAGTCAAACATTTTTCAGTAAAACTTGTACTACACTGCCAGTATATGGTAGTTTTTCACTTATGTAGTTATAGTACCTAGTTTAGTAATTCAGCAGTTTAGAGGGCTCAGTATTTTAGTCTCACCCTTCTTCATGGACGTTGCCATCTTGTATGTTTTTAAACTGATAAAATATTAAATATTCTGCTTCCGTCAGAAATTTAGGCGCGTCCGAATGTACATGAAAAAATAAAAAATGGGCTTACCTTACACATCGTGTAGAATGTTTTTTATTGATACTTCAATCCTGCTCCTCCTTAAGAATTAATTTCGAGATAATACTTCAATATTAATTCATTCATTAGCTCCAGCTACGGCATCAGAAATTGAAAAGCAATAATATATGCCTAAATATATTGGGGTCGAAAAACAGTCTAACCTGTAACTAGCATATTGCTAAGCCACACAAAATCAATATTCAACGACATTCATTCATATTTTAAAGGCTAGGCGACAAAGATTGACGGAAAAAGACACATGTTTCTTCGATGCTGACAACCCCAAATCCACAATTCCTTAAATCTCAACCTCTAGGTCACGGACGTAAGAAACTAAAACATTAAACCAAAGAAAAATAATAAACAAAGATGTCAGTCAAGCAAGTTGATGGCTTCGTAAAATTTTAGATGATCATGGTCTACTGACGAATTATTACCATAAATTGCTATTAATCTATAGAAAAGTTAGAATATATGGGTATAACAGATTCAGAGCGATTATGCTTTTAAAGGAAGCTTAAATTTTGGTGCTCCAACAAATCTTATGCGTTTAATATCACTTGAGCGCTGCTTTTTATTAAAATGCAATTAAGTGTGTAAAGTAAGGTTAACGACAAAATGTGAATCTGATTCTTATAAACACTACGCTGTTTTAATACTAACAGTCAAACATATTAAAAGTTTCTTGAGCGACAGTTTTTCCAGGGCGTTTTTCAGATTTTAGCTTTCCTTGGTCTCTTTCGAGTCGGCTCACCTTTATGAATGCGCAAGTGAGCAGTCAAATTACTCTTTTCAGAAAAAGCGTGCTGACACACTTGGCAAATATGTGGCTTTTCACCCGTGTGTGTACGATAATGTCGTGTCAAGTGAACCTTTAACCTAAAACTAATACCACATTGTTCGCATTGAAAGGGCTTCTCGCCAGTATGAACGCGAAAGTGCTCGTTCAACCAATCTCTTTTACCAAAAACCTTTTGACAAATTTCGCACTGATAAGCTTTATCGGCAGTATGTGCGCGAATATGCGAGGTTAAAGAAGCTTTATGCTTGAAGGTCTTTTCACAAAACTCGCACCGATGAGATTTCTCGTTAGTGTGAGTCAAAGCGTGAACCGACAAACTATACTTCGTTGGGAAACTCTTATAACACACTTCGCACTCAAACCTCTCACGTATTTCATTCGTATGCTTGGTATGCGTGTGTTTTCTCAAACTACCTTTTGTGGTGAAATGTGTTTCGCAAATTTTGCATTCGAAAGGTTTTTCATTAGTGTGGATTCGCGAATGCTTTGTGAGACCGTTTACACGCTTGAATGATTTACCGCATGTGGTACAAAGATACAGTTTTTCGTCGTTGTGAATTACGCAATGGCTCTTAAATGATGTGATAGATCTGAAACACACCCCACAAGTGTCGCATTGATAAGACTTTTCTTCGGGGTGTGGCCTTTCTTTATCAATAGCAAGATGCATAATATTCTCAGCTTCCAATTCATGAATTTTCACAGCTGAGTCATGTTGAGTTTCCACGTGTTGTCTTTGAGCGTTCTAAAAGAATGATGGAAAAAAATGTAAAATATGTTTTAAAGTTTATATTCGAATATTTTTGTAACAGCTTGATCTGGGCCAGCTATGACAGATATCAAAATTAAAGATTATACTGTACCGCTTATAATTACACCACATGGCAAAGCACTCGAGACACCATGCATTTGGTCATCGAACTTTGGTAGCGCAGGTAGTCTCTATGTGTATATGAACGTTTGCGCGCTAACTAGACATTTGGAATATTATAAAACTTTCTAATGGAATAGCGGAATGTCTAAATTTTTCTTCTACAATGGCTTTTACGATGATTCATAAAAACATTGTATCAGAAGGGGAATAATACTTTTTGCATAAATAATGAGCAAATATTAAGATCCTTTTGTAGCGCTTTCTAATTAATAATAGCTTCAATATCTGGTCAAAACCGAATCAATATTCTGTTACTCTCTAAGCCGTTCGTCCTACTCGACTATTAGTAAGTTCATAAGTTTATCATGCCTCTAAGTACACAAATATGGGTTACAACTGGGCATCTTCCGCAGGCTACTGTGCCGTCAGAACTCGTATAGCGCTAAGATCCGAAGAGAGAAAATTTTGAAATTCCTGTCGCAGTGCAGCCACCAAACGGTCGAGACGATTACTAAATGGGTCACATAACAAAAAATCATCCAATGGAATGAAGGAGATTTCTACGTTTCGTATAGGCATTGGGTGGGGGGACAAATTAGTCTTAAACTTTCTAAATGTAATTTTTTTCCCATAATCGACGGGAGGAGTTGACTGGACCTCTAAGCTTCACAATGGCTAGTCTTAGCTCCGCTCTCATGGACGAGTTCTGATTGGCTCCTGCCTTTGGCAGGATAAAATTTGTGCGTAGAAGATCAGCCAGAATGTTAAGGGTGCCACAGGAGCCGACATAGGCATTAGTTCAACTTTTATCGGGAAGCCCTCACATGAGCAGTTCCCGTATGAGCGGATTTCATAGTAGCAGAAGCCGATTAGGCTTTACACATGAAGTACGTAACATGTGCCTTGGGGAGCTACACGATATTCTCTAAGCTCCTAGGATAGAACCTCCCCTTACGCGGAGGGAAATAGTTCAGTAACGCGGCTCCTTCGGATCCATCGGATCCTTCCGCCTAAAGAACCGATTTACCACGTACTTAAATTCGAGAACTACTATAAAGACTGAGTAGGGTATCTAAAATATTCTTTAGATAAAACTGTTCACAATACCAAAGATTATTTGGGAGTAAGGCGTTAAAATGTTATCAATCTGGGTAGCTTTTGCTTGGACTATTTAAGACGCCGTGCATCTGTTTTTTACGAGGAATGTTTTCTTTTTCTCGAGGTTACGGCGAGCTCAGCCGCCGGCGGCTCGGGAATCGGGATACCGCTGTTACCTAGACAAGGCCTAGTGTAGTTTTAGAGTCTATTATTATTCGCAGAGCTATTTTTCTGTTGAAATTAGGGAACTAGTATAAATATTGAGTAGAGTGTCTGAAATATTCTTTAGTTAAAACTATTCACAATACGAAAGATTATTTGGGAGTAAGGCACGAAGATCCTATCAATCTTGGTAGCTTTTGCTTGGCCTATGTAAGACGCCGTGCATCTGTTTTTTTAACGAGGTATTTTTCTGTTCTCGCCGTTACGGCAAGCCCGGCCGCCGGCGGCTCGAGATGCGCTGCTCGGCCTCAGCCGCTGATATCTAGCCAAGGCTTAGTGTAGTTTTCGTGTTTAATTTTATTCGCAGAGTTATTATTCTGTTGAAATTTAAAGAAAATCTTATCATATTTAGTTGAAGACTAAGTAAATGTCTCAAAACATTTCGAAACTTGAGCTTTAAAACGTTGAATATTTTATAACGACTACGGAACGGTACCGCAAATTCGCCTTCCGGGCCTCCCGGTTATGTCGACGGCGAGGTCGAGTCGAGGTCCCATGCAAGAAAATAGTAATAGCCGTCGCCTATTGGTCTGGCATTAAAGAGGTTATCTATGGTTAGGGGCTCATGATTGGTTAAAAGCTGTTTTTTTCGTCTGCTTTGTTTTTACTTCGGGAATATCATGAAATCCATGGCCAAAGGTACGGAAAAGTGAGACTTACGTACTTCATGTGTGAAGCATAATCCGCTTTTGATAGTAGCGGTCCTCATAACAGCAGTTCCCTAAATATCGGTTTCCCGAAATGGCAGTTACGCGTTACAGCAATTACCGATACAGCGGTTCCCGTAAACAAGGCGTACCGTTACAGCAGTTCTCTAAAGAGCGGAAAAAAAGATATGCGAAAAACGATAGTTGTATATTATGGTGTAAGCTGGCCCTGCTGGGTTATATGAACTCAAAAATAACTAGGTCAGATATGGGTAATTTGGTTAGGTTAAAGTTGATCATTTCAACTAAATAGTATTAGATCAGGTTAGGTTTAGACTTAGGTTAGTAATATTTTGGAAATAGTGAAATAATGTTATGCCTTTTCTAAAATATTGTTGTTTATCTTTATTGACTTCCCAAATAATAATATTTTTTTTAAAAAAATTACTGTTTACAGTTATCTACTTCCAAAACAAAATAACCTTTCTCGAATTATAATATGCCTTTTCCAAAACATTACTGTTTACAATTATCTACTTCCGAAAAAAATAACCTTTCTCGAATTATAATATATCTTTTCCAAAAAAATTAATATTTTCAATTATCTACTTCCGAAATAAAATAACCTTTCTCGAATTATAAGCTTATATTCGACAGACAATCCCATTTGATCGATGACGCGGAAGCCCATTCGATCGAATCCCATTCGGCAGAAATCCCATTCGGCCGAAAATCCCATTCGACAGAAATGCCATGCGGTCGGAAATCCCATTCGACAGATTGGTCATGTGAACGCATCCCATTCGGAATAAATGAATTCGTCTATATCCGATTCCACACACCGAACCTAAGCTCACCTAACCGAACCAAACCGAACCGAACCGAACCTAACCTAACCTAACCTAACCTAACCGAACCGAACCGAACCTAACCGAACCTAGCCTAACCAAACCTATCCTAAGCTAACCTAACCTAACCTAACCTAACCTAAGCTAAGCTAACCTAACCTAGCCGAACTTAACCTAACCGAACCTAACCGAACCGAACCGAACCGAACCTAACCTAACCTAACCCTAACCTAACCTATTCTAACCTAACCTAACCTAACCCTAACCTAACCTATTTTAACCTAACCTAAGCTAACCTAACCCAACCGAACCGAACTTAACCTAACCTACCCAAACCGAACCGAACCGAACCTAACCTAACCTAACCCTAACCTAACCTAAGCTAACCTAAGCTAACCTAACCTAAGCTAACCTAACCTAAGCTAACCTACCTAACCTAACGTATCCTAACCTAACCTAAGCTAAGCTAACCTAAGCTAAGCTAACCTAACCTAACCTAACCTAACCTAGGCCAACCTAGAAAAAAAGAATATTTTGGAAAAGGCCCATGTTTATTTTTCAAGGACCTTAATAAATATAGCATTATAAAATGCGAAATCGCACCAATGGGAAATTCGCTCCATTGAGACTTCTGTCCAACAGGAATGGGAAGTCTGCTCAATGGGAATTAGGTCCATTGAACGACTTATTTTTTATTTCGGTCCAATGGAATTTCGTTCCAATGGAATTCTGTTCAATGGTTATATACCAATTATAATATGGCTTTTCCAAAAAATTACTGCTTACAATTATCTATTTCCGAAATAAAATAACCTTTCTCGAATTATAATATACCTTTTCCTAAAAGTTATTGTTTACAATATCAACTTCCGAAATAAAATAACCTTTCTCGAATTATAATATGCCTTTTTCCAAAAAATTATTGTTTACAATTATCAACTTCTGAAAGAAAATAATCATGTTCGAATCATTTTTCTATCCTGCTATGAGAATTGTAAACTGATACAGCCTGAAGAATAGTACAATATTTAAGTGTACTTTTAAAAAAATTCATAGTAGATCACATAACTGATTAAATGATCACAGAAAAAGGTAGTTTTTGAAACCAACGAATACAACTGTATTGTTAATAAATGCGCAAAACTCAACACAAACACTGCTATTGCGCAAAACTCAACACAAACACTGCTATTTCGCAAAATAACAGCCGCTATTTCTAAAAGGGCAGTTTTGAAAAACACCGCTGTTTTTTGGAATTGCGGTTGCTATTTCGAGAACTGCTCTACCGGGACTGCTCATACGAGGTACACCCCTTTTATCAGGGTTCATACGAAATTTCCAAAGCCAATTTCCCTGACATTTCCATTGTCTCCAGAGTACTTCTGATAAATTTCCAGGTGCATTTTTTATATTGGAGGAGTGTTATAATTTCAAATAGGGTTACCACACTATACCTACATCACCATATGTTTACCACTCTTTGCTAGGTTATTCTGAAAGAGCGGTAGTTCTGTTAGATAAGACTTCATACTGCTCTTAATGTATAAGGAGGGTTTTTTGTTTGGATGTAGTTTTTTTTGTATTGTATTAACTTTTTTGAAAAAAAATTACACAGAACTACAATTCGGGCCCTTAATGTGTGGTTAAATTTCAAAGAGATCTATTGATTAGTTTATTTTATATAAAATAAAGTTGCTAAGGGTGCTTTTCCTTTCCATAAAATTAATCACAGATTTTGACGAAAAACTGGAAATTTTCTCATAGTAATAACATGGGAAAAATTTGTAGTAACAGCCAAAGTTTCTCCAAGAAGTTATATCAGTATCTCAGAGAGAAGATATAAATTCGCCAGATTTCCAGCTTTATCTCCAGTCCTAACGTAGGTCCGCAGTCAATCCCCGTCTCTAAATTACAACCAGCATCTTATTGGTTCTTGAAAACTCACGTCAGCGCGACGACGCGAGTGAGGAAAATTTCCGACTGACGAGAGCGAAATAGCCCGGCGCCTCCTTTTACGTCCCCCCCTTGTATTTTGAAAGGGGGACTGGGACTATGGCACGCGAATACAAAGGCATCTTATATCATCTCTCTGAGATACTGATATAACTTCTTGGTTTCTCGACCATTTTTTGAAGACTATATGTTCAATAGGTCTGAAAACAGTTTTAAATGAAAGGTTGAACATTAAACTTGTGCCTTTTGAAGTTTCATTAAAAACAATTAAGTTTTACTATTGTTTTTTATAGTTTTAATTACATGCTCTGACTTACGTGGTTTACCCTGAAACTATGGAACTTGCAACTTTTTAGCATGAGTTATGTAGAGTATGAAGCCACTCTTGGACTTAAGTCGTTTTACCGCGGATATAGTCAAATTATTAGAAAAAATAGCTAGCTTAATGAACATTTTAACTTTTCCCTATACAGATTACAGCTAATTAAACTGGATTGACAATAAAATAATATTAAACTTGATTACCTTTTAAAGTAGATTAAACTAGATTATTAGTTAAAGTTAATTAAACTAGATTCTCAAATAAAGATAAAAAACTAAATTACGAATTTAAGGTATTTAAACTAGATTACCATTTAAACGTACTTAAAATAAATTATCAATTAGAGGTAATTAACTAGATTACAAATTCAGGGTAATAATTCTAGATTACAAATTCAGGGTAATAATTCTAGTTTTCAAATTCAGGGTATAAATTCTAAATTACAAATTCAGGGTAATAATTCTAGATTACAAATTCAGGGTAATAATTCTAGATTACCAATTAAGGGTAATAATTCTAGATTACCAATTAAGGGTAATAATTCTAGATTACCAATTAAGGGTAATTAATCTACCTTACCAATTAAGGGTAATTAATCTACCTTACCAATTAAAGGTAATTAATCTACATTACCAATTAAGGGTAATTAATCTACATTACCAATTAAGGGTAATTAATCTACATTACCAATTAAGGGTAATTAATCTACATTACCAATTAAGGGTAATTAATCTACATTACCAATTAAGGGTAATTAATCTACATTACCAATTAAGGGTAATTAATCTACATTACCAATTAAGGGTAATTAATCTACATTACCAATTAAGGGTAATTAATCTACATTATCAATTAAGGGTAATTAATCTACATTATCAATTAAGGGTAATTAATCTACATTATAAATTAAGGGTAATTAATGTACATTACCAATTAAGGGTAATTAATCTACATTACCAATTAAGGGTAATTAATCTACATTACAAATTAAGGGTAATTAATCTACATTACCAATTAAGGTTAATTAATCTACATTACCAATTAGGGTTAATTAATCTAAATTACCAATTAAGGGTAATTAATCTAAATTACCAATTAAGGGTAATTAATCTACATTACCAATTAAGGGTAATTAATCTACATTACCAATTAAGGTTAATTAATCTAAATTACCAATTAAGGGTAATTAATCTACATTAACAATTAAGGATAATTAATCTAAATTACCAATTAAGGGTAATTAATCTAAATTACCAATTAAGGGTAATTAATCTACATTACCAATTAAGGGTAATTAATCTACATTACCAATTAAGGTTAATTAATCTAAATTACCAATTAAGGGTAATTAATCTACATTAACAATTAAGGATAATTAATCTAAATTACCAATTAAGGGTAATTAATCTAAATTACTAATTAAGGGTAATTAGTCTAAATTACCAATTAAGGGTAATTAATAGAAATTACCAATTAAGGGTAATTAAACTAGATTACCGACGACTGGTAATTCAGATAGATTACCGACGATTGGTAATTCAGATAGATTACCGACGACTGGTAATTCAGATAGATTACCGACGACTGGTAATTAAGATAGATTACCGACGACTGGTAATTAAGCCTGATTACCGACGACTGGTAATTAAGCTAGGTTACCGACGACTGGTAGTTTAGCTAGATTACCGACGACTGATAATTAAGCCTGATTACCGACGACTGGTAATTAAGCCTGATTACCGACGACTGGTATAAAATCGGATTACCGACGACTGGTAATTAAGCCTGATAACCAACGACTGGAAAAAAATCGGATTACCGACGACTGGTTATTAAGCTAGGTTACCGACGACTGGTAATTAAGCTAGGTTACCGACGACTGGTAGTTAAGCTAGATTACCGACGACTGGTAGTTAAGCTAGATTACCGACGACTAATAATTAAGCTAGATTACCGACGACTAATAATTAAGCTAGTTTACCGACGACTGATAAATAAGCTAGTTTACCGACGACTGGTAAATAAGCAAGATTACCGACGGCTGGTATTTAAGCCAGATTCTCGACGGCTGAGAATTAAGCCAGATTACCAACGGCTGGTAATTAAGCCAGATTACCGACGATTGGTAATTAAGCCAGATTACCGACGATTGGTAATTAAGCCAGATTACCGACGATTGGTAATTAAGCCAGATTACCGACGATTGGTAATTAAGCCAGATTACCGACGATTGGTAATTAAGCCAGATTACCGACGATTGGTAATTAAGCCAGATTACCGACGATTGGTAATTAAGCCAGATTACCGACGATTGGAAATTAAGCCAGATTACCGACGATTGGTAATCAAGACAGATTACCGACGATTGGTAATAAAGCTAGATTACCGACGACTGGTTATTAAGCTAGAATACCGACGACTGGTTATTAAGCTAGAATACCGACGATTGGTTATTAAGCTAGTATACCGACGACTGGTAATTAGGCTAGATTACCGACGACTGGTGATTAAGATAGAATACCGACGACTGGTAATTAAGATAGATTACCGACGACTGGTAATTAAGATAGATTACCGACGACTGGTTATTAAGAAAGATTACCGACGACTGGTTATTAAGCCAGAATACCGACGATTGGTAATTAGGCTAGATTACCGACGACTGGTAATTAAGCTAGAGTACCGACGACTGGTAATTAGGCTAGATTGCCGACGACTGGTAATTAAGCTAGATTATCGACGAATGGTATTTAGGCTAGATTGCCGACGACTGGTAATTAAGCTAGATTATCGACGAATGGTATTTAGGCTAGATTGCCGACGACTGGTAATTAGGCTAGATTGCCGACGACTGGTAATTAAGCTAGATTATCGACGAATGGTATTTAGGCTAGATTGCCGACGACTGGTAATTAGGCTAGATTGCCGACGACTGGTAATTAAGCTAGATTATCGACGAATGGTATTTAGGCTAGATTGCCGACGACTGGTAATTAGACTAGATTGCCGACGAATGGTATTTAGGCTAGATTGCCGACGACTGGTAATTAGGCTAGATTGCCGACAACTGGTAATTAGGTTAGATTGCCGACGACTTTTAATCAGGCAAAATTACTGACGATCGATAATTAACCTAGATTACTGACGACTGGAAATTTATCTTGATTACCGACTACTTGTAATTAAGCAGGATTATCGACGTCTGAAAATTAAGCCAGATCACCGATGGACGCGCAACGCCCTAAGACCTTTTCTCTCCTATGTTTTCTGAACAATTTTAATTAATATAAGACTGAAGTGACAGATATTAAACAAAACTGTCATTGTAGACAAAGACTGGAAAGTGTAAAAGATAAGTTTTCATGCGGTTTTATTTATCAGCTCTCACCTTCGAAAACTTTACAATTGAAGAATACGTTTTGTTAAGTTTTCTCTTTATAGGGCCAAATTCTCTACCTTATTGTAAGTTTTTATGGGGCGCCGTTTCGGACAAAATTCACATAAAATGGATATCAATAATTTAAGAACGGACATCAATAATTTAAGAACGGATATCAATAATTTAAGAACGGATATCAATAATTTAAGAACGGATATCAATAATTTAGGAACGGACATCAATAATTTAGGAACAGACATCAATAATTTAGGAACGGATATCAATAATTTAGGAACGGATATCAATAATTTAGGTGAGGACATCAATAATTTAGGAACGGATATCAATAATTTAGGAACGGACATCAATAATTTAGGAACGGACATCAATAATTTAGGAACGGACATCAATAATTTAGGAACGGACATCAATAATTTAGGAACGGACATCAATAATTTAGGAACGGACATCAATAATTTTAGAAAGGACATCAATAATTTAGGAACGGATATCAATAATTTAAGAACGGATATCAATAATTTAGGAACGGACATCAATAATTTAGGAACGGACATCAATAATTTAGGAACGGACATCAATAATTTAGGAACGGACATCAATAATTTAGAAACGGACATCAATAATTTAGGAACGGATATCAATAATTTAGGAACGGATATCAATAATTTAGGAACGGACATCAATAATATAGGAACGGATATCAATAATTTAGGAACGGACATCAATAATTTAGGAACGGATATCAATCATTTAAGAACGGATATCAATAATTTAGGAACGGATATCAATAATTTAGGAACGGATATCAATAATTTAGGAACGGACATCAATAATTTAGGAACGGACATCAATAATTTAGGAACGGACATCAATAATTTAGGAACGGATATCAATAATTTAGGAACGGATATCAATAATTTAGGAACGGACATCAATAATTTAGGAATGGACATCAATAATGGACAAATTTGTGGTTTGTGTTGTTTCTCTTGGCTATATCATCTTACCTAAACTTGGATAAGGACGACTTACCACGTCGGCCTCCCTTTAAATACTAACACCTTCGATAGTCAAGCACAAAACAAAACCAACTACCACTCTAAGTTCACGAAATTAATTTATTATCATTAATCATTCAAATACTAATAATAAATTGTAATCATTAATTTGCCATTTACTTATTTACATAAATTTACATAGTACAAAATATTTATATTGACCATACCATGAGTTGTACCATAAAATTGTATGTTGCGTCGAGGGGTTAGCCACTCCGATGGTCGCGCAAAGTAAAAAAAATAAACCGAAAAGTGAAAAACACGGTAGAAATGGAATCGGATGGGGAAAGCTTTACCTTTCAGTGTAAAACTTAAGCAAAGAAAGAGAGGTACACTGGTAAGCGGCGCCGGCCGGTCTGCCGTCGAACAATGCCCAAAGGTGGTCTAATTACAATTTTAACTAACCTATGTTAACATCTACGCATTACAATTTTAACTAATCTATGTTAAAATGTGTGCATTACGGGTTTTATAAAAAAAGTGTAAAGTTATATATCAGTCGCGTTCCTCTCTCTAACACTACAAGTTTCAGTGAAAACAGTTTAACGTTTTGTTAAGTTACTTTCCGAAACATTTTCGGGAATTTTTTATGGTTTTGTGAAACCTTTGGTCAGTGAAAACCAGCCTTTATTATTCGGAAATTTGGCCCGTGCAAACCAGCCTTTTAGAACCTAGAGAGAAAAATACTTTCCCACGCTATGTAGTTTACCCGTACTTTAAAACTTCGGTTGCAGTTGAACAGATTTTTTCCCACGATTTTGGAAGTTTCCACCAGGGCGACCGAGCAGTACCGCTTAGCAGCAATATACTAAAGAAAGGGCATTGCGTCTTGAATCTTTGACTTAGCTCTTCAAACTTAACTGTAGGAGTTTTTCAGTTATTTCTAGAAGTACAGGAATTAACCTGATGGACTCCAATAGACGAGATACATTAGATCAGTCAGTTTTAAGAGAAACTTTACAAAGTATAATTGCTATCGGAAGTGAAAGACTATTAGAGACGCTGAATTCTAATGTAACGGCTTTACCCGTACCAAATCGTGGGAATGCCGTTGATAGAAATTCAAGTGAAGGAGCGATTGGGACTGAATTAAGACGTGTATTTAGGCCTAATACGAATCGCGAACTCGATAATTCACCAGTACCAAGGCAGCAACCTTCACCAGAGGTACGGACAAGGCCACACGTATCGCGAGTCCCGAGTTTCAATTTTACGATGAGTTCAAAGACTACAAGGAAAACTATTGCTAGGTAATTATGGTACTGTTTTAAATATTAGAAGTTGAATAATTGAAAAATAATATTTACAGGAAGAGAAACCAAAAGGATGAGGCTTCCTTTCAAAAAGAGGTGGTTCTCTTAGATGGTCCTAGCTGTGAGAGTAGTATACAAAAGAGTCTTTCGCGTCAGTGACACCCAGTTGACGCCTGACACCCAGTTGACGCCTGACACCCAGTTGACGCCTGACACCCTGTTGACGCCTGACACCCTGTTGACGCCTGACACCCCGTTGACGTCTGACACCGAATTGGCGCCTGACACCAAGATGGCGTCCTCACGCCAGATTTTTTGGCGGGGAAAACCAGGGGAAAGCTTGACACCATGTTGACTTTGTGAATGGCGTGGAAATTTTCAATTTCGGCGTGGAAAACCAGGGGAAAGCTTGACACCAAGTTGGCGCCGTTGCCGCTGTTGACGCCGTTATCACTGAAGTCGCTTCAATCTCCCCTTTGACGCCAGATATTCAATGCGCGCCTTATCCTTATTGACTTTGATAAGGGAAAACATATGTTAGGCTTAAGACTAAGCGCCATATTTCCACAACTTCTCCTGAAACTAGAATTCAATTATGGCGCCAGATATTTGTGGGCGCCTTATTGACTTTGACAATGTGGCGGGGAAATACGTATGGAAAAATACGCGACCAATGGGGGTAAATAAGTGTGGGGAATTTTTCGTTTTCAATGGCGTCTTCTTATTTTCAAATCAATACGTTACACTTATCTGTCTAAAAATATCTAGGTATATTGGCTCGAATTTCTTAAATACGGCGCTGGAACCGTTATCTTAAATAGTATCCCTACACCTGCTTCAAATAGCGTATCATTAACGTAAGCCAAAACAGAGACGTACAATACAATGTGTTTGACCTAAAATATATTATTGGAATACACTATGTTAGGCTTAACATTTTTAACGAAGTAGGCGGGGAATATGAACGGAAAAAAGAGTGTTCGGTTTTCGGATACGACGGTGTACGTGATTCCTCAAGAGGACAGGGTGAACCATGAATTTCGTAACCTGCAATGGTTTAGAATGCAATTAAAGTGTAAATACGAATACATATTATCCCCGATATTGGAGTTGAAAATTGAACTTTTCGCTAACCCTTGTCTTACACGCGACTCGAGGCTTTCTACGTCACGTTAACTTTCGACAACGTGGTGGGAGGGGGAAATTATATATGTTAGGCTTAGAGATTAAGTGTCATATCGTCGTTCGTCAACGTGTTTGAGGATACCATGGTAAATACCCGGGTTCAGAGCGTCACGGTAAATTCCCGTTACGTCGTTGATTGAGAAAATACACCCATCATATCTTGGGTTATCGTCTCGCGATAAGATCCTATAAAAGACGCGGTAGTTTAAAAGATAAGTCATTTTACGACTCTTCAAGCTTTTCACCCCAGCTAACGATATCCACGTGTCATCACTTAGAAATGGACTCAGTTAAATTGTAAGTATGTTCTTAACAATATAGTTAACCCTTGCATGTCCATTTGTATCCAGACTTATAATTAGAGTATTCGGTTAATTTTTTCTCCATCAGGGACGGATCAAAAGCGTTCTCCGAAACTGACAATACGCCGGACACGCCTTCCTGTCCTATCTGCTGTAGTGAGGATGGTAGAATGAATTCACCCATTACTTTAGAAGCCGCCGTTAGACGAAACAACTTAAGACGAATTGAAAAATTTGGTGCTATCGGATGGGATAAAGATTACGGAAAATCCGAAAGGACTGCAGATCCCGAAACGGG
The DNA here is from genome assembly GCF_054372755.1 of Phalangium opilio. Taxonomy (NCBI): domain Eukaryota; kingdom Metazoa; phylum Arthropoda; class Arachnida; order Opiliones; family Phalangiidae; genus Phalangium; species Phalangium opilio. The sequence goes on along the minus strand of NW_028324217.1, from coordinate 11,430,297 downwards.
GGATTTACTAATAAACCCCATACCGAATGAAGTCTATAATGTAGACGATGGTGAAGGTTATATATGGCAATACGTTAATGGCCCTAATATAAATTTTGGTTTGAAACACTTAGCGATGTACAGATTACTAACTTCTACAGTACAATTACCCGCAGGGTCATTAATTGACATGTATGCTAGACAGTTTCCATGTATCATAAATAAGAAGACCCATCAATTCAAATTGGAAGAATTTGCGGGAGATACTATCCTCGAATTTCCCGTACACCTCACACCACACAAAATGTACGGAATGCCAAACCCAAATATTTGCCATTTAGGGAGTTGTCACCCCCGCAATGAGGGGGAATGTAAATTTCGCACCTTTTATTACGGTGGATACGAATTTCATTGTCCATATCAGTACTTGAGAGTTCTGAACTTAGCTCTTCATATGTGTATGTTTATGGTATACAAAACTAACAAAACCGTAAGGAAAAATTATAGTGATGAAAACGACCTAGCTACGCATTATATATTCAAGGCCCTGCAGATTTGCAGGTTAGCCAAGTGTCTGTGTGATAACACTCACAGTTTAATGTTTCACGAAGTTCATTATCACATGAGATCCAATGACGCGAATAATTATTTCGCGAATAAGTATTTCGCAGACTTTCTTTAACTATGATTACCCCCGATCGGTTAAGCGAGGGAGTATAGTGTTTCAATAAAACGTGTTTGAAAATGCTGTGAAATTAATAGTTTAAACGATGTTAAAGCGCGAATAATAATTTCGCGAATAAGTATTTCGCAGACTTTCTTTAATTAATAAAACGTTTGTAAGTTCGACATTTTGTAGGCGAAGCATAGTGTTAAATGCTAAATAATATTTGTAGAATCTCGAATAAAAAGAAAATGGTTGAATGATATGGGTTTCTAATTATTTTACGTAGGTTTAATATAATTAATATTTTAAGCCCATTTTAAAACCTTAAATTTTGGCCATTTATTTAATTTTCAGCATTAATTCACATATCAAACGATATATATCAATAATAAGTACATCTGACATCACTAAAATACAATGAAACCCGGGAGTATTATTCACACGTACCCATCTCACGGTCCATGAAATCTTGTACATCACGGTATTCTTGGCTTGTTAAATCATCCATCTCGTCGGAATCTGGGAAATGCTCAATCATGAGATTGGTAGCCCTGACACTTCCATCCAATGTCTGTGGTAAATCATATTCTATTGAAAATACGCGTGTCCATCTGTTTTTGCATTGGAGTTTTTCTGTTCCAAAGTGGTTAAATGATATTTTGAAATTTCAACGTAAGATCGAAAAGGCGATGATACTGATAAAAGAGATGCGGAATTATTAGGCGTTGCACTTTATAATTTATCATCAATAAAATTTCCATTTATCGAACTGATAAGAAAGTGTGTCTTGAGAAGATCTTTACTGATAAAATAAACAAACTGGGATAAATTCTGCGTTCAAAGCCCTGGTTTATATTGCAAACAAGATTAGCAATTGTTAATTGCTCACCAATGAGTTTTGACTAGTATTACGTGTCTAATGGTCTCCTCGAAACGTCGTGATGTACCGAGGTTTTGGTTATGATAGTATTAAATCACGATTGAAATCAAATGGGTTTATTTCTTGGTAATCATCCACATTTGTTGCGTTAATGAACCAATTACTGTTAACATTCGTGTGATCAACATTCACACACTGTTGAGATCCGCGAGAAGTATTTATATTCTTACAAAATTTATATAAATATTAAACACATTACTTACAATTGTACTTTTGTCATTTCATGAACGTTCAACTGCTTTTTAGTTCCTTTGAATGTGATTTGAACCACATTTTAGTAGTTTAACAAAACTTTGATCCACTTTCTTAGTCGTATTAGTTCGCTTTCAATTGAATTCTTTCATTTCACATCAGTTTCATCCGAATTTTAGTAGATTAACAACACTTTCGACCACTTTTTCGCCATTCAACTTCATTATCTGTTTTATAATAGTCATATATTAACAATATCGGATATATTTAAGTCGAATAACGAAACGTTTACTAAACATTTAGCGAAACTTTAACCAATTTTAGTGTTTTGCCGATACTTTTAATTGAATTATAGACATTTCATGACACTTTCAACCGCTTTTTTAGTTTCTTGTGAACAAAACTTTATCGAAATTCAGTCACTTGAAAACGTTCTCTATTACGTAAATACCTATAAACATATTAGAAACCAAACTGCAATAATATCAAAACATAAATTAATGTTAATGAGGAGATGGTGTTTCATTGATTTTCTTGTATTTAGTCTGAACTTTGAAATCATCCATTTTACACTACGTATCTTTCACCTTGAAAAATCGTTTTCGATATAAACTTTTGCAGTAGGATTAGGAATTTATCAAGAGTTCTAAATCTCACAATACTAAAGTAATTTAAAATTATAAATTAATGTATCCCGGTTAGGAGTAAGACGTTTATATTCTAGGAATTCATACATTATTAGCTAATAAGGTATTCAACACATTTATATCACATTAGAATTTTAGTTATGGAACTTTGAAATTCGATTTCAAAACCATAGAAATTAGTAAAGCGATGTAGAATTTCGGCAAAAGTAATTAAATCGCCCCGACGGACTTATGGGCTCACGTGCAACGCCGGGTACCTTTGCTGCTAGTATATATGTTTCTGAGAATTGAATTAATTATTATTTTAAGCTAATTTTTAATTATTTGTAGGCCTATTTTAAATCTTATCTCCATATTTACCATCAACGCTGAATGAACAAATTAGTTTAGAAAGACAGATATTTCGTATTGATGTAAAAGAAAAACATTTTACAATTTCTTTCGACGCGTAAGTAAATATTTCCCCTAAACACCACACAAATTTCGAAAGATGTTAATCTTATTTCCAACAGACCGATATTGCGAGGATGTCAATCCCTCTTCCCACGCAGAAATGTCTGAACAGAAATGGGGACGTTTGAACAGAAAAAGGGAGAAATTGAACAGAAATTGGGGGAAACTTTGAACATAAATAGTGAAACTTTAAACATAAATAGTGAAACTTTGAACATAAATAGTGAAACATGGAACAGAAATAGTGAAACATTGAACAAAAATAGTGAAACTTTGAACAGAAATAGTGAAACTTTGAACAGAAATAGTGAAACTTTAAACAGAAATAGTGAAACTTTGAACAGAAATAGTGTAACATTGAACAAAAATAGTGAAACATAGAACAGAAATAGTGAAACTTTGACAAGAAATAGTGAAACTTTGAACAGAAATAGTGAATTTTTGAACATAAATATATGTTTCCCCTAAACAGCACACAAATATCGGAAGATGTTAATCTTATTTCCGAAACGCAACAAACAGATATTGCGAAGAAATCAAACCCTCTTCCCGCGCGCATGATTAAACATCAGATAAAAAGAATGGAAATGTTCTTCTTCTTCTAATCATGTCTAGTAAACAATAGTGTGGTTAAGTTGATTGAAAACGTTTTTCGCAAGATGTAAATCTTATTTCCGAAACACAACAAATATTGCGAATAAATCAATCCCTCTCCCCACGTGCATTTATTCGATTATAATTGAAACCTAAGATAAAACGGATGGTTTATAAGACGTGGTAGGTCAAAGGAAGAAGTCATTTACGACTCTTCAAACTTTCTACCTCGACTAACGAAATTCACGTGTTAACCCAAAGAAATGGACTCAGTTAAATTGTAAGTATACTCTTAACAATGTATACCCATCCCTTTACACTTATATTTAGAGAATTCACTTAATAATTTATTAGTAATTTATGGGTATGGTTTTTAGTGTGTAGAATTTCATGAGGGGTTATTGGATGTGGGGTTTGATTGGGGTTAGTGTGAGGAACTTCGTTATTTTAGACGGGCTACTCTGTGAAATAGCGAATAAGTTAATAATTTTCAAGTACGTACAGTAAGTGATGGTATATTTAGTTAAGGTGTAATTGTATGATGTAATAACATTCCACCATTCTAATCTATATTTCCGTTTATTTGTATACCCGACCATAGAAATGTCCTTTCAGCCCAAGGGGATGGACTTGAGGGGTCTAAGGTGACGTCTGGGGTTGCATACCCCTTTGTTCCTGATTCTTTCCGTCCTGCCGGTGACAACCCTCCTACCTCGTCGCATTCCTGCATCCTTACCCTCGATGACTTAACAGACCAGGAAAATCAGACCCTACATGATCTCATGGATCGATTTGAGTGTGTCGCTGCGATTAAAGAGTATGACCAACCAGATGTCATCACGCTGCCTGACACACCGCCTCCGAAAGTTTCTTGTTACATCTGCGATAAATGGTTTGACGACCTTGATGTTTTGAACATCCACATGCTTGAGCATTTCCCAGATTCCGACGAGATGGATGATTTAACAAGCCAAGAATACCGTGATGTACAAGATTTCATGGACCGTGAGATGGGTACGTGTGAATAATACTCCCGGGTTTCATTGTATTTTAGTGATGTCAGATGTACTTATTATTGATATATATCGTTTGATATGTGAATTAATGCTGAAAATTAAATAAATGGCCAAAATTTAAGGTTTTAAAATGGGCTTAAAATATTAATTATATTAAACCTACGTAAAATAATTAGAAACCCATATCATTCAACCATTTTCTTTTTATTCGAGATTCTACAAATATTATTTAGCATTTAACACTATGCTTCGCCTACAAAATGTCGAACTTACAAACGTTTTATTAATTAAAGAAAGTCTGCGAAATACTTATTCGCGAAATTATTATTCGCGCTTTAACATCGTTTAAACTATTAATTTCACAGCATTTTCAAACACGTTTTATTGAAACACTATACTCCCTCGCTTAACCGATCGGGGGTAATCATAGTTAAAGAAAGTCTGCGAAATACTTATTCGCGAAATAATTATTCGCGTCATTGGATCTCATGTGATAATGAACTTCGTGAAACATTAAACTGTGAGTGTTATCACACAGACACTTGGCTAACCTGCAAATCTGCAGGGCCTTGAATATATAATGCGTAGCTAGGTCGTTTTCATCACTATAATTTTTCCTTACGGTTTTGTTAGTTTTGTATACCATAAACATACACATATGAAGAGCTAAGTTCAGAACTCTCAAGTACTGATATGGACAATGAAATTCGTATCCACCGTAATAAAAGGTGCGAAATTTACATTCCCCCTCATTGCGGGGGTGACAACTCCCTAAATGGCAAATATTTGGGTTTGGCATTCCGTACATTTTGTGTGGTGTGAGGTGTACGGGAAATTCGAGGATAGTATCTCCCGCAAATTCTTCCAATTTGAATTGATGGGTCTTCTTATTTATGATACATGGAAACTGTCTAGCATACATGTCAATTAATGACCCTGCGGGTAATTGTACTGTAGAAGTTAGTAATCTGTACATCGCTAAGTGTTTCAAACCAAAATTTATATTAGGGCCATTAACGTATTGCCATATATAACCTTCACCATCGTCTACATTATAGACTTCATTCGGTATGGGGTTTATTAGTAAATCCCCCGTTTCGGGATCTGCAGTCCTTTCGGATTTTCCGTAATCTTTATCCCATCCGATAGCACCAAATTTTTCAATTCGTCTTAAGTTGTTTCGTCTAACGGCGGCTTCTAAAGTAATGGGTGAATTCATTCTACCATCCTCACTACAGCAGATAGGACAGGAAGGCGTGTCCGGCGTATTGTCAGTTTCGGAGAACGCTTTTGATCCGTCCCTGATGGAGAAAAAATTAACCGAATACTCTAATTATAAGTCTGGATACAAATGGACATGCAAGGGTTAACTATATTGTTAAGAACATACTTACAATTTAACTGAGTCCATTTCTAAGTGATGACACGTGGATATCGTTAGCTGGGGTGAAAAGCTTGAAGAGTCGTAAAATGACTTATCTTTTAAACTACCGCGTCTTTTATAGGATCTTATCGCGAGACGATAACCCAAGATATGATGGGTGTATTTTCTCAATCAACGACGTAACGGGAATTTACCGTGACGCTCTGAACCCGGGTATTTACCATGGTATCCTCAAACACGTTGACGAACGACGATATGACACTTAATCTCTAAGCCTAACATATATAATTTCCCCCTCCCACCACGTTGTCGAAAGTTAACGTGACGTAGAAAGCCTCGAGTCGCGTGTAAGACAAGGGTTAGCGAAAAGTTCAATTTTCAACTCCAATATCGGGGATAATATGTATTCGTATTTACACTTTAATTGCATTCTAAACCATTGCAGGTTACGAAATTCATGGTTCACCCTGTCCTCTTGAGGAATCACGTACACCGTCGTATCCGAAAACCGAACACTCTTTTTTCCGTTCATATTCCCCGCCTACTTCGTTAAAAATGTTAAGCCTAACATAGTGTATTCCAATAATATATTTTAGGTCAAACACATTGTATTGTACGTCTCTGTTTTGGCTTACGTTAATGATACGCTATTTGAAGCAGGTGTAGGGATACTATTTAAGATAACGGTTCCAGCGCCGTATTTAAGAAATTCGAGCCAATATACCTAGATATTTTTAGACAGATAAGTGTAACGTATTGATTTGAAAATAAGAAGACGCCATTGAAAACGAAAAATTCCCCACACTTATTTACCCCCATTGGTCGCGTATTTTTCCATACGTATTTCCCCGCCACATTGTCAAAGTCAATAAGGCGCCCACAAATATCTGGCGCCATAATTGAATTCTAGTTTCAGGAGAAGTTGTGGAAATATGGCGCTTAGTCTTAAGCCTAACATATGTTTTCCCTTATCAAAGTCAATAAGGATAAGGCGCGCATTGAATATCTGGCGTCAAAGGGGAGATTGAAGCGACTTCAGTGATAACGGCGTCAACAGCGGCAACGGCGCCAACTTGGTGTCAAGCTTTCCCCTGGTTTTCCACGCCGAAATTGAAAATTTCCACGCCATTCACAAAGTCAACATGGTGTCAAGCTTTCCCCTGGTTTTCCCCGCCAAAAAATCTGGCGTGAGGACGCCATCTTGGTGTCAGGCGCCAATTCGGTGTCAGACGTCAACGGGGTGTCAGGCGTCAACAGGGTGTCAGGCGTCAACAGGGTGTCAGGCGTCAACTGGGTGTCAGGCGTCAACTGGGTGTCAGGCGTCAACTGGGTGTCACTGACGCGAAAGACTCTTTTGTATACTACTTGTGAGACCGTGCCAAAAGGATCTAGGAAACTTGAGTTGCATAAAGCCGGACTTATTGTGGATGCGATGACGTTTAAAAAGTCCTGGACACAGGATCAGATATTACAAGAGATTCGAGACGAATTTCATGAGAAAATCAACGATGATACCGAGTTGGTAACTTTTTTATACGTGCTAACATGAGTTAATAATATGCTAGCTCCCTATAAGTTACTCAGACTCCATAGGCGTAGTGCATCCATCGATTTCTTCCAACTTCGTGCGGGGAAGGGGGAGGCGGGAAAAAAATCCGAATGTTGTGCTCTCTCTTGTCGAAAAAATTCCCTCTTTTCTGTCTGTTTTGATCTAATTTCCTTGAATAATGCCGTTCTGTTTAAAATACATTTGTCTCAAAAATTAGAGAACGATCCCATTGCGAATTAAAAAATCCAATCCATCGAGTTAGGTCTGGACTGTTTAATTAACAGAGATCCGAGGCTTCCGACTATTGAATGAAATATTCGGCTGCTTAAATAACTCTAATACCATTCGTTAGCTCCCACTGCACGCACTTCCGGGGAAAAACCGGAAAGAACGGTAAATAAAATTTTCGTTCAAGCAGATCCTCCTTGGTTCAAGTGGCGGCCGCAGAGTGTCGCATATAGTTGGGAAGCCGGCGGCCCGGGAGAAAACGCGGGAGTATAAAAATGAATTGCCTGAAGGACCTAGCATATTATTAACTCATGGTACTAGCTAAAACGTAACCAAGAGTTCATAAAACGGGGAAGTGGCAAAATAAGGCTTTCTCCATAACCTCTTGAAGCTTTATGGCAGACTCATTAGTCATATACTAGTACCGAAACCGAAAAGGCTTGACATATTATGAAGTTATGTTCAACACTTTTTCCTTGCCCTAACAGCTAGAGTATATAGATACTTGCTTAAGTTGCTTATACATATCCTGCTATTGTAGTAACTGTGTCTGTAATGTGTAGCTGGGTTGGTGTACAGACCGGCGGCCTAGTCTTGGAAAAAGGGTCATCTTTAGACGCGAAATATTTCCTCTGTTTTAAGCATAATGGCTCAATTGCACGAGTTTAATGCTTTCTTGTTATTTTCGCAGCCTTGAATTATTAGTTCCATGCAGAAGCCGCCTAGTGAAACCGAAGCTTGGAAAAGGCATGGTCGTATCTGGCGCTACAATTTCTACTATTTGGAAGCAGAGGGTTTTGTACGTCCGCCCATCAAGAACTATTCTGTCTAAAAGCGACGAAGATATTGTATCTGACGAGGAATTACCAGATATTAACACATGTACTTCGTCCGAAAATAATATTGTCGCTAAATCTCACGATGAAATGGACCAAGATCTTGAAACTGAACCACATGTGCAAAGCGGAACAAATCAATCGAATACTGAACCACGCCTCGAAGTTTCTCTGTTGCCATCATGTTCCACTACTACCCTGCCGCAAGATTTGCCATCAACTTCTTCCGGAGTTAACAATGAACAATCTTTTTACACATCAGATATGTATACTGAATTTCTTGGTTTTATAAGCGACGATCTTTACTCATCTGAAGATGCCGTTGGCCCTGAAGGAGAGGAGCTCTTAAACCCGACTTTCTCATGCGGTGGTTCAAATGTAGAGAATTCGAATGTAGAAGATGAAGTTGAAATTTCCGCTTCAGAAATTTTAAAAGATCTCGCCCAACAAATTAATTGCGAGAAAATATCTCTCTTCAACATAAATCGTAGAAGAATTTTAGATGGCGCATTAAGGGGATTTAAAAAGAAAGGGTTTAGACCAGAAAACAAAATTTCCGTATGTTTTTCTGACGATTTGCATACCGCCGAAGGAGCAATTGACGCTGGAGGACCGAAACGGGAATTTCTGCGCCTTCTTTTAAAGGACCTTCTTTCAAGTCATCTTTTCTGTGGAACTGAAAACTGCAAGTACCTCAACATGAGTCTGTCAGCTATGAAAGAGGATTTATACTTCTATGCAGGAATGGCGGTTTCGCTTTCCCTTATTCATGGAGGCCCAGGGCCAAGATGTTTTTCACAAACGACATACAAGTCGTTGTTTGAAGACCCATCTAAAATCCCATTAAGCATTCAAGATGTCCAAGATTTCGATCTTCGCGATAAACTATATCGATTTCAGAATTGCCAAACCCTAGAAAGCCTGCAGAAAGCCGGGGAAGAACTGTCAGAATTAAGATATTTTTCTGGAAGCAGCAAAGCAATTCTAAGACTAGAAGATAAAGACGAAATATTAAATGACCTCTTGCGTGGGTGTGTTCTAATTAGGTGCTCTGAAGCACGTTCAAGATTCATTGTTGGACTTGAAACCTTGAATTTGTACGACATGATTAAGAGGAATCCCAAATCCTTCGAAAGTATATTTTGCTCCACTGAAGAATCGTTAACTGCCGCAACGTTTCTGAGATTGTGTGGAGTCATTAATTATTCCGAAAGAGGCAGCAATCAATTTGAAAAGGAAGTTGATACAATGACTTTCTTTCGAGAATACATCTATGACATGGAAGAAAATCCTTACGCTCTACAGCTCAAAGATGTTTTAATTTTTACCACTGGAATGGATGGCGAACCACCCTTGGGATTTGACGTTACACCATCCATAAATTTTATTCATACTGATGGTAAATACCCAGAAGCAAGTACCTGCTCCCTGCAGTTAAGTCTCCCTACTATCCATAAATCATACGACGAATTTAAAACAAACATGGATTTCGCCTTACTGAATACCTATGGATTTGGAAAATTCTAAAAAAAAGTTGTTAAAAGTAAACAACGGAAAGATAGTTTTGGTTTTCTCACTTGTTTAGTTTTCATTTGGCCCGAGCAAGGACCCCTTTTCGTTTAAAAAATAACTTTAATCATCTTTACTCTTATTTGAAAAATTGGTATTCCCAATTAGTAAATCCCAATAGAAATACATCCATTTAAAAATGACCAATGCCCAAAAATATTGTCAAGGTAAAAATATTATCTGTAACTCAACAAGTGTATTTGACTTTCATAAATGTAGTTATCTTTAGAATAAAAACGTCTTCATATAACAATCACATGTCTTTTTTCCCCCTGTAACAAATTTGTTCACCCTTATCACATTAGAAGTAAATACTATTTAAAGGGGTAGGTTCAGGTTTATCCGAGTAAGTCAAACTAATATAATTTTCTATAAATAACCCTTTAAGACATGTGAGTATCAGTAAAAATCACCGGAAATATTTTATTGCCACATTTCAAATCGGCCACCAATGTCAACCATTTCCTACCATTTTCTCGTTCCTTCGTGTTTGAGTACGTCCCTAATGGCCAGCGGAACGCAGTAGCCGAACCGAAAGAAGACTCGAAAGTATTTATTGCTGGCTCTACAAGAACAACACAGAATAGTTTAAACATTTCCCCGTGATTCCATTCTTTTGCCAGGCTAACTATTACTGCCGCGAGAGGGTTTCGAATCAGAAAATCCCGATACGTTTCACTTGTCGTATGCAAGTAGTATTATACTATTAGGCCTCATTCACACCAACTGACCTCTGTCGTTGCGACCGCCGGGTCAAAAGTCGGACGGAAGTATCGTTTCCCAAAATTCAATGGAATGTTCAGACGTCTTCCGACGCGACACAGCGCGGTTACGTCTGAGCATTCCAAAGAAATTTGGGAAACGATAGGTCCGTCCGACCTTTGACCCGGCGGTCGCAACGACAAAAGTCGGTTGGTGTGAATGAGGCCTTAAAGGTATATCCACACTACAGTTGGTTTGCAAGCTTTGCTCGCGCGCTTCGCTCACACTGTTCGCTTGTCTTGTACGCGTCCTGTCTACACATAAGGTTTCTAGAGAGCGCAGACGCCACGCCTATACATTTTAAACCAATGAGAAGATCCTTCTATGGTGACGCGTTCAGGCAACCGGGCCTAGTACTAGCCACCAAAGAATAAATTAACGATGAACAATAAATTTCTCATATTGTTCTTTTGTTCATACGGATTTTTCTATGGCTTTATAAAAGGAGCTAGAAAATTACAAAATTATTTATTTATAACTGCATTCTATGATTTCTGTACCATTTTGATCTAATATGATTTCTACTTCCCTCAAAAAATTAATGACGTAATTCAACATCTCATCTGATTGGCTGCGAGGTCGCGAACGACGCGAAAATCTTTGGCATTTCAAAGATTTTCGCATCGCTCGGCGTAAGAAGCGAGCGAAGCCTGCGAACGAAAATACAAAATTTCTAGGTGTGGACGGGAAGCGTAATGCGCGCGCTAAGCGAGCGAACTCGCGAAGCGAAAAAAAAAACAGTGTGGACTTGCCTTTACGCTTTAATTACTTTTACGGAATTACGTACTGAACTTTTGTTTTACGGGACAACCAGGAGGAGATTCTGTCTGCAGACTTTAAACATGAAGTATTGAATTCCACCGGGCTAAAATAGTTGTCAGCTATTTTTTAGAATATGTAACCACATCAAAGTTTCAAACCACCCGAAAATATTATGGCATAAAAATTTTAAATTCTCCTTAGGTTAATAAACTTTTCATTTAAAATTTTAGTTAAAAATAATCCCCAAGGTCACTAGCAAAGTACATAGAAAGATCCAGAACATTTTCATATGCCCTATGTCCCCCTTTGGACTGTATAAGTTAATAAATTTGACCCTGAAAAAAAAGGAGCAAAACAGAAACATAAAATAACCCCTCTAGCTTGGTAAGCCTAAGAAAATCACATCCATGTGCTAAATGACATTTCCTCTCTAAAATTCAATTCGTTTGGAGAAAGAAAAAATCCGATCACAAAATACCGATAAGAAGGCTTAGAAGGCGTCGTAATGTCGCTCTGACCCCCAGTTGACCCGCCCCACCCCTTTAGTTGACGTGGACCAAAATCTCTAAGTTCTCGAGAAAGCTCTAACCCCTTGCAGATTAAGTTAGAAAAACCGCTGTCAGGAGTGACCACTCTTCAGAGACTTGTAAGGTAGAATTTGGCGACATCCGGAGATGGACCGTGGAATTCGTTCTGGTTAAAAAAAGTTAATTAATCGCTGAAGGAATTGAATCCCCTTCCGTGAAATCAGAAAAGATATGATGAAAGTGCGCGATGAACGGAAACCTAAGAAGAAAAGTAAATTAATCCCCGAAAAGGAATCCTTTGAATTGTGAGTTATCTATTTTAAGAAATCATTTGAGAAGATCCAGGTCTGAGAAGAACCAAGAAAGAGATTGGAATCGTAACGTTATCTTATTTTTTATCTGAAACTGGCTCTGAATTAAGTTTAATGAATATGGTTTGTGTTTAACGGAATGATTAAATTTAAAAATCCCCCTACCCAACAAAACCCCTTTAAGTATGGAAAGTCTTTGAACGGATATAGATAGTTTTCACACGTGGAGGATTATACCATCTACACCAGGAGGTAAGGCCACCGAGTAACAATGGAGAACCGAGCGACGTAAATTAAAAACATTTCTACTTGAGCTGAAGACCGTGCAAAAATATATATTCCAAGCTTTGCTCGGTCTCCAGCGCAAGTAGAACCGTTTTTATTTTACGTCGCTTGGATCTCCCTTGTTACTAGGTCACGGCACATTTTCAGCTCAAGTAGAACCCTCAAGTAGAAATGCCGGCCTTTAAGAAAATTTTTCATGGGAAAATGCCATAATAATATTTTTAAACAACATGTCTTTAAAAACCGTTGACAATGGTTTCAAAGTGTCAAGCGAAGTGTGAGCATGGCCTTAGTTGTTAAATGTAATTTTGACAATTGCACTGACAGTTATATTCATCGCATTTCGGCTATATCTTCAAATATATTAAAAGTTTAAAACTTATAATTTGAAACCTGGATAGTTGAAATTAAATACTTCATAAGAAATTTCGAAGTGGAAATTGCAAACGCGGCTTCAGTATTTTTCTTAATTGTCTTCAGAATAATGTAACTCAAGTTGATTTATTTGTAATCACAAATGTTTTCCTTGTAAAACATTTAATCACTGCCCATTAATTTAAACCTTAAAAATAGTTTAAAGGAAACGTTCCATGTTAGAATTCTTTTGACTTTATTCGAAGGAGCACATAAAATAATGAATATTACAAATTGGAACCGCGTGTCTATCTACAATATTGATGAAGATAAAAGCAATTCAGTTCTCTTAATGAACCCTACGGGTTATTATTCCCTACGAAAAGGTTGAAATAGTTGTATTGGACTACACCACCTGACGGATTCGTCCAATTGGATTCGAGAGCCCCGTTTCGTCATCGTCATAATTAAGCCGACTTTTAGGATCCAGTCAGTAATCTTAATCGCTTATATCTTCTTTAATACTGTAGTTAGACACGTGGTTCCAATCTGTTATATTCATTATACGCTCTTTATAATCAAAGGCAGTAAAAACAGATGGCATTTATGTAACAACTGAAAATATGTTAATGATAATAAATTTTCCAATTCATAGTTTTTAATGAAGGTACCAATTATTTAATTGATTCAAGACCCGTAAATAAGTGTTGATTCCGTGGTTTCCATCTTCGGCAATAGGACTTATTAACTGTTGAAGGTGTTGAGATTGTTCCGGAGTCAAAATTATTCTACAATCCTCAACAACAACATTGTTATTGGTTTCGATAGGAGTAGTAAGAACATCTTCGGTTCCATATAATGCTGGATGAGTAGCATAATCTTCGTTTTGAACTTGATCATCGAATGAGTTCATTCTAGATATAGCCCAAAGTTGATTTGGAGAATAAGCGTTTTCCGTGCTTAATGAATGGTGATTCCAGGAATTAACAAGAGTCCTACTAGACGCTCTGATTCTTGGTAAAAATGTGTAGTGCAAACTAAATAAATGACATTCGTTGTGCGCGTCCAACATGCCATTCTCTTCCATAAACATGAAAATGCTTTTATAGTAGGCAGAAACTACTCTATTAACTTCTCCCCAAAGTCTCTCTATTCTTTGGTTATGCACAGATAATCCAGCAATGAAACTTCCTCTATTAAGGCCTCTATTTTCTATCATGTATCTTGCAACTTGTACATTTTCAGTTCCCTTATCACCTCTCACACGTAGCGGCAATCCATGTTCACGTACCCCTTCCATGAACAACTGAAGGACACTATGAGCCCTGTTATTAGTTAAACATTCTAAATATATGATCCTTCTACTGTATCCATCAATGCATCCATGAAAGACGATCCGCCATGAAATTAGTTTGTGGTTACTGTCTATGTGCCTGCAAGTATCGTTTAAAATATTTCAACAATTGTATATGTACATGTACAGGTTATTTCTGATAAGTCCACCTTAAAATTTAAGGGAGGGTTCTTTGAGTCAAACTGAACAGCAATGGTCAAAGAATAAGGGTTGTACAAAAATTTTCTATGGAGAGATGTACCCCAAAAATAGGAAAGAACGATTTTCACTAAGCAGCATTATTCCAGCTCGTTTAATATTAATCGATAAATTAATCAAATTTCAACCAAAGAATGTTATTAAACTGTTAAAGGGAGGGTAAAAATAATAAACGATTTCAATGGATTGTTCTATACTAATTATAAGACCTAAATTCATAGTGAAACAAAGAAAATACCCCTCGAACCAAAATATTGACAGTTTTGGAAAGATCCCGGTCTAATGGAATAAGGCCAGGTACTTAATGTTTCTCTATAGGTTTTAATTAGTAGAGGAATCGATAAAAATCACTTTACTTTCCTTTTCATACACTCTTCACTTGCACGTTAACATACAGGATGTTTCATAAAGGCTTTGGTTGTATCGAGAAAATGTGGTTGATTTTTATTCAAAAGCTCTATGAATATTACCACAAGGGATATGATCTCCTTATGATATTACTAGTATTTGTAAATTTTTCCGCAAATCAGAAAATATAAGAGCAGCAATTAAGCGAGTTTTGAGCCAATTTTCGAACTTAAAAAGATTTAATTTATAAACAAATTTGTTTCAGACTAGTTTGTTCTCTTAATGGTTAGGTCTCTCTAACGCCTTCAACGTTCCTAAATTATAAGCTTTTGCTATAGGGAATAGGGGTCACTAGACTATTGCGTTCTCGGAGAATTTTTTCGTCATTCCGAATTCACCAAAAACAAAGTGACAAAATATTGTGAAGGGAAATGCAATTGAAAAAAGTATTTTTAAGGTTTAACTTAGGGCTGTGCGAATAATCGAGAACTCGAATATTATTCGCCGGTTTCGAATCGATTATTCGAATCGGCGAGTCGAATATTGGATTTTTGAAATCACCGATTATTCGAAATTTTGAACGATAAATGGAAAGAAATATCGAATAATCGAAGTGGATTCGAATATTGATTTAATAAAATGCGAGGAAAATTCGAGGAGATACCGTGTTCTCTATAAATATTTTATTATAGATGGAAGCTGTTGTCAGTGTTGCAGTTACTTTTCAACTTGTTAAATTGGGTTTTCTTCCTTTTCCCCACGCTTCAAAGATAAGACAAACCGTGGGAAAGTTTTGGTTTTGTGTTTTTGACTTTGGATAAGTTTTAGTTTGGTTTCACTCTTAAAGATTATTCGAGTTTTGTTCGTTTATTCGACATTTATTTTCAAATATTCGACATTTTTTCGATTATTCGCCTTTTTTTCGAATATTCGAGGTATTATTCAACTATTCGTAAAATATTCGATTTTTCGATTAATCGAATCGGGTTTCGAATAGTGATTTACTATTCGAATTGTATTGGAACCGAACTCAAAATCCACTATTCGCACACCCCTAGTTTAACTTTATAATAGGGAGCTAACAGTTGGCCAAGGGGTAGAGATAGTCTGACGTCATGCAGCCCTCTGCCTGGTTGGAGTATCCGCATCCAACCGTTAAGAGGGATAGAAACACCAGTAAGAGATAGAAGGGTGTGACATTTCAAGGTCACAACCGTTAGTTCCCTATACACCTGTCCACGTTACGTAATTTTCAAACAGCCCCTAAGCGTGAAGCAATTTTTTTAGATTTTATTATAAACCACAATATTCAAATCCTATTAATTTCGCTTAATCAGCAAACTCTCACTTAAATTCTATTGGTCTCTTCCGGAAAACATTTAATATAGGTCGAAAATTTCATAGAACAAGCCTCATTCTTTTTAATGGCCTTTTAATTTATGAGACTTATTATTAGACTTATTAGAAACATTCTCATTCTGCATAATAACAGGGACCCTTGAAATATGGTCAATATAAAATCGTAAATAAACAACAAGCTTTAAGCTTTTTCCTTTCTAAAGCTTTTTATAGAAATGCCGATACAGCTGCTTACCACAATGCATTAGCTCCTTGAACACTATATCGCCGCCTCCTTATGGAGTTTCTGCGCCTCATAGCACGTCCAACAGGATCTAATTCATTTAGTCTTTCTCGGATGCGCCATCTTGGTACACGAATACCTTGTGATCGGAGGCCCCCGATCACATATGTTTCTCCAATATTTGGGTTTGTCGTTAATATGGTTGAAATGTGCTGATCCAGTTGTTCATTTGATATCTCAACATTTTCGTTGTTAATTGACAACAGTTCACGGTGGCGAAATAAAGTTCTTACGTTTAACCCCAGAAATGATGCAGTTCTTCCCCAGTTGAATCCAAGGTCGTTCCTACAATACAATATTTCTTCCCTAGTCACTTGATAAAGCGGCCTTCCAACACTTCCATCGTGTATAACGGGGCACACATATGGATCGTCTTCCGCGGCTTCCACAGACAACACTTCCTCTAGTTGATTAACAAGAACAGCCAAAGTCTCGTAAATGTTATTAATATGAGCAGCTATTGATTCAAATTCATTTGTCACACGATCTGGGTCTGCAAGAGCGTTATTTTCTAGAACGATTATAATCGCTGATAATATGCCGCAATGACCCTGCAACCTCCTGTGATAGATTTCCAATAGATTTAAATCGGAACTATAACGATTTCTTGCAGCCTCTTCAAAACAGTGACGTAGCTCATTGAGATATTCTTGAACTTCATTCGCATAAATATTGTGCAATAGAGTTACGAAAGTTAAAATATAAATGAAAGGTTTCATTTTAATAGATGAAGTCAACGGAGTTCTTAAATCTTCAACCGAATGTCATTTAGCGATCTTCTATTTCGAGCTATGTTCGTTTTAAGGTTGAACTAAAACTATGTATTTCAACAGGGGTGAAGGATTAGGGGAACTCTATTGTGGGGACATTTGACTTACGAGAGAGAGCGAGCAAGAATGGAGGGCCGACATTTCCCTACCCCCTATCAACTGGGCAAAATGAAGGGCTCTACCTGGTGGTAGACAAGCGAACTACTCCATTCTTAAATTATTGATGTCCATTCCTAAATTATTGATGTCCATTCCTAAAATATTGATGTCCATTCTTAAATTATTGATGTCCATTCTTAAATTATTGATGTCCATTCTTAAATTATTGATGTCCATTCTTAAATTATTGATGTCCATTCCTAAATTATTGATATCCATTCTTAAATTATTGATGTCCATTCTTAAATTATTGATGTCCATTCTTAAATTATTGATGTCCATTCTTAAATTATTGATGTCCATTCTTAAATTATTGATGTCCATTCTTAAATTATTGATGTCCATTCTTAAATTATTGATGTCCGTTCTTAAATTATTGATGTCCGTTCTTAAATTATTGATGTCCGTTCTTAAATTATTGATGTCCGTTCTTAAATTATTGATGTCCGTTCTTAAATTATTGATGTCCGTTCCTAAATTATTGATGTCCGTTCCTAAATTATTGATGTCCGTTCTTAAATTATTGATATCCGTTCTTAAATTATTGATATCCGTTCTTAAATTATTGATATCCGTTCTTAAATTATTGATATCCGTTCTTAAATTATTGATATCCGTTCTTAAATTATTGATATCCGTTCTTAAATTATTGATATCCGTTTTAAATTATTGATATCGGTTTTAAATTATTGATATCCGTTCTAAATTATTGATATCTGTTTTAAATTATTGATATCCGTTCTTAAATTATTGATATCCGTTCTTAAATTATTGATATCCAGTTTATTTTAATTTTGTCCGAAACGGCGCCCCATAAGTTTTCGATAGAAAATAAAATAAAACGCGTACTATTTTTAAAATGATGCGCATGTTTCTTGTTAAAATATTTTACTGAAGTAATTTTGGTGAAAAAAACTAAGATAAGAATTTTTTAAAATAATTGATGTTTTATAATCATGTCTTCAAAAGTTAAATTTTAATATCTGGTACTTCAGTCAGTCAATTTTCTACACTTATCTTTTACACCTTCCGGTCTTTGTCTACAATGACAGTTTTGATTAATAATAGATAGGACCAACATACTGAATTCCATACACCGAAGACATATATTTCTCTCCACTGAGACAACTAACATCGATTTTTTTCGTGCACCAAATTAGACCATGGGTTCCACTGAAGTGTATTTGTTTCACTTTATTTATTTTCAAGAACTTTTTGAGAAATAAAATTCAATTTCCCCAATTTTTCGAAGTAATTTTCATTTTCCCTGATATTTCCCTGATGTTTTCCTCTAAACCAATTTCCCTGATATTTCCAGGTTTTCCAAGTTCGTATGAACCCTGTTTTATCCTGTGATATTTCGGTAAGAATATCTATTTCTAGTGGATTGCGTTTAACATAAAAACGAAACTTCCAAACATTAACATGAATTTATTATGAACAAGCTTACAAGCACGAGAGGGTTACATGCTGATTATTTCCCTACTGAAAGCCCGTTGTCCCCGTTTTAATTTTACACGGAATTTTAAGTCCGGTAAAATTTAAGAAAGGGCCCAAGCGCCTGTCTCTGTTCCTGTGCCGGACGCGTACACGATTTGGAGAGAGAGAAGCTAGGAGAGAAACGAATGAAAGAGCGTGACGTAGAGAGAGAACTGCCTGCCTGTTATATAAGTAAGAGGGGGGGAGAGAGAAGGGGGCACCCCGCTAGCAGAGGAGAGAGAGGAAAGAAAGGTAGTTTAAATTTAGCGGGCTTTAGAGTGAAGGAAACAAGATGATAATTTTCGTCGCATTTAGGACAAAGACTTCAGTGTACAATTTTAAAAACAGCAAACAGTACGAAAACGTTGCATCAAATCAAAGAAACATCCTTGTACAATAACGTCGTGATCAGGACATAGTCACATCAGGGATAGAGAGACTTTTTTAAGACGGAATGGGTAACAGGGTTATTCGGGTGCGCGTCCTAGTCCACGACCCCCTTACCCGTGACGGAGGGGTATGAAAGAAGAGGCGGGTCTTATTTTTGTTATGGCGTTGTATGTATATCCGGGTCAAATAAACGTCGTCTGGCCCTTCGTCTGCCAAGTTGGAATGGGCTCGGATTGTAATTTTTGAAATAACATTGTTTAAAAATGGGAGTTACACAAGACATAGGGCTTGCAACTGAAAAAAAAAACGGGGAAGACCCATGAAAATTAAAAGTGAGTTAGAATTGAGTAAAACTCTTCATAGATATTACAGCACGAACAGGTTTTAACCAAACACTAAGCTCACAAAACTCCTGACCATTCACTAAGCCTTGGTTAACTTCATCAAATTCGTTTACAAAATCATGAGGATAGTAGAAATGATTGGCTTAAGAAAGAATTAGCGAACACTTTTCACCTTTACAGATGTACTCCAAATCCAAAACACCGGCACCAAATTCACTAACTACCTTCTTAATTGCTATTAAAAACAATTCCCGAATAATTACCGGGCCCTCGCATTTAGACGGCTCCATTTTGAACCCCTGTGAAGACGCTTATCTTTACAACCATAGCCCACTCGATCCGCGCTCTATAGCTATAGCGCGAGCAGCTTGCGTCGTAACGCGGGTGATCGAGTGCGCTATGGTACAACGCAAGAGGGGTCGTAGTCATGGCGACAGAGGTAAATAGGAATTACGTATTTTTGGCCCTCCCCGTCAGCAACGTCACCAATACGTAGTTTTTGTGAGCCAATAAGATAATTTAATTTTTTGGTTACGTGTTGAAGGAAGGGACTATATACTCGTCTATGAGTCGGACTGAAGTAAAGGCCAAACATTGTTTATTCCGTCTTAAAAAAGTCTATCTATCCCTGGTCACATCAAACGATGTGGCTAAAAACGAATAAACCGATCACAGATATACATCATACGGTGGGGCGAAAAAAGGACTCGATACCACTACTAATATAATATTAATTGGAACACTAGAAAGAAACAAACGCTCTGCTTAGATATATTCTGAGAACTTTATTACGCAGTCTCGCTAGAGTCATAAACTTTAGTACAGTCCCTTGAATGGGAAAACAAAGAGCGGCTTGAAACAAATTTACAGAAATTCTAGGAGAAACGATACAAAATTTTATATATATTCGATAGTTTATAATGACGTTACACATTTTCACCAGACACCTCACCCTTTTAGACTGGACCTTCGAATAAGGTTTTGTTAATTATACGCTACTAGTATGTCATTATTTTCGTTTACACTCATCTGTACTAATTGATTACAATCAATATGTTCACTACCAATTTTCGGTATTTAAAATTATTAAAAAACATTTATTGTACTTTTCCCTCTTTATATGACTGACCAGAACCAAAGACGTAAATATTTTCATCATCACTATAGACAGCAAAATCCTTTTCGTCAATCATGGCATTTTGTTCTTTCTTTACATTCGCTTTCCTCGGTCTTTTGCGACTCGGATCACCTCTATGAACGCGCATATGAGCATTGAGGTTTCCCTTTTCAGCGAACGCGTGCTGGCACATTTCGCATTTATATGGCGTCTCGCCAGTGTGGGTACGATTGTGTCGAGTCAAATGAACCCTTAGCGTAAACGTTTTCTCGCAACGCTCGCATTGAAACGGTTTCTCGCCGGTATGAACACGAACGTGCTCGTTTAACCAAGCCCTTTTACCAAACACCTTCAGGCAAAATTCGCACTGATAGGCTTGTTCAGCAGTATGAGTGCGAATATGCGCGGATAACGATGTTTTATGAACGAACGTCTTTTCACAAAAATCGCACTTGTGTGGCTTCACACCAGTGTGAGTTAAAATGTGAATTTCTAAGCTATTTTTCGAAACGAAGTTCTTTTCGCATAATTGGCATTGATGCCTCTCCAGGCTCTCGAGCGCGTGTTTTTTCCGGATGTGATTTTTTAAACTACCCTTTTCGGTGAAACGAGTGCCGCAGACATCGCACTGGAAAGGTTTGACACCCGTGTGAATTAGTGTGTGCCGCCTCAGAGTCGTACCACGTGGAAATGATTTTCCGCATATGTTGCAGCGAAAAGGCCTCTCTCCAGTATGTGTTCGTTTATGAATAGCAAGATCTGACTGATGATAAGCTCCAACTCCACAGATTTCGCACATTAAGGGTTTGGGCGCTTTCACTCCTGAACGATGACGAGATTGTACGTGTCCACTGAGACTTCTCTATATGAACAATTACAAAACATTATGGTACATTACGTAGTAATATTTCTTACAACAATTTCTTGGCGCCTGTAATTTGAGCACGCCTCGTTTACGGAGTGAATATTATACCAAAACGAGTTTTGCTTCGCAGTCTTTAAAAAAATTGCATTTTTACACAATCCTTGGCGACACTTTTTCAAATCCACAAAGGGCCAGAAATTTGAAATTATTATATGTATTGCAAATTGAAATTAAGTTTAATCGATATGAAAAATTTGGTTTTAATAGCGTAGTTCAAACATTTGTTATGATTAGAAATTTTACAACGAAAACGGGTATAAATGCAACAAAGAGCGCATAATCAAGGACGTTTATGACTGGATTTCAAATTGAAGTTTAAAACTCATACAGGGTGTAACAACACACATAGAGAACACTTATTCTGAATGTATGATAAATGTCAGAAATACGACACTGCATTTAAAGTCACAAGTCATAATGACGGATCTCATTTTAGGAGTAGTAAAGCGAAATTTTAATCGAAATAAATGTTCTTCTTATCTCTTCCACCCTGAAAAATTAAAATGCTAAAAGCTCATTTTGTAATTATTCGCCTTAATTATTTGACATATCCACTTTGGCTTTACGAGAACATATTCTATACAATTTCATACGTGAAAATCTGAGCTCCCTTTATCTCGAAACGCCGCATTTATATCCGTTTTTGTTGTAAAATTTCTTATCATAACAAATGTTTGAACTACGAAATTAAAACCAAATTTCTCATATCGATTAAACTTAATTTCAAATTGCAATACATATAATATTGTCTAATTTCTGACCCTTTGTGGGTTTGAAAAAGTGTCGCCAAGGATTGTGTATAAATGCAGTTTTTTAACGACTGCGAAGAAAAACTCGTTTTTATTTTTGCACACGACATCTAGATGGCGTTTGCAAAAATCTTACTCCATACGGAAAATTTGATGAGGGAGAAGCCACTCTGTAATAAAGACTTTCTGAGGGTGTAAGATGGGAAGCGTATTACGCCGTATAACGCGGAAATACACTCGGGATTATCCACTTTTTAGAGAATAGTGTCCCTGGATACATTTCAAGTGTTCTGCTAATTTCCACTCTCGCGAATTTATAGGAGGCTTAAAGTATTTTGACTTATTTCCGCCCCCTTTCAACCTTTTCTAGCTGTGATTTATTTTGTCGGTTTTATTTTAAGCAGGGACGGAAATAAGATAACTTTGAGACACCTATAGGGGTCACTTCCTCACTTTATTAGGTGTGCAAAAATGTTATGCTCCCCGAAGCAGCTTGTTGTATAATATCTGTCCTTTTTTTGGGGAGAAACCGGAGCCTCCGAGATTTATAGGCCCGTGCGTGTCGATTTTTATGTGGGGAAATATCCAATTTAATAGAGGTAATATTTTCACCTAATATGTGTACTAGATGGCGCTTTTATTACAGTTGAGAAGGGGGTCTTTCATAAATTGTCCTTGATGTTTTAGGGGCCAATTATAAAATTTTTATGAAAGAGAAAGGGTCACCCTTAAATTAACGTAATTGTTTTAGGGGCTATTTATTTTTTCTTGAATCTTTTGGTTAGATTGTGTGGACAACAAAATTAATTATGAGATTTTAACATTGTTGTTTTTTTAGCAAAACAATTAATTCACAGTTTTATTATACCCTAAGAGGAATATTTTACTCCTTCGCAACCTTTCATTTTTTTAACCTTAGGTTTTTTATCCTTTACTTCTTTGGCATGATTGTTTAATAAAGGTCTTCGGAAATTTTCTAAAACATTTTTTTACTATCCGTGGCCTCGGTTTCACTAAATTAGTTAAAAAAATATTCTCGCTTCGCGATAGGCACGGGCCTAGATATCTCGGAGGCTCAGGAGAAACGTTATTTAGGAAAAAATTGGTTCTGAAATTAAAGCATATTACCATTTTCAAAACCTATCTTAAGTATATTTACGAAACTTTAGAGCATAGCGCGGTTCCTGTGGATCCGCTACAAGGTGACTTTCCTCCAGAACTCCGGGTTTGGTTTGGCAAAGTCTAGTGGGCTGGATTTATACATGCACGTATAAATCCCGCCCACAAATGCCTCTAGCTTTCCCAAGCCAAAACTGGAGTTCGTAAGGAAAGTCAACTTGTAGGGGATCCACAGGAGCCGCGCTATGCTTTAAACCAATATTATAGTAAGCATATACCCAAAAAAGTTTGACGTAACATACTTTTCTTAGATTTTATCTTGCAGAACTATATTGCAGACATGTAGATGTATTCTGATTTAAATAGCACGAAATAGAAATATAAAAATTTTACTAGTGAAAGCTGAATCGACAATCGTGCACAGCGCGAGAACAAAGCCAAATAGCCTTCTAGGAAACGAACTCCAACCGAAACTTCTTTTTGAAAGACCCCCAAACACCACCCTCTACTTTTTTTAAACGGTTTTACATTCTATTCGTCTCTTTATAGTTAACACAGATATGTTGGGGAAAGCAGTCAAAACGGGTAAGAAGAGGATATGAAAGTAATCCACCCCTTCAGCTTCGGGCGTTTTGTTTCAAGTCAGTCTGCCTGTAGCGCATCGGCTCGGCGGGATAAAAATTCAATTCGTAGCGTCGCGTCACCGAAGGGATAGCAAAGAGCGCACCTAGTGGATATTACAGGGGAACTAAAATGTCAGATATACAGTCTAAAACCCTACGGAGAACTGGCCTTAATTCTTATTCCGTAGGCAACGGTTTGACCCGAGCCGTAGTAGTAGTAGTAGTAGTAGTGGCCGGGGTTGTCGCTTCGTTATCGTTAGATTTTAGCTTAAAATGAATTCGATAGTACCTCTACCCACCCATAGGGGTAACTGAGATCGGTTAGATTTTATTTTAATTAAAATTTTTCTTGGTCGCAGCCGGGATTCGAACCCCGGTCGCTCACGCAGCAGCCAGACACTTTACCACTGTACCACGAGGGCTCGTTTTAACAGCAATTACATATCATAACTAACATTTGGAATGGTGGGAAAGTATAATACACTGTTTTACAAAATTTATGCTAAATGTTCGTTGAAACCACGTTGGTTAAAGTAGCCGATAATTACAAGGATATTATAAAAATTCTCCATCTATTGCATAGTGATCATTTAACCTTAGGCTTAGAAAGACAAAAAATAGGCCCAAAAGGTATTAAAAAATCACCTGAACTTTATCAGAGAATCAAAAGGGGAGATTTGAATTGAAACTTTAATGAAATGTCGCACGTGCTGGCGCGTGGTTTAAAAAGAATATTTTTGAAACCTATACAAAAAGGTCAACATAACTTTACACTACGCGAAATGAGATACTATACCTTTCAGCCTTTGCTAGTGCTGTACTGTTAGGTTGTGTAAAAGTGTACCCCCTTGGTCGGGAAACCTTGGGTCTAACTCGCAAAAATTTATCCAACTCGTAATGTTAAGCTCCATAGAGTTTAACATTACGATTTCTGGTTGAGTATAAATAGAAAATCCCGTTAATAAAAATAACCTTTCGGAAGTTTAAACCCCATATTTCAGGATTTCTCCAAATTAACATGTTGAGTAATATAGCCTTAAATAATTTTTTTTTTGTCCACCTACTAACACTAGTGCTTAGCCGTTAGGCCTTGAGCACCAGGAAGAATTGAGCGGGAGACCCTACGCGGCCCAGCACTGACGGGGGCCGCTAGGTCGTATGTGTATAAGCAGGGAAGGAAATGAGGTTTACTTGGGAGGTGACGGAAGGTGGAATTGGGGTAAGTCACCTCCGGCGGACACGGGACAGTCGGCACCTATAGGGTAGGATCGCCGACATGTGTCGTATTCCCTCAAACTTTGCCGCCCAGAAGCTTGGCTTACAGGAGTGCGCCACACTCCCGGCAATAATTTTTTTTATTTCTTTCCCTTAAGGATAATAGATTTTAGCAGAAGAAAATAGGGGAAGTGGGTAGCTTGGGCAACTTCGCGAGGCGTCCCGTTTACGGATTTTTCGCGCCATTTCCCTCCGCGTGGGGGTGAAGAGAGATAGGATTTTTACGCGCATTAACACACGAGTGACGTAATTCTGTGGACAGTACGGTCCTACGCCTTCCAACTGACTAGAGGCGTCTGCTAGAGGCAGTGAGGCACTCAGGCAGAATGGCAGAGGCTGGAATCGAGTGGTAAGTACTAAATTCATAACTTATTTTAAAATATGTCTTTATTTTTAAATACAATGGTATTTCTAAGTTCCAGGGAAAAAATTAACTTGTCCGAAGTTTTAAACTGTGATAGGGAAGAGTTCAAAGTAATAAAGTTGTATCCAAGTTGTTGTAGTTTGATTTTTAACATTGGGATTGGTTTGGGTAGATCTTACTTTTCCTTTCAACACAGCCTGAATTTTCTTATCGGTAGTTTCCTTGTACGTTAAATCACACTGCGTACTCTTAACGACATTCATTTTATTAAATAACCGAATTTTCGTCGTTAATTAAACCAATATCCGCATTAACCCGTTGCCTGACGTAACCCTAACTCAAACTGAAGCACAGCAGAAATATAAGCAGACTACACAAGTTAGTTCCACAGTTCGCTACATGGTGGCGTTCGCAATGAAATCTGGTACTATTTTATGCCTCGCGCCGATTGGCCAGATTCAAATTTTAAGGGTGGTAGGGGAATCGACCATTGTAAGTGAGAATCACTGGACGACTTGTATGGCTCAAGGCTACGGCTACCCACTTCCCCTATTTTCTTCTGATTTTAGGCAGCCTTTTTCTAAACATGGTTTCGATGAATTAGGCTTGAAAACAGCTAATATTACAGTGTTCAGTAAACTTGTCAACTCTATATAGTAATTTTTGTTAAATTTGTAGAAAAATGCAATGTATTAATTACCATAGTATTTAATATGGCAAACGTTATATAAGATGTCGCAAAAACTAAGTAGCAGGCCTTCATATATTACTTAAAAATGTTTTCACAGATCTATAATACCAAAAACGGATTTATGTACTAATAACGTCGGATCATAGCTTTAGCCTCTAGTACCATTCTTGCATACTTTATTGAGAAACTTCGTATGCTTATATTTTGACTCCACCCACAAATTTAATTTTGCTTATTTTGACTTCTAGTGGTTGAAAATGCCATTCTTATCTCTATTTTTGAGGTTAAATAATTTTTTATTTATTTTGTTCGAAATTGCGCTAGTGGACTGGTAAAATAGCAAAGTGCACAACAATGCAATATAACTCACGATTTAGTGGAATTAAGTTTTAGAGTTAAGAATATATATAATTGAGCCGGGAGTGTGGCGCACTCCTGTAAGCCAAGCTTCTGGGCGGCAAAGTTTGAGGGAATAAGACACATGTCGGCGATCCTACCCTATAGGTGCCGACTGCCCCGTGTCCGCCGGAGGTGACTTGACCCCCACACCCCGTCCGTCACCTCCCAAGTAAACCTCATTTCCTTCCCCTGCTTACACACATAATGAAACCTGAATATTCACATCCTTGCCGCGGTCCTTAGACCCACTTCGCATTGAAACCCACAAAAAAAAAAAAAAAAAAAAATATATAATTGATGTTTCTTTAAATATTTACTTTAATTATCTGGTTTTTCTTTCTTTGTACTAAAATTATTATTGTAGTACATTTATAAGTTAATAATATTATTTACTTGCCTTATGCAGTATCTATATTTAAAGCCCAAAATATACGAGAATAAGGCCGATTGATGGCGAGCGCGAGTTTTGAAATTATAAGCCACTCCCATCAAAACATACAAAGTAGTCGAGGATGGGTAGGGAATTTGCTACGTTCAACGTTCTTCCCACATAAATCCGTTTTTGATAATACGTATTCCAGCGGCCATATTCCAAGATGGCTGCAAAATGATTGAGCTTATGGCTTCAATATTTTAGTAGTATGTTATCAATTTTCATGTTACCAATATGTTCAAATATTCTAGGTCAAGCCTTTTTTAAGCATATCCTAGGTCTTTCACTTAATTCGGTTCCTTACATGTAGGACCGATGTTTAACTGTTACTTGGGTTTATATTAGAGTTTCGTTTTTTTTTCTTTCGAAATATATTTTTATAGAATTCCGTGACAATCTCGTTTTTCCAATACACCATACTACACTGTTTCTTATGTTTCATATTCTGGTCCAAGTTGCAAAAAAAAAACCCGAAGTAGTTCGTGTCTTGGTTTTATTGTTAAATTCATCCCTAGTTCGACACTACTTTTCTAACGAGATGTAGGCAGTTAATTCCAACTACTATATATGCCCTGAACTATAGAGATTTTCTTTGGAATAATTATTAATTCTGGCTGATTTTAGCTGCGGCTCTAAGGACGGTTACATCTCCACCAAAGACCATACACAATGTTCAATGGTCTTATATCTCCACTCCTTCAACCACCATTAGCCTTAGATAAGACCATTAAACACGGATACGCTGGAATGGATATACGGTGCGTGGTTCTCTTACCGAACACAAATTCACAGATAGACTGGAATGGAGATACGGAGAGGGCCGAAAATAAGCACAGAACACAAGACGTTGTCCAATAAAATTTCAAAATGTCCCATAAACTAAGGGGGTCACTGAACAGTTGACCAATAAATTTTTCCGAAGTTTTGATAGCTTGACTATTTTTGCACACTCCAGTGGATAATGTCCTATAATTTTTCCAGTAAAACGGGGGTCCACTGGCATAGCTGTCCGCGCTCACGTCAATTTAGCGAGCCCGAGCGCGAATAGAGCGAGGCTCTTCGAAATAATTGATAAAGTCACGAGCCCGAGCCGAGCCCGAAAGTTTATGAAAACGTTTTCTGAGCTTGAGCCCGGGCTCACAATACGTCACAAACAAAGTGAGCCTTGAGCTGAGCCCAGGTTCAACTGTAAAATCAACGAGAGCTTGCGCTGAGCTCTCTTACAAATGTTTTGGCTTTCCTGAGCTCGAGCGAGGCCAACTGAAAACTATGAGACCGCTCACTTTGAAAGGGCGCTCACTGTTTTGAGACTGCGCTCAGCTTCGCTCAGCGCCGTATTCAGTGCCAACAGAAACTAGCGTAACTCATTGGTAGATGAAATTTTGAAATTTTTTTAATACAAATGTAGTGCAAGTCATTTGGATAGTAAATATGTATTGTAGTTTTGCATTTATCGCGTAAAAATAGCTGCAAAATTATTTATTTCAACATCTACACTGTTTGGAAGAAATATTCTCCTGAAATGTGAGACCAAGCTCGAGCTTGAGCTTACTAAATTGAATGAGCCCGAGCTCGAGGTGAGCCTTAAATTTTATCGATTTTGAGCCCGAGCTGAGCCCGCGAAAGATATTAGAGAGCTTGAGCTCGAGCTTAGCCCATCAAAATTATGCGAATGAACCCGAGCCCGAGGCGAGCTCATTTATAAAAACTAACTGAGCTTGAGCTCACACTGAGCTCTAAGGAAACATTGTTTCAATTTTGAGCTTGAGGTGAGCTCGTTGTCAATTTCTATAAAGTAACGTGAGCTGAGCTGAGCCCAAGTGATGGTGGACAGGTATGATGTAGGTCGACTAAAATAAATTTTGATTGTTAATTCGTTGCCTCCGTTAATCAAGGCCTGTGCGCGGTACTTTCGAAGGGGGCGAAAGCGACATCTTATTTTCTCCCTATTTTACCGCGAGATTTCATTTATAGCTGGACCAAAACGCGCGCGAAAATGAGTATTTAAAGTTACAATCGCGAGAAAATGAGCATTTAAAGTTCCAAGCGCGAGAAAATTAACATTTAAAATTATTTAAGTCCAGCTAATAGCGCTTTTTAAACGAACAAGGCGCACAAGCCTTGATTAACGTAGGCAGCGGTTAATTGTATATTAAGAGCACTTAAGACATGGGTTTCATTACGGAAGGCTAAATTCGACATAATTTGCACCCCCCCCCAGTGTTTCCAGGCCATTTATGAGTCAAGAAACTTCAGGGAGAATTGCTAGAACTTCAGTTTCAATGAGTACTTGATTAACTTGGCTCACAAAGGGCCTGATAACACTACAATGAAGTTTAAGCTAAGGGTAAGGGGAAAATTTTCTCTAAGCGCAACAGTAAAGAACTATCTACACGACCATATTGTTTAGTGGAAGTTGCCCAATTTACTTAAAGGGAATGCGAATTTACAATTTCATATCATATTTTACCACGAAAGTGGTATTATGTTACACTTTCAAGTCTCTACTTTCAAAATATCAAGTTTTTAATATAATTGAACCAAAACTTCTAGTTTTAAGATCCATTGAAAAATCACGAGTACTCAGTTTCGATATATCAACAATTTTGTCTTGTCGAGCTTGTTCGCCCGTTTGATGACATCACTATGACGTCAGGAAAAAAAGCGCGGGAATCCTATACGCGTCTCGAGCTTCTCGCCAGACTAAACTCTGGGTCTGATAGCAGAGAGAGTGGCACCATCTCACGTGAAAAATATCTGTGACGTCGAACTACAGAAAACTTTTTAGCCTTTCATAAAAAGTGGATTTCAAATAATTTCATATGAAGCATTTTCAAATGCATATTGCGGCCAAATAACCAGAAATCGGAGAATTAAAAGCTTGATATTTTTGAATTCACAGAAATTAATTCAATCTTTAGTTATATAAATCATAGGTTTTTCAAACGAAGCTTCTCATTCCCTTTAAAAATAAGACGTCGCGAGGGAGAACAATACGACTTTAAACTTGCTCAGTTCTGTGGTCTCTGCTCTTGTGAGAGGTTTCTGAACACAGAACGATAGAGTACTTTACAACGTTAGTGAAGATTTCTAACCACAGGGTGTCACGTTTTAATATCTCTTAACGCAGCAATCATAGGGCGAGAGAAACATGCCGTTCATTACCATCAAACGAGGATGTCCATTTCCGCACAATTTTCGAGAATCATAGCCCAATTCCGCACACTATTTATGGCCCATTTTCGCACAGTTTTAACATTGAAATTTTAGTTCCCCTTTTTTACCATAACCCATTTCCGCACAGTTTGCAAATAAAACATTTTTATTTTCTTGTGTATTAGGTTTGGTTCGGTTCGGTTGGGGTTAAGTTCGGCTAGGGTTAGGTTCGGTTAGGTTTTGGTTAGGTTATGCTACAATAGAGGCATACTATTAAACTTGTGATTTAACCATTGCAATATCACTATCGATAGAGAAAAGTGTATTGATAGACGTAAGCATTAAACCAAGTGTGTTTTTGTTAATAACCAGAAGTAAAATTAGTATTTTTTAATTCCGTTTGTAAAAAATGCATTAAAAATAAATCTATCGTTAAATAGCATCGAAAATTTTATAATTATAAACCTCACTATTTTGGCTAATTTCGGTCCAATGGGCCAGCAGCATAAATTTAAGGTTTTAAACTGTGCGGAAACGGGCTATAGGTTATTAGGTTTGAAAAATAAAACTGTGCGGAGACAGTCGACTAATGAGGAACTAATGACCATGTTGTAGAAGTACTCACTTCACTTAATTCTAGAGGGCCGGTAGGCCCTTCTAGATAAGATCCCACACCCTCCCGTAATGTTAAATGAAAATTCACAGATTTTCGCCGATTTTCCCATAGGAATAACATGGGGTTTTTGGTGCTCCTGTACATCGAATCATTTAAAAACTAAAGCGAAGTTACGTTTCGGAATACTTTCAAATTAACAAGTAACTATTCAAGGTGTGCCTTTTTCAAGTTTCATCAAAATTAATTAAGTCTAAGTATGTTAATTTAATTAAAAATGTAAGTACCTCAAAAGATTATTCTACAGCAGACGACGCTAATTGTTCATTACTCTACAGTAGACGACGCTAATTTGCCCTTTCACCGCCTTGAAACTTTAACTTGATATTTTTCAATAAATATAACACTATATTTATTAAAAATTGCTTTGGCGGGTCTATTTTTCGTTTAATTATGTGTCTCGGTTGAAATTATATACTTAAGATACCTTTTTAATTTATATTTTAGATGTTAGTTTCGACCAAGGCTTAAGTTGCCTTACTTAGGCCATGGATTTATAATAGAAGCTTACGCTTCATGGATATTTCACTGTAGCCTTCAGTAAGGCATAAGGATAGATGGATCAGTGTTGGAAATAAGGATTTTTTTTTTAAACTGGACCTGTGGCCTAGGTATTTTTATTAAAACAACTGGCCACGGTGCCACTCACTGTAAACGTACAAGGGCAGTGAACGCAATGTCATGGATAATTGTAATCGTAGAGTGGACTGTAAAAGATACGGATTTGATAGTTTAAAAATCGTGGCAGGATGTTGGTTTTGAAGTTGACTATTAAGCTCGGGTTCTAAAACGAATTGTGAGCCGTATCTTATAAGAATTGGTAGAAGTGTAGAACCATTTTTAACCTCGTCCTAGAAGTGAAAAATTTCGCATTTCAGGCAAAAAATTGTTTTATAATAGATTAATACAAATGCAGACTGAAGGAACAGATATTATATAAAAAAGGACTTGGTTTGCCCAAGCCTGAAAAACAAAACGATAAGAGTTTTTTCCAGTTGACTGAAGCGCGGATATTTTATTTTTCTATATAATTTTAAAGACAATCCGTATTTTACTACTCTTTAGAATTTAATTCAATCTCCTGATTTTACTGGTAATGGATTTATTTCCTATAAATTAATTGAAATAAAAAATTACTTATCTCAGATTTTTCAACAATTCCATTTTCGTAAAATTTTATCCTGAAAAATCTGAGATAAAGTAATTTTTTATTTCAATTAATTTATAGGAAATAAATCCATTACCAGTAAAATCAGGAGATTGAATTAAATTCTAAAGAGTAGTAAAATACGGATTGTCTTTAAAATTATATAGAAAAATAAAATATCCGCGCTTCAGTCAACTGGAAAAAACTCTTATCGTTTTGTTTTTCAGGCTTGGGCAAACCAAGTCCTTTTTTATATAATATTTAATAAGATACGTTACCCTCTTAATCTTAAAGAAATCGCCACCACCCCACTAGACACACGCTTTACTAAATATTTAGTGCGGTAGAAAATTAGACAAACATCTAGTAGATGAAAATATAACGGTTTAAATAAACTTTAACAAAGAAATAAAATAAGAATAATATTCAGGATGATTTTCTGTAACAATTACCTAAGAAAAAAATGTACTCAACCCAGGAAAAGTGCTCTGAAAATTGGGTTTATTTTAAGAAAAAGTTCTCATTTTTGATAATTAATTGAACCAAGTATGCAATTGTTTAGTAACGTTCTGATGGTCATTCTGGATACACAAAATAATTATACTGTTCATCAGTTTCTTGGGTAATGATTTGTATATTTCCTTCAGTTGTGGCTGGTTTACTTCTAGTCTTTTTCCCTACGTGCGTACGGGTGTGCCCATTCAACGTAGACTTCTGACCAAAACATTTATTGCATATATCGCATCGATAAGGTCTCTCGCCGGTATGGGTTACCATATGCTGTTTCACTTTATCCCGAGTAATAAACGCTCTTCCGCAAACTTCGCATTTGTGGTTTCTTTCCCCAGTATGAATGCGCGTGTGCGCGACTAAAGCTGGTTTTTGCGAGAAACACTTGCCACAGAATTGGCATTGAAACGGTCGCTCCCCGGTATGAGTTCGCATGTGCGTGATTAAGCTATTTTTGACCGTGAAAGTCTTATCACATGTTTCGCACCGAAAGGAACTTTCACCGGTGTGAGTGCGCGCATGCTGCGCTAGTTTACCAAATTTTATCTGGCATGTTTTGCCATCGACAGTTTTCTCGCCAGTGTGTGTTACAGCGTGGTTAGCCAGTTCACAGCGACAGTGGTAGCCTTTACCGCAATTTCCGCATTCATCAGCTTTTTCTACGTGTTTATTATCAACGTGCGAATTAGTGTGTTTTTCTAGTGACCATTTGAATCTAAATGATTTTCCGCATACTGCGCAAAGAAATGATTTTTCGCCAGTGTGCACCCGGTAGTGTTTCTCCAGTACGTGTTTATAGGTGAAACTTTTGCCGCATTTTTGGCATTGATAAGGTTTCTCGCCGGTATGAATGCGATTGTGACTATTAAGACTGGATGTTTTGGTAAACCCTTGTCCGCAATATTCGCAGATAAAACGTTTCTGAATGCCATCTTTAATGTGAGTCTTCTCGTGCTCTTTCAGATATATCTATATGTTGATAGTGGGAAATTACGTTAATAGGCTTCCCCCGTGAATTATTCCAAGTATTTGCACTTTTTTAATATTTTGTTTTGGAGACTTAAAAACGCTACACAAAATTTGCTTGATTTAACTTAGCACAAGCATGGAAAACCATATCAAACGAGAGTATCTTCAAATCTTCCGCATTGAGGATCTTAAAGGGAGGTGAAGTGGAAAATCAAGTGATTTTTTATCGATTCTTCGGATTCTTCCACTAAATATAAGACCAGTCTGCACCAATGAGATAGAATATATGTATTCAAATCGGCTTACCGCAAAACACATTGTTTTTATCAAGCACGTTTATCAAAACATGGCAGCGCCATCTGTGAGCCTCTAGCGGAACTAACTACAACTTTAACTTGCTCATTTGCAATCAGAAGCATCTTTATGATTTTTATTTCATCTATTTATTAGATTAAAAAGGACTAGAGTTTTTATTATTTAACTCGCGTATTTTATTTATCTCGTTTAAAAAATACTATCTTGACAGCTTGTTACACAGAGTATAGCAGCAGACGGTAATAAAAAAGTTCTTCAAGTGATTAATAGGTGGCGATATACGTTATTTAATAAAGATTCATGCTCGACAAAAAGTGTATCGCGAAACGTCGATCTCGAGATCCCACGTTGTGACTCTAGGTTTAATACAATAATTCTATCTCTTTGGTCTGCATAGTGAATCATTCAGGAAATATCTCCGAATGATTTTAAAATTCAAATTAGGTTCACATTCTAAGGATAATTTGAAATAAGGACCTCTGACCAATCGCGTAACGCCCTGCCTTCCTGTTAACAAAATTCCAGTTGCACGTTCTACAACTCGCGCAACGATTATCACATCGCGCGCAAATTTTATCAAATCTCGCGATAAATTTCATTTGGAATGGAGCGTGCCACGAGAATTTTGCTAACAAGAAGGCAGGGCGTGGGAGGTCCTTATTTCAAATTATCCTTAAAATCTGAGCCAAATTTAAATTTTAAAATCATTAGGAGATATACGTAGAAGAATCTATAAAAAAATCACTTCATTTTCCACTTAACCCTCCTTTTAACTGGTTTATAAACATATACACTTTATTTAATGTAAATGTAACCTTAAACGTATAGAGCCTCCTAATTTCGTAACATAAACCTTCGCATAAACCAAAAAGACTAAAACTTTGGTAGAAGTATTTGACACTAGATGTATAAGAACCGTAGATATTGAATTTCTGATCCATGGTATTTTAATATTTCTAATGTTGTTAATTTTAATAAGAACTGCTACTTCATGGAGTAAATTTTATATGTTTATTTAAAATTTAAAACTTTGGGAGCTTTCGGACCGCGGTCCTCCCTCAGCCAATTTTTAAGTTCTTATTAAAATTAACAACATTAGAAAGATGTAAAAGAACGTTTGGCCTGACAAAAGTGGTGGAACGCGTTCTATGTTCCACAATACTTTTAGTAATTCGCATCAGTTGTTTAGAAATTTTATAGACAAAGTTTAAAGTTGTTAAAGAAAACATTTCTTTTTTTCGATTTTGACACTCAGAGAACATTTGATTAGGCGCTGCACCTAGCTTGGGGGCCTTATCAGCGTCCCCCCCCCCCAATTTTCTCTCATCACTGTTCCCAATGGTACCTGCAGAAGCACCGTCAAGGCA
The DNA here is from genome assembly GCF_054372755.1 of Phalangium opilio. Classification (NCBI taxonomy): domain Eukaryota; kingdom Metazoa; phylum Arthropoda; class Arachnida; order Opiliones; family Phalangiidae; genus Phalangium; species Phalangium opilio. Next base: position 11,394,726 of record NW_028324217.1, on the reverse strand, counting down.
CACAGGCCCGGCCAGCGGACGTGACTAACGCCCCTTGAGCAGGTGACGAGAGCGCTAAAACGTCGGCAGCGAGCCCAGCCAGGAGGTCGGTGACAGGGATGGACTAAGGCAGCTGAAGGCTCGAGGGGACGGAGGATTTCCCTCCGAGCACAGCAGTGCCATTCGGTCCGAATGTATATCCGCGGCCCCCAGAGGGTTGCCAAGAGCTGGGGATGAGCCATAGCAACACCTGGACGGGGGCGAGGCGGCCGAGCAAATCGCGGAACGGGGCAGGGAAAGGTCCGAACCAAGGACGAACCCTAGGAACCATCCTAACCGGCACACAGAACTCGGGCCCCCTCCGCCAAGACAAGGCCTTCAACTTTACTTAATTTTCCGGTTTTTTTATTTGAGTGATGAGCATCGTGATAAAGGGCGTCGGTTTTGTCATTATCAATCATGGCCAAAGGGTTTATAAGAGCGTTTCTGGAAGATACTCATGCAAAATATATTCATGTAATATTATGGTAATGTAACTAATCCTTTTAATTTAACGACTTTTTATCTTCCTAAACAGTTAAAACACTTTTGGGCATTTTAAAAAGAAATTAAAAAGCTGAAGCTGGTGGGCGTTAATTGGTCGTGGTGTTTCAAGCTGGAACCCCACTCGACCGAAAAATGCCGAAGGATTCCGATGGTAGACAGTTCACATTACGACCGAATTTTGAGTTTGGTGTTGAATTTTTTTAGGGTGACGTCACACGTGACAAATGGGACTGGCTTCTCGAGGGCGCCAACTGCACATCTATTTTCGCATTGTTTCCAAAAAGCAATGCACCTAATATCAAACGCAATAAATAAATGGCGGCTATCGATCCATCCCGCGTACGCATGCACTCTACCTGGAAGGTATGATGCCGTTCGTACATTGGCTGAGAACATAGCGTAACGAAGAACACGACCGAAAAATATTACACTACTAGTAGTTACACCCGACCTAACGGAACAAACGTCGGGCTCGGCGTCAAACCCCTTTCTGCCGGGTTTCAGTCTTGTTTTCGGTTGAGTGGGAATCTGGTTTAACTCAAAATATGTTTGGTCAACGAAAAAGATAACTTGTTTTTAACTTGGTATAAGGAGTGTTATTGTTCTCGACTTAGTTTCACTTATTCAAAGCAATATGGTCTTTAAGAGTGGATCCGTACCGTTGTAAATAGTGTTTAGCAAACCACACAAGCATGTTCTGACGCAAGTGCACAAGACGGAATACTTTTATAGAATACGGATGCACCGATATATCGGCTGATATTTCGGCCTATCTTTTTCATATCGGTATCGGCCAATAACGGCTTCATGTAAACCGATATTTCCGGGAAAAGCTTGACAAGATATAAGGTACTAAATGAACAGTAATTTAAACACATCACACAAATTTATTCCCACAATTTAAAATTTCCCTTTGAAAATGCAAGATTTTCCACAATCACAGTTTTAACCCGTTGTTCATGACTATGAGAAAGTAATTTCCCTAGTTTCCCATACCTCCCACAAACAATCGAAGTCGACACTAATTAGGTATAACGCTACGTCTTGTTGAACAAAGAAAGGAGCTGCATTTTTACTAAAAACCAAGGAAGGATTTAACTTAAGGGGGGTTAAAGCTAAAATATGTAGCGGTACCACATTCAACGAAAGAGATGTGACACATGTCTCTAATAAAATTAAGTAAAAACGTAAATGGTCCTAAAAAATGATTATTCTACTCTTGAAAACGATATTCATGGAGAAATATTACTTTTCATGGGCCGATATATCAGCTACGAATTTCCGATATATCGGCTGAACCCATATCGGTACATCCCTACTTTAGAACATTTGGTAGTTGTAGCCATTCCGAAGCCGGGTCGCAAATTTAAAAAAGATAAGGTTTTGCTTCAGGGCGAGTGGCAATATTGGAAACATTTCGACTATGTCCCTTATACTATCTTTTCAAATGGTGTTTCAGACAAATCACAGTATGAAATGTTAATACAGTACAGTTAAAGCCAACCCATAGAAATTAGAAATAAAAATAAATAAAACTTTATTGTTATTCTGAAGTAAATTTTAGTAAAGTTTTGTATATTGTTAAATATTTTCGCATTAAATTACACATTCACACCCATGCATGTAAACTGAAACGTTACAATTCTGAGGCTACCACTGACAAAAAGTTGAACTTCTAACGGATAAAAGAGAATAATTACATATTTCTAGCCGACTAGTACAGTTTAAAGGGATAGTAGCGTTTAAATTCGACAACGATAAGGTTTTGGTAGTTTCAGAAGCCGATTAGGCTTTACACATGAAGTACGTAACATGTGCCTGGGGGAGCTACACGATATTCTCTAAGCTCCTAGGAAAGAACCTCCCCTTACGCGGAGAGAAATAGTTCAGTAACGCGGCTCCATCGGATCCATCCGATCCTTCCGCCTAAAGAACCGATTTACCACGTACCTAAATTCGAAAACTACTATAAAGATTGAGTAGGGTGTCTAAAATATTCTTTAGATAAAACTATTCACAATACCAAAGATTATTTGGGAGTATTTACGTAATTTATGTGTGAAGCATAATCCGCTTTTGGTAGTTTTAAATACCACACAATGTAAAGATTATAGGGATGTACAATCCGTTATGTAGGGGCGTGTCACGGAATATATTTTGTAGTAGTAGTGTTACTATTACTTGACTCTCCAAGTACTATTTTAATCAAAAAGAGTTGAATCAGATTGTTTCCAACGAGGGATTAGCAGGTGATCATTATGTTCTATAATATTAAAGGAATTAAACATGTTTCTAGCTTTGCAATAGCACCTGAATTATAAACTTATTACGTGTATTATAAGTGTAGTACTAACTTATCGTAATATTTCGCGAAATCTAAAGACTATGAATTGTGAATGTTTGCAATATAGAAAGTCAGGTAATATTTGGAAACCTTTCCACCTCCCCACCGGCAAAAATTGGAAATCTTTCCACCTCCCCACCCGCAAAAATTTGGAAATCTTTCCACCTCCGCGCCAGCAAAGTTTGGAAATCTTTCCACCTCCGCGCCAGCAAAGTTTGGAAATCTTTACACTTCCGCGCCAGCAAAATTTGGAAATCTTTCCACCTCCGCGCCAGCAAAATTTGGAAATCTTTCCACCTCCGCGCCAGCAAAGTTTGGAAATCTTTCCACCTCACCACCCGCAAAAATTGGAAATCTTTACACTTCCGCGCCAGCAAAATTTGGAAATCTTTCCACCTCCGCGCCAGCAAAATTTGGAAATCTTTCCACCTCACCACCCGCAAAAATTGGAAATCTTTCCACTTCCACACCCGCAAAGTTTGGAAATCTTTCCACCTGGGGCCCCATCCGCAAAATTTGGAAATCTTTCCACCTCCGCGCCAGCAAAATTTGGAAATCTTTCTACCTCCCCAACCGCAAAATTTGGAAATCTTTCCAACTCCCCAACCGCAAAATTTGGAAATCTTTCCACCTCCCCAACCGCAAAATTTGGAAATCTTTCCACCTCCCCAACCGCAAAATTTGGAAATCTTTCCACCTCCCCACCCGCAAAATTTGGAAATCTTTCCACCTCCCCACCCGCAAAAATTGGAAATCTTTCCACCTCCCCACCCGCAAAAATTGGAAATCTTTCCACTTCCCCACCCGCAAAATTTGGAAATCTTTCCACCTCCCCACCCGCAAAAATTGGAAATCTTTCCACCTCCCCACCCGCAAAAATTGGAAATCTTTCCACCTCCGCGCCAGCAAAGTTTGGAAATCTTTCCACCTCCGCGCCAGCAAAGTTTGGAAATCTTTCCACCTCCGCGCCAGCAAAGTTTGGAAATCTTTCCACCTCCGCGCCAGCAAAGTTTGGAAATCTTTCCACCTCCGCGCCAGCAAAGTTTGGAAATCTTTCCACCTCCCCAACCGCAAAATTTGGAAATCTTTCCACCTCCCCAACCGCAAAATTTGGAAATCTTTCCACCTCCGCGCCAGCAAAATTTGGAAATCTTTCCACCTCCCCAACCGCAAAATTTGGAAATCTTTCCACCTCCCCAACCGCAAAATTTGGAAATCTTTCCACCTCCCCAACCGCAAAATTTGGAAATCTTTCCACCTCCCCAACCGCAAAATTTGGAAATCTTTCCACCTCCCCAACCGCAAAATTTGGAAATCTTTCCTCCTCCCCAACCGCAAAATTTGGAAATCTTTCCACCTCCCCACCCGCAAAATTTGGAAATCTTTCCACCTCCCCACCCGCAAAATTTGGAAATCTTTCCACCTCCCCACCCGCAAAAATTGGAAATCTTTCCACCTCCGCGCCAGCAAAGTTTGGAAATCTTTCCACCTCCGCGCCAGCAAAGTTTGGAAATCTTTCCACCTCCGCGCCAGCAAAGTTTGGAAATCTTTCCACCTCCGCGCCAGCAAAGTTTGGAAATCTTTCCACCTCCGCGCCAGCAAAGTTTGGAAATCTTTCCACCTCCGCGCCAGCAAAGTTTGGAAATCTTTCCACCTCCGCGCCAGCAAAGTTTGGAAATCTTTCCACCTCCGCGCCAGCAAAGTTTGGAAATCTTTCCACCTCCGCGCCAGCAAAGTTTGGAAATCTTTCCACCTCCGCGCCAGCAAAGTTTGGAAATCTTTCCACCTCCGCGCCAGCAAAGTTTGGAAATCTTTCCACCTCCGCGCCAGCAAAGTTTGGAAATCTTTCCACCTCCGCGCCAGCAAAGTTTGGAAATCTTTCCACCTCCGCGCCAGCAAAGTTTGGAAATCTTTCCACCTCCGCGCCAGCAAAGTTTGGAAATCTTTCCACCTCCGCGCCAGCAAAGTTTGGAAATCTTTCCACCTCCGCGCCAGCAAAGTTTGGAAATCTTTACACCTCCGCGCCAGCAAAATTTGGAAATCTTTCCACCTCCGCGCCAGCAAAATTTGGAAATCTTTCCACCTCCGCGCCAGCAAAGTTTGGAAATCTTTCCACCTCACCACCCGCAAAAATTGGAAATCTTTCCACTTCCACACCCGCAAAGTTTGGAAATCTTTCCACCTGGGGCCCCATCCGCAAAATTTGGAAATCTTTCCACCTCCGCGCCAGCAAAATTTGGAAATCTTTCCACCTCCCCAACCGCAAAATTTGGAAATCTTTCCACCTCCCCAACCGCAAAATTTGGAAATCTTTCCACCTCCCCAACCGCAAAATTTGGAAATCTTTCCACCTCCCCAACCGCAAAATTTGGAAATCTTTCCACCTTCCCAACCGCAAAATTTGGAATTCTTTCCACCTCCCCACCCGCAAAATTTGGAAATCTTTCCACCTCCCCACCCGCAAAATTTGGAAATCTTTCCACCTCCCCACCCGCAAAATTTGGAAATCTTTCCACCTCCCCACCCGCAAAAATTGGAAATCTTTCCACTTCCCCACCCACAAAGTTTGGAAACCTTTCCACACCCCATGTAAAGTTGAGCGTTACGGTGGGAATGCGACATAACACACGGTAAAAAAATAAACAAGTTGTATGGCCCTTTAGTTCATGGAAGGATTTTCCCTGAAGGAGGGGGAAAATGAGGATAAAACGTGACGTAGAACAGTGTTCGTGAACAGTCTGGGAAATACAGCACACTTCTGTGCATTGCCAAGATGCTTTATTCCTATTCTCATGATGATCAGATTAACAAGCCAACACTATGTTCTTCATAAGATTTATCATACCCTACTTATACTCATCTTTTTACATTACATCACTAGAGTACAGATTCAATTCAAGAATTTTGTTTGGCAAATTATTGGAGTTAAATAATTCGGTCTATAGAGTAATTTTTTTCCCATATATGGCAACGTCATAACCCTCTTTTAGTAGATATCCCCTTCTCTAATGCAAAGTTGCCCCAACGTTGGGAATACACAGTCCACTCGCCCTCTCAACCGAAATTACTGGATAGACCATTCCATTAAATACTTGCCGAGAAACTAACGCACAGGGGAAGGGCCGCCATATTAAAAGAATTCCCTCGCGTCATAACGCAACGCCAGATGGAGCTCGCGATCGCTAAACGCGGAAGGCTAGTTGACTCACACTTGCGGTGCTTCTTGGCGCATGGGAACTAGCCTAATATGGCGGCACAGCCCCCGTGCTGTTTGCTTTTCCTATGGAATTACAGGGAAGGTCTATTTAACTAGTAATAATATATCAGGGCTCTCTCAAAAATGAAAAAGGGAAAAAGAGGACTTTTCACGATAAAAATAGGGTAAAATGATATCTTTATTACGTGAAAATTGCACACTTCTTCTGGTTAATTAATTGCTTGGACCAGGGGTAAATAACGAAAGGAGTTAGAGACGCTAGCTTCCATAGTGTAGAATACAGTGGGACTTTCAAACGTAGACACAGAAAAGAGATAACGCCTCGGTTGCGCCGTCTATAATTCAAAATAAGTAAGATATTTTCCAACCAATAGCGTGGCAGCAAAGTTGCGAAAGTCATGCTGGGATATCCATTTTCTCCTGTCTGCTAGTGTTCGTCTGCTTACGACTGAGTGAGAAATAGGTTTAGAGTAAAGTTTATTCATTAAGGTGCACTTGAATTAGAATCATGCAATCTTAAAGTTGGTAAATTCCTCATTCGACAATGAAATGGAATTAAATGTCGTTTTTGCATCCTTCAATACAGTTTTAGTTGTTTTAATTTTTTTAGTCACAGATACAGTCGATGATCCTGATCCCACAGTTCCCACTGGCACTGACTCGGAAAAATCACTAAGCCTTGGCTCACTGGGCCGACTCTGTAACCGCGCACTTACGGCAAAACAAGTTTGAACACATTTTGAGGATTTCCCCGGCTTCAAATTGCAAATTGTTGACTTATCTTTCTTCTTTAAATCGCTGTTTACTCGCGATTGAATATTATAATTATGTTGGGTTGATTTATGAGACGACTTCACGACATCGACACCCGTCATTTTACTTTACCCAGAATACCTTGCGGCGCGAGATTTTAAGGCAAAACTTTTAAGGTTCTGGTCTTATTTACAATACAGTTCCAAAGATGGCACTACGTTAGTTACAAATTCTATGAAGTTTCAAGGTCCCACTGTATTCTACACTACGGAAGCTAGCGTCTCTAACTCCTTTCGTTATTTTCCCCTGCTTGGACTATAACCAGGGATAAGACTGTAAAGTAACAAAAATCCAAAGTATAAATAGCTTCTTGAAAAAGTTTTTCTCGATAGCTTTTGATGGTGTGTCATAGGCCTTACTTATCATACCGATTATTTTACCTTCGGTGCAGCGATTTAACTCTAAATACGTGTTCGTTTGATCTGTCCAACACATCATATTGAAAGCATATGATATCATCTGGAAGTGTATTCGTAACATTCTCAATAACGAGAATCTCGTATATTATCGAGCGTAGTACTTAGAACGGTGAAAACGCAAGTCCTAAAACTTGGGAGTGTTTAAAGTGTTAGAGACATAATTTTCGTCATCCACAAAATTAAATGCGAAAAAAATCCTTGAAAAATCTAGTTTATTATGATATGTTTACTTCTTTACTTGGTTTCGTAGCAATTTTATTGCAATCAAAGTATTGTGTTTGGAAAAAGGCTAGTTAAAATTTTGTTTTGTTTGATGACGAAGTAAGGAGAAATTTTTTCTTTAGATGTCGCTCACGTGTCGCCTGTTAGTGTCGTCATAGAGAAACAGTTGAGTCATTTTTAAGAGGGTTTAAAGGCATTCGCCCCTTCGCATGCGGCGAAGGTAAACTAAAAATACGATTTCAAAAATCCAGAAATTACAACTTGGATTTCCCGCGCTTTAGTTATTTTATTTAATAAATCCTTCGCTCGTCGATAGGGAGACGCCACCAGTCATTTACCCTATCACACATGCGAAGGAGGAGAAGCGAAAAATTTCTCACAAAAACGATCAAGGGCCGCTTTCCCCAATAGTTTGTCTAGGCTTTAATAGTGTGTTATAATGTCTATGGTCGCCGCGTTAAGCCTATTTTATTCAGATTCGCGCGGCATTAGTAGACTTGGGACAAGGTTAGTAAAGTATAAATCGCTCGGGAGTCTCGGGCCCTCGCGCTTGGCTTTTCCGCCAGATGGCGTGAGTGACGTATCAAGGAGAAAACCCGCCAAAAATCTTCTCCGCAAACTTGCTTTTGCCCCCCAAATTTCAAGTTTTCGAAGTGTTTTTTCTGTGTTTTCCCTCATATTTAAGTATTGATCAAGCATATTTTTGGAATCAGAAGAGTTTAAACTCCCAAAAAAGTAAGGTTTTCTTTAGATTTCAGATAATTTTTAAACAACGTCGCTATTCCTTTTATCGTGTTTATTGTTTATTTGTGCACGTCAACAGCCACGATCAGGAAATACAAGATGTGATGTGATGATACTTTACTAAGGTAGCGTTAACATACCCTATTTCACGTCGGTCGCGAGCTTATTTAAGTAACCGATCACATCACAAAGTATCTTCGTAAGTATACAGAGGATTCTCCGTATCAATAATTAATTTCCTGCTCTGATCAATTATCAATAGGCCTTTCCGAAACAAACCGGTCCCGAGACGTTCATATTAAGAGGCGTTGTTATATGATGGATAAAGAATGCGCGTGAGGATATTTGTTTTCACCCTACAGGAGTCCCTATCTCGGACGCCAGCTTATTCTATATATACTCTGTTACAACATCGGTTGTCAGCACGCGCAAACTTAGGTCTCTATGCAACGTAGCTTCGTACGTGCTGACAAGAGACGAAAAACTTGAGGATCTTCAGAATTTTAAAATAACCGCGTTTTTAGCTCGAGTGCACGGACTTCTAGGCCTTTGTTTCAAGAACATGTAGTAGGCTGTAGGCAATTTCACGCATATTTGAAACTAAGGCCTAGAGGTCCGTGCACTCGAGCTAAAACTCGCGGATATTTTAAAATCCTGAAGATCCTCAAGTTTTTCGTCTCTTGTCAGCACGTACGAACCTGCGTTGCATAGAGACCTAGGTTTGCGCTTGCTGACAACCGATGTTGTAACAGAGTATAGCTGTCGTCCGAGATAGGGAGTTGCCCATCCTATTCCGTGAAAACAAATTTCCTCGCGCGCATTCTTTATCCATGGTGATAGGGTTAGGTTTGTTTCATTTCAAATGAAAATTAAATAAACGTAATCAGCGCAAACCCAGGATTTCTTTAGTTTTTGGGGTTTTTTTGGTAAGGTCTAATAGAAGTAACTAAGTTCATAATAACTCGATATCCCATCCACGCAAAAAATCCACCTAGCTCTCAGAAATTAGTATCCTGTATAATATCGATGTTAAACTCAGGGTAGGTAACCCTCAGCATCGGAGAATAAAAGGGGTTTCCTCTCACGACACATACACATAGTTCATCAGTAAAGTACACGAGGATGGTACCCAATTATTTGAGGACGGAAGTTGATTAGTCAGCAGAATGTGAATGAACTCGGGGTGAGCTCATTTATAAAAATTAACAGAGTTTGAGCTCACATTGAGCTCTAAGGAAACATCATTTCAATTTTTGAGCTTGAGGTGAGCTCGTTGCAAATTTCTATAATGTAACGTGAGATGAGCTATTGATTGTGCTACTCAAGAATCAACGTCCCTATTCCATGCCCAAAGTTCGTAAAGAAAAGCGCAATATAATTAATGGTGCCAGAGGTAAAACTAAACTCCTACGTATGTGTTTTTTAGGCCAGCGTGAGTACCCGGTACCCGACCTGAAACCCGAAAACGTAATTTCTTAATACCCGAAACTATTCGAATATTTAAATTTTTCTGCTCATTACTAGGCCTGTGCGAATACCCGGTACCCGACCCGAAACCGTAATTTCTTAATACCCGAAACTATTCGAATATTTAAATTTTTCTGCTCATTACTAGGCCTGTGCGAATACCCGGTACCAGACAGGTACCCGACCCGAAACCCGAAAACGTAATTTCTTAATACCCGAAACTATTCGAATATTTAAATTTTTCTGCTCATTATTAGGCCTATGCGAATACCCGGTACCCGACCCGAAACCCGAAAATGTAATTTCTTAATACCCGAAACTATTCGAATATTTAAATTTTTCTGCTCATTACTAGGCCTGTGCGAATACCCGGTACCAGACAGGTACCCGACCCGAAACCCGAAAACGTAATTTCTTAATACCCGAAACTATTCGAATATTTAAATTTTTCTGCTCATTATTAGGCCTGTGCGAATACCCGGTAGCCGACCCGAAACCGTAATTTCTTAATACCCGAAACTATTCGAATATTTAAATTTTTCTGCTCATTACTCGTGACAAGGCTTAGGACAATCGGGTATTGGTTTGGCACTCAGGAGGAAGGGTAAGGTGTGCCTAAAACCACCATTGAGGGCGCTAGACGCCTGGCTTTCTTTATTGTTCCAACCAAAGAAGTTACACGCCCCAGGAATGGAAAGTGTAGCTTCCTCTAGTGTAAATTTTTGTCTGGCCCCTCCTAGTACGCTCCAAAGGCAGGCTCGGTTGACCGAAGGATTTCCGGCTACATTGAAATAGCATAGACCGGAAGTTCCTTGGTCAACCCAACCCCCAGACATAGCTTCCATTCCTGGAGCGTATATTTTCTTTGTTCCAACTGGAACTGAACAAACCCACGAGTTTAGAGAAGAACAAAGTGATACAGCCAGACGGAAATTAAAGGAAGGATTTTTGGTACCCGAAAAGCACCCGATTAATGGTAGTGTTGTTAGGCCTATTTATTCGAGTACCCGCGATAGAAATCCGGGTACCCGACCCGATACCCGATTGAAAGTTTTTCAACTACCCGTACCCAACCCGAAATACAAAAATCACTACCCGCACAGGCCTAATGTTTATCCTGTGGCCGCTACGTAAAAGTTATTAAACACAATTCCCCGTGTTTATTAGTCGAAAAGGGTAATTATCTCACAATTTTCTTGGCTTTTTTCCATACAATATTAATATGTTAAAAAAGTTAAAAAAGTAAATTAGAACGAAGTAATTTCATGACCTCACTGAGCAGTATCAACACAGCATAAGATAAACGACCCTCATTTTTCCAAAAGATTATTGGGATAACGCGTATAATTGAATAGGCTGCTACTAACTACACTAATTAAAATAATGGATTAACTAACGCTAAGGATTGTTCACTAACAGTGTTTCCCCATGTATTAATATCGCCAGCTACATTAGTTCATCCATGTCTAAATTGAGGTATAAAATATTAAACCATCCCTACTCCAATCATGGATTAATAACGCTATGGATTGTTCGTTCCCCCTAAAAGATAAAGTATACATGTTCCAAACGCCCCCTAGCAGCAGCTACTTTCCCTAACAGGAAGTTTTAAGAAAATTGGACCAAATATCACGTGTCCTATGACGTCAAAATTAAAATCCGGCCTAAATTAGAAGCCACCATCTTTAAAATACGCAAAACCAATTTATTTTGTCTAGAGATGGCGCTACATCTACATCCGTTTTGGTCCAATAAATTGGAGGAATGAAGAGGGGAATCAAGGAATAATTCGGAACATGTAGTTGGCGATATTTATACATGGGAAACACTGTTAGTGAACAATCCCTAGCGTTAGTTAATCCATGCTTCAATAGGGATTAGGCGACTACGTTTAGTCAAGAACGAATTCAGGATACCATAAGAACGTTGAAACAAGGCAATGCTGGCGCCATGAAGTCATACTTTTCATAATATGAGGGAGGGCCTATTTTTGGAAATATGGAAAATGGAGTCTCCTAGGTCTAGGAGTGTTGGTGTCGGTGTCAAGAAAAAAATTGTTAAAATCGTTAATGATGAACTGATATATTTAAAAAAAGTGGTTGTAAAGAATCTAGATTTTTCTATTAGAGAGCCTGATTTGTCTGAGACAAAGTCAGTGCAACCAGAAGTATATAACACTTCTCTTCGAGAGAAGTGTACCACAACGCGGGGTAAGTGTAACGTCACTCTTCTCAACATCGGAACATTTAGAGCAAGGTTACTAAACCGAATCACATACACGATAAATAGTTCCCTCATCATTACTCTATTAGCGTTTAAATATTTGGCAAGACGGGCTTGTGGATTTTTGTCCCACGTCAAGACGAGGTTTGTGGGATGACAGGGTTCATACAACTTTTGGAAAACAAATTTCCCTGAGATTTCCAGGTTTTTCCCCATATACTTCCCTGAATTTACCACGTTTTTCCCGTATATATGGAGCAAATGTTAACGAAGGAGGGGGCAATGACTATTACATAATCAAAGGACATCCCCATATCTCTAGTAGAACCAGAGTTATGAGCCTCCAAAGTATAGGGTAATGTTAATCCTATGGAGGGTATGTTTATGAACATTTTGCTTAATTACCCGGCCCCTGTTTGACGCAAATTCCCCTGATTTCCCTGAATTTTACTAAAAATTCGAAATTTCCCTGAATTTTCCCTGAGGTTTTTGTCAACTATTTATTTCCCTGATTTTTCCAGGTTTTCCCGGTTTTCCAGGTTTGTATGAACCCTGGATGATTGCTGGTGATTTAGTGCCAAACAACTATAGAATTCACCCCACGGTGCGATGCGCCCATTTGTAGTTTGATGCGCGGGAAAGCAAACTAAAAGGGTGAGCCTGGGAAGAATGACGTTACATAACTAATGCATTAAGAGGATACAGAGTGTCATCGTTCTTCTATTATCCCCTTCTGGTACAACGGATTTCCCAAACTTGGCCGTGTAACGCCAAGGCTTAAGGCCAGAGAAGCTGAATGTGATACTAGTCACTTTAACTGATTTATAACCAACCCACCGATGGCGCTAAAAACGGATTTACCTAGAACGTAGGCGGTAACGGTTTTCGAAAGAAGTACGACTTCATGGTACCAGGGGAGAATGTTACCATTCCACGTTCTTATGGTATCCTGAATTCGTTCTTGGTTTAGTCAATTAAAACACTTTGGAAACAACAGTATAGCTTCTGTCATGCCCGTGTAACGAAAGAAATAAAATAATGAAATACTTACACGATTGCTGAGGATTTTTGGACAGTGCGGGCATTTGACAGGTTTATCATTCCTATGATATCTAGCGTGAGTACGCAGCTCCGCAAGTTGAAAATACTGACGGTAACAGAAACGACATTTGTGCACTTCGTCATCGGTATGTAGGGTGGAATAATGTTCAACGAGTTCAGATTTTTCACAGAAACTGAAAGCACATTCGAGGTCACATTTGTATGGTTTTTGGTCATTGTGCTCCATCGCGCGATGAACCTTCCAAGGCTTTTCACTGGTAAAATTCTTATCACAGTCCTCGCACCGAAAAATTTCCTTCAGTAAGCGTTTTCTAATTCGTTCCTTCTTGCTTACTACTCGAAGGTTTTGTTTCTTGGAGCATTCTGGTTCCTTAATTTCCAATAACGATTCGGAAGGGACTACGGCCGATTCAACAGCAGAACTGTCAATTCTAGATTCGTCTCTGCAAAAACCGAAAAGAAATAACTATAATATCATTCCAAGGTAAAACATGGTCTATGTAAAACAGCTTATGTAACAAATAAAACCATTTTCTCATTAATCGTTTTCAGTAAAGGTAAAAACGGATTTATGTAAGAAGAACATTGAAGGTAGCAAATTGCCCTTATTCCTGATCATCGCCACCGAGGCGTAGCGGCGACTCTTGGAACTATAATAATACGGTAGTAAATTACAGGTGGCGGTGGAGTCGATGGACTCTGATGGAGATCTGTTATTTTCTATGTTTTGATTATTACCGCTTCAACTTCAAAAAACATGTTGTTAACTAATTATTATTAACCTAATAATCTCCAAATAGACCAAAATCGAATGAAAACTTAGTCCGAAAGTCTTATTTCATAATATTAGACAGAATAAGAAAGGTGAAATCAACTTTTAATACTTTCGAAACCATATCGCTTGTTAAGCCTTGGCTATTCAAATGATTCAGAAAGATCAACAAAACATAGAAAATAACAGATCTCCATCAGAATCCATCGACTCCACCGCCACCTGTAATTGGCTACCGTATTATTATAGTTCCAAAGGTCGCCGCTACGTCTCGGTGGCGTTGATCAGGAATAAGGCCAATTCCCTTCTCATCCACAACTACGTTGTATGTTTTGATGGGAGTGCCTTATAATTTCAAAACTGGCGCTCGCCATCTATCGGCCTTATTCACTTATATATTGGACTTATATATAGACAGGCAAGTAATAATAACTTTAGTACAAAGAAAGAAAAACCAGATACTTCAAAAAATATTTAGAGAAACATCAATTATATATATTCTTATAACTTCAAAACTTATTTCCAATAAATCGGGAGTTGTATCGCATTGTTGTCCAATTTGCTTTTTTACCACTGGAGGTCGAATTTCCAAAAAAAATTATTTAACCTCAAAAATAGAGATAAAAATGACATTTTCGACCACTAGAAGTCGCTATATACAAAATTTGTGGGTGGAGCCAAAATATAATGTATGTATAAATAATAAAGTATGCGAGGATGGTACCAGAGGCTAAATCCGAAGTTCTTAGTACATAAATCTGCTTTTGGTAAAGGGCCTAATTAAAAAATTTTAAAACGTCCCATAATATTGTTAAAAACTAAGGGTGTCACTGGACATTTTGGATAGTAACCTCCGAAATTTTTATAGGTTAACACCAGTGTTCAATGTCCTATAAATTTTTCTGTCAAAGGAGGAGTCACTGGACGCATATCCTATAAAAAATATTTCTTATTTCCGGACCTGTCCGCTGCTAGTAAAGATGACCATTTATATTACTACCAACAGTACCAAAACACGGTAGCCAACACTAATGACTCTTATTAAAAAATACTGCATACCCGGAGGTGTTCTCTTCATTGCAAGAGCCTAAGCTCGTTTCTTCAAGTTTTGAGGATCCATCTGTATCCGAAAATTCCGGAGCTTCGGCGAAACTGAAATTTTCGTTCCCAGAAGAATTTTGGTTTGATTCTTTTTCTGGTTGCCTTTCAATGGTAACCTTCTTGTGAGGGTTACTATTGGCTGGTCGTAAATGAACAATGGTTGGTGTCATCACCACCCTTTTTTTCTTGGTGCAATTTGTTTCGCAAGGATGTTCTACGGATTCATTCATGGTTGACACTTTGAAAAGAAAAATAATCAAATATAGTTGCCATTGTTTTTTTTTTCAAGGCTCAGGCTCCCACCAAAATCTCAAAAACAAGATGGTCTAGCCCATAATTAAGCCACATCTTTTACGTACTCTCGCTATCCCTACTACAATAAATATACTTCTAGTGAAATATCCCCTAATATACCGGTCAGAGGGAATAATTTTTCAATTGCTGCTTGGCAAAGAGAATCGAATATCACCAACGCCCGTTACTAAATTACTAATACTACTACTACTACCACTACTACTCAGGTAAAACTATTAGTCCCATCGATACCTTGTAGCTATGAAGAAACTAAAACATTTCCAAAGCGCGCTTCTAGAACTCGCCCGCTCGGACTTTCTTTTAAAATTCTTCTCGATTTGAGGAGAAATACACGTAAATTCTAATAATAAACACCATTCTATATATAACGTCGGTATTTACTTGCTTTTGCTTCTTAAAAATTCCCCTCGATTTCTTTGAATTTTGAAATCGGGGAGCGGGATGATTTATTGCGTGAAACCCTTATTGTCGACGGGTGACCGGAATTTTAAAGGGAGTATTAAACCTTCCATTTAAATTAAGGCAATACTAAAATCCTCCCTCTCTCTAGCTTTAAATATATCGAGGAAACGTAAACCACAATTCACAAAGCTTAACCTTACCTGTACAATTAAATGCAATGTTTAAACATGCTATTACAATCCCCATCCTTTTAAAATACACGAACGAAAAATATCACCTCACCACAATTATCTAACGTTCACTCTCCCTCCCTTCAATGACGAACGAAAAATTTTATCCTGCCAAAGGCATAACATAACCATTTCTTCGGTTAGCTCTGACATAACCATTTCTTTGGGTAACTCTGACCACATTCCAAATCGCGAAAAACTACTACCACGACGACGACCACCACCACCACCACCACCACTAGCACCACCACCACCACCACCACTAGCACCACCACAGGCTCGCGGGACAAACTAATAGCCTCATCGTATATATACGATGTGGCTAAAAAATAGGGGGAAAGTGACTTTTCACGGTAAAAATAGGGCAAAATAATGACCTAAATTTTAAAAGTAGGAACCAAAAAGGGACCACTGGTAAAACTAAATGATATCTTTACTATGTCCAAAACCAGTTAATTAATTTCTTGAACTATAACCAGGGATAAGACTGTAAAGTACAAAAATCCAAAGAATAAATAGGAATCCAAGTACCGCCCGCGTCAACAGTTATTTTTGTTATCTCTCCTCGCCTGACTAGGGTTGGTACTGGTAATTGTGAACACTTTTTACAAATCTTTGAATAACTTCCGTGGCGCTAACGTTAGACAACTGAAACTTTCAGGACATGAAATATGATTGTTTAGACACAATTCGCTATGTTTTCAGCTTTTTAACTCTCTTAAATTTTGCACAATATCCTATTTCCCAAACCCCTTAGAGGACCCCAAATGTGAACAATCGCTGGCAAATGTAAACTCCCTGACCCTAAATAGTGAACGCGGGACCCAAATGTGAACACCAATGCTATTCAAATGGGAGGAATAAAAATGGCCCTTGGAAAAAGGCTACCAATACGCCAATACGTAGGGCCTAAATTCATGCACCTGGATTAAAGTATACGCAGATTTGATAAGTGATAATAGGATAATATAATTAAAAACAATACCTGAGTCAAAATGCTCAATAATTTGTTGAGAAGTCACATTTTATTCAGCTCCTAGCATAATAGCTGACTGGCGATCCCGCATTCCCGCCCAATAATTAGTGGTAGCTACGGCTATGGCTAAACGGCTAAATTGAAAACTTTACTAAAGGCGCGAAATTTGATGTGTTTTAAAGTTAATATTATCCGAAAGTAGCTTGTTTACACCACTGTTACGTTTAATCTTTTAGTAAAATAGCTTAAAAAGGATTCTAATTATCCTTGAAACGTCGTGTTCACATTTGCAATTTTTACTTGGTTTTTTCCAACTCTATTTTTGAATCGAATTCCGAATCGAAACCAGAGATTTTAATATCAATTTTATAGCAAAAAACGTGATCTATCTAATGGTTAAAGGTTTGTTATCGTGGCTTATTCCCCGATGGTATTGTATTAAGAAACACCTAAAATTGGCATCAACTTAAGTTGATCAGTCCGAGTTGGTGCGTATATTGGTCCGTATCTTTCATCCACGTATTCCTACAATATTCTAACCATTTTTATCGTAATCCTCGATATTCGAGCCCTTTTAAAAGGAATTTGAGCCGCCCAAAAATTTGTTACAAAATTTTAAAGAAAAAGTGTTCACATTTAGAATCGTTCACAATTACCGGTACCAACCCTACTAAATAAATACTTTTTCTGAGGTTTATGAAAATAGGGTGATATAAGGACCGAATACCAATTTTAGGGTAGATTAAGGACCTTGCAAGACTTTTAGGGACCTGGTTGGAGCCCTGTCTAGGTCATAGGGAGACAGAGTTCGCAGATATTGTAATTGCACAGGGTTGATATCTTATTGAAGGGATGCACAATGAACTATATTATGAAGTAGTAGTGTTACAATTTCCTGGACTGAATGTTTAAACATAGAAAACGTAAAAGGGATTGGTGGATAGATTTAACGAAAATACCGAAATACATCCCAAAGCACTGATAACTTTACGAAATTCACGCACGCCCAGTAAAGTGTTTATTCAGGGTGCAATTGAATGTGATTAGACGGGGAAGGAGATGAGGTTTACTTTGGTGGTGTTGTCTTGAAGTCCCTAACGGCGGACACGGGAAAGCGGGCGCCTATAGGGTCTCGTGCCGCTATGTGTCATATTCCCTAGCTCCTACTCGTGATTGGGAACCTAAACCCTTAAAACATCATCTAGCAAGCTGGCTACAATTAAAGGATGTAGCTTGCAATATGGCAATAAATAAACCTTGAGACCTCAAACTTCGTCGCCCGGAAGCTTGGCTTACAGCTTGACTGGAGGCGAAAAGAGGGTGTGACATGCCATGAACCTTCAATCTAGACGGACCAGAAATTGGGAGGGTTTTTTTTTCTGCTTACAACGTCTGTGCGCAGTTGCCCGCCAATTACGCAAGGTACGCGCACCGCGGTACAACGTAAACAAACGTGACGCTTTTGGGAAGAGTACTAAACTTATGTTTTTACATTTTAATATCCTTGAATCACTTTCACAATTGCCGAACGCACAAATCTTTAATTTTCCTATTTTTAATTATTTTCTTAAACTCTACTTTTAAATTGATGCAAAAAAATTAACATTTGTCCCAAGGCTTAGCGAAATGAGACCAAGCGGTCATTTTACTTGTTTACATTGTACCAGCGTGGGAAATACGGCGGTGGCACAGGGCAAATGACCAGTTTGAAAATTGCCCGCACCAGTTTAAAAATAAAATCGGAGGACGGTCAGTGGTCCACGGGACCACTAAGAAAATTCAAGGGTAACCAGAGTCTCAACTATTTTAATTACCCACTTCTCTAGTTTAGCAGACGACGCGCCCTGGTCAATGGTCATGGACCAGTTTATTTATTCCAGGCCAGGGGGGGTCGCTGGAATAATGTCCAGTTTTAAAAAAATCCTTATTTCCCACCCTGCATTGTACCCTCTTTCTCCAAGATCTTGTCGTCTGCTAGCTTTTTTTTCTTTATTATTTTGGGACACTTTAGGAAGAAAACACGGGATCCGCCATTAAGATTCTGGCCCATTATATAGAGTGCTGTCAGAAGCGCCAGTGTGACGTCACCCATGCTGTTTTCCCATAAAGAAAAAACGGTAACTGTCATGGCCGCTCATTGCTAAAGGCAGATTCGTGACGTTTAACCTTGGATCTGACGTCACAACTGACAGCACTCTATAGAAGGTTCATGGACATGCTCGGCGGCATAAGTTGAACACTATGCTATAGATTACTTGGGTCTAAGATTGCAGCGCCATCTATCGCATCGTATGTGTGAACATAAAAAACTTTGCTATTTTGTCCACTAGATGCTACCTGAGGAGTAAGGCACACGCTAACGCAAAGTATGCTGAGAGTTTGAAACTGCTAACCACAGGTACAAGACCACTCTGTGGTGGAAATAGGCTTTTTGTCTCCAGTCAAGCTGGTTCCTCCATGCTCAGAGGAGTGCACCACACTCCCTACACTTGTCATTGTACTCAGGAGTCAGGAGGTTTTCAACCCTTTAAAGAATGCATCGGCGGTTGGGTAAAAATCATTTGAAATACCCGGCCACATGCACCACGTGACGCCAAGATCCATAGACTTCACATGAAGTGTTACTGGACCCCTAACCCTTGTCGCCAATTGCAGAGCCAATTCCCCAAATAGAACCAACTAAGTTTCTTTGAACCACGCCTCTCCTTGGTCACGTGTCTTCAACAAGTTTCAAAAATATTTACACACCCGCCGATGGCATTTTCGGTCTTAGGCAATGAGATAGAATTTATGTATTAAACCTAGAGTCACAACGTGGGACCTCGAGATCACCGTTTCGCGATACACCTTTTGTTTTGTCGAGCATGAATATTTATCAAAACGGGTGGCGCCACCTATTAATCGCTTGAAGAACGTTTTTATTACCGTTTGTTGCTACAAGCTGTCAAGATAGTTTTTTAAACGTGTTAAATAAAATACGCGAGTTACATAATAAAAACTCAAGTCCATTTTAATCTAATAAATAGATGAAATAAAAATCAAAACGATGTTTCTGATTGCAAACAAGCAAGTAAAAGTTTTAATTAGTTCCGATAGAGGCTCACAGATGGCGCTGTCATGTTTTGATAATCGTGCTTAATAAAAACAATGTGTTTCGCGGTAAGCCGATTTGTATTGTAACTCTAGGTTTATATATTCTACCTCATTGGTCTTATGAGCAGAGCGCTACCCAGAGAATATAAGTGTCTAAGCCAGAGGTGACCTACAGACCCAATATATACGAGATCAGCCTAACTTTGTCCCTTTCACTCGGCTATGCTAAGATCTGGAACTTCAAACTGTACTTCAGAGCGAAGAGAGATTTAGTCGTCAAGCGTTTCCACTCGCTCTTTACTCTTTTTTAAAAAACGTTTACTCCGCTTTGTGATCAATAGACAACAGGAACAAGTGCAGTTTACCGGGCACATTTTTAAATTGAAAATAAAGTCAGAATTTGTGTTTAGTACATTCAGAATAGCTATAACCATAAGGACATTATCTCTCTATAAGGGCCCAAGATTTATGTTACGGTTGAAATGTATGTATGTCCGATTTGGTCAGCCATCCGTCTCATCTCAAGTGGTATAATAATTGTATAGCCTAAACAGAGGCCGAGCGCATTCGCTGCAGAGTAACCCGCTATTGAACATTTTTTCCTCCTTCAATGATTTCTCACGACAGCTCTTCGTGATTTTTACTAAGCGCGAATTTACCTCTTGTGTCTGAGAGAGCTGGGGGGTTCTCTTACTTATTTTTACCCTCAGTCCTTCCTCTCTCGCCTACCCGCCTGTTTTAGTTTGATTCCCAACCGCTTGGGAGCGTTATCTCAGAGCTCGCGTCTAGACCACGACCGGCTCAGGAAATCGGTCGTGGCTGATTTTGAAAATTATTTTTCTCTCCCGCGAATTTTACGAAAATTTCGGAAGGAGCCCCTATACAAAATCTACGTCACATCTAGCAGAACTACATGTTTTTGCTAATAGATGCGCTTGGGCCCTTAGAGAGATGATGTCCTTTTGCTATAACATCTAGAAATGTTTGTATGGAAATATATTTTTCTAACAATTAAAAAATTAAAACGCACGTACTGCTTAATGGCACAGTCTTAAGGTAACCTCAAGCCTTCATTCTTTTAATCCCAAATCTCCATTATTACTGGGCTTAGGTCATTAAATTTCTTGTTAAAATATTTCTGACAAACAAATCGCGGATTGTTTCTGAACACGAATATCCGTTCTATTTTCAATTTAAAAAAGCACCCGATAATCCGCAATTATACCAATAAACGCCTCGATTTTTGGGTAGCGTTTTAGAATTTATGTATAATTACAGGAAATAAAGTTCACTTACGATTTTCATTTGAAGCAGCTTTGTCGAAAACGGCTGGATGGGCATCAACATCAAGGTTGCTTGACACCAAACTGAAAAATATAAAAAAATTTACATCGTCAGGTTGAGACTTCCGCATACTTGGTGGTTTCACCAGGGATAGATTTAATTTTAGAAGTAGGAATGGAGAACGGTTAGTATTTACTTCAGTCCGACTCATAACGCAGTATAGAGCCCCTCCCTCCAACACATAACGAAAATTTTAAATTACTTTATTGGCTCACTTAAACTACGTTTTGCTGACGGGTACGGCGAAAAAGTACGTAATTCCTTTTTACCTCTGTCGCTATGACCCGCCTCTTCTTTCATACCCCTCCTTCCCGTGGAAGGTGGTTCGCGACTTCGACGCGTACCCACATTACTCTGTTCTCCATTCCTACTTATAACATTAAATCTATCCCTGGTTTCACTTATCTTTAGAGACAATTTTAAGGGAGAATTAAATGGTCAGACCACCGTTTTTTAATCAATTTATATTGGTAAAATAATATTAAAGGGTATGAGAAGCTTCGTTTGAAAAACCTCTGATTTATATAACAAAAGATAGAATTAATTTCTGTGAATTCAAAAATATCAAGCTTTTAATTCTCCCTCCGATTTCTAATTATTATTTGGCAATATGCATTTGAAAATGCTTCATATGAAATTATTTGAAATCGACTTCTTATGAAAGGCTAAAACGTTTTCCGTAGTTCGACGTCACATATATTTTTCACGTGAGATGGTGCCACTCTCTCCGCTATTAGACCCAGAGTTTAGTCTGGCGAGAATCTCGAGACGCGTATAGGATTCCCGCGCTTTTTTTCCTCACGTCATAGTGATGTCATCAAATGGGCGAACAAGCTCGACAAGACAAAATTATTGATATATCGAAACTGAGTTTTCGAGATTTTTCAATGGTTTTTAAAAATCGAAACTTTGGTTCAATTATATTAAAAATTTGATATTTTGAAAGTAGAGACTCGAAAGTGTAACATAATACCACTTTCGTGGTAAAATATGATATCAAATTGTAAATTCGCATTCCCTATAATGGAATGGTGTATAGAATGTTGATTTTTTTTTTTTTCGTTACTAAGGGCAGTATTTGTAGGCATTAACGCAGAAAATTAAGGTACATTCGATGGACGTAAAGCTCGAACCGTATTTTTAAAGATGAGGCTTAAGGCTCAGTTAGAAGACAAATTTTAAGGCTGGAGGCTTGGCTCAAAACCAAAAAAATCAACCACTAATAAAGCGATTAAGAACTTGGTTTTCTGACCATTTCAATCCACCTTATTCCCTTTCGCCGGAAGTTAGGCTTAGCTCGGGATTCATGGGGTGTGAGTAATGGGAAGATATTGGTCTGTCGTCCGCTTATGTAGCAGACTACAGACGAATTTCATCCCGTTACTCACCCCCATGAACCCCGAGCTAAGCCTAACTTCCGGCGAAAGGGAATAAGGTGGATTAGGAAATAAGAGAGCCTGGTTTGACATAACTAATTTTTTTCACGCTTTTAACATACCTGCAAAGTTTGAAGCAATTACTACAAGGATGAATTTCTTTACGAATCAAGATATCACTAGTTATGATCTCGTCTTCAGGTGGATCAAACCACACTGGGCATCCTACTGATTGATACCTCTCGAATGGATATTTGAAACACACAATTTCCTCACCAAGAGCTCTTGAAGCTATATCCTGTTGAAAATAACAATAAACATTCCCAGTTTTTAATACACATAAACCAAATTAACAATGTCATATATCGGAGCCTCCGAGATGATCTAGGCCCGTGCCTATCGCGAAGCGAGAATTACTTTTTTTTTTAACTAATTCAGTTCGCCGTGTTTTCTCGCTTGGGGGCGCTTTTAGTATCGTAAAATAAAAGTAAGTTCGGCCTCGTGACCCCGTCGACTGCTACAATATTAGGGCAAAGCATAGACGTAGAGCGGTGAAGCCGAGGTTGCGGATAGTAAGAAAATATTTTAGAAAATTTCAGAAGACCTTTAATAAAAAATCATGCCAAAGAAGTAAAGGATAGAAAAGCTAAGGTTAAAAATATGAAAGGTTACGAAGGAGTAAAAACAAAATATTCTTATGGTATAATAAAACTGTGAATTAGCAACTTCAAGAAGTTTTGTTTTACTAAAAAAACCACAATGCTAAAATCTCATAATTAATTTTTTTTTGTCCGCACAATCTAACCAAAAGATTCGATAAAAATTAAATAGCCTCTAAAACAATTACGTTAATTTAAGGGTGAAACCTTTCTCTTTCATAAAAATTTTATCATTGGCCCCTAAAATATCAAGGACAATTTATGGAAGACCCCCTTCGCAACTGTAATAAAAGCGCCATCTACATCTAGTACACATATTGGGTGAAAATATTTCCTCTACGAAACAGGATATTTCCCCACGTAAAAATCGACACGCACGGGCCTAGATCATCTCGGAGGTTCCGCGTGTATGTTTTTCCAGTTTATTATGACTATTATTTTGAGTCTATTAGTAACTAACATAAATATACCCATTGGGACGCCACGTGGCTTTCGGTTCGGTATCTTCAAAGCAAAGCGTGGGTCCAGTGGATCCCCTACAAGGTGACTTTTCTTAGGAACTCCAGTTTTCGTTTGGCGAAGGCTAGTGGGTGAGATTTATAAGTGCACTTATAAATCCCGCCCACAGATGTCTCCTGCCTTCGCCAAGCCAAAACTGGAGTTCCTAAGGAAAGTCACCTTGTAAGGGATTCATGGAACCAACAATTCTTTTGAATTTCAATAACGGCTCAGATCTCGTTCGCGGGTTTTGAGGCGAGAAAGGGATAACCTGATTATCTTGATTTTGCCATGCGCAGAACCTGTTTTACCCCAAGAATCAGACTCTAATCCAATCAGAAAAATATTTTCGTCGCTCAACGACAGATGGTAGAACGTTCTACAGTCAATTTCGTTAGTCACGTGATCCTATCCCTTGGATGGAGACGAGACCAAGCCAACTTGCTTATTTGTAGGTTAATTGGGTCTATTGACGGAAGTAGAAGGGACATTAACCAGGGTTCATACAACTTTTGGAAAACAAATTTCCCTGAGATTTCCAGGTTTTTTCCCATATACTTCCCTGAGTTTTCAAGGTTTTTCCCGTATATGGAGTATCCTATGGAGCAAATCTTAACGAAGGAGGGGGGGCAAATAGGACTATTACATAATCAAAGGACATTCCCGTATCTCTAAAATAACCAGAGTTATAAGCCTCCAAAGTATAGTGCAATGTTAATCCTATGGAGGGGGCTATGTTCACGAACATTTTGCTTAATTTACTTGGCCCCTGTTTGACGCAAATTTCCCTGATTTCCCTGAATTTTACTAAAAATTCTAAATTTCCCTGTGGTTTTTGTCAACTACTTATTTCCCTGATTTTTCCCGGTATTCCAGGTTTGTATGAACCCTGCATTAACAAAACGTTCTACACTGTTGACCACAGCGGTGGGTCTACATCATTCATTGCACTTTTAATAATAGTTGCATCTGATGCGCAGTAGCTTGATTTCAATGAATTTTCCTTACGAGAACGTTTAGTGATGGAAGAAGAATACGAGCTATGGGCTCTATTTACACGTTGTTGCGCAGAATTTTTTTTTTTAAAGTTTAGCAAGTTTGCTCGAAGTCTGGCAGCGCCACCGTGTCGGTTTTTGGATCCTCACGCGCCTATGAGTTGGTACTCTTTCCTATAGAGCCCATAGCTCGTATTTTCGTTCCTCAATGGTTTACTTTTTACCGTTAGGCTTACTTTGGTAAATCCAGGACAGTACAGTTGTTCATTTTCCAGTTTAAGGAAGGCATTTTGAATGACGATGTCTTGAATTTTGCCACTTTCCGTGTCAATATAGTCAATTTGGCAAGGTTCTCGAAAGAGAGTTAACACTGTCAGTTTTCCTTCCTTGGAAAATATCAATCTAGTTGGCAGGTCACTAAACGATGACACTGCAACAACCGCGTTCTCTAAGGTCACTTCTAAATCCTCAATTGATCCCTCCCGATTTTTCCTGAACTTGAAACAGTATTTATCTGAAAATGAACAATTTTTCTTAAAGCGAGAATGAAAATGGTCAAACAACGTTATTAAACGTATTTATATTGATAAAATAGTGTCCCTATATACAGCTATATAGGCCTGGGTTTCAGAAATTTAGAAACCCGGGCAGAAATAGACGGCCCACAGTGGAGTAGCTATTTTTGCCCGGGTTCAAAATCCGGGCAGAAATAGCCCCGAAATATTAGTCGGCTATTTATGCCCAGGTAGCGAAAAACTATTTCAAGCCCGGGCAGAAATATACGGTCCACAGTGGGCCGTCTATTTTTGCCCGGGTTCAAAATCCGGGCAGAAACAGCCCCGAAATATTAGTCGGCTATTTATGCTAGAGAGCTGCAACTCCGTGGAAGAACTCCGAAACCCGCTGGGTTCCGCGTTTAAGCGATGGGAACTCCAGGAGTTGGAAATGTTTTTCTGAGATAAAATTGGAGTTGGGTGGCAGTGGAAGTTTTCGTGTGCGGAGTTGGGAGGCAATGGGAATAATGATAATTATAATTGCGGAGTTGGGAGGCAATGGAAATCTCGGAGTTGGAAAACTTGAGTCTGGTAAGTGGTAGGGCTCCAATTTAAAAGCGGACTTTAACGTTGTTTGTCTTCAGAAGCTTCGTACGAAATTCATTTTTCACCTGTAACCCCACGTGACACGTCCTCTCAGTGAGTCTCTCACACAATGGGCCGCCGGCGCTTTCCTTTTCTCTTAAACCCATTGACAAGTCTCCTTTCTAGCTTTGAGGCATATTAATGTAAGGCAATAGGCATATTGGCAGGCACAACTAATAACAGAATTGACTCTAGTGTTAGTATTTCTTGATTCGTAAAGTTCGTGGCCTTGTCCTTCAAAATAGCATTTGTGAAGCAAATCAGTCCGATTTTAATTAAATAGCTAATTTAAGAAACTAAGCGTAAAATATGACTCAACGACAACGCGTATCGCCTTTTTCCCCAAATCTTAAGTTTTAATTTCTAGAAGAATTTTATGAGTAAATATTATTCCTTATTTGAAAATCATAATTTATAAGCACTCGTGATATCAATCTCGTGCCAAATTTGAAGGAAAACTAATGAGCTACACGTTTAACTTGAACTTTCTATTTTTCCAATTCTAAAGAGTAAAGAAATCTTCCAAAGAGTAGAAACTAGAAAGGTTTTAATGGACGAAGTTAGAAGGAGTTTAAGAAATTTTAATTTTCATGGAAGGAGTTGGGAGGAGTTAAAGAAATTTTAATTTTCATGGAAGGAGTTGGGAGGAGTTTAAGAAATTTTAATTTTCATGGAAGGAGTTGGGAGGAGTTTAAGAAATTTTAATTTTCATGGAAGGAGTTGGGAGGAGTTTAAGAAATTTTAATTTTCATGGAAGGAGTTGGGAGGAGTTTAAGAAATTTTAATTTTCATGGAAGGAGTTGGGAGGAGTTTAAGAAATTTTAATTTTCATGGAAGGAGTTGGGAGGAGTTTTAAATTTGGCTTTGCGGAGTTCTGCGGAGTTGAAACTTTTGATTATGGCATTGGGAGGAATTAGAGTCATTGTTGTGTATTGCCTTGGAGTTGGAAGGAGTTGGAGGTTAATATTTTCATTTTGCAGCTCTCTAATTTATGCCCGGGTAGCCAAAAACTGTTTCAAGCCCGGGCAGAAATATACGGTCCACAGTGGGCCGTCTATTTTTGCCCAGGTGCTCAAGTGTTATATCCAACCTGGGCAGAAATAGTCGCCCAATTATGCAAGGCTTGCTGGGGGCGCATTGAGTTAAACTATTCCCCCTTAGCAACATTTGCTATTCCTTTTTTTCCGACTTAAGGGGGCGCACATTATCTCGGCCCCCGGGTGCAAAATTGCTTAATCCGGCCCTGAGGTTAGGTTAGGTTTGGTTAGGTGCCGTTGCTAAACGACATGATTTAGCTACAAATCTTGGTATTATTAAAAATCAGCGCCTTTTGCGTAGCAAAGGAAAGCTCTTAACACGCGCTTTAATCGCAGATTAAGTCATATCAAAAACGGATTTAT
This sequence comes from Phalangium opilio, assembly GCF_054372755.1. Lineage (NCBI taxonomy): Eukaryota > Metazoa > Arthropoda > Arachnida > Opiliones > Phalangiidae > Phalangium > Phalangium opilio. The sequence goes on along the minus strand of NW_028324217.1, from coordinate 11,367,390 downwards.
GTACTAAGAACGTGGGATCATAGCTTTAGCCTCTGGTACCATCCTCGCATACTTTATCGAGAAACTTCGTCTGCTTATATTTTGACTCCACCCACAAATTCTGTATATAGCGACTTCTAAAGATCGAAAACGTCATTCTTATCTCTATTTTCGTGGTTAAATATTTTTTCCGAAATTGTGCCAGTGGTAAAAAAGCAAAGTGGACAACAATGCTATATATAACTCCCGATTTAGTGGAATTAAAGGAATAGCGACGTGATTTAAAAATTATCTCAAATCTAAAGAAAACCTTACTTTTTTGAGAGTTTAAACTCTTCTGATTCCAAAAATATGCTTGATTAATATTTAAATATGAAGGAAAACACAGAAAAAACACTTTGAAAACTTGAAATTTTGGGGGGCAAAAGCAAATTTGCGAAGAAGATTTTTGGCGGGTTTTCTCCTTGCTACGTCACTCACGGCATCTCGCGGAAAAGCCAAACGCGCGCGCCCGAGACTCCCGAGTCTACTAATGCCGCGCGAATCTGAATAAAATAGGCTTAACACTTAGGCTGAGACACTAACAGGCGTCACGTGAGCGACATCTACAGTGAAAGTTTCTCCTTACTACGTCATCAAGCGAAACAAAATTTTAACTAGGCCTTTTCCAAACACTAAACTTTGATTGCAATTTTACAAATTTCTACGAAACCAAATACAAAAGTAAACATATCATAATAAACTAGATTTTTCAAGGATTTTTTTGGCATTTTAAGTTTGTGGGTGACGAAAATTATGTCACTAACACTTTAAGTTTTAGAGTTAAGAATATAAATAATTGATGTTTCTTTTTTAAGCATCTAGTTTTTCTTTCTTTGTATATTTAACCATGAAAATAGAGATATACAGAATTTGTGGGTGGAGTCAAAATATAAGCAGACGACGTTTCTCAATAAAGTATGCGAGGATGGGTACTGGGTAGTGAATTTGCTACCTTCAACATTCTTCTCACATAAATCCGTTTTTGGTCATATGAGGTAATGGTTCTAATTGGTTACTCAATTTTATTTAACAACCGTTCCTGTTTTTAAAAACTGAGAGTAAGGTTTAGAATGTCAGCCGTTTAATTTTGCAAAATTTTCGGAAAGGTTTTGGCAAGTTTGTTAATGATTTCGATTTATTTGTTTATTTATTTTATCAACATTATAAATCAATTAAAAATGGTTCCCTGAGAATTTAATTGCCCCTTTAAGTGCCCCATTCCAAGCGGATGGGGCAATTATACTAATTAGTGACTCTTTCTTGGAAAATTTAAAATACAAATAATTGTACCAAAATGAACATTAAATAGTTACTGACCCAATTTTTTGGTTGATAGACAATTGAGCAAATCAGAAAAAGTAGAAAATGGCGGAGCTTCTTCGAAGAGGGCCAACCATTTGCTGCAGAAAGAAACTTGGCCTTCTGCAGGTGCCTTGGATTCCAGAGCAGTGCTCAAAGTGTCAACCTTCCCCAATTTTAAAGGCTCCATCTGATTGTTTCTTGAAATTTTCCTTTACACTGAAAATTTTAAATTAAAAACCAATCACTTTTACATTGTGTGGCAGCAGTACAGCGGCTATTCCCACACAATGTGTGGCAGCAGTGCAGAGGCTATTCCCACACACTATGTGTGGCAATAGTCACTCCCTTTCTTTAATGACCACTGGCTTTCTAAAAATTGTTAAAATTTCCTAATGTTGTTGTTTGTTTCGTATTTACACGATTTATTGTTTTATATCAATAACTTTCTTTACGAAATAATAATAATAATGTGTATAAATGCACTTTTTTTAAGGACTACGAAGCAAAACTAGGTTTTGCGTAACAGAATATGTACATGGCCTTAATTTCCGCGAAAAATACATGGCAGACAGTCCAGTTTCGCTATAGTTCCGTTACCGTCCCTCATCTTTTTGAAATATATACTTACATATTATTATATTATCTACTACCCAGGTTCATGGTTCACCCTTCAGTAGAAAAATACACCACTACGAACTTCGCCGCGTCGGACACATTCAAGTTTTATATTTCCAATTCACTAAAACTTAAGGCTACCAGCGAGGTTATATAATATAATGCTAATATTTTAGAATAATTTAAATAAGAAATATTCTAAAATCAAATTTCAAAAGAGTTTCCCACAATGGCCACTTGGCATGGCACAGAAATGATCTGAAAATTCTGAATCGAAGTCCCAGAATACCTAGCAGACAAAGTATTAGGAAATTCAAAGCTCACTTGATCACGCGCCCAACGAGCAGCTTGCGTCGTTAAGCGCGTCATCGAGTGGGCTGTGTGTAATTGGAAGGGTCGATGACAATTGTCACTATTCATGAAAATGATGGAATATATGGATTTTTTAAACTGGTCATATGGCCAGTAGAGCCAAAGTACTTTCAAGTAAAAAACTGGACACTGGCCAGTAAACGTGGTGAAACCTTGAAACATTTTTACAAATTAAGTGGCCTCAGGGCCAGTGGACCCCAAGAGTTTAATTTTTAAACAGGCTCGGTAAATTTTTAAAGTGGACAATTGTCCAGGGCCATTGCCTTGCTTCGTAGCCTGTTTGGAAGCTAAGAACTAGTTTAGTTATTAAAAAAAAAAGAAAGAAATTCTAACGGAGCATTTAAGCACGGCCTACTCGATCGCGCCGGGTCTTCCCGCTTAAGAAGCTAACGGATGTACAGAGGCTTGGTTTGAAGATTGTTTAAAGCTAGCATAAGAGTAACATAATAAATATTTTTACTAACTTAGGAAAAATATTTCTACCGAAAAGTGACTGAACTCAGTCATGCCCAAGCATGCTGATAGTTTTAAACGGCCACGGGTGGCCCTCACCTGTGCTACTCTAGTATCCCCTTCGAGGAGCAGCTAGAGCGTTGTTGAACGCGTTATCATCGAGTGGGCTATGGTCTGGCACTGTCCATGGCCAACTTAGATTACCGGTGGTAGAAGGCCTGCCAGCTATACCCGAGCCCCATGTTAAAAAACGACTAGCAAAATCGCCCCTAAATTAAACTTCTCGGAAAACCCCACTAATTTTAATGTAAACTTCCTTCAGACCAAGGCTTAATTCGGAACAGCGCATTTCTCCGCCTTTTAAAAGAACTCCAACTTTGAATGTTGATTATTCGTCAAATAACGGACGGAAAATAATGAAATTGGTCTCAAAATAATAAAAAATAGATTAGAACTTACTTGACTTCTCATTTAAAACTCGGCCACGAAAAAAATCGGTAAATATATTAAAAATGCTCCAAAACAAAGTCCACTTCCGAATTTTTTCTTCCCAGAGAAAAAGCATTACGAGGAAAACTGGGCTGGTAGCGCACCTAACGGCGAAAGTCGAAGTAGGGGCGATTTTGCTAGTCGTTTTTTTAACATGGGGCTCGGGTGAAGCTGGCAGGCCTTCTACCACCGGTAATCTAAGTTGGCAACTTGGCCATGCACTGTCAGACGGTGTGGACTGCTGGACTAGAGTGTGGTCGTACGTCATAGAAGTTCTTACTTCTATTTATTTTCGTGCCTTAAATAACGTAAAAATTAAGTTGGTAAGTTTGGATATATTTTTTGTGTTTGTATAGTTCATCAAAATTTGAATTAATAATAGGGCAATTATGGCCTGGTACTCTATAAATAATTTAATAAAAAAATTTAAGCCTTGGTTGTTATGGTAGTCCCGCCAGTGCCACTTGGCCTAGCCCGGTCGCCCCTGTACCATGCCTGTAGTCTGTCTCGCCCCTCCTCCAAATAATACAGGCCTAAAACCTCTTTAATTATTAGTTAGACTAATTTTTCAATGCACTGGTCCTCGAGAACAGTTTATTAGTTGAGAATCTATGGGTTAATTTATGGGGTAGGGACAAGTTCTAACTTCCTAAGAACCTGTTTAATATTGTGGAAGATTGTGGGGTGACTGGGGTCATTGGTCCCAAAGAGTCAAGTACTAGTTTATAAAATATCCTTATTCCAAGGCTACCACAACTCTCCAAGAATGTATTAAACTCTTTTTTTGAAAAAGATGATATGGGAAGCGAGTTGAAATAAATGAAGGGGGCTAGCATATGCTTAGACAATAGAGTGCTGTCAGTTGTGACGTCAGTGCCTAGGTAAAACGTCACGAGTCTGCCTTTAGCAATGAGCAGCCATGACAGTTACCGTTTTTTCTTTATGGGAAAACAGCATGGGTGACGTCACACCGGCGCTTCTGACAGCACTCTATAAAGTGCTGTCAGTTGTGACGTCAGATCCAAGGTTAAACGTCATGACTCTGCCTTTAGCAATGAGCGGCCATGACAGTTACCGTGTTTTCTTTATGGGAAAACAGCATGGGTGACGTCACACTGGCGCTTCTGACAGCACTCTATAGAGCTATCTCAGTTGTGACGTCAGTGCCTAAGTAAAACGTCACGGGCTTAGCTTTGGCAGTCAGCGGCCGTGTTTGGTACCACTTTGGTTCTATCGGCAAACAGCATGGGTGACGTCACACTAAGGCTTCTGAAATAGAGCTATCTCAGTTGTCACGTCAGTGCCTAGGTAAAACGTCACGGGCTTAGCTTTGCCAGTCAGCGGCCATGTTTGGTACCGCTTTGGTTCTATGGGCAAATAGCATGGGTGACGTCACACTAAGGCTTCTGAAATAGCTCTATTCACACTTAATTGTTTTTTCTTTTTCTGTTTGTTTTCATTTATTTTAGCAATGACGGAGACAGCTACCTTTAAACGTCTTCCAAAAAATGTTATACCAAAAAACTATGATATTTCTCTAAAACCAGATTTAAATAAGTTAATTTTTGATGGAACAGTGTCAGTTTGCCTCGAGGTTAAAGAGCCAACTGATACTATTATTTTCAATGCGTCAGATTTAACTATTTCTACAGCCGTTTTTGAAGATGCTTCGAAGAAAGGTATTATCTTGTCTGCCGGGACACTAAAGGCTCTTTCAGACGATCCAACTTTTTGACTCAGCTCGATGGGTCAAAAAGTTGTATCAACTTGCTTGCCCAACTTTTGAAGGGAAAAGTGAAATAAATCCTTCCTATTCACACGACTAAACTTTTTTACTGCCAAATGGAACTTTTTAAGCGCCACCTACCTTGGCTCTTAAGAAATAACCCGCGAAAAAGGCTTTTTTTTTTTAATTCATTTTGATTGGCTGGAAAAATGAAATTAAATAGTTGAGTCAGCAAAAATTGGATCACTGATCCAATTTTTCCTAGCCAACTTTTTTGGTGACCCAACTCATCCAGTTTCTATTCACACGATCCAACTAGTTGATTCAACTCGAGTTGACCCATCAAGCCGAGTCTAAAAGTTGGATCGTCTGAAAGATCCTTTACAAAAAAAAGCCTTTTTCGCGGGTTATTTCGTAAGTGCCAAGGTAGGTGGCGCTTAAAAAGTTCCATTTGGCGGTAAAAGTTTAGTCGTGTGAATAGGAAGGATTTATTTCACTTTTCCCTTCAAAAGTTGGGCAAGCAAGTTGCATGATACAACTTTTTGACCCATCAAGCTGAGTCAAAAAGTTGGATCGTCTGAAAGAGCCTTGAGTTGAATTGAATAAAAGACTTACTTCAATATTTCTTATAGAATATGTCCCCAAGTCTGTTAAACTATTAGAAGAAGAACAAATTGCCATACTTTCCTTTGATACCTCGCTTACAGTTGGGACGGGCAAACTTCATTTAGCGTTTCAAGGAATTTTAAATGATAAACTGAAAGGGTTCTATCGTTGCAAGTATACGGTTAATGATGAACAACGCAACTCAGCCGCCACTCAATTTGAAGTATAATGGAAAACCATGGATAAAGAATGCGCATTGCGTGAGGAAATTTGTTTTCACTCTACAGGATAGGCAACTCCCTATCTCGAGCGACAGCTTATTCTGTATATACTCTGTTACAACATCGGTTGTCAGCACACGCAAAGCTGGGTCTCTATGTAATCTAGCTTTGTACGTGCTGACAAGAGACAAAAAAATTCAGGATATTTTAAACGATTTTAAATCCTGAAGATCCTGAAGTTTTTTGTCTCTTGTCAGCACGCGCAAGGCTACGTTACATAGAGACCTAGCTTTGCGCGTGCTGCCAACCGATATTGTGAAAGAGTATATACAGAATAAGCTGTCGTTCGAGATAGGGAGTTGCCGATCCTATAGCGTGAATAAAATTTCCCCACGCGCATTCTTTATCCATGGGAAAACTTTGTATCTTTGCGAAGTTTCACGAGTAAATGGTGTTTTGTACAATTTTTAAAGGCTACTGATGCTAGAAAAGCATTTCCTTGTTGGGATGAACCAGCGATTAAAGCTACGTTTGATGTGACGCTGATTGTGCCTAAAGATCGTGTTGCTCTTTCTAACATGGTAAAAAATTCATAATATTTTTGAACGCTTGTCGGGTTACTTGCCATGATACTAGAAACCTTTTTTTTTTTTTTTTCTCAAAATAAGGCAGGGCTTGTCAAAAAATTTATATGTTTAACTCAGATTAACTTTTCTCTAAAGGTTAACCATGGATAAAGAATGCGCGTGAGGATATTTGTATTCACGCTATAGTATAGGCAACTCACTATCTCGAACAACAGCTTATTCTGTATATACTCAAAAACGGATTTATGGGATAAGAACGTCGGAGTTAGCGAATTCACTCCCCATCCTCGCATACTTTATTGAGAAACTTCGTCTGCTTATATTTTGACTCCACCCACAAATTCTGTACATAGCTACTTATAGAGATCGAATTTGTGGGTGGAGTCAAAATATAAGCAGACGAAGTTTCTCAATAAAGTATGCGAGGATGGTACTAGAGGCTAAAGCTATGATCCGACGTTCTTATCCCATAAATCCGTTTTTGATATACTCTGTTACAACATCGGTTGTCAGCACGCGCAAACCTAGGTCTCTATGTAACCTAGCTTTGTACGTGCTGTCTAGAGACAAAATACATCAGGGTCTTCAGGATTTAAAATATCCACGAGTTTTTTTAGCACGATTGCACGGAGCTCTAGGCCTTTGTTTCAAATACGTGTAGTAGGCTGTAGGAAATTTCACACGTATTTGAAACTAAGGCCTAGAGGTCCTTGCGCTTGAGCTAAAAAACTCGCGGATATTTTAAATCCTAAAGATCCTGAAGTTTTTGGTCTCTTGACAGCACGCACAAAGCTAGGTTACACAGAGACCTAGCTGTGCGCGTGCTGACAACCGATGTTGTAACAGAGTATATACAGAATAAGCTGTCGTCAGAGATGGGGAGTTGCCTATCCTATAGAGTGAAATCAAATTTCCTCACGCGCATTCTTTATCCATGGGTTAACTATCAAATAGGGGTGTGCGAATAACACTTTTTGGGTATCGAACCGGTACTGAATACCAAAAAATTTTCCTTATCAAATACTGAAACGAATAGTTTATTGCAAATCGAATACCGAATAGTTAGGCCTTGGTAAATTTTTTACTAACCGATTAATCGCGAATAGTTAAGCCTAGTATTCGTGAATAGTTAACCCTGATTCTCGCGAATGTTAGGCTTAACTATTCACTATTAATTGGGTAATAACCCTAATATAGAGAGCTTTCAGGTGGGATAGTAGTACGTCACACCTTCCCAAGTCTTACCGCTGTTCTAGTAGCCATATTGGGTGGTCTCAGCTTCATTCCTGCTTTAACCCACCAATATGGCAGCGTAAAATATGTCACGAGGCTCAGCTCCTGCTCGAACTGAAAGCTCTCTATTCGCGAATAGTTAACCCTGATACTCGCGAATGTTAGGCTTAACTATTCGCGATTAATTGGGTAGTAACCCTAATATTCGCGAATAGTTAAAGTAACAGGCGGCTCCATTATCTTCTGGACACGAATTTTACCTTGCCAAAGGCAGGAGCCAATCAGACCAAATGCACTAGGTCCCATTGGTTCCTGCCTTTGGCTTAACTAGCCTTTACCAAGCTTAGCCGCTGTGTAGTAGAAAAGCCATCTTTAAGGGGTACCAACGGAGCCGCCCTTTTCTTTAATACAAAGCAAGGAGAGAAACAATTAGAAGCTCCTAAATTTCAAAATACCACTCCTCATTGGTGGCCAATTATTTCTTAAAATTTTACTAGGCACTTGCTGGTAGTTTTTGATAGGAGATAAATATAATTGGGATGATATTTTTTAATAAGGTCTCTAGTGCCAAGGCCCTAAATTTATGGTATTTGAACTTTAAAGGGACTGTAAAGAAGGCATCGGCGGGTGGGTAAAACGTATTTGAATTACGTCAGAGGCACGTGACCAAGGAGAGGCGTGGTTCAAAGAAGCTTAGTTCGTTTTATTTCGAAAACCACCACTTCATGGAATTGGCGCTGCAATCTCGCAAAAAACAAGGACTAGATGTCCAGTTCCACTCCATGAGGAGTCTTTGTATCTTGGCATCACGTGATGTCTGTGACGTATTTCAAATAATTTTTACCCACCCGCCAATGCCTTCTTTGCAGTCCCTTTAACCGAATAGTCAGTTCGGTATTTGATATTCGTATCAAATAGTGAAAATGGCTATCGAATACCGGATCGAATTATTCGGTTCGGTATTCGATCGAATTATTCGATTGAAACGGTTAACCGTACTACAACTATTAAACAAATTCACCCTTAAAGTTAAAACCAAATATTAACTGAAGTCAATTTTAAATCGGTCATTTAATTCCAGAATGTTATAAGTGACAAAGAAATTGATTCGAATCTAAGGGAAGTAAAGTTTGCTAAAAGCCCCATAATGTCAACTTATCTCTTGGCTTTTATTGTGGGAGAATATGACTTTATTGAAGAGAAAACATCCGGTGGCCTTTTAGTTAGAGTATATACGCCGTTGGGTAAAAAAGAACACGCAAGAACTGCTCTAAATGTCACTATCAAGTGTTTGAAGTTTTACGAAGACTATTTCAACATTAAATATCCTTTGCCAAAATTGGACCTCATTGCCATTGCCGATTTCGCGTCAGGTTAGTGAAATGTCATGAATCTATACAAGAATGTTATTTGTGTGTTATACCCCTTCTAACCTATCTATTTGACTTGGGTGTTGGTTTACAAGCCTATGACTAGTTTCTAGTAGTTCTAAGAGTGAATTGTACAGGGTTGCCACGGGTCAGGGAAAACATGGAAAAGTCAGGGAATTTGATTTTAGTGTGTAAAATTTCTGGGGATAAGTCTTTATTGAAAGAGTAATGAAAGTTTCTCCCCATCGTCTTTTAACACATAAAACTCTAGAGCAATCCTTAAAAATGTCTAGAATTGTTTTTGTAAAGTAAATGGTCTCTAGAAAATCTCTTAGACTGTTATTTATAGTTAAAATGTTTCTTATTAATTTTGGTGCAACAAATACATTGGAAAACTAACTTAATGTAGAGAGTTTATTTAATTATAAGCACTTAAAACGTGCTGCAAAAATTTACACTTTCGGGCTAAAAAGGTCAGGGAAAATCTCAGAAAAAGGTCAGGGAAAATTTCAGAAAAAGGTCAGGGCAAATTTCAGAAAAAGGTCAGGGAAAATCTCAGAAAAAGGTCAGGGAAAATCTCAGGAAAAGGTCAGGGAAAATCTCAGAAAAAGATCAGGGAAAATCTCAGAAAAAGGTCAGGGAAAATCTCAGAAAAAGGTCAGGGAAAATTTCAGAAAAAGGTCTGGGGAAAATTTCAGAAAAAGGTCAGGGAAAATTTCAGAAAAAGGTCAGGGTAAACCGTGGAAAGGTCAGGGAATTTGGCTCTGAAAATTCCGTGGCAACCCTGATTGTAAGACAGTAGGAGGGGGACTATTGAGTGTTACGGCTCCTGGTGGTAGAAGCGCTAGAGAGTCCAGGCCAGCAGCACTCCCCTTACGAAAATAAATCGGTCTAACATGGTCTATTCTTGCACTTTAAACACTAAAAGAAGTCTTATTTTGTTCTTGATTAGTCTAAGTTAAAAATAGGGATGATCGAAGGTTTATTTTAGGCTATTATAAGACCAATATTTAGCTTTAGTTTTAAGATGGTCTAACTTAAGATCCACTTTAGGCTTATGATACGTCTTTGCACGGTCTTAGCCAAGAGCAATTCTGGATTCACTAAATTACAGACCAACATAAAGGTCCTACTTTTTCCTTTTTCCAAGAGGTTCCAGTCTAACATTAAGATGCTTAAGACGTCTTAAAGACGCCTATGTTCAGAGTTAAAGATGGCATCTAAAATCGGTTGCCCTTGTAGACCCACTTATGGCTCTTAATTCTTCCTCTTTCCAAGATGTTCTTCGGTCCGGTCTAACATTAAGATGTTTAGACGTTTTAAAGACGCCTATGTTCAGTGTTAAAGATGACATCTAAAATCGGTTGCCCTTATAGACCAACTTAGAGGTCTTCATTCTTCGTCTTTCCAAGATGTTCTTCGGTCCGGTCTAACATTAAGATGTTTAGATGTCTTAAAGACGCCTATGTTCAGTGTTAAAGATGACATCTAAAATCGGTTGCCCTTGTAGACCCACTTATGGGTCTTAATTCTTCCTCTTTCCAAGATGTTCTTCGGTCCGGTCTAACATTAAGATGTTTAGACGTTTTAAAGACGCCTATGTTCAGTGTTAAAGATGACATCTAAAATCGGTTGCCCTTATAGACCAACTTAGAGGTCTTCATTCTTCGTCTTTCCAAGATGTTCTTCGGTCCGGTCTAACATTAAGATGTTTAGATGTCTTAAAGACGCCTATGTTCAGTGTTAAAGATGACATCTAAAATCGGTTGCCCTTGTAGACCCACTTATGGGTCTTAATTCTTCCTCTTTCCAAGATGTTCTTCGGTCCGGTCTAACATTAAGATGTTTAGACGTCTTAAAGACGCCTATGTTCAGTGTTAAAGATGACATCTAAAATCGTTTGCCCTTGTAGACCAACTTAGACTCCTACTTTTTCCTCTTTCGAAGAGGTTCTTCAGTCCGGTCTAACATTAAGATGTTTAATGACGTCTTAAAGACGCCTATTTTCATGGTTAAGGATGCCATCTAAATTCTGGTGCCCTTGTAGACCAACATAGAGGTCCTACGTATTTCCTCTTTTGAAGAGTTTCTTCAGTCCGGTCCAAGATAAGATGTTTAAGACGTCTTAAGGACGCCTATTTTCATGGTTAAGGATGACATCTAAAAACGGTTGCCCTTGTAGACCAACTTAGAGGTCTTCATTCTTCCTCTTTCCAAGAGGTTCTTTAGTCCAGTCTAACATTAAGATATTTAAGACGTCTTAAAGACGCCTATGTTCAGGGTTAAAGAAGACACCCAAAATCTGTTGCCCTTGTAGACCAACTTAGAGGTTTTAATTCTACCTCTTTCCAAGAGGTACGTTTTTCAGTCCGTTCTAATATTAAGATGTTTAAGCAGTCTTATAGACGCTTATGCTCAGGGTTTAGGATAACGTCGTAAGCTGCAAGTCCTTATAGACGCAGAAAATCATGATCTACATTTTCAGACGTCTATGTTTATTCATGATCTTGTCATATTCCAACACGTTAACAATGTCATTTAGAAAAATATCATCCCCAACCCAAACAGAAGTCTGATGCGAATTAATATTATTGACAGAAATTATTTCTGCGCCATCATTCCTAGTGTAAACAACCATTTTTATGGGATGTCGATTTAAGAAGGCTAGGTCTCCGTTGTAAAGCAATCATCAACTATCAGTTTCTTAACAATAGCAAAATATTCTGGGGTTCGGTTGAAGGGGGGGTTCGTGTTTAAGAAAGAAATAATTTATCCTTAATCTAAGCCACCGTCGCTATTTTGGTATGTAATGAAACAGTTATGTCTTTTCATTCTTAGCAGCGTTAAACTCGTATAAGTTTTCCGTTCGAACAGTTTAAAAGGTCTAAAATAAGTACCTTTAAAAGGGCAGACTGTAGGTCTAGAAATTAAAGCTCGAGACTTTTTGCTTAAGTTCCAAAAATAAGAGGTTTTTAGCCTAGAAACAGCCAGGTTGTGTAAGAAAAAGGCGGGAAATGAACATGCAGACTGTAGAAGGTCAAAGGAAAAAACATGAAAGCGTGAGAAGGTCTAAAAATAAGAGGTTTCTAGCCTAGAAACAGCCTGACACATGCGTGGAAGTATAATAAGAAGGCGGGAAATGAACGTTCGAGCATCGAGCCACAGTCGGGTGAGAGCCTGCAGGTTATGTACATAACGGTTTTTTCGCGCTTCCATATTCCCGTTTTTAAAAGATCTGTCAGGTATCATCGGATTAATTTTCATACTAAACCTGCATCGTTTGACTAAATTGTACCAAGTAAATATTTTACGCTGTTTTAATACTAAGCAGGGAAAAGTATACTTAATATTCTATTTGTGGCGTGTAAATATTTATAGATTTTACCAACGACGCCTGAAATATCTGAAATGGCCAACTTAATTGAGACTATAAACAACGAAAAATGGTAAATCTAAAAAAAAAAGATTTATTCTTTTATGGTGTTCTAAGTTTTAAATGATAGTGAAATAATTCCGATTATTGTAGCCATGCAGCAGAGCAGATGATTCAAATGAAGAATCTATTGGGAAATGCAAGTCCGTCGCCGTTGAGCAACAAAGTGGGAGTGACATTGAAGGAAATGTGCACGAAGACATTATCATTTAAATAAAAATACCTAAAATGCTTAAACTAATGGTGATGATTGAAAAAATATTATATACGTTTATTCCGTGACTCAGCCCGAATTTCTCTTAAACATCGGACGACTTGAATTCAGGCTTCTCGAGAGCATCCTCCAATCAGGCTTCTCGAGAGCATCTTCCATTCAGGCTTCTCGAGAGCATCTTCCATTCAGGCTTCTCGAGAGCATCTTCCATTCAGGCTTCTCGAGAGCATCTTCCAATCAGGCTTCTCGAGAGCATCTTCCAATCAGGCTTCTCGAGAGCATCTTCCAATCAGGCTTCTCGAGAGCATCTTCCAATCAGGCTTCTCGAGAACATCTTCCAATCAGGCTTCTCGAGAACATCTTCCAATCAGGCTTCTCGAGAACATCTTCCAATCAGGCTTCTCGAGAACATCTTCCAATCAGGCTTCTCGAGAACATCTTCCAATCAGGCTTCTCGAGAACATCTTCCAATCAGGCTTCTCGAGAACATCTTCCAATCAGGCTTCTCGAGAACATCTTCCAATCAGGCTTCTCGAGAACATCTTCCAATCAGGCTTCTCGAGAACATCTTCCATTCAGGCTTCTCGAGAACATCTTCCATTCAGGCTTCTCGAGAACATCTTCCATTCAGGCTTCTCGAGAACATCTTCCATTCAGGCTTCTCGAGAACATCTTCCATTCAGGCTTCTACAGAGCATCTTTTATTCAGACTTCTACAGAGCATCTTTTATTCAGACTTCTACAGAGCATCTTCCAATCAGACCTCTCAGGGACATCTTCTAACCATACTTTTAACAGACGTTGTATAGGGCTATTCTATACAGAGGTCTGTAGACCATCTTAAAATCAGACTAAAAATGGTTTCGCGCAGGTGCAAATTATTAAGAGGTTTAAGACCTCTTCTAGACGTCTAGAATACTTCTAAAAGACCTCAAATAGAAGTATTCTAGATGTCTAGAAGAGGTCTTAAACCTCTTAACAATGTGAAGATAGCAACTGGTCTAAACTGCTCCTAAATGAAGACCCATTATTTTCGTAAGGGTCGCTTGATGGTATTTTGTAGGTAAACGTTTTTAAAGCGATGTTTCGAGATACAATAGACCCAACCAACAAATCTTTTGAATTTTTATAATGGCTCACATCTCGTTCTCGTGTTTTGAGGTGAGAAAGGGATAACCTGATTGGCTCGATTTTTGCCTTGCGCAGAACCTGCTTTACCCCAAGAGTCAGACTCTTCAATCAGAAAAAAAACTTATTTTTGTCCCTCAATGACATATATGGTGTTACAGGCAACCTTGTTAGTCACGTGATCCTATCCATTAGATGGAGAAGAGACCTAGCCAACTTGTTTATTTGTTGGTTGGGTCTATTAATTTCATATGAAAGTCCCATAATAACTTGGGAAAGACGCTTCCATCAAGGATTATTTAAAATGTCTAAGGATAAAACGCAGAGAAGGAAATATCGAAAGTAGATGTTCCAAACGGTACCTGGCGGGCACAATCGGCAAACCGGAAAGCCAATATTTTGAAGCGTCAACACGTGACCGGGTTCTTGAAAGTTTTGTCGCTCTCGTCTGCTCTAGCAGATGTACTCAAACAAGGCCTTGGCCTTTCCTATTAAACTAAATTAGTGTAAACTCGCCTCATATATTCCTGAACTGAATTTTTGCTTTAATCTATTATTAAAATTATGATTTTTAGGAATTAACTTCATTCTTGAATCTTGAACTAAATGTTCTTAACGACCGTTAGCAATTCGAAATAGAATTATACAGCATGCTTTCGAAAACTATCTCTGTTTCGTCTATGCTTTCGCGATAATAAGATAGGTGGCGCCATATCGGTACTTCTTTTCCGTTTGACGCACCAAAACAGTAGGTGGAGAAGAGGGGGATGGGTTAAAATACCGGAACAACTAGAGAACATTCCCTTACTATAGAGATCTGTGTGTGCGTTTTATCCTTAGACATTTTAAATAATCCTTGCTTCCATCACGTGACTATTATCATCTTTATCTAAGGTCTCCCAAATCTTACCCAGAGGGGTATTGCCGATATATATTCATTGTTGTAGAAATTAATGTTAATGTTTAATTATATGTGGCATTCCCCTGTTTGTAAATCTTTTAGGTGCTATGGAAAACTGGGGATTGATAACATATAGAGAAACGGCTTTACTTATTGATCCAGAAAATTCCTCATCCATGTCCAAACAGAGTGTTTCGTCTACAGTGGCACATGAATTGGCTCATCAGTGGTTTGGAAATTTAGTAACCATGGTAAATTGGTTTATTTAAAGCCTAGTATTGCTGTGTTGACGCCCAATAGTGTTGCCAATGTTTGAAAGTGGATTTTCCCAATTCCATTTGAAAAATTTCCAACATTTCCCACACCCCCTTTTTATCCCCGCCCCCAGCTAAAATATGGTAGAAAAGTAACAGTCTTATTTATCTGTACTATTTTTTCCTACTAGGTTTAATATGGAATATCAATGCGCATGGCTTTGACAATATGTACAAATGCGCCAAAACGCTATAAAGTTTTAAAATTCTCAAAATATGCTATTTTTTTTTCCAGCGCCAAATTTAAAATCACCGAATTTCTTTCAAAATGTCGCTTGCAATTATTTAACCGAGCAAAATGTTCGAAAATGCAATTATTTTAACACTTAAACAGGAAATTTCCCACATTTGACCGATTTTGGAATAAAATTACCTTTGTCCCACAGAGCCTAAAACCTTACCAAAATTTCCCACGATGTGGGAAATTTCCCACACATTGGCAACACATTCCCACTATACAGCATGTTAAGCTGGTCAATTGTTAGTTTTATACGAAGAGAGTATAAGGAAGGGGAGTAGAAGGCTTGGCTGGAATGTTCTCGCTTTGGAAGTTTCCAGTGTGCGCGCGCATCTTTCTCTTCCCTCTCAGGGGTTGAAATATGGTGAACCGGATATTAGGAGGAAAATAATAACAAATAAATACAAAAGAAAGGAGAGAACTCCCAAAATGTCTTAATACCAAAGCTGCTAGCTTCAACTCCCCCTCTTTATACCCTCTTTGGTTCCAATTTGTTCCTACCGTTGGTTTGTAGCCAGCATGTTAAGGGCGCCAAAGGAGCTTCATTTTCGAGGGGTCGGTCATTCATGAAATCCCGTACGCTATCCGTGAAATCCAATTTAAGAAATCCAAAATCAATGCTGATTTCGAAATCAAATAAAAAAATCCGAAATCAGCAACGAAATCACAAAATCAGTAAAGAAATCATAAAATCAGTAAAAAAATCACAAAATCAACAAAGAAATCACGAAATCAACATAGAAATCACAAAATCACGGGAAAAGTCTCAAAATCCGAGGAAATCACGCGAAAAACCTCAAAATCCAACGAAATCACGGGAAATATCGCAAAATCCGTCGAAATCACGGTAAAAATAGCAAAATCCGACGGAATCCTGGGAAAAATCTCAAAATTCAATGAAATCCATTGGATTTTATCGAATTCTGAAATCAAACAAAATCCGATGAAATCAAACGAAATCCGATGAAATCAAATGAAATCCGACGAAATCAAATTGGATTTCGAAATCCCGTACACTTTTTCCTAAACGTCCGACCCCTCGTTCATTTTGCTTTTCAATAATTAACAGAATTACTGTGAAACTTGAAAAATTTTTTCAATAGGAATGGTGGACTCATTTATGGTTGAATGAAGGTTTTGCTGTCTTTATGGATAATCTGTCCATGGATGGTAGTTAGAAGAAATCTAAACGATACGAAGGTGTCAAAATTGAAATATATATAATTTTTTTTTAGCGTTGCATCCTGAATTTGAAGTTTGGAGTCAGTTTGTTAATGATTATTTTTACCGTAGCCTAAATCTTGATTCTTTGGATAGTTCCCATCCCATTGAGGTATATTTCTTATTAAAAAATTTCTTTTTTTGTTTTTTTTTTAATCCTTAAAAATTAACTTATTATATTACTTTAGGTCCCTGTTAATAATCCCCAAGAAGTCAGGGAAATATTTGATGACATCTCATATGCTAAAGGATCTTCAGTTATTCGAATGCTTCATGATTACATTTCTGATGAAGTTAGTGTATTCTAAGACCATTAACAACCCCCGGGACTCGCAATGCAATAAGATCCTCGTATTGAAATATCCGCCTCTAGGAGTTATGGCTGTTTTCGCGACAACGGTCAGGGTTCATACAAACCTGGAAAACAGGGAAAACCTGGAATAATCAGGGAAATAAATAGTTGACAAAAACCTCAGGGAAAACTCGGGGAAATTTATAATTTTTAGTAAAATTCAGGGAAATTTGCGTCAAAAAGGGGCCGAGTAATTAAGCAAAATGTCCATAAACATCCCCTCCGTAGGATTAACATTACACTAAACTTTGGAGGCTCATAACTCTGGTTATATTAGAGATACGGGGATGTCCTTCGATTATGTAATAGTCCTATTTACCCTTCCCCCCTTCGTTAAGATTTGCTCCATAGGATGCTCCATATACGGGAAAAACCTGGAAAATTCAGGGAAGTATATGGGGAAAAACCTGGAAATCTCAGGGAAATTTGTTTTCAAAAAGTTGTATGAACCCTGACGGTGCCACCAAGCGGCAACGGATAGAATCTTATATAGTGTACTGAACTTCCGGTTCGGGATATCGCCTAAAAAAAGAAATAAGATCGTCTTCTTCTAAGTTCGGAGGCCCAGGGCGTAACGGTTTAACTACAATAATGCCTAATGTACAATTATGTTAAAATAGCAAAATAATATATCGCTGAATTTTAATAACTTACACGTGAACATTTTCATTCCCATCTTCGTCGTGATCCGCCATTTTTAAATAGCAAAGAGGAACCTGTAAACCGGAAATTCGGTACCCTCCTAAAAGTTTCCTCAATATACCGCAAGGGTCGCTAGGATCGCACGTAATAGAGTAATGGCATCTACTTGCCTTTGACTGTATTAAGCTCTATGGGTAGTTAACATGGAGTGCCACTACTCTATAGAAGACCACGAAAAGTAGAAATCTTGCGGTGTGAGTCCCGGGGGTTGTTAATGGTCTTAGGTATATTTAACACCGAGGTGTTTCGCAACTCGTAGGAACTAAATTGGAAATTTTACAGGTATTTAGAAAAGGAGTTACTCTTTATTTGAATCGACACTCTTATAACAACACTCAAACTGAAGATTTATGGCAAGCTTTAGAAGAAGCGAGTGGCTTGCCCATTGGCTCAATTATGAGCACTTGGACGAAACAGATAGGGTTTCCACTTGTCAGGGTATTTTACTACTTTTATGTTCTTTGTAAGGCTTGTTGCGAAAGTATGCAATTTCATTGTTGCGGTTTACCCTATTAGGTTACCTCAAAACAAGTTGGGAATAATAGAGTTCTATCATTAACTCAAGGAAAATTTTCGGCAAGCCAAACTAGTAAGATGTTACATAGTCCCTTTTTTATTCAAAGGGGCTATATGAGCCCAAATTTTTGGGCCTAAATAGTCCCTGTCTATTTAAGCCTAAAATTTGGGCCTAGACACATTTTTTTTATTTGCTGATATCATTAATCCTAGTTTTAATTTATATAATTAACAGCTGATGATAGTTTATGGAAGATTCCTGTAAGTTTCATTACTGCAAGCAGCCCAAATAAAGTTGTCAAACAAATATTATTTGAGACCAAAACCACTGAAGTTTGCATAGAAAATGTTAAGGCTGATGAATGGATCAAGGTAAGGGATGAATTGAAGCTTAAAGGGAGATTGAATTGTCAAGACAAGCATGCGTAAAACATTATTATTATTGGGGAGAGGGGGCTCTCGTCCTAGCAGCAATGCCAGAGGCATATTGTGCACCCTCATATTCAAGCCTTGAAGAGACCAGTGGCCGCATTAAATGGTCTTAGCTGAGAAACAGACCCTTGTGGTTTGGCAGTAGTAGCTGGCACCAGCGCCGGAATCAGTCTTAGAACCATCGGTGAACCAAATAGTCTCACTCCCTGTACCAAAAGCTGAAATTTATTTTTTTCCGTACAAGCTTCAAATGAATAATATGGACTAAAGAGGGCGTGACTCATTTACTTTTCCTTTAAGCGACTAACCCTTTAAGATAACGAGAAGCAAATATCAAACTCATTTAGATATAATAATCTTAAAGGTTTAAAGCCTGAAAATGAAAGATGAAAAACTTAAAGTGCGGGTCCAGTTCATCCCCTCCAAGGTGACTTTTTTACTGAACTCCAGTTTTGGCTTGCAGAAATGCCTCTTGCTTTCGCCAATTAGCCAAAGAGGCTATACGGGGTTTACTTCTGTGGGCGCTGCCATAACCTGTCGGCGGCCTTTAGTTAGTGGCTGACATTCCCTGTCGTCGAACGCGCTCCGTAGCCTTGGCAGAACAACTCTCCGAAAAGGGTGCGGTAACCTCGTAAGTCCCGTATAAAATTTATACCCTTTTTGGTCATCCACTTATAAATCCCGCCCACAAATGCCTTCTCCAATCCCAAGAGGCTATAAATCCCGCCCACAAATGCCTTCTCCAAGCCCAAGAGGCTATAATATTTATACCCTTTTCGGACATGCACTTATGCCTCCTGCTTTCACCAAGCCCAAGACGTTATGGAATTCTTTGGACAAGCCTGCAAAACTGGAGTTCATAAAGAAAGTCACCTAGACCCGCGCTATGCTTTAACTTGAAGCTTGTTTGAAAAGCACATGTATTTTGTGTTTCCGATTTTGGCAGATAATTAATTTTGACGCAAACACTTTTTTTGGCCCAGAAAATGCAATTTTTGTTTTATTTTATCAATTTGAAACTGTTAAAAAATTGTTAGTCAGGCCATTTCAATCTCCCTTTGAGGGGAAACATTCCGAACAGTCTATTCTGGACTGGAATTCCGTCATGTTTCTTTCCCCTCTAAGATTTACTCATTGACAAAAAATTTTTTGCTAACTAATTAGGATTATATTTAACAGTTAAATTTCAATTCCATTGGTTTCTATCGAGTCCAATATTCGAGTGACATGCTAAATCAACTTGTAGCTGCTATTGCGAGTGGAGCTATTGGAATGTTAGATCGTCTCAGCTTACAATCGGATCTATTTGCCCTTGTGCAATTAGGCCAAGCACCAACGACAGAATACCTTCGATTAATAGAGTCATTTATCAATGAAACTGATTATTCAATTTGGAAGGCTATCCACGATAATATTAGGACTCTACGGCTCCTTATATCAAATAAACCAAACTTAAGCGAACCATTTAACGCTTACTGCCGCAACCTCTTCAGTAAAATTTATTCTAGACTTGGTTGGGATGCTAAACCGGGAGAAAGTAAGGAATTTAAGGGAATAATTCCAATAAGGCCAGCAGTGGGTCGTAAAAATTATTTCAAACAGTGTCAATCCATACTGGAGTCTTTGTATCTTGGCGTCACGAGGTGCTTGTGACGTATTTCAAACAGGGTTGCCACAGTACCTGGAAAACCTGGAAAAGTCAGGGAATTTGAAAAAGGGTGTAAAAAGTCAGGAATTTTGAAAATTGTTGTAAAATTCAGGGAAAAGTCAGGAAATTTCCGTTGCATACTGACTTGAAAATGTGTAGTCATGGCCCACTAGGCGCACCAGCTCAAATACGGGACAATTGTAATGTTCTATAGGCCTACATTAACTGTTTCTGATAGTTCCTAATACAGGGTTCGTACGGAACCTGGATAAGTCAGGGATATGGAAAATAGGGGAAAAAGTCTGGTATAAATCAGGGATTTAAAAAAATTTCCTAAAAAGTCAGGGATATGACAGGGATTTCATTTGGTATATCAAACCATTCTTCGAGTAATGCTAAATATGAGCCAGGTGTGAAAAGTGGGTTCTGATAAATACCTTAAAATGGTCAGGGATATTGCTAAAATTTGGTCAGGGATAACCTGGAAAAGTCAGGGATTTTCAATATAAAAATTTCGTACTAACCCTGTAATAAAGTTTACTTAACTACTAAATAGTAGTTTCAATTAAAAACTGTGATAAAATTAGCATAATTGTAAGTGCAAAGCTGATGATAAATATGGAATTTTTAAAGGCTGCATTCTTACTTTTCTGTTAAGTGTAAGTTTGGTCAGGGATATTGGCTTTAAATGGTCAGGAAAAACCTGAAAAAGTCAGGGAATTTTGAAATGAAAAAACTGTGGCAACCCTGTCAAATAATTTGTACCAATTTGCAGCCCATTGCTTGCTTTGGAGTCTTTTTAAGAACGACATTTTTGTTAAATTTTTTATTTAACAAAAATTTTATTTTCAGATCATTTAGACAAGTTGTTACGTAATCTTATCCTAATTTGCGTTATTTCGGCTAAAGATCAACCAACATTAGACAAAGCTAAAAAATTGTTAGAAGATCATATTTCCGGAGCTAACACTTTGCCTGGAGATTTGCGCGCTGCTGTATATATATATTTTATTATTTACTTGGGATTTTCAGGAGTTAGTCTTAAAACATTACATTGTATATTCCATTATACTTTTTTTTAAAGGCTTTTAGGGGAGCCATGGCCGCTTCGAATGATGCCAATGATTTGGAAACTATGATCAAGTTTTACAAAGACAATGATTCGCACGAAGAGAAGCAAAAAATATCATTAGCTTTAGGGTATTTACCTTCGAGAAAATTGCTTGAAAAGGCTTTAGAATTTGGTTTCTCCGTAAGTGTTTTAACTCTTTTCCAAAGCCGATTTAACCGAGGGGTCGGACGTTTAGGAAAAGTGTACGGGATTTTGAAATCCAATTTGATTTCTTCGGATTTCGTTTGATTTCTTCGGATTTCATTTGATTTCGTTTGATTTTGTTTGATTTCAGAATTCGATAAAATCCAATGGATTTCATCGAATTTTGAGATTTTTCCCGTGATTCCGTCGGATTGTGCTATTTTTACCGTGATTTCGACGGATTTTTCGATATTTCCCTTGATTTTGTTGAAATTTGAGGTTTTTCGCGTGATTTCCTCGGATTTTGAGATTTTTCGCGTGATTTCGTCGGATTTTGTGATTTTTCGCGTGATTTCCTCGGATTTTGAGATTTTTCGCGTGATTTCCTCGGATTTTGAGGTCTTTCGCGTGATTTCCTCGGATTTTGAGATTTCTTTTGATTTTGGATTTCGTGAATTTTGTAATGGATTTCTCGATTTCTTTACTGATTTTGTGATTTCGCTTCTGATTTCGTGATTTCTATGTTGATTTCGTGATTTCTTTGTTGATTTTGTGATTTTTTTACTGATTTTATGATTTCTTTACTGTGTTTGTGATTTGGTTGATGATTTCGGATTTTTTATTTTATTTCGAAATCAGCTTTGATTTTGGATTTCTTAACTTGGATTTCACGGGTAGCGTACGGGATTTCATGAATGACCGACCCCTCGGATTTAGCTCTTATAATTACTGTAGGTTTTAATTAAATTACTTCTAAATACAGGACCATGTTCGTTCCCAATCAGCCTATGCCTTTTCAATTGCTGTCTCTCTATTCAGTGAAGAACGTGATTTAGCTTGGAGTTTTTACAAGGAAAATCACCAAGTCTTTAGAGATAAGTTTGAAGGAACGTCATTGGGATCCATGTTAATTAAAACTATTATTGAACACTTTGCCAGTGATGAAAGAGCCAAAGAAATTGAAGTAAATTTCTATTAAGGGTGTTTCTAAAAGGGTGGTAGTACCGAAATACAAGTTATTATTAGATATTTTTTTAGTGTTGGCCCCTAATTTAAAGGGAATGAGAAGCTTCGTTTGAAAAACCTCTAATTTATATAACAAAAGATAGAATTGATTTCTGTGAATTCAAAAATATCAAGCTTTTAATTCTCCGATTTCTAATTATTATTTGGCCGCAATATGCATTTGAAAATGCTTCATATGAAATTATTTGAAATCCACTTTTTATGAAAGGCTAAACTTAGTTTCCCGTTGGGTGACGTCACAGATATATTTTTCACGTGAGATGGTGCCACTCTGTCCGCTATCAGACCCAGAGTTTATACTGGCGAGAAGCTCGAGACGCGTATAGGATTCCCCCGCTTTTTTTTTCTGACGTCATAGTGATGTCATCAAACGGGCGAACAAGCTCGACAAGACCAAATTATTGATATATCGAAACTGAGTTTTCGAGATTTTTCAATGGATTTTAAAAATAGAAACTTTGCTTCAATTATATTAAAAACTTGATATTTTGAAAGTAGAGACTTGAAAGTGTAACGTAATACCACTTTCGTGGTAAAATAGGGTATGAAATTGTAAATTCGCATTCCCTTTAATTAGCGTTGTCTTTCAATTTCTTTTTTAAAGAGGTGATCCGTAAAACATTCTAATTTTAACTTGTTTAGGGTGGCCCTTTGGAAAACATGTCATTGAAGTTAGATTTTCCATTTTCGACTCTCACCATCCTTTTTTTTTTTTTGGAATTAACGCTCTGTATTTTATTTATTTTTACTAATTTGTTATATTGTTTTAGGAGTTTTTTCTTCAGAATCCTTTCAGCGGTGTGGATAGAGCCATTAAACAAGGCGTTGAACAAATTAGGCTTAACGCTAAGTGGTTAACCAGAGACGAAGCGACAATTGAATCTTATCTAAAAAGATACCAATAATTCTGATAGTCCTGGCACGAAATAATATAGAAGCATAAAAAAGTTGTACAAACAGTTTGGTTTTAACTTCTAAGAGACAACCAAATATTATTTATTGGATTTTTCTCATTAAAATAAGGACCATTTTGTTACAACTGAATGAAGATATATTATTTTTAATTAATTGAAAAATTTGTTTTAACGCTGATATAATTCTCCATTTGAAACACGATTTTTTTCTTTCCTATTTTTCATGTAAAATTATGTTACTTCTGCTCTACATTTTCGTTTCTGGTTCAGTATAAAAATAAAAACTATAACTTCATTTTCAAATTATGCGCATTTTTTTTAAATTTTAAAAGAAATTCACATTGAATTTTTTTTTTTTTTTTACATTGAATTCAAACTTCGCTATAGATAGTTTTCACACATTGAGGATTCATACCATTTACACCAGGAGGCCGGGCTATCTGGAGGACAAAAACCCGTCTGCTTTTGGCCTCCAGATAGCCCTGCTTCCTGGTGTAATTGGTATGAATCCTCCATGTGTGAAAACTATCTATTCTTGCACATGTTTTAGACGTCGTTAGTTTGTTCCAAACGGTCATTTGGTGTTATCATTTATTACCTCTCCGTGTGACGTAGTCCAGGAGAGGTTCTGTAACGGCCGTGTCTGTGTGTCTGTCTGTGTGTCTGTGTGTCTGTCTGTTGTTACACTCACGTGACCGCGTTCGCAGTTTGCGTATCGGAGCAAACGTATTCCCAATTTCCGGACCGCATTGACAGTTCACAGAAATTTGGAAAATTGTATTTCTCTCCGTTGGCTACTCTATACTTGAGTTCTCACACCACCATGTTTGGTCTTCGTCCATCCCACATGAACACCAGTCTGGTACTTTTCTGGCTTCCAACACCACCATCTTCTGTTCTTTGTCAATCCCACATTGACACCAGTCTGGACTTACACTGGCTTCTAACACCACCATCCACTGGTCTTCCGTCTATTCCACATAGACACCAATCTGTATCATTGGCTTCTACTCCATTATCATCGTTTCGTTTTAGGATATACGCGGCGATCAGCTAGGGTTACGAGAAACGTCTAGCCTCCCTAAGGTGGGATCGGCCACCAAAGGTTTTCGCAATTGCGCTTTTTCCTTACTATTATAATGGAAACGAATCGTATATATACCCCAAATTTGAAAAAAGCGGCCAAGAGGGGTACCCTTCACTTTAAACGTCAATATTAGCAAAGTTTGAGAAGATAATAGGTATAACTTTATTTTAAACGATTTAACTATTATTAATGTTAATTATTGAAGATTAAAATAATTAAAAATAATTATATTTATTTAAATATTAAAGATAAACCTCTCGTGCAAAGAGAGAGATTATCATTGCCTCCTATATCTACCAAGGCCCGTGCATGCGATATATTTCCTTCATTGCCTCATATCTATCAAGGCCCGTGCATTGTGATATATTTCATTCATTGCCTCCTATATCTATCAAGGCACGTGCATTGTGATATATTTCATTCATTGCCTCCTATATCTATCAAGGCCCGTGCATTGCGATATATTTTTTCAAAACAACAACAAAAATGGGAAGCTCCTCTCAGAAACATAATAATTTCTTTTCTCTGTATATGAAATGAAAATATGGATAATATTGCGCTCCTTTAATGGTATGAATCCTTTCCTGTCTATTAATATTTTATGTAGGAGTAATACGTTTTTAGCGAAGTCTAGAGAGGATAAACATAAGCGAGATTGTTTTGGGGAAAAAATACTGCTTCCACTAATGGGTTTACACTCCTTGTTACTGTTGTATAGAGTAATCATGATAAAAGCTTAAAAAATTACGAGAGGACAGACCTTTTTTATCCTCTTGTTTTATTCTTAATAAGAATATAAAACATTTATTTTGTATCAAAAAATATTTTTTGGTGCTAAGATTGCTTTAAAAAAATCCAAACGGTTAGGCATTGTTAAAAAAGACAAATGATATTTTTCAAATCTAATGAGATAACGCCCACCCAGTTGAAAATTGCCCTTTTTTATTCGCGGGAGTCATTCTTAATGAGAATTTCGATGCTAGTAGGTTGTCAATTAAACTACCGGTATATTATTGTTGTTGGAAATTGGATATTAAGTCAAATTAAGTGGTTGTAAAGAGCCAGCAGGTTTTTGCCACTTCTTTTTGTGAGTATTTGATTTTTGTATGTAAAATGTAGGAAGATAATGTTGAGAGTAAGGATGAAATGCGGAAGCGCAAAGCGCGGGAAAGGATGAGGGCAAAAAGGTCGACGTTTTCATTGGATACTTAAGGTTATATAATCTTCTCGACACGGAGAGGTAATATTTTGGTTTTCCCAACTTGTTTTTT
Organism: Phalangium opilio; assembly: GCF_054372755.1. Lineage (NCBI taxonomy): Eukaryota > Metazoa > Arthropoda > Arachnida > Opiliones > Phalangiidae > Phalangium > Phalangium opilio. The sequence goes on along the minus strand of NW_028324217.1, from coordinate 11,341,743 downwards.
TTTCAAGGGTAGGTGTGTGGGCACTAGGGCTGTTCATGAGCCGAGCTGAGCGAGGTTTTTAAAAGCTCGGCTCGAGTCGAGCCACCGTTTTCTCGACTCGAGCCGAGCCGAGCTGGCTCGGTTAACATATATGTTTAACGAAAATTGCTACTACGACTCGAAATGATATCCCATGCTTAGGACTGTAGTGATATCCCATGCTTAGGACTGTAGTGATATCCCATGCTTAGGACTGTAGTGATATCCCATGCTTAGGACTGTAGTGATATCCCATGCTTAGGACTGTAGTGATATCCCATGCTTAGGACTGTAGTGATATCCCATGCTTAGGACTGTAGTGGTTTAATAAAACCCGCTCGGTAAAAAGTGAAGAAATTGTTACATGCTCACGGTTAGAGGCGAGAGAAAGCAAATTTTCCCGCGCTTTATGTCATGTAAAAGTACAACGTAACGCTATTGGTGGTGAGAAGAAGGACTAAAAGGAAAGCACTATTTCAGTGACTAAGCTCGATGACTACCGGCTTGACCTTAAAAAATCTCGCTCCTTAATTAATCGGCTCGAATTCGTGAACAGTCTTAGTTGGCACGTGCGGCTGTGGGCCATGTTACTAGGAATATACTAATCAGTTGTGGTTAAACAAATGCCACTAGATGTTCCCATAGTAGTTTTCCATTGGGGTCGCCAGGGAGCACTCCAAGATCTCTCCGTATTTTGTTGATACGTCATCGCTATAGAGAGCTTTCAGTTGGAGAAGGAGCGAGTAAATTATGTCTCGTGACATAATTTACGCTGCCATATTGGTGGGTTTAAAGCAGGAATGAAGCTGAACAGAACAGCGGTAAAACTTTGGAGGGTGTGACGTACTACTATCCCATCTGAAAGCTCTCTATAGCTCGCCGAGGACCTGATCTAGTTGCTCTCAATGAAAGACGAAAGTTTTTTCAGTGCGGTTTTATGACTCTAGAGTCGGAGTGGTTGGGCTAAATCCGGGAGCAAACCGGGATGAAGCGATGACCCAATGGAAGACGCATCTCCATCGCTCGTTTTTTCACAATGAAAAACCAATTTTTTTTTTTTTCGGAGCACTCCGGGAGAGCTTGGATCACACCTAAAGAACACGCTATAAGAGCGCTCGTATTTTGTTGATACGGAGGACCGATTTTAGTTACTCCCAATGAAAGATTTTCAGAGCGATTCTGTGACGTCATTAGGCGCTCGATTTTGGTCTCTTAAGTTGGAGCGGTTGGGATCAATCCGGGAGGAAGCCACTGAATTTTATCCCAATGAAATACAAATTTTTTCAGAGCGCTCCAGGGTCGTTCGGATCACCCCTATGGAAAACACTATAACATGCTGGCTACTCTTCTACACGCCAAATTTGCCATGCTAAAGGCAGGAACCGCTCAGAATTCGCCCACGATGATGGACTTAAAACTAGCCTTATAGCGTTTCCATTGGGGTGATCCGAGCGCTCCCGTAATGGAATAAACCGAGGGATTAGTCACTTGAATAATCAGGTGTACAAAACCGCAGAAATCGATTACTTGATTTCTAGAATTCTTAGAAAATCATCAGTAATGAAAATCATTCTTGTGGGTATTTGATTCAGAAATCTCCGATAATTACTGGAAATCACGTGAAATCTTGAGAAAAATCGGAAATAATCACATGATTTACTAGTAATCTTTTGTAATCACCTCGGTATTCACACCTTTCGTGAAATCATCACGCATAATCAATCGAGGAATTCTAAAATCCATAAGAAAAATCATAATCAGTTGAAATGGAAATAATCACTGCATTCATCGAAATTCACGAAGAATCCAGTGGTAATCACGGCATTCACCAAAAAAACACAGGAATTCATTGGAATTCAAACAGGAATCACAAGTAATCAGCGGCAATAACGGGAAATCAGTGTAAAGATTATGGAAAACACCGAAAATAATCGTAATCACAGAAATCAAGGAATTTGTTCTGTAATCGTCGGAATTCACATAAAACTTCAGACATCATGCAGAAATCAGGTGTACATAATTTTGGCGAATGACTAGGCTCAACTTATCTAGGCAGCCTTTTGTGGGAAGAGTTAGCTAGACTAATCATTATGTATGGCGAATTTTACCTTGGGCAGTGATTACGAGTAATTCTGCATAATCGGTGTAAGACTAAGTGAAACTGAGAGTGATTAGCCCCTCGTAATCGAAGGAAACCCCAAGAAAATCATATATAAAGAACAAAAGAGTTCCTAAGAAATGAAAATTAACAGCTAATCCAACAATAAGTGAAAAGAGAAAATATTTCCTTATTAGTTCGAAACTGAGTTATGTTACAGTAGTATCGAGGTAACCAAATTCTTCACTTGGAGAAAGTGAATATTCTTGGAAAGTTACTTGGTATTCAAATTTTCAATATTTTAATTTTTGTATCTCCCTTGAATTTAGTAAAACTAATTTGTAATGGAATGAAATAATTAAATTTATTGTTTGATTATATTTATAAATTATGTTTATTTAGACTACACTTCTGTCTTAGCATATGATGATTGCTTTATTGTGTCAGGAAAACCCATAACTTCAATTCAGGATAATTTATCTTCACTTACTATATTCGATTCAAATGTGATTAAGACAACACTATGTTTTCTCAAGCACATAATGATAATACACTTAGAGTAAATGAAACTCATCTGTATAAATAATATTTGACAGGTTTGGCTAGCAATAATTCTGTCGTCCGGTACTGTTCTACTGTTTTCGATATTTGAAAAGAGCTTTGCCTTCATAAACTGTCGTACAAAAGAGTCTAAACTAAATTCATTTTGTTCAACGTTACTTTTCGTAATGAGAATGTTAGTCAGGCAAGGTTAGAGTTTCTATCAAGTTGGAAATGAAGTTAACATTCAACTGCGTGTACTCAGTACGTTTCATCATGTTTTTAGACGTTGCTCTGGAGAAAAGGCATCAATTTTTACACCAGCGTATTTTGCTGGCGGTTTGGATGCTGGGTTGTTTTTGCATATCCGCTTCATTCATGGGATGTATTTTGGAAAGATTTGCAAAAGCGGAATCTTTAATATTCTACGAAAAATTGGAAGACTTTCTCGACTATCCTGAAGTGAAACTGTTATTTGTTGAAGGCTCCGAACTGTATAAAGATTTGAAAGTATGTTTTAGATACGGAAATATGTCAAAATAGTATGTTTTAATGGCGAAACGTGTGAGTCAATATTAAAATCTTATTTTTTACTAGTAAAATGTAATATTATTCCAGACTTCTTCGGACCCAATGAAAAGAAGACTATGGAATAAAGCGTTGAAAGATAAATCTGTATTGAAACCAGTCGATGTAAATTTCGTCAGTATGTTTGAGGATCTAAAACTGGGGAAAATAGCATTTCCGGTTCCAAAGCGATTATTTATGTCCGTGATTAATAATTATTGCAACCATTTTCAAGACAGTCCTCCTATTTTATCAAAACAAAAGCTTTTAAGTTCGGATACATTTACACTCTTTACCAGGAAAGACATTGATGAAGATCTAAGGCGAATTGTTAATTTTGTGTTAGTAGAGTGATACTACCATGTAAAGGCAAATGGAAACGTAAAGAAACAGTACTTTTGACTCTTGTTGTTTCTGAGACTTCGAAAAAATACTCACTACGTCTCGATAACTAAAACAATTGCTAGTAAGCCAGGTTTGCAGTAAGAAATCGGAGATATTCTAGTGTCCCGAATGACTCGAAGAGAGAAGCATTGTTAACATCACAGTGGACACTGACTTAGTGCTTTACTTTCTCTTTTTTTTTCATTTGTCTTTGATAGTGTTAATTTGGCCCTAAAATATAAAAAAGTTTTTAAACATTGCAGGTCTTTTCAAATTACGGAAACAAATTTAATCGATGCCGTACTTGATCGTACAACGTTTTACGGCGAGCTATGCCTACTTCGAGATCAACCCGAACTTACACCTTTGCCACTGATAAAACTATATTTATTCATGCTCTTCTATATTGTTGGCATGTCAATCGCTATAGTTTATCACGTCATATGTTACACTCTTGCCTATCGGTACTAAATTTTAGTAGGACTATATAGACAACTGATAAAAAAGGTGGAAGAAGATTCAAATGTGTATGACTTTTGAGAGCAACCATTTTACAAAAGGAGACGAGGTTGTCATGGTATCTTGATGATGATAGTCCTAGTTTATGAATGGTCCCTTTTGTAATTGATGTAAATAAAACAAATGCTTTGCATTATTTTAGGGTATTTTAAATTGTGGAAACGAAAACAATCGATGCCTTAATCAATCGCAAGGTGCATTACGGTGAATTATGTTTGCAAAGAAATCCACCCCAACTTGCCCCTTTACAGTTGATAAAAATATCAATATATTTGTCATATTCAATATTGTTGCCATGTCCATGTCTATATTGTGTCAGTTTATCTATTTTAACTCGCTTACTTTCGATGGATTACGATATAAATATTAGCATAAGTTTATCATGCCTCTAAGTAGTGGTATGGCTGCTACTCCTATGGCAATAGTGTTTGTCTGGCTCCCTTTAATGAAACCCTATAGGGAGCTAACAGTTCTGACCCTGAAACGTCACGCCCTTCTATCTCTTACTGAAGTTTCATCCCCCCTAAAGGCCCGTTTTCAATCAAGCTTTTCTAATTGCTTTTTTTAGGAGCTTCGCTTCAACAGTAAATCGCGATTTGCCTGACAAAAACGCGATTCAAATGGTGAAGCAAAAGCGAAACTCTTCACCCGTTTTCAAATTCACTTCTCTCGCCTCTCCACGCTCGTCAAGACCCAGTTGTCTTCTGTTCAATATTTAGGCTAGTTAAAAAATACTCATAAATATCCTTAAAATAGTTAAAAACACCATTAAAATGCTTCTAAATATCCTTAACACTCGATATTGTTTTTGAAAATTAGGCCTATTCTCACTTTAAAACACGCGGCGCAAAAAAATTGCTCGAGAGAAATCCACGTGACTACCAGGCCAAGCGCTTTTTCGGATAAAAGCGAAAGCAAATATCTACCCGAGGTAGATACCAGCTTTTCAATTATTTCACGCGAATCTGATTCAGAAGCGCCCAAAAAAGCGCGTTTGAAAACGGGTTCCGATTTCGCTTTAGCGTTTTGCTTCAGTTTTTGAAGCAAAAGCTTCATGAAAAGCTTGATTGAAAACGGGCCTTAACGGTTGGAAACAGTATTCTACGCGCAAAAATGCCAACCAGATGGGGGCTGAGTGACGTCAGACTATCTCTTCCCCCTAGCCAGCTGTTAGCTCCCTATACTCTCTCCGTATCATTTATCACCTCAACTTCAATACAATATTGTACTACTTAGCCTAGCGTTTCTTTTATCCTTTTTAGAATGTTTCAGGACTGAAACCGCTTCTATCTCACGAGAGAGAGAGGGATTTTGGGGTTGCTTAAGTAAAATTCGTTCCCCCAAATGCCTGCCTATACGAAACGTAAAAATCTCCTTTATTCCAATGGATGATTTTTTTTTCATTTGACCCATTTAGTAATCGTCTCGACCGCTTGCTGGCTGCACCGCGACAGATTTTTCAAAATTCTCTCTCTTCGGATCTTAGCGCTATACGAGTTCTGACGTCACAGTAGCCTGCGGAAGATGTCCAGTTGTAACCCATATTTGTGTACTTAGAGACACGATAAACTTATGATATTAGTTGGAGGCAGTAGGCTAGCTTGATACACGAAAAAACATACTCATTGCGATATATTTGCACGGAATTCTTAATTCAACATAGCTTTTCTGTTTCTTGTTCAAATACTGTGCTATAACGTTTTCCAAGTAAATGAAGATTCAGTTGACATTGGAATCTTTAGTTTCTTTCTTTTTGCTTTGGGGTAACGGATCCTTGTGCAAGGCTCATAATTCAGGCGTTGTTATTGATTTAAAGTAAAGCCATATTTTCTTGTACGAAGGAAGTTATTAGGCGAAATTTTAATCTGATTCGCTGGTGGTAAGCGAGATGTCAATCAACGCCATAGCAACAAACGTAAGCTGTATTTTATAAATCACTTTATATCATTTCTTATTACCAGAGCGCTTTAAAAACAACAAATTTTTAATGGAATGTTAAGCGAAGTTGTTGTAAGCAAATGATGTATCATTTTATGCCACTTGTTGATGCATATCTTAATAACTGAATATCATGAAAAGAATTAGCATTTTATTAAGTATAGGCTAAACAAATTCTTATTTCTTGAGCATGACTTAAAATTTTAATTAAAACGTTTTCAATATCTGGACCTTCAGTCAAGTTATTAACCTCATTCTTATCCTTGCTTTTAAGTCTTGAATCTATCCAGGACAATTTGGATTAGTATCAAGATGTACTAACATGCTGCTTTAGTTTAACGACTATAAAATTCCCAATTCCCGAAATTAATAAATTCCAATGTGCAATTACAAAAACTTGATCATTCGGAAACTTAAAATATGTTTTCGATGTTGACATTTTCGGTTTAGTCGTAAAGCTTAATTTCGTTGTTATTATATTTTATAAAGATGGCTCCTTTTTTCGAGTCAAGTGAAGGCGGTTTCAAAGGTCCTTTTAAGCTTATTTACCAGGAAATTCAGGCAAAATTAAACGAAAGGTATTTGCCATGATATTTTAAGCAAAGGAAAATTTTGTTTTTAATCACAGTTGATCTAATTGAAATAATGTTGAGTATTCTTTTTTATTTCGATTGGAGTCTTAAACTTCATATTGTGGGTTTGTATGATTTTGGTAAAGTTTTATCTGAAACTAATGGAACAGGAATGATTGGCTCCTTGCTTCGAAATGTAAGACAGCGCTAGTACGGAACAACATGTTGTCGATGTTCATTCTATTTCCTTATTATAGGAGAGCCAATTCAGTGTTTGTCCAATGCCATTAACTAAAGAGACGCATCGTTATTTAGACTACACTTCCGTCTTGACGTACGATGATTGGGTTATTGCGTCAGGAAAACCGATTGCTTCTTTTCAGGATCATTTTTCTTCACTTAGTACATTCGATTCTGAAGTAATTAAGACATCACTGTGTTTTCCCAAGCACATAATGATAATACCGTGTTTAGAGTAATAGAAACCCAGGTGTATATATGTATAATATTTAATATTTGTGTACAGGTTTGGCTAGCAATGCTTGCGTCTTTTGTCACTGTTCTACTGTTCTCGATGTTTGCAAAGAGCTTTGTCTTCATCAACCGACGTAAGAAAGAGTCTAAACTGAAATCATTTTGCTCAACATTACTTTTCATAATGAGAGTGTTAATCAGGCAAGGTTAGTGTTTCTACCGAGTCGGTAATTAACTTAATATTCACTTGCCTGTACTCAGTACCTTTCATGATGATTTTAGACGTTGCTCTGGAGAAAAGGCATCAATTGCTACACCAGCGTATTCTGATTGCGGTTTGGATGTTTGGTTGTTTCTGCATATCCGCTTCATTCATGGGATGTATTTTGGCAAGATTTGCCAAAGCGGAGTCTTTAATATTCTACGAAAAATTGGAAGACTTTCTCGACTACCCTGAAGTTAAATTGTATCTTGTTGAAGACTCCGTACCGCATGAAGATGTGAAAGTATGTTTTTGATACGAAAAATAGTATATTTTGATGGCGAGATGTGAGCCTATATATTAAAATATCATTTTATCCAAATAATATGTAATATTATTCCAGACTTCTTCGGATCCAATGAAAAGGAGACTATGGGATAAAGTGTTGAAAGACAAATCTGTATTTAAACTGATCGATGTAGATCTTTCCAAAATGTTAGAAGATCTAACACAGGGAAAAATTGCATCTCCGGCTCCAAAGCGTTTATTTATGTCCGTGATTAACAATTATTGCGAAATGTTTCAAGAGAATCCTCCAATTTTATCAAAACAAAAACTTGGTAATTCCGACACATATACACTCTTTACCAGGAAAGGCATTGATAAGGAACTGAGGCGAATTGTTAATTTTGTGTAAGTAGAGTGATAGCAAAGGCAAATCGAAACGTAAAGAAAGGGTACGTTGGATTCATGTTTCTTCTGAGCCAACGAAAAATATTTTCTAACCCTTTTTAAAACTAAAACTACCGTACTAAAACAAGTGCAATTAAGCGGGCAAACCGAATCACATTTGCCAGGTATATGCACGACGTTACAAAATTGAGCACTGATTGGTCCACCGAAGAAGCTGGAAAGAACATCATGTGGACACTCCTTAGAGCCTTTCCCTCTTTTATTTCCATTTGCCTTATGTAGTGGTAATTTTACTCTGAAGTAAACATATTTCTTTTCAATTATTGCAGGGCTTCTCAAATTGCAGAAACCAATTTAATCGAGGCTTTACTAGATCGTACAACGTTTTATGGCGAGCTATGCCTACTTCGAGATCCACCCGAACTTTCTCCCTTGCCACTGATAAAACTATATCTATTCATGCTATTATATATTGTTGGCGTGTCACTCGCTATAGTTTATCACGTCATTTGGTTCACTCTTGTCTATCGTAGTGAATTTTATTCCAAAGACTCGATCTGATGTTTCTATCCCCAACAATTGACAAACACGGCGGAAGGAAAGTCAGAAGTCTCTGACTTTGGAGAATAACCATCTGAGAAAGGGAAAGACAAGCTAAGTTTGGAATTTGGGGGGGCTATAGCCCCCCCAAAAAAGGCCTAGCGACGCCACTGCGCGTATCTCTCAGATTTGGTATCAGCCCCCTCATCATCTTTGCCCAACAGGACGAAGCCTTTAAAACGGACCCATTAAGCTACATCAGTTCGCCTGTTGCAGTTTATTGAGGCGAAGATAAACTTTGTAGTTTCTATGAATGGTTTCTTTAGTTACCTCGTATTTTAGATTGAGCTGATGAAGCTGAAGGACAGGAGAATGAAAATGATGAGCGAAATCTTGAATGGAATCCGCGTCTTGAAGTTGTACGCCTGGGAGAGATCATTCCAGAGAATCATTTTTGAAATCAGGAAGAAAGAAATGGAACTGATGAAGAAACAAGCCCTCTTCCAAGGAATAAACTTCTTTATAAGTAATCTAATACCGATTTTGGTAAGAACGTAAAACATTTACATGAAGTAGAATGTTATTACCGATAAGAGGGAATATAGAGATTTCAGCTACGTACGCCTCCTAGTTTCTTCACCTACTTTGTCACTCTACTCTAAAAAAGTGATGTACCTGAAATCTCTACGCTTTCGCCAGGTTCAAGAAAGGCGACATTTCAACGGTGAAATAAGACCACGGGTTGAAGTTGGTCTTACTGTTGGTCGTCACTTATCTATTGACTATTTAACTGTATAACTTGATGGCTTGCACACTCTTTAACCAAAGGTGTCGCTTCTAAAATTTCAGATTACGACACCCTGTTTCGCCATGTACGTATTACGTATTAATTGATGACGATAACGTTCTCACGTCGAGGAAAGCTTTCGTGTCCTTTCAGTTGGCCCGATTTTTAGCCACCTCAATGTCTTATTTTCCAGATATAATAAATACCCTAGTTTTGGTAAGAACGGCGTCAGGGAGGGTCAACAGATAAAGCTATACTATTTACATTTTTTCTACAAAGTATTTGAAAGTTTCTGTATATTTGAAAAATTTAAGCAATTGGGCGTTATTTGATACACAATTTTGAATATAAACAAAAGTATATATGTTTCCTACCTTTGTATGCGGTTGCCACCTTATTATCGTAGAAGTCAATGCAAGTCGAGCTCTCAGCAGGGTTGTTGATTTTTTTTTATTTAAATCGGATTTTTTTGATTTTAATTGATTTATTTGATTTTTTTGATTTTTATTGAACTACTAGATAGTAAATTACCAACATGAAAACTTTTGAGTCAAAATTAATCTAAAGCAAAATAATCATGACATTTTAGCAGCTATTGGATATTGTAACTATTCAAATGCTTGCATAAAAAGACTAGCTTGACCGCTATATCATTTCCTAGCCTATCCAGCAAGACAAACTGGAGTTCTGGGTAAAACTTAAACTAAAATATACCAAAACCATGATTATTTTTAATTTTAGGTCTTTTCTAGTTAAGTTTCTTATCGAGTTTCTTAAACTACTTCTTGGAATCTTAGAAAACCTTTTTTAAAATTAAAAATATATTCTTGATTTTAATCAAATGATTTTTTTTAAAAAAATCGCTTGATTTAAATCATGATTTAAATCAGTGATTTAAATCAAACTGATTTAAATCAAACAACCCTGGCTCTCAGTCAATAACAGACAGTTTTAGCTACGTGATTTGAAAAACTGAAAAAATGTTTTCGACTTAGTTTACCTATGTTTAACTACTGGCCGAACTGATCTTAACCACTTCATCGTGTAGAGTCACAATTTATTCTTTTACCCGTAAAGATTGTGTAGGATATTTCATGTCTTTAATAAAAGGTCGTAACTCTTATACGAAGAAAACACAAAGAAGAACTTCTATTTAAACAAGATGGCCCAAGGGCTGGGCCTTAATAGTAATTTTACACGGCTCACGTGACCCCCCCCCCCCGTATAGTTGATCTCCAATAAATCGTACAACTAAAAACATTTCTGAAACACAATCGTGTATCCCTTTAATTTCTAATAACGTCACATTTCAAATAATATTAAATCCTGGATCCCCTAAACCAGAAATCACTATGACCGTAAAGCGTCCCCTCTATTTTACGAAACCTAACCTAACCATCCAGCATAATCTCTGATGTATCACGCGCACAAAGTGCAGTAGTGCAAGAAAATTATCATCTTGTTTCCCTTCCCTCAAAAAAGCCCGCGAGATTTAAACTACCTTTCTTTCCTCTCTCTCTCCGAGCGGGATGCCCCCTCTCCCTCTTCCCCCTCTCACTAATATACCAGGCAGGCAGTTCTCTCTCTACGCGGAGCTTCGTATCGCCACCGCGTACGCTAGCGATCTCTCTCTCTCATCGTAAGCGTACGTTTCGCGGACGCGACCGGTTTCCCTCTCTCTCTCTCATCGTAAGCGTTCGTTTCGCGGACGCGTCCGGGACAGGGACAGGGGTTTTGGTGCCGTTTCTTAAATTTTAAACGGAATAATTCCGTGTAAAATTAAAAACAAACCAACTCTAAAAAATTAAAAGCCGTGATAATTAGATTTAAAACATATTAATTATTAGACAGTTTTTTTTCATTCGCTATTTTCACAACAATTAAAGAAACTATATTACCGCTTTCGACATCAGTAGCCCAAGGTACAAGAAACCGCGGGTACAATAAATAGGACTAGGCGTAGCACTCGTGGCTGGATCTAATTTCCGCGACTCGAAGTTGGAAAGCATAAAAAAGGGGTAGAAAATTGGGGATACGGGTATGACTGCTTGATCGAGACTATTTTTTAATATATATATGTAGGTTACTTTTGATGTTATGAATTATTCAATTGTCATGGTCTTAGTGTAAAAGAAAGCTCTGAAATTATAGTTTTCGTCAACGGCAACTCATTTCATGTTTTAGTGCAAAACATCCCAGCAAAGAGGTTCGATTACTGAAAAAATAACAGTACAGGACTTTCAAGTTGACCTTCCCTTAGTTAAAACATCAAAATTACGCAAATCCACTATGTGATTGTTTACAGACACTCGTCTCAGTAAAAAGAATTGCAAACTTGTTGCGTCTTACGGAAACCAATCATTACGCGGAACAGATGGCTAGCGACTCGCCATGTGGTATGTCAATAAATAATATACAAATTTTTTCCTGCGCAAACAGATTAAATTAAGCAGAAAACTACTTATGGTTAAAGCGCGAACGAGAGCGCTAAAAAAGGCTCAACCTAAGAATCAAGAGTATTGGTATAACTAAAAATATCCTCTTGAAATTATCAGCTTTATTTCCGTAGTAACTTTATACCCCTGGTCAAAATTAATTCTGGCTTAGCAAAATAATCAATTTTAGAGGGAAAACCACGCAAAGACTTATTTAGGAATCTTATTTGTAAAATAAGCCAATCAACTTGCAATTTTTAAATTTGAAAGCCTGAAGTATCTTTTATACTGTTTCCAGATATTTCTGAACTCGCAATTGGGAAATTTTGAGCAATCTTATAACATGAAGTTATTTCTGTGAAAATTTCAGCAATTGAAATCCATAAGGGAACGTTTCATTGGAAGTTGGAAGAGTCATCACCGGCGTCTCTTCAGGACATCAATTTTGAAGTGTTACGTGGTTCCTTAGTGGCTGTGGTGGGTCCGGTGGGTTGTGGCAAGTCTTCCCTATTGTCCGCTCTGGTATGCGAGATGCAGAAGGTTGAGGGGGAGGTAAGAGTGGCCGGGAGAGTGGGATACGTCACTCAACAACCCTGGATCCAGAACGCTTCTCTCAGAGAGAATATTCTCTTCGTCCACAACATGGACCAGGAAAGATATAACAACGTCATACGAGCATGCGCCCTACAACCGGACCTCGACCAGCTACCAGCTGACGACGAAACCGAGATTGGAGAAAGAGTACGTGTTATCATGAGCACGTAATCCTATTCCATCATTAAGTCGACAAAATGATATCTGCTACTTGTTTAAACTATTATGGGGAAGATAATCACTGACCGAAAACCTTTCCGGCAATCGTGGAGGTTTTTATGTCAATAGACCGATAAAAATATTCGCCTACGAGTTGTTTTCAGTGTTGTTCTTGGTAGTACAAATGTACTTTTTTAGTACATTTTCAAATTTCGAGTACGAAAAATACATTTTGTATTTTTGGTAGGTTATTTAGTACTTTTTGGAATTTCTAGAATGGGAAGTATTTTTTAATTTTTTGGGGGACGATTTTGCACTTTTTTGAATAACGACGAGGAACAGAAGTATAAATTATCGTGGTAAATAATTTATATTAAATAATATTATATAAAACAATTAGAATAAAATAAATAATATTCCATAAATTAATATAAAAAAATAATCTTATAATTATATTTAAGATATTTTGCATCTTAGATGGCGCGCTAAGCGTTTCGGAGGGGGGTGAAAGTTAAAAGTACGTTTCCCCCCCCCCCTTTTTTTCTGGTAAAGTACGTTTTAGAGTTGAGAAAAGTACATTCCCAAAATTGCTAAGAACAACACTGGTTGTTTTTACCGCAAAACACACAGTTTAATCATAGAGGCTCAAAAGTGTGGTCCTTTATGATTGGTTATAATTTGTGTGCTACTTAAAAGGGCGTTTTTTACTAATAACGCAACGTGTAGTTGACCGTCAAAAACCACGTGTTGCTAGATGTTTTTCAAAGTTTTCCGATCAGGTTTGGAAATAAGGTTTTAAGTAGGCCCTATTTGTAATGATAAAGCAGATGAATCGCAACTCTTCTCGTAGTATTATATTATACTCGTGAATCGTGTAGAGCTGTAGGCCAACGTGTCCGAGTCTGCCTATATTTTAAAACTGATAATTGGCAACTTAAATAACAACATAAAAGGTGCTAAACTGCGTTGTTGATAACTACAAGGACTCTGTAGACCACAACTAAAAACAATAAACGAAAACTCTTCGCAATTCAGGGATTTTTAGTAGAGTCGAGAGCAATATGAACCGAACCGAATGACTTCAATTCTAAGAACCAGTACTACTGAGGGAAAACAACTTGGCGAATTTTTGTGTCAGTCTATTGTCACGTGTCATACCAGGGATAGATAGACTTTTTTAAGACGGAATGGGCAACAGGGTTATTCGGGTGCGCGTCCTAGTCCACGACCCCCTTACCCGTGACGGAGGGGTATGAAAGAAGAGGCGGGTCTTATTTTCGTTATGGCGTTGTATGTATATCCGGGTCAAGTAAACGTCGTCTGCCCGTCGTCTGCCCATTCGTCTGCCAAGTTGGAATGGGCTCGGATTATAATTTTTGAAATAACATTGTTTAAAAATGGAAGTTACACAAGACATAGGGCTTGCAACTGAAAAAAAAACGGGGAAGACCCAAGAAAATTAAAAGTGAGTTAGAATTGAGTAAAAGTCTTCATAGATATTACAGCACGAACAGGTTTTAACCAAACACTAAGCTCACAAAACTCCTGACCATTCACTAAGCCTTGGTTAACTTCATCAAATTCGTTTACAAAATCATGAGGATAGTAGAAATGATTGGCTTAAGAAAGAATTAGCGAACACTTTTCACCTTTACAGATGTACTCCAAATCCAAAACACCGGCACCAAATTCACTAACAACCTTCTTAATTGCTATTAAAAACAATTCCCGAATAATTACCTGGACCCTCGCATTTAGACGACTCCATTTTGATTCCCTGTGAAGACGCTTATCTGTACAACCATAGCCCACTCGATCCGCGCTCTATAGCTATAGCGCGAGCAGCTTGCGTCGTGACGCGCGTGATCGAGTGGGCTATGGTACAACGCAATAGGGGTCGTAGTCATAGCGACAGAGTTAAACAGGAATTACGTATTTTTGGCCCTCCCCGTCAGCAACGTCACCAATACGTAGTTTTTGTGAGCCAATGAGATAATTTAATTTTTTGGTTACGTGTTGAAGGAAGGGACTATATACTCGTCTATGAGTCGGACTGAAGTAAAGGCCAAACATTGTTTATTCCGTCTTAAAAAAGTCTATCTATCCCTGGTCATACTAATGCCGTTTTCCATTGGCTGCTAGCAATCTTGTTTACTAATTTTACATGACAGGGTATAAAATTGAGTGGTGGTCAAAAGCAAAGGATCAACGTGGCAGTGGCGTCGCTAGGCCTTTTTTGGGGGGGCTATAGCCCCCCCAAATTCCAAACTTAGCCCCCCCAAAATAATCCGTAAACCCTACCAAAAAATTGCTGTTAGCAACCTAAAATTCTGTAGCAATATATAAAAAATTATAATGATGATTCTTTAAGTTTCATCTCTGCAGAGATGAATTTCAATATCAAACAGTACAATTTTGAAGAAAAGAACAGATGGAGACAAGTAAAATGTTTCATGTTCTTTCGAAGGGAGTCCCAATAGTGTGGACTAAAAGCTAACCAAAACTAAAAATAAACCTAAGACGAGTGGAAATCCTTCATAATCGGTTCCGTAGTCTTTATCAATAAAAGGTTGTATATCTTTAAAATACGAATAATTTCACGTTGACACAAATTTATGGATAGTTTTAAAGGTCTACAGATTTTCCAATGAACCCATTATGCAAATTTTTTTATTAAGTTCTTATAATAACTAGTTTGCCCAGGTTTAGCCCCCCCAAATTTCAAACCCTAGCGACGCTACTGCAACGTGGCCAGAGCAATGTATCGCGAATTCGCGATGACGATGTTTATCTCTTTGATGACCCTTTGGGCTCTGTTGACTCGCACGTGGCCAAACATCTCTTCAACGAAGTCATCGGACCAAAGGGATTTCTTCGAACGAAAGTAAATAACGCTACTCTTATTTTTTCTATGAAAGCGCTAAGCGAGTGGTCGACACGTCGTATCGTTTAAATCCCGATAGTAGTTGTATATGGTGGTCCGGAAAGTAATCAGTTTCTATACTATGAAAATAATTTCTGCTGACATCGCGTATATGCATATTATAAGAAAAATATTTGTTCGAATTGATAAAAACCTTACTATTAGCGTCTAAAAAGGTACAAATATTAGTATAGTTGATTTGCAACTGCATTTCAATCATTTGTTATTCCTCATACATGTAATGATTTTTTCACTGCCAGTCATTTAAAAACATTCAAAGAACAACCACCGAATTATATACTTCTTTTTCAAACCTCCCACCACAATGGTCGCTTTGCACATTTTGCCGAAAAAATGAGATTGTATCAATATTATTTTAATATCTCGTTCTTTCATTGACCAGCATTTGTGTTATGATAACACTGTTTCTCAACCGCTAAAATTGATACCATCTCTTTTTGTCGCCAAATGTGCAAGCCACCATGGGGGTGGTGGTTAAAACGCTTAGAACAGAAGCATATAATTCGGTGGCTAATCTTTGAATGCTTTTTTTCGTGGTTAATATATAATAATTTTAAATTGCCGAAAAAAATTTCGAGCTACACAGCGCTAGCGCGTTTCGCGCTAAAAATATTCGGTTAGGACAGGCTACCGCTAGAGGAAATTTTTTCTCCTTGTGCCCTTCGGCGAGGGGAAGTCTCTCTACTCTACACACAGAATAAAAATGCTGTAAAATAAACACTATGGTAATGGCAGAATGGCAATAGCGTATGCCATCAAGATGATGTTAATTTAATTGCGCATCCTCCCTGTTTTAATACCGTCAACAATACTGTTTTTCTAAACAGTGGAACTAACAGTTTTAAGTATTAATTGTTCGTGTATTCAGGGGCGTTTGTAGCTTTTAAAATAACCGCTTCAGAGGTTGTTTCAAAGACAGTCTTAACCGTTGATTATATTGTAGGGGTCAATGAAAAAACCAGCACTATATGCTGTTTTACTACCAATAAATCACAGTTACATAAAATGTCTGCTGCTGTAAAACTAACAGCAAAATATGTGGTTTTAAACTCACTAAGCACTGTGGATTAAAACGTGGTTTGCTGTGAAAATAAAAACACATCATGCTGTTTCAAACCGCTTATGGTACACTAAAAAATAGGGTTGCTGTAAAAATAACAGCTCTTAGATCAGTTTTAAATCCCGGAGCTTATTTTGATAAAGACGCTCTTTGCTGTTAAACTAAAAGCACTCAAACCTTTTTTAAAAACATTAAGCTCTGTTGGTTAAGATGCAATTTGTCATTTATATAAGACGACTAGCTGTTTTTAACAGACTGTCCATTTGGGTAAATTTATACTGGTTGCTGTTATACACACTTAGAAAATCTGGTGTGCTTTAACATCTTTAAAAGTAGTTTATATGGGTCCAAATTTGACACCATTACAGGTGTTCATTTACACCCCAGAAAGGGATTAATAAAACTTATTTGAGCAATTAGTGTCAAAGATAAGAATAAAATGGTGCAACAGAGGTTCAGTTTAACACTTTTTTAACTCTTATATCGAACTAAAAGTTAATTTTTACTCCCATATGAGTATTGCGCAATTCCTTAAAGGGTGCAGCATAACACCTTTCCGAGTTTAAATAACGCTTTCTGAGTGACGTATGACACCTTCCTGAGTGGTTGATTTATCAACAAATAGCGCTATGTGCTTAGCAAGGTTCAACCTTGAGAGAACTTAAGAGGACAGTTCTAACAAGCAAGGGTAGTTCTCGCATCAATGTGAAACTACATAAAAAGTTGGCCACTTGATCGACTTAAAATCCAGCGTGAAACTGCATGGTAAGTTGGTCATTTTCACCGACTTAATAACTTCTGGAAAAGGCAGAAAGTTATAAATTAGTATAAATTCATCGGGTATTAAATTGGTTTTGGATGCCCTAATATCCCAGCAGTAGATACAGACGTATTCGTCAAATTTAATAATCTCTTTTCACGAAGAGTTTTTCGAGCACCAGAAACGCGTTTGACCTAATCTACTCTACCATATTTAAAAAAAGAAAATCCATGGAAGTGCGAGAACTTGGAACAGTTTGACACTAACGACGTTTTTGAAGCGGAAATTTCTCTAACTGTAACTAAAGTCGACAATTTAGAAGTTAGTGTTCGGATTATTTTGAGGGGGCTAACTTTGAAATTTGCCCCCATAAAAGGCCTAGCGACGCCACTCCAAGAGTAGAGAGTTTAAGCATCCCCTAAACGCGTACGTGTAGCTACCTTCCACAGTGCATTAGACCAATGCATTGTCAAAGGTGGCTACACGTACGCGTATAGGGGATGCTTAAACTCTCTATTATTGTCGCATAACGCTTTTAAGAGTGTCGCCTAACACGTTTCAGAGTGTCGCCTAACACGTTTTGTACATTTTCGGTCAATTTTAGAAATAAGTAGGTTGAAATTTTAATGAAGAAGAGAAATTGCAAAGTTAAAAAATTGGTTTTAAAATTAGCAATTCACTGACTTTCCAAAATATTTTTATTTTCATTTGGGTCCTTTCATAATAAACGAGGACCTTTTCCAAAAGGCTTAGCATGGTTAGGTAAGATTAGGTTATATTGATTCAAGGTTTAAATTAAAGTGCTTCAAGGTTTAAAATAAAGTGCTTCAAGGTTTAAAATAAAGTGCTTCAAGGTTTAAAATAAAGTGCTTCAAGGTTTAAAATAAAGTGCTTCAAGGTTTAAAATAAAGTGCTTCAAGGTTTAAAATAAAGTGCTTCAAGGTTTAAAATAAAGTGCTTCAAGGTTTAAAATAAAGTGCTTCAAGGTTTAAAATAAAGTGCTTCAAGGTTTAAAATAAAGTGCTTCAAGGTTTAAAATAAAGTGCTTCAAGGTTTAAAATAAAGTGCTTCAAGGTTTAAAATAAAGTGCTTCAAGGTTTAAAATAAAGTGCTTCAAGGTTTAAAATAAAGTGCTTCAAGGTTTAAAATAAAGTGCTTCAAGGTTTAAAATAAAGTGCTTCAAGGTTTAAAATAAAGTGCTTAATGTTCAAATTATAGTATGCAAAACTTTAATTTACGGTGGATTATACAGTAAAATATACGTTAAATTTATACTTAATAGTGTAACTATCTGTGTTTTTTAAATATACACTACTGTATTCTTCACGGCAGAATCCTTTTTTCCCCGGAAAACAGCAACGTTCTATTAATAATAACATATCTTGCACTTCCGTTTGAGAAATAAAAACTAGCTGTTTTTTCCACAGTCGTTAACATAAAAAAAACAATGTTTTGCTGTATATTTAAAATTAAGGTAATGTAATTTCAAAAAACAGCGACTACTTGTATATATTAAGGCTTGTTAGAGGTTTTTCTAGATAACAGCATTAAACAATCAAAAACATGGTGAAAACTATTGTTTCTTTGACATTAGTTTCTCAGTGTGTAACCCTTGTCTCCCTTGACCACCCGCACGCGCATGCTCTCTTGAAGATCCTTTTCGCTGTGCCTCTGCTTAAACAAACTAACTCATGCTAAGCAAAATGTCTCCGTCAAGTTAGGGTAAATAGGTCTTGGGTTCTCGGAACTATATTCTCGGTCGGAGAGAAGAATAATTTCAATTGAAATAAATTACGTTATGCCACCTATGAAATGTAACGTGAACTAGTAGCGAATTTTAAGCAGGAAATTCGGGAGAAATTTGATTTACGGGGACATTACTTATAACAAAATGCGTCAGGTCACACCAAAAATTTGGGGAAAAATGGAGAAAAAGGGGCCAACCGCAAAGGGGTGGAACAAACTTTTCCCTCCTAAAGAGTTGAAAACGAAAAACGGATGGCTCCTGAATACTACACTGCTGTGTAGTATAATATGTTTAACCCGCATAGATTTTGATTTAACTCTGCACTTTCAATAATAGCGGCTCGAAAAGTGATCAATATATATTATTGCAGTATGTCTCTAGCTAACTCAAATAAACTCTAATGAAGTTGCTTCTGTTTGGAAATTCTTTACTCTCTCGACAATTACCAATTCAATTTGTTACAGACGAGAGTTTTGGTGACGCACAACTTGAGCTTCATCCGAGAAGTGGACGAGATATTCTTCATGAACAACGGACGAATCATCGAGAGGGGAACCTATGACGAAATCATGAGTCGTCAGGGAATGGCCAGAGATTATTTCGCGCAACACATGAGTGACGAGAATAAAGAGGAACCGTCGTGAGTAAATTTCGAGCTATAACTACACTATCTACCACCAGCACGAAGTAAAAAACCGAAAAAGCTTCAAGCCACAAAAATTAAAGGGATAGCCCTTATTTTGAAATTTCTTGAATTGATTCTTTCAAGTTGAACACACTTTGCTAATTTATGAATTTTGGCATGTAGTACGATAAATATTGAAGTTGAGAGATCTCATCTTGCATTAAAAGGAAAAGGCCCAAATGAAGATGAGGCCAAACTCGTGACTAAAGAGACGCTCAAAGAAGGAAACGTATGTGCTCTTTATTATACGAGGAGAGTTTGAAACTAAAACTCTCTACTCACATTTTCTCTCGTCATAATTTTATGGCAGGTATCCGTATCACAATATATGCAATATTCTAAAGCGTATGGTATAACATGGTATGCTATATTCATAGCAATAACCACCAGTTCTGCAGTCTTGAATTTCGCGTCAGTGTACTGGCTGTCTCTGTGGTGCGCGGACTCCAAGGAAGATTTTAAAGCCAACCCAGACTTAAAGGCAACCCGTATAGCGGTCTTATTCATTCTTGGTCTAAGCCAAGCCATTACGACATTTTTCTCTATTGTCATCACTGTGTTTCGTAGTCTACGAGCGGCAAACTGTCTACATGGGAAAATGCTCAACTGCGTATCTCGTTCTCCCATGTCATTCTTCGACATGACCCCCGTTGGAAGGATACTCAATCGTTTCTCACAAGATATCGACGCCCTCGACCAGCAATTACCTCATATTTTAAACAAAACCATTCGAGGATTGATATTTTTAGTTGTTTATCCATTAGGAATTGCGGTATATTTACCATTATTCCTAATTCCCTGCTTTGTTGTTTTTGTTGGATTCCTTTTACTTCAGGTAGGAACTCGATTTCAGTCTCTATTCATAAGTAGTCATTTAGTATCATCGTCATTTGAATATTGTCATGGTTAAACTTGGAATTCGTATTGAATAGAGGATAGCCGATTTTGATCTTTAATATTCTGGGAGTTGGTTGCACTTCAGATAGGACTATTGAGAAATAGAAAGCATACCAATAAACATTAAAAATACTGAAGATTGATATTGACATTTATGAAAGTTAACAGACCTTTTATACTGTATAATTTTTCTGATGTCTTACTTATAGTTGAAAACCCCTTATAGAGATGAAGAATGTGTAATGTACAGGGTCGGTCCTATATCAAGCTTCTATGAAATAAAGCTCTACTGGGCTTAAGTGCATTTCGTAGCATTATCGGTGCTTTTCGTATGAAAATTTCCGTTGCACATCTTGGCCGAGTCGTTCCACGCTTACAATTTCCCAGTCACTGCTTCACAAAATAGTAACACTTCCACTTCAAAATATAGTTCTTGACACTACCCTACATTACAGATTGTATATTCCTTTAAACAGAAGTTGATGACTTCTTATCCTGGGAAGTATTGGACCCTAACCATATCCGGAACCATCTCTGTTAGCCAACTTCTTATTAGGTTCGATCACCACGCCACCTACGGCATTTCCCTCATTTTGAATTGGCAAGCTGATTTAAGCGCCAGCAGCGGGCAAGAAACGAAACTTTAAGGTTTGTCCTGTGGTTTGAGGTAACGAATCAGAAACGGTGACCAGAACAGCTGTTTTAATAGACTGCTAGAAATTCTGGTCAAACTAGTGTGGGGTCCTAGGCCCACGGATTGTAATGGATTTTCATAGAGTTCTAGACAGACGGCTTTTCAACGATTGGCGCTGAAGAAGTTTTGAACACGCCCCACAGTTTGAGTGCCACAGCCTCTCGGCGTGGGATTTTTTTCGGTAGATTAGATAGTTTTCATAGTGGGGAGGAAACTTTCGACCCTCTTTTACGATTTCCATAGGCAATTTTGACTTGCAGGGATGGATACTATATAATTCCTTAGTGACCAATACTTCCCAGGATAAGAAGTCATCAACTTCTGCTTTAAAGGAACTAGAAAGAGGCCTTGGTGGCAGGACTGTAATATCGCATTTAAACTTAAGATTTTCCTATATCTTTTGCAGCGTTTCTTGATGTCGAGCAATCTTCAATTCAAGCGGATAACAAGCTTAAGAAACTCTTTCTTGTTTTCGCACGTGGGAGGATCAGTGGCTGGTAGCACTGTGATCAACGCATGTGACGCCAGAGACAACTTCGAAGGACGCTTTCTGAAACTGATCGACGAATGCACTGCCGCTAATTATATGATGAACATGGCACAAAGGTATCTCATTCACTAAAATTTGTAATTTCATCATTAAGGCCTGCTTCGTTTTGGTGCGACAACATCTACACTACATTTTTGCCTGTGGATGCAAAGCAAAGCGAGCATTTTAAGTTGTTACTCATTCCTCAAATTCAATAAAATGCAATTTCTTTCCAGATGGCTGACAGTGCGTTACAATATCTTGGGAAATTTTTTGATGTTTTGCACCGCATTTTTTATAGTTCTGAGCAAAGGGACTTTGTCAGCTGATTTTATAGGATTGATCTTAGCTAATTCCGATCGGGTAAGCGCTACAAATGAAGACGAAGCGAGAAAATGAAAAAAATTTCCACAAGCTAAAATCTCTCCCGGTTTTTCGTTTAACTTTTGATACTAGCGTGATAGTGAAACGTCGTTAAAGTAGGACGATACAAAAAAGACCAATAATTATAAAATGAACGAGATTGAGTTGTATGCAGGGGTTTGAATGGGAGATTTCCATAGTGAATCGAAGCTAAATACCAATGTTATTAAGTTTAGCGAGAGTATAATTTTAGGTTAGGTTAGGTAGATCTACGGCTGCCACTCATGCATGTTTTTTTTTTGGTAACAAAAGAAACTAGTTTGGCCACTATTCTGGTACGTTTTTAAGAAAACGATTAACTGTCATTTAATGACGTGGCATTGAAAAACTTTATTACGTTTCCGAGTAACGATGACTTCACGGAGACGTGGAACACCTTGAAAAGGGTAGAAAATTAGGGAAACGGGCATGATCTGACACATTATGCCCTGATTCATCGAGACTTTTGTCTTAGTTTTTATATATTTTTAGAAGAAATTGTGCATGATTTTCTGTCACGTGGAACAAATTTTGTACTAATTTAATATTTTGAAATCACAGCTTCTGCAATATCTGAAAATCTTTGTCGCTGCCATTACGGGTTTAGAATCAAATCTAGTCTCTATAGAAAGAGTTGATGAATACTGTCGTTTAGAGTCCGACGCTGAGTGGGAAAAACCAGAATCTCAACCACCAAATGACTGGCCTCAACGAGGGCAAATCATATTCCAGGACTACAGTACCAGATATCGAGAAGGATTGGATTTGGTCTTGAAGGACATATATGTCAAGATCGAAGCCGGAGAGAAGGTGGGCGTGGTGGGGCGGACAGGTGCAGGAAAGTCGTCGCTGACGCTGGCGCTCTTCCGTCTCATCGAAGGGGTTCGCGGTCATATCGTCATAGACGGAGTGGAAGTGTCCGATTTGCGTTCACGGCTGACCATCATCCCCCAAGAGCCCGTCCTCTTCTCGGGCACGCTCAGACTCAACCTGGATCCCTTCGGTCAACAAGACGATCAGCGACTGTGGGCTGCCCTCGAACACTCTCACCTGAAGTGCTTCGTGGCGTCACTCGAGCAGGGACTGGATCACCCCGTGACCGAAGGAGGACAGAATCTGAGCGTAGGGCAGCGTCAGTTAGTCTGTTTGGCTCGGGCTTTATTAAGGAACACCAAGATCTTGATCTTGGACGAAGCGACAGCCTCGGTCGACATGGACACTGACGATCTCATTCAAGAGACCATAAAGAAGGAATTCGCCAACTCTACCATAATTACCATCGCGCATAGAATAAACACCATCTTAGACTACGACAAGTTCGTATAACAAACTTTTCAACAGGCTTACCAATGTAGTTGACTAATTTGCCGTCGTTGAACTCTTCATAGGGTGATGGTTCTCGATCAGGGTCGCATTGTGGAATTCGACTCTCCACATGCTCTCTTGAGGAATGAACAATCAATGTTTTACGTTTTGGCCAAAGATGCAAAAATAATCTAGATTAACTTTAAATTAAGCACCTTTGCCTTACGTTTAATGTTATGTACAGTTCGTTACGAGTCTAACAAGCAAGTTTTATCATTTATTTTTTACTAACAGAGCAACGTCAAATACTGTTGTTTACTTAGTTGGTGATTTTCGACTGAGATTGAAATAGAAGATTTCTATACAAAACCCTGTTTGTTTAATCTAGTATTTTTAAAAAAATATTTTCAGCAATTATGTTCAAGGCAGAATACGTGGAATTTTCTGACACATGGCTGTAACGCTTATCTATGTGGTGCTAGTTTGTGAAATAGCACATAACCTCTGGTCAAAAGCCCGTTTTTAAATTCAAGAAGTGGGGGGGGGGGGTTATTGTTCCTCGGAACCAGTTTATTAATTGAAAATCTATAGGAAACCCAAGGGGGAGTGAGGAACAAGTCCAAGGACCAGTTCGTTGTTTTGGACACGAAGGGTTACTGGTCCCGAAAAATTTTATAAATATTATTTCTCAAACTGCTAGGCCGCGCGCTACGTTGATTTGGCAAAATGTTGGGTGGTTTTATTTAATTCGATTAATCCTTTAGTTCATTATGACCTTTGCACATAAATCGACTAATTTAATAACCCAAAGAATCTTTACTCGCCTTGGGAAGGTTGGAATCAGGTATATTTCCAAGTCACTATCACTTAGTTAACCGCTCTGACTGTTTGCCACTCTCTCCCGAACATAAAACTGCCTCTGGAGTATAAAACAAAATGTCCGAGACTCTTGAGTATTTGGAAATCTTGAAGTTACAATCAATGTAGAAGTAAATTAGTGATATATGACAGTCTGGTCAATATTGTTTGTGGTGTTGTGGGTCATAACTGTAGTCAATCCTTTAGTAGGAATAGAATTTAACATTGAAAGGAATGGGTTTTAAACGAGAAAAGTTATCCCTTCTAATGGTGGATTAAAGCATTACTTCCCATTTTAGATATAATCTAACGATTTGTCGCTTTTCCGCAATTATGTTCGACGTAGAAAACGTGGGAATATCTTACGCATTGCAGTAACACGTAACTACTTTTAGGCGCTACATTGGTTTGGCAAAAAAATGCATCTGGTTTTATTTCATACGTTTAACCTTTTTGTACAATCCACTCCTGATACAATTTAATTTTTGGACTTATATCTATTAATTTAACTTGAACTCTAATTTTGCCATACGAGGCAAAATATTCTATCAACGTGTTTTCTCGTGAAACGAAATGCATGCATGTTTGCCAGTTTTTATTATTGCAAGGCAATTAGTTTAGTCTAAATTCGAATGCTGATAGACCCGTTTAATAAGGGGGACCGCAGTTTAGTCTTAAGAAACCAAGACGGTCATACACCAGACTCTATTTCCCCACCAAGCTTTGAAAAGAATCTATTAAGTGAAAAATCTCAATCACGATAATATAATAAATGAGTGAAGCAGAAAATGTGAATTGTATTTTCTAGGTAACGTGTGTTACATTTCGAAGAAGGGAAATCTATTAATATTATCAAAAAAATCGATTTCGTGTGTTTAAATTAAATTTTCAACGTTTAAGCAAATCCATCGAAGATTACTTCAGTTATTAGGGCCGCTACTGTTCCTGACAAGAGCGCGAAGAGCAAGTAGAAAGGAACTCTGACACTACTCAGGTCCAAAGCCACCGTACTTTTCGACGGTCTTTTCCATTTGATTTGTTCAATTAATTGATGCAAATGAAAATCTAGATATTTGAAAACTTGCGATTCAAAAATCGGATGAAGGCTGAAACCAAACTTTTTTAAGTCCCAATTTTATCATTTTCGACCAAATTGGTACCAACCTCAGTTGTATGTTCTCGTGAACTTGCGGGCTGCTTCTCGCCCAAGAGGTGTTGTAAATGATGTGTAAGTACTCGAAGCCAAGATCGTGTTGAGAAAAGTATAGTCCTCCGTTTTCGACCAAGAACTCTTTTCTATCGGGTTCAGCTTTCAAGAAACCCCCCATTATCCAAGTCAGATAGAGGTCCTCTGCGATTTGAGATTTTTCCCCGGAAAGAACCGGAATGTATCCATCAAGCTTCATATAATCTTTTAGACTACAGAAAATATTCTTCTGATCGAGTGCGTCTAGCCATTCCTTAACAACTGGATCTTGGTCTGCCTGTAGATACCCACCAATAACGTTAACATATACTGACAACTAAGGGAAAGCCTATTTACCAAATTTTTCAAAAAATCCAGAGTTCCGGTGTCTTTGTTGATTATAGGAGGAATTTTCGATTTGATCAAGTCCGAGAGAGTGTTGATGCAATTGTAGCTTTCACTCGAGAACTCCGTCCGCAAGTAACAACTCAAGAAGAACAGAATGAAAGTCACTCCGATCAGCCACGAAGAAGCGAGGAGACGACAAGTAATATAGGGCAAAATGGAGGGAATCGCTGAAGGAACATAATTATATCTCACTAATCTGTCGTAATGGGAACACAATCTCTGCTAATTGGATGCCCTATACGATACGAACTCCATCTGGCATTACGGGGAATTCTTTTCAAATACTGGATTGTGCTTAATTGCTTACGTTCGGCGCACAGGAGCGACGCGTTCTCCCAGAAATTTTCCAGGGTTTCTTTGGCCAGTTGGGAAAAGTTTTAATCTGATACGCTGGTGGTAAGCGAGATGTCGGTCACCGCCGTAGCAACAAATGTAAGCTGTTTTTTAAATAACTTTCTAACAGTTCTTATTAGAAACTACAAATTGTTACTGGAGTGTTAAGCGAAGTTGTTGTAATCAAATGAGGTATCATTTTATGCCACTTGTTGATGTATATCTTGAGAACTGAATATCATGAAGAAAAAAATAGCATTTTATTAAAGTGTTAGTGACATAATTTTCGTCACCCACAAACTTAAAATGCGAAAAAAATCCTTGAAAAATCTAGTTTATTATGATATGTTTACTTTTGCATTTGGTTTCGTAGAAATTTATTAAATTGCAATCAAAGTTTTGTGTTTGGAAAAGGCCTAGTTGAGATTTTCTTTCGTTTGATGACGTAGTAAGGAGAAATTTTCATTCTAGATGTCGCTCACGTGACGCGCCTGTTAGTGTCGCCGCGCAGCGTTAAGCCTAATTTATTCAGATTCGCGCGCAGACGATAGTCCTATATTTTCTTTGCTCGCGCGCGCGCAGCATTAGTAGACTCGGGAGTTTCGGGCGCGCGCGCTTGGCACGTGACGCCTATAAGTGTCTCAGCCTAAGTGTTAAGCCTAATTTATTCAGATTCGCGCGCGCGCCGCATTAGTAAACTCGGGAGTCTCGCGCTTGGCTTTTCCGCGAGATGCCGTGAATGACGTAGCAAGGTGAAAAACCCGCCACAAATCTTCTCCGCAAATTTGCCTTTGTCCCCCAAATTTAAAGTTTTCAAAGTGTTTTTTCTGTGTTTTCCCTCATAATTAAATATTATTCAAGCATATTTTTGGAATCAGAAGAGTTTAAACTCTCAAAAAAGTAAGGTTTTCTTTAGATTTGAGATCATTTTTAAATCACGTCGCTATTCCTTTAAGTAAAGACTAAACAAATTCTACATTTCTTGAGCATGCCTTAAAATTTTAATTAAAAGATTTTTAATATAAATATCTGTACCTTCAGTCAAGTTATTTATCTCATTCTTATCGATGCTTTTTAAGTCTTGGATCTATCCAAGACAATTTTAATTAGTATGAAGATGTACTAATATACTACTTTCGTTTAACTACTATAAAATTCACGATTCCCGAAATTAATAAATTCCCATGTGCAATTACAAAAACTTGATCGTTCGGCAATCAACAGAACACTTTTTAGAAGTTTTGTAATTTTTGGTTTTGTTGTACAGCTTAATTGCATTGTTATAATATTTTCTAAAGATGGCTCCTTTTTTCGAGGCAAGTGAAGATGGTTTCAAAGGTCCTTTTAAGCTAATTTACCAGGAAATTCAGGCTAAATTAAACAACAGGTATATGCCACGTTATTTTAACTACAGGCAATTATTGTTTTTACTTGCAGTTAGTCTAATTAAAATTATATTAAATTTGTTTTCATTTCGATTGGAGTGTTAAACTTCATATTGTGAGTACATATGATTTGGGTAAAGTTATATCTGAAAATAATGGAACTGGAATGATTGGCTCATTGCTTCGAAATGTAAGACAGCTCTTGTTTAGAAGTGAATGTTTTCAATGTTTACTTTATTTTTTTTTACTTTAGGAGAGTCAAATCAGTGTTTGTCCAATACCGTTAACCAAAGAGGCGCATCAGTATTTAGACTACACTTCTGTCTTATCGTATGATGATTGGTTTATTGTGTCAGGAAAACCTATCGCTTCTTTTCAGGATCATTTATCATCACTTACTACATTCGATTCTCAAGTAAAGTATGTTTTCTCAAGCAAATAATGATAATACCGAAAGCCCTCATATAAGCGGTTCCCGTATGAGCGGATCCCATAATAGCGGTCTTCATAACCACGGTTCCCAAAATAGTAGGACTAAGAATAGTTCAATTCTTTAGGATTAGCACTGCTATTTCCCAAACAGCGGCAGATGATCTTAAACAGTAGTTTTGAACACCGTTTTCGAAGCTGGTTTTTGGAACCACGGTTGCTATTTCGGGAACTGATGATTTTATTTTAAATTATGTCTACAGTTGTGGCTAGCATTACTTGTGTCTTTCGTTACGGTTCTACTGTTTTCGATATTTGCAAAGAGATTTGTCTTCATCAACCAGGGTAATAAAGAGCCTAAACGGAAATCATTTTGCTCAACATTATTTTTCATAATGAGAGTGTTAATCAGGCAAGGTTAGTGTTTCTATCGAGTCAGAAATGAAGTTAATATTCAGTAGCGTGTACTCAGTACGTTTCATGATGTTTTTAGACGTTGCTTTGGGGAAAAGGCATCAATATCTACACCAGCGTATTGTGATTGCGATTTGGATGTTGGGTTGTGTTAGGGCCATATCATAAAATAACACAAGACTAACATTTAAGTTTCGCGCCTTCCTCTTAGTCACATATTCAATAACAGATGGCTCCCCTACCGCTAATAGAAATAGATCTAATAACCAGCAAGCCGAACAACCTCTCCTCAGTTCGCGCGCAGACTTCACCTTGTAACAATGTAAATTCTCGTTAACTATTTTTGTAATACCGAAACAGTATTAAATATTCATGTTTAAGACACGGCTTATTTTATAAATCATACACCTAACAGGTTGTTTCTGCATATCCGCTTCATTCATGGGATGTATTTTGGCAAGATTTGCCAAAGCGGAGTCTTAAATATTCTACCAAAAATGACTTTCTCGACTACCCTGAAGTTAAATTGTTTCTCGTTGAAGGCTCCGTACCGCATGAAGATTTAAAAGTATGTTTTTGATACGAAAAAATGGCAAAATAATATGTTTTCATGGCGAGATGTGAGCCTATATATTAAAATATTATTTAATCCAAATTATATGTAATATCATTCCAGATTTCTTCGGATCCAATGAAAAGGAGACTATGGGTTAAAGTGTTGAAAGACAAATCTGTAGTTAATATAGCCGATTTAGATTTCAACAAATTGTTTCGAGATCTAAAACTGGGAGAATTTGCATTTCCGATTCTGAAGCGATTGTTTATGTCCGTCATTAATCATTATTGCGAACATTTTCAATTCAATCCTCCTATTTTATCAAAACGAAAACTTACAAATTCTGAGACATTTACATTCTTTACCAGGAAAGACATTGATGTAGAACTGAGGCGAATTCTTAATTTTGTGTAAGTAGATGGAAGGGTAGGCCTATGTTTGAATCACGTTGCTTTTGAGTCTACGAAAAAATATTTACTAACCCCTTTCATGGTAAACTAGAGAAAAACTGTTACTAAAACATTAGTTAGCAAGCGGGAAAACCAAATTACATTTTCCAGGTCTGCACTAAATAATCTTAGATATTCCAACGACCCGAATGAGTCAGAGAGAGAAGCATTGTAAACGTCACCAGTGGACGCAACCTTAGTGTCTTACTATCTTTTATTTCTTTTCGCCTTTCTTTAAGTAATTTTACTCTAAAGTAATGAATTACTTTTAAAAAATTGCAGGGCTTCTCAAATTGCCGAAACTAATTTAATCAATGCTTTACTTGATCGTACAACGTTTCTTGGCGAGCTATGCATACTTCGAGATCCAGACGAACTTACTCCCTTGCCACTGATAAAACTATATCTGTTCATGCTCTTCTATATTGCTAAAATGTCAATCGCGATAGTTTGTCACGTGATATCTTACACTCTTACCTATCGGTAGTGAATTTTAGTAATAAGACTCGATTTAATGTTTTTATCTCGAACAACTGATAACCACGGTGGAATGAAAGTCAGAAGTGTATGACTTTGGAGAGTAACCGTATCACAAACTGTCACATACAACAGGAAGTGGAGGTCGAGCTTGTCATGATTTCATGACGATGATATTCCTACATTATAAATATTCCCATTTGTAATTGATGGAAACAAGACAAAGGCTTTACATTATTTTAGGGTATTTCAAATTATTGACACGAAAACAATCGATACCTTAATTTATCGCAACGTACATTGCGGTGAATTATGTTAGCTAAGAAATAGAACCCAACTTGCCCTTTACTGTTGATAAAAATATCAATATATTTGCCATATTCTATATTGTTACCATGTTCTAGTCTATATTGAGTCACTTTATTGGGTTTTCTCTCCTTTTCTTTCAATGGATTTCGGTATAAATGTTAATTAAGAGACAGAAGCTTGGAATAGGAACAAAACTTCATTTACTCATTTCGAAATATTTGCACCGAATTCTTAATTAAACATACCTCTTCTGGTTCTTGTTCAAATAGCGTGATAAAACGTTTTCCAAGTAAATGAAGATTAAGTTGAGATAAGGAACTTAATTATATTTTCGTTCCGGAATAATGGAATATTTGCAAGACATGTAATTCGGTCGTTGTTATCGATTTAAGGTAAAGAGATATTTTTTTTTACGAGGGACGTTATTGGGCTTAATTTTATTCTGAGTCGCTGGTGTTAAGCGAGATGACGGTCACGGCCATCACACCAATTGTAAGCTTTAATTTTTATAAGCACATTATAAAATTACTTATTACGAGAGTGCAATAGAAATAGCGAGTTATTAATGGAACGCTAAGCTAACGGGAAGCCCTCAGATGAGCGGTTCCCGTATGAGCGGATTCCATAATAGCGGTCCTCATATCAGCAGTTCCCTAAATAGCGGTTTCCCGAAATGGCAGTTTACCCGTTACAACAGTTACCGATACAGCGGTTCTCGTAAACGCGGCGTACCATTACAGCAGTTCTCTAAAGAGCAGAAAAACAGGAATGCGAAAAACGACTGCTCTTTTTTATGGTGTACGCTGTGTTATATGAACTTAAATAGAACTAGGTCAGATATGGTTAGCTTCGAGTTGATTATTTGAACCCCCAATAGGGTTAGGCTAGGTTTGGTTAGGTTAGGTTAGGTTAGGTTAGGTTAGGTTAGGTTTGGTTAGGTTAGGTTTGGTTAGGTTAGGTTTGGTTAGGTTTGGTTAGGTTAGGTTAGGTTAGGTTTGGTTTGGTTAGGTTAGGTTAGGTTAGGTTAGGAGAGGTTAGGTTAGGCTAGGATAGGTTTGGTTAGGTTAGGTTAGGTTAGGTTGGGTTCGGTTGGATTTTTTAGGTTTTGTTTTGATTGGTTAGACTTAGGTTGGTAATACTTTGGAAAAGGTGTAACAATTTTACGCCTTTTCCAAAATATTGTTGTTTGTTATATTTCACTTCCCAAATAATAATATGCCTTTTCCAAAAAAAAATACTCTTTACAATTATCTACTTCCGAAATAAAATAAGCTTTCTTAAAATATTTTCTACTCTGGTATTAGAATTGTAAACTGATACAGCCTGAAGAATAGTGTAATATTTAAGTGTACTTTAAAAACACGATCCGTTAGTAGGTCACATTACTGACTAAATGATCACAGAAAAAGGTAGTTTTCGAAAACAACGAATATAACTGTATTGTTAAGAAATACTCGAAACTGAAGAAAAACACTGCTATTTCCCAAAATAGCAGCCGCTATTTCTAAAACAGCGGCCGCTATTTCTAAAACAGCAGCCGCTATTTCTAAAACAGCAGTTTTGAAGAACGCCGCTGTCTTTTTGGAATCGCGGCTGCTATTTCGAGAACTGCTCTACCGGGAACTGCTCATACGAGGTACACCCGCTTTTGTAGTCTTGGATCTATCATTGATAGATTTCATTTTACAAGAAGGAATGGAGAACGGTTAATATTTACTTTTTATTTTATGGCCCAGTATAGAGCCCCCTTCCTCCAACACGTAACGAAAAGTTTAAATTATCTTATTGGCTCACCTAAACTACGTTTTGATGACGTTGCTGACGGGGACGGCGAAAAAACCTAATTCCTTTCACCTCTGTCGCTATGACCCGCCTCTTCTTTCATACCCCTCCGTCCCGTGGAAGGGGGTCCAGGACTATGACGCGCGCCCACATTACTCTGTTCTCCATTCCTACTTCTAAAATTAAATCTATCCCTGGATCTATACAAGACCGTTCTGATAAATGTAAAGATATACCAATACTGCTTGCGTTTAACTACCATAGAAATTCACGCAGCCCGAATTTTTTTAATTTCAAAGTGTGAAATTGCAAAATCTTTCTCGTTCGGCAGAGCACTCAAGTTTTCGAAACTCACGTTTTCGGTTAAGTCGTGAAACTCAATTGCATTGTAATATTATTTTATAAAGATGCCTGGTTTCGAAGACTCAATAAATCTTATTTACCAGGAAATACAGGCAAAATTAAATACCAGGTATATTTCATATTTTTTAAACCAAAAGCAAATAATTGTTTTCCTTGCCTTCGATCTAATTGATGCTGTTTATTGAAATAGTATTAAGTTTGTTTTTTCTTCCTTTTAAGTGTTAAAATTCATACTGTGGGTATATATGATTTTGGTTACGTTTTGTCTGAAAATAATGGAACAGGAATGGTTGGTTCGTTGCTTCGGAATGTAAGACAATTTAACGCTTGTATAAAGTCAAATGTTTTTAATGAATTTTCCTATTTTAGGAGAGCCAATTCAGTTTATGTCCCATGCCATTAAATGACGAGACACATCGTTATTTAGACTACACTACCGTCTTGACGTACGATGATTGGGTTATGGCTTCAGGAAAACCTATCACTTCATTACATAACCATTTATCTTCACTTACTACATTCGATTCTAATGTGATTAAGACAACACTTAGTTTTATCAAGCACATATTTAAAGTAAATGATACCCAATTGAATAATTAATATTTTAATTTTTGTTTACAGGTTTGGCTATCAATACTTCTGTCCTTCATCTCTATTCTGCTGTTTTCGATATTTTCAAAGAGATTGGTCTTCATTAGCCGACGAAAGAAAGAGTTCACTCGGAAATCATTTTGTTCAACGTTACTTTTTATAACAAGAGTGCTAGTCAGGCAAGGTTGGACAAATCAAATAGGAAGTTAATATTTACTTTTACGTAACCAATACGATTTGTGATGTTTTTAGACGTTGCTTTGGGGAAATGGCATCAATTTCTACACCAGCGAATTTTGCTGGCAGTTTGGATGTTGGGATGTTTCTGCATATCCGCTTCATTCATGGGATGTATATTGGCAAGATTTGCAAAGGCGGAAACCTTAATGATCTACGAAAAAGTGGAGGACTTTCTCGACTACCCTGAAGTCCAACTGTGTTTGTCTGTATTACACCCGCTGTATAAAGATTTAAAAGTATGTTTTAGATACGAAAATATGTCAAAATAGTATGTTTTAATGGCGAAACGTGTGAGCCAATATTAAAATATTCTATCCAAATAAAAATGTAATATTATTTCAGACTTCTTCGGATCCAATGAAGATGAGACTATGGAATAAAGTGTTGAAAGACAAATCTGTAATTAAACATGTAGATGTAAATGTTATCGGAGTGTTTGAGGATCTAAAACTGGGAAAAATAGCAATACCGGTTCTAAAGCGATTATTTATCTCCGTGATTAATCATTTTTGCGAACATTTTCTAGAGAATCCTCCTATTTTATCAAAACTAAAACTTGGGAATACCAACACATTTTCGCTCTTCACCAGGAAGGACATTGATGAAAAACTGAGACGAATTGTAAATTTTGTGTAAGTCGACTGATAGTACCATGCAAAGGCAAATGGAAAGGTAACTAAAGCGTACGTTTGATTCATGTTGTTTCTGAGACAACCAAAAATATTTACTAAACCCCTTCACGGTAAATCAAGTGCGTGTAAGCTGACAAACCGAGGTCTACACTAAGAATATTGAGATTTTCTAACAAACCCAATTGACTCAAAATCCAACGATATGATTGGTCTACGAAAGAAGTAGGAGAAAAGCATTGAAAATATCATAGTGCCTTGCCCTCTTTTTTATTTCCATTTGCCTTATTTAGTCGTAATTTGGCCTTGAAGAAAACATTTTACTTTCAAACATTGCAGGGCTTCTCAAATTGCGGAAACCAATTTGGTCAATGTTTTACTTGATCGTACAACGTTTTACGGCGAGCTATGCATACATCGAGATCCACCCGAACTTACACCTTTACCACTGATAAAACTTTATCTATTTACGATCTTCTATATTGTTGGCATGTCACTCGCGATAGTTTATCATGTCATATGGTTCACTTTTGCCTATCGTAGTCAATTTTAGTAGGCCTATAAAGACTAACAACTGATAAACACTGTAGAAGAAAAGTCAGAAGTGTACGACTTTTTAGACTAACCATTTCACAAAGTGAGACGCACAAAACAAGGAAGAACTATTTCCCAAAATAGTAGCCGCTATTTTCAAAACGGAGGTTTTGAACCACGGCACTGTTTTTGTGAAATTGCGGTAGATGTTTCGAGAACTACTCTTCTGGGAACTGCTGATACAAGCAGGGAGGAGACACTTGAGAGGGTGCGTTAGTCAGATGTTTAAGAAGCAGAAATATAAATGGAAGGGGACAAAATGACTCAGGGAGGGTAGGAATTTACCTCTCTCTCTCCCTCGATTCTAGCTAACGCGCACGCCCGAGTGGCTTTGGTACCTACACTACACCAGTTTTAAAATTTGACGCATGCGCGCGGACACCACGGCGAGTGACTGAGCCAGCGCCGGAGAGAGATGAGTTTAGCCACGAAGCGAACCAATTCGTCTATTCACATTATTACTCCCTTTCAAGTCCCTCCTCCCTGATGCAAGGTTCATCCACATTTGTAACCGTGATTATAAGAAAAATTACTGAATATCCTTGTTTTATACACAAAAATCGTGAAAACTCAGTTAACCACACGTAAGGAGCACGTAAGCATTATTTACTCCGGGAAAAGTGGACATTCATCACTGCGCAAGACAACAGCCTGTACGCGTTGTTATTGATTTTAGATAATTGCCAAATTACTTTGGAAGGAAATATAACAGAAATTCGCTGTGGGTCAAGTGAGAAGCCGGTTACCGCTGCCGCGACACTTGTAAGCTCTATACCGGTATTTGTATCACTTTATAATAAATCTTAAAATTTATCTAAAAAATTACTCATGGTAAAAGAGTAATTAATGGACTATGGTATATATATATAATGACAGAAGTCCGAAATACAAAAGAAATTTATCATCTTATTTTTAAGTCTTTGCACCGAATTCTCATTTCAACACAGCGCTATTGTTTCTTGTTTAAATCGCTTGATTAAAACATTTTATGATTAAATAGAAAACTGTGCTAAAATAAAAGTATGGCTCGTTAAATTTTGTTTTAAAATAAACCATGAAGGTTTAGTTAACTCAAGAAACTTAATTTTGTTTTTCGCCCCAGGATAATCAATTCACGCGTTGTTATTGATTTTAGGCAAAGTCATATACAGGGTGTATCTGAAATGGACGTAGGAGCGGAAGTATTTGGGTTCCTGGGGCCAATATAAGGCGAAACTGTTCTATTACATTTTGTCGTACGCCAATCCATTTGCAAGTTACTTGAACCTAGCCCTTGCTAGTTTGCATAAATCACAGCATGTTGACTTCGTCTAAAACAGTAGGAATTGAGTTCAAGATAGGATGATTATAGTGGTTGCCAGCTAAAACAAAAAAAGCCTCATAGCCATAGAGTTTCTCGTAAATTTTTAAGGAGTAGAAACGTAAATTTTTAAGGAGTAGAAAGTTGTACAGTTGGTGACTCATATCGAACATCATTGTAAAACAACATGTTACGATTAGTTTGTTGAAACGGGAAACTGACAGCGATAACTAGCGGAAACTAATAAGGAACACCGACATTTTGCTTCATTTTTCAAACAATCGAAAGGTTGTAAAAGCGTTCATTTTGGTTAGTGTACAAGACTACATATCCGGCGACGTCTTGTTTCCATTAAATTAGTAAATTATTTTTTACATGCTTTAAAACACTTTGAACCTTTAAAAGAAGTACCTTTTTTACCGTTTTTAATGGCAATTTTCATAGAATAATTCTAAGTAGTAAGAATGTACATTTTCTTATGGGTACATTACATTGCATCTCGCATTGCACGTATGTATATATATATATACAGTGTGTATCTGAAATGGACGTAGGAGCGGAAGTATTTGGGTTCCTGGGGCCAATATAAGACGAAACTGTTCTATGACATTTTAACGTACGCCAACCCATTTGGAAGTTACTTGAACCTAACACTTGCTAGTTTGCATAAATCAGCGTATTGGCTTGGTCTAAAACAGTAGGAATTAAGTTCAAGATATGAGGATTATTGCAAATTAGTGGTTGCCAGTTAAAAGAAAAAAAGCCTCATAGCCATAGAGTTTATCGTAAATTTTTAACGAGTAGAAAGTTGTACAGTTGGTGACTCATAAAGGAACATCAATGTAAAACAACATGTTACGATTTAGTATGTTGAAACAACTGACCGATAATAACGGTAAACTGACAGCGATAAGTAGCGCAAACTTAAGGAACACCGACATTTTGCTACATTCTTCAAACAATCGAAAGGTTGCATTTAGTTTAAAGATTAGGTTAATGTTGCAGCTTATCGAAATCGGTATTCGTGAATAAATGTTAGTGGGCGAATGTTTGGGATGGGATGTTGGGCAACGCCTGTTAAAACTGAGCAGTAAAATGCATAATTTGCAAAATTTAACCCTTATAAAAATCAACATAATGATGAAACCTAAATGTTGAAAATGAAGTAAACCCTTATAAAAATCAACAAATACTGATGAAACCTAAATGTTGAAAATGAATTAAAATTTTTTATGGTTCAAAGTGACCAAAAAAGGGAAAATGAATTAAAATTTTTTATGGTTCAAAGTGACCAAAAAAGGGAACATTCCTTTCTCCAAAAAATTACAGTGAGGGAGTAATGGCATTTTTCTTGGTGCCTCACCCGAAACTTCACCCGTAACAAATTAGGTACGCTATGTTGAATAGCGTACTTAGAAGTGGGCTTCATGAAACCTAGCATTCCTTCTCAAGGTCACACACTACTAACTTGTTCAAGAAAGGGTTGAAAGGCTCGTGATTGGCCTACACTGATTAGGAGGTACCACCAAAAGTAATAGCAGAGAAAAAAATTTAAGAAGAAATTTTCTTTCTTAACCTCGGAACCGAACGGATGACCGCAAATAAAACTAAAGAAAATTCGAGAAAAAACCAAAAGTGGAGGGTTAACTTAAAACTAAGAAAAAACTTCGCAAATAAATTAATAAACGATTAAACCTTAGTAAATTTGCAGACCACCCTAAAACTTTAGACTTATGACGTTTACTTACTGGTAGCAATCTGCCAGCGTTGAGAACGACAGGAGACATACGTGCAATGCGAGATGCAATGTAATGTACCCATAAGAAAATGTACATTCTTACTACTTAGAATTATTCTATGAAAATTGCCATTAAAAACGGTAAAAAAGGTACTTCTTTTAAAGGTTCAAAGTGTTTTAAAGCATGTAAAAAATAATTTACTAATTTAATGGAAACAAGACGTCGCCGGATATGTAGTCTTGTACACTAACCAAAATGAACGCTTTTACAACCTTTCGATTGTTTGAAAAATGAAGCAAAATGTCGGTGTTCCTTATTAGTTTCCGCTAGTTATCGCTGTCAGTTTCCCGTTTCAACAAACTAATCGTAACATGTTGTTTTACAATGATGTTCGATATGAGTCACCAACTGTACAACTTTCTACTCCTTAAAGATTTACGTTTCTACTCCTTAAAAATTTACGAGAAACTCTATGGCTATGAGGCTTTTTTTGTTTTAGCTGGCAACCACTAATTTGCAATAATCATCCTATCTTGAACTCAATTCCTACTGTTTTAGACGAAGTCAACATGCTGTGATTTATGCAAACTAGCAAGGGCTAGGTTCAAGTAACTTGCAAATGGGTTGGCGTACGACAAAATGTAATAGAACAGTTTCGCCTTATATTGGCCCCAGGAACCCAAATACTTCCGCTCCTACGTCCATTTCAGATACACCCTGTATATTCTAATCCGAAGGACGTAATTGGGCTAAGTTTTAATCCTATCCACTGGTGGTAAGCGAGATGTCGGTCACCGCCATAGCAACAAATGTAAGATGTATTTTTTATAATCGCTTTATATCAATTTTTATTATCATAGCGCTATAGAAATTAATAAAAACTGTCTTTGTACACAAAGACGCGAAAAAGTAAGAGATAAGTGTAGAAAATTAATTGTTTCAAGTAACAGATATTCAAATTTTCATTTTTGAAGACGTGATTATAAAACATCAATTATTTGAAAAAATTTCTTATCTTAGTTTTATTCACCAAAATTCCTTAAGTAAAATATTTTATCCTTGACCTGTGTACAAAAACAATCTATACACCTGTGCACAAACATATTCCATAGACCTGCGCTGGGTGACCACATTTCCTAAATTTTATAATTTTTCCTATTTTCGGATGTCTTCCTATTAGTTCCTATAATTTCGATAATTTTCCTATATTTTCCTATTTTTTGAAATTGTAGATATTTTGTGCGCTCTCACTTTTGGTTTTGTTATATATCACCAAAGCTATGGAAGCCTCTAAAAATATTTGTCACGGAAGTCTGTGATGTTTTAAATTCATAGCATATGTTTCTAAGATTACGTTCCATAAGTATGACACTTCCTATATTTCAAAATGCTAGAGACTTAATGAGAGCTAGTTCGAGAACGACGCTAGAATTGACTACACGCGATTTTCTACTCCATCATCCTATATAGTCTGTACTAAGCCTTTGACAGGGCCTCATCAGGCGTCGCTTTACGAGAATCTATGACGTTTCATTTACGTCACTTCGAGACAAGCTCTCAGTTAACAGTGACAAATTTATGTCACGAACTTATGGTTATAATTAAACCAAAGCTCCTTTGTAAATCTTGTTTTATTACTTTCAAAGCATTTGCAACCCATATTTTGCTATTTTTTCAAGAGTAGTTCTCTTGTCTTTTCCTGTTTTTTTAACTATACATCTATATCTTTATAAATCAAAGTCCTGACTGACTGACAGACTGACTGATAATCATCGCCCAGGCCAAACCGCTGGCCCCAGAAGGCTGAAAATTTGGAGGAACGATAGTCGTAAATAGTAGGCGCGTACTAAGAACGATTTTTCCAATCCGCCGCCATCTTCATAAATGGCGCCCAGAAATGTAACAAATCTTCTCTTTGTAAGAAAGTCCGCGAGTTCCAACCGATTTCACAAATACTTAGCACACTAGATTCCTTTAACCTATAGACGGGCTGAATGGTCTTTCGGGATCGATTTGTTGCCATCATTTTAAATGGCGGCCAGATATTTAAAAACCTTTCTTTATAGAATGTCTGCGCGTAAAGTAATAAAAAATGTCCCGACGAGCTGATGGGCGACGCCGAGTGCCTTCGGTCCTAGGATGCTACAAAAATATTAGTCGAATCAGTAAAATGTACCCATACTTGATGGAAGTTCTTACTACACTCAAGCGATGCCGCGGGTAACAGCTAGTCTCCTATAATTTCCTGTAAATCAATTGTAAATTTCCTATTTTCCTATAACTATTACAAGGTTATTTGTGGTCACCCTGAGTACACAAACATATTTCGTAGATAACATAGACTTGTGAAAACACATGTCATATAATTGTGTACAAACTGATCCCGTAGACTTGTGCACAAACAGATCCCTTAGAATTGTGCACAAACAGATCCCTTAGAATTGAGCACAAACTGATGTAATAGACTTGCGCACAAAATGATGTCATAGACTTGCGCACACACTGATGTCATAGACTTACGCACAAACAGATGTCATAAACTTGTGCAAAAAGAGATGTTATATACCTGTACACAAAAAGATTCCATGGACCTCTGCAGAAAAAAATTCCATACCCCTATGCTCAAAAATATGCTCAAGAATATCTCGTACACCAGTGCACTAAATACTGCATATCCATATGCACAAAAATATCCCGTATCCATTTGCAGAAAAATGTTCTTTAGACCTGTGCACAAACAGATGTAGTGGCCTTTGCAAAAACAGATTCCTTAGGCCTCTGCACAAACCGATTCAGTAGGCCTGTGTACAGAAATATTCCGTAGACCTAAGCACAAAAATATTCCGAAGACCTGTGCACAAAAATATTCCGTAGACCTGTGCACAAACAGATACCGTAGACATGTGCACAAACAGATTCCGGATACTTGTACCATGGAACTAACTAACGCTAGGGACGGTCCGCAAGGGTGAATATCTGAGAAATGTTCGGTGATAACGCACCCTAGCGAGATTTTGGTGCGAACCGGAAAAGTGATTCAATTTTTAAAAGGGGGGGGGTAACAAAAAGCCTTAAAAGCAGTCTGCTATTTCATAATTACGCTTAGGTTTAGGAAAAGCGATAAACTCTGCATATCTCATGTACTGTTTATGAGCTTGGCGATTGTCACTTCTACAACCACTATACACACATATCCATATTTATAATTATTTTAAAAACAACGGTACAACCTTTAAAGTGTTAAATACTTAGTTCCGTAAATAAATTATGTTTCAAAGTTAGGGATAAAATGAATTTCTAAGCGTTAGTTAGTTCCATAGTAGCACAATTTACACAAAGGTTACGCCATGGTTAAGCTACGCCTAGCATAGCGGACGAATTCTACTGCGGATGCCGTATATTAGTACGAAAACTAAATTATAGGTGGCGTTAAGAATTACCTTATTTCCGTTTTGAATCACCAAATTTTAGGAGGGGGGATTTAAAAGCGGGAGGGTTTATCAACGAATGTTTTTCAGAGAGACTAATGTAAGTTCTATCGGTGCGGACCGTCCCTAGCGTTAGTTAGTTCCATGCTTGTACACAAACGGAAGTCGCATGGTTGTGCACAAACAGATGTCATAGACTTGCGCAAAAAATACATCATAGACTTGCGCAAAAAATACATCATAGACTTGCGCAAAAAGAGATGTCATGGATATGTGCACATCAGATTCCATGGACTAGTGCAAAAACAGAAGTCTTAGACTTGTTTACAAACAGAAGTCTTAGACTTGTTTACAAACAGAAGTCATAGACCTGTTTACATAAAGATTCCATAGACCGGTTTACATAAAGATTCCATAGACCTGTTTACAAAAAGATTCCATACCCATTTGCACAAAACAATTCCATACCCATTTGCACAAAACGATTCCATAGACCTGTGCACAAAAATATTCCATAGACCTGTGCCCAAAGAGATTCCATAAAACTGTGCACAAAAAGATTCCCTAGACCTGTGCTCAAAAAATATGCCGTAGGCCTGTGCACAAACAGATGCCGTAGACCTGTAAAGAAACAGATTCCGTCAACCTGTGCACAAACAGATGCCGTAGGCCTGTGTACAAACAGATTCCGTAGCCATGTGCACAAACAAATTCCGTAGACTTGTACACAAGTGGAATTCACAGGCTTGTGCACAAGTGGAAGTCACAGGCTTGTGCACAAGTGGAAGTCATGGGCTTGTGCACAACAGATGTCATAGACATGTTCAAACCAGATTCTTTAGTTTCGTGCACAAACAGAAGTCATAGACCTGTGCACAAAAACATTCTATAGACTTGTGCACATCAAGTTTCCATAGACCTGTGCACAAAACATCTCAGGGAGAAGTGCATAAAATATTTCATGAAACTGTGCACAAAACATTATATAGGCTTGTGCACATAAAGATTCCATAGACCTGTGTACAGTCCCGGACAAAAGTTTCTGGACATTTTCATTTGGCTGCCATTTTGTTCCTATTTGAGCTAGAGTAACAAAATAGGACTTTAGAGATAGGTGGCCCTCTCAAGATTATTTTAAAATTACAAATGACACTGTGGCGCTAATAGGGCGTTAGCCATAGCGGAAATAGTAAAGCCCCCCGATAATGACGTTACGAAATAATGCTTCAAATGGATCAACAATGCTATCGTTGCACGCGTCTTGTCACGTAGAATCCGAAACTGTTTTCAAATTGTAAATCGGTTCAGAAAATCAAAAGTTATGACAAAAAAACGTGACGTTCAAAACAATAGCAAATAAGCCTAACGATTATTTATTTCTTCTATATCAACTTAGCTCATTAGTAAAACATTACGATTAGAAAAACAAGATGTTCCAACCCAAGAATTTTTAGTTCCACACTGACATATGAGAAATGGGAACTTATGAATTAGACTCAATCTTCGGAAATGGAGGGTTGTTGGTGACGGTTTGTAAACGTCTAAATATTTAGAGATTTGGATATGTTTAATGATTTTTTATAATTTTCTAGTTGCTTATACAGTTGGTGGATATTTGGGGATAATTCTTTTGACGGATATTTTACGGCAGACGGCGTTATGTGTTGAATTGGTATTAAAAGTTGGACGAGCCGCGGTATTGGATGATGGACAGTGTTTCAAGAATACACTTTGAGAAGGTTTAAGGAGCAAAATAGGTGGCATGACTAAAATACAGGTGTAACAGAACTTATTTGACGTTCGGTAATCAATTTTTGGACGCCTGAGAATTGGATGTTGAGAAATGCTC
Organism: Phalangium opilio; assembly: GCF_054372755.1. Classification (NCBI taxonomy): domain Eukaryota; kingdom Metazoa; phylum Arthropoda; class Arachnida; order Opiliones; family Phalangiidae; genus Phalangium; species Phalangium opilio. The sequence continues at coordinate 11,298,881 of NW_028324217.1, read as the reverse complement.
TGAAAATAATATTGTGGGAATAATATTTCGACGGCAAATTCATGAGGATGGTTGAGAAGACATATTGTTCAATTCAAAGTGGATGAGAATGGTTGATAACGCGAAGTGGCACAAATCTTGCCGTTTAAAGTATAACAACAAATCTCTGGAAAGAGCTAAAAAAACTACTGATCTCAAATCGGATAATATGCTTAGCACAAGATCGCGTAAATCACTTTCACATAAAATTGGCGAAGCTCTGTGTTTCTTCTGCGGTAAAGAAGCCGGTCATGGTAACCCATTACATAGCGTAACTACTATTGAAATGGAAAAGCGCGTTCGGGAGAGCGCAGAACGTTTGCAAGATACTAATCTTTTAGGGAAACTGAGTTCTGGTGACATGGTAGCACTTGAAGCTCGGTATCATTCAAAATGCTTAGTTCAACTACATAACCGAGCTAGAGCTACTAAATCGCAAGATACAGAAGCTAATATAGAAGATCAGAGGAACATTTCTGGAATTGCTTTTGCCGAACTAGTTAGCTACATCGAAGATGCAAGAATAGAAAGTAGAGGCCCACATATATTTAAGCTATCAAAGCTCGCTGAACTCTACGATTCCCGAATGATTCAATTGGGAGCGGAGAAAACCACGAAAGTTCACACAACTAGATTGAAAGATAGACTCTTAGCAAATATTCCGAACATAGAGGCAGTGAAAGAAGGAAGGGATATTCTTCTGACATTTAGAGACGTGATCGCTGAAACACTGAAAAATTCCTTAGCAGAAAATCTCGACAGTGACGCCCTTTGCATCGCTCGCACCGCAAAAATTATTCGGAGACATTTATTTTCAAATACACGGCCATTCAACGGGTCATTCGGACAAAACTGTGAAAAAGAAAGCGTTCCGGATGTTTTGATAGCGCTTGTTAATATGATTCTCCAAGGACCAAATATCAAAAAACAAGCTCAAACAACTGTAACCAAGGCTACATTAACCATTGCGCAGTTACTGAAGTTCAACAGCACCAAGTATGAACGAATGAAGGCTGATTCCTCTGTTACGAAACACAGCATTGGAAATGAAACCCCTCTTGCTTTATATATTGGGTTATTATTACATGCAACTACCAGAAAACGACAGCTAATAGACAAATTATCACATTTTGGAATCTGTATTTCTTACGATAGGGTTTTGCGTCTTTCATCTCAGCTTGGAAACAGTGTATTGCATCATTACGAAACTGAAGGCGTTGTTTGCCCTCCAAGTCTACGTTCAAATGTCTTTACATCTGCCGCTGTGGACAATATAGATCACAATCCTAGTTCAACAACGTCAAAGGATTCCTTTCACGGAACCGCTATTTCATTAATTCAACATCCGTCACATGTTGAAGAAGGAATAATCAGGAACATTGAAATACTTGTGGCAGATAACGAACAAAAGTCCATTAAAAACCTTCCATACGATTACACTACCGTTCAACCAGTTAATGTTTCCCTACGAAGTTCCAAGGTTCCGCCAACCAAATCAATATTGCCAAATGAATCAAATTGCGACACATATAAGAAGAAAGAGAAAAAATGGCTGGACATGGTAAGAGACACCGTCGAAGAGCCACCTAGTAACATATACAAAAATATATCATGGGCGGCTTATCATGCGAGTTTGCAATCCAATATAGATAAACCTGTACAATCTATTGTCTTGTTGCCCTTGTTTCACGATGCTGCACATTCGGTGGCAATGATTAAACATGCAATGGACGTTATCCAAAAAGCTACTGATTATTTGAACGCTGGTCAAGCACCGGTTATTACGTTCGATCAGCCGCTATATGCAATTGCCAAGCAGATTCAGTGGCAATGGCCTGATCGTTATGGTGAAGACAAGTTTGTTATATTTTTTGGTGGATTGCATATTGAGATGGCAGGTTTGAAGACAGTTGGTGATTGGTTCAGAGGAAGCGGATGGACTCAAGCCCTGGTAAAAGCAAATATTGCCAATTCTGGTACCGCTGATTCGTTCCTTCGAGCCAGCCACATATCGCGTACAAGAAGAGCTCACCAAATTACAGCTGCCGCTTTGCATACGCTCTTACATAGAGCTTACAGAAATTACGTATCTAAAACTGAAAATACGGAAGTTCTTGATTTTGATACTTGGACTAAAGAAAGGATGAAACACTCGCCGCATTTTCATTATTGGTCCATTGTTTTGTCACTTGAGCTTAACATCTTGATATATGTTCGCTCAATTAGAGAATCGAACTTTTCTATGTATCTTGATTCTCTTACAGAACTGGCTCCGTGGTTTTTTGCACTCGATCACACCAACTATGCTCGTTGGATAACCATCCATCTTAGAGATATGTCAGATCTTTCAATAAACCATCCAGATGTGGCATTGGCTTTCAAGAATGGAAAGTTTACAGTAAAGAAATCAAAACGCTCATTTTCTACCATTTCAATTGACCATGCTCACGAACAGATGAATGCATGTATAAAAGGAGACGGTGGCGCTGTCGGCTTAACCGAAAACCCATCAGCACTACGCAGATGGATGATAGCTGGTCCCGAAATCTCTCGCTTGATAAACGAGTTTGAAGATTCTCAAGAAGCGTCGAGCACATTTCAAAACTTTAAACATCATGAACAAACTTTCAGCATTCAAGATTCATTTGAAACGGACGTAAGATCTCTAACTGACGCCTTTGAAGAATTCGGAAACCCATTTGAAGAAGACAGTAAAGATTTGCTTGTACTAGATACTAAAGTAATTGCACCGGATTCAGTAGCGGAAACCATTCGCAATGCTGAACGAATAGGACAAGAACAATTTAAATCTTTTATTAAAGATCGACTTGTTGATAGAGTCAAACCTACTGACGATGTTTTGCCTCGAAACAAGCTCACTCTGTTTTCGACCCCTATTGCTAAAGGTCAGGGAAAAGTCAAGTCAAAACTAGCATCGATCAAAAGTGATTTAGGACTATTCTCGCGATTATACGTTGCTTGCCAATCTCGACAAGGAGATATTGAAGAGTTCTTCGCCCACGAAAACCAATCATATCCACCGTCAATATCGGAAAACGGGAGCTTGCGGCATGGAACAAAGTCGGATCTTTTATTATGCATGGAGGACTACTATACTTCTGGAGCAGGTCGTCCATTAAGCACATGCTCAATATTAGACGGGCCAGTGATTGTTCAGATGCTTCAACCAGGCGCTGCAAAAACATTTAAAGAGTATGCTAATTCTGTTTTTATACCATACCTGAAAGAGCAAGTTCAGAATGCTTGTCGTTTGGATATTGTATTTGACATATATTTACCTAAAAGTCTAAAAGCTTCAACTAGAGGAAAACGTGGCTCTGGAGTAAGAGCACGAGTTGCAGATTCTTCCCCAATACCACGAAACTGGCAAACATTTCTTCGGGTCGATGAAAACAAATCAGAACTTTTTAAATATTTGTCTAATTCTGCTTTAGAAGCATTTAAAATGGATGATAAAGAATTTGTGGTTACCAATGGTTCAGACATCTTCTCTGTTCCTTTTAGAGAAGATAAACTCTCACTAGAGCCTTGCAACCACGAAGAGGCAGATACACGTGTTTTGATTCATGCAGCTGATGCTTGTGAAAAGGGTCATCTCAATATTCAAATCCGAACAGTTGATACTGATGTTGTAGTTCTCTCAATTATGGCATTCACAAAGCTAAAGCTAGACGAGCTATGGATTGCATTTGGAACTGGAAAGGGATTTCGATACCTTCCTGTCCACGAAATATCGATATCTATAGGACCGCAAAAGTCGTTGGCTTTGCCACTGTTTCACGCGTTGACTGGATGCGACACAGTCTCATCATTTGCAAATCATGGAAAGAAAACTGCGTGGAAAATCTGGCGTTCATTTCCAGAATTAACGGAAGCGCTAATAAACATATCACCAACGAATACCAATATCACAGACTTGCAAATGTCAATAATAGAAAGGTTTGTTATCCTAATGTATGACAGAACGAGTACATGCACCAACATTAACGAAGCCAGAAGGGTAATATTTTCAAGGCACTGCAATTCACTAGAAAATATCCCACCTACGAAAGCGGCTTTGGAACAGCACGTCAAGAGAGCAATTTACCAGGGTGCTATTTGCTGGGGACAGACGCTCAACCCAATAATGGATCTGCCACGTCCGGAAGATTGGGGATGGCGATTACTTGATAGCTCATACGAACCTTATTGGACATCATTACCAGAAGCATCAAAAATCTGCCATGAATTAATTCACTGTGGCTGTAAAAAAGGATGTGGCACTCTCAGATGTAAGTGCAGAGCTTCTGACTTATCATGTACAGCCTTATGCGAGTGTGATGGAAAATGTGATGGAAATTAAAATTCATTTTGTAAAACACACTTTCCATTAATTAATTACTATCGAATTAAAGCTTAATTAACTGAAACAATTTTTGATCCAATTTCATTATCATAATTTTGTCTCTCAACGATTTCGAAGTGGGCCTGAGAATAGAATAAGGGAAAATAATACACTATATTAAATTTTGATTTGCTAATTTTCATAATTTAAATTATCATTCGAAACCGAAGAAACCGAGCTTTCTAATGCCTCATAAGTACGTTTTATATCTTAAACGGTCATTGTAATAATTTAAATATCGGTGTAAAATTTAAAAAAATTAAATATATAAATTTGATTAAGTTGATATGGGTATATTAAGTTAGATTACATTAAATACTTTCGTTTGCTTTAAAAATGAAGAATATCTAACGATAACTTTCAGAGATATAGCCAATTTAAACTATACGCACATTCATCGCCATTTTTTCAAGATGGCCGCCGTCTTAACAACAATTTAAACCGCCTCCTTTAAAAAAATAAGCCTTCGCCATGTGTATAAGCTACCCTGAAAGTTTAATACTTTAATCATAAAACGCATGATTTTATTGCTATGCCGCCTAACTATTAAGAATTTGGTTTTTTGAAAATTATGTCTGTTTTTGGAACATAGAGCAAAAAAGAGAGAGGCCCTACAAACGATAAAAGGCACAGTGTTTGCAATTGTGTCGTGTTTCAGCGTATGAAGGTTGCTCTATATATTTTTTAGCTTAGAGTAGAGCAGTTTCAATGATCATCGGAAAACAATCAGACTCAATAGCCCATACTTTTCCTGCTATAATATAGTCGGTAAGCGCCTTGGTTTGTGACATTGAGAATTTAGTATCTCAATTTTTCTATCGTTAATTTGGCAAAAAACTAAATTGAGTCTGCTTCCATTATTAACCTTGACTATTTCCCCTAAAATAATTTGATATTATTCTTTTGTAGTTTAAAGTTTACGTTTCATAATCTATATGGATAGAGGGACACTTAGATTTACACAATAATCCAAGACGCCTTGGATTTTTTACTTGAAATGAGAAATTTAACGGGCTCCCATGTAAAGAGTTAAATACCATTTTCTTGCCATGTCAAAGGTTGAAGCTTCTCCAAGGTTGTTCGAATAGAAATTTTATTTTATTTATGTATTTTTTCGCAGATGAAGTTTTACTGAAATTATTCAATTCAATTTCAAAATGTTTATTTTTTACTTTTCACTACATATACATTATATCATGAATATTTAGAAAAGATTTCATCTTGAATATTTAGGAGAATTCCAACTTGAATATTTAGAATAAAAAAATCCATCTTGAATCTTTAGTATTAACAGAGTAGAAAAAAAACAACCGGCGTTGCCCATCGAGATATATTATTACATTTCAGGCCGCCATTTTTAACGAAGGTGGAAAATCGAGCTTCAAAAGACATGAAGTCAGTCTTACGGAAATTGGGAACCAGTGTTTTAAATGTTATAGATTCGGTTGAAACTTGTAGACGCCGCCATTTTTCAAGATGATGAGGAATTGGAAAAAATCTAAGAGCCCGCCTACTGACTTTGAGTACCGTCCCTGCAAAATTTCATACCTCTAGGTAAAGCTGTTTGGACTCGGAGTAGATTATCAGTCAAATTGTAACTATAGATGTTAAGCATACAAGTTACTGAGGTTTTGTAGGCGTCCTTGTGATTTAAATTATAATTTCGAGTTTAAAATTAAACTCGTTGTCTTAGATTAGTGGTGTTTTTCAAGTTTGAGTAAAAAATGGTTTAGAGAACACTTTAGGACACGGGTTTGATTTGTTGGTTTTCGAGTATTGTTTCCGGTTGTAGTATACTTTTGACGGTTTATTTACTTTTGCTAAAAACGCGATAGAGGTTTGCGTGCAGTTCAATGTCGCCATTTCGGTTATTGGAAGTAATTAGTTTTAAATAAGATCACAGGACAACTTGTGTAACGAATTTTAAAAGAACTATACGATCATATTTAATGCTTTTTTTTATTAAAACTTGATCAATGAAAAACAGTTGACATCGCCAGTTATTATTTCAGTATTTACATGTGTGGACACCTTTCCACTAAAACCAATAATTATCCGTTAGATATTTGAATCGATTTATTTGATTTTTCTTGAACTACTAGATGGTAAATTACCAACATGAAAAGTCTTGAGTCAAAACTAACCAAAAGGAAAATAATCATGACATTTAAGCAGCTATTGGATATTGTTGCTAATGAAATGCTTGTATAAAAAGACTAGCTTGACCGTTATTTCATTTCTTAGCCTATTCAGCAAGACAAACTGAAGTTCTGGGAAAAACTTAAACTGAAATATAACAACACTATGATTGTTTTTAATTATAGGTCTTTTCTAGTTAAGTTTCTTCTCGAGTTTCTTAACCTACTTCTTGGAATCTTAGAAAACATTTTTTAAAAATAAAAATATATTCTTGATTTTAATCAAATAATTTTTTAAAAAAATCGCTTGATTAAAATCAAACAACCCTGGAACAGAGCACACAAATTAGACACTCGAGCAGTTAGAATGTGTAGTCTTTACGAATCATAAACGTTTCATCGTCGGACACGATGGCCAGATAATTTTTTAGAGGATGGATGTGCACCAATTTATGCCCATCCACTCGAAAGGCTTAATGTGGTTTAGTAGGGTAAAAGTCTTAAAACGGAAGTTAAAGAATGCCATATTTACAACTCAAATAATAGAATTTATATGTTGCCTTTCATAATTTCTCTATTAGGTGATGAAATGATCTTCAAAAAGCTGCGATATCAAATTATGAATGGTTTTAGCATTTTTAAAATATTATAATTTTTATTAAGCGCTATTTTAGAGGAAACCTTTTCGTATATTTCTATGTAAACATTGTAGTAATACTGTAAAATATAATGTTTACCAAAATTTCTACCGCTAAAATTTTAAAAATCAATTTCTATTTATGTAAAATCAATTTCTATTTATGTAAAATCAATTTCTATTTATGTAAAATCAATTTCTATTTATGTAAAATCAATTTCTATTTATGTAAAATCAATTTCTATTTATGTAAAATCAATTTCTATTTATGTAAAATCAATTTCTATTTATGTAAAATCAATTTCTATTTATGTAAAATCAATTTCTATTTATGTAAAATCAATTTCTATTTATGTAAAAAGGCGGATCTCAGTCTGTTTTTCCTTCCAATGGTTTTTATCCTACTGGGTACCATAGGAGCATAAATGCAGAATTCGCGTGAGGAAATTTGTTTTCACGCTATAGGATAGGCAACTCCCCTATTTCTGACGACAGCTTATTCTGTATAATCTGATTCAGCTTGGGTTGTCAGCACGCGCAAAGCTGGGTCTCTATGTAACGTAGCTTTGTTCGTGATGACAAGAGACGAAGAAATGATTCTCTGGATTTAAAATATCCGCGAGTTTTAGCTCAAATGTATGGGCGGAAATTCTAGTAGGCTTCGAAAAAAAATGAAGTGCCTCGACTGTCGAGTGTCGACTTCATAGTCGAGCCAGTGACTTTTAAAATTTCAAGTAATACCAGAAGTAAATAGCAGAAGTGGCCCAATAGACTAATTTAGCGAGGCGTCACTTTCTGGAAAATTTCGCGCCGTTCTAACTAGGTGATTTTGGCGGGAAAACGCGGATGAATACATGGATTTCCAGGATTGGTAGTAGTTGTCTGCTTCATTCCCAACCATAGGGTTATTTTCACGCATATATTTCAGAGGAGTTGCACATTCATCAGACAAATCAGTACCTTGTAGTTTTCTTTTAACAATCTGTGCCGCTGAATGTTGTTTAGCGCCAAAAACACCAATTTCCAAATTAGTTCCAGGATTTTTCAAATTATTATCCTTAATTTCAACCCCTTCCCTATCTGCAAGCTCGCCAAGGCTTAAGTCTTCCGTAGAGATATTCTTAGTTTTAACATCTGGTTTGGTTTGACTTGCTTTAGTTTTTCCTTTAAATACAGTTTGTGTCTTCTTCTCACTTTGATCTTTGTATGTAAGATCACATTGCGTTGAAATATTCATATTTAGATTTGACGAACGGCACGCGAGTTCTAAGTGTAGAATTTCACGACAGACGACTGAAATAGTTGAGAAGCTTATCACCAGGTAGCGATAAAATGAAAATGAGAACTACTTTCTGGGCTCCTCCTGATTGGCTTATTTAAAATATTGAGCGCGGGAACCGTTTTTGAGGGGCTTCGCGACGCCTTGCACTAGCCAAAGGTACAAAGGGCGACTTCTGCTATTTACTTCTGGTAATACTAATTTAGACTATTACAGAAGGATGTTAGAGTTAGTATTATAAATATTTATTACGTTTATAAATCTTTTGGGAATCTCAAGAAATAATTTTCGCTATTTTTAATAGCACAACGTTCCTTGATAATGTTTGAAGGACCCACCAATTGAATACATACGACTATGCACGTATTTGAAACTAAAGCCTACAGGTCAGTGCATTTGAGATAAAAATCTCGCCGATATTTATAATCCTTTTTTTTTCTTCGTCTCTTGTCAGCACGCACAAAGTTACATAACATAGAGACCTAGCTTTGCGCGTGCTAACCACCGAAGCTGAAAATAGAGTATATACAGAATAAGCTGCTGTCGGAGATAGGGGAGTTGCCTATCCTATAGCGTGAAAACAAATTTCCTCGCGCGCATTCTTTATCCAAAACAGAAGGTTGAAATTTGGCAAAGAGTTTCCTGAGACCCCGTGAATGTTATCAGTTATTCTAAAAATCCCACAAGTGTTCTTTCAATGGTTGAACTTATTTTTTCACTTGAAATGATTGAAAGTCAACAATTTAATTAGAAATAGTCCAATGCCTGATCTATTGCACTACCGGATTGCTGAAGTGTTTCGGATTATATTGATATTGTATTTTTTCTATGATGGGCATAATTATCGGGGGATTTTTCACTTTTCTCGGATAGGGTTAACAACCGAGGATTTTGTCTGGGGATGGGGGATTTTGTACAATTTCAGTAATGGGAGATTATGCCTGGGGTTCTTTGTTTTGGAAGTGTTTAGTCCGTATACCCATGTGAATCGATAAAACCTAAAAACTATTTTTCAGTTCTTATATGTAAATCGAGATATTGAAGAGGGTTTGAACACACTCCAGCTGTTTATACGTCAATCAATCCTATATCGCGTTTTTTGCATAAGTAAATAAACCGTCGTAAGTATACCAATACAGACATTAGTACTGGAAGACCAATAAATCAAACCCATGTTCTACAATGCCCTCTATACCATTTGTTACTCAAATTTCAAAGACACCACTAATCTAAGACATCGAGTTTTTTTACATTGGGAATTTCAATTTAAATCTTAAGGACGTCTATGAAAGGTCACACACTTTTAGGCTTAACATCTATAAAACCATTCGTTATAATTTGAAAATATTCATGATGCATTTTTTCTCTATATATTCATGGAGAATTTTTTTTTAAATATTCAAGATGGATTTTTCTAAATATTCATGATAGTTTTTTCTTAGTTATCATGATTAATTTTTCTAAATATTCATGATGAGATTCTTGAAAATATTCATGATGAGATTCTTAAAAATGTTCATGATCAAATTTTCAAAAATATTCATGATTAAATTTTTGCAAACTTTCATGATAAAATTCCTGAATATTTTCATTAGTGAATAAACGTAAATCGTAACATCATCTCCAACGTAGGCAGGCACTTGTTTACCGTGATTATACACTTTGGCGTGACTGATGAATTAAGTGATTGCCATGCTGCAAGCTTAAATAACAAGGCAGCCTGTAAAAAACTTTGAAATAATTGTTAATGTTTGTAAAATTGTTTGTATATATTTTCATATAAATTCTAAAATTCATGTAAAGAAAACTTGCATTCATGTAGATCTGGTTGAAAGATACCAATATGAGGAAAAAGGGGGAAGATAGGCCCATCTTTGAAAAGAAAAAGGGGTCCCCTTTTTACCTAGAAAATAACCCCCAAAATAGGGGGCAAAAGAAAAGGGCGCGAAGAGCGCACCGAATTCAGACGAAAATTTAGCCTTGAAAGGATAGGCAGACGTTCAAATCGGTCCCCAAAATTAAAGAGGGAAAATGAAATAAAATAAAATGTTAAAAAGGTTAGGCTCTAAAATGAGAGCAAAAGGTAATAAACAAAATGTAATAAAGTTAAAAGTTTATTAAAAAGAGTTCGGTAAACTTTAAAAATAGTCTTGAATTTATTAAAAGTGAATTAAATATAAAAAGAAAAGATATATTTAACAAAATGGCGCCCAACGTGGGGCAGGAAAAGCCCAAAAGTATAAATAATAGAAATTAAATAGAATAGTTCGAGACAACAAAGAAAATGGCTACAGTGGATCGGGATTTGGCCCTTCAAAAGGCCAAATTAGCACGTAAATCTATAAGAAGTGCGGTCACAAAAACTGTTACCAACATCGAGGCACAATTAAAAGATAAAAGCCTGGAAAAAACTGACTTAGAAGAAAGCCTAGCCATCCTATCCAAAAAGGAGGAGGAATTGATCAAATTGGACTTGGAAGTAAGAAATTACATGGACGACTTGACGGAATTGGAGAATGATTTGGCAACAGTGGAAGTATACAGCGATAAAATAGTGATGGCAAAAACAAAATCACAAAGGACATTACAAAATCTAAATGCATCGGCTTCATTACTCTCAACGCCTAGTAGCTCTAACGCTAATTTAAATATCAACAATGGACACTCAATAAAAGATACCGTACAACTACCAATAATCTCCATGCAAAAATTCAATGGTGATAGGACAAAATGGAACGCATTTTGGTCGCAATTTAAAGTGACTGTTGATGACAAAACTCAACTGTCCAAGGTAGAAAAGCTTACTTATTTGATATCTTTATTAGAAGGTGAAGCGGAAGGCGTTATAGACAAAATTAATTATTCAGATCAGGCTTACGATGATGCCTGTAAACAATTGCATGATCGTTATGATAGAACTGATTTGATGCAATTTTCGTTAATGATGAAATTATTCGAAATGGAGCCTGTCCTTAAAACTTCAGATACTAAAGGTTTAAGAAAATTAATTGATTCTTGTGAAGTTCACGTTAGGAGCTTAAAACATTTAGGCGCAGATCCTAAAACTCATGGAATGTTCCTTTGTCCAACTCTTCTTAGAATAATGCCTAAGGAAATTAGACATGAATATATAAAAATTAGGGTTCCAAATTCTCCTTGGGACGCTGATCATTTGATAACGTTTCTTAAAGGGGATATTACTCTGAGAGAAACGACTGAGGTGTTAGGTAATGAAATAAGTCAAAATCAAAAGTCAGTAATGAAAGGGTTGGTGATACCAGAAAAATTAAAAGTTAAAAATGATTATAATAAAGGTCCCAAGGGTACAACTGCAGTGTTAGCTACTGGCATGGAAAAACAAGGAGGGAATGTATTTTGTATATTCTGTAAAAGTCAAAACCACTCTTCCAATATTTGCACAAATTTTGACTTAAGTGCTAAGCAAAGTATATTGTCCAAAGAAAACAGATGTTTTAATTGCTTGAAAATGGGACACAATGCAAAAAAGTGTTATTCGAGATTTAAAAGTTGTAAACTATGTCAAGGTAAACATAACGTAGCAGTTTGTGAAAAAAATGAGGTAAATTGGGAAAATCAAAACGTAGGAAACAATCAAAACAAAAATAATCAGGCATCTAATGAACAAGCAACTACTGTGAAATCCGTGTATTCAAGTAGTATTGAAGCCACGGTAATCTTACAGACTGCAAAAACGGCAGTATTAAACCCCTCGAACAGAAAAAAGACTATAGTTAGATGCTTACTAGATACTGGTAGTCAGGGTACGTTCATAAAGGAAAAGGTATCAAGAAATTTAAATCTGCCAGTAATAGGGGAAGAGAAAATAAAGTTCAATACGTTTCTAAATGAAAATGCTAAGGTTTTGCAGTGTAGAAGAGTGGCCCTTACACTGCAAAATATAAGGGAGCCTCAAAAAACAATTCAAATAGAAGCTATTGAGGTTCCTTACGTATGTCGTAGCGTAACTTCAATTAACAATACGGAAATAAGGGAAATCGCCAGAAAAAAGGGTATTGAGTTGGCAGATGACATAGAAATAGAAACGGATAGTAACGACCCCTCTAGTATTGAATTATTGATAGGAGCTGATAACTACTGGGAATTGGTACCACCAGGTAAGTTTGAAAAATTGGGAAATAGTTTGATTGCTTTAGAAACAGAAATAGGTTGGGTGGTTCAAGGTCGGTCACAAACCAAAATGGGGGAACTAGCTAGCTATTCTATAACATGCATGAAAGTAAGTTTCGAGGAGAAAGAGGTTGTACGAAACATAAAATCCCTATGGGAACTGGAAGCAATAGGAATAGATGGTCAGGAGATTGCTCAAAAGAAAAGTGACGAAGAAATGTTAGAAACTTTTGAAAAGGAAACTACCTTCGAAAAGGGAAGGTATGTCGTAAAACTTCCCTGGAAGATAGATAAGAGTAGCCTTCCTGATAATTTTAGTTTAGCCATGAAAAGGTTCAAACCTTTACTAAACAGATTTCAAAAGGACCCTATGTTTTTTGACAAGTATAAGAAAGTTATAGAGGAACAGCTAAAGCTAGGTATTATAGAAGAAGTAAAAATTGGAAATGTCAAAACAGAAAAGGAAGGGCTACATTATTTACCCCACCAGGGCGTGGTAAACGAACAAAGAGCAACGACGAAACTTAGAGTTGTATTAGATGGTTCTGCACATGAAAAGGGGAAACCATCCTTAAATAATTGTTTGGAAACAGGCCCAAATCTTAACCCCGACCTGCTATCCCTTATATTACGATTTCGTTCAGGTCAAATAGGCATCGTAGCAGATATGGAAAAAGCTTTCCTGCAAGTAGGGTTGCATGAAGATGAAAGGGACAGCGTCAGGTTTATTTGGATAGTTGAAAGGAATGGAAAAATTGATCCTTATCAATTTAAAATTTTAAGAATGGCCCGTCTTCCCTTTGGATTATCTTCGAGTTCTTACGAATTAGCAGCAACAATTAAAATGCATTTAAAATCTTTCATGAGTAAATTTCCAGAGGTGTTTGAAAAATTAAACAATGATTTATATTATGATGATTTGGTCACTTGCGTAAATAACGTAGACAATGGTATAGGATTAATCAAAACTAGCCAAGAAATCTTTAAAGCTGCGGGAATGACTCTGGGAAAATGGAAGACTAATTCAAAGGAGCTGCAAAAATTATTAAACATAAGAAAAGAGGAAGGCGGACAAAAGTTTCTTGTAGAAAAGTCAATAGACACAGGGGTAGAGAAGGTTTTAGGCATAAGATGGGACATATGTTCAGACACATTGTCATACGACTTTACAAATTTAATAAAATACATTTGCACAGTTAAACCAACTAAAAGATGTTTATTGTCAGTACTGGCTCAAATATTCGACCCAATGGGCATTCTAGGTCCATACGTCGTAAGAGCAAAGATGTTATTCCAAGAGACTTGGTTATTAGTTCAAAACAGAGAAATAAAATTGGATTGGGACGATGAATTGCCACCTAGAATAGCCAAGGAATTTAAGCAATGGTATTCAGAGCTTGATGAAATATCAAAAATTGAAATTCCCAGATATTACATAAAGGAATTAGAGGGTGAAATAGAAAAACACGAATTGCATTGTTTTACAGATTCAAGTATGAAAGCTTTCTCCGCGGTCGTATACTTAAGGACTGAAAATATAAAAGGAAAAATACACACTTGTTTCGTTTGCGCAAAAACTAGAGTAGCTCCAATAAAGGCAAAATTGACAATATCTAGATTAGAATTGACTGGCTGTTTAATTGGAGCTCGTCTAGTTAAATTTATAAAGGATGCTTTAAAAAATAGTGAAATTGAAGTTACATATTGGACTGACTCTGCGGTAGCTTTAGGATGGATAAAATCAGAAGCAAAGGAATGGAAACAATTTGTATCAAATAGGGTTAATGACATACAGAATATATCAGATAAACTCCAATGGAAACATTGTACAGGTCTAACAAATCCCGCAGACTTACCCACTAGAGGTGTTAAAGCATCAGAGCTACTAGAAAACGAAATGTGGTTAAAGGGTCCATCTTGGCTCAGAAAACCTAGATCAGAATGGCCCAGGGGAAATCCAAGTATAGTTGGATATGAATCAGAAATAAATGAAGAAAAACAGAAAACAGTAATGTTAGTTCAATCCGGAAAAATTGTCGGAATTCAGAGACTAATTAATCTCGAAAATTATAGCTTCTTCGCGAGAGTAGTTAGAGTTACATCTTATATTTTAAGATTTATAAACAAATGTCGAAAGCTCCCAACGGAAAGGGGAACCCTAAAATGTAGGGAATTAGATCTAGCCGAAAAGAAATGGATAAAGGACATTCAATCAGAAGATTATTGTAATGAAATTGAAAGTTTAAAAAAAGGACAGGCAATAACCAAAAGTTCAAAGATCTATTCATTGAATCCTATATTAGATAACAAAGGTCTTTTGAGAGTAGGAGGAAGATTGGATGAAGCGAATTTACAATTTGAAATAAAACATCCAATAATATTAAGTAAACAACAACGCCTTTCCGTACTTCTAATAAGACGTAGTCACGTAAGAATGCTTCATTCCGGCATAAATAGTACTATAACTGATTTAAGAGAGAGATATTGGATTATCTCTGCTCGTCAATTAACTAAAAATATTTTGAAGAAATGTGTTATTTGTAATAAAATTAATGCCAGAGCCGGAAAAGTTAACATTGCGCAATTACCAAAATCTCGAATAATTGAAACTCCACCTTTCGAAACAATAGGCCTGGATTTCGCGGGCCCACTTTTAATTCGAACAAAAGCAAAACAAATTATGAAAAAAGTGTATATATTATTGATAACTTGCGCCGTAACAAGAGCATTACACCTCGAATTAGTAGGATCAATGAACACTGAAGAATTCTTGTTAGCGATGAATCGATTCATGTCAAGGAGGGGCATCCCGAGAATAATATATAGCGATAACGCTAAAACGTTCAAAAGGGCTGACGCAGATTACAAAGAAATTTGGAAGAATTTAAGTAAAAATGAAATAGAAGAATACTATGGAAAAGAAGGCATAGTATGGAATTTTATCGCTGAAAGAGCAGCATGGTGGGGTGGTATGTACGAACGAATGGTTAGAACAACAAAAAACATACTAAAAAAGATTATTGGATCTGCTGCTTTGAATTACACCGAAATGGAAACCATTTTAACTCAAACAGAGGCTATTATTAATTCAAGGCCTATCACTTACGTGTACAACGATCATAATGAGCCTAACCCATTAACGCCGGCTCATTTCTTAATTGGTCAAAGAATTAAAAGCTTACCAAATAGAAAAATAAAACAAAATGAAACCTTTTCAAGTACACGTAAAGAATTAATTGTCAGATGGAAATATAGGCAATTATTAATGGACAAACTGTGGAAACGGTGGAGAACTGAATACTTATTGAACTTGAGATCAGTTCATCACATAGAGAAATTAATAAAAAAGAACTCTGTTTTTAAACCTGGAGATATAGTCATCATTCATGATGACAAACAGCCTAGGCAAAATTGGAGTATTGGTGTGATTACACAAACTCAACCTGGACGTGACGGACTTATTCGATCTTGTTTAATAAGACAAGCGAACGGGAATGTCCTTCGACGTCCAGTTCAACTATTATATTTAATGGAATTACCAGACGATTAATTAATGAAAATATTAACTTGAAAGTCTATTTATGTAAATGCTTGTAAATAATTACTCCGCATTCTGGGGAGTGTAAAAAACTTTGAAATAATTGTTAATGTTTGTAAAATTGTTTGTATATATTTTCATATAAATTCTAAAATTCATGTAAAGAAAACTTGCATTCATGTAGATCTGGTTGAAAGATACCAATATGAGGAAAAAGGGGGAAGATAGGCCCATCTTTGAAAAGAAAAAGGGGTCCCCTTTTTACCTAGAAAATAACCCCCAAAATAGGGGGCAAAAGAAAAGGGCGCGAAGAGCGCACCGAATTCAGAAAAAGAATTCAGACGAAAATTTAGCCTTGAAAGGATAGGCAGACGTTCAAATCGGTCCCCAAAATTAAAGAGGGAAAATGAAATAAAATAAAATGTTAAAAAGGTTAGGCTCTAAAATGAGAGCAAAAGGTAATAAACAAAATGTAATAAAGTTAAAAGTTTATTAAAAAGAGTTCGGTAAACTTTAAAAATAGTCTTGAATTTATTAAAAGTGAATTAAATATAAAAAGAAAAGATATATTTAACACAGCCTACCTACTCGGAAATAAAATACAAAAGGTATTTATTTCTCGTTTCATGGAGCCCAGCCCCTATTATTATGATGTTGATGACTGTGTAATTTCCAGTGAACTACTTATAAAGTTTTTTATATACACATTAAAAATCCATTTCATTAATTTTTTGAAGACTACTTTTTTAAATACAACGTTCTATAATTAACCTTAGATTTAACAAAAAATATATGGCATTCTAAAATTTAAAGAGATAGTTGTCTAATTTCAAAAGTGGTGGAAAAATTAAACTTCCAGACAAAATGAGAAGTATTCGAATATCAATATTTTCATGTCATTAGGACAAGTGAGTCTTTTTAATTTAAATAATATAATAATTCGAACCATTATCTTCGGAGATTACCATCCATTTCAAAATGAGAATTAATATTTGCATCCTTCTTCAAGAATTTGTCGTTGTTACATTCTTCTCTAATTGATGTCATCGTGAATCTTCATTCCCGATTCTCCGCTACATTTCCATGGTAGACACGTCACCTATTCTGCAAACTGGAGTTACGCCATGATATTTATTCTCCAAGCACTCAAAACATTTCCTAACAAAATCCAACCAAACATTTTTATACCGAAAAGACACCCAATCATTATTTACCGAAAAGACACAAAAACATTAATCATCGAAAAGACACCCACCCGGAAGCTACACAAAATATTTTTTCTTTAAGAGCTTAAAACATTTACTACAGAAAAGCCACAGAAGAATTCAACCCAAAACGCAAACTTCGCGCATTATAGAATATTTGGAAAATTTTTAATGTCGAAAATCCTTCCTCTTTAGCAATCACAACTTGCTTATTATTCCAAATTCACAGACTTAACACTACTCTGCCTACAAATCCAAAATTTCTACTTTCCAAAGCGCCATCCAAAACCTTTATTTCTAAGTCGGAACCCTATTGTCCTTTTAAAATCGAGACCCTATTGGCAATTAACTAATAAATCGCCACATTACTGAACGTAATTCTTAAAACCTCATCTCTATAATTTCAGAGTAAAACTATGCTATGGCTTGAACATCCTGTTTTTCTGATCGTAATGTTTTACTACTGAGCTATGTTGATATAGAAGAAATAAATAATCGTTAGGCTTATTTGCTATTGTTTTGAACGTCACGTTTTTTGTCATAACTTTTGATTTTCTGAACCGATTTACAATTTGAAAACAGTTTCGGATTCTACGTGACACGAAGCGTGCAACGATAGCATTGTTGATCCATTTGAAGCATTAATTCGTAACGTCATTATCGGGGGGTTTTCCGCTTTGGCTAACGCCCTATTAGCGCCTCAGTGTCATTTGAAATTTTAAAATAATTTTGAGAAGTAAACCTATTTAGAAAGTCCTATTTTGTTACTCTAGCTCAAATAGGAACAAAATGGCAGCCAAATGAAAATGTCCAGAAACTTTTGTCCGGGACTGTACATAAAGATTTCATAAAACTGTGCACAAAAAGATTCCATTGACCTATGCACAAAATATTCTATTGGCTTTTGTGACATAGACCTGTGTACAAAAATAATCCATGGACCTGTGCACAAAAACATGCCTTGGACCTGTGCAGAAACATTACATACCCCTATATGCTCAAAAATATTTCACACCCATTTGCACAAACATTTTTCGTAGACCCGTGCACAAACAGATGACATAGACTAGCGCATAAACATTTTTCGTAGACCCGTGCACAAACAGATGACATAGACTAGCGCATAAACCGATTCCATAGATTTGCGCACAAATATATTACGTAGACTCATGCACAAATAGATTCCACAGACTTGTACACAAACGGAAGTCACACGGTTTTGCACAATCCGATGTTATAGACTTGTGCACAAACAGATGTCATATGCTTGTGTAAAAACTAATTTCATAGACTTTCTCAAAAAGAGATGTCATCGACATTTGCACATGAGATTCCGTAGACTTGTGCACATAAAGATTCTTCAGACTTGTGCACAAACATATTTTGTAGACCTGTACACACACAAATACCATAGACTTGTGCAAAAATAGATGTCAAATATTTGTGCAAAAACACATCCCTTAGACTTTTGCACAAACAGATACCGTAGACATGTGCACAAACAGATTCCGGAGACTTGTACACAAACGGAAGTCACATGGTTGTGCACAAACAGATGTCATAGACTTGCGCAAAAAATACATCATAGACTTGCGCAAAGAGAGATGTCATGGATATGTGCACATCAGATTCCATGGACTAGTGCAAAAACAGAAGTCTTAGACTTGTTTACAAACAGATGTCATAGACCTGTTTACATAAAGATTCCATAGACCGGTTTACATAAAGATTACATAGACCTGTTTACATAAAGATTCCATAGACCTGTTTACAAAAAGATTCCATACCCATTTGCACAAAACGATTCCATACCCATTTGCACAAAACGATTCCATACCCATTTGCACAAAACGATTCCATAGACCTGTGCACAAAAATATTCCATAGACCTGTGCCCAAAGAGATTCCATAAAACTGTGCACAAAAAGATTCCCCAGACCTGTGCTCAAAAAATATGCCGTAGGCCTGTGCACAAACATGCCGTAGACCTGTAAAGATACAGATTTCGTAAACCTGTGCACAAACAGATGCCGTAGGCCTGTGTACAAACAGATTCCGGAGATCTGTGCACAGATTCCGTAGCCATGTGCACAAACAAATTCCGTAGACTTGTACACAAATGGAAGTCACAGGCTTGTGCACAAGTGGAAGTCACAGGCTTGTGCACAACAGATGTCATAGACATGTTCAAACCAGATTCCATAGTTTTGTGCACAAACAGAAGTCATAGACCTGTGCACAAAAAACATTCTATAGACTTGTGCACATCAAGTTTCCATAGACCTGTGCACAAAAGATCTCATGGAGATGTGCATAAAAGATTTCATGGAACTGTGCACAAAACATTATATAGGCTTGTACACATAAAGATTCCTTAGACCTGTGTACATAAAGATTTCATACCCATAGCACAAAACTATTCCATAACCATTTGCACAGAAATATTCCCTAGACCTGCGGACAAAAATATTTCATAAAACTGTGCACAAAAAGATTCCATTGACCTATGCACAAAATATTCTATTGGCTTTTGTATAAACATGTGACATAGACCTGTGTACAAAAGTAATCCATGGACCTGTGCACAAAAACATGCCTTGGACCTGTGCAGAAACATTACATACCCCTATATGCTCAAAAATATTTCACACCCATTTGCACAAACATTTTTCGTAGACCCGTGCACAAACAGATGACATAGACTAGCGCATAAACATTTTTCGTAGACCCGTGCACAAACAGATGACATAGACTAGCGCATAAACCGATTCCATAGATTTGCGCACAAATATATTACGTAGACTCATGCACAAATAGATTCCACAGACTTGTACACAAACGGAAGTCACACGGTTTTGCACAATCCGATGTTATAGACTTGTGCACAAACAGATGTCATATGCTTGTGTAAAAACTAATTTCATAGACTTTCTCAAAAAGAGATGTCATCGACATTTGCACATGAGATTCCGTAGACTTGTGCACATAAAGATTCTTCAGACTTGTGCACAAACATATTTTGTAGACCTGTACACACACAAATACCATAGACTTGTGCAAAAATAGATGTCAAATATTTGTGCAAAAATAGATGTCAAATATTTGTGCAAAAATAGATGTCAAATATTTGTGCAAAAACACATCCCTTAGACTTTTGCACAAACAGATACCGTAGACATGTGCACAAACAGATTCCGGAGACTTGTACACAAACGGAAGTCACATGGTTGTGCACAAACAGATGTCATAGACTTGCGCAAAAAATACATCATAGACTTGCGCAAAGAGAGATGTCATGGATATGTGCACATCAGATTCCATGGACTAGTGCAAAAACAGAAGTCTTAGACTTGTTTACAAACAGAAGTCTTAGACTTGTTTACAAACAGAAGTCATAGACCTGTTTACATAAAGATTCCATAGACCGGTTTACATAAAGATTACATAGACCTGTTTACATAAAGATTCCATAGACCTGTTTACAAAAAGATTCCATACCCATTTGCACAAAACGATTCCATACCCATTTGCACAAAACGATTCCATACCCATTTGCACAAAACGATTCCATAGACCTGTGCACAAAAATATTCCATAGACCTGTGCCCAAAGAGATTCCATAAAACTGTGCACAAAAAGATTCCCTAGACCTGTGCTCAAAAAATATGCCGTAGGCCTGTGCACAAACATGCCGTAGACCTGTAAAGATACAGATTCCGTAAACCTGTGCACAAACAGATGCCGTAGGCCTGTGTACAAACAGATTCCGGAGATCTGTGCACAGATTCCGTAGCCATGTGCACAAACAAATTCCGTAGACTTGTACACAAGTGGAAGTCACAGGCTTGTGCACAAGTGGAAGTCACAGGCTTGTGCACAAGTGGAAGTCACAGGCTTGTGCACAACAGATGTCATAGACATGTTCAAACCAGATTCCATAGTTTTGTGCACAAACAGAAGTCATAGACCTGTGCACAAAAAAAATTCTATAGACTTGTGCACATCAAGTTTCCATAGACCTGTGCACAAAAGATCTCATGGAGATGTGCATAAAAGATTTCATGGAACTGTGCACAAAACATTATATAGGCTTGTACACATAAAGATTCCTTAGACCTGTGTACATAAAGATTTCATACCCATAGCACAAAACTATTCCATAACCATTTGCACAGAAATATTCCCTAGACCTGCGGACAAAAATATTTCATAAAACTGTGCACAAAAATATTCCATTGACCTATGCACAAAATATTCTATTGGCTTTTGTATAAACATGTGACATAGACCTGTGTACAAAAGTAATCCATGGACCTGTGCACAAAAACATGCCTTGGACCTGTTTAGAAACATTCCACACCCCTATATTCTCAAAAATATTTCACACCCATTTGCACAAACATTTTCCGTAGACCCGTGCACAAACAGATGCCGTAGACTAGCGCGTAAACAGATTCCATAGATTTGCGCACAAATATATTATGTAGACTCGTGCACAAATAGATTCCACAGACTTGTACACAAACGGAAGTCACACGGTTTTGCACAATCCGATGTTATAGACCTGTGCACAAACAGAAGTCGTAGACCTGTGCAAATAAAGATTTTTCACTTGGGCACATAAAGATTCTTCAGACTTGCGTGCACATAAATATTCTTCAGACTTGTGTGCACATAAATATTCTT
This sequence comes from Phalangium opilio, assembly GCF_054372755.1. NCBI lineage: Eukaryota > Metazoa > Arthropoda > Arachnida > Opiliones > Phalangiidae > Phalangium > Phalangium opilio. The sequence continues at coordinate 11,276,826 of NW_028324217.1, read as the reverse complement.
CAGACTTGTGTGCACATAAATATTCTTCAAACTTGTGCACATAAATATACCATAGACCCATGCACAAAAAATTCCATAGACCTGTGCACAGAAGATTCCATACTCCTATACTCAAAAGGACTCCATGCAGATTTGCACAAAAACATTCCGTAGACCTGTGTAAAACAATATTCCATAGGCCTGTGCACGAAAAGATTCCATAGACCTGGAAACAAAAATATTCCACTGACCTGTGCACAAAAAGATTGCATAGGCCTCTGCACAAAAAGATTGCATAGGCCTCTGCACAAAGAGATTTTATACCCCTTTGCACAAAAATATTCTGTAGGTCTGCGCTTAAACAGATTCCGTAGACTTGTACACAAAAAGATGTTATAGTTTAGACTCGTGTAAAAATTTAATTACCTATAATTGGTAATTATCTTTAATTGCTTATTTTGTTTAATTAAATTTAATCTGTACTTCGCAACTAAATTAGTTGGACGCGCAAAAGTTATAATGACAATTAAGCTAGCTAATTGCCCTACCAATTTGATTATCCGCAGTAAAACGACGTAAGTCCTAGAATGACTTTCTTTGCTACTTAACCCAAGCAAAAAAGTCTTAAGTTCCACAGTTTAAAGGTAAACCACGTAATTCGGAGCAGGTACTTAAAACTATTAAAAACAATACTTAAACTTTGTTTTTCTTAATGAAACAAAAATTAGCGCCCACTTTAAAAAGGGGCTTTCATTTAAGACCGTTTTCAAATCTATTAAACGTATAGTTATTTTTGTAAGGGTAGTTACAAAATGGGTAAGTTTGGAAAATTTCCCATGTTATTTCTATGGAGATTCTCTAGTTTTTCGCCAAAATCTGTGATTAATTTTATGGAAATGAAAACCACCCTTAGCAACTTTATGCTTTATAAAATAAACTATTGGATGGATCATCTTGAAATTTTTACCACATATTAAGGGCCCGGATTTTAGTTTAGTAGAAAAATTTCAAAATAATAAACTTAATACGAAAAAAGTTAAATCCATTCCAAAAACCTTCCTTATACATTAGAGCCGTCATCAGGCCTTATCTAAATAATCCTGAAAACATGTTATACAACTAGGCATATAATCGTGTAAACACGTCTTGTTACTAAGCATTATAATATAGTAACATGACATATACCACCTTAAACATGTTTGAATACTAGATATGACAAGCGATCAACACATTTTGAACCTAAACATAAGGTGTTGCAAACCTAAACACCATTCTTACTTAAACCGCTCCCTTAGAATTACAAATTATTAATGGAATGTTAAGCGAACTTGATAAATGAATATAAAGTAAAAGCAATTAATATTTTATTGATAAATATTAGCTTTTCTCGTTTAACTGCTAATGAAATTCGGGAAGCGCTCTTATAAAACGATAGTCGTTTATGATGGTGTAGCTTTGGTTATTTGAACTGAAGTAGTACTAGGTCAAGTGAGGTAAGTCACGTTTGTACCAAAATAATCTTAGGTTAGGTTAGTTTAGGTTTAGTTTTTTGAGCCCCAATTATTATTAGATCAGATCAGGTTTTTTATTTAAACCCCAGTATAATTTGATCTGTTTAATTATATTTTGGTTTGTAAGTCAGGTTAGCTTTGGTTATTTCAACCCTAATGGTATTACATAAGCTAAGGTTAGCGTATGATGATCAAGATATTCTACTGTAGGGTTAGGAATTATTCTAAACTCAAGGTAAACACTACTGTTTCGAAAAACAGCAGTTTTGAACAACGCCGCTGTTTTATTTGAAATCGCGATAACAATTACGAGAACTTCTCTTCTGAGAACTGCTGATACAAGGTACATCCAAAAATCACGCAGCAAAATGTTATAATTTCCAAGTTGGCAATTGCAAACTCTTGCTTATTCGGCAATCGGCAGATCAAATAAAATAGGTTTCAGAGGTTGGCTTTTTCGGTTTAGTCGTAAAGTTTAATTATACAGGGTGTTTCTGATAAGTCTGCCATAAATCAAGGGGCGTGTTCTTTGGGTCAAACTGAGTGGAAAGTGTCAAAGAACATGGGGTGTACAAGAATTTGCAACGAAGATATGGCCCCCCAAACATTGGCCCCTAAAACAAGAAAATATTCGAATATGTAGACTAAAACAAATTCAGCCTTATCAACTTGTTTAGAAATAATGAGACAATTTCAATAGTTTCCCTCTAACATCGTTATTGAACTTTCACCTGGCAGAAGTGTATTAAATGAGTAGAAGTATGCCTACTCTAGTAAAGTAAATTCAAAGTATCATGGTACCTTTCGGTTGGTATTACTTTTATTCTTAACAAGTTAACATGGACGTTACAGGTATTGTTCAAAATGTCCACCAACGGCGTTAAGACAAACATGAACCCGTCTTTCGAAAGATTCTTGGACATGTTGGAAGATTCCTGGCATGTTCCTGATTGTTTGACAACCTTCAATAATTCGTCTTCGCAAGTCTTCCTCATCACGGACTTCATTCTTGTACACGATGTCTTTGAGATGACCCCAAAGATAGAAATCGCACGGATTTAAATCCGGAGATCTGGCTGGCCACGCAACTGGTCCTCCACGCCCAATCCACCTCAAATTAAACGTAGCATTAAGATGTTCTCTAACTGCACGGCTGAAATGTGGGGGTGCCCCGTCGTGCATAAACCACATGTCACGAAGTAATGCTAACGGTATGTCCTCGAGTAGTTCAGGTAAAGTGTCTCTTAAGAACGTGAGATATGCTTCACCATTTAGTCTGGGTGGAAGAAAATGCGGACCTAGTAAATGATTACCGACAATGCCGCACCATACGTTTAAAGAAAATTGCTGTTGGTGACTTCTAACACTAGTTGCGTGTGGGTTTAATTGGCGCCATTCGTGGTGGTTGTGATAGTTCAGAATTCCATCCCGGGAAAAATGTGCCTCGTCGGTTACTAAAAGGACCCGTGGAAATTGATTGTCCTCTACTCTGGCCAAAAACCACTCGCAAAAGTCGATGCGTCTTGGATAATCTGCCGGGTTAAGAGCTTGCACCTTTTGAATATGATACGGGTGAAACTGATGTCCGCGGAGAATTCGCCAGACCAAAACGTGATTAACATGTAATTGTCGTCCAACTTGTCTGGTACTTGTCGAGGGGTCCTCATCGAACATGGCAAGGACGTCTTCCTCGATTTCCTCCATGTCTTCTGGAATGTCTCGCTCTCGAACGTTGTTGGGTTGTACTTGTCCGATGTCCCTCAAGCGCCTGTCAACAGCCTCAAACGTACGACGATTTGGTATGCGTCGTTGCGGAAATTGTTCCTGGTATCGCCGCTGTGCTTCCACTGAATTGCCCTGCGCCAGTCCATACATGAGATGCATGTCTGCATATTCTGCATTGGTATACGCCATACTGTACTACCACACGTTCGTTCGAAGTGATACTGTGACGTTATCAACAACATCGCGTTACTTTATAGCAAACCACCGTTTAGTTTTTACGTTTGCGTCATGACTGTCAGCATTGTTTTTTATTCACGGACTTCATTCTTGTACACGATGTCAAAAAAATCTTTGAGATGACCCCAAAGACGTTTTAGCAAACCACCGTTTATTGTTTACGTTAATAAAAGTAATACCAACCGAAAGGTACCATGATACTTTGAATTTACTTTACTAGAGTAGGCATACTTCTACTCATTTAATACACTTCTGCCAGGTGAAAGTTCAATAACGATGTTAGAGGGAAACTATTGAAATTGTCTCATTATTTCTAAACAAGTTGATAAGGCTGAATTTGTTTTAGTCTACATATTCGAATATTTTCTTGTTTTAGGGGCTAATGTTTGGGGGGGCCATATCTTCGTTGCAAATTCTTGTACACCCCATGTTCTTTGACACTTTCCACTCAGTTTGACCCAAAGAACACGCCCCTTGATTTATGGCAGACTTATCAGAAACACCCTGTATAATATTTTATAATGATGCCTGGTTTTCTTGACCCGACTGAAGATGGTTTAAAAGGTCCTTTTAAGATTATTTACCAGGAAATATTGGCTAAATTAAACAACAGGTTATTTTAACCAAAGAAAAATAATGCATTTAATTTTTATTTTTATTTTTCGATTGGAGTGTTAAACTTCATACTGTGGGTTTGTTTGACTTTGGTAACGTTTTGTCTGAAAAGTCAACGCTTGTTTGGAACTAAATGTTGTCGATGTTTAGTCAATTGCCTTATTTCAGGAGAGTCAATTCAGTGTTTGTCCGATGCCATTAACTATAGAGACGCATCGTTATTTAGACTACACTTCAGTCTTAACGTACGATGATTGGGTTATTGTGTCAGGAAAACCCATCACTTCTATTCAGGATCATTCATCTTCACTTACTACATTCGACTCAAATGTGATTAAGTCAACGCAATTTCAAGCACATTCATAACACCGTGAAACCCAAATGCAAATTTAATATTTTAATTTTTGTGTACAGGTTTGGCTAGCAATATTTGGGTCTTTCGTAACTGTTCTATTGTTTTCGATATTTGCAAAGAGCTTCATCAACCGACGTAATAAAGTGACTAAACGGACATCATTTTGTTCAATGATACTTTTCACAATGAGAGTGTTAGTCAGGCAAGGTTAGAAATTTTAACTAGTCGAAAATGAAGTTTATATTCACTTGCCTGTACTCAGTACGTTTCATGATGTTTATAGACGTTGCTTTAGGGGCAAGGCATCAATATCTTCACCAGCGTATTGTGATTGCGGTTTGGATGTTGGGTTATTTCTGCATATCTGCTTCATTTATGCGATGTATTTTGGCAAGATTTGCAAAGGCGGAGTCTTTAATATTCTAAGACTTTCTCGACTACCCTAAAGTTAAACTGATTATTGCTGAAAACCTTCCACTACATGAAGATTTAATAGTATGTTTTAGATACGAAAATATTTCAAAATGTTATGTTTTAATGGCGAAACGTGTGAGCCAAAATTATAACTTTATTTTATCCAAATAAAATGTAATATTATTCCAGACTTCTTCGGATCCAATGAAAATGACGCTATGGAATAAAGTGTTGAAAGACAAATCTGTAGTTGAACTAGTCGACATTGATTATGACCGTATGATTGAACGTCTAAAACTGGGAAAAATAGCATTTCCGACTCTTAAGCTATTATGTATGTACTCGATTAATCATTATTGTAAACTTTTTCAAGACAATCCTCCTATTTTATCAAAACAAAAATAGGAAATTCCGACACATTTACGCTCTTTACCAGGAAAGACATTGATGAAGAACTGAGGCGAATTGTTACGTTTGTGTAAGTAGAGTGATAGTACCATGCAAAGACAAATAGTTACGTAAAGAAAGCGTATGTTTGATCGGGTTTGATTCATGTTGCTTCTTAGTCCAGAAAATAAAACTTCTTCTGAAAACTCGCTTACTAAACGAAGTGCTAGTAAGCGGGCAAACCGAATTACATTTTCTAGTTCTGCACTAAGAAATCTTGAGATATTTCAACGCCCCAAATGACTCAAAAGTCAACGTTATGATTGCTCTATCAAACATCGTAGTACACAACCTTAGGCACTACTCTATTTCCATTTGCTTCTACTTGGTGTTAATTTGACCTTAATATCTACTTTTGAACATTGCAGGGCTTCTCAAATTGCGGAAACAAATTTAATCGAAGCCTTACTTGGTCGTACAACATTTTATGGCGAGCGTTGCTTATTTCGAGATCTACCCGAACTTACTCCATTGGCACTGATAAAACTATATATATTCCTGCTCTCGTATATTGTTGGCATGTCACTCGCTATAGTTTATCACGTCATATGGTTCACTCTTTCCCATCGGTAGTGAATTTTAGTATAAAGACTCCATCTGATGTTTTTCTCTAACAAGTGCTAAACGCGGTGGAAGAAAAGTCTGAAGTTTATGACTTTGGAGAGTAGAAGTTTATGACTTTGGAGAGTAATCATCTCCATAGACAATTCCTTAATTTCACGGAGAGAAATCAACAATGCCTAAATTTGACCTTTCAAATTGTTCGTTTATGTTTATATATGGTACAGGTTAATGTTGAGTGTCCGGCCAAAGAACCTAAACGCATTTTATGGTATAGGTCAGGAATATATAGAATTCTTCTACTTGGTATCTTGGCCTTAATGCCATTTTCCGGGCCCTGTTACATGAACTGAAGTGGACGAGGAGTATTAACCGTCACTTCTGACGTCACCCAAATGTACTTGAACTTAGAAACCAGGTGGCATTCACGTAGCTATCGACCTATGAGCGCCGGACCCGAATGTAAACAAGTTCTCTCTGAACGAGTAGTTCTATAGTCGATGTGAATGACCAATGAAACGCGAGGAAGGAGGAGAGGGACTTAAGCCCTTCTCCTTACCTTCAATCAGATATTAGCGTGGGATCTATGGCTACTTAAGGATTCCAAGTAGAAGAAAACTATTTATTCAGGTATACGCTGAGCTCCTTTGGGAGCCGCCCTGTTTCAAAAGGGTGTATATCTGTTATACGGCATCTATAAACCTGCAAACCTGTATAGGTCAATATCTATTGCAACATAAATAAGTTGTTGAATTATTTCGCACCATTTTCGTAAACGTTTGATGTATTTTGAATATATATATTCACGTCTCTACACAAATTCCCGGTTAATGTTGAGTTTCCGCCCATATAACTTGTTGACATGTTCTTAGTGGTAGAATTTTTCATCAAATTTTGACGTGGTTTGTAGATATGGAACACTTCTGCAATTATTCACTTCTTTAACTAGTTAACAACCTCAATAAAATAATCCATTTAATACTTAAGAAAAACTTGGAAAGGTTTCAAAATTTTAGATTATTTTTGGTTTGAAAATTCGAAATCGTGAATTTTCGATCCAAAAACTTTATTTTAATTTTAAATAACAACACGTCCAAGGTCAGTTTTAAATCGAAACTGTCCTTCATTTTGCTGGTTTATTATGTTTTTTTACGCTATGAATGCGTAGCGGCGTTGATTTATTTCAACTACGACAGGTTTTTAATGACATTTTCGCTAAACCTTTACCGTTCATATTAAAAACCTTTCTACACAGCTTTTAAGTAAACACGTCGACGTAACTGACATTAACGTAAGTTCCTTTGTCTAAAAAGGTTGAGTGGTTTTTCAGATCTAACGGAGCAACACGTAACCAGGTTGTTCAAATTATCAATCGCAGTTTCATCTTAATCCATCATTAAATTCCAGATTTCGATCGACTTTGTTTTGTTCATAGATTCCTATAAATAAATAACTGCGAAAGTGTAAAGATTGAGTTGCCCTTTAGGTACCTTGAAAAGTGTACGATGGAAATCCAATTGCTCTTGGGTTTGCTTTGCGTTTGGTTGCCATACGGAAACGCGATTTGTAAGTTGAAATATTTTCAATCTTCAAAGAATTTAATTCGCAGCACAATTAAAGAAACTTCTCGAGTAATACTCCTAAGAGATGGTTATAATAAGAAGCCCACTAAACTTTGAATGTTTGTCCATAAGTAACTAAACATTGTTTTGTTAGTTGCCCGAATATGACTCATAGTTCTCCATCGAGGTCCAAGTCGTAATTGTTCGTTGGATAAGTAAACCAAGGTGCATTGAAGTGGGTTGATGAAATTAGATATTATATTACAGTGGATTCAAGAAGAAAGGTGGTATTTAAAAGTGGGTTCAAGAAGTAAGGTGGTATTTAAAAGTGGGTTCAAGAAGTAAGGTGGTATTTAAAAGTGGGTTCAAGAAGTAAGGTGTTACTTAAAAGTGGTTTCAAGAAGTAAGGTGGTATTTTAAAGTGGGCTCAAGAAGAAAGGTGGTATTTAAAAGTGGTTTCAAGAAGTAAGGTGGTATTTAAAAGTGGGTTCAAAAAGTAAGGTGTTATTTTAGGCGGGCTTCAAGAGATAAGGTGTTGAATTTATGAGGATTATAATAGTAAGTTTAGATTTAATTGTACTAGTGAGGTTACGCAATGTGAATTGTGTTTTACGTTTGCTCGATATATTTAATTCGAGAGAGACAATTACCACAATTAAAGGTTGCGCATCGTGGGGCTACTCACTCAAGTTCTCTGTTTGAGCCATACTATTACAATTAATGTAATAAGGATTACGAGTAATCATTTTAGCGCTGTTAAAGGCTAGAGAGGGGCTACTCTCTCTTGTTTTCTGTTTGTGTCGCACTACAATTATAAGAGTGGGTAATTTGTTGTGGAGTAAACATAATGAGTAATCATTTTAGAAAATTAAAGGTAGCGCATCGAGAGGCTATTCACTCAAAATATTCTGTACGTCTTTTAAGGGTTAGGCATTTGTTACGGGTAATAATTTTTTTAGTGTTGTTAAAGGCTTCGCATCGAGCGGCTACTCACTTACGTTTTCCGTTTGTGTCGCACTGACATAATTATAACAGAAGTAGAAAGATTGAAGTTGGGAACTTGGGATTACGGGTAATCATTTCAGCACAGTTAATCGTAGCGCATCGAGGGGCTATTCACTCAAATTTTCTGTGCAATGTGGCTACTACTACGAGCCCAGCCCTTGGGTCGTCTTGTTCCTTTTATACTGTATTTAGAAAAAGGCCGTTCTTTGAAGGTATAAGGTTATGTTACGTGAACGTTTCCTTTCAAGACAAACAAAATCATTCGATTCTTCGAACACAAAGAATAAAAACAACAATGGATAAATGTATTTTTACCCTTTTTGACAAAATGTCAAAAAATGTCAGTTTCATTACAGGTGTTTGAATGAATTCCATAAAAAACACAATTGTACTATATATATCTCACAATCAATCAAATTGTCTTTGAACATAATAAATCATTTATATTTTCTCGATTTCATTTACCACATTTATTACGTAAATATCATAACGTCTCTTAAACATGGTGTCATAATGTGGTAGTAACTAGGTGATCTGCCCACATTTTCGTATTTGCACTCCCTTTAGAAAATCTTTTAAATGTTCATATTAAAGGTCATGTTATAACAGAGATAAAGCAATTTATTAAGTTTGGAAAAATAAGAAAATAATCAATTATTACATAGGCAACCCTTAGTATAGGGAGATACAAGGGGGTTGCTCCAGTGCCGTGTTTGCGCGCTCTCAGATCCAAAATGCCTACAGTGCAGGCGTTAAAAAGAGAGATGGAAGGCAGAGTTTTACCCCCGCGCCTTTCCCTCTTAGACTCGTCGAAAGGGTGTATAGGGCAAATTTTGGCGTACGAGTCGCGCCTAAACCGGAGGTCTGAGAATACTTATCGCGAGGTGGCGAATGTGTCGCCCTTCAGTATTGCTACGCAAGAGAGGGGAGTCTCAAACCCCGCTTTTGGTTACTTCCTAGACTAATTTAATGGACTTCTGCGGAAAGGAGTAGCAAACCGTGGTTTTGTTAATTTCTGTGAGTGACCACGGGTTCTTGTATTGGAAGAGAGGGTGAAAAATAAATAAAGGTCCAAATCAAGGTTGCGATGGACAATATCAAATACTAAGCACAGGTTGTTGGTTTTGTGTCGTATGGTGATAGTCAATGTAGAGTGTGGAGAGACGTTGGGGGGGGGGCTGGGCAGTTACTAATTTTATGCGGGAGCTTGGAGTAAGCATTTTGGGCCTTTTGTAATAATTGGATATCGGTTAACTAATGACGGGACCAAATTGGTGAACAATAGTGAATGAAAGGAAGGACCAATGAATTGTAGAGCGTTTTAATAGGGGTATGGAGCTGAAGTTTAAGTTACGGCGAATTATGCCTGTCAAACTCCTAATACTTTTAGAAATTTTATTGGTGTGAACAGAGTGTTTAAGGAGGGGTCGATGAATACTCCTAAGTCTCTTTCACAAGAGGGCGTGGCTAAAGTGGTAGCCTTAATAGAGTAGTCAAATAGGGGATTACGGCGACCTAAATGGAGAGTTTTATATTTAGCGATGTTAAATGAAAGTCCATGGGCGAGACTCCAATGAACAACTGCATCAAGATCAAGTTGGAGCAAGGTTGGATCAAATGGACTCACGGATACGACGATAAAGCTTGGCGTGAAAAAAGGGTGATAGAATAGCGTTTCACAACCAACGATGGCGCTTTAATTACCGATGCGACCTGGGTCTTCCACAAATTATCGTTGATATTTTAGGGGCCAATTATAAAAATTTTATGAAAGAGAAAGGTTTCACCCTAAAATTAATGTAATTGTTTTAGGGGCTATTTTTTTCTTGAATCTTTTGGTTAGATTGTATGGACAATAAAACTAATTATGAGATTTTAACTTTGTTGTTTTTTTAGTAAAACAAAACTTCTTGAAGTTGCTAATTCACAGTTTTATTATACCATAGAAGGAAGTTTTTTACACCTTCATAACCTTTAATTTTTTAACCTTAGGTTTTTTATCCTTTACGTCTTTGGCATGATTGTTTAATAGAGATGGGCCGATACGCTCCTGGCCCATTCGACCGAAATCCATTAGACCGATACTCATTCGACAGAATCCCATTCGACCGCAATGTAGCCAAATTTGGCGGTAAATTATTGCAGAAATTTGGTCTAAAAAGCCTCTATAGTTATGTTCTTATAAAAATGTTTTAGCCAATTAATGTTTTTATATTTTGTACGTAAATATATGAAAAATTAAAGGTCATATTACACTTATAACTTTTTGGGTACAAATTAAAGTTACCCCCCATTTCACCCAATTTCCAGGTCTCCTATTCTAATTAACCCAACATTGCATACCCAAAAAGACTCAAATAGAGTAGAATTTGATGGTTTTATTTATTTATTTTTTAATTCCATAAGGGATACACTTACTTGAAGTGTATAACCGCTCCAAATACGAGGATACGTCCTCCTAACCAAACCAAACCTAACATAACAGTACTGTTTTGGAAAAGGCATATTATTTGAGAAGTCAATGAACCTAAACATCAATATTTTGGAAAAGGCGTAACATTGTTAAATGATTTATAGAATATTACTAACCTAACTTAACCAAACCTAACCTACCATAACAGTAATGTTTTGGAAAAGGGATATTATTGGAGAAGTCAATGAAACTAAACATCAATATTTTGGAAAAGGCGTAACATTGTTAAATGATTTATAAAATATTACTAACCTAACCTAACATAACAGTAATATTTTGGAAACGGGGTATAATTTGAGAAGTCAATGAAGCTAAACAACAATATTTTGGAAAAGGCGAAACATTGTTAAATGATTTATAAAAGTTTACTAACCTATCCTAACATTACAGTAATGATTTGGAAAAGGGGTATTATTTGAGAATTCAATGAAGCTAAACATCAATATTTTGGAAAAGGCGTAACATTTTTAAATGATTGATAAAATATTACTAAACTATCCTAACATAACAGTAATGATTTGGAAAAGGCATATTATTTGAGAAGTCAAAGAAGCTAAACATCAATATTTTGGAAAGGGCGTAACATTGTTAAATGATTTATAAAATATTACTAACCTAACCTAGCATAACAGTAATGTTTTGGAAAAGGCATATTATTTAAGTAGTCAATGAAGCTAAACATCAATATTTTGGAAAAGGCGTAACATTGTTAAATGATTGATAAAATATTACTAAACTATCCTAACATAACAGTAATGATTTGGAAAAGGCATATTATTTGAGAAGTCAAAGAAGCTAAACATCAATATTTTGGAAAAGGCGTAACATTGTTAAATGATTTATAAAATATTACTAACCTAACCTAGCATAACAGTAATGTTTTGGAAAAGGTATATTATTTGAGAAGTCAATGAAGCTAAACATCAATATTTTGGAAAAGGCGTAACATTGTTGAATGATTTATAAAATGTTACTAACCTAACTTAACCAAACCTAACATAACCGAACCTAACATAACCAAACTTACCTAAAAAACCAAAATAAAATACCCCAGCTAAAACATCCAATATGTAACTCAACCTAACAATATTATATTTCTCGTTGTGAAATCCTTAATACTGCTGAATTTTAAATTCGCCTTCTAAATTCAGCACCTGCAAGGATATTAAAATCGATTATTATCGATTATTCAGAATTATACTTATCATTCGATTTTAGTAAACTCACCTTCCTGATGGAGATTCGAACGAAGATTTTCTGCGTGACGATCCGACGCTTTACCACTAGACCACGGTGGGACGCAGACCACTTCGAAATCAAATAAACTAATATACTAGCTTGGAACTTTCGGTTGAAGGGAATTCGTTCCAATAGGATTCGATTGAATGGGAAAATATTCCCATTTAATAGAAAACCGCCATTGGGCTAGATTTTAAAATACTGGCTAGAAACTTTCGGACGAGTGGGATTCGTTCCAATGGTATTCTGTTGAATGGGTAGACTCCGGCCGATACCGATCCCATATCGGTATCGGTAACGATATTTGGCTTTAACCGGTATATCGGTATCGGTTAAAATTGAACCGATATGCTTTGAAGAAAAATATTTATGTTGAGAGTAGATGGCGCCATAAGACTAAATATTTAATGAATCACAAGCCTGGAGAATTACAGCAGAGTGAGGAGGCGACGTATAACTGGGGATTCTGTTACTTCAAAGAGAAGTCGCCTGAAACCTCAAAAAGATGAAAAGTTGGCGTTTTTGAACAAGTGCACTCTTTAAATACTGCATTATTACATAATACAATTAGTATTATTTCTTTGAATGCCTGACCTTCAAGTTGAACGTGTGTTAACACGGGGAAAAAGTGATTTTCTGTGATACGCATACAGTTTAGAAAATTTCCAAAAATATTAGAAATTCTCAAAATTGTTTTACATATCTAGTCTACTTCAAATACTCATTTTGGAATAAGCTACAAGCCGTGATTTATTATCAAAATAAAGTTACTGTTTTCCAACATATATTTTAGCATCTATTTTCTTTTTTTATTTTACTATTGATATATCGGTATCGGTTTAATATCGGTTTATTCTAAGGATCGGGTAAAATATCGGTATCCGTACGTATCGGTTTCCCAAGTATCGAATGATCGGTATCGCTTAAAACTGGTATCGGCCCATCTCTATTGTTTAATAAAGGTCTTCGGAAACTTTCTAAAACGTTTTCTTACTATCCGTTACTTCACCGCTCTTCGTCTATGCCTTTCCCTAATATTGTAGCAGTCGACGGGGTCACGAGACTGAACTTATTTTTATTTTAGGGTACTAAAAGTGCCATCAAGCGAGAAAACACGCCGAATTAAATTAGTTAAAAAAATATTCTCGCTTAACGATAGGCACGGGCTTAGATCATCTCGGAGGCTCCGGTTTCTGGTAAAGGAGAAAGGCTAGGTATAGACTATTCCATTAATTGCGAGACAGAACTATAAACCACAGAAGGGGAGGCCGCCTTATTTTTCTCACGCTAGAGCGAGTTGACTAGCCTCACACGTGTCGTGAACTCAGGTTCCGTCCGTTGTTGCCTCTTGGCGCGAGGGAAGTAACCTAAGATTAAGGGCTACCTCCTGTGTGTTGGTTTTTTCTACATGTTTTAGACCTATTCATACTTACGGCCGCGCATGAGCAGTTACAATGTTTGGCGGCATGAGTTTTACGCTTCTATGGAGTTAACATGTAAACTTAGCTACGATGGACATGTGGAAGAATTTTTCGTAATTTAATATTAAAATAATACCTAGTACTTAAAACCAAGAAAGTACAATTAAAACCATGTTTAGAAAGTGCGAACGCCCGAGTGACTAGGGCGCTCGCACTTTGCTTTTCCGCCGAGTCTACTAATGCCGCACGAATCTGAATAAAATAGGCTTGACGCGGCGACACGTGAGCGACATCTAGAGAGAAAATTTCTCCTTACTACGTCATCAAACGAAACCAAATTTTAACTAGGCCTTTCCCAAACACAATACTTTGATTGCAATTTTATAAATTGCTACGAAACCAAATGAAAAAGTAAACATATCATAATAAAGTAGATTTTTCAAGGAATTTTTTCGTATTTTAAATTTGTGGATGACGAAAATTATGTCCCTAACACTTCAAAGAACACTTTCCAGCATATTCAAATCATTTATCGGCACATGTAACCATCTTTTACCAAAAGTGGATGAGAGGAAAAGTACGAAAATGGCCAAAAGTCGCGAGTCATCAGAGTTTCGCCGTAGTTGACCGTTTTATTGGCGTAGCTATACTGGGCCTGTACACTCCCTTAAAATAGGTCTTGTGTTAATTTGCGGTAACGCGGGTAACGTCGTCTGCTATTGTGTATGCTAGAACTTCCTCGATTTGTGTTTGCAATCAGGACAAAGTAGCTGGTAATGTTTTAAAAGGTATTTGAAGGTATAATATGGATTTAGGTAAGGTTATCGAAGCAATAGAAGAGCACATAAAACTAGATACGTTTAAAAAAATCTCGGTAATTTAGCTTTAGCGCGAGCAGCTTGCGTCGTGATGCGCGTGATCAAGTGGGCTATGGTTAAACCAAGGAGCATAAATGTCTGAACTACTTTCAGTCGCGAGTTTACAAGTCCATCAGTCACTAGTAGACTAAATAGTTATTGGCGAAACTTTGATGTCCGCATTTTTTAACACAGGCTCTATGGCCATTGTCATACTTTCCCTCTCATCCACATTTGCTTTTACTCATTTATCGTAACTTTTTATAAACTATGCCGGTACGCGACAATTTGTTCTCGCCGATTTGGCCTTGGGACAAATTGGTCTCGAGCCAAATTGGTCCCGGTACCATTTGGTCTCGAGAAAATTGGTCTCTGGACACGAAAGTCTCGTTTTAAAAAAAATATCACCCCTTCAGCATTTTTTTAACCAGCTAAATTTATCCGAACCAAACCAAACCTTACCTAACCTAACCAAACCTTACCTAACCTAACCTAACCAAACCAAACCCAACCCATTCAAACCAAATCAAACTTAACCTAACCAAACCTAGTCTAACCCAACCCAACCTTGTTTGGAGGTAAGAAGATTACTTATATGAGTATTAAAAACCCGCCTCTTAGCACGAAGAATTATATAAGCAATAATAGAAATATTTTGGAAAAGGTGGCAGCTAATTAATTGGAGAATATTTTGAAAAGGTGGCACCTAATTAATAGGAGAATATTTTGGAAAAAGTGGCAGCTAATTAAAAGAAGCATATTTTGGAAAAGGTGGCAACGAATTATTGGAACTATATGGCAACGAATTATTGGGATCATTGTTTTGGAAAAGGTGGCAACTAATTAGGTAACCAAATAATCACGATACCAAATAGTCCCGAGACCAAATAATCACGATACCAAATAGTCCCGAGACCAAATAATCACGATACCAAATAGTCCCGAGACCAAATAATCACGATACCAAATAGTCCCGAGACCATATAATCACGATACCAAATAGTCCCGAGACCAAATCGGTGAGACCAATTAGTCCCGCGACCAAATCGGCGAGACCATATTTTCCTGTTCCGAAACTATGCACATTTAACAAAAGGTTTTAATCATTTTACAGTAGTTTCAACCACGTTTTATTCAAAAAGCATAATTTCTTAATGAATTTAGTTATTTAACAGCAATGTTTAATGAAAATGTTATTCTACCGCACCTTTTAATTGAATTTAGGCTTAGAATTTGAAAACGTTTTCAACTATATTATATTGATAGAAATATTTCAAGTTTGGACAATCGAGGTCAGTTAAATAAAGTCCGCGATATAATTTAGGCCTTATTTGATATCAGGTCGAGTTAATAGAAATTTTTTATTGAACAAACACATCCGATAATCTGCGTGGCGTAGGCCTATATATGTTTCTTTGCGACACGTTTCCTTTTTAGTTTTCTTTTCACCCTTTTCCGATAAAATTTTGTATACTTTAGGATGTAGACCCACCAATTCTTGAATCATGGTACATCTAAACACTAATTTTTTTAATGTTATTATTTACCAGTTTGTGTTGAAATTCTAGTAAAATATAAGGATAAAACAATACGAACAAGTTGGAAAAACCAAAATATTACCTCTCCGAGTCAAGAGGTCTACTACTACAAACTTATTTACCTAGATATGGAATTATTTCTTTTTTTTTTTTAAGTAAAAATTTACGAACTATTGAAACAGTATTCCAAACATAGCGAATATACCGTAAAGCAGACGACATTTTACACCCAATAAGGATAAATCTTGGACACATCAGTCAATGGGGAAAAGAACAGGAAATGAAGTGTATACATTTTGGAGAGATATAAACTTTATGTGTTTGTAAAGGCCCAATTGTCTACGCTTCAGCTATTTACCCTATATTCTGATAGCTACATTCACAACTGGTTTGAGGTGTAAACACTATCGTCTCGTCTCACCTCAACAATATTCTTAGTTTGCCAACATGAATGTTAACGATAAATAACACGAAAGCTGATTTGTGGCTAAACGCTCTGATATAGTCAATGCGGACCATAAAAAGAATGAAAACTCGGTAGCTACTACCCGTTTACCATTAGCCCTTTCACTGATCTAATTGCCACTATGATCTTTTCTTCTATTATATAATCTTAACCTGATTATTTAAGCGTGTATTTAACTTTCGGCTCACTCTGAACCGTTAATCAAAATCAAAACCCATAGCTCACTAAACGTCGGGCCTCAATTATTTCCTATTTAGTTCACTAGGCCTATTACGGTTAATACTTGATTTAACCAACAGAGTGCAAGTCTTAGCGTTCTTCATGCAATCACTAAAGCAAGGATTATTCTATATACAGATGTAGTATAGCTTAAGAAATATTTAAACAGCCATTTCAAATAATGATTACGAAAAATATTTCCACATATTCACTTTATATTATGGAAAAAGGGAATATTATGGTTCTTTATGATTTCTTTACACATCAACACAAGGCGAACTGCTAACGCGGCGCACTAGTGTAACAATGGACGGACACACAAAAACATAGACTGCTTTAACTCTTTCCGTATTAATTTTGAGTTGAGAAACAAGATTATCTTAAATATTGAAATAAATATAATTAATATTAAATATTTTCTTCGTTAGTTGTTCGCCTTATTGAGCGTTACATCGTTTTTAAAAAGAACAATTAATCATTCTTGAGAGACTTGACTAATATTTACGCCTTACTCAAATAGGTAGTAGTATATAAAGGATTTTAATCGCATCTATAGATAAGAACATCGCAATTGCGTGAACCTTTGGAGTAAGAACCCGCCATTGGAAGGCTAGACGTTTCTCGTAACCCTAGCCGATCGCCGCGTACGTCTTAACCTCAATGAAGATGGAGTAGAAGCCAGTATGTACAGACCGATGTCCATGTGGGATAGACAAAAGACCAGAAGACGGTGGTGTTTAGAAGCTAAATTTTAAAACAGTTAAAGGTAGCGCATCGAGGGGCTATACTGTTAACGATGTGGCTACTACTACGAGCCCTTGGGTCGTCTTGTTTGATATAGAATAACATAAATTTCAACGTTGTCAAAGAATATTTCTGCAGATATCTCATTATTGATACTCGCTTAACATTTGAAAGCAAAACAATATTTTTAGATTAAAAATAAAAATTACAATGAATGCCTATACGAGGTTTTTCTGTTTAAATTTGTTAATAAACAATTCTAAATCTAGATTTCTAGTCAGATCTTTTTCGTAGGCTAGCAAAGTTAAGTTGCTCTTTCTTTCATGAGACCACGATATGACGTAGCTCGTCGTTGAAGTGAAATAAGCGAATAAAGCGGGAAAAGCTAGCCTTGCAAGTTACTGTTGAGGCTCCAAATGTTACCCTGACAATAAAATAATTTCGAAGACAAAACCAGGAACTTAACGATGAAGATATAAAGCTAAAAATTCAACAGGGATACAAATAAAGGGTGAAGAAAAAAAACATTTAAGTGAATCAAAGATATATCTCAAGGATAAAGACTTGGAGTAAAAAAATTATAGTGTATCAGTGATATATATTAAGGGTAAAGACCATAAAGTAAAAAATACTTTCATATATAATTTCAATATTTGTGCATACCACAGTGGCAAAGTGAAATTGATAAGGGGGCATTTTGAAAATTTTAAGGGGGCATTTAGGGGCAAAGTTAAATATTATTTGAGGGTGCAGGATATTCTTTTGAGGGGGCATTCCCCCTGGTGCCGTGAAATGTCTGTATGCCTCTCATTGGCCTGAGGTTGACTAGAAAAGCTGGAGGAGAGGGTCACATCATGGGAGCTCCGTACCATAGAGGGAAAATTATTTGGCTCTTGAGGCTCATGAAGGCTCTGCTTTTATAGAGGAAATCTCATCACTCTGGGCCTCAACTTGTTCGGTAAGAATGGTTGAGAAAGATTTAAGGGAGTCAATTTCTTCCATGATTGAACTGAGAGATGGTGTAGTAATTAGCGAGGACATTTCAGCTCGGAGACAGTTAAGTTGACCCTCAAGCTCTTGAAATTCAGAACGACAAGGAACCGAATCTTTGAGGGTTTTGTAGGGCCTCCTGTAGGTGGTGTGATGTTATGCCGGGTAAGGAGGAGGGGGAATATTCATCCATTGAGTTAAGTTTTTCAGTGAGGATTAGGTTCTGAGCTTGAAGTTGTAGAAGATCTGACTGTTTAATTTGGTTTGGTTCGAAAGTAAGGTCGCCAAGTTTTGCAGCCAGAGTAGTATAGTTCATCGATAAATTGGTGAGTTCTTGGTCGGTGGAGACGAGTTTGTCAGAAAGTTCATCTATTAAGGAAAATTTTTGAGTGATGAATTCATTCTGGGCATTCAGTGGTGGTAAGTCTATCGTTTTGATTTGGTGAGAATCATGAGTAAGGTAATAAGTTCAGTATTCAGGGTAGTGAAGTCCGCTGATAAGGTGGTTAGTTCTTGTTTAGTTGAGACGAGTGTGTCGGAGATAGAAGAGAGGGTTCGTATCACTGTAGGGCCAGTTGCGATGCAAACATTACAGAAGAGCATAAGGTTGTCACATGGGTGGTTACTATGTAGGTCAAATAACACCTAAGACACATTAACACATGCAATATGGCACCATGAGAAACAGGCCTCACACTGAAAGACTGAGTGTCATCAACAGTTAGCAAGCAAGACGAGCAGGTGGCAAGGTTTCTCTTCTCAGATTGCATATTGGCACGAGTACGTTTGGAGGATATAGAAACAGATGCGTTAGGGCGTCCTTTCTTCCATTTTTCCTTCGGGCTTGTAGTAGCTCTGTGGTTGAAATTCGATATTACTTGGCACTGAAAGAATGCTTTCAGGGAAGAACGCGGGACCAGAGGTGTTGAGATTTGAAGGAGAAGTTTCGCGGTCATCCATAATAACGAAAAATGATTAAAAGAAATTGAAATTAAATTCGAACTAAGCCTTGGCTTTTAAAATTTTTGTCTCCTTTGATATTGATCCAAGGTGGCAGATAGCTAGCAGCCAACGGAAGCTAAGTACCAAATGACGAAAAACTAAAAAGCCGTCGGAACTAGGAAGTTACACAAAGGATGTGACGTAACTGCAAATAGCTGGGTGGGCATAAGCACTTTTAATTTAAGTGACTGGATGATAGAGAATATCGGAAAAAGGGAAATTTTAATTTTGTGAAATAAAAAACTGATTCGGTTTTCATATTAAAAAACGGGTGCTGCGAAGTTGAAAAAAAAAAAGATTTTTCGGTTAAGCCGGTTGTTTTTCACATCTTCAGAACCAAGAAGAAACGACGAATAGCTTTGGTCAGTTCGCGCATACATTCTACTCGGCTCGAAAGAGGTTTTTTCCTAAGGCCTCTTTAGCCACATTGTATATAGGATGGGATATTAGTTTGACCTGGTGTGTAGAAGAAGATGATGTAGAAGTTGTTTCGTTCGTTATTTTTAATAGTATTTCGCAAAACCACTTCTAGGTGGCACTAGCTCTATCTTCAATAAGTTTTTATGTTTATATTTAAATTTATAATATTTATTTTCTTCTCCACAACCACGGGAATCAAACCCTGGAGCATCGGATAGCCAGCATGAGAGTAGAGTTACTGTCTCCTCTACAATTGCTTGTTGAAAGAGGCTTGCAGAGATAGTAGGAGTGAGAACGAAAGGATCTAGGAAGGGTCCGAGCTGTGTTTAGTGAGCTCCAAGAGAGAGAGGAACAGGATATAGAAGCGGTCCGAGCTGTGCTGAGTGAGCTCCAAAAGAGAAAGGAATAGGAAGGCCTGTGCGAGTCGAGTCTCGAGTTCTAAAAAAAGCTCTTATAGAACCTCGAGTCAAGTATTTTAATTGGTATCGAGTCCTCAAGTCAGCTTAAGAACTAGGTTTCAAGTCCAGTGTAGAGTCCCGATAAATTAATTCTATTAATACTTAATTTAATTGGTTTAATTTTACATAATTATATTACAAAAATTATAATAAATTTCTAAAAAGTATAAAACTTGCAGTGCCTACGACGTAAATGACGCGCAGTAACAATAGTTTTAAATTTTGGTTTGCTTAACTGCTTTAGCTGACGTCAAATATATATAATACAAAACGAGTTTTGCTTAGTAGTCCTTAAAAAACTACATTTATACACGATCCTTGGCGACACTTTTTCAAACCCACAAAGGGCCAGAATTTAGAAATTACTTTTGCAATTTGAATTTAAGTTTAATCGATATGAGAAATTTGGTTTTAATTGCGTAGTTCAAATACAGGGTTGCCACGGAATTAGCAGAACCAAATTCCCTGACTTTTCCAGGTTTTCCCTGACCTTTTTCTCAGATTTTCCCTGACCTTTTAGGCCGAAAGTGTGAATGTTTACAGCACGTTTTAAGTGCTTATAATTAAATAAACTCTCTACATTAAGTTTTCCCATGTATTTGTTGCACAAAAAACAAATAAGAAACGTTTAAACTATAAATAACAGTCCAAGAGAGCATTTACTTTACAAAAACAATTCTAGACATTTTTAAGGATTAATCTCGAGTTTTCTGTGTTGAGAGAGCATGAGGAGAAACTTTCATTACTCTTTCAATAAAGACTTATTCCCAGACGTTTTACCCACTAAAATCAAATTCCCTGACTTTGCTGAAATTTTTAAAATTCCCTGACTTTTCCGGCCCATTTTTAAATTCCCTGACTTTTCCAGATTTTCCAGGATTTCCAGGTACTGTGGCAACCCTGAAATATTTGTTATGATTCGAAAGTTTACAACTAAAACGGGTATGTCGTCATTGGGTATTTTTCTCGAAGAAGAGCCTTGTTCAGGTTTCTTGGGTCGAGGAAAATGTGGATGTCGTCGTTGGGTATTTTTCTCGAAGAAGAGCCTTGTTCAGGTTTCTTGGGTCGAGGTAAATGCGGATGTCGTCATTGGGTTTTGGGATCAACTACTATTGGTCGTAGCCATTCTGTATAGTTGGCGGCGGGGGCACCATGTGTGGTGCGCTTGGGGTATGGTGTATGTTGTTTTTAGTTGCATATATGGAGTCGGAAGTCTTGTTACCAACGTGGTTGATGAGTGGTCTTGTGTCTCCATATTTCATGGAGGACAGGAATTTGTTCATCAAATTGATTCTTTAGTGTGGAAAGTTTTGGTTGGTAATTGATTTGTGACTGCCGCATCGACGTTTCTTCCACTTGCTTAGGTTTGGCGCTTCTGGTTTTAATAATTGTTTTTATACTTGGGGGTATGTTGAACCAATTGCGATTACTGTTTCCAGTAAGGAGTCTGTGAGATTTGGTTTATCCAGACCGCATTGCACCACATGCGTTTTCAGTTTTGTTAATAAGGCGTCGAAAGGTTCCCCTGACTATTGTTTCGTACTGAAAAGACTATGACCAAAAGTACCTAAAAAATTCAATTCTAAATACCAGATCGAATCAGCATATTGTTGCAAATTAAGATTTTAAATTTGAAACTAATTAATGGAAAAGTTCTCCAATGAAATTCACATATTTGAAGGAAAAATTGCGTCATAGATATTATAATAATCTCACATCCTAGCAGATTTCCATTACGCCTCAAGACTTATTTCAAGATAGGTAAGAAAATTTTTAACACCTTAAAAAAAATTAGATCAAACACAAAATTTTCATATAGAATTTTAAAGTAACGATTTATTCAAGTGAACAAACTTTCATGTGTACCTGAAAAAAATTAAGCTTTTAAATTCATTAAAGGGGCTGTTCAACCCGCTCTCCCTTTTAACCCACCCGCTATGCTAAGCTCTTTTAGGAAGATCGTCATTTGTTCCACAATCCACAGTGCAGAAAGCCCCTATAGGTTGTTTTGGGGAAGGTGCTACGGGAAGTAAATGAACCGAAGTTGTCACACTCCTATTGTTTTAATGTTAAGTACAATTGCCCATTACTCTATCCCCACCCCGACCCTCTTTCGCGCTTTTCGTGACGTCTTTCCATCGCGCCGTTTTCAAAGGGCGCCCTCGAACGGTCGAGAGAGTTTAGACTAGAGTCTGCTTGAGTGAATTAAAATGGCGGCCTCCATAGGTGGGGTTTGTTCAACAGTTCTTAACGAAAGCTGGCTGAATGAACTTTTAAGAACTAAAAACGTGAATACACAATGTAATTTTAATTTGTTGCCCAAAGTGGCAACTAAAAATAAAGCGGTAACGTGAAAAATAGGAGAAATTGCTCTTAAAAATAAAGATTCGGGCAGCAAAGAGGCTAAGCCTTTGTATAAAATAACATAGTAAAGCATAGCTTCATCATGACTATTGTTTTGAGTAATGAAATTAGACCTTAAGTGGCAAACTGTCGTTCAACAGGTCTTTTTTGGGGTCTTCCTATTTTTTTAGGCGTTTGAGGCTTACATTGGATTTTAAGCTTGTTGTACAAAGCGACCAAATTTTCCACATACCTTTTCGCAGTATCAGAATCTATTAATTTTAGATGGACTGGAATGAAGATTGGGCGGGTGGTTCCTTGTGGGAAGCGTCTCTCTAGCGCCACGCCGCGACCAACATTGAAACTATTTCCAATCAAACAAACAGGCGCGTGAAATAGCAGACGACATTAGGCCCGTTAAAGCTCTAAAGTCTATGTTAGGTTCACTTTTAGAAAGTTGATATTTGGGGTTTGGTATTTTGTAGAAATTAATGCCTTTCATATGGGATTTATCAGAATAACATTGATCATTTTTACAAACTCCGAAAACGCACCTTTTGCTTGGCATCTTAAATACCCAAACTAATCCTTTAAATTACTTATATGAAAACGAACATAAATGCCGTAAAAGCGGAGAGAAAAACCTAACCGTACCTAGACCGTATAATCATAAAAATTCAACAGAGCAGACGACATGATAAAGGTCACATGATCTATGCTTTGAAAAGTTTCGGGACTCTCCCGCTAGGGGCGACGATACGCGCTGAAGTTTAAAGATAGGGGTTTTAGCTTATCATTCTAGTCCATCTGTGTTTAATGGTCTTAGATTTTAGGTACGAATCAAGTCTCGAAAGCACGAAAGGCCGCAAATTTCCTTCCATTTAAAAATGAATTCAGTTCATCTACAGCCACAGAGCAAATTGAAAACTGCCTAAAGAGCTAAGCCTAGCAATAGCAGACGCCAAATTTTTGTAATACTGATCTCCAAAGGTCGCTCTAAGATGGCGCGTCAGATAGTGTCCCATCAACCATTGCACGACCTTTCTCAGTAGAAACTGGGGAACAAATGAATCAACGTTTAAACCCCCCTCGACGGGGCCAATGTATTTGGTTAATTATTCATTCTTTAATAACTTCGGTCCATTTCCTTCTGGTGCTACTAATTATCAATTTCAACACAAAGCATTCTTTCTTCAAGAAATATTTTTATTTGTACTTTGAAATAAAACGTGTTAATGATTCAGATGATGACTCAAAATAAAACGAGCAAGGTTCTTTCAAGTATTTTTACCCTCGTTAAGTGTGTCCAAGAAAGTGGACAAAAGTTCCTTAGCCATAGAGTCGGGAAGGTTACGCCAACCGCAAGTTGTTTTAACTTGCTTGAAATGCTTGACAATAAAATCCACGGCTATATTTTGCAATTCATGATCTTCAAATTTCTCAGCGACTTGTAAGAAGTTGGCAGCGTTTCCAACACTGATTGCTGCACGCAAAACTCTGAACCCTGACTCCTTCAAAGCTAAGATATTCTTGATGTCAATAGCTGGATCAGCAAACACATCTTCGTCAATCAAAGACCTAGGTATAGCAGTTTATTACTAGTTAAAGAGTGCATAATGTATTGAAAAATATAGTTTCAATAAATCACGAAAACGCGCCTTGTTATTTCACTATCAAATAAGTACAAGAAATTATTTCCGTTTTCAGCTCAACATAAAAAATGGCAAAGCCAAATCTAGATCCTGTAGCCCAAGTGCAGATGTTAAGTTCCAAACATTTTTTAAAAAACCATAATCAGCAAGGATACTCTGATTGAATGAGAGACACAGAGAACCTTTTTTAGCATGAGACTTTAATGCCTAGTGTGACAATTTCCTCCAATTTTCAACAATATACTTCCAATACTACTTAAATTGTTATCCTAACAAAAACACTAACGTGCAAAAAAATATCACTTTGTACCTACTACCATGGACGAGGGATGCGCGTGAAAAACATTCAACGCTCTACAGGATGTGCAACTCCCTATACTAAAAAGTAGACAACTCGATACTAGCGCCGCCTGGCTACCAGCGCTGGAAACCCTCGCGTGAAAAATAAAAAATACTGGACATAAGAAAAAAACACGCCCTACCGTCGATTTTTTTCCTTAGCGTCGTCTGCTAGAAGCAAAACCTTGGTTTTTTTCTTATGCCCAGTACATTTTATTTTTCATGCGAGTGTTTCCAGCGCTGGTAGCCAGGCGGCGCTAGTATCGAGTTGTCAACTTTTTAGTATAGGGAGTTGCACATCCTGTTGAGCGTCGAATGTTTTTCACGCGCATCCTTCATCCGTGCTACTACACCGCAAGCTGTTCTGAGATCCCATGTACAACCAAGTTTTACATGAAGTTTTAAACAGTTTGTTTACATAATACATATCGTCACTTGGCCATCGTAGGTAAATATGTACTTTCATGGCTATTATGAATTTTTTGGCCATCGTAGGTAAATATGTACTTTCATGGCTATTATGAATTTTTTGGCCATCGTAGGTAAATATGTACTTTCATGGGTATTATGAATTTTTGAGTGATAGTAACATACACCATAATTTAATCAAATTGGATTAAATTATCTATATTCGTTTTATGGTCGGCACGTGTCGCACACAGTGATGCCAGATTGAGGGAAATTTCCCATATCTGGGGAAATTTTGACTCCTAAAAACGGTAAAAAGGGAAAAGGGAAATTCCACCAAAAATTTGCTAAATCTAGGAAAATTCCATGGGAAGAAATATTTTATTCAAAACCTACTATCTCAACATAGAAAATTAAACAACTTCATCAAATTGACCTATTAATTACGTTGGATTCTTATTAGATGGCAACCCTGCTACTGTTTTTAGTAATTTCCAAACATTGAATTACCGAAAGTCGTCTGCTAAATAACTGACCCATTGTAAACGTTACGAAAATACATAGCCGAAAACAGTTGTCAAGCTATAATTCTAACATTTTCTATGCGCAGAATCTGGCAACCCTGAACTAGGGAAATTTTGCTCCAAAAAGGGAAATTTTAAGGGTTACAAAGGGAAATTCCATTTTTCTCACCTGCTGGCATCACTGGTCGCACAGTTGTTTCGGTGTCGGTTTTGAAATCCCCCGGTACCTTGGTTGAACATAGCCAATTGCACAACCTAACTTGTTCTCTTTAGTTAACACAAGAATCTCACACTTTGATAAGACTGTTTTATAACTTATTTTGTACTCCCCTTAACCAAAAAGGTTTTAAACTTACCTTAAAGATTCTAAAGCGGTGGCATCTGTCAACCTACTGCTCGAAGTCCGCTCTCTTTCACGTCTAGTCAAACTATTCAATGACCCCACACTAAGAAGGGTAGTTAAGTGACTTGGTACCAAAGCACGCTCTCCGACGCATGGTGATACCATTCCATGGGTACGCTTGAGTTCACTCAAGTTACAAAACTTTTTATATTCTTTGAAACTACACCACAATCCGATAAAGCTGAAGACGCAAACCTCGTCCATGTTCAGGAATTCTAACTTGAAATGGTATCCTGGTCCAAAGGCCACCGCCGAAGGGGAACTAAGGCTTAACGGTCCAACGGTTAAGTTCAAGAAGTAATCATTGTCGATTTCTGTTTGCGTGAAAAAAATTTGATGATGCCGATGCCCAAAAGAAACGTTAAACTCGACTCTGCAATCAGTTGAAAAAATGTCCGGCAAATACAAAACGCGTTTGTAAGCGATAGCCTCGTCATTACTATTGTTAACCGAAAGAGACATGTTTAAATCTTGCAATGGAACCCCGCAGAAATAGTCAATCTGCCGTCAAAGCCTAGCGTACTACTAGAATGACAAGTGATTTCCCGAATCCGATCCCGGAATGAAAACTTGAGAAGGGAAACCGTGGTCGATGTAGCAAAATAAAAGAGAAAAAAACCTTAGACGAAAATTCTGCCGTACTCACGGTGGATAAATTGGTTCAGACAAATAAAAGGTACAAAACCCATCTTCAATTATTCACTAACCACTATAAAATGCTGTAATTGAAGAAAACCTGAATAACACGCCCCTAAAATGGAATATTTATGAAATTAACATCAAATAGTCTCATTTAGACATGTGCCATTACTGAAAAATGCCTGGTATATGGCGGTTTCTACACCTTCACTCTCTCCTTCAACACATACGGAAACTATTAGGCTATATTTCATTACAGAAAAATGCCAGGTTCATTTTTTAATTACTAAACTAAATTACCATAAAGGGGCGGGAAAACCTGATTATCGCGGTCTCCTAACATGGAATTTTATTGAAATTATCACCAAATATACTTCCTAAAGGAAAAAGCCTTGTTCTACACATTATAGCTTAAAGGGCGCCACCGGAGGCTTGCGGGGTCAAACTGTTGGGAAGCATAATGCCTAGCCCCCCGCCGCGACAGTGGCGCCACTCCTTATGGCCAAAAAGCTGAGTGTTTTCCCCCGTCCCTAAAGGCAGACTGCCTCGGGAGAGGTCCGGTTAGCCCCTTTAAATAAACGGTGTTTTTTTATAAATATTAAAGGAAAAATAAAGAATCTCTTATTGCAAAATAATTACATTTAATTAGTCTTAAAAACGCTGACTACTTCCTTCTCGTGTTTAGAGGCGTCTGCAATCCAGAACTCCTTACCCCTACGCGATTGGATGAACCATTAGTCAGCGACAAAAAAGAGACCAAATAATTACTTTTAAATAAGAGATAATTTATTTATTTTTAATATTTTCCTTCTATTTTTGGTGACATTATCAATAAAATATCATGTTAAGAAAATCATGTTTTCTTTATATACGGCATTTATAGTCAATACGTTTCGCGTGGTTTCGTAGATCTGAAGCAATTTTACCATCGTGAGTCCGGCAAAATTTTCGCCCGAGGTTTTTCCTTTATTTTCCTGATTTTGGTCGTTCTGTGACCAGGGCCGGAAATAAGAAAAATTTCTTATTGGACATGTGTCCAGTGACCCCCTGTTTGACTGGAAAATTTATAGGACATTGTGACTGGAGTGTGCCAAAATAGTGTCGCTTCTTCATAGTCAAGCTATCAAAACTTCGGAAGCTTTATTGGTCAAACTGTCCAGTGACCCCCTTAGCTTTAAAAAAAATTATGGGACATTTTAAAATTTTATTGGACAATGTCCACTGTCCTGTGCTTATTTCCGGCCCTGTCTGTGACTCTGTCTTGAGGGAGTGAGGAACCATAGCCCACTCGATCACGCGCATCACGACGCAAGCTGCTCGCGCTATATTTGCATGCGCGACTTTTTAAAAATATCGAAGGAAACGAAAATTAACATTAAGTTCCTTGGGAGGAGCCAGGATTTCGGTTTTTTGGCCAAATCCATAATCCTTTGTCCTATTGATCCAAATAAGCTGAAATTTAACAGCGTTTTCCTTTGTGGTCGCCCGAGAGCGCTCCGAGATCGCTCCATATTTTCGTGTAACGTCATCGCTCTAGCTCGGAGGACCAAATGTAGTTGCTCCCAATGAAAGACAAAAAGTGTTTTCAGAGCGGTTTTGTGACGTCATCAGGCGCTCCATTTTGGTCGCTCCGTCTCTAGAGTCGGAGCGGTTGGGATCAATCCGGGAGCAAAACGGGAGGGAGCGACTGGGTCGATGTCAAGGGGTGCCAACGCTCAATTCCGAATTCGCGTTTTTTTTCTCTCCTCGCGCGTGACGTCAGAATCCGACCTCCGCGAGCGCCCGAGATATTTACTACGCGCTATGGAATAGAGCTATTTCAGTGGGGGAAAAATTTCGTCTGCTACGAAAATTGGGCCTGCCTTTGGCGGACCAGGGCGGCCATTTTGTGCAGATTTTCTCTATGGGCAAATAGCATTGGTGACGTAGCCATTACCCCCTCTGAAATAGCTCTATAGGTTATTCGCTACTTTATAGAAGCGCGGCATTTTTAAATAAATAAAATAAATATTAAATAATTTTAAATAACTTGTTTATTAAAATTTAAAACTGAAGTTATCAAAACATTTAAACAATTTTTATTGAAACAAATTGTACTGTATTTCGGAACATTTGCGGTTTAATAGTTATTTTTTGTTTCTCTTAGTTTTCAAAAGCTTAAGTTCTTTTTTCTGTTGTTTGTTGGAAATTTCCGATATACGTTTTTCGATTTTTAAAGAGTTAACTTGCCTGATTTTCTTCACATATTTTTGCTTCATATTTGAATACCTTGATTGCCAAATTTTAAGTAGGTTCTGTTCTTTTTCTGAAGATTCACAACTACAACACTTGCGCTTTTTTGGTATATTTTCAACGCTAAGTTCGCTAACAGCCTGTTTTTGTTGCTCCGAATTAGCCAAGTCAAAATTAATTGAGGTTGACTCTGAGTTTAACACATCCTTAGCGATTTTTTGTCTTTCTCGTTTTCGGGTTCGTGCTTGCCTTTCATTTCTTGTAGTATCACAGATTAAAACCTCAATACCTAGGTTTTGGGTGGGAATTGCAGTTTTCTTTAATAGCTTTCCATGTTTTTTTGGTTGATAGTTTAACAATTCTGCTTTGAGATTACGCTCATAATCTTCCTCATTAAAATGAACGGAACAAATAACACTTGTAGACGGGTTAAAAACATCTTTTCTCCTACATTTGTTTATCCAAATGCTACGTCTTTCGTCTTTAGGAAAGGCATGATAAATTATGTGGCATTTTTGTGGATTCTGTTTTGTGGCAAACAAACTATTGTTGCACAGAGCCACTGCACACCTCATTCCTGGCATTGTGTAGTGTTATGAGCCTCTAAAACAAACCAACGGAAAATATTCTTAAGAACCGAGATTTGCAAATATTTTATTAATATACTGTAGAGTTTGAGCGGATTTAGACTATTTAATTAGTACAATTGATTACGAAGCTTTGTAGGTAAAAATCCATTAAATTATGGGCAATAACCGATGACAAAAAAATAAGTACATTAAAGTTTTAAATTAAACCAAAATACACTTATTAAACCAGGCTTCATAATCTATTGACCCATTCCTAATGTAACCTAATCCTAGAATATCTAGTGTGACAGCGAATGATTAAAGAAACCTCAACGTTGGATTTTTTTAACCTCATGATAATCGTATTTAGCATGAATAACAAACATTTCAAATAAAAATTGGAGAATTAAACGTACCATTAAAATAAAACCTCCACGAAAAAACATCGTAGCAAGCCTACGAACTAGCGAGACACCCGTGACAGGCAACTCCGACTCTCGGAGGTCGGAATATGACGTCACGAAACTTTCTCTCTTCGTCGCGTATTTTCCGAGTCGAAAACCGGTCGCGTTGGCACACCTTTATAAGCAATATCTCCAACAACCTTGGGTCGATGTAAGACGCGCCTCCGTCTCGGAGCAGCTCGTTTTTTTTCCGATGAAAGACGATTTTTTTTTCGGAGCGCTCCGGGAGCGCTCAGATCACCTCAAAGAAAAACGCTATTAGTGAGACGTGTGTTTCGACTTGTACTTTTATTTGAAATAGGATTCAAGCATCTAGAAAGATAGTATTTTTTATTATATTTTCCAAAGTGAAAATGATGGGTTCACAGGTTCTATTATATTAAGAAGGATTCAAGCTTTTAGAGTGGATAATTATTTTAATAAAAACCAATCTGGGGTGAAAACAAAGTCTCAGTATCGTCACCCACTGGCCAATCCCTTACGACTCGCATATTATGAGTAGATGACGGGAGTCCAAAACGAGTTGTAAACTACTGGAATCTTGACAGTTCATCAGTCAAAGAAAAGTCCGAGGGGGAAATAACTCCCTGAAAAGGTGTACACCAGATTAAATATTACAAAGTATTAAAAAAATGGGATTATTCAACAAAAAGTGGGATTAATAATGACGAAGTAATCTGTTGGCGGTTAATTTGATATTAGGCAAGATTAAATGGGATTACACTTTTAATTCGAAGATTCATTAGGATTAAGAAGGTTTATGTAAGATTAAATCGGATTAAATTTTCAAGCTGGGATTCACTGGTATTACGCTTTTTGGGAGGGATTCAGGGGTTTATTACGTTTTTAAAGAGGGATTCACAGCGATTCACAAGTATTACGTTTTTAAACAGGAGTTCACCGGTATTACGTTTTTTGGGAGGGATTCACCGGTATTACGTTTTTTGGGAGGGATTCACCGGTATTACGATTTTTGGGAGGGAGGGGTTCACTGGTATTAAAATAAGAATCCATCAAATATTTTAAGTTTTATTTGGGATTAACGACATTTTTCATGGATTAAGGGGATTATTTGCTATTAATTTATGATTATAAAAATAGTAAGGATTATCAAAATTTTTCTGGGATTCACGAAATATTGTGGTTTTTCTTGCGATTAACGGCAATTTTCAAGTATTAAGGGAGATTAATACGGTATTAACCTAAATTTTTAGTATTAAGGAGATTATTTTGAAATTGCAGATTTTTCTTGAGATTATTAAAATTATCTTGGATTACTGAATTTTATTCGGGATTACTCAACGAGTGTACACCAGATTAAACAAGTAATTACCCCCCTCGGAATATGATTTAAGTCTACCGACAAATACGCCATCAGAAGACGCTCTCTTACGCGAAATTCATCGACACAAGATGCCGACTCAAGGCTCCCAACTACCATTTTATGAAGTAATCATCCTTTCGACGCACACCTATAAATAGTATAATAGGCCTTTGGTATTACATAAGTTTAAAAGATATGTCCCATAAGTACGACACTACCTATTCCTCGTAATGCTAGAGACTTATAGCTCGAGCTAGTTCCAGAACCACGCGAGAAATGACTACACTCGGTTTTGCAGAAATTGCAGTCAATCCTTTTATTTAATCATAACTAAGCCTTTGACAGCGCCTCACTAGGCGTCGCTTTACGAGAATCTTTGCTGTTAAACCTACGTCACTAACCAGAGACAAGCTTATGGAATAAATCTTATGAACTTATCAGCTAGAATTATTGAAAGCAAACCAAAAATGATATTCTTACTCACATTTTAATTTTCCCAAATATTTGTTTTTTTATCAATACCATTTACGTCATGACGACACTCTGCATGTTCTAATAATTCTAACCTATTATAAACATAGAGCGGTTTATAACTGAGAAAAAAAAACCTAATAAAACCAGTTTTATGTTGGGAGTTTTGTTATCTTACTAGCCAATTAAAGACTAGCTTTCGTGACGTGAAAAGTGTTTTTTTATTTTGTTTCAATATAAGTTTTTCAAAAACATGACCCTTATATTCTTAAAGTAAACAATGAGCTCAGAAATGGTTATGTTTTCAAGTTTTAAAATAGCACAGCTTGTGTTTATTCAGGTTCCTTTTTTATGACGAAGTCTTCGATCTGGATTCTCAATCGTGGATAAGAAACAAGTTGGGAAAACCAAAATATTACCTCTCCGAGTCAAGACGACTACTTACAAACTTATTTACCCAGATATGGAAATGTTTCTTAAGTTAAAATTTATGAAATATTAAAGCAGTATACAAAGCATAGCAAATTTACTGTAAATCAGACGACATTTTACATCCAATAATGATATACTTGTACACATTAAAATCATCCGATGGGGGAAAAACGGGTCATCGGCGTTTTATAAATGACGCTAGCCTAATAAAGCGTGCAAGGTACCAAGGCTTAACAAAAATTGTAGGATAACATATTTATAGAGATAGATAACAACTTTTATAATTAAAATTAGAAACTAACATATCTCTTAAAATTCTCGCGTGATCAACTGGTTTCACGCCAATTAAATAGCTATAGTCCCATAGAGCTATTTGTATTAATTCCTGCATAGTTTTTACGCCAAGCTGAGAACTACGCGTTTTACGTCACGTTATCCAAAAAGCCGACTATTTTCTTTGAAGACCGCGCTAGCTCAGCGCTAAGCACCGTAACGTCAAAATTCAAAAACAAAATCCCTGGGCCGCGTTCAGCAACGCTGGGCTCTGCTGAACGCGACCCAGATTTCCACCATGATAATAAAATTTAAGCCTAATTATTTAAAAGTGTATTTAACTTTCGGCTCAATCTGAACCGTTAATGTCTCTGCATACAGAAACGAAAACCAAACCCAAACGTTTACTTTTTGGTTCACTAGGCCTATTGACAAATAAGACGTCATTTGACCAACATAGCAGCATTGTGCTTGTATTCACTGTGATTTTAGAAAGGATTATGCTATAAACAGATGTAGTATAGCTTAAGTAATATATAAACATCCATTTTAAATAATAATATTAAAAAAAATCTTTGGAATATCAAAATGAAATAGAGCTTTAAAGCTACAAAAGTACTAAATGCATCATAATTACGAAAAATATTTCCACATATTCACTTTATATTAAGGATAAAGGGAATATTATGGTTTCTTTACACATCAAAACAAAACGAACTTCTAACGCAGCGCACTACTGTAACAACGGACGGACACATACAGACAAAAACATAGACTGCTTTTAACTCTTTCCGTATTAATTTTGAATTGAGAAACAAGATTATCTTAAATATTAAAATAAATATAATTAATATTTAATATTTTCTTCGTTAGTTATTCGCCTTATTGAACGTTACATCGTTTTGAAAAAGAACAATTAAACATTCTTGAGAGACTTGACTAATATTGGCGTTTGAAATGAAGCATACGCCGGTTGCTTCGCCTTCATCAAATAGGTAGTATATAAGGGTGTCGAATCGCAGCTATGGATAAGAACAGCGCAATTGCGTGAACCTTTGGTGGAAGCCCCACCATTGGGAGGCCGGACGTTTCTCGTAACCCTGGCCGATCGCCGCGTATGTCTTAACCTGAAGGAGTAGAAGCCAGGTGTACAGACTGGTGTCCATGTGGGATGGACAAAAACAAAGACCAGAAGATGGTGGTGTTAGAAGCCAGGTGTACAGACTGGTCTCCATGTGGGATGGACAAAAACAAAGACCAGAAGATGGTGGTGTTAGAAGCCAGGTGTACAGACTGGTCTCCATGTGGGATGGACAAAAACAAAGACCAGAAGATGGTGGTGTTAGAAGCCAGGTGTACAGACTGGTGTCCATGTGGGATGGACAAAAACAAAGACCGGAAAATGATGGTGATAGAAGCCAGTAAGTGCAGACTGGTGTCTATGTGGAATGGACAAAGACCACAAAATGGTGGTGTTTGAAGCCTATAAGTACAGATTGGTATTCATGTAGAATAGACAATTGACTAGTCAGATGAAGTAATAGTGGCCAGTTGATTTGTGGGTAGATTCAAGTTTTGAAATTTCCGGGAACTGTGAATACGGTCCGGAAATAGCGAACACATTTGCTTCAATTCGGAAACTGCGAACACGGTCCCCTGGGGTGTAAGTCAATAACAACAGACAGACAGACAGACAGACAGACAGACACACACACAGACACGTCGAAATTAGAACCTCTCCGTGACATACGTCACTCGGAGAGGTAAAAACACCATATTCGGCGAGTTGCTTCGGAGATAACCTTTAGCCAAATAGTTAAACGCTAATAGAGTAATAATGAGGGAATTATTTTTCGCGTATGTGATTCGGTTTAGTAACCTTGTTCCAAATGTCCCGATGTTGGGAAGAATGACGTTACACTTACCCCGTTTTGTGGAATACTTCTCTCGAAGTATTAAAGAGAAGTATTAAATACTTCTTTTGCTAATTATTTTGTAATAAGACATCGTGTATACTTTTGTTTAATATTTTTCCTATTATATTTAGAAAAAGGACGTTCATTTAAGGGATAACGTTATGTTAGCTAACCCTTTGCTTTAAGTCTCGAATAAGTTCAAGATCGGATGAAACGTGGATGACATTGAAAATTACATATTGCGAGTTGCTTCGGAGATAACCTTTAGCCAAATAGTTAAACGCTAATAGAGAAATAATGAGGGAACTATTTTTCGCGTATGTGATTCGGTTTAGTAACCTTGTTCCAAATGTCCCGATGTTGGGAAGAATCATCATGACGTTACACTTACCCCGTTTTGTGGAATACTTCTCTCGAAGTATTAAAGAGAAGTATTAAATACTTCTTTTGCTAATTATTTTGTAATAAGACATCGTGTATACTTTTGTTAAATATTTTTCCTTTTATATTTAGAAAAAGGACGTTCATTTAAGGGATAACGTTATGTTAGCTAACCCTTTGCTTTAAGTCTCGAATAAGTTCAAGATCACATGAAACGTGGATGACATTGAAAATTACATATTTTCAAAAACTTGTTACCTGGATATAAGACTTTCCTTTCGTCAACTAACCTGTTCAATGCGGTTCTATAAATTTTGATCTGTTTAGGTAACAGAAACAATTTGGCATCATCCAAGACTACAATTTTTCATGACACGAGAAATATTTTTATTTGATCCAATGCATATGCCTAGTATACAAAAACATTACTCATAAGTTTTGAGATTTTGTAATAACATAGCTTGTGTTTATAATGGTTCCTTTTTAATGACGAAGTCCTCGATCTGGAGTCTCAATCGTGGATATGAAAAAACACCATATTCGGCAAGTTGCTTCGGAGATAACCTTTCCAATGCAACATGAGAAGCTCGCAATTTGAAGTTTTGGAGGGAACATCTCAAACTTTCATGTTGAAACAAATCGTATTCATATGCAAAAGCTGTTTTGCAAATGAAGCACTCGTAAATTACAGGTTTCACATCAGTGCTTGAACAGTTTTCATATCTTAGGGAAGTTTCGAAATATTTGTCATGCAAGTGATTAGATGCCTCGTGTGCACGACGGGATGTTTCGGAAGGGAAACACAGACTACATTTAAAACACTTGAAAGATTTAGCACGGCAGTGTAACAATTTATGTCTTTTCAGATGTGAGCCACATTTGAAGGCCGAACCGCATTCCGTACATTTGAAAGGTCTTTCATCAGTATGCACCCTTTTGATGTGTCGCTTTGACGTATAAGGGGTCTGGAAGGATTTGCCACACTGTTCACAAGAAAAGGGCCTTTCGTTCTGGTGAACATAAATCTTGTGACGATTTAAACTACTTTTGGTTTTAAATTTAGCGTCACATAAGTCGCATTGAAATGGTTTAGTAGCGATATGAACTCTTCTCTTGTGAATGTTTAACAAATATTTAGTTTGATAAGAACGCTCGCACAGTTGGCAATTGAATGGTTTATCCTCCAAGTGTCTAATCTTGTGCAAATTTAGACTCGATCTCATTTTGAAAGATTTATCACACTTTTCGCATCTAAATTTTTGCTCTGAAGAATGATGAGCCTTATGAGCATTTAGTGTCCGCAATCTTTTAAAAATTTTATCGCATTCAGAACATTTGTGAAGTTTCAAGTCAAGGTCATATTGTGATTTGTAACTAGAGTTACACAACATGGGAGAGAGTTGATGACTTGTCAAATTATTTTTTGATTTGAAGGCCTTTTGACACACTTGACATTTAAATGGACGTTCGGACGAGTGTGCTAATTGATGAGCTGTCAAACTATTTTTCCATTTGAAGGTCATATGACACACTTGACATTTAAATGGGCGTTCCAACGTGTGTGTGAGTTGATGACTTGTCAAATTACTTTGTGATTTGAAGGCCTTTTGACACACTTGGCATTTAAATGGGCGTTCGGACGAGTGTATGAGTTGATGCGCTGTCAAACTAACTTTCCATTTGAAGGTCATATGACACACTTGACATTTAAATGGGCGTTCCAACGTGTGTGTGAGTTGATGACTTGTCAAATTACTTTGTGATTTGAAGGTTTTTTGACACACTTGGCATTTAAATGGACGTTCGAACGAGTGTGCGAGTTGATGAGCTGTCAAACTAACTTTCCATTTGAAGGTCATATTACACACTTGACATTTAAATGGACGCTTGGATGAGTGTATGAGTTTATGTCGTGCCAAGTTCCTTTTCGCTTTGAAGGCTTTCTGACACAGTTCACATTGAAACGGACGATCAGATGAGTGTCTAACGTTATGCTTTGTTAAAAGTTTCTTAATATTAAACGACAAGCCACAGACATCACATTTAAAAGGCTTCTTAGCATTGTGTGATTGTCTTCCATTCATTAACGGTGATAACATTCTTTGTTCCTGATTCTCAGTAACTTCTTCCACGTTGTCAGTGTTTTCCGCTGGGGGATGAACCGAATCCGCTTCTTTAGAAGTGCTAGTCTCGTCATCATCGTTCTTAATGATGATTGGCCATTTCACTAAAACGTTTGAAGGGGTTTCCAAATTTTCCAGATCATCCAAGTCCGGCTTCTCAGTTTTTATGAATTTAATTGGACGAAACATTCCAATAAATGATCGTAATTACTTTATGATATTATATTTTTATGAAGCTGGTATCCAAGAAATTAGTCTCTACTCCGTTACAGATAATAACGTAAAGGTTTCAATAGGCTTGAAGAACGGCCATACTGATATATATTTCACCGTTGGTCTTGAGACTGAATTCATCCACGTAAGAATGAAGTAGCTTGCATTTTTGAACACCATAGGACCTTCTGTCTGTCTTAATGAAAAAAGATTTTACTTACTGAACTTGTCAAATCACAATAACTTTGATTTCATTCACGTTCATTCAATGATCTAAATTGTTTTTACAATATATTTACGTACTAATTCAGAGAAATTTTATTTCCGAGCTAAGAGCAACGCTAAAGACACGCCATTCTCCAAGGCCACCGTATATAAGACTGGCTGGTACATAGCCACGAGATGGTTATCTTGACTACTGGCCTTAACGCAGCACGAGCAGTGCCATCGACCTCTCTTTCTCAAAAGCACTGGTCTTTCGGGCTTTTAAAGAACAAGATGGCCTAGCCCATAATAACACCACACCGTTTACGTACTCTCGCTATATTCCAACTTCAATAAACTTTATCCTAGCGAAGTATTTTCTAATACATGGCTACGTGGCAACGTGAATCACATGTCGCCAACTCCCTACTTACTTCCTCTCTTCAGTCATTAATACTTCTACTACTAATACTACTCGAGTAAAAACTATTAGTTCCATCGAACCCGGGTAGCTAAGAAGAAACCATTAAACCTATGGGCAAAATCGCCAAAGCGCGCCTCTGTAGAATCACCGTCGCCCGCACCGACTCCTTTTCCTCTCTTTTGAATAGCCAGAGTGTAGTTTCTAGTAAGTAAGCATGGGCGAATACTCGAGTAACACGAATAACTCGATCGAATATCGAGACGAATAACCGTCTCGATATTCGATAAGCCCCATTTCGGGTATTCGAACGAATATCAAATAGTGAATTTTACTATTCGGGCCTACTATTCGTCAAATATTCGACTAACTATTCGTTAAATATTCGACTAACTATTCGTTAAATATTCGACTAACTATTCGTTAAATATTCGACTAACTATTCGTTAAATATTCGATTAACTATTCGAGAAAACAAAAATATTAACCCTAAAAATGTTTTATAAAAGTAATGGCAGTTACACTTTTTAATGTATAAGTTTCTATGGGAAAATAGGCCTGAAGTGCTACTACTCTATAGAGTGTGAAAGTTTGTCTGTGGACCGTTTTTTCTTTTCTTCTTTTTTCCACGCTTTTTATTGGCCACTTAGACATTTTTGGAGTAAATAATTAATAACATTAATAAACGAAAGTTAGAAATACTTGTCATCTCGGTACTAATTCTAATTGCTTCTAAATTCTAAATATAATTTAAATTGATTTTAATCCTTCTATTTCTAGGACTATTCGATAACTATTCGATAAGGGCAATTTTAAGTTAAGCCTAATTATTCGATATTCGGTTCCCAAACAACTATTCGTCTCGGTATTCGATAAGAAAATTTTTCACTATTCGATATTCGTCCTGACAGTCAAAAACTGGTATTCGCCCATGCTTACTAGTAAGGTAGCGCGAATCCTCCCCGATTTTCATATCCCGCTCGTATATTTTCAACAGGCTAGCCAGCTTAACGTCGGACTTTCAAGGTCCCGGATGCGATTCCCGATGGTGGTGGTGTTGAAAATAACGATTATAAATTTAGAAATCGGACCAAAAATTTTGAGTTGCCCACTAAACGCGTAATTTCAGTAATAAATTTGTGTATTTTGACATTTTAGTTAAAAAATTACCCACTCTGGAACTTTGAACTTTTTCGTTGGTCAGTCTCACATCTTGTCCTTGATAATTTTGAGTGAGTTAATTGGATAAAGAATCTGCTCTATCTGACCCTACACCAACGATATAGCTTGTCTACCGTTAATTCACTTTCATTCTAAGACCTACAATGTTTCTACAGTAAATCATAATTCTATTTCGAAAACGTTTGGGTGTTAAAATGAAAGGGTTCTCCTCCAAATAGGAACAGAATAAAGCCATACCTTAATTTGATTTCATTACGGGCTCGAGTCGGGTTGCAGGAAGAAACAGAAATCGCAATAGAATATTATTCAAGTCTTCCGAAAAATCCCACATTTGAAGACTTTTACATCAGAAGACTTTTTTACGTGAAATTCATCGACACGTTAAGACCCCCAACTACCATTTTATGTGGTTAATATCCTTTCGATGCACACATATAAAACGTGCAATAGGCTTTTAGTATTAAATAAGTTTATAAGTAATGTTTCATAAGTACGACACTACCTATATTTCGTAATGATAGAGACTTACCGAGAGCTAGTTCGAGAACGACAAGCGAGAATTGACTATAGGTTTGACTGAAATTGTAGTGGATATTTCTATTTAGTTTTACGCCTGACCAGGCGTCGCTTCACGAGAATCTATGACGTTTCACCAACGTCACTTCAGGACAAGCTCTCAGTAATTAGTGATAAACTTATGGAACATATCTTACTAACTTATCAGCTACAATTATTGAAAGCAAACAAAGAATGATACTGTTAATCACTTTTTTCCAAATAAATGGAATTGATAAAAAACAAGCATGTCATGACGACACTCAGCCTGTTCTAATAATGCTAGCCTATTTTAAACTGAGAAAAACCCCTAATAAAACCAGTTTTACGTCGGGAATTTTTTTATCTTACAAGCTAATTAAAGACTATCATTCATGACGTGAAAAGAAGTTTTTATTTTGTTGCAATATAATGTTTACAAAAACAAAACCCTTAAATTCTTAAAGTAAACTGAATATCATATTTAGTGCGCTCATAAAATATTATTTTTTCCTGTTTTCTAATAACACAGCTTGTGTTTATTCTGGTTCCTATTCAATGACGAAGTCCTCGATTTGTATTCTTAATCGTGGATATGAAAAAACACCATATTCGGCGAGTTGCTTCGGAGATAACCTTTCCAATGCAATTTGGCAAGCTCGCAGTTTGAAGTTTTGGAGAGAACATCGCACAGCTTTATGTTGAAACAAATCGTATTCATTTGCAAAAGCTGTTTTGCAA
Organism: Phalangium opilio; assembly: GCF_054372755.1. NCBI lineage: Eukaryota > Metazoa > Arthropoda > Arachnida > Opiliones > Phalangiidae > Phalangium > Phalangium opilio. The sequence goes on along the minus strand of NW_028324217.1, from coordinate 11,236,800 downwards.
ATGAAGCAATCGTAAATGACAGGTTTCATATCAGTGCTTGAACGGTTTTCATATCTTCGCGAAGTTTCGAAGTATTTGTCATAAAAATGATTAGATTCTTCGTGTGCACGACGGGATGTTTCGGAAGGGAAACACAGACTACACTTAGAACACTTGAAAGGTTTAGCACGGCAGTGTAACAATTTATGTCTTTTCAGATGTGAGCCATATTTGAAGGCCGAATCGCATTCCGTGCATTTGAACTAGAGGTGTGCGGTTAACCGTTTCAATCGAATAATTCGATCGAATACCGAACCGAATAATTCGATTCGGTAATCGATAAGCTCATTTTCACTATTCGATACGAATATCGAATACCGAACTGACTATTCGGTTAAAGTTCGACTACCATAAATTTAGGTCCATGGCACTAGAGAGACCCACCTTATTTTAAAAATAACATCCCGATATTATTTGTCTCAAATCAAAAACTACTAGCAAGTGCCAAGGAACATTTAAAGAAATACTTGACCACCAATGAGGAGAGGTATTTTGAAATTTAGGAGCTTCTAAATATTTTTCTCCATGCTTTGTATTAACTATTCGCGAATATTAGGGTTACCACCCGATTAATCTCGAATAGTTTAGCCTAGTATTCGCGAGTATTAGGGTTAACTATTGGCGATTAATCGGTTAGTAAAAAATCTACCAAGGCCCAACTATTCGGTATTCGATTTGGAATAAACTATTCGATTCGGTATTTGATAAGGAAAATTATTTAGTATTCGATAACCGGTTCGATACCCAAAAAGTGCTATTCGCACACCCCTAATTTGAACGGTCTTTCATCAATATGCACAATTTTGAAGTGTTGCTTTAATGTGTAAGGGGTTTTGAAGGTTTTGCCACACTGTTCACAAGAAAAAGGCCTTTTGTTCTCGTGAACATAAATCTTGTGAAGATTTAAATGACTTTTGGTTTTAAATTTCGCATCACATAAGTCGCATTGAAATGATTTAGTAGTCATATGGACTCTTCTCTTGTGAATGTTTAACAAATATTTAGTTTGGTAAGAACGCTCGCACTGTTGGCAATTGAATGGTTTATCCTCCAAGTGCTTAGTCTTGTGCAATTTTAGACTCGATCTCATTTTGAAAAATTTATCACACTTTTCGCATTTAAATGGTCGCTCCGAAGAATGAAGAACCTTATGATTTATTAGTTCCCGCACTCTTTTAAAGGTTTTATCGCATTCAGAACATTTGTGAAGTTTCAACCGAAGGCCATATTGTAATTTGTAAGTAGAGTTACACAAATCATATTTGGACATGTGAGTCAGTTGATGTTCCGTCAAACCCAATTTCCTTTTGAAGGCCATAGGACACATTTGGCATTTAAATGGGCGTTCGGACATGTGAGTGACTTGATGTTCCGTCAAACCACATTTCCTTTTGAAGGCCATATGACACATTTGACATTTAAATGTACGTTCGGACAAGTGTATGAGTTTATGTCGTGACAAGGTACTTTTCAATTTGAAGGTCATCTGACACACTTGACATTTAAATGGACGTTCGGTAGAGTGTATGAGTTTATGTTGGTCCTGTTATATTTAGTGGAAGTACATAAAAATCAATCACTTAGTTTATGTAAATTGTGCTTTTAATGACATGAAGTGACATGACCAGAACGCGAGAGAACAACAATGCTGGTAGATTGTAACCACGCGTACATACATATAAAACTAGATGATTTGTACAGATGTCGCCACTGTTTGGCTGTGATAAATAGTCCCGCGAAATTTAAAGTTCTTCTAGGTCGTCTAACACCCCTCCTGGATCTATGATCCCCAAACTTTCAAGATGTTGCTTCATTTTGGGACTTGGTAATACTTTGGTCAGTCCGTCAGCTAGGTTCAGTTGTGAAGCGACGTATGATAACTTGATTTTCTTTGCTTCAATCAAATCACGAATGTGAAACAGTCTTAAGTCGATGTGTTTTGATCTTTCTGACGTGGTAGGATTCTCAGATAATTTCATCGCGCCTTGGTTGTCGATTTTGATTTCTAACGGGTTGCCTAAGAATTTGGCCTGACCAATTTCTTCCAGCATATTCCTGATCCATGTACATTCCTTTCCACATTCGCTTAGAGCAACGAATTCGGCTTCGACTGTGCTAAGTGCTGTACATTTTTGTTTCTTGCATGACCAACTAACTGCCGCTCCTCCAATTTTGATTACATATCCGCTGAAAGATCTCCTGTCTTCAATGTCAGATCCCCAATCTGAATCAGTGAAAACATCCATTTTCTTGTTACTCTTCTGATAATGTATCGACAATGCCTTTGTACCATTTAGGTATCTTAAAACGTGCTGCATTCCTGTCCAATGTTCAGTAGAAGGGTTTTGGTTGAATTTGCTTAAGTAGCTTGTGGCAAACGACAAATCCGGCCTTGTATGCGTCGCTAAATAAAGCAGACTACCAACAGCGTGTCTATACTGAACAGCCTTTTCTTCACTTAGTTCCTGTCCTGGTTGGCAGCATTGATATTTTGCTCCCAAGCATAGTGGTGTTGATACAGGTTTGGAGTTCAACATACTCATACTTTCGAGTAACTCGTTGGCGTATAATGTTTGGTCTAAGATGATGGCATCTTGTGTCCTTCTTACTCTCATTGATAAGATGTGCTTAGCCTCCCCTAGATCTTTAACTTCAAATTGATCTTGTCATGAGTGAATCATATACTAGCTCCCTATAAGTTACTCAGCCACACTGGCCTAATGTATCCAGCGTTTTCTTCCCGCCAAAAAACTGTTACCTATATGCGACCTACAGTGAGAGAAAATAACACTTCTCCCGGCGCTTACGTATTTCCGGTAAAAAACCGGAAAAGGAGATCAACCAATGAAACTTTGAACTGAAAGGTAGTTAGTATAAGCATACGACGTTTTAGAAATGTTGTGATTGTTTGCGGACGGTTCAGAGTCGTATTTTATCTTTGAAATTATTTTAATGGGTTAGGGTTGGCGCAATAGGAAGTTTTATTTTTTTCGCATTAAAATGGCAGAATTTTGGATATTTTTTGACAAAGCCCAAATGATAGAAACTCATTTAAATTCAGACTTCAGAGCGTTGCCTACGGAATAAAAAATTTTATTCCGTAGGCAACATTCAGAGGCAGGAACTATTTATGGTGAGAGAACCAAACTTTATCAAAAAATAAGAGCTAAACAACAACTTAATAGTCATCTCGAAAACCTTACTAAACTTTTTAATAATGCGTTTAAAGAATTAATAGAAAAACTTAAAGAAAGGCCCAACCCATTTTTAACGAAGCCTGTTGTGAAACCAAAATTATTTTTCAATAAGCAAAAGAATGAATGTGACGCAAAGAAGTCAAACCTCCAAAACCGTTAATACCATTTGGAACTATCGTCACTTTCAAGTTCTCGATATATTAATTTCAAAGCCCTAAGAGAGGGCGCCGTCTACTATCACTTTCACCCGCCTCCCCTCCTCTCGACTACTATTCGGAAGAAAATGCTGGATACATTAGGCCAGTGTGACTGAGTAACTTATAGGGAGCTAGTATATGATTCACTCATGATCTTGTATAGCTTTCTTGAAATGTTCAATGTTTTCTAAACTTCCGTAGAGTACAAGGTCATCGACATAGGTTGTGATCAAAAATTCTTTATTCTTGCAATAATATAGGCAAGGATCTGCTCGAGATCTTAGTAGTCCTTGGGATTTAAGGAATTTGTCCAGGTGTATATTCCACAAACGACCTGATTGATGTAAACCGTAAATACTTTTCTTCAATTTTAATTTAGTATCTTGTAGTTCTGTTGTTGGTGGAATATGAGGGAAAGAACTTCTCAATTCTTCACATAGTTCTTGAAAATTCTCCGGCGTTTCGATGTAAACATCTTCATCGATATTAGCATTTTGATACGCAGCCTTTATATCCAAATGATGTATCGCCCAATTTTTCTCAGCCGCGATACCAAAAAGAATTCTAGTAGTTTTCATTTGCACTACTGGTGAATAGGTTTGGTCAAAATCCAATCCGGGTCGTTGGGTATTGCCCAACGCTACCAATCTCGCTCTATGTCTTGCTAAGTTACCTTTCTCGTCATACTTGGTTTTAAATATCCATTTACAACGAATTGCCCTCTGTTTTGGTTTTGGACCTTTTAAGAAAGTGAATGTGTCGTTGCGTAAAAGATTTTCTGTTTCTTCAAGCATAGCTTGTTTCCATCTATGACTATCCGGACCCTTCAAAGCTTCGGCTGGAGACTGTGGGTCTGATTTCTTTGTTAAGCTTGCTGCTGTGTTACATTTATAATCTTTCATCCAATTTGGTTTCCTGAGTGGTCTACCCGCTCGCGATTGTCTTTGCTGCGGTTCATCCACATTTCCATCTTCCCTGTCTTCTTCTATATCTTCCCTGTCTTCTTCTATATTTCCATCTTCCCTGTCGTCTACATTTCCATCTTCCCTGTCTTCTTCTATATTTCCATCTTCCCTGTCTTCTTCTCTATTTCCATCTTCCCTGTCTTCTTCTATATTTCCATTCCCCTCCTCGTTATGAGTGCTCTCGTCATCAAAGCTCTCATCGGAACTAGAAATATCGATCTCTGACTCAGTGGCCATTTCTGGTACACCCATGGGATGGTGTTCTACATCGAATGCACGCCATATAGTGTCATTGAGGTTGAGAGACTTTGTGGCCACTTCTTCCCTTGGATGCTTGAAAGGAAATTTGGATTCCTCAAATATTACATCACGGCTTATAAAAACTTTGTCATTCGTTTCATCCCAAAGGCGATATGCTTTTGCGTGTGTGTCATATCCTATGAAGATGCATCCTATGCCTTTGTCCGTGAATTTAGTGGATCTCTGTTTATTTACCGCCCAAGCACGACATCCAAAAACCTTAACGTGTGATAAATTTGGGGGTTTTTTCTTCCAAAGTTCTAATGGAGGCGTTCCTTCATTTGCAACTGTTGGGCATCTATTTCTTACGTAGGCGGCCGTATGTACTGCATCTGCCCAAAATGATGTGGGCATGCCTGATTCTATTAACATACATCTTGCTGTATCAAGAATCGTTTGGTTAGCTCGTTCGGCAACGCCATTCTGTTGTGGTGTTCCTGGGATTGTCAGTTGACGGTCTATGCCCAGTTCCGTTAATTTACTTTGGAAAGATTTCCCAAGGTATTCGCCCCCGTTGTCGCTTCTGAGTGTGACGATCTTCTTTCCTTGAAAATTTTCCACTCTTCGTCTATATTCGTCAAATTTATCTTCTACTTGGTTTTTGCGTTGTAACATATGGACTTCAGTGTACCTTGTATTGTCATCGATGAAGGTTACAAAGTATTTAGAACCCCCTTTGGAAATAGGTGTTATCGGTCCTACGACGTCCGAGTGTATTAAACGTAACGTTTCTGTCTCTCTAGTCAAACTCCGTTTAGGAAAAGGTTTCATTTTTAGTTTACCTTTCATGCAAACCTCGCACTTTTCATCTTGAGGATCTTCGTCAATCTCTATAACTACGGAATCTTTACAAGCTAGTTGTTTAACCGCGGCAATATGCAGGTGACCCAATCGTCTGTGCCATACTTCTTCAGAGGTGGTTTTCGTCTTGGTAACCAATGATTTGACAGTAATAGGACTTATCTCTTCTTTGAAATAATATAGATTCCCTTCTTTCTTTCCTTTGGCAATGATGTCACCTTCCCTTTCAATGATAGCTTCTTGGTTATTGAGTAGAACTTCTAGACCCTTGTCAGTTATCTGAGATGCAGACATGAGGTTGCCTCCTAACTCAGGTACGTATAATGCGTTACGAAAAGTTAATTTCCAGCCTCCACATTCTTTGGCTAATTGGATACGAACATTTCCCTTGCCGGTACATTTTAGATTTCCTCCACCAGCTACTTCGATATCAGTATTATAGCTTTGAAAAGTAACAAATTTCTCACGAGATGACGTCATGTGGTCCGTCGCCCCACTATCCATCACCCAAACGTTATTTACATTTGCATCTCGATTTGTTTCTCTCGTGGCTTTTAGCGCTAAATGGTGAATATGTGCATCGCTTTCTACTTTGACAAGTTCCGTACTGCTTAATTTAGCTATTGATGCTGAGTGCATTTTGCTAGTAGTATTTTCATCACATTTTTTCTTCATTTCTACCTCGTCATATGGGCAATCTCTTGCGATATGCCCAAACTCCAGACATTTATAGCATCGTCGGTTTGAATAATCTGCCGTTGGATTTCTGGATGTATCTCTTCTGGTACCTCCAGGTGCGTCATTTTGTTCCGAGTACCGCCTCGCAGGACCTCCTCGAACCCGGCCTCTGCTAATTCCACGACCTCTACCCTTAGAGAATGCTTGAGTAGCAAGGGCTTTAGTTTCGTTTCGGTAAGAAGAACGTTCCCTTCCATCTTCGTTATCTTTGGAAAATTGCAATCGTCTCTCTTCTTCTATGAGTTTTGCTTTAAGCTTCGTCATGCATAGATCACCTTGGTCGAGTCTCAGACTCCGTGACAAAAACTCAAATTCTGACGGTAGTCCCAAAACGGCAAACCCTGCTATCGCTTTTTCTTCGAACTCAAATCCAGCGTCTTTCACCTTACGATATAGGCCATTACGTCTCGTTAAATAATCACCTATTGATTCATCAAGTTTCTTTGTGTTTACAAAATCCTTCAATAATAATAAACCGTGCCATGTGTCGTATACTGTATGTATACTCTTCAGAGTATTCCATATGGCCTTCGCTGTAGCGCAGTCGGCAATATCGTCCAGACTTTCATCGTTAAGTATCATGTAGAAAATTCCCTTTGCTTTGTGGTCCAACGCTTGTTGCGTTGCCGTAGCTTCATCGGGGAAACCAGGATTAACGGCATTCCAGCAGTTTTTAGTTTCTAACAGTCCCTGGGCTCTCAAAGACCAATAACGATAATTCTTCGAGTTTAATTTCTCCACTTTATACTCGTCTCCCATGGTGAATGTTATTTTATAGAGGTTGTTCTTCAGTAGTTTTGATTCAACGTTCGTCGCGTTAACAACAGTACATATTCGATATCAGTATCTTCACTTAACTGCGGCTCATCAATCGTGCCTTACTAATGTCTTTGTTAAACGTTTGTCCTCTCTGTGTGCAGTATCTTCACTTAACTGCGGCTCATCAACTGTGCCTTACGAATGTCTTTGTTAAAGGTTAGACTCTTCTCTGTGTCGGCTTCCTCGTGGGTGCGTTAGGCCTTGGTCACTTTATTAGGTGGGTTGGAAAAGCATATACATCGCTTACTTTTCTTGTCTGACTTGTCTTAGTGTACACACAGAATAAAAATGCTGTAAAATAAACACTATGGTAATGGCAATAGCGTATGCCATCAAGATGATGTTAATTTAATTGCGCATCCTCCCTGTTTTTAATACCGTCAACAATACTGTTTTCTAAACAGTGGAACTAACAGTTTTAAGTATTAATTGTTCGTGTATTCAGGGTCGTTTGTAGCTTTTAAAATAACCGCTTCAGAGGTTGTTTCAAAGACAGTCTTAACCGTTGAATATATTGTAGGGGCCAATGAAAAAACTAGCACTATATGCTGTTTTATTATCAATAAATCACAGTTACATAAAATGTCTGCTGCTGTAAAACTAACAGTAAAATATGTGGTTTTAAACTCACTAAGCACTGTGGATTAAAACGTGGTTTGCTGTGAAAATAAAAACACATCATGTTGTTTCAAACCGCTTATGGTACACTAAAAAAATAGGGTTGCTGTAAAAATAACAGCTCTTAGAACAGTTATAAATCCCGGAGCTTATTTTGATAAAGACGCTCTTTGCTGTTAAACTAAAAGCACTCAAACCTTTATTAAAAACATTAAGCTCTGTTGGTTAAGATGCAACTTGTCATTTATATAAGACGACTAGCTGTTTTTAACATACTGTCCATTAGGGCAGATTTATACTGGTTGCTGTTATACACTCTTAGAAAAAGCGGTGTGCTTTAACACCTTTAAAAGTAGTTTATATGGGTCCAAATTTGACACCATTACAAGTGTTCATTTACACCCCAGAAAGGGTTTAATAACACTTATTTGAGCAATTAGTGTCAAAGATAAGAATAAAATGGTGCAACAGAGGTTCAGTTTAACACCTTTTTAACTCTTATATAGAACTAAAAGTTAATTTTTACTCCCTTATGAGTGTTGTGCAATTCCTTAAAGGGTGCAGCATAACACCTTTCCGAGTTTAAATAACGCTTTCTTAGTGTCGCATGACACCTTCCTGAGTGGTTGATTTATCAGCAAATAGCGCTATAAGCTTAGCAAGGTTCAACCTTGAGAGAACATAAGAGGACAGTTCTAACAAACAAGGGTAGTTCTCGCATTAATGTGATACTACATAAAAAGTTGGCCACTTGATCGACTTCAAACCCAGCTTGAAACTGCATGGTAAGTTGGTCATTTTCACCGATTTAATAACTTCTGAAAAAGGCAGAAAGTTATAAATTAGTATAAATGCATCGGGTATTAAATTGGTTTTGGAGGCCATAATATCCCAGCAGTAGATACAGACGTATTCGTTAAATTTAATAATCTCTTTTCACGAAGAGTTTTTCGAGCACCAGAAACGCGTTTGACCTAATCTACTCTACCATATTTAAAGAAAAGAAAATCCCTGGAAGTGCGAGAACTTGGAACAGTTTGACACTAACGAGGTTTTTGAAGCGGAAATTTCTCTAACTGTATAACTAAAGTCGACGATTTAGAAGTTAGTGTACGGATTATTTTGAGGGGGCTAACTTTGAAATTTGGGGGCGCTATACCCCCCATAAAAAGCCTAGCGACGCCACTCCAAGAGTGTCGCATAACGCTTTTAAGAATGTCGCCTAACACGTTTTGTACATTTTCGGTCAGTTTTAGAAATAAGTAGGTTGAAATTTTAACGAAGAAGAGATTGCAAAGTTAAAAAAATTGGTTTTAAAATTAGCAATTCACTGACTTTCCAAAATATTTTTATTTTCATATGGGTACTTTCATAATAAACACGGACCTTTTCCAAAAGGCTTAGCATGGTTAGGTAAGATTAGGTTATATGGCTTCAAGGTTTAAATTAAAGCGTTTCAAGGTTAAAATTAAAGTGCTTCAAGGTTTAAAGTGAAGTACTTAATGTTCAAATTATAGTATGCAAAACTTTAATTTACGGTGGATTATACAGTAAAATATAGGTTTAATTTATTCTTAATAGTGTAACTATCTGTGTTTTTAATTAAACACTACTGTATTCTTCCCGGCAGAATACGTTTTTTCGGATAACAGCAACGTTCTATTAATAATAACATATCCTGCACTTCCGTTGGAGAAATAAAAACAAGCTGTTTTTTCCACAGTCGTTAACATAAAAAACAATGTTTTGCTGTAAATTTAAAAATAAGGTAATGTAATTTCAAAAAACAGCGACTACCTGTATATATTAAGGCTTGTTGGAGGTTTTTCTGGATAACAGCATTAAACAATCAAAAACATGGTGAAAACGATTGTTTCTTTGACATTAGTTTCTCAGTGTGTAATTTCTTCTTGTTTACGCGTTAACACAGACGTGCGGGGCCCATAACCTGTTATATTTAGTGGAAGTACATAAAAATCAATCACTTAGTTTATGTAAATTGTGCTTTTAATGACATGAAGTGACATGACCAGAACGCGAGAGAACAACAATGCTGGTAGATTGTAACCACGCGTACATACATATAAAACTAGATGATTTGTACAGATGTCGCCACTGTTTGGCTGTGATAAATAGTCCCGCGAAATTTAAAGTTCTTCTAGGTCGTCTAACAGCCTAACAGGTCCAAGTCTCTTTTGCCTTTGAAGGTCTTCTGACACAGTTCACATTGAAACGGGCGATCAGATGAGTGTCTCACCTTATGCCTTGTTAAAAGTGAATTGCTTTTAAACGCCAAGCCACAGACGTCACATTTAAAAGGCTTCTCAGCATTGTGTGATTGTCTTCCATTCATTAACGGTGATAACTTCCTTTGTTCCTGATTCTCAGTAACTTCTTCCACGTTGTCAGTGTTTTCCTCTGGGGGATGAACCGAATCTGCTTCTTTAGAAGTGCTAGTCTCGTCATCATCGTTCTTAATGATGATTGGCCATTTTAGTAAAAAGTTTGAAGGTGTTTCCAAGTTTTCCACCTCATGCGAGTCCGGCTTCTCAGTTTTTATGAATTTAATTGGGCGAAACATTCCAATAAATGATTGTAACTACATTATGTTCTTATATTTTTATGAAACTGGCATCCAAGAAATCAATCTTTACTCGGTTACAGATAACAACGTCAAGGTTTCAATAGACTTGAAGAACGGCCATGGTGATATATTTCATCGTTGCATGGTCTTGAGTCTGGATTCTTCCGTGTTTTTACCTTAAACACCATAGGAGTTTTTGTCTGTCTTAATGAAAAAAGATTTTACTTACTGAACTTGTGAAATCGCCCTAACTTTGATTTCATTCACGTTCATTCTATGATCTAAAATGTTTTTACAATATATTTACGTACAAATTCTGAGAAATTTGATTTCCAAGTGAAGAGCAACGCTAAAGACACTCCATTCTCCAGGGCCACCGTATATAAGACTGGCTGGTACATGGCCAGGAGATGGTTATCTTGACTACTGGGCTTAACGCAGCACGAGCAGTGCCATCGACCTCTCTTTCTCAAGAGCCTTGGTCTTTCGGGATTTTAAAGAACAAGATGGTCTAGCCCATAATTACACCACATCGTTTACGTTCTCTCGCTGTCCCAACTTCAATAGCTCTTTAAATAAATTTCTCTCTTCGTGGTTCCCCCCCCCCCGACACGAGAGATGAGGGGAAACTTAATTGATAGAAAATTTCTGATCTGTCGGTTCATAGCGCACCCGATCACGCGCTTCACGAGGCAAGCTGCTCGCGCCACGGTCGGTTTAAAAATCGGTCGCGCCAAGCCAAAAATTCAGTTTTTCTAACGGGTTTTTCTTTGGGAAACCGATGAAAACTTATATTTTCATTTCAAAATGTGTAACTATTGCATTCTGTAATGAAAGAAGTATTTCCCCTAACACGGTTGCACGACTTAAGTTCTTTGCTTGAAGTTTACATATTTCAAGTTTTTCGTCAATATCTCACTCCAGAATCAGTAGCAGACGACGCGTTCTTCAAAACTACAAAGATAAATTTGTTATCTATTCTGCCGCGAAGCTACATCTCCTGCCCTCGCATTAGATTTTTACTCCTACTCGAAACTTTGATAGAAAATTTATTGAAGCACCTATAAACTTTATCCTGGCGAACTTAAACTGCGAAGTATCTTCTAATATATGGCTACGAGGCAACGTGAATCACAAGTCGCCAACTCCCTACTTACTTCCGCTCTTCAGTTATTAATACTTCTACTACTATTACAATTCGGGTAAAACTATTAGTCCCATCGATCCCAGGTAGCTAAGAAGAAACCAATAGACCTAAGGGCAAAATAGCCAAAAGCGCGCGTCTGTTTAAAGAAATCACCGTCGCCCGCACCGACTGCTTCTATCTCCTTTTCCTCTCTCCTTAGAATAGCCAGTGCGTAGCGTGAACCCTCCCCTGTTTTCACAGTGGCGTGCTAGGCCTTTTGTGAGGGCTAACCCCCCCCCCCAAATTTCTAACAACCCCCTCAAAATAATCCGTAAACCCTACCAAAATATTGCTCGTAGCCCCCCAAAATTTTACAGCAATATATAAAAAATTATATTCATAGAATCGTTAAGTTTCATCTTTCTAGAGATGAATTTCAAAATCAAAAAGTATTAGTTTGAAGAAAAATAAGAACAAACAAATAAATAGAGAAGACCATTCAACAGATGGAGACATGTAAAAATTTTTCACATTATTTCGAAGGGAATCCCAGTAGTGGCGACTAAAAGCAAACCAAAACTTAAGACAATAAGGCAATTGAAATTCCTTCATCCGAAATTGTTGCATCGTCAATAAAATCGGTTCCGTAAAAGTTTGTATATCTTTAAAATAAGACTAATTTCACGTAGACACAAATTTTCGGATAGTTAAAAAGGTCTACACATATTCCAATGAACTAATTAAGCAAAATCTAATTACTAATTTCTTGAAATAACTTTCAAATAGTTGGCCCAGATTAGCCGAAATTGTACACAAAACCCCCAACTACCATTTTATGTAGTAATCATCCTTTCTATGCACACCTATAAATATAATAATAGGCCTTTGGTATTACATAAGTTTAAAAGGTATGTCCCATAAGTACGACACTACCAATTCTTCGTAATGCTAGAGACTTACAGCTCGAGATAATTCCAGAACCACGCGAGAAATGACTACACTCGGTTTTGCAGAAATTGCAGTCGATCTTCCTATTTAATCATGACTAAGCTTAAAGACTATACTCTCATAACGTGAAAAGTATTTTTATTTTGTTGCAATATAACTTTTACAAAAACAACCCTTACATGAATATCATATCATAATTCCTTTAAACTCAATATCATATTATAATTCCTTTAAACTGAATATCATATTATAATTCCTTTAAACTCAATATCATATTATATGAGCTCATAAATTGTATTGTTTTCAAGTTTTATAATAACACAGCTTGTTTTTATTCAGGTTCCTTTTTAATGACGAAGTCCTCGATTTGTATTCTCAATCGTGGATATGAAAAAACACCATATTCGGCAAGTTGCTTCGGAGATAACCTTTCCAATGCAACATGGCAAGCTCGCAATTTGAAGTTTTGGAGGGAACATCTCGTACCTTTATGTTGAAAAAAATCGTATTCATTTGCAAAAGCTGTTTTGCAAATGAAGCACTCGTAAATGACAGGTTTCACATCAGTGCTTGAACAGTTTTCATATCTTCGCGAAGTTTCGAAATATTTGTCATACAAATGATTAGATTCTTCGTGTGCACGACGGGATGTTTCGGATGGGAAACACAAATGACATTTAGAACACTTGAAAGATTTAGCACGGCAATGTAACAATTTATGTCTTTTTAAATATGAGCCAGATTTGAAGGACGAATCGCATTCCCTACATTTGAACTGTCTCTCATCAGTATGCACAATTTTTAAGTGTTTCTTTAACTTGTAAGGGGTTTTGAAGGTTTTGCCACACTGTTCACAAGAAAAGGGCCTTTCGTTCTGATGAACATAAATCTTGTGACGATTTAAATTGCTTTTCTTTTTAAATTTAGCGTCACATAAGTCGCAATGAAATGATTTATCCTCCAAGTGTCTTCTCTTGTGCAAATTTAGGCTCGATCCGATTTTGAAAGATTTATCACACTTTTCGCATCTAAATGGTTGCTCCGAAGAATGAAGAACCTTATGATTTTTTAAATCCCGCAATCTTTTAAAGGTTTTATCGCATTCAGAACATTTGTGGAGTTTCAAGTCAAGGTCATATTGTGATTTGTAACTAGTGTTACACAAATCATATTTGGACATGTGAGTGAGTTGATGTTCTGTCAAAATACATTTTCTTTTGAAGGCCATATGACACACTTGACATTTAAATGGACGTTCGGATGAGTGTGTGAGTTTATGTTGTGCCAAGTCCCTTTTGCCTTTGAAGGCCTTCTGACACACTTGACATTTAAATGGGCGTTCGGACGAGTGCGTGAGTTTATGCCGTGTCAAGTCACTTTTGACTTTGAAGGTCTTCTGACATAGTTCACATTGAAACGGACGATCAAATGAGTGTCTAAGCTTATGCTTTGTTAAAAGTGAATTATGATTAAACGACAAGCCACAGACGTCACATTTAAACGGCTTCTTAGCATTGCGCGTTTGCCTTCCATTCATTAATGGGGATAACGTCCTTTGTTCCTGATTCTCCGTAACTTCATCCACATTGTCAGTGTTTTCCGCTGGGGGATGAACCGAATCTGCTTCTTTAGAAGTGGTAATATCGTCATCATCGTTCTTAATGATGATTGGCCATTTCACTAAAACGTTTGAAGGCGTTTCCGAATTTTCCACCTCATCCGAGTCCGGCTTCTCAGTCTTTATGAATTTAATTGGGCGAAACATATTCTACTAAATGATATTAATTAATTTATATTTTTTATCTCTATGAAGATGACACCGAAATAAAATTACGCTCCAGTCGGTTACAACTTACAAATTGTCGGTTTCAAAAGGCATACACAGAGGCCGTGGCGATATATTTCATCATTGGTCTTGAGATATAATTCTTCAATGTAAGCTTTCGCTCGCTTATTAAAATGGGTTGTAAATTTTTGTTTGACTTAATAAGAGACGATTTACTTATGGAACTTCTGAAAATATATTAATTAAATTAGATTAAATAAGCATTCATTCAATAATCTGAAAATGGTCAACATTATAGATACGTACAAACACTGCGTAAATCTATTGAAAGGTGTTGCCGCAAAGTAACGGTGACGTTACTCATATTCTACCCAGAAAACTGTGTACCTCTCGCTTGGGAAATGGGCATTGGCACTAAGGTAAGAAAGAAAAAGGTAAGAGTTAAAATGTTTCACAAATTCCGAAAAAAAGGTTGAATTGAAATTAATACTGGAGGTATGTGGGCCTCAATGATTCCTGGTTCAGTGCATGGAGTAAATTAACTTTTAAATAAATCATAAATACAGGAAGAAGATGTAAATAAATCATAAACACAGGAAGGATATTTTCAAATAAATGCGTGAGCAAGGCATTTATCACGTGTTTCCCTGTTTTGCTCTAACCCCTGCGAGGTCAAAAATCGAAAGCTTCACGCAGTTTCAACCAGGAAGAGAAAAGTATCTAGCGAGGGGTTTCGCTACATACGAGTACCTGCATTTACAGTACTACATACGCGCGAATTTTTAAAATATAAATTTTATTTGTATAACACGAATTACATAACGTAAACGGAATATTCCAGGAACAGTCGACAATTATCATGAAACAATTCAGAAAATGTTTAATAATAATCCCTATTCTATTGACTATGGTATGTAAATTTACTGAGCTTAAATGATAATTTTGGAGTACTCAGCTTGGCGGGTGCACTAGATTTAAGATGTTACACACTATTTTGCGTAAAATATGTACAGTCTGAAGTCCGAACCAGCGTGGGAAATAAGGCGGTATGGCACAGGGCAAATGACCAGTTTAAAAATTAAATCGGAGTGGGGGTCAGTGGTCCACGAGACTACTAAGAAAATTCAAAGGTATAACCAGAGTCCAGACATTAACTCAACTATTATAATTATTGGTCCCGTGGATCACTGTCCCCCTCTCCGGTTTAATTTTTAAACTGGTCCAGGCAATTTTTAAACTGGTCATTTGCCCTGTGCCACCGCCTTATTTCCCATGCTGATAGGGACTATGGAATTCGGGCTTACCTCCACACCCAGCTATACAGAGTTCGTACAAGGACCCAGGAATCCCGGACCTTTTCCCCGAACTTGGTACCTAAGATCTGAAATGTGGTCTGCTTTTATTCGGCGTTAGAAATACTAGGGAATAGTTTTTTGTCCTGTTCTAAAAAATCGTCAGATTCGTCTCAAATAAGTTATCCTTTATAACAAGGGCAAAAATCATTTTGCAATACTCCGTGTGGTTCCAAGACCTGTGCTAAAGATTGTACAGCACCCAACAACGATCTAAGGTTATACAGTATTTCGCATACACTTTAAAGTTAGGAAGAGTGCCACATAAACTTCAGATATGCCTGCCCAATTCAATATTCGTTGGATACAGTGACCACGACACTTTAAGGTGCCATTTCTAATATAGCTAAATTGTTACACTTTCCGTAAATCGTAGAAAATAAAAACAATCATAAATAATCCCATGCAGTAAAAAATTTCGTTTACCACAAAAGCTAAATCCATCAGGTTACTGATCTATTGAAGGCGTTCCCGATGTCCATGGAATTTCGAAAGTAACATCACCGCGACTAACCGCCTCCTAGAGAGGGAAGGCTTTGTATACATGTAAATATTTACCGGTTCTGAAGTCGTAAAACTGAAGGAAGTTAGAGACAATATATACTCATACGTGAAAATCAAACAATGCGAAATTCTGCATTTATACCACGAGTTTAATATTGATTCCACACTTCTACAAACACTTATAAGATACGTTGCACAATTCCTTTTCGAACCCTAGCTTTATGCTTAACTTGATAACCGTCCTCTTGCCACGATTTTTGACCGATCAAAGCTGTCGCTTTTACCAGTCCCCTTTACGATTGCATTATCCATGGAATCGCGTGCACTGCCTATTCGTGTGCATCCCACTAAATAACTAACAAACTAAATAACTAAGTATGGCATTTCATAACCATAGTAAACAGAGTAACAATGTGCAATTTTTTCTCTGGGGGTTTTAAACATAGTTTAATTTCATTCTGATCGTTGACATAAACCTCTTTTATCTTTTAAGATTACTTCCACCTTGATGCTAATTCTCCAATACGTTTATTCAAATGACGAATTACTTTCTGACGCTTCAAGTGATATTTCGGAACTGTGTTTAGATCGCGATGTTCAAATTGAATGTGAGAAACGAGGAAAGGCAATTTACAAGAACTTCGCGACTGCTACAAGATACGACTTTTCAAGATCTCGTGCACAAGCGCTAAAAGATACCGGAGATTGCAAATTGGTTCAAATTTACGCTTACAATCGCCATAGCGCTAATAATCCACCTCCAAGACTCGTTAAAAGCATGATTCAGACACTACCAGCCATCATTAAAAATATTTTGAACAGTCATGATTCAGGGAAAAGTATATGAAATTTACAAAAGAAAAATTTTATTTTGCTTAGAAACACTTTTTATCAAAATCAACTACCCAGGAATGTATCGATATTTATATAAGCACAAGGTAATAGTGAACTAACATTAATGATGTCATTATTACCTTATGATTTGTGATATCAGGAATACATAAGATTTCTTCCTCCCGCGACCCATGAGCGCCGAACCCAAATGTAAACAATTTCTCTTTGCCTGTTGTGAACGAGTAAACTTGAGGTCGACGGTGGTCCTGCATATGTCAATAGCCAATGAAACGCGAGGAAGATGGAGCTGGCGGTTTTTCAAAGTTTTAAGCCCTTCCCCTTACCTTCAATCAGATGTTAGTAGGGGGTCTATGGCCTCTTAAAGATTCCAAGTGGAAAATAATCTATGTATTCCTGGTATCACTAATATTTAAACCTGCCATTTCTTCACAGTTAAATTATGCGAAAAGGTTAAACTCATGTTGCAAGAATGGAAACCGAGAATAAGTATCGAAAATGCTAACACGCTCTCCGAAGCCGACGTTCACGACGCCAATAAAATGGGTAAAAAACCTTAAAAACTTATCTGTAATTAACTTGTTTACTATTTTACGACATCGTTAAGGCAAGAGCTTCAAAGAGAGGTATTCCACTCTTTTAGATGATATGTCCATTGGCATACCTGTCCACCATCGCTTGGGCTCAGCTCAGCTCACGTTACTTTATAGAAATTGACAACGAGCTCACCTCAAGCTCAAAATTGAAACAATGTTTCCTTAGAGCTCAATGTGAGCTCAAGCTCAGTTAGTTTTTATAAATGAGCTCGCCTCGGGCTCGGGTTCATTCGCATAATTTTGATGGGCTAAGCTCGAGCTCAAACTCTCTCTAATATCTTTCGCGGGCTGAGCTCGGGCTCAAAATCGATAGAATTTAAGGCTCACCTCGAGCTCGGGCTCATTCAATTTAGTAAGCTCAAGCTCGAGCTTGGTCTCATATTGCCGGAGAATATTTCTTCCAAACAGTGTAGATGTTGAAATAAATTATTTTGCAGCTATTTTTACGCGATAAATGCAAAACTACAATACATATTTACTATCCAAATGACTTGCACTACATTTGTATTAAAAAAAATTCAAAACTTCATCTACCAATGAGTTACGCTAGTTTCTGTTGGCACTGAATGCGGCGCTGAGCCAAGCTGAGCGCAGTCTCAAAATAGTGAGCGCCCTTTCAACATGAGCGGTCTCATAGTTTTCAGTTGGCCTCGCTCGAGCTCAGGAAAGCCAAAACATTTGTAAGAGAGCTCAGCGCAAGCTCTCGTTGATTTTACAGTTGAACCTGGGCTCAGCTCAAGGCTCACTTTGTTTGTGACGTATTGTGAGCCCGGGCTCAAGCTCAGAGAACTTTTTCATAAACCTTCGGGCTCGGCTCGGGCTCGTGACTTTATCAATTATTTCGAAGAGCCTCGCTCAATTCGCGCTCGGGCTCGCTAAATTGAGGTGAGCGCGGACAGCTATGTCCATTGGTGACTTAAAAATCGGATATACGGACGGAAATTGGACCGAAATAACAGCTCGCCATTTTGTAAAGGGCTTGCTGGGCCTTAGAAGTATGAAGTTTACGTTATCTTTGATGTCATTTTAATAATTTGAAACGCGTCGCATTTTAGGACCTCCAATGTTAAGCCATCGAATCAATCCAATTTTGCGATTTTATAAACATTGCGACAGCAGACTCATGGTATGAACGTAACGTTATAATATAGTTTTTCATGACATTGGCAATATTTTAATGTTAATTATTCACTAAATAGCTTAAGGAATACCGCCCAAAAGAGTATTTTCGATTTGCTAATGGACCCATTGTAAACTTGACACTCGAAAGCATTTCAAAACGCCTTGGATTTATCATTTCATTAAGTAATTATAAATCATTGTCAAGAATGTATACATAGTAGCAGGTGAGTTACGAATGCGCATCTTGCCATAAAACCTAGCTCAATATGATGAAACGTTTTTTGGGTGGGGTATAACACGTACGCCATTTTGCTTACGTGATAATATGAAAGGTTCCTGATTGGCTATCATTTTAAATTGAAAGAAAGAAGCAAATACGAAGGAGATCTCCACCCCCTGTGCATTTTTTCATATGAAACGTTTCAGCCATACTGGTCATTACTGAGTGCTACCGGAGGGGATAATAAAAAAAAGATGACAATCTGTTTCCTCTTAATACTTTAGTCACTTGACATGATTCTTCCCAGGCTCACACCCCCATTTTGTTTACTCTGCTGCTCATCAAACTTCAGATGGGTATATAACTTTCGCACCGTGAATTCTATAACTGTTTGGTATTTACTAAATCCTCAGCAATCAACCCTCAAACCTTGATTGTCTTGACGTGGGACAAAAATCCACAAGCGCATGAATGCGACTTGGCAAATAGTTAAGCGCTAATAGAGTAAAGATGAGGGAACTATTTACAACGTATGTGATTCGGTTTAGTAACCTGCCTCCAAATATTAATTCTGATGTTGGGAAGTATCGTGTTACAATTACCCCGCTTTGTGGTACACTTCTCTCGAAGAGAAGTATTATATATTTCTGGTGCTACTATTTATACATTCTCGTAATTACGACTTAATGAAAGATCTTAATTTATTTGGAGATGTTTGAATTGCAGCTGATGGCATGGACATGTTTACCATTTGCGCCCACGAGGTTGCTTTTTATGGTAAATCTGTATTTTGCAATTTTTTAAGCGAAAGCGACTTGAAAGTGTTTGAGTATTTGGACGACTTAATTCATTATCACAATGATGGTTACGCGAGGGAGAGAAATTATAAACAAGCTTGTCCTGTTGTACAAGACATCCTGCATACCTTCAGGTTCGTTGAAGTTTTCATGTTATATATAATGGACCCTATTCAAAAGAGGGAGGAGATCGCGGTATCGTCCGCTTGACTTTGGGTTACGATGGAACATCTGGCATGTGGATCCAAAGTGGCTGTCCACCTAAAGTTCTTTGGTTTGAAGCCATATCTGACGTCATTGGATCCACACATAGTACGTTCCGAATTAAGGAAACCAGGTGGTCAAAACACCAGGCTCTTGAAAAGGTTCTATTGGTGCTCTACTATTACAGGTGGCTTGGATTGCCCCCATATTGGCTAAGGTATAACGACCCAGATAGCTTAGGTTTTATATGAGTTATTGCATATTCATAAGATGTATTCCATAACTTTGCCAATGGTTACTGAGAGCTTGTCATGAAGTGACGTAAGTGAAACGTCATAGATTCTCGAAGAAAGCAACGCCTGGTAAGACGCTGTCAAAGCCTTAAAACAGTCTAGTTAGGAAGATGGACTGCAAAATTAACCGAGTGTAGTCAATTCTCGCTTAAGTCGTTCTCGAACTAGCTCTCAATAAGTCTCTAGCATTACGAAGTATAGGAATGTCATACTTATGAAACATATCTTATAAACTTATGATTGTTCCAATCACAATCGCTGCTTTTACTGTTCATAATTTTTGCACAAATATGTACTGAGGAATATACAGGATAAAATCGAGAAATCAGATCAGTCATTTATATTTCTAGCTTTGTTATACTAGTTCTGGCAGCCATATTGAAGGATTTCTGCTTTTCCCCCGCATTCAACCCACCAGTATGGCCGTGTAAATTATTTCAGGAATTTAACCACCTCCCCAACCCAAAGCTCTCTGTAGGTCTGACATTTACCAAACAAATTATTTTACCGTCAGTGATACAGCGGCAACATTTTGCTACAAACAACTATTAATTTGATCTGTTGTACATTGTATAGCATCAAGCGTTCAAGTATAAAAGTATTGTAATTAACTCTAATAGGACAAAAATAACCTTACCGGAGAATCCTAAAGCAGTCCTGATGTTTAGTCACGGTCGTTCCTTCAAGAAAGTCTGTTCCATTTTCAACTTAATGAAGGATGCTGCAGCACCATTGGCGTCAAATTATTGCTCCAGACAACGTGAGACGTACAAATCCAGCAGCATTAGTCCATTTAACGCCAATTTAGTCCTGGCACTTTACAAGTGTCGCGTAAACGATTCAGCTTCTTATAAAGTGGAAACCAAGTTGAATGGGCAACCTATTAGGGTTAAAGGCTGCCACTCCTCCATTTGTGACTTCAATACTTTTCAAGAATCGTTTCGCGATGACGTAGTTAATTGTGATTTGGATTTTATTTGTAAACGAACCGCGGGCGAAGACTAAATGGCTATTTGATTAAAATTCATTTGTGTATACTTATATAAATTGCCTCAACTTTATTCGTCACTCGCCCATGTGCGGCTCACCCTAAGTTACCGCAGGAAAGTAGCAGACAGCTTCGTTAGAATCGTTACTCAGGAGCATAGCCCACTCGATCACGCGCGTCACGACGCAAGCTGCTCGCGCGAGCAGCTTGCGTCGTGACGCGCGTGATCGAGTGGGCTATGTCAGGAGTCACTGTCAGCCTTCCTTCATCCTCCTCCCACTTCAATCTACTCACGTATTAGAGCTTATGGTATTAGAAATAAGACATCTCATCCATGAAAAATTTCTCTACAATTCAATCTCGCGCTAAATTTGAAAATCATGGAAATTTTACATTTTTAACTTTTTCTGAAACGGGGCTCTTGAGGTTAATCACTTTAGAATGGAAACTGTTCGATCAGGGTGGCTGTTTTAAGAAAATATATCATCTCTTTTAAAAGTGAAAATTATTATAAAATTAACATATTCCTTGGTCTCGGCATAGCCTCCTGGATCACGCTGCTCGCGCTATAGAAGCCCGTCCAAAGAATTACTTTCATATGTTAAAAGCGCGTATCCGATCGTGGATTTTCACTAGAAAAATCAAAGCCGTCAGCTTTTAACATGGCACTTGATAACTTAGAAAAAACCCTAATAAAACCAGTTTTAAGTTAATAATTTTGCTATATTCCGAGTCGCTTAAAGAATATATTGTCTTTCATAACGTGAAAAGTATTTTTATTTTGTTGAAATGAAAGGTTTACAAAAACATTACCCTTAAATTCTCAAAGTAATATCATATTATATGAGCTCATAAATTGTTATATTTCCATGTTTTATAATAACACAGCTTGTGTTTATTCAGGTTCCTTTTTAATGACGAAGTTCTCGATCTGGATTCTCAATGGTGGATATGAAAAAACACCATATTCGGCGAGTTGCTTCGGAGATAACCTTTCCAATACAACATGGCAAGCTCGCAGTTTCAAGTTTTGGAGGGAACATCTCGTTCCTTTATGTTGAAACAAATCGTATTCATTTGCAACGCGGTTTTGCAAATGTAGCACTCGTAAATGACAGGTTTCACATCAGTGCTTGAAAAGTTTTCATACCTTCGCGAAGTTTCGAAGTATTTGTCATACAAATGATTAGATTCTTCGTGTGCACGACGGG
Source organism: Phalangium opilio (assembly GCF_054372755.1). Lineage (NCBI taxonomy): Eukaryota > Metazoa > Arthropoda > Arachnida > Opiliones > Phalangiidae > Phalangium > Phalangium opilio. The sequence continues at coordinate 11,214,543 of NW_028324217.1, read as the reverse complement.
ATGTTTCGGATGGAAAACACAAATGACATTTAGAACACTTGAAAGATTTAGCACGGCAATGTAACAATTTATGTTTCTTCAAATACGAGCCAGATTTGAAGGCCGAACCGCATTCCGTGCATTTGAACGGTCTTTCATCAGTATGCACAATTTTGAAGTGGCGATTTAACTTGTAAGGGGTTTTAAAGGATTTGCCACACTGTTCACAAGAAAAGGGCCTTTCGTTCTGGTGAACACAAATCTTGTGACGATTTAAATTTCTTTTGTTTTTAAATTTAGCGTCACATATGTCGCATTGAAATGATTTATCCTCCAAGTGTCTAATCTTGTGCAAATTTAGGCTTTTGGACATGTGAGTGAGTGTATGGTCTCTCAAAGCAGATTTCCATTTGAAGGCCATATGACACAATTGACATTTAAATGGACGTTTGGAGGAGTGTATGAGTTTATGTTGTGCCAAGTCACTTTTGCCTTTGAAGGCCTTCTGACACATTTCACATTTAAATCGACGTTCGGACGAGTGCGTGAGTTGATGAACTGTCAAATTTTTTTTCCATTTGAAGGTCATCTGGCACACTTGACATTTAAATGGACGATCAGATGAGTGTCTAACCTTATGTTTTGTTAAAAGTGAATTTCTATTAAACGACAAGCCACAAACGTCACATTTAAAAGGCTTCTCAGCATTGTGTGTTTGTCTTTCATTCATTAAAGGGGATAACTTCCTTTGTTCCTGATTCTTCGTAACTTCTTCTGCATTGTCAGTGTTTTCCGCTGGGGGATGAACCGAATCTGCTTCTTTAGAAGTGCTAGTCTCGTCGTCATCGTTCTTAATGATGATTGGCCATTTTAGTAAAAAGTTTGAAGGTGTTTCCAAATTTTCCACCTCATCCGAGTCCGGCTTCTCAGTTTTTATGAATTTAATTGGGCGAAACATTCCAATAAATGATCGTAACTACTTAATTTTTATGAAGCTGGCATCCAAGAACTTAGTCTCTCCTAGGTAACAGCTTACAACGTCAAGGTTTCAAAAGGCTTGAAGAACGGCCATACTGATATATTTCATCGTTGGTCTTGAGACTGAATTCATCCACATAAGAAGTATCTTGCTTTTTTAAACACTTTTGTCTGTTTTAATGAAAAAAGATTTTACTTACTGAACTTGTGAAATCGCACTAACTTTGATTTCATTCACATTCATTCGATGATGAAGTTAACTGTGATATGGCAGTTATTTGTAAACGAACCACGGGCGAAGGTTAAATGGCTGTTTGATTAAAGTTAATTTGTGTACTTTAATAAATTGTCTTAACTTTATTAGTTACGTGCCCAAATGGCTCAAAATTCTAACGCTAAAATTACCATTTACCAACAAAGGGCGCCAATACGCCGCATTGAATACGGATTCCACATACCGAAAATCGTAGCAGACAGCTTCGTTACTCAGAACACAGCTGACTCGATCACGCTTTTGACTTCAAGCGCTATAGAAGCAAGTCCATCGTCTAATCGGCCTCAAAACGGGTATCACCAGGGGCGGAAATAATTTAAATTTCTTATTGGACATGGGTCTAGTGACACCCCTGTTTGACTGGAAAATTTATAGGACATTTGACTCATGTGTAGCAGTTTTTTAAATGTTAATGTTTTTGTTAGGATTTCTTGTCGCCGATGTAAAAAATGCACAATAATGTAAAGCCAAATATTGGTCTCAGAAATAAGAAAAAAATCCACAAGGAAAGGTGTGCCTTAGATTTATAATTAGCAAACCATCCTCGAAAACTTTGGGAACTACTGGCCTAAAGAAATTCTAAAAATTACTAAAAGATAAATGCAACAAACATAAATCTTTAAAAACTTTTTCTTATTTCACGGAATTAGGCCTAAATGAAAGTGATGCATTCGTTTTTGACCATGCATCTAGAAGCTTTTATTAATTGTGAATCGTATGTTTTTCAATGTCTTGCGAACGCCTCTTAACTTAATATATAAAATTGGTTTTGAATTTATATTAATTCAAGGCTACATTGCATCTAAGCCTCCGTAATCATTACTCCACGGAAGGAGATTGTTTACATCCAAGATGGCATGAGTCTGCGACACAGCTATTCGACGTCAGCAACGTCATCAAAACGTAGTTTAAGTGAGCCAATAAGATAATTTAAACTTTTCGTTACGTGTTGGCAGGAGGGGCTCTATACTGGGCTGAGTCGGACTGAAGACTAATCGTTCTCCATTCCTACTTCTAAAATAAAATCCATCCCTGGTTATATGTAACGATATTAACTTTCTTCGTATTTGCATACCGTCTCATATTTTCATGAGATTCAGACAAATCGTTTTTCTTAATTAAAATAACGCATCAGGCGTTGTCATTAAATGTAAAATAAATTCCAATTTTTGCTAACATACATAAAGTAATGAAATTTTTACATGGTGTAATACCAAAAGCACATAGATTACAACACTATGTGATTTTGGTAATACCATTCTCTCGATTCATTTGAGAAATGATACCGTCGCAAGCCGAGTCGCAAGCGCATTTCAATAAAATATCAAGTTTCCAGTTGTTATTATTTTCGAAATTTAAATAATTGTTGGGTAAGCTATTTTTGCATTAGTTGTAAAGATCATAAAACGTGTTGGTTAAAGGTTGTTGATTTTAGTAAACAAGAACATTAAGAACGGTATCGATTAACTTGTTAAATATAAGAATTCATTGAATTATTGTCCATCAATAAGAGATGTTCAGCGTCAAGGTCTCGATTTTCTACGTTCTTTTGGCGATGACGATCATCGTCCAGGAAAGCTTTAAGTAGAAATTTTTATTGAATTTTTTACTCCTTACGATATGACAGACCAACTTCAAAAAACATAATTAATACCTTTTTTCCAGGAAAAGAAATTGACATATTTTATGAATTTAAGAGAAATATTAGTCCGTGTTTTTGGTTTTTCAGCTGGTCAATGTCCAGAGCTCATTGTACATTGCGGAAATGTTTGTCCCGGTTCTCCTTGCGACAATTGTCCCGAAGGTACCACTTGTTGCCAAACGGTCACAAACAGTTGCAGTTGCGAAACTTTGAAATGTATTTAAAGTAAAGAATGTTTCAAAAGTCGTTAAATTTGTAGTGACTCTTCAAAATAACAATGTCGATTTCTCAATAAATTCAAAGTTACAAATATGAATTTTTACTTCCAACTGCAAATGGGAATTGTTTATTTACTTTAAACTAATTCGGGATAAAAAATACAAGAAAAAAAGCCGGAGGAAGAGCTTAAGTTTTTGACATCAAATGCCATAAACACAACGTTAGATCAGGAGTTATGAACTCATGGTTAGATCAAATTACGGAAAGGCTTGGTTTCAACGTTACTGCTATTGAAAATTTAACCATAGTACCCCGGTTTTAGGTTGGGCATAAGCACCTTCGCTACAACAATATAATTAACTCAATGATGCACAACAATGAAAAGCATTCTGATATTTTCAGGCGGCTACGAATGGACCCAGACTATAAAAGTCCATAAGATGTATTCCATAAGTTTGTCGCCGGTTACCGAGAGCTTGTTATGAAGTGACGTAATGCGCCGCCTGGTGAGGCATTGTCTCAAACTAAACAGGAAAATGGACTGCAAAATTGAGCGTAGTCAATTCTCTCTTGTCGTTCTCGAACTAGCTCTCAGTAAGTCTCTAGCATTACGAAGTATATTAAGTGTCATACTTATGGAACATATCTTATAAACTTATGCAACTGTGGTACTCCAGAATCAAACTTCCCTCCTACAAGCGTGAACATTTGAGACATTAGTGACGTCATAATACTTGCAAATCATTGTAAAACTAAGTAGACGACGGGCTTGACGTCATTGAATATTGGTATCGATTTGTTAGAGTAAAATATAACTGGATATGATCTGACTTCGTTTTAGCATAAGTACAATAGAAATTATTGTATTTATTATTTTAGCGTAAGTGCAAAGTTTTATTCCAAATGCAGACTTACTAGTTTATGCGAGACAAAGAAGAAGAAAATCAAAATGGTATTGAACTATTTTTCATAACGGGGTCCAAAAATGTTTTGATACGGTGCTTTTGAAAACACTCATATTGTAACTTTAAAATTTGTCGCAAAAAATTGATTATGTTAAGTTTATTTTTGTTGCACATTATTTTGAATTTGTTTTTATAATTTATTTCCGGTCACTTTATTTTACGAACTTGTATTAAGATACCTGTGCTGCGCGTCGTTTGCGAAACAGTACAATTGTTCAATTGACAGCTGTTTTAGGTTAGATTGTCATCGAAATTGTTTCGGAACTTGATCCATTTTGGAAAAAAAAATGTAGCTAAGGTTATAAGCTGCAAATTATGTTAGTTAATTTATGAACGTTTGGTGTACTATTTTAACTTTGATTCGTCTAATTTTTACTCGGGATCGGTAGATCTTTATTTGTTAGTAACTGTTGCCATATACAACAGTAATTGTGGGCCTACCCTATGGGTGAGGTATTTTTTAAACATAAAGTCATGCCTTAAAAGAACGGCCTTTTCCTAAATATAAAACGAAAAATATTAGAAGTAAATGATCTCTTATTACAGAATAAATAGCATTTAATTAGTCTTTAAAACGAGGACTACTGCGACATCCGCCATTGGTTAAGTGCCGTCTGCTAAACCGAACCACTTACCCTTACGGAATTGGTTGAATTCTCACAGGCTGAGAGAGGCAAGGGGAGACGCCACTTAACCAATGGTGGCGCAGTGGTCCTCGTTTTTAAGACTAATTAAATGCTAATTATTTTGTAATAAGACATCGTGTATACTTTTGCTTAATATTTTTCTTTTATATTTAGAAAAAGGACGTTCATTTAAAGGATAACGTTATGTTAGATAACCCTTTGCTTTAAGTCTCGAATAAGTTCAAGAACTAACCTGTTCAATGCGGCTCTATAAGCTTTGATCTGTTTAGGTAACAGAAACAATTTGGCATCATCCAAGACTACAAGTTTTCATGACATGAGAAGTATTTTTATTTGATCCAATGCATAGGCCTAGTATACAAAAACCTTACTCATAAGTTTTGAGATTTTGTAATAACATAGCTTGTGTTTATTCAGGTTCCTTTTTAATGACGAAGTCCTTGATCTGGATTCTCAATAGTGGATTTGAAAAAACACCATATTCGGCGAGTTGCTTCGGAGATAACCTTTCCAATACAACATAGGAAGCTCGTAATTTGAAGTTTTGGAGAGAACATCGCACAGCTTTATGTTGAAACAAATCGTATTCATTTGCAAAAGCGGTTTTGCAAATGTAGCACTCGTAAATGAAAGGTTTCACATCCGTGCTTGAACAGTTTTCATATCTTCGCGACGTTTCGAAATATTTGTCATACAAATGATTAGATGTTGTTAAATCCCCAAATTATTTACTTATTATTTACTTAGTTTAAATGATAAATAGATCTTAACTTTACTTTAAATATCAAAACACTTAAAAATCCGGTATACTTCAAATTATGTACTTCTGTTAGCATAAGTTTTACAAGCGCCAAATATCTCTTTACATAGCGAATAATACCGTGAATTCTTAACCCTTTTTTTAACAATGGGCACTCGCGAACTCTCTGCGTTGGGGTTTTTTAAAAAAAGAAGAGATCCCGCGCTCTGAGTTCGAGAACCTTTAACCTAGGTAGCAACTATTTTGGCGCGCAAAATATTTATCTTGTAAATTTCATTCCCCCTTTGTTAGACCAAAAAGTATAAAAGGGACCTCGCGCCCCAAAATATAATCAGATTGAAACGAGCTCTTAGCCTTCTCTCTCATCGACTCGCACTTGGTCGTAACCCGTTTTTTTGGGCAGTTTTTGCGCCACGAAATACTTTAACAAATTTCTGGCCTAACTCTGACCCTTAAAATCGACTGACCGCTAAATCGCAAGGACTTTTTAGATAGTAATTTTTTACCCCTTTTGAAACTATAACTTTTTTCGTATCAACCAGTCTTTTTTTGCCAATAAACAAAAACTTTGTTTTTTTCTCGTTACTAAACTTCAGTCGTTTTACTTTAACTTAAACGCGGGTACTAGTTATCGAATCAGACCTACAAAACCTTTAGATATTCAGTACGCGCTGCCACAGATGTCTCGTGTGCACGACGGGATGTTTCGGAAGGGAAACACAGATGACATTTAGAACACTTGAAAGATTTAGCACGGCAGTGTAACAATTTATGTCTTTTCAGATGTGTGCCACATTTGAAGGCTGAACCGCATTGCGTACATTTGAAAGGCCTTTCATCAGTATGCACCCTTTCTGACCCTTTTGATGTGTCGCTTTGACGTGTAAGGGGTTTTGAAGGCTTTGCCACACTGTTCACAAGAAAAAGGCCTTACGTTCTGGTGAACATAAATCTTGTGACGATTTGAACTACTTTTGGTTTCAAATTTAGCGTCACATAAGTCGCATTGATATGGTTTAGTAGCGATGGTTTGGAAAGAATGTTCGCAATTGAATGGTTTATCTTCAAAGTGTCTTCTCTTGTGCAAATTTAGACTCGATCTCATTTTGAAAGATTTATCACACTTTTCGCATCTAAATTTTCGCTCTGAAGAATGATGAGCCTTATGAGCATTTAGTGCCCGCAATCTTTTAAAAGTTTTATCGCATTCAGAACATTTGTGAAGTTTCAAGTCAAGGTCTTATTGTGATTTGTAACTAGAGTTACACAACATGGGAGAGAGTTGATGTTCTGTCAAAACACACTTCCTTTTGGAGGCCATAGGACACAATTGACATTTAAATGGGCGTTCCAACGTGTGTGTGAGTTGATGACTTGTCAAATTAATTTTTGATTTGAAGGCCTTTCGACACACTTGGAATTTAAATGGCGTTCGGACGAGTGTGTGAGTTGATGCGCTGTCAAACTTTCTTTCCATTTGAAGGTCATATGACACACTTGACATTTAAATTTACGCTTGGACGAGTGTAGGAGTTGATGTCGTGACAAGCCCTTTTTGCCTTTGAAGGCCTTCTGACACACTTGGCATTTAAATGGGCGTTCGGACGAGTGTGTGAGTTAATGAGCTGTCAAACTAACGTTCCATTTGAAGGTCATATGACACACTTGACATTTAAATGGACGTTCGGACGAGTGTGTGAGTTGATGCGCTAGCAAACTATCTTTCCATTTGAAGGTCATATGACACACTCTACATTTAAATGGGCGTTCCAAAGTGTGTGTGAGTTGATGACTTGTCAAATTACTTTTTGATTTGAAGGCCTTTTGGCACACTTGGCATTTAAATTTACGTTTGGACGAGTGTAGGAGTTGATGACTTGTCAAATTATTTTTTGATTTGAAGGCCTTTTGACACACTTGGCATTTAAATTTACGTTTGGACGAGTGTAGGAGTTGATGACTTGTCAAATTACTTTTTGATTTGAAGGCCTTTTGACACACTTGGCATTTAAATTTACGTTTGGACGAGTGTAGGAGTTGATGACTTGTCAAATTACTTTTTGATTTGAAGGCCTTCTGACACAGTTCACATTGAAACGGACGATCAGACGAGTGTCTAACCTTATGCTTTGTTAAAAGTTTCTTAATATTAAACGACAAGCCACAGACATCACATTTAAAAGGCTTCTTAGCATCGTGTGTTTGTCTTTCTTGCATTAATGGGGATAACTTCCTTTGTTCCTGATTCTCAGTAACTTCTTCCACATTGTCAGTGTTTTCCGCTGGGGGATGAACCGAATCTTCTTCTTTAGAAGTGCTAGTCTCGTCATCATCGTTCTTAATGATGATTGGACATTTCACTAAAACGTTTGAAGGTGTTTCCAAATTTTCCACCTCATCCGAGTCCGGCTTCTCAGCTTTTATGAATTTAATTGGGCGAAACATTCCAATAAATGATCGTAATAACTTTATGTTCTTATATATTTTTATGAAGCTGGTATCCAAGAAATTAGTCTCTACTCCTTTACAGATAATAACGTCAAGGTTTCAATAGGCTTGAAGAACGGCCATACTGATATATATTTCATCGTTGGTCTTGAGACTGAATTCATCCACGTAAGAAAGAAGTAGCTTGCTTTTTTAAACACCGTAGGACTTTTTGTCTGTCTTAATGAAAAAAGATTTTACTTACTGAACTTGTCAAATCGCACTTACTTTGATTTCATTCACGTTCATTCAATGATCTAAATTATTTTTACAATGTATTTACGTACTTATTCAGAGAAATTTTATTTCCGATCTAAGAGCAACGCTAAAGACACTCCATTCTCCAACGGCACCGTATATAAGACTGGCTGGTACTACATAGCCAGGAGATGGTTAGCTTGAACACTGGGCTCCACGCAGCACGAGCAGTGTCATCGACCTCTCTTTCTCAAAAGCGCTGGTCTTTGGGATTTTAAAGAACAAGATGGCCTAGCTCATAATAACACCACACCGTTTACGTACTTCAATAAACTTTATCCTAGCGAAGTATTTTCTAATATATGGCTACGTGGAAACGTGAATCACATGTCGCTATCTCCCTACTTACTTCCTCTCTTCAGTCATTAATACTTCTACTACTAAAACTACTCGGGTAAAACTATTAGTCCTATCGATACCAAGTAGCTAAGAAGAAACCATTAAACCTATGGGCAAAATCGCCAAAGCGCGCCTCTGTAGAATCAAGGATTATTTAAAATGTCTAAGGATAAAACGCACACACAGATTTCTATAGTAAGGGATTGTTCTCTAGTTGTTCCGAAATTTTAACCCATCCCCCTCTTCTCCACCTGCTGTTTTGGTGCGTCAAACGGAAAAGAAATATAAATATGGCGCCACCTATCCTATTTTCGCGAAAGCATGCTGTATAGAGTTCTTTTTCGAATTGTCAACGGTCGTTAAGAACATTTAGTTCAAGATTCAAGAATGAGGTTAGTTACTAAAAATCATAATTTAATTTTAATAATAGATTAAAGCAATAATCCTTGACTAAAGCAAACATTCAGTGCAAGAATATACGAGGTGAGTTTACATTAATTGAGTTTAATAGGCAAGACTTAGGTTTTGGTAGATCTGCTAGAGCAGACAGAGAGCGACAAAACTTTCAAGAACCCGGTCACGTGTTGACGCTTCAAAATATTGGCTTTCCGGTTTGCCGATTGTGCCCGCTAGGTACCGTTTGGAACATCTACCTTCGATATTTCCAGTGATGGGCGCTCTCATCTCCTACTCCTAATTTTGAGTAATTTCTGAGTAAAGGAGAGGGCTTTTTTGAGCTTGTGATATGAGCAGGAGAGGAGAGGTACTAAAATTTGAAATTGGAGGTGAGTTTGAGATGAGAGGTGGTTTTTCAACCTCCACGAGTAACTTTAGTGGTGAGATATATTATTTTCAAAACTCGGAGAGATAACCTAGTGTTGAGAGCAATTATTTTCGATCATGAAGAGAGTAGTTGGATGTGAGATATGATTTTTCGGTAGTCCATGAGTGGAGTGATAGGTGAGAGGCTATTTTTGAGCGTTTTTTTTCTTGAAGTGAGTCTGTGATATCCGTTTTGGGTTTTCCATGGAATGAGTGGTTGATATGAAATAGGTTTTTTTATGTGTCATGAAATGAGTGGTTGATGAGAAGTTTTTTAAGCTCGATGAAAGGAGAGGTTGACGAGATGTCGTTATACTTGATGATAGAAGTGCTTGGTGAGATACTGAATGAAAGGAGTGGTTGATGGGAGACATATTTTGGGCAGTATGTAAAAAATACTTGTTTCTAACTGAAAAATAGAAAAGAGAAACTTTGCACCGCCTGAAACTTAAATGAGTTACTTTCAAAGCCGAAACCCTACTATCTCAACCATAATAAAGGTTTATTTAATTATGTTGAGGATGTCAGTTGTTTTTCAGCTAAACGGAGATTACGGGATAACGTGTTTTGAGTTTGTACTTTTGATAAATTTTGAGATTATCTTTGAAGCGACTTATGTTATTTATAGGGGTTCAAAGAATTTAAAACACGCGTTAATAAGATATGCTTTAATATTCTAAGAGAGCGGTAGATTACCGACTACTGGTAATGAACCTAGATTACCGATGGACGCGCTACGCCCTAATACGTTTTCTTTCCAATGATTCTAAACAATTTTAAATAATATTAAGACTGAATTAGAAGATATTAATAAAAACTGCCTTTGTAGACAAAAAAGGGAAAGTGTAAAAGATTAATTGCCTGAAGTACAGATATTCAAATTTTTCTTTTTGAAGAAATTATTATAAATCATTAATTATCTGAAAAAATTATTATCCTAGTTTTTTCACCTAAATTTTATTTGCCCAAAAAATTTAAACACAGTATTTTTCTAGTAGTTCTAGAAAATAAGTCACCTTCAAGAATTTTTTAAGGGATACAATGTTCTACTTTATATTTTGCTTATAGAAGATTCAAATACTCAGATATATGAAAAAATGTAGCTTCATCAGATTAAAGTTTTATATTATAAAATTGGAAATATAGATATGGTTTAAATTTTTAAATTTTAAAATTTTAAAATTGGAAATAATACTAAGCGGAAAATAACATAGGCATTTTCATTGTGATTTCACTATTAGTGTCGAAAAAATCTGTAGATTGATCGTGATATCTTGAGAGCTACACAACACGTAAATTTTAAAACTTCGAAAACTTTACAATTAACGAAAAAAAATTTCTGTCTATTTTATTCTTCTTATAGGGCCGAATTCTCAACCTAATTGTAAATGCATGAGAGAAAATAAAATGCAAACGTGTTCTTTTTTTAAAATTATGCAGATCTTTCATGTTAAATTATATTTACTGAAGTAAATTTGGTGAAAAAAATTCAGATAAGAATTTTATCAAATTATTGATGTTTTATAATCATGTTTTCGAAATGGAAAATTTGAATATCTGTTATTTCAGGCAATTAATATTCTACACTTATCTTTTACACTTTCCCGTCTTTGTGAACAATGACAATTTTATTAATAATGTTTGACTTCATCTCTTTTAATTTTGCCTTTCATAATTTTTTATCTGGTTAGCTTTGATTAAACTCTATTAGATGCTCACTGAGAAAAGGTACTTTGCGCCTTATTTTATAGCATTGGTGCATAAACGAACACCAAATACTCGTGTATAAAAACAAAAAGTACACTTCATTGAAGCTTGCTCGAGCCGTGTAATATAATAAAACACCCTTTTAAATGAGATAAATGCTAATAATGAAATGAGATGAGCGCTAATAATAAAATGATGTGAGATTGAAGAAATAGTTATGAGTTCAAATCTAAGGCTTCATGGGTGTTTAAATGAGATGAGTGAAAAATATCAGATGACATTGCAGGTGCTTAAAATGAGATGATATACAAAACCCGGGATAAACTCACCGAGAGATATATCTACTAGAAAAAAAAACTGAAAGGAGAGGAGAAGAGGAGAGCCAAACTAAGGCTCTGATTTTAGGGCTGCCATGAAATGAGAGAAAATGAATATTACTGAAAGGAGAGGACTCAAAAATGAGTTTTCAATAACACTGACGAACAGTAGTGCGCTTGATATTTGGTTCCATTTTATAAAATAAAAGAGGTGAGCCATAGAGGAGAGGTTTCAATAGAAAACCGCCATTTTGATCACGTGAGATGAGATGGAATTGTATTTGAATTTGATAAAATAAGGAGAGGAGAGGTTTAAAAATATTTCACCATCTTATGAGATGGGAGAGGAGAGCGGCGCTTTGGTCAATATTTGAAAAAAGGTGTGAGTGGGAGAGGGAAGAAAAATATCAAAAATGCCCATCACTGGATATTTCCTTCTCTGCGTTTTATCCTTAGACATTTTAAATAATCCTTGGTAGAATCACCGTCGCCCGCACCGACTCCTTCCTCCCCCATTTTCATACCCCGCTCGTATATTTTTAACAGGCTAGCCAGCTTAACATCGGACTTTCAAGAACCCGGATTCGATTTCCGATGGTGGTGGTGTTGAAAATAACGATTATAAATTTAGAAATCGGACCAAAAATTTTGAGTTACCCACTAAACGCGTAATTTCAGTAATAAATTTGTGTATTTTGACATTTTATTTAAAAAATTACCCACTCTGAAACTTTGAACTTTTTCGTTGGTCAGTCTCACATCTTGTCCTTGTTAATTTTGAGTGAGTTAATTGGATAAAGAATCTGCATGCTCTATCTGACCCTACACCAACGATATAGCTTGTCTACCGTTAATTCACTTTCATTCTATGACCTACATTGTTTCTACAATAAATCATAATTCTATATCGAAAATGTATGGATGAAAAAATGAAAGAGAGTATAGCATCATATTCCTCTGAAGGTTTTTCCTCCAAACAGGAACAGAATAGAGTCATGTCTTATTTTGATTTCATTACGGGCTCGAGTCGGGTTGCTGAAAGAGACAGAAATCGCAATAGAATATTATTCAAGTCTTCTGACAAATCCCCCATCAGAAGACGTTTTTTTACGTGAAATTCATCGACACGTTAAGACCCCCAACTACCATTTTATGTAATACATATCCTTTCGATGCACACATATAAAACGTGCATTAGTATTAAATAAGTTTATAAGTAATGTTCCATAAGTACGAAATATATTTCGTAGTGATAGAGACTTACTGAGAGCTAGTTCGAGAACGACAAGCGAGAATTGACTAGGCGCTAGGTTTGACTGAAATTGTAGTCGATATTTCTATTTAGTTTTAACTAACGCTTTGACAGCGCCTGACCAGGCGTCGCTTCACGAGAATCTATGACGTTTCACCAACGTCACTTCAGGACAAGCTCTCAGTAATTAGTGATAAACTTATGGAACATATCTTACTAACTTATCAGCTTCAATTATTGAAAGCAAACCAAGAATGATACTGTAAATCACTTTTTTCCAAATAAAAAGTATTGATAAAAAACAAGCATGTTATGACGACACTCAGGCTGTTCTAATAATGCTACCCTATTCTATACTGAGAAAAAACCTTATCTTTAAAGCAAATCAAAAACTCTTTCATGACGTGAAAAGTATTTTTTATTTTGTTGCAATATAATTTTTACAAAAACAAAACCCTTAAATTCTTAAAGTAAACTGAATATCATATTATATGAGCTCAGAAATGGTTATGTTTTCAAGTTTTATAATAACAAGGCTTGTGTTTATTCAGGTTCCTTTTTAATGACGAAGTCTTCGATCTGGATTCTCAATCGTGGATATGAAAAAACACCATATTCGGCGAGTTGCTTCGGAGATAACCTTTCCAATATAACATGGGAAGCTCGCAGTTTGAAGTTTTGGAGGTAAAATCTCGTTCCTTTATGTTGAAAAAACGCGGTTTTGCAAATGAAGCACTCGTGAATGACAGGTTTCACATCAGTGCTTGAACAGTTTTCATATCTTCGCGAAGTTTCGAAATATTTGTCATATAAATGATTAGATGTCTCGTGTGCACCATGGAACTAACTAACGCTAGGGACGGTCCGCAAGGGTGAATATCTGAGAAATGTTCGGTGATAACGCACCCTAGCGAGATTTTGGTGCGAACCGGAAAAGTGATTCAATTTTTAAAAGGGGGGGGGGGTAACAAAAAGCCTTAAAAGCAGTCTGCTATTTCATAATTACGCTTAGGTTTAGGAAAAGCGATAAACTCTGCATATCTCATGTACTGTTTATGAGCTTGGCGATTGTCACTTCTACAACCACTATACACACATATCCATGTTTATAATTATTTTAAAAACAACGGTACAACCTTTAAAGTGTTAAATACTTAGTTCCGTAAATAAATTATGTTTCAAAGTTAGGGATAAAATGAATTTCTAAGCGTTAGTTAGTTCCATAGTAGCACAATTTACACAAAGGTTACGCCATGGTTAAGCTACGCCTAGCATAGCGGACGAATTCTACTGCGGATCCCGTATATTAGTCAGTGGCGGCGCCAGGATATTCTTTGGTGTAGGCTAAAGGTTTTTCACAAATATGGGCCCCTTTTAATTATTGTTAAGAAAATTTTAGAATTCATTGTTTAAATTGTTTGTGAGTATTTATTATCGTAACTCAAAGCCGGTCTGTGCTTTTTTTTGTAAGCTTCAAAACATTTTCCATAAAGCTTAGTTAAAGGGGCACACTTTATAGGTTTCGACATTGATAGACAAATACCTTAGTCTAATCGATCATGATATTCAGATTTCAAAAATGTGCGAAAGAAACGAAACCATTTCAATCCGAAAGGGGATCCGACTCATCCTAGCTAATGCTAGTGGCGAATAAACAGTTGCATTAGAGAGTTTAAGCTGAAACTACGCGTACTCTATATTTAGCAGTCCTTAAGGCCCGTTTTCCATCGAGCTTTTCAAGGTTTTGCTTCAAAAACTGAAGCATAACACTATAGTGAAATCAGAACCCGTTTTCAAACGCGCTTTTTTGGGCGCTTTTCAATCAGATTCGCGTGAAATAATCGAAAGCTGATATCCTACATGGGTAGATATTTGCTTTCCCTTTTATCCTAAAAAGCGCTGACCAGGTAGTCAAGTGGTTACGTTATTTCTCTCGACCAATAGAGTAGTGGCACTCCATGTTAATTTCTCATAGAGTGTAACATAGCCAAGGCATGCAGATGCCATTACTCTATAGATCATCAATATTTTCTAGCGTCATATTTATTGCGATTTTTTTTTCGACAGCCGCGGGTTTTAATAACAATAATAGTAATAATAACAATAGCTTTATTTCCTATCAGTTTACAACTGGTTTACTTAGGAGTCCGGTTTAAGTTAAATATGTTAGTTAAAATTAAACAATATCTTTGACATATTCCAGGATCTTTGTTTTAAAAACAGATATTGAATTAATTCTTTTTATGTCGTGTGGGATAGAGTTCCATAATTTTATTCCCCTGCTTTTTACGGAATAGAAGAATTTGGATTTTGAAACATAGTCTTTATGTACTCGGGAATCGGGATACTTATTGTTAAAAACTTTTTGCATAAAAATAGCTAAATGCAATGTATGGAGTTGGTTAAGTGTTAATCTCACTCGCATTTAATTACATTCAACTACACAACAGTCCTAACTTCGTATCAAAATTAATGTTAAATCTGACACCACCCCCCATTTGTCACGGACCGTCACAAATTTCGAAACCCCCTCCCTCAATAAGAATGTGACGTAGTTTATTTACGATCCCTTAGACATGTTTATTTTTACGTGAAATTTTTCACATCCTTTTTGTCAGTAGAAACAATGGGCTTTAATAATTTCCCTTCTCAACGAAAGTGGGGCCAAAATATACTACATTAAAATTCAGGGCGTCGCTGGGCCCCTAACGGCGTTTATGGGCCCCCAAATTGAAACGAAAAGTAGGCTGTAGCCTGTGTCGCCTACCCCTGGCGCCGCCACTGATATTAGTACGAAAACTAAATTATAGGTGGCGTTAAGAATTACCTTAGTAGAGTAATTTTGACAGTTCTGGCACACTGCAGGCACACTGCAGGCCTGCAGCCTGCAGTCTTATCTTATCTTATCTTATCTTATCTTATCTTATCTTATCTTATCTTATCTTATCTTATCTTATCTTATCTTATCTCTTATCTTATCAGTTTCACTTATCAAAAACGTTACCGTATCGTTCTCCTGCGACGTCATCGTGCTTATCTTATCACCTATCAGTGACGTCATCGTACTTATCTTATCTTATCAGTACTTATCTTATCTTATCTCTTATCTTATCAGTTTCACTTATCAAAAACGAGTGTTTATTGGACGAGGGGACTTGGCGCACTGCAGGCTCCCATAGACATTTAACATGGTTGAGAGAGCTAGATCAAAAAGCGACGAAAGCTCAGTATAGCGAGGGATGAGAGAACTAAACCAAAAAAGCGGCGGTTATGGTGGTTATCTTATCTATTGTGAGATAAAGATATCAAAAATTATTGGTATATAAACCTGCACTATCTAAGGTGGAAAAGAGGTGGAATTGAGGCGACCCAAAAAACACATGTTAAAATCCCATAGGGTTTAACATGGGTGGGGTTTCAAAATCAAAAAGCGGTGGGCTTCAGTTAAAGCCATCACTGGTGGATTTTATCAAGTTTTAAGATAAGATAAGGCGATTCTAAAGAAGAAAAATATTCTTTCGAAAGTGTGCTTGAGATAAACAAAGACTCCTTATCATGTTTGTACGTCAATCACATTTTAAATTAAATGTATTGTACTTAAACTAATTAATCCAAAAATGACTTATTATCGAAGGGAATTTTCTTCGAGCCAAGAACGAATACATCATAAAAGAGTTAGCCTTTTGTAATATAGAAACTCAGGAAAGTACGGTTTTTCATTTCAAAGCACCATAGGAAAGTACGGTTTTTCATTTCAAAGCACCATATGATTATCAAGACCTTAATTACAAGGACAAACGGACAAATACATGGATGGCGTACAATATATGTGGATTACAGTGGAATGAAGGTGACATAGCCTTCGAGGATCTAGCATGTATAGCTGCATCAATATTTTCTAAGGCAACCAAGTTTTTCTCAAAGGGTTGGGAAAAATGCAGTATTTTCAGTGAAAACTTGGAAGATATGGAGTGTCCTAAGTTTAGCTCCCTTCCAAAATGTGAACTTCAATTAAAGTGTAAATATCATAATGAAAGTGATAACTGCGCCTTGTTCAAGTCATATCAATTGACTTCATTTTTCCATTCTAAGTCAATTTAATTTTTGTTATAATAAAAGTTTACATTTTTGATAAATAAAAGTTTAATTTATTCTCGAAACTCTTGCAATATTTAAGGTCTGACGTCAATTAACCCTTTTTGCTGTATTAATATCTCCAGAGGATTCGGGGTATTTTAGCTAGGGGAATATAAATCAAGAGGTCATACAATTCAAAATATGTTTATTTTAATCTCAAAAAATTGAATTACCCACAGTGAATTAAGATTAAGATAATCTTAAATTGTGTTTACTTTCATCTTGTAAATCGGTTTTCCACCATATTTCATATCATATTGAGAACTAAAAATATATAGATAAAATATGGAAAATCAAGTAAAAGACGTTGTTAATATGAACGAAACTGTTCAAGTTTTAAGATTTTCGCTCATAAGTAACCCCATACCAGTGAAACAAAACTCGCCCCAGTTTACCTTCCGTATAATGGAAATCCTTATACGGAAGTATAAAAATTGGTATTGTCGTGAAATCGACGTTCAAGAAGCTAAGGGCTACGTGGATGTACACCTAGCTACGTTTGTCAACATAGAAAAAATATTTGAGAGAATCGGAGAATTCTCGAAAAACTATTTTAAGGTAAGACATGTTTTTAAATAGTAATTAATATATATAGTAATACAAAAATACCCTGACTCATTTCTTTCTAGATTGAAAAAAGACTTTCAGGAGTAACCGATAAAGAAGAGGTGATATGTGACAACTTCCTAGCTTTTTTCAAGGAGAGTTCGAATAAAGCCGTGTCTTCACAATCATCTATTTCCAAAGTGAACGGAGGGGGAGGGAAGAGAAGACGTCCAGAAGACAATGATCAAAATTTAAAAAAAAAAATTTAAAACTGTTGTAGAGAACAAAGATTTAGAAAATATTATTGCATCAACAATTTGAATAAATGAAATAAATACTTAACAAGTTTCTCTGTGAAATTCCCTTCTATCAATTCCAAAAACACTCTTACTATCACCACCACCTCCCTTATTTATTCTTAAGATTCTTAAGCAGATAAAATAAACAATCAAAATATGGGTGCATATAAAAACAGTCAAATCAAAACTTATAGTAGAATGTGTAAAACCATCCATCCCAGATGCAACATGATTGTATAATGATGGATTGGGAAGAAAGAATTGAATCGCACTTTTTAGATGTTGTTGATAAGTTAAGTTATTCGAGTATTTACTTAAAGTATTTCGAAAAATCTTTCCTAGAGTCAAGTTTCTGTGAACTCATGATAAGGAATATTGTTTGTACAGCGAAGAAAATGCTATTAGGAAAATAAATATAACTTGACACGTCTGAAATGTTTCATTCTTGAAATGAAATCTACGCAACAAAACACAACTAAATTACAACAAAATACAATTAAATTACAACAAAATACACTAAAACTACAATAAAGCACACTAAAATACACTAAAACTACAATAAAGCACACTAAAATACACTAAAACTACAATAAAACACACTAACACTACAATAAAACATACTTAAAATACACTAAAACTATAATAAAACACACATAAACACACTAAAGTTCATTAGAACTTTAATGAAATAAAAGAAAGAGGCAAGCAACCATCAGTTTCATCCATTCTCTAAAAGGTAATTTTATTCAGCATTATTATAATGTTGATAACAAGTCATAGCTTTTTCATCATAAGTATTATTAATATCAAGACTTCTAAAAATTTTTGAAACAACTACAGTATTTTGCCATGGACATTCTCTTTTAATCCATGGTAATGAGGATATATTTGTCTACATGTATCATCATCCATTATTGTCATAAGAGGAGTTAAAAAACAGTTTTCACACCAATTATTTCGATCTCTTATAATTTCATCATGAATATCTTGAATGTCGCAAACAGTATGGTATTTAATTTTTTGAATAATGTCCCATTTTTTTTGTCAAGGTCGTGTTTATCACCATAAAACAGGTGGAACATATTTTATGAAAGAATCTTAAATCGGAATCATTTTCATGAGAACGGGTACACAGAGGATCTCCAAATGGGCAATCGAAATGCATTTGGCACAGGTAATAATGGTAGATAACGTGTGTTCCTTCAATCCATATCGGTATGTATTCATTTTCCGCCATCATGAAATTGAATTCTGGGTAAGACTTTGAAGATCCTTCTATGATGTTTGAATCAAAAAATTCGTCTTATATATCCAAAAGAGCTGCACCTTTTTGAGTGACCGGACAAAGAGAAGCTTCCCGAAGCTGAGGATCCAACGTGCGTGCGATTGATGTTGGTAGTATTGGTGAGTGATGCAAGTTCCATCTCGAGGTCGTTCCCATATTAAATGATTCCCGAAACACTCCGACCATACTATCCTTACATAAATTAAAAAGTGTAGGAGGATTCATACCTTTAAGTTGTTGCGACTATCGTCGAGGTATAATCTGTAATGCTCTGTAGAAAAATTGATGGTTGTATACTGAAAATGTGAGCTATTTATACTAAAGTTCTGTAGCGTAGTTTACATACTAGGGGAAATCAAACCGAAACTTACAGTTGAAATAGAACATGCGGTTTAATAAATTTGCTATTTGCTCCAAACCTACATACTCAGGGAAATCACCTCGAAACTTAAAGTTGACATAGACCATGTAGTTTAATCTATCGGTATTTGCTTCAATCCATGTTTGCTCGGGTGTTATTTTGGAAATCATGAAGGTATTTTATAGTGAAGGTATTTTATAGAGAAGGTATTTTATGAAAATAGGGTTAATTCGGTGAAATTACAGCACAGGAGTATAAAATGAAATAAAATTTCCACTCATGTTAGAACATTTCCATCTTTATTTATCGTGAACACTGATACCTCTAAAGGCAATAGGGAGCATTGGTGTGCAATATATATTTCAAGGAAGAAGAATACAGAGTTATTTTGAGAGTTACGGAAATGCGCCAGATATTTTCAAATTTAATTATTTTATAGAAAGAATTTAACCATAAGACAATGCACGTATTCCATCCCCCAAAATATATCTCTTGTTATCACAGGGATTTAAGGAAATCTTATTTTGCGATATTGTAAACAAATCGTGTTTGGTACTCATTATTCGTTTCATTGTATTTACAGAGATTTTTATGTTGAATAGGAACTCAAGATAATCCGAATGACATATGTTTTTTAACAATTCGCTTAGAAATTCCATTCAAAGCTTGTGATAACACTCACAGTTTAATGTTTCATGAAGTTCATTATCACATGAGATCCAATCACGTGAATAATTATTTCGCGAATAAGTATTTCGCAGACTTTCTTTAATTAATAAAACGTTTGTAAGTTCTACATTTTGTAGGCGAGGGATAGTGTTAAATGCTAAACAATATTTGTAGAATCTCGAATTAAAAGAAAATGTTCGAATGATTTGGGTTTCTAATTATTTTACGTAGGTTTAATGTAATTAATATTTTAAGCCCATTTTAAAACCTTATCTTTTGGTCATTTAAACAACCGCCTTATCTGGAAGTTCATATCTATATATAAATAACTATCTTGTTATATATTCCTATTTATGTTTATCTTAAGACTATATATTTAAACTACGAGATGTTTATAAAAATTAAACAATAAAACACACATAAAGACATTAAAATTCATTAGAACTACAATAAAACTCTCTAAAATACACTAAAATTACAATAAAACACACCAAAATTATAATATAACTCACTAAAATTACAATAAAACACACTTAAATTACAACAAAACACACTTAAATTACAACAAAACACACTATAATACACTAAAACTACAATAAAACACACATAAACACACTAAAATACGCTAAAACTGCAATAAAACACACATAAACACACTAAAATACGCTAAAACTGCAATAAAACACTCTAAAATACACTGAAAGTTCAGAAAATACACTAAAACTATAATAAACACTCTAAAATTACAATAAAAAACTTAAACTACAACAAAACACAACTAAATTACAACAAAACACAACTAAATTACAACAAAATACACTAAAACTACAATAAAGCACCCTAAAATACACTAAAACTGAAATAAAACATACTTAAAATACACTAAATCTACAATAAAACACACTAAAACGTAAAACAAAGCACTAAAATTCATTAAAACCGCAATAAAACATTGTAGAATACAATAAAATTACAATAAAACGCACTTCAATTACATTAAAACACACTAAAATACGTTAAAACTGTAATAAAACACTCTATAATACACTGAAAGTTTAATAAAACACTCTAAAATACACTGAAAGTGTAATAAAACACTCTAAAATACACTGAAAGTGTAATAAAACACTCTAAAATACACTGAAAGTACAGAAAATACACTAAAACTGCAATAAAACATACTTAAAATACACTAAAACTGCAATACACATTCTAAAACGTAAAACAAAGCACTAAAATTCATTAAAACTGCAATAAAACATTACAGAATACACTTCAATTAAAACAAAACACACTAAAATACGCTAAAACTGCAATAAAACACTCTAAAATACACTGATAGTACAGAAAATACACTAAAACTATAATAAACACTCTAAAACTACAATAAAACACACTTAAATTACAATAAAAAATTTAAATTACAACAAAACTACAACAAAACACAACTAAATTATAACAAAAAACATGATTGTATAATGATGGATTGGGAAGAAAGAATTGAATCGCACTTTTTAGATGTTGTTGATAAGTTAAGTTATTCGAGTATTTACTCATAAGTATTTCGAAAAATCTTTCCTAGAGTCAAGTTTCTGTGAACTCATGATAAGGAATATTGTTTGTACAGTGAAGAAAATGCTATTAGGAAAATAAATATAACTTGACACGTCTGAAATGTTTCATTCTTGAAATGAAATCTACGCAACAAAACACAACTAAATTACAACAAAATACAACTAAATTACAACAAAATACACTAAAACTACAATAAAGCACACTAAAATACACTAAAACTACAATAAAACATACTTAAAATACACTAAAACGTAAAACAAAGCACTAAAATTCATTAAAACCAGTTTTAATGAATGCTTTGTTTTACGTTTTAGTGCATTTTAAGTATGTTTTATTGTAGTTTTAGTGTATTTTAGTGTGCTTTATTGTAGTTTTAGTGTATTTTGTTGTAATTTAGTTGTATTTTGTTGTAATTTAGTTGTGTTTTGTTGCGTAGATTTCATTTCAAGAATGAAACATTTCAGACGTGTCAAGTTATATTTATTTTCCTAATAGCATTTTCTTCGCTGTACAAACAATATTCCTTATCATGAGTTCACAGAAACTTGACTCTAGGAAAGATTTTTCGAAATACTTATGAGTAAATACTCGAATAACTTAACTTATCAACAACATCTAAAAAGTGCGATTCAATTCTTTCTTCCCAATCCATCATTATACAATCATGTTTTTTGTTATAATTTAGTTGTGTTTTGTTGTAGTTTTGTTGTAATTTAAATTTTTTATTGTAATTTAAGTGTGTTTTATTGTAGTTTTAGAGTGTTTATTATAGTTTTAGTGTATTTTCTGTACTATCAGTGTATTTTAGAGTGTTTTATTGCAGTTTTAGCGTATTTTAGTGTGTTTTGTTTTAATTGAAGTGTATTCTACAATGTTTTATTGCAGTTTTAATGAATTTTAGTGCTTTGTTTTAGTGTATTTTAAGTATGTTTTATTGCAGTTTTAGTGTATTTTCTGTACTTTCAGTGTATTTTAGAGTGTTTTATTACACTTTCAGTGTATTTTAGAGTGTTTTATTAAACTTTCAGTGTATTTTAGAGTGTTTTATTACAGTTTTAACGTATTTTAGTGTGTTTTAATGTAATTGAAGTGCGTTTTATTGTAATTTTATTGTATTCTACAATGTTTTATTGCGGTTTTAATGAATTTTAGTGCTTTGTTTTACGTTTTAGTGTGTTTTATTGTAGATTTAGTGTATTTTAAGTATGTTTTATTTCAGTTTTAGTGTATTTTAGGGTGCTTTATTGTAGTTTTAGTGTATTTTGTTGTAATTTAGTTGTGTTTTGTTGTAGTTTAAGTTTTTTATTGTAATTTTAGAGTGTTTATTATAGTTTTAGTGTATTTTCTGAACTTTCAGTGTATTTTAGAGTGTTTTATTGCAGTTTTAGCGTATTTTAGTGTGTTTATGTGTGTTTTATTGCAGTTTTAGCGTATTTTAGTGTGTTTATGTGTGTTTTATTGTAGTTTTAGTGTATTATAGTGTGTTTTGTTGTAATTTAAGTGTGTTTTATTGTAATTTTAGTGAGTTATATTATAATTTTGGTGTGTTTTATTGTAATTTTAGTGTATTTTAGAGAGTTTTATTGTAGTTCTAATGAATTTTAATGTCTTTATGTGTGTTTTATTGTTTAATTTTTATAAACATCTCGTAGTTTAAATATATAGTCTTAAGATAAACATAAATAGGAATATATAACAAGATAGTTATTTATATATAGATATGAACTTCCAGATAAGGCGGTTGTTTAAATGACCAAAAGATAAGGTTTTAAAATGGGCTTAAAATATTAATTACATTAAACCAGGGAGTAAGGAACGTTAGAGGGAGTATTAAAGTGAATAGGCGCGTTCGTTAGATTCGTGGCTAAAATCGTCTCTATCTGGCGCTGACTCGGGGACTCAACGCGGTGTCCGCGCGCATGCGTCAAATTTAAAAACCGTCGTGCATCTGTTTTTTAACGAGGTATTTTTCTGTTCTCGCCGTTACGGCAAGCCCGGCCGCCGGCGGCTCGAGATGCGCCGCTCGGCCTCAGCCGATGATATTTAACCAAGGCATAGTGTAGTTTTCGTGTCTAATTCTATTCGCAGAGCTATATTTATGTTGAAATTTAAAGAAAATCTTATAATATTTATTTGTTATCAATCTGGGTAGCTTTTGCTTGGACTATTTAAGACGCCGTGCATCTGTTTTTTAACGAGGTATTTTTCTGTTCTCGCCGTTACGGCAAGCCCGGCCGCCGGCGGCTCGAGATGCGCCGCTCGGCCTCAGCCACTGATATCTAGCCAAGGCTTAGGGTAGTTTTCGACTTTTCGTGTCTAATTTTATTCGCAGAGCTATTTTTCTGTTGAAATTTAAAGAAAATGTTATAATATTTTGTTGAAGACTTGGTAAATGTCTCAAAAAATTTCGAAACTTGAGCTTTAAAACGTTGAATATTTTATAACGCCTTCCGAACGATACCGCAAATTCGCCTTCCGGGCTTCCCGGTTATCTCGACGGCGAGTCGAACAGAGTGAGTGGGGCAGCAGTCGATGGAAGCGGAAGCTGGCGCTGGCTGCAGAGAGAATTTTTAAATTCTCTCTGCTGGCGGTAGTAAACGACGTCACTCGCGCCTGCGCGTTAGCAAAAATTGAGGAACGGAGATAAAAATTCCTACCCCCCACTCTCTTTACCATTTGCCACTGTATGACGGTTTTTTAGCATTAGATCAAAACTCCCTCTAACGTTCCTTACTCCCTGATTAAACCTACGTAAAATAATTAGAAACCCAAATCATTCGAACATTTTCTTTTAATTCGAGATTCTACAAATATTGTTTAGCATTTAACACTATCCCTCGCCTACAAAATGTAGAACTTACAAACGTTTTATTAATTAAAGAAAGTCTGCGAAATACTTATTCGCGAAATAATTATTCACGTGATTGGATCTCATGTGATAATGAACTTCATGAAACATTAAACTGTGAGTGTTATCACAAGCTTTGAATGGAATTTCTAAGCGAATTGTTAAAAAACATATGTCATTCGGATTATCTTGAGTTCCTATTCAACATAAAAATCTCTGTAAATACAATGAAACGAATAATGAGTACCAAACACGATTTGTTTACAATATCGCAAAATAAGATTTCCTTAAATCCCTGTGATAACAAGAGATATATTTTGGGGGATGGAATACGTGCATTGTCTTATGGTTAAATTCTTTCTATAAAATAATTAGATTTGAAAATATCTGGCGCATTTCCGTAACTCTCAAAATAACTCTGTATTCTTCTTCCTTGAAATATATATTGCACACCAATGCTCCCTATTGCCTTTAGAGGTATCAGTGTTCACGATAAATAAAGATGGAAATGTTCTAACATGAGTGGAAATTTTATTTCATTTTATACTCCTGTGCTGTAATTTCACCGAATTAACCCTATTTTCATAAAATACCTTCTCTATAAAATACCTTCACTATAAAATACCTTCATGATTTCCAAAATAACACCCGAGCAAACATGGATTGAAGCAAATACCGATAGATTAAACTACATGGTCTATGTCAACGCTAAGTTT
The DNA here is from genome assembly GCF_054372755.1 of Phalangium opilio. Taxonomy (NCBI): domain Eukaryota; kingdom Metazoa; phylum Arthropoda; class Arachnida; order Opiliones; family Phalangiidae; genus Phalangium; species Phalangium opilio. The sequence goes on along the minus strand of NW_028324217.1, from coordinate 11,189,461 downwards.
CGAGGTGATTTCCCTGAGTATGTAGGTTTGGAGCAAATAGCAAATTAATTAAACCGCATGTTCTATTTCAACTGTAAGTTTCGGTTTGATTTCCCCTAGTATGTAAACTACGCTACAGAACTTTAGTATAAATAGCTCACATTTTCAGTATACAACCATCAATTTTTCTACAGAGCATTACAGATTATACCTCGACGATAGTCGCAACAACTTAAAGGTATGAATCCTCCTACACTTTTTAATTTATGTAAGGATAGTATGGTCGGAGTGTTTCGGGAATCATTTAATATGGGAACGACCTCGAGATGGAACTTGCATCACTCACCAATACTACCAACATCAATCGCACGCACGTTGGATCCTCAGCTTCGGGAAGCTTCTCTTTGTCCGGTCACTCAAAAAGGTGCAGCTCTTTTGGATATATAAGACGAATTTTTTGATTCAAACATCATAGAAGGATCTTCAAAGTCTTACCCAGAATTCAATTTCATGATGGCGGAAAATGAATACATACCGATATGGATTGAAGGAACACACGTTATCTACCATTATTACCTGTGCCAAATGCATTTCGATTGCCCATTTGGAGATCCTCTGTGTACCCGTTCTCATGAAAATGATTCCGATTTAAGATTCTTTCATAAAATATGTTCCACCTGTTTTATGGTGATAAACACGACCTTGACAAAAAAATGGGACATTATTCAAAAAATTAAATACCATACTGTTTGCGACATTCAAGATATTCATGATGAAATTATAAGAGATCGAAATAATTGGTGTGAAAACTGTTTTTTAACTCCTCTTATGACAATAATGGATGATGATACATGTAGACAAATATATCCTCATTACCATGGATTAAAAGAGAATGTCCATGGCAAAATACTGTAGTTGTTTCAAAAATTTTTAGAAGTCTTGATATTAATAATACTTATGATGAAAAAGCTATGACTTGTTATCAACATTATAATAATGCTGAATAAAATTACCTTTTAGAGAATGGATGAAACTGATGGTTGCTTGCCTCTTTCTTTTATTTCATTAAAGTTCTAATGAACTTTAGTGTGTTTATGTGTGTTTTATTATAGTTTTAGTGTATTTTAAGTATGTTTTATTGTAGTGTTAGTGTGTTTTATTGTAGTTTTAGTGTATTTTAGTGTGCTTTATTGTAGTTTTAGTGTATTTTAGTGTGCTTTATTGTAGTTTTAGTGTATTTTGTTGTAATTTAATTGTATTTTGTTGTAATTTAGTTGTGTTTTGTTGCGTAGATTTCATTTCAAGAATGAAACATTTCAGACGTGTCAAGTTATATTTATTTTCCTAATAGCATTTTCTATTGAAGTTCACATTTTGGAAGGGAGCTAAACTTAGGACACTCCATATCTTCCAAGTTTTCACTGAAAATACTGCATTTTTCCCAACCCTTTGAGAAAAACTTGGTTGCCTTAGAAAATATTGATGCAGCTATACATGCTAGATCCTCGAAGGCTATGTCACCTTCATTCCACTGTAATCCACATATATTGTACGCCATCCATGTATTTGTCCGTTTGTCCTTGTAATTAAGGTCTTGATAATCATATGGTGCTTTGAAATGAAAAACCGTACTTTCCTATGGTGCTTTGAAATGAAAAACCGTACTTTCCTGAGTTTCTATATTACAAAAGGCTAACTCTTTTATGATGTATTCGTTCTTGGCTCGAAGAAAATTCCCTTCGATAATAAGTCATTTTTGGATTAATTAGTTTAAGTACAATACATTTAATTTAAAATGTGATTGACGTACAAACATGATAAGGAGTCTTTGTTTATCTCAAGCACACTTTCGAAAGAATATTTTTCTTCTTTAGAATCGCCTTATCTTATCTTAAAACTTGATAAAATCCAACAGTGATGGCTTTAACTGAAGCCCACCGCTTTTTGATTTTGAAACCCCACCCATGTTAAACCCTATGGGATTTTAACATGTGTTTTTTGGGTCGCCTCAATTCCACCTCTTTTCCACCTTAGATAGTGCAGGTTTATATACCAATAATTTTTGATATCTTTATCTCACAATAGATAAGATAACCACCATAACCGCCGCTTTTTTGGTTTAGTTCTCTCATCCCTCGCTATACTGAGCTTTCGTCGCTTTTTGATCTAGCTCTCTCAACCATGTTAAATGTCTATGGGAGCCTGCAGTGCGCCAAGTCCCCTCGTCCAATAAACACTCGTTTTTGATAAGTGAAACTGATAAGATAAGAGATAAGATAAGATAAGTACTGATAAGATAAGATAAGTACGATGACGTCACTGATAGGTGATAAGATAAGCACGATGACGTCGCAGGAGAACGATACGGTAACGTTTTTGATAAGTGAAACTGATAAGATAAGAGATAAGATAAGATAAGATAAGATAAGATAAGATAAGATAAGATAAGATAAGATAAGATAAGATAAGACTGCAGGCTGCAGGCCTGCAGTGTGCCTGCAGTGTGCCAGAACTGTCAAAATTACTCTACTTACCTTATTTCCGTTTTGAATCACCAAATTTTAGGAGGGGGGATTTAAAAGCGGGAGGGTTTATCAACGAATGTTTTTCAGAGAGACTAATGTAAGTTCTATCGGTGCGGACCGTCCCTAGCGTTAGTTAGTTCCATGTGTGCACAACGGGATGTTTCGGAAGGGAAACACAGATGACATTTAGAACACTTGAAAGATTTAGCACGACAGTGTAACAATTTATGTTTTTTCAGATGTGAGCCACATTTGAAGGCCGAACCGTATTCCGTACATTTGAACGGTCTTTCATCAGTATGCACAATTTTGGAGTGTTTCTTTAACGTGTAAGGTTCTTTGAAGGTTTTGCCACACTGTTCACAAGGAAAGGGCCTTTCGTTCTGGTGAACATAAATCATGTGAAGATTTAAACTGCTTTTGATTTTAAATTTAGCGTCACATAAGTCGCATTGAAATGATTTAGTTGTCATATGAACTCCTCTCTTGTGTTTGTTTAACAAACATTTTAATTCTTCTCCGGAATGGTTTTAAATGGTAAGTTGAATTTATTTTATAGGTGAAATATTGCATATCTGCTACCATATACTGTAAACAGAGATCCGAGGCTTAATATTCAGCTTATAACCAGAAGTGGTATGAGACTAGAAGTGAAGGGCTCTAGCATTGGTAATAGATCCTGGCACTAGTGAACAAATTTGAGGATTTTATGCCGCTTCCATCGCGCCTACACTACTGAGAAAAAAATTGGTCGAGTTCCAAAAACATTTCCTGCCCCCTTCCCCTCAACCTAAAGCCGCTGAACACCGGCGCGGCTCCTTGAATCTAGTTCGGCCGTCTACCACCGCGAGCGTCTCACGTTTTGGAGGGAAAATTCTGAAACCGCCACTAGAGGGCCAACCGTTTGTGTTTTATCAAGTCTTTTCACTAATGCCGAGTGAAGAATTTGGTTAGCTCAATACTTCTAGTATCATACCACTTCTGTTATAACTTATATTTACGAACAGTTCTTACCAAGTTTTCTTATTATTCATATGTTTTGTTTCGGACAAAAGCAACACCCACTTAAATAAATAGTCATTTAACGAAGTTTCCATTAATGTGTTAGTAATTTAACGACACTGTCGCTCATGTATTAGTCATTTAACGACACTTTCAACCACATTTTAGTCATTTATCAACAAGTTCAACCGCTTTTCAGTAATTTAACGACATTTTATATCATGTATTAGTCATTTAACGACACTTTCAACCACATTTTAGTCATTTAACGACACTTTCAACCACATTTTAGTCATTTATCAACAAGTTCAAGCATCTTTTTCTCAACCCTTTCAACGACTTTCTATTCATTTAACAGCACTTTCACGCACGATTTAGTCATTTAACAACACTTTCAACCAAATTTTACCCATTTAACAACACCTCCAACCGCTTTTCAGTAATTTAACGACATTTTATATCATGTATTAGTCATTTAACGACACTTTCAACCACATTTTAGTCATTTAACGACACTTTCAACCACATTTTAGTCATTTATCAACAAGTTCAAGCATCTTTTTCTCAACCCTTTCAACGACTTTCTATTCATTTAACAGCACTTTCACGCACGATTTAGTCATTTAACAACACTTTCAACCAAATTTTACCCATTTAACAACACCTCCAACCGCGTTTCAGTAATTTAACGACATTTTCTATCATGTTTAGTCATTTAACGACATTTTAATTAATGTTTAAGTCATTTAAAGACGTTTCCAGTAATGTTTTAGTCATTTAACGGCACTTTCAACCACTTCTTAGTCATTTATAAGCGCATTCAACCATCTTTTTTCTCAGCCATTTCAACGACTTTTCATTAATTAAACAACACTTTCAACGACTTTTCATTCATTTAACAACACTTTCAACGACTTTTCATTCATTTAACAACACTTTCAAGCACGATAGAATAGGTTAGGTTTAGTTTTGTTTAGTAGCCGAGATTTAAATTACCCACGCAAAGGCTTAACAATTTCAAATTTCGTGTTAAAATTTTGAAGTGTTTTGAATTTCCAGTTTTTCTTAAATATGTAAATATATATAATTAATTTTAATTATTTTCTTCGACAATTATTTACGTTAGCGTGCGTTGCAGCCTGTTAAGTCAATAAAATTATTATTAATGGTATGCATTAATTAATATTAATGTTTGAATCAAAATATATGCCGTCTGTCACCATTCCCAAAATATCTTAGTATATAAGACGTTCAGTTCCAGATATATTATAACTGTAGTATGACATCCTAATCTTTGATTGCTTGCCTTATCAGCAAACTCAGGATTTTGAAAATCACAATGAACTTTGGTCTTTCTTATCTGATTGAAGTCCGATAAGGCTTAACATTTTCAAATTTCCCGCCAGAAATTTCCGATAAAAAAAATGGCGCCGAGAAGAAATTATTTATTTCCAAACGCCTTGGATTTATCATTTCATTAAGTAACTACAAAAGGAGATGATCTAAAAGGACATAGCTTTCCAGCCTAGGAATGAGGGTATTGTATGTCAGGTTCTCTCTAACGAACGTCTCATCTCGAGTGTTCCTAAAACTTTATATCCCAAGTATAGGCCGAATGTATTTACTCTTACTGTAGAGTAAATGGTAATTGAACACCCAAAGTTTTTTTCTCCTAACATTTTTTCTCGGCGCCAGCTAACATCAGCCGCGGAAAGCTGGGTCTCACTAAAAAAATTCCACCCCCCTTAAAAAATGTACGAAACTTCAATTTTTGGATTGGAGGTTGGGTCCGCTTGTGGTGAGTTACTCAGCCAATAGAGAGACGGATATCTTATAAGACGATCGGAGCATGGAACTAACTAACGCTAGGGACGGTCCGCAAGGGTGAATATCTGAGAAATGTTCGGTGATAACGCACCCTAGCGAGATTTTGGTGCGAACCGGAAAAGTGATTCAATTTTTAAAAGGTGGGGGGTAACAAAAAGCCTTAAAAGCAGTCTGCTATTTCATAATTACGCTTAGGTTTAGGAAAAGCGATAAACTCTGCATATCTCATGTACTGTTTATGAGCTTGGCGATTGTCACTTCTACAACCACTATACACACATATCCATGTTTATAATTATTTTAAAAACAACGGTACAACCTTTAAAGTGTTAAATACTTAGTTCCGTAAATAAATTATGTTTCAAAGTTAGGGATAAAATGAATTTCTAAGCGTTAGTTAGTTCCATAGTAGCACAATTTACACAAAGGTTACGCCATGGTTAAGCTACGCCTAGCATAGCGGACGAATTCTACTGCGGATCCCGTATATTAGTACGAAAACTAAATTATAGGTGGCGTTAAGAATTACCTTATTTCCGTTTTGAATCACCAAATTTTAGGAGGGGGGATTTAAAAGCGGGAGGGTTTATCAACGAATGTTTTTCAGAGAGACTAATGTAAGTTCTATCGGTGCGGACCGTCCCTAGCGTTAGTTAGTTCCATGATCGGAGTTTACGTTATGGCGGAGCAAGTTACGAATAACGAATCGGGTGTAAATGTATTAATTTAGAAATGGATAAAAGGCTCTCAAAACAAACTCAGAGTATTTCCGCGCCAGAAAAATATAATTCCGTCGGCTTTCTTTAAAAACGTTTGCACTCCACACGATACACCGTTGCCATAAAAAACGCAAACACCGTGCACTTGGATGAACCCTCCATGCTTGAACTTACTCGGATAAAAAAATTAACCCCGCCTGTTTTACTTCACCCTCCACCGCTGTGGAGCGCTGCTTCAAAAGCTCGTTCTCGGTCGTGGCCCAGATTTTAGAAATTTTATCTCTCCATTCACGCGAGCTCCGTTGGAAACTTTAAAAAGCTTAACGTCAGAGCTTTCAGACACAGAGGCTGCGGCAAAAATTCTTACATAGGAACTTGGCGTAAGATTATTCTACTTGTGGTAACTATAAATCATTGTCAAGAATGTATACATAGTAGCAGGTGAGTTAAGAATGCACATCTTGCCATAAAACCTAGCTCAATATGATGAAACGTTTTTTGGGTGGGGTATAACACGTACGACATTTTGCTTACGTGATAATATGAAAGGTTCCTGATTGGCTATCTCTTTAAATTGAAAGGTAGAAGCAAATACAAAGGAGATCCTCTTAATACTTTAGTTACGTAACATGATTCTTCCCAGGCTCACACCCCCATTTTGTTTGCTCTGCCGCTCATCAAACTTCAGATGGGTATATAACTATCGCACAGTGCTAGGGTGAATTCTAAGACTTTTTGGTATTTACTAAATCCTCAGCAATCAGCCCACAAACCTTGATTGTCTTGACGTGGGACAAAAATCCACAAGCGCATGAATGCGACTTGGCAAATAGTTAAGCGCTAATAGAGTAAAGATGAGGGAACTATTTACAACGTATGTGATTCGGTTTAGTAACCTGCCTCCAAATATTAATTCTGATGTTGGGAAGAATCGTGTTACAATTACCCCGCTCGAAGAGAAGTATTATATATTTCTGGTGCTACTATTTATACATTCTCGTAATTACGACTTAATGAAAGATCTTAATTCATTTGGAGATGTTTGAATTGCAGCTGATGGCATGGACATGTTTACCATTTGCACCCACGAGGTTGCTTTTTATGGTAAATCTGTATTTTGCAATTTTTTAAGCGAAAGCGACTTGAAAGTGTTTGAGTATTTGGACGACTTAATTCATTATCACAATGATGGTTACGCGAGGGAGAGAAATTATAAACAAGCTGTCCTGTTGTACAAGACATCCTGCATACCTTCAGGTTCGTTGAAGTTTTAATATAAAATATAATGGACCCTATTCAAAAGAGGGAGGAGGTCGCGGTATCGTCCGCTTGACTTTGGGTTACGATAAAACATCTGGCATGTGGATCCAAAGTTGTTAGTTAGGGCTTCGAAGTTAACTGTCCACCTAAAGTTCTTTGGTTTGAAGCCATATCTGACGTCATTCGATCCACATATAGTATATTCCAAATTAAAGAAACCAGGTGGTCAAAACACCAGTCTCTTGAAAAGGTTCTATTGGTGCTCTACTATTACAGGTGGGTTGCATTGCCGCCATATTGGCTAAGGTATAACGACCCAGATGACTTAGGTTTTATATGAGTTCTTGCATAAGTTCATAATATATGTTCCATAACTTTGTTAATGGTTACTGAGAGCTTGTCATGAAGTGACCTAAGTGAAACGTCATAGATTCTCGAAAAAAGCAACGCCTAATGAGACTCTGTCAAAGCCTTAGAACAGTCTAGTTAGGAAGATGGAATGCAAAATTAACCGAGTGTAGTCAATTCTCGCTTTAGTCGTTCTCGAACTAGCTCTCACTAAGTCTCTAGCATTACGAAGTATAGGAATGTTATACTTATGAAACATATCTTATAAACTTATGATTGTTCCAATCACAATCGCTGCTTTTACTGTTCATAATTTTTGCACAAATATGTACTGAGGAATATGCAGGATATACTCGAGAAATCAGATCAGTCATTCATATTTCTAGCTTTGTTTTACTAGTTTTGGCAGCCATATTGAAGGATTTCTGTTCTTCCCCCGCATTCAACCCACCAGTATGTCAGTGTAAATTATCTCAGGAATTTAACCTCCTCCCCAACCCAAAGCTCTCTGTATGAGTTCTTGCATAAGTTCATAATATATGTTCCATAACTTCGTCAATGGTTACTGAGAGCGTGTCATGAAGTGACGTAAGTGATACGTCATAGATTCTTGAAAAAAGCAACGCCTGATGAGACTCTGTCAAAGCCTTAGAACAGTCTAGTTAGGAAGATGGAATGCAAAATTAACCGAGTGTAGTCAATTCTCGCTTTAGTCGTTCTCGAACTAGCTCTCTGTAAGTCTCTAGCATTACGAAGTATAGGAATGTTATAACTATGAAACATATCTTATAAACTTATGATTGTTCCAATCACAATCGCTGCTTTTACTGTTCATAATTTTTGCACAAATATGTACTGAGGAATATGCAGGATATACTCGAGAAATCAGATCAGTCATTCATATTTCTAGCTTTGTTATACTAGTTTTGGCAGCCATATTGAAGGATTTCTGTTCTTCCCCCGCATTCAACCCACCAATATGGCCGTGTAAATTATCTCAGGAATTTAACCTCCTCCCCAACCCAAAGCTCTCTGCAGGTCTGACATTTACCATACAAATTATTTTACCGTCAGTGATACAGCGGCAACATTTTGCTCAACACAACTATTAATTTGATCTGTTGTACATTGTATAGCATCAAGCGTTCAAGTATAAAAGTATTGTAATTAACTCTTATAGGACAAAAATAACCTTACCGGAGAATCCTAAAGCAGTCCTGATGTTTAGTCACGGTCGTTTCTTCAAGAATGTCTGTTCCATTTTCAACAGCTTCGTTAAAATCGTTACTCTGGAGCATAGCCCACTCGATCACGCGCGACACTACTTCACGACACAAGCTGCTCGCGAGCAGCGCAGCGTCCGGGAGCGCGGATCGAGTGGGCTATGTCAGGAGTCACTGTCAGCCTTCATCCTCCTAGGCTCCTCCCACTTCAATCTACTCACGTGCAGGACTAGAAATAAGACAACTCATCCATGAAAAATTTCTCTACAATTCAATCTCGCGCCAAATTTAAAAATTCAAGAATGGCGCAGGTAGAAGTTCAGTTAGAGTTTAAAATTCTGTTGCATCTGATGGTCCAGTGCTAAAGTAGCAATTGCAAAGTTTGTTACAAGATCACGAAGGAAGACTAGATCACGGCTTCTCTCCCAGTCACATATTAGCTGAGCTTGTTAATGTCTTGAAGATTATGATAGATTACATTGTTAGGCCTAAGAAAAGCGAGGGTTGAGAATGGACGATCTCGACAATAAAACTAGCATATGATTGGTCAGGGTCAGCGCCGGAATAACTCTGTTAACTTAGTTTTCCTTTTTTACATAACCACCGTGGACCCTTACTTGAAACGGGCTGTCAACTGTGCCTTTAAGTTATTCCGAATTTAGAAGGTGTAACGAGAATTTCTTTACTAGTATCTAGGGTGGTTTTCATTTGCCTAATCGTCATTCAAGTTATCAAACATGTCCAGGGATTCGTTAAATACCATTGGGTTGCCAGAATAACTGAAACGCGTTGGGTCTACGTGATTTGAAGTTACCAAAAAGTAGCAACGTAGCCCAATATTATAAGAATTGATTTTGAAATAAGTGCTGCTACTTCACGGAGAATAGTTCATTTAAAACTAAAAATTAAAAATTATTTTCGGGAGCTTTCGAACCGTGGTTCTTCCTCAGCCGTACAAACTTAAAATGAATTTAGGTTAGGGGGCGTTTAAATTTAAAAAATGGGGTAATATTGTTTTTTGTTGCTGATAAGGATATGTAATAAATTCATTTTAAGTTTGTACGGCTGAGGAAGAACCACGGTTTGAAAGCTCCCGAAAATAATTTTTAATTTTTAGTTTTAAATAAACTATTCTCCATGAAGTAGCAGCACTTATTTCAAAATCAATTCTTATAAAGTTTTACCATGGAACGGAATTTTAATATTTATATCCCAATATTGTCTTGGGGTTTGAACTACTGACGTCAGTGTTAAAAAAATCAATAACCAAGGGTAACACATTTGTACTAAAATATTATCAATCATTAAGTCTTTTTAATCAGTTGTATACTGAGGTAGCTGACTTACGTACTAACACGCCTACACTTTTATGATTCACATAATTACCATTTTAACTTAATTTTTATATTTTAAAAATTGCTTAACTGATGGTGAGGTACTTATCGGTAGGCAGGCAGTGAGGAACCTTGGAGACCTGGCTTTTGTGCCGAGTCTCCAAAAGACGAAGCAAAATTAAAACAAAGATCGTAACTTACCTCCTTCTGGCTGCAATGAAAATAAGACTTGAAACTTTCTAGCAGTAAAAAAATGGCGTTTTAAGCGGTTCTCAGCGATGTTCCGATGGCACTGAAGTAGGTCGAAGACCAAAGCAAACAATTTAGAGAGAGAGAGAATCACGTTAAGTAACATTAAAATTTAAGACTGGATCACAAAGTGAACGCAACGGCTTCCAATTTTGAAATGAATTTAATAACACGAATTAAAATATTTTTTCGTTAAAAAATATGGACTGAAATAAAAATAACAGTCGTAAAAAACTGCTTTAAAAATATTTTCAAAAAACAAACAAGGCACGTGGCCTGGATGACGCAATGACAAAGGCTTATAAAGAGAAAATAAATCTCATCAGCGTAGTTGTCTCAAGATGTCTAGACTCTTGCAGACCACGTGACTCGTTTTTCATAACAGCTAAACGGAAAGTTGAGTCCCATATTTTCTTTATTTTGTTGGTAACCGCTAATTACCAACTGCAAATCTTCAATATCAGCGCTAATTATTTCTCGGAATAAATATTATTTCTGAAAAGACACACGCTATTGTTAAAGGCATTCATATAAATAACAATATCATTTCTAGAAAAAAGCTGAAAAGTAAAAGAAGTTTAATTTCATGAAAGTTGTCATTTTCAGGCGTCATCAACTATAAAGGTTTCAACTAAAGGCAAATAGAAATAAGGCAAAGGGAGAGACGACTGATGTTGATTTGTATTCAAATTACACCATTTATTCTTGTACAAAATTACACCGAAAAATAGTTGACCCTTAAGTGATTTACTTAAGAGCCACCTACTTACAATTTAATTAAATCAAGTAATTTAAAATAATTAATCGTATTAATTTAAACTGAAATAGTTATATATAGGATTAACATGAAATTATTCAAATTATTATAATTATTTTAATGAATATATAAAATTTGTATAACATATTAGAAAAAAATCGATGCCAAGCAAAAGTGTAATATTTGCTTTGCTCGTCTTGTTATTCATATTCAATTTATTTATTTTGTAACAAAATTATCTTTGAAAATGGAAACAAAAATGTTTTTCTTTTGCCCAATTGCTCAATATTTTTTAAAAAAACAATCTTTTGAATTGTAATTAAAATTTAGTTTTATGGAAAGTTGTTAAAACTATTTAATATTAAAAAATTAATGAGAACAAGTTGGGAAAACCAAAATATTACCTCTCCGTGTCGAGATGATTATATAAACTTAAGTATCCAATGAAAACGTCGACCTTTTACCCTCATCCTTTCCCGTGCTTTGCGCTTTCGCATTTCATCCTTACTCTCAACATTATCTTCCTCCATTTTACATACAAAAATCGAATACTCACTAAAAGAAGCGGCAAAAACCTGCTGGCTCTTTACAACCACTTAATTTGACTTCGAACACAAATATTTTCTGGTAGATAAATTAACAACCTACAAGCAATGAAAAATTCTCAAGAATGGCCCCCGCAAATTTAATAGGTCTATTTTCAACTAGGTGGGCGTATCTGATTAGATTTAAAATATATATTTTTGAAATTTTTGGTCTGGCTGTTATCTACACCTAGATGGTTTTCAGTCAAACAAACAAGGAGCATAAACACAATAGTGGAAGCTTCAGTCTTATTTAAAACATGTAAAACAATTATCATCTCTGCAAATAGCTTACACATGTCTTTTTTACCAATGCCTAACCGTTTGGATTTTTCTAAAGCAATCTCAGCACCAAAAATATTTTTTGATACAAAATAAATGTTTTATATTCTTATTAAGAATAAAACAAGAGGATAAAAAAGGTCTGTCCTTTCGTAATTTTTTAAGCTTTTATCATGATTACTCTATACAACAGTAACAAGGAGTATAAACCCATTAGTGGAAGCAGTATTTTTTTTCGAAACAATCTCGCTTATGTTTATCCTCTCTAGACTTCGCTAACAACGTATTACTCCTACGTAAAATATTAATAAACAGGCAAGGATTCATACCATTAAAGAAGGAGCTCAATATTATCCATATTTTCATTTCATATACAGAGAAAAGAAATTATTATGTTTCTGAGAGGAGCTTCCCATTTTGGTTGTTGTTTTGAAAAGTATATCACAATGCACGGGCCTTGATAGATATAGGAGGCAATGAATGAAATATCTCGCATGCACGGGCCTTGGTATATAGGCGATGATAATCTCTCTCTTTGCACGAGAGGTTTATCTTTAATATTTAAATAAATATAATTAATTTCAATTATTTTAATCTTCAATAATTAACATTAATAATAGTTAAATCGTTTAAAATAAAGTTATACCTATTATCATCTCAAACTTTGCTAATATTGACGTTTAAAGTGAAGGGTACCCCTCTTGCCCGCTCTCTTCAAATTTTGGGGTATATATACGATTCGTTTCCATTATAATAGTAAGGAAAAAGCGCAATTGCGAAAACCTTTGGTGGCGATCCAACCTTAGGGAGGCTAGACGTTTCTCGTAACCCTAGCTGATCGCCGCGGATATCCTAAAACCAAACGATGATAATGGAGTAGAAGCCAATGATACAGATTGGTGTTTATGTGGAATAGACGAAAGACCAGTGGATGGTGGTGATTAGAAGCCACTAAGAACAGACTGGTGTCCGTGTGGGATGGACGAAGACCAAAAGATGGTGGTGATTAGAAGCCAGTAAGAACAGACTGGTGTCCATGTGGGATGGACGAAGATCAAAAGATGGTGGTGATTAGAAGCCAGTAAGTACAGACTGGTGTCCGTGTGGGATGGACAAAGACCAGAAGATGGTGGTGTGAGAACTCAAGTAGAGGAGCCATTTCCGTGACTGTGAAAGCAGTTCGGAAATGGCGAACACGTTTGCTCCGATTTGGAAACTGCGAACGCGGTCACGTGGGTGTAACAACGGACAGACAGACACACAGACAGACAGACACACACACACAGATACGGCCGTTACAGAACCTCTCTTGGACTACGTCACACGGAGAGGTAAAAACATTTTGGTTTCACATTTTCAAAACTATTGCGAAAATTACTAAATTTAAATGAACATTTTATAATTTTTGTTTACGCACAGAATTAATTTCAAGAGATATTCAATACGTTTGTTTTAAATTTGAAAACATTTGATTTTGATTTAAATCATTAAGTGATTTGGCAAGAATTTATATTCTGTTCAATTTAAGAGAAATACAATTAAAATTGGGATTTTTTCAAATTAATCCTATTTTAATAAACGTAATTATTTAAATTGAAAAGTTAAATATCGTAATTATTATAATTATAACCAATTAAAGAACCCGCTTTATTAATAAAAATAAGAAAAATAATAATTAAAATCTAAGTTTCATGTAGATGAAAGGGATTTCCATTCTAAACCTGTGGCTTTTTGTTACCGGTTCTCTTACACAATGCATAGAGGGATGTTGGCTAGCGTCGCCTGCCACAGCTAACATTTTGCCCTAAGAACCACAGTTTACAAGTTTCGATTACAGTTGTTTTACGGATGACCCCTTAAATTTAATTAGAAAACTGAGAGACAATTCTAATTTAATTAAGGGGGCCTCCGTAAAACACTCCAATGATCATAACTTGTTTAGGTCGACCATCCTTTTAGGAATACCCTTTCTAAAGATTTATCTAGCTAATATGTTTAGCAAGATCTTCTCTCATATGGTAGCGAATCACGAAACTGCTTTTTGCGCCCCAAAACTACATTGGTTTTTTATTGGTTGTTGGTATTATTTACGCAATGGTTTTCGTTTAGGGTTCTATGGGTATTATGGCCACGCTGTTCCATTGGCTACCTCGAGAGAAGATCCTTTGGGGTTACATTTATGATTTTTCTTTATTACAATTTTGAAAACTTTCTCGGAATTGATTCGAATAACAGGATATGGGTTTGGAATTGCCGTTACTTTCCTTAAATTTTAGATTTGGTCGTTTTTTAGAATTTCCTTTGCCAACAATTATGCACTTTTTTCTTAATGAAAAGTACCCTAAATTTCTTAGCTTAATATCTCAACGCGGAGAACTCAGATGACACATAATTCATATTTAAATTACATCTGTTGTTTTTCTCCAGAAAAATAGTTCATCCTTAAGCATGATTACAAGTTTTGGATTTTATCAAGTACTATATTTTCGTCATTATGGTTCATTATTAAATATAATTTTTAAATTTTCAATTCTTTTTCGTGTTGAGGTTTAACATATAGCGTCAAATATTTAAGGTTGTAACTAATATTTGAAAAATCAACATGTTGATTATTCTCTTTGTGGTAAAATTCATGACTTGACAATATTTAACATGTGCTAATGTCGACCAATTCTACAGACTAAGAATAACTAAGACTCATCTTTGTACCGGATTATTCTTGGTTTTATATCTAAAGGCGTTTTCCCTTCCGCATTCATGGCTTCAATATCAGCTCCTTCTTTAATCAAACAAGCAACCACATCGGAACTATTCCACCTAACTGCGAAATGCAATGGTGTGTCTTTGTCTTTGTTAACCACGTTGACTTGCGCGCTTTTATCCAACAGTAAACGAACCACTTCAACGGTACTTTGTACAGCCGCTATATGTAGCGGAAACAGACCGATAGAATTTTGCAAGTTAATTGTGGCACCTTTTTCCAACATGGCCGATACGGCGTCTACATTTCTGTGTGACACGGCGTAGTGGAGTGGTGTGAAATTACTTTCGTCTTTACTGTTAACGTTGGAACCGGCATTAAGTAATTTACTAATGATATCAGAGTAACCCTTTTCGGACGCCAAAAGAAGGCAATCATCAATATCTTCAAGGTTTTTGTCATAATTAAGCAGGAATTCTACAATTTCCGAAGATTTGTAATAAACCGCGACTTTCAGTGCAGTCCAAAATGAATAGTAGGCGTTGATATTGGCCCCAGTTTCGATAAGAAATTTAATCATATTGATGTTTTCATTCTTTATGGCGTTGTACAAAGGTGGTATGATAATTTTCCTCTTGTAAGAATCGTGAACTTCCCACTCGTGCCTTTCAGCTGAATAAGGTGGGTTCAATGGGAACCCTTTCTCTAGAAGGTAAGCGACAGTTTCAACATATCCCCCATCAACAGCCAAATTTAATGCAGTGTAATACGTTCGCTGATCGAACATATTACTGAAGTCCCATGTTTCTTCGGAAGCGAATGGTAGAATTTGACGCATCTCCGTGTTAACCTCTTGAAGGATTTCTTTCAATTGGTCCAGTTTACCATTAATCGCCGCGTCATTCAATTTAAGCAGGGTCTGGGAAGTTTTTTCAAATTCCTTACGAAGTTCTTTGAGAAATTCAAAGTTCACCATCAATTTAGTCAGAGGTTTTAGACGTTCTTGTATCGCATAGTCTTGATACAACGTTGCCTCTAAAATTGTTTTCCTGTCGCCTGGAGTGCAATTTTGAAGAGAGTTTAGAATGATGTTAGAAAGTTCGATGTATTCTTCCTTGATGGTTAAATATAGTACCGTTTGGTTATTTTTGTTTCGAGATGTAAGATGATGAAGAAATAACGGAGTGTCTTTAAAACAATTGAGCAAGAATTCCAGTATGCTTTCTTGGTAATGCGAGACCAACTGGTGCAATGATAGGTTACACGCATTTTCTTCATCATAATGCTTCTGTTGTAGAAACCTTTGGTGCAGAATGTTACCAATTCGGTTCAGAATTTCCTCTTCAATTTCGTGACGATATAGTAATTGATTAAAGAATTTCTTCACAACATCAAACTCATCTTTAACTATGATATCAATCATAAGGTCAAGTACGTAGGTGTCTTCATGATGAATATCGTTTATTTGGTTAATTAAATAATCGGCCACAAAATAATCAGCGATTATCGCAAGTCTGTCGAACTGTTCTTCCATGTCGCAAAGTATAAATCTGCCACCTTCGTCAATTTCAAGACCAAGAGATTGTAATTTCTCTTCCGTTAGGCCTAACTTGAGTTTTAACGATTTTGCATAGAACAATTTACGCGAATCATAATCCAACGATACAATAAAAGGCTGTAATGGCAATAGTGCCACAAGAGCTCCGATATTTTCCATACTAAGTGCAACGTCAAACGGAGTTTCATTGTTGTGATTCACCGCGTTAAGATTTCCTCCACCATTTAAGATTAAACTTACTATACGTGGTAAAATACCTTCGTTGATTTTTGCAGCTTCGTGTAATGGAGTGTTTCCATTATTATCTACCGCGTTGACAAGAGCTCCAAGTTTCAACACCAAGGAAACTCCTTCAGGATTTTTGGAGAAAACGGACCGGTGTAAGACGGTGCTTCCCGAATCTTCACCGCATCTATTAACATCGACACCACGGCTAAGTATTGTCCGCAAAATTTTAAGTCTTCCCATTGTAAATGCATATCCTAATAAGCTATCAATTATGTAGTTAATGTCCACGAAAATGGTCGTTTCTAATCCACGGTCCAATAAAATCGAAAGCGTGTCATCTTGGTTCTTGTCAATGATGGTCATAATGGCTTCCCAGTTTTTTAATATGCGACTGCTCTCGGGCAATCTAGATAAAATCAGTTGAACCATTTCTTCGCTACCCGAAAATAAGGCGTCTTCAAGCAAACTATCGTAAGGCAGACCGAATATGAACGGTACGGCGGATGGTACTTGCTCCATGAGAAACTTGGCAGATTCTAATCGCCCATTCCGAACCGCGATATTCAATGCTGTTGAATCAGAGTACGTGCTATCGTTCACTGCTAGCATTAAAGAGTGGCGAGTATCTTTATCGCCAGCTTGTTTTAAAATGTATTGCAAGTCCTTTACTTTTCCCCGTTCAGCTGCATCAAACAATTCAGTTGTCAAATACATTTTCTCTCGTACCTCAAACGCTGTCGACTTCATTACATCGCCAGTGTGTTCTTCTATGCAATTCATAAATATTTCCCGATATTTCCTATTAATCATGTTTCCAAATAAAAATATACGTTGCACCTTTTTAGATGATTCTTGCATTTTCCCAAGTAGATAATCCAAGAGTTCCTCTCTATCCGAATTATTGTTCTTCAAGGAATGCACGGTTGATGTTTCAAAATCCTGATTAACAGCGTTAATGAAATGGACCAAGGTTTCGGCTTCAGGTTTGTTTAAACAACAATCCACGAGAAATTTAAATATTTCTTTAAGGTTGTAATCCATGGTCACATGTAAAGCGGTTTTTTCATTTATGTCAGACGACCAGTAAGAATGATTGGAAATCCCTTGAAACAATTTCGAAAATGCGACACTGAAATGCTCAACAACAGAACTGTAATCTGTCAAGTTCTTTAAATATTCATTTAAAAATGCACGAACAATATTATATCTTCCCTCAATCAAAATTTCTGTCATTATAGCTATAACGATGCTTTCATTGATGCGTGGTTTCTCTAGGACATTAATGAGAAATTTGGCGACAAAAAATTCCGCGAAGGTACGATGGACGAATTGAATTCGGGTTTTAACTCTGACAACCAATCCCACTTTTAAGGCGATTTCCTCAAGTATCTTCTTGGTTACTGGTTCAAAGTCTTGCATTTCAATCGGGGCTGAATCTTCAATTTGGTATAGTAACTCAATAGCCAACTGACCATGAAATTGGGTTAACTGCCTTATGGCCAGTTTTTCATTGTTGTCCAAACTGATATTGCCGCGGGTACTAGTAAGTTTTTCTTTCTCGTAAAATTCGATCTTCTTTTGCTCAAAGGCTTCGTATAAACTAACCAAGGATATTTTATCTGATATATTACTAATATCCGTGTCTTCATATACTTCGGCTAACAGCAGACACTGCAATAGAACGCCGGTAAATTTTGTTTCCTCGTCGGCGAATATATTGTCATGGA
This sequence comes from Phalangium opilio, assembly GCF_054372755.1. Lineage (NCBI taxonomy): Eukaryota > Metazoa > Arthropoda > Arachnida > Opiliones > Phalangiidae > Phalangium > Phalangium opilio. Next base: position 11,171,158 of record NW_028324217.1, on the reverse strand, counting down.
TGGATATTCTAAAAACGTCTATCAATTTCTTTGCTTTATTCGTCAAATCATAACTTGTTTCATTATTAGCATTTTCAAGCCAAGTATTCACTAAAAATTTAACTTGATCCTCCATCGTAAATCCACGCATAACAAAACAATACGTTTTTAGCACCATTTCAATTTGGTCTCTTGAGAATGGTCTTGAGGTGACAAAAATGTTCGTGACCTTGGTTTTCATTAAGATGCTAAGTAATTCGATGAAAACGCTTTCGTAATTGGGGCAGATTTCATCAAATGCATCGAATAACAGAACCACATCACCGGAATCAACTAATTTTCGTTTAAATAAGTTTTTATCCAACGTGGTTGCGAGTTCAGTATTGTCGTTACAATTCATAATTTTATCTATTAAGAAATCAACCGCGTTTGATACTTTGGGTTTGCCAAATTTTTTAAGGTCAAAATCCTTGCACACTTCTTTAAAGACCTCGGTACAATCATTAAGATTAATTCTAACCACCCATAAACTCTGATTATTTGACTTAATCTGGAGGCTTAAACTAGTTAGCGCAGTTGTTTTACCCATTCCGGCTGTGTCTGAAATGACCAGCGACTTAATACGGTTCCTTACATTTTCTATTTCACTTTCTTTCCAATTATAGGTTTTTGTAATATCCATGTAATCGTACAGTTTATCAAACACCGTCACCACGAGCTCATTATGGTTTAGATTTTGTCTAATGTAATCTACAGAACCGTGGGTTTCTTTCCATTTCAAAATATTCGACTCAAGCGTCAACCAATGAACATTTTTTGCGTTTTTCGAAGTCGCGACTTGTTCAACTAATTGAGAGAAATGTTCGCGTTCATTATTACCTAGTATGAAAATCCTACCACGCTCTATATTAAAATGACCCTCATCGCACTTTTGCACGAAATCCTTTTTTACACCAAAAGGTACCAAATGGTAATAGTTTATTCCACTAATTGCAATAATATCTCGAGTATTTTCTCTATTCAATAAAACATTGTCATTAACCTCGAATTCTAATAGAAAAACTCTCGGGACGTAAGAACTCGTTATTTTTCCCAAGTCTGGGATTTGATTCCCGATTTGTATAAGTCTGTCTTTCATTAATGAAATTATGGTTGAATTGTCAATGATATCTTGAATTACATCGTTTTCATGAAGAAGATGTTTCAAAGATATTTCTTCATCAGAGCCTTGAAATATCACCATGTTTTTTGACAAAAGCATTTCTTGGGCGTTTGATGTCAAGTCAGTCCATTTAAAACCTTCAAAGTCCACAATTTTGGGGGCATCTTTAAGTTTCTTCTTAGTTAACTTTTCCAAGTAGATGGTTATATCGGATCTAATTTCACTAATTATGATAAGTTTGACGTTTGGCTTAACTTTGGGATTAATCAAGACTTTTACTAGTTTCTTAAAAAATTCTTTGACTTCATCTTCGTCCGAATTAACTGGGTTCACATTACAATCTAAAACTAAAAGTACTTTTCCAAAGGCCTCTGACATAAGAACTTCTTTTAAACTAACTGACTTATTTAAAGCTAGTACATTCTGTAAGCGCAAAAGTAAATAGTGATCATGAGATTTAAGTAACTTGTTTATCATGGCGGCAACAACGTAGGTATCGCAATCATTAGATGTTCGAATTTGTAATGTCTGTAAATCTGTTTTGACAAATTTCTTGACATCTTTACTAAGACCGCATTTTTTGCTGAAACAATCAGTCATCTTTTCCAACTTTTTACTGTACTCGATTGACTCATTTTTAAACGCAAATTTTTGAACCTCATGAAATTTCAAAGATTTTTCAGCTTCTTCCTTCAATTTTGGGTAAAATGCAAGTAATCTCTTAACAAAAGATACTAATTGACCTAAATGTCTTCCACTGTCACACAGTGACTTAACTTTATCAGATTTGATTTCTAAGTATTGCAATTGTTCCAGTACGTAATTAGGGTCTATTTTATCTTGTTCCAGAATATGTTTAAACAATGTGAATGGTTTAAAATATTTGGGAACACCTCGTATCCATTGAAAGTTTTTTAAAAACTTATGTTCGGGCAAGGTAAAGACACTGAGGTTACATGTGTTTTCTTTAAATGGTTTGGTTTGATACCTGACTGGAAAAAAGCCTTCACATTTTTTCTGGGCGCAAACGAATGCTTTGGTTTTGGTATTAGGAATTGCGCAATTGTCAAGCCATTTAAACTGGGGTATAAGTAACGTCTTGCATTCGTCACCCACCGGTGACACGTCATTCACAGGCCAATCTATTACGACCATCATATCATGACTTGATGACAGGTACTCTAAAATGAGTTGTAAACTGCTGGAATCTTGATAGTACTGATCAGTCAAAGAAAAATTGTGCGAATCAGGTTTTGATATAAGAACAACATTCCCAATATGTTTGTTGAAGCAGTTAACCACATTTGGTGATACAACAAAGTTGGTGATGTCCAAGTTATTCAGGTCAAATTTCTTGTCTGAAATACGGATATCGAGGTCATCAACCAATTTGAGTAACATATCCTCACAACCGACGCTATCAAAGACCTCAGTGTGAACCAAGTACCCGTCATCAGCATTCTCGCGTCTTAGAAACTTATCACTTATTCTAACTAAGTACTGGGCACTAAATGCCGCGATTTGAGCCAACCATCCACCGAGACCATGTCCAGTGAAAAATAATTGGAAACGCGCTGGTAATTTCCCTTTGAATTCCTCAAGTTCTTTGATGACCTCGTACGCGAAAGTGACCGCTGAATGGACTTGCTTGTGGTATCTTTCGTATATAGCTTGTAAGTGAGTTTTGTACGGTTCCTTATTGGTGTTTTCAGAACCGCGATGCGCGATGACCACTTGAATTTTCATAATGTTTATAAACGCAATTCCAAAGTAACCGTTTTCACTATTAGATGCTGTTGTTAACATTTTCCAACTTTTTGGCAAAATATCTTTACTTTCGTTTTGATGCGAGTTTTCAAGGCATTTAGCAGCAAATTGCAATAATTCGTAAGTTGATGGTCGGATAAGGGCATCTAGTTGCAATAACTCAAATCTAGTCTTACTTGCAATTAGTTGGAAACATTTATTTTTTTCTATTCTGTTTTTGATATTTGGTTTGCTGAGAGACAAATGAAAGTCGTACTCCAAATTGTTTGAATACGGAGCGGTTGCAGTTTCTTCGTCTTCGGACTCGTCAGTAGAAGTTGACTCTTCGGATGATGTCTCACTCCCTTCAGCTGAAGTGTGCAATTGTATTAACATTGTGCAAATGCTTTGCTTAAATCATACTTCATTGAAGCAATGGTTTAGGAACTACTCATAGAAAGAATAGAAAGGATCTACTCGACATCTACAACCAAAAACAGAAAAATTATAGTTGCCAACAGATGATGAAATTAAAATCCAACAGTATGTCACGATTTAGTCATTAAGTTTATTTCAATAATATTCATAGAGTGATGCTTGTATTCGCTACTATCTCTCTACCATTACTTCAAGTAAACCTGCCATTAACCATACCTCTAGCTGATGACTTGTCTTTTTCCGGTTCACTTTTGGATTCCAATTCTTCAATGGCGTTCAGATTCTCCATATCGCTCAATCTATCTTCCTTAGGTTTGGAACACATTTTAAGTTCGATTTTGGTGATTTGTTCCCGCTCAGCCAAATTAAGAACTGCGTAATGACAATAAGACGTTAAATTTAAAAAATATTTAAACCCTAAATGCGCTCGGAAAGTAAATTAATTTAATAACTTACCTTGCAAGCAGACACCTTGTTGCTAAAATATCAGATAATCCTCATTTCGATCCTTCTTCATTCTAAGAAGAGTTTGTTTTTAAAATCTCATAAGATAGAAGGGAGTCTTGTCTTTGGTTTTTACCTCTCCGTGTAAGCTATGTCCGATGCCAGTCTTCCTCTTTCACACTGGCCCTTTTTGAACCGAACTCGACCTCATGGTACCTTAGAAAAAAATCTGGATAACACTTCAACGAAATCTTCTCTAAAAAATGCTTATCGCACCTTTTGATATTGATACCCATAGAGTCTCTTTATCCTGTTTTCTAATATTATTGCAATGATAAATATAGTCGCAAGGGGAAACAAGACTGATCTACTCCTCATTTAAAGGGATAGTATACTGGTATAAATCAATCATTTATTTTCAAAAGAAATGTGTTTGAAACAAAATATGAAAGAAAGCCTATGTGCTATGTTTTGAATAATTATCTATTGTAATTTCACTAATATTTCTTGATGCGGCACTCTTCATGGAGCAAACGACTCGACCTTTAGATTTATTCCACCAACAGTGTTCATTTAATATTACATAAATAAAGGTAACAAACTTTTCAACTTCTCATTTAAGTATTTAAAACTATCCAAACTCTGAGTTGAAATTAACATTTACTATAGATAGTATACATACATAGAGGATTCATACCATTTACACCAAAAAGCCAGGTTACGTAAAGGACTAAAGCATTAGGGTTTTTGACCTCCAGGTGTAAATGGTATGAATCCTCCATGTGTGTAAACTATCAATGCCCAAAATAACTACTTTACGTGCTTTTTGTATCGCACTAAGGGTAAAATGCGTTATAGAAAACAGTAATATTTCATAATTTCGTGAAATTAAAAATAAAATAATTCTTAAATAATAATGAATTTTTAATTTACCTTAGTTTCTGAACGCTGCTGTAACGTTAAGCCCTGAAGTATTTAAAATTATCCGGTGTAGCTGATTCAAAACAACAAACGACATTTGATGATAAGATTAAAAGTCCTTCGTTATTGGTTCGTTCTGTGACTCCTTACTATGATGTCATACAGGGTGATCTAGCTAATCGAGACCAACACTTTCTATGTTTTAAGTTAGTACGATAATCAAATAATCAGGTGGTTTCGTCGAGGGCCACACACTGTAACTTTGACCGCACGTCCTTGGGTAACGACCCCTAGACATTGTCTTGTTTCTAGGCGTCTAGATATGACGAAGACAATAAAGACTCGGTTTTCAAGAAATTAAAATAATTTCAGTTTTAAAACAACATTGCGTGTATTTTCAAAAATAAAATTAATCGGCTATGTTAAGTTCAACATTGCGATCTACTTTTAAACCCGTGCTATACACACAATGTTATATGTAATTAACCACCGGTGTCAAATAGCAAAACCACCTTGTTCCAAAGATAAGGTTAAAAGTGCGTAGACGTATAAAATTATTTCCTCTTTAGAGTGAAGCTAGAATTATTTAACAAGTTGGGAAAACCAAAATATTACCTCTCCGAGTAAAGACGACTACTTACAAACTAATTTACCCAGATATGGAAATGTTTCTTAAGTTAAAATTTATGAAATATTAAAGCAGTATACAAAGCATAGCAAATATACTGTAAATCAGACGACATTTTACATCCAATAATGATATACTTGTACACATTAAAATCATCCGATGGAAAAAAAAACGGGAAATGAAGAGATAAAACTTTGGAGGGATACTACCTTTACGTGTTTGTAAAGGCCCAATTTTCTACTCCTCAACTGTATGCCCTCTATGTTCAAAGCCATATTCACAACAGGGTTGCCATATAAACACTATCCTCTCGTTTCACCTCAACGATTTTCTTAGTTTGTCAACATGACTGTTAACGTTACATAACACCAAAGCTTATTTGTGGCTACACACACTGAAAGTAAATGCGTACCATAAAAAGCATGAAAACACGAAGCTATTATCCGATTACGATCAGACCTTTCACTGGTCTGGGCTGCGTTCAGCAGAGCTCACCAAAAAAGACAGCGGATTTTGGAAATGTTTACCGGTGAGCTCTGTCGTCATAGCTTTTCTCCGGGTCATCGGCGTTTTATAAATGACGCTAGCGCAATAAAGCGTGCAAGGTACCAAGGCTTAACAAAAATTGTATGATAACATATTTATAGAGATAGATAACAACTTTTATAATTAAAATTAGAAACTAACATTTCTCTTAAAATTCTCGCGTGATCAACTGGTTTCACGCCAATTAAATAGCTATAGTCCCATAGAGCTATTTGTATTAATTCATCCATGGTTTTTTCGCCAAGCTGAGAACTACACGTTTTACGTCACGTTATCCAAAAGCCGACTATTTTCTTTGAAGACCGCGCTAGCTCAGCGCTAAGCACCGTGACGTCAAAATTCAAAAACAAAATCCCGTTATGTAGGACACTGCTTACAGCGCTGGGCTCTGCTGAACGCGGCCCAGATTTCCACCATGATTATAAAATCTAAGCCTAATTATTTAATAGTGTATTTAACTTTCGGCTCACTCTGAACCGTTAATGTCTCTGCATTACAGAAACGAAAACCAAACCCAAGCGTTTACTTTTTGGTTCACTAGGCCTATTGACAAATAAAAGTACATTTGACGAACACAGTAGCATTGCGCTTGTATTCACTTTAGGAAGGATTATGCTATAAACAGATGTAGTATAGCTTAAGTAATATATAAAAATCCATTTTAAATAATAATATTAAAAAAACTCTTTGGAATATCAAAATGAAATAGAGCTTTAAAGCTACAAAAGTACTAAATGCATCATAATTACGAAAAATATTTCCACATATTCATTTTATATTATGGAAAACGGGAATATTAAGGTTCTGAAGGATTTCTATACACATCAAAACAAAACGAACTTCTAACGCAGCGCACTAGTGTAACAACGGACGGACACATATAGACAAACACATAGACTGCTGTTTTACCCTTTCCGTATTAATTTGGAGTTTAGAGACATGATTATCTTAAATATTAAAATAAATATAATTAATATTAAATATTTTCTTCGATAGTTGTTCGCCTTATTGAGCGTTACATCGTTTTGAAAAAGAATAATTAAACATTCTTGAGAGACTTGACTAATATTGGCGTTTGAAATGAAGCATACGCCGGTTGCTTCGCCTTACTCAAATAGGTAGTATATAAAGGTGTCGAACCGCAGCTATGGATAAGAACAGCGCAATTGCGTGAACCTTTGGTGGAAGCCCCTCCATTGGAAGGCCAGACGTTTCTCGTAACCCTGGCCGATCGCCGCGTATGTCTTAACCTTAACGATGATGATGGAGTAGAAGCCAGGTGTACAGACTGGTGTCCATGTGGGATGGACAAAAACAAAGACCAGAAGATGGTGGTGTTAGAAGCCAGGTGTACAGACTGGTGTCCATGTGGGATGGACAAAAACAAAGACCAGAAGATGGTGGTGTTAGAAATCAGATGTACAGACTGGTGTCCATGTGGGATGGAGAAAGAGCAGATGACGGTGGTGATTAGAAGCCAGTGTGCACAGACTGGTGTCCATGTGAGATGGACAAAGACTACAAGAGGGTGGTGATTAGAGGCCAGTGTGTACAGACTGGTGTCCATGTGGGATGGACAAAGACCAGAGGCTGGTGATGTTAACAGGCAATGGAGTAATAGCCTGTAAGTGTAATACAATTTTCGAAATTTCCGGAAATTGAGAACACGTGTGCTCCGATTTGCAAACTGCGAACGCGGTCACGTGGGTGTAAGAACAGACAGACACACACACACCCACACAGACATGTCGAAATTAGAACCTCTCCGTGACATGCGTCACTCGGAGAGGTAAAAACTTCAATCACCTACACATAAAATACATGAAAATAATCTTGAAATTTGAACCTAAAATATTTAGTAATGCTCCATAACCCTTTTAAAGTTAAAAACTCATTACGCAGAAGCGCGATTCAGAGTGGTGTTCATGGATCTTGTAAAATAACAAAATGATATTTGAATGAATCAGGGTTTATTGCGTTTCAGAATCCATCAAAATCTAATTGTAATGACAGTTTAAAAGCTAACAAGTTGGGAAAACCAAAATATTACCTCTCCGAGTCGGGGAAAAAGACTAGTATACGACTCAATATAGAAATCCTAATCGCTAATCCTAGGTTTCAAATCATTAGTTACAAAGAATATATAAGTTCTATGTTAAATTTTATTCCCTGATGCATACCACTAGCTTTGCCTTATATAACGTTTAATTCAGAATAAAATCTGTAAGACACGATTTCCATTAGAACATACCTTAACGAGAAGATCTTGATTCCTTTCTAAGGAAAAACTGAACTTTCCTTATCACTTTTTCAAAGTTATAGAACTGAAAGGGTTTCTTTTACCTTAGCGTTTATCTCGGTAATTTTAAAGTTCACTTTCAAATCATAAATCTTTATTTAATCTCTAGTCTCCCTAATTAAAACAACATGATATGTCCTAAACGTATCTCTAATTTTCATTACTACCAATTTATGCAAAACTACTAATGGCTAATTCGAACCAAAAAAACCCACTCGTACGTCTAAAACAAGGTTCTGGGAAAACACACTTATGTTTAGTAAGTCGACAGAATTAATTATAATAAAATATTTATTGACTGTGCTCATCAAGTGTCCAATATAAACTGACTACAAAGTAGGTAGCTCCTTTATGAGGAAACCTCGTTATTCGCTATAGGTGACGCGCACTAGTGGAATATATCAGGGTATACTAGTGGCGATACTAACAATATATGGTAATGTTATTAAGAGTATATAGCAAGAGTATATATCAAGTGTATTACGAAAGTATATAACATCTTTCATTCTTTAAAAAATTCAAGTATTACGAAAACGTTTTGGATTGAAAATATTAGTTCTTGTTCGGGTTGACCTTGGTTGTTGTGTACTTGCTGTAAATGTGTAAATGGTGCTCGTGTGCTGGGTATGGCGGATACAGAAATTGTCTTGGGAAATGGGGAAGTTCCCGGAGAAATTCGAGTAGCGCTGTTCGGGTGTTGTCCAGCGTTCTAGCAGTCGTCGTTCAGCGTCTGAGCAGTCGTCGTTCAGCGTCTGAGCAGTCGTCGTTCAGCGTCTGAGCAGTCGTCGTTCAGCGTCTGAGCAGTTGTCGTTCAGCGTCTGAGCAGTCGTCGTGCCAGAAGGACTTAAAGTCCTAATGTTTGATATTGATGTTGTACAGACTGTTAAAAAAGTCTTTGCGCGTTGCAGTTTTCGCACATATTTTACTATATTTCAAAAACTATTGAAGCTAGCGCTCTGGAATAAAGTGCGTTATAAAAGTTTTGCATTTCTCTTTCATATTTTACCCGTTCCACAGTTGTCCTTTGCATACTTATACCGGAAACCGGAAATGTCAAAATTATCAACTTTGAAAATATTGGATTCTCGAGGATATAAATGCGATTTTCGGATTCCTTGGGGTCGATTCATATTGGAAAAGTTTTCACCAAATTCAATTCGGATGAATAGGTCACGAGTAATCAGCCTTTATTCAAAATCTGGCAACTTCGATTTAAATGGCGATAATTCATAATCGAGTATCGAATCTTTGTCGTAATAATGCTTGTTAGATGTTATGGCACTTTATGCATATATATATGATTGGTCTTGTGGCGCGATGCTTTGAAACAATTCAGATGCTCGTTAAAGGGATGGTGAAGTGGAAAATTAAGTAATTTTTTATTGATTCTTCTATATGACCAATCTGCATAGTGAATTATCCAGGAAATAACACCGAACGATTTTTATACGTCAATTAGTTTGAAATTTCATGGATAGTTTTAAATAAGGATCTCCGACCAATCGCGTAGAGCCCTGTCCTTTTAAAAACAATTTTCTCGTGGCACGTTCCGTGTTGAATCAATTTATCGCGAGATTTGAAAAAATTTGCGTGATGTGACAATTGTGGCGCGAGACATGGAGCGTGCCACGAAAATTTTGTTAACAAAAAGGCACGGCGTTACGCGATTGGTGGTAGGTCCTTATTTAAAATTATTCTTAAAATCTTAGCCTGATTTGAATATTAAAATCAATGGGAGGTATTTCCTAAATTTTTCATTATGCAGACTGGTCTTATAAGAACCGATAAAAAATCACTTTAATTTCCACTTCACCTCCCTTTAAGAGAAAACTCGCGTCTTTTGAAGAGGATAAGCGGTTTGAAAATATTGTTATTTGGGCCATGATATCATAATATTTAGCCTAGTGAAAATCTCATTCATGATGGCATATGCGCTTCACGAGATCCCTTCAAATAGACATATTCGACTATTCCATTTTAGAAACAACTTCAGAGGAGATGGCTTCTATGCTAGGAAGGTTGGCTACGCGATTGAGCTTCGCTAAACGGAGCCTGGGGGTTGCCTATAGCCTCCAGCGTATAGAGCAAATGTCAGGCCATTGAAAGATTTTATTTTAGAGGTAGGAATAGGGAACAGAGTAATCTAGCCGCGCGTCAAAGTCCCGGACCCCCTTCCTCGGGACGGTGGGATATGAAAGAAGAGGCGGGTCATAACGACAGAGGAAAAAAGGAATTACGTATTTTTCGCCGTCCCAGTCAGTAACGTCATAAAAACCTAGTTTAAGTGAGCCAATCAGAAATTTTAAACTTTTAATTACGTGTTGGAGGGAGGAGCTGTATACTGGGCTATGAGTCGGACTGAATTAAACACTAACCGTTCTCTATTCCAACCTCTAAAATTAAATATATCTCTGGTGAGGCTTAATAATAAAGCCGACCGCAACCAAAGCATGGGAAAGGCGTATTTCAAAACTGACGTTCAAAGCTACCGATGGAAAAGCCAAAAAATTAAATGAAAAAAACTTAAAGCCGGTAACAATGATGACAACTGAAAATAACAGCTTACAGCTAAAACGAGCCCGAACGGTAAAAACTTGAAGTTAGTCTCTGCGCTGCTGGTCTGCTACTCCTTTTGTATATTTTCTATTTCAAAAACACTATTTTTGGGCATCGAGGGGTAGTGAAAAAAAAACATCAATGCAGTTACTTGCTCGATCATTTATATAAATATATTACTTCGGGCGTGATAAATGCAGTTAGGGAGTAATGGGGATATTAGGGAATTTTGTGTTTTAAGACTTTTATTATGAGGGAAAGATGACATGCCTTTTTTTGAAGAATTTTTCGAAAACTTTAATTATCTTTATTAATAATTAGTTTAAAGCTGACAAATATTAATAAAATTTGGGGGAAAATTTTCAAATAACAATACTTCCTACGAGTTTCAAATTACAAGACTTCCTTCGAGTTTTAAATTAAAGATAGTTCGTTTGCTTTATTGAACTATTTATTACAAACAAGACTGTCACTTTCAGTTTCAATTGTTGCTTAATATTTTTTTACTTAACCTCCCTAGCCCTTAAACACTTCTTTTATTTAATGAGAGACATAAACGCTAAATAGGGTTAAAGTCGGGCGAAAGAGCGGCCCCGTGAAAAGCGTCACTTCCTTCGTTCGCCCGAAATCTTGCAACGAGTCGAGACGCATGGGCTGGCCAATTGTCTTTCAGAGCCTGAAACCATACACTAAAACTATTTTTTATGTTAGATAAGAATAAGTGTTAGCTTATTAATTACATTTATACCGGTCACGATTAGGGCTGGTTAACCTTACGCTGAAAAGAATACCAGCGAACCGGGCGGATCTGTTGAATATTACAAATTACAATGCTTTACCTCCTAATTTCATTAGACTTTATGTCTGTCTTTAAGAATAAGACTAAGAATGTTTTTAAATTGAGGGTGAAGTGAAAAAATGTGTTTTTATCGATTCTTCTACTAATTATGAGACTATTCTGCATAGTGAAACATCCAGGAAATATCTCAGAATGATTTTAAAATTCAAATTCGGTTTAGATTTTATGGATAATTTAAAGTAATAACCTCCGACCGATCGCGTAACGCCCTGCCTTCCTGTTGACAAAATTTTCGTGGAACGCTCCATTCCCAATGGAATTTATCGCGAGATTTAATAAAAGTTTCTCACGATGTGACAATCGTGGTGCGTGATATAGAGCTGCAACGGAAATTTTGTTAACAGGAAGGCAGGGCGTTAAGCGATTGGTCAGACTTGCTTATTTCAAATTATCTATAAAATCTGAGCCTAATTCGAATTTTAAAATCATTCGGAGACTTTATTTCCTGGAAGTTTCACTATGCAAAATGGACTTATAATTAGAAGAAGAATCGATTAAAAATCACTTTATTTTCCTCTTCATCCTCCCTTTAAAGGCTAGGGGAGGTCCAATAAAAAATCAAGCAACAATTAAAACAGAAAGTGACTGCCTTGTTTGTAAAAAATAGTTCAATAAAGCACACGAACATTCTTCAATTTGAATCTCGAAGGAAGTCTTGTTATTTTAAAATTTTCGTCCAAATAATTTTATAGATATTTTTCAACTAGATATTAAAAGTTATTCGAAATATCTTTAAACAGGCTTGTTTTCTTTCCTTCACAAAAAAGTTTTTAAAACACAAAATGCCCTAATATCCCAATACCTCCCTAAGTTTTTTTTTTTATTAGGAGAGAAAGGCCAAGAGGGAAATATTCCGCGGGCCCGCCCAATACACAGTGTTCATTTTATATAAATATATACAGTGTTATTATGTACATAAAGTAGTTATTATTAGTTTGTCTTTGCTTGTTTTTTTTTTTTGTTTTTTTTTTGGGTCAGGTTCCAAAGTATTCCCGCAAGAGCAGCCTCTTGGGGGGTGGTATCCTCTGGAGGACGTCCTGGTATTGAAGGGTCGTTTTGAGGACTCGGTTGAGGAGCAATGTGAAGAGTGAGATAATTTCCTCAAAGGCAGGCGGGGACGGTTTTGCAAGAACCAAGACGGTTTCGTAGAGCATGCTGAGAATGTCGTCGGGTGATTGTTGAGGCGGTTGGGGACCGGCGGGGGCCCACGGCGCTGGAGGAGGAGTGGTGCGAGTATGAGGAGCGGCGATGTCTGGCGGTAGAGGGGGGAAGTCGCTGAGTGTCGGTTGCGGGGCGGGTGTCTGATGGGATTGTCGGTGGGCTTTGATAGCATCCGGTCTGGAGAGATTGTGTCGGTCTTGGAGGCGTAGGATGGAGAGTTCGGTCTGTCGGTGAGGGCACTTGGCGGCTGTGGCAATGTGATCAAGGGCGCCGCAGTTAGCGCACTGCTTCGAGCCCTGACAATCCTGAGCCTCCGCGTGGCTGACACCACACGTGACACAGCGGAAAGGGCTCTTGCAGTACTTGGTAGGATGGCCGAATCGGCGACAGTTTTTGCATTGGAGTGGTTGGCGTTCATACGGGGATACTTTGTAGCGGCGGTAGTACATGCGGAGTTCTGAAGGAGCTGCGGCTTGTCCGAAGTTGAGCAAATAGGTGTTGGTGGTCCCTAAACGGGACACTTGAGTGCAGGGAATGTGTTGTCGTGTCAATGCGTCGCTAATAAGGGCTTCATCGAGCGTATCCGGAACCCGATAAATGACCCCCTTATTACCAGGTTCATGGGTCGGTCCCGGGTAGGAAATAGAAAATTCGACACCGTCGATCGGACCCCAGCTGAGGAGGTTATCATGTTGCCTTTGCGTTAAGGGCACCACCAGCAGAGCGCCACCTTTCAGGATCCGAAGGTCTTTCACCTCGCCGATGGTTTTGTCGAATTGCTGACATATGTAAATAAAGTCGACGTCATGGAAGGTACGTACATTGCTGTCTTGTGTAGCCGTGTCAATCGGCCCTTCTCGGGTAACGGCGGGTTGGAATATCAACGGTTTGACCTGAATAGAGGAGGCCGAAGTTTCCAAGTCGTCGGTGCTGTGTCCGTTGTCCGTGTCAGAGTGGGAGGCATCGTCGGTTTTGGGCGAGGCCGAGGCTTCGCGCTGTTGTTTTTTCCGTTTTCGAGGCATAAAGGGGGAAAGGGGAGGAGGGAAGAAAAGGAGCTAAAGTAACGTGGTCGAAAACACCAGTTAAGCGGAGCGCAAGAGAGGCGACCGAACGTCTCGTTGTCTAAACGTCGAATCCTACCTCCCTAAGTTAGTGTTTTTGCCATAGAAAATAAACAAAAGGAGTAGCAGACCAGCAGCGCAGAGACCAATTTCAAGTTTTTAACGTTCGGGCTCGTTTTAGCTGTTAGCTCTTATTTTCAGTTGTGATCATTGTTACCGGCTTTAATTTTTTTTGTCATTTAATTTTTTGGCTTTTCCATCGGTAGCTTTGAACGTCAGTTTTGAAATACACCTTTCCCATGCTTTGGTTGCGGTCGGCTTTATTATTAAGCCTCACCAGAGATATATTTAATTTTAGAAGTAGGAATAGAGAACGGTTAGTGTTTAATTCAGTCCGACTCATAGCCCAGTATACAGCTCCTCCCTCCAACACGTAATTAAAAAGTTTAAAATTTCTGATTGGCTCACTTAAACTAGGTTTTTATGACGTTACTGACGAGGGGGAAACCACTTGTGAAATCAGGTCTACAAAATTTTTGAAATCACAATTGAAGTCCATAAATTGTTTTTGAAGTCTCTATAAATCGCAAAGTTTAGTTGAAATCTCGGAAGTCTTAGGAAGTCCCTAGAGAATCCCTTGAAGTCATGCGAAGTCCCTTGGAAATCGCTTGAAGTCATTCGAAGTCTCTCGGAAGTCTCTTGAAGTCATACGAAATCCCTTTGAAATCTCTTGAAGTCTCTCTGAAGTCATACGAAGTCCCTTTGAAATCTCTTGAAGTCTCTTGGAAATCTCTTGAAGTCTCTTGGAAATCTCTTGAAGTCTCTTGGAAATCTCTTGAAGTCTCTTGGAAATCTCTTGAAGTCTCTTGGAAATCTCTTGAAGTCTCTTGGAAATCTCTTGAAGTCTCTCGGAAATCTCTTGAAGTCTCTTAGAAGTCATACGAAGTCCGTTGGAAATCTCTTGAAGTCAAATGAAGTGCTAGAAAAATCCCTTGAAGTCTATTGAAATTCCGTCTTTCATAAGTAGAAATTTCCTTTTCTACAAATTTTATTTTCAATACTCTTGATCAGGGCCGGAAATAAGCATAGGACACTGGAATTTTAAAATGTGCCATAATTTTGTTAAAAACTAAGGGGGTCACTGGACAGTTTGACCAATAAAATTTTGGAAGTTTTGATAGTTTGACTATGGAGATGTGATACTATTTTTCCACACTACAGTGGACAATGTCCTATAAATTTTCCAGTCAAACAGGGGGGGCCCTGGTCTTGATCCCTCAATTTTCGGCCGTTTTCGGAGGTGCAATGCTACCAGACTCTTGTGCCAGACACACTTCCCCAGAATTTTTTCCTTTTTGGACTTATTGTCGGCTGCTAATCATTCCGTTTTCAAAGAATATTCGTAAAAAGTATATATTTTTGTTTGTGGCGAAGTTTAATTGGCTTAATTTAAACTACTATTTAACTAAATTGGGAACCTTCAAAATACAGCATACAAGCAGACAATTTAAAAATTGTGTCTTCTAGTTCTCTGAACTATGAATTCGAGTATGAATCAGACGATAATCAGTTTCAAAAACCTGAGGGGTCAAACGTTTTGGAAAAAGTGTACGGGATTTCGAAATCCAATTTGATTTCTTCGGATTTCGTTTGATTTCGTCGGATTTCAATTGATTTCGTCGGATTTTGTTTGATTTCAAAGTTCGATAAAATGCAACGGATTTTGCAATTTTTCCCGCGATTTCCTCGGATTTTTTCCATGATTTCGGCAGATTTTGGGATATTTCAATTGATTTCGTTGGATTTTGTGATTTCTTTTGAGCTTGGATTTCGTGAATTTTCTAATGGATTTCGCGATTTCGTTACTGATTTTGTCGTTTCTTTACTGATTTTGTGATTTCTCTACTGATTTTGTGATTTCTTTACTGTTTTGTTATTTCGTTATTGATTTCGGATTTTTTGTGAGATTTCTTAAGTTGGATTTCGCGGGTAGCGTACGGGATTTCATGAATGACCGACCCCTTGCAAAAACTACTGCCCAAGCGCTCACTGGCGTGATTGAGTTAGCTATGCCACGACAAAAACTTCTTTCCGTAAATAGCGGCCGATCACCATAGATATAGTAAAACTATAAAGGGTCTAGATCCACTTCTCTGGCTTAGGCTTAACGAAAAAAACGCGGAAGGGGCAACGAGCAGACAGCCGCTATTTTCTGGGGGTAGCCGTATAAAACGCCATCTATCGGAGACAAATTCAAGTGGTGAGAAGTAAATCGCGCGGGAAATGGGCTACCCCCAGAAAATAGCGGCTGTCTGCTCGTTGCCCCTTCCGCGTCGACCTCCCATTGAATTGTGTATCTATCTACCCTTTTAACATATCTATGCCGATCACGTGATCATAGTTTACCGCGTGAAACGTCGCAGAATTCTTGAGACATAAGCGAAGATCAAATGGATCAGTATACTATCCGGTCTTGTATCTGCGCCAAATAATTCTGCATAGATATATTGCTTTCGGTTGCGCTGCACCTTAGTACTTAATAGCGAAGTACATAGATATTTTTAATTATTACAATTTAATGAAGTCTTGAGAAAAAAATAGAAATCGGCTTTAGTCTATAAATTCTATTGAAGTCACTTGAAGTCTTTAAATTATGTTGAAGTCACTAGAAGTCTTTACAAATTCTATTGAAGTCACTTGAAGTCTATAAAATGTAATGAAGTCACTTGAAGTCTATAAATTATATTGAAGTCACTTGAAGTCTTTATAAATTGTATTGAAGTCACTTGAAGTCTTTATAAATTGTATTGAAGTCACTTGAAGTCTTTATAAATTATATTGAAGTCACTTGAAGTCTTTATAAATTTTATTGAAGTCATCTGAAATCAAATACAGTTAGTGAAGTCTTTGAAGTCAAATGAAGTCTATGATAGTTCAATTGAAGTCATTTGAAATCTGAAATCAGGTGTACAAAATTTTCTTAGTGGTTTCCCCCTCGGTTACTGACTGGGACGGCGAAAAATACGTAATTCCTTTTTTCCTCTGTCGTTATGACCCGCCTCTTCTTTCATATCCCACCGTACCGAGGAAGGGGGTCCGGGACTTTGACGCGCGCCTAGATTACTCTGTTCCCTATTCCTACCTCTAAAATAAAATCTTTCAATGGCCTGACATTTGCTCTATACGCTGGAGGCTATAGGCAACCCCCAGGCTCCGTTTAGCGAAGCTCAATCGCGTAGCCAACCTTCCTAGCATAGAAGCCATCTCCTCTGAAGTTGTTTCTAAAATGGAATAGTCGAATATGTCTATTTGAAGGGATCTCGTGAAGCGCATATGCCATCATGAATGAGATTTTCACTAGGCCAAATATTATGATATCATGGCCCAAATAACAATATTTTCAAACCGCTTATCCTCTTCAAAAGACGCGAGTTTTCTCTTAAAGGGAGGTGAAGTGGAAATTAAAGTGATTTTTTTATCGGTTCTTATAAGACCAGTCTGCATAATGAAAAATTTAGGAAATACCTCCCATTGATTTTAATATTCAAATTAGGCTAAGATTTTAAGAATAATTTTAAATAAGGACCTACCACCAATCGCGTAACGCCGTGCCTTTTTGTTAACAAAATTCTCGTGGCACGCTCCATGTCTCGCGCCACAATTGTCACATCACGCAATTTTTTTCAAATCTCGCGATAAATTGATTCAACGCGGAACGTGCCACGAGAAAATTGTTTATAAAAGGACAGGGCTCTACGCGATTGGTCGGAGATCCTTATTTAAAACTATCCATGAAATTTCAAACTAATTGACGTATAAAAATCGTTCGGTGTTATTTCCTGGATAATTCACTATGCAGATTGGTCATATAGAAGAATCAATAAAAAATTACTTAATTTTCCACTTCACCATCCCTTTAACGAGCATCTGAATTGTTTCAAAGTATCGCGCCACAAGACCAATCATATATATATGCATAAAGTGCCATAACATCTAACAAGCATTATTACGACAAAGATTCGATACTCGATTATGAATTATCGCTATTTAAATCGAAGTTGCCAGATTTTGAATAAAGGCTGATTACTCGTGACCTATTCATCCGAATTGAATTTGGTGAAAACTTTTCAAATATGAATCGACCCCAAGGAATCCGAAAATCGCATTTATATCCTCGAGAATCCAATATTTTCAAAGTTGATAATTTTGACATTTCCGGTTTCCGGTATAAGTATGCAAAGGACAACTGTGGAACGGGTAAAATATGAAAGAGAAATGCAAAACTTTAATAACGCACTTTATTCCAGAGCGCTAGCTTCAATAGTTTTTGAAATATAGTAAAATATGTGCGAAAAACGCAACGCGCAAAGACTTCTTTAACAGTCTGTACTTGTGGGTGCTTGTAGGTACTTGTGGGTGCTTGTAGGTACTTGTGGGTGCTTGTAGGTACTTGTGGGTGCTTGTAGGTACTTGTGGGTGCTTGTAGGTACTTGTGGGTTCTTGTGGGTACTTGTGGGTTGTTGTGGGTGCTTGTGGGTACTTGTGGGTGCTTGTAGGTACTTGTGGGTACTTGTGGGTGCTTGTAGGTACTTGTTGGTGCTTGTAGGTACTTGTGGGTGCTTATAGGTACTTATGGGTACTTTTAGGTACTTATGGGTACTTTTAGGTACTTATGGGTACTTTTAGGTACTTATGGGTACTTGTGGGTAATTGTGGGTACTTGTGGGTGCTTGTGGATTCTTGTAGGTGCTTGTGGATACTTGTAGGTACTTGTGGGTACTTGTGGGTACTTGTAGGTACTTGTGGGTACTTGTAGGTACTTGTGGGTACTTGTGGGTACTTGTAAGTACTTGTGGGTGCTTGTGGGTGCTTGTAGGTGCTTTTAGATGCTTGTGGGTACTTGTGGTTACTTGTGGTTACTTGTAGGTACTTGTGGTTACTTGTAGGTGCTTGTGGGTAGTTATAGGTACTTGTGGGTGCTTGTGGGTACTTGTTGGTACTTGTGGGTACTTGTAGGTACTTGTGGGTACTTGTGAGTACTTGTGGGTACTTGTAGGTACTTGTAGGTACTTGCGGGTACTTGTAGGTACTTGTGGGTACTTGTAGGTACTTTTGGGTACTTGTAGGTACTTGTAGGTACTTTTGGGTACTTGTAGGTACTTGTGGGTACTTGTAGATACTTTTGGGTACTTGTGGGTACTTGTGGTTACTTGTGCGTGCTTGTGGGTACTTGTAGGTACTTGTGGGTGCTTGTAGGTACTAATAGGTACTTGTGGGTGCTTGTAGGTACTTGTGGGTGCTTGTAGGTACTTTTGGGTACTTGTGTGTGCTTGTAGGTACTTGTGGGTGCTTGTAGATACTTGTGGGTACTTGCCCCGGGTGTTTGTTCCGGGTACTTGTGGGTGCTTGTGGGTACTTGTGGGTGCTTGTAGGTACTTGTTGGTGCTTGTAGGTACTTGTGGGTGCTTATAGGTACTTATGGGTACTTTTAGGTACTTATGGGTACTTTTAGGTACTTATGGGTACTTTTAGGTACTTATGGGTACTTGTGGGTAATTGTGGGTACTTGTGGGTGCTTGTGGATTCTTGTAGGTGCTTGTGGATACTTGTAGGTACTTGTGGGTACTTGTGGGTACTTGTAGGTACTTGTGGGTACTTGTGGGTACTTGTAGGTACTTGTGGGTACTTGTGGGTACTTGTAGGTACTTGTGGGTGCTTGTGGGTGCTTGTAGGTGCTTGTAGGTGCTTTTAGGTGCTTGTGGGTACTTGTGGTTACTTGTAGGTACTTGTGGTTACTTGTGGTTACTTGTGGGTACTTGTTGGTACTTGTGGGTACTTGTAGGTACTTGTGGGTACTTGTGAGTACTTGTGGGTACTTGTAGGTACTTGTAGGTACTTTTGGGTACTTGTAGGTACTTTTGGGTACTTGTAGGTACTTGTGGGTACTTGTAGGTACTTGTGGGTACTTGTAGATACTTTTGGGTACTTGTGGGTACTTGTGGTTACTTGTGCGTGCTTGTGGGTACTTGTAGGTACTTGTGGGTGCTTGTAGGTACTTGTAGGTACTTGTGGGTGCTTGTAGGTACTTGTGGGTACTTGTGGGTGCTTGTAGGTACTTTTGGGTACTTGTGGGTGCTTGT
Source organism: Phalangium opilio (assembly GCF_054372755.1). Classification (NCBI taxonomy): domain Eukaryota; kingdom Metazoa; phylum Arthropoda; class Arachnida; order Opiliones; family Phalangiidae; genus Phalangium; species Phalangium opilio. Next base: position 11,151,218 of record NW_028324217.1, on the reverse strand, counting down.
AGATACTTGTGGGTACTTGCCCCGGGTGTTTGTTCCGGGTACTTGTGGGTGCTTGTGGGTACTTTTCGGTGCTTGTAGGTACTTGTGGGTGCTTGAAGGTACTTGTGGGTTCTTGTGGGTACTTGTGGGTGCTTGTGGGTTCTTGTGGGTACTTGTGGGTTCTTGTGGGTGCTTGAAGGTACTTGTGGGTACTTGTAGGTACTTGTGGGTATTTGTAGGTGCTTGTGGTTACTTGAGGGTGCTTGAAGATACTTGTAGGTACTTGAGGGTGCTTGAAGGTACTTGTAGGTACTTGTGGGTGCTTTGTGGTTACTTGTGGGTGCTTGTGGGTACTTGTGGGTGTTTGTAGGTACTTGTGGGTGTTTGTAGGTACTTGTGGGTGTTTGTAGGTACTTGTGGGTGCTTGTAGGTACTTGTGGGTGCTTGTAGGTACTTGTGGGTATTTGTAGGTGCTTGTGGTTACTTGAGGGTGCTTGAAGGTACTTGTAGGTACTTGAGGGTGCTTGAAGGTACTTGTAGGTACTTGTGGGTGCTTTGTGGTTACTTGTGGGTGCTTGTGGGTACTTGCCCCGGGTGCTTGTGGGTGCTTGAAGGTACTTGTGGGTACTTGTAGGTACTTGTGGGTGTTTGTAGGTACTTGTGGGTGCTTGTAGGTACTTGTGGGTGCTTGAAGGTACTTGTTGGTGCTTGTAGGTACTTGTGGGTGCTTATAGGTACTTATGGGTACTTTTAGGTACTTATGGGTACTTGTGGGTAATTGTGGGTACTTGTGGGTGCTTGTGGATTCTTGTAGGTGCTTGGGGATACTTGTAGGTACTTGTGGATACTTGTAGGTACTTGTGGGTACTTGTAGGTACTTGTGGGTACTTGTGGGTACTTGTAGGTACTTGTGGGTGCTTGTGGGTGCTTGTAGGTGCTTTTAGGTGCTTGTGGGTACTTGTGGTTACTTGTGGTTACTTGTAGGCGCTTGTGGGTAGTTATAGGTACTTGTGGGTGCTTGTGGGTACTTGTTGGTACTTGTGGGTACTTGTAGGTACTTGTGGGTACTTGTGAGTACTTGTGGGTACTTGTAGGTACTTGTAGGTACTTGCGGGTACTTGTAGGTACTTGTGGTTACTTGTAGGCGCTTGTGGGTAGTTATAGGTACTTGTGGGTGCTTGTGGGTACTTGTTGGTACTTGTGGGTACTTGTAGGTACTTGTGGGTACTTGTGAGTACTTGTGGGTACTTGTAGGTACTTGCGGGTACTTGTAGGTACTTGTGGGTACTTGTAGGTACTTGTGGGTACTTGTAGGTACTTTTGGGTACTTGTAGATACTTTTGGGTACTTGTGGTTACTTGTGCGTGCTTGTGGGTACTTGTAGGTACTTGTGGGTGCTTGTAGGTACTAATAGGTACTTGTGGGTGCTTGTAGGTACTTGTGGGTGCTTGTAGGTACTTTTGGGTACTTGTGTGTGCTTGTAGGTACTTGTGGGTGCTTGTAGATACTTGTGGGTACTTGCCCCGGGTGTTTGTTCCGGGTACTTGTGGGTGCTTGTGGGTACTTGTGGGTGCTTGTAGGCACTTGTTGGTGCTTGTAGGTACTTGTGGGTGCTTATAGGTACTTATGGGTACTTTTAGGTACTTATGGGTACTTTTAGGTACTTATGGGTACTTTTAGGTACTTATGGGTACTTGTGGGTAATTGTGGGTACTTGTGGGTGCTTGTGGATTCTTGTAGGTGCTTGTGGATACTTGTAGGTACTTGTGGGTACTTGTGGGTACTTGTAGGTACTTGTGGGTACTTGTAGGTACTTGTGGGTACTTGTGGGTACTTGTAGGTACTTGTGGGTGCTTGTGGGTGCTTGTAGGTGCTTTTAGGTGCTTGTGGGTACTTGTGGTTACTTGTGGTTACTTGTAGGTACTTGTGGTTACTTGTGGGTGCTTGTGGGTACTTGTTGGTACTTGTGGGTACTTGTAGGTACTTGTGGGTACTTGTGAGTACTTGTGGGTACTTGTAGGTACTTGTAGGTACTTTTGGGTACTTGTAGGTACTTTTGGGTACTTGTAGGTACTTGTGGGTACTTGTAGATACTTTTGGGTACTTGTGGGTACTTGTGGTTACTTGTGCGTGCTTGTGGGTACTTGTAGGTACTTGTGGGTGCTTGTAGGTACTTGTAGGTACTTGTGGGTGCTTGTAGGTACTTGTGGGTGCTTGTAGGTACTTTTGGGTACTTGTGGGTGCTTGTAGGTACTTGTGGGTGCTTGTAGATACTTGTGGGTACTTGCCCCGGGTGTTTGTTCCGGGTACTTGTGGGTGCTTGTGGGTACTTTTCGGTGCTTGTAGGTACTTGTGGGTGCTTGAAGGTACTTGTGGGTTCTTGTGGGTACTTGTGGGTGCTTGTGGGTTCTTGTGGGTACTTGTGGGTTCTTGTGGGTGCTAGAAGGTACTTGTGGGTACTTGTAGGTACTTGTGGGTATTTGTAGGTGCTTGTGGTTACTTGAGGGTGCTTGAAGGTACTTGTAGGTACTTGAGGGTGCTTGAAGGTACTTGTAGGTACTTGTGGGTGCTTTGTGGTTACTTGTGGGTGCTTGTGGGTACTTGTGGGTGTTTGTAGGTACTTGTGGGTGTTTGTAGGTACTTGTGGGTGTTTGTAGGTACTTGTGGGTGCTTGTAGGTACTTGTGGGTATTTGTAGGTGCTTGTGGTTACTTGAGGGTGCTTGAAGGTACTTGTAGGTACTTGAGGGTGCTTGAAGGTACTTGTAGGTACTTGTGGGTGCTTTGTGGTTACTTGTGGGTGCTTGTGGGTACTTGCCCCGGGTGCTTGTGGGTGCTTGAAGGTACTTGTGGGTACTTGTAGGTACTTGTGGGTGTTTGTAGGTACTTGTGGGTGTTTGTAGGTACTTGTGGGTGTTTGTAGGTACTTGTGGGTGTTTGTAGGTACTTGTGGGTGTTTGTAGGTACTTGTGGGTGCTTGTAGGTACTTGTGGGTGCTTGAAGGTACTTGTTGGTGCTTGTAGGTACTTGTGGGTGCTTATAGGTACTTATGGGTACTTTTAGGTACTTATGGGTACTTGTGGGTAATTGTGGGTACTTGTGGGTGCTTGTGGATTCTTGTAGGTGCTTGGGGATACTTGTAGGTACTTGTGGATACTTGTAGGTACTTGTAGGTACTTGTGGGTACTTGTAGGTACTTGTGGGTAATTGTGGGTACTTGTAGGTACTTGTGGGTGCTTGTGGGTGCTTGTAGGTGCTTTTAGGTGCTTGTGGGTACTTGTGGTTACTTGTGGTTACTTGTAGGCGCTTGTGGGTAGTTATAGGTACTTGTGGGTGCTTGTGGGTACTTGTTGGTACTTGTGGGTACTTGTAGGTACTTGTGGGTACTTGTGAGTACTTGTGGGTACTTGTAGGTACTTGTAGGTACTTGCGGGTACTTGTAGGTACTTGTGGTTACTTGTAGGCGCTTGTGGGTAGTTATAGGTACTTGTGGGTGCTTGTGGGTACTTGTTGGTACTTGTGGGTACTTGTAGGTACTTGTGGGTACTTGTGAGTACTTGTGGGTACTTGTAGGTACTTGCGGGTACTTGTAGGTACTTGTGGGTACTTGTAGGTACTTGTGGGTACTTGTAGGTACTTTTGGGTACTTGTAGATACTTTTGGGTACTTGTAGATACTTTTGGGTACTTGTGGTTACTTGTGCGTGCTTGTGGGTACTTGTAGGTACTTGTGGGTGCTTGTAGGTACTTGTAGGTACTTGTGGGTGCTTGTAGGTACTTGTGGGTGCTTGTAGGTACTTTTGGGTAATTGCCCCGGGTGTTTGTTCCGGGTACTTGTGGGTGCTTGTGGGTACTTGTCGGTGCTTGTAGGTACTTGTGGGTGCTTGAAGGTACTTGTGGGTTCTTGTGGGTACTTGTGGGTGCTTGTGGGTTCTTGTGGGTTCTTGTGGGTGGTTGAAGGTACTTGTGGGTACTTGCCCCGGGTACTTCTGGGTGTTTGTAGGTACTTGTGGGTGTTTGTAGGTACTTGTGGGTGTTTGTAGGTACTTGTGGGTGTTTGTAGGTACTTTCGGGTGTTTGTAGGTACTTGTGGGTGTTTGTAGGTACTTGTGGGTGTTTGTAGGTACTTGTGGGTGCTTGTAGGTACTTTTGGGTATTTGTAGGTGCTTGTGGTTACTTGAGGGTGCTTGAAGGTACTTGTAGGTACTTGAGGGTGCTTGAAGGTACTTGTAGGTACTTGTGGGTGCTTTGTGGTTACTTGTGGGTGCTTGTGGGTACTTGCCCCGGGTACTTGTGGGTGCTTGAAGGTACTTGTGGGTACTTGTAGGTACTTGTGGGTGTTTGTAGGTACTTGTGGGTGCTTGTAGGTACTTGTGGGTGCTTGAAGGTACTTGTAGGTACTTCTGGGTGCTTGTGGTTACTTGTGGGTGCTTGAAGGTACTTGTAGGTACTTTGCCTCCTCCATAGGATTAACATTACACTAAATTTTGGAAGCTCGTAACTCTGGTTTTATTAGAGATACGGGGATATCCTTTGATTATGTAATAGTCCTATTTGCCCCTTCCCCCCTTTGTTAACATTTGCTCCATGGGATACTCCATATACGGGAAAAACATGGAAATCTCAGGGAAATTTGTTTTAGAAAAGTTGTATGAAGCTTGTTTTGGAACATATGTTATAAACTCATGGTTTTAGTTATATAAAGTTTTACCAAGAAGCTATATCTAGTTTACTAGAGAGAAGGTATTAGATGCCTAAGTATTCGCGACCCATAGTCCAAGTCCCACTTTCAAAATACAAGGGGGGACGTAAAAGGAGGCCGGGCTATTTCGCCTCTCGGCAGTCGGAAAATACGTAGTTTTCGTCATTCGCGTCGCGTTTACGTGAGTTTTCTGGTCCGTGAGCAAATAAGCATTTTTTAAACTGGACATTAGGCCAGTGACTTTCCTGACTTGGAATAAATAAACTGGTCCGTTACCATTGACCAGAGCACGTCGTCTGCTAAACTAAAGAAGTGGACAATTAAAATATTAGAATTTTAATGTGTGGAGTCTGATTACCCTTGAACTTTCTTAGTAGTCTCGTGGACCACTGACCCCCCTCCGATTTAATTTTTGAACTGGACCAGGGAATTTTTAAACTGGTCATTTGCCCTGTGTCACCGCCTTATTTCCCACGCTTGGGCGAGTTGTTTTGCGTTGTCGAGTGCGTGATGCAGTTGGCTATGCCTGGAGTCCCAACCTTGAAGGAGAGAGGAATGGAGCAGAAACCCCCATACCTATAGCGTTGCCTGTGTACCCCCACCTACGGCAACATAGTCCTCTCAGCATCCTCAGCGGTTAGGTAGGGTCGTACTGGACTAAATTGTAAAGGGCGCTCCCTCTATCATCAAAATAGAAGCTAGTTCTCATACAAATAAAATGGCGCTCCGCGGCAGCACTTAGCAATCGCCTACCGAAGGGTAGGGGCGTGCGCGAGGTACATAGGGAGAGATACGGTGCCGCAGGTCGCCCATCATTATTTCCAATCCATCTCAACTTCCTTATCACTGTCCCAACCCCCGCGACTTCCAACCACTAGCATAGCCCACTCGATCACGCTCTCTTTTCCCCGGCTACATATTTTGAAGATGGCACTTTTTAGGCGTATTAACAATCTTGGATCATCTTGGTGAACATTTAGGGTAGCCCTGACTATATTTTGTTTAGGGTTTTAAGCTTCATATCAAACAGACGTTAGTTTATGCTACAAAAAAAGGGTGAAATTGAAAATCTCGGATCGTCTTTATGAAGTTTTAAGGATATCGGAATTTCATATTGGGCTTATGACAATTTTGAGCTAAATGATAAACGGACATAAATCAGCATTTTTAAAAATTTTGGAAAATTGTCAATTTGGTCCTATTTCTGGAATTTTTAGGGGGCGCCTCGCGTTTCAATGAATGATTGTAAAAAATTGTATTATGTTAATTACAATAAGAATACAAACTTTTATTGATTTACGTTTTTTTTTGAAGTATCATAATAAATAAATGTCTGATTGAGCGAAAGTTATGGTCCCCTATATATATTTGTTTCTGCTTAGTGCAGATTTTGAAAATGTAAAACAGTTTCTTAACATTCTTAATTAAAATGAAGACTGAAGGAACAGATATTAATCAAAAATGTCTTGATTAGAATCAAGACCTAAAAAGTATCGATAAGACTGAGGTTATCACTTGTCTGAAGGATCAGATATTAATTTTTCTTTTTAATTGAAACTTAAATGCATGCTTAAGAAAAAACAACGTTCCATTACCGTTTTCCGTTGAAATAAATTATTTTACTGGTAATCAATTTCAAAAATTTACTTATCTCGGCTTTTCGACCACAATTCCATTCCCCGAAAACATTTTATCAATACATTAATTACTTTTGGGAGAACACGTGTCAAAATAACCTATAAAACAATAAAAAACTGTAATAGCGGTCTGTTAAGCCATGACAACAACCTTTTAAAAGTTACAAGCAGTAGCGTCGCTAGGGTTTGAAATTTGGGGGGGCTAAATCTGGGCAAACTATTTTAAAGTTATTATAAGAACTTAATATAAACAAGATGGCCCAAGGGCTGGGACTTAATTGTAGCCACATCGTTATCTATTTAATTAGCACATGAATAAAAACAAAAAAATTCAAAGACCCTAAACAAAAAATCAGAAATGTCCGACCCCACAGTGGTAGCGTGTCTTACTGCTGCGCCAGCCAGCCGGGTTCAATTCCCGGGTGCGGTGTGAAAAATTATTAATTAAAATAAAATCTCGAACTGAGCTCAGCTACCACTATTGGTTCCATTTAAGCTAAAATCTGACGATAACGAAAGCGAAAACCCCGGCCAGTACTACTACGGCTCGGGTCAAACTAAGAGCCTATCGTATACTACGATGTGGCTAAATTGCATAATGGGTTCTTTGGAAAATGTGTAGACCTTTAAAACTATCCGTAAATTTGTGTCAACGTGAAATTATTCGTATTTTGAAGATATACAACCTTTTATTGATAAAGACTACGGAACCGATTATGAAGGATTTTCACTCGTCTTAGGTTTATTTTTAGTTTTGGTTAGCTTTTAGTCCACACTATTGGGACTCCCTTCGAAAGAACATGAAACATTTTACTTGTTTCCATCTGTTTTTTTCTTCAAAATTTTACTGTTTGATATTGAAAATTTTTTATATATTGCTACAGAATTTTAGGTTGCTAACAGCATAGAAAATAAATTAATTTATTTTCTATGCTAACGGCAATTTTTTGGTAGGGTTTACGGATTATTTTTTTTGGGGGGGGGGCTATAGCCCCCGAAAAAAAGGCCTAGCGACGCCACTGGTTACAAGGACTATATAACCCTTTCGAGACTAACAGGACCTGAGCAAACTATAGCTTAACCTGCTACTAGTACGAACAGATGTAAACTGGAGTTGAAATTTCATCATGTGCGACCTGTGGCCCAGAAACTCTCCCATAGTCCCAGTGTGTGTAGAACATAATTTTTTTCGCTGTTATCTGCCAAAATCAATCTTTCTAGGTAGTGCCGCCTCCTCACTTGAATATTTCATGATATGTTAAGGTTTGAACGAACAAAATTCTAGATTACTACTTTCACTACTATGTCCCTCTGCTACCTTGAAGCAAAATTTCCTCTCTTTTTGCTGCTCATTACCGGTGCCATTCCCTTGACTTTCTGTTCGTTATAACTACTATCATGAGTTTATTAATTTCAAACCAAAATATAAAAAAATGGATTCTTTTTCCTTTTGTGCTACTTAGAATATAACGTTGTGCCGCGCCTTATCAAATAGTCTCTAACCATTGTAAGAAACTAGAGAGAGAAATTGGGCAGTAACACTGATCATGCCCTGAACTATGAGAAAGAACAATACGACGGTTCACTAAAGTACAATTGATATTACATAATTTTGCAAAACCGCGAGTAAAAATCTTACTGTCCCTATTGAATTTGGCGCCATTGGTTTTAGAATAATTAAAATGTTCCACTGCGAAGCGTGCCGGTCACAAATGGGGATGTAACGTCTTTAGGAACCTTTTAAAGCGCTAAACCATACACGTACTCTCCCAAAAGTAATTAATGTAATGATAAAATGTTTTCGGGGAATGAAATTGTGGTCGAAAAGCCGAGATAAGTAAATTTTTGAAATTGATTACCAGTAAAATAATTTATTTCAACGGAAAACGGTAATGGAACGTTGTTTTTTCTTAAGCATGCATTTAAGTTTCAATTAAAAAGAAAAATTAATATCTGATCCTTCAGACAAGTGATAACCTCAGTCTTATCGATACTTTTTAGGTCTTGATTCTAATCAAGACATTTTTGATTAATTATTGATGTGGAAGAGATCCGCACCAACAGTGTGCGAGGGTAGCTGAGGTACATCGTGAGGCGTAAGCGCATAGCGTGTTGGAACGGTCCCTTTTTTTCGGCCAGTTGTACAGTTCTGGACATACTTTGTGATGTTTCTTTTCATTTGTGGCCAGTAGAGATACAGCTTGGCTTTAGATAGGCACGCGGTTATTCCTTGATGAACCGAGTGAATTTGGGTCATGACATCATGGCGGAGCACTTCGAAACGTAAAGCGCATCCCCTCGGTAAATTAGGCCTTCTGATGCATGAAGTTCTTCTTTTATCGCCCAGAACGGCTTTAACTCGCTGTGAAATTTTTCGCATGCAGATCGCTATCCTTCTTTTATGTAGAACAGTATCGTTTGTGCAGGTGGCTCAGATGCGTTAGCGTTGTTGAATTGAGTTTGTTTTCCTTGCAACAGAGCCACACTCCCGGCTCATCGGTTTCTAAGTAGGATGAGTCAATTTCTGTCGTGGATTGAGGAGCACGTGACAACGTGACGGCCACTTGTAAATGAGTGCCAGGTATGTAGACCATCGTTATTTGGTATCTGAGCAGGCGAAGAACTAAGCGCTGGATGCTTGGTGAGAGTCTTAAACAATCCAAGGTTTATGATCGGCCTGTACGATTAAGGGGACTCCAATGACATAATAGTGGAATCTTTCGCACGCGTAGACTATGCCTAGAAGTTCACGTTCTATTGGCGCGTAGTTTAGTTGAGTGCGGGTGAAAGAGGTTGAAGCATACTCAACAGGTTTACCATTTTATAGTAGTACTGCACCGACGCCTATTAGGCTGCTTTCTACTGATATTGTCCTGGTGGCTTGCGAATTGTAATAGGCCAGTACTGAGGACGAGGAGATGAGGCGTTTAGGTTTTAGGAAGACAGCTTCCCTCTTTGCGTCCCACATGAATGAGACCTCTTTCTTCTGGAGCTCGTGTAGTGGAGCTGTAATTGTTGAGTGTTGGGGCAGGAATTTTACCAAATAATTCACCATGCCAAGGAATCTTGGTAGTGATTTTTTGTATGTTGGGGACGGTATTCATTGAATCGCTTGAACTTTTGTTGGTGAAATTTCGAGGCCTTTGGAGGACAGGATGTTGCCCAAGTATTCTATCTTGTCTACCGCTAGTTGCTGGAAATAATTCTGACGCTGAGGAGAGACCATAAGGTAGCCGGAGGAATCTGTATCGTCCGTAAGGTGTTGCGAATGTACACAAGTAAGAGCTTGGTTCATCCAGCTCTATGTGCCAGAACGCACTTTGCGCGTCCAGGACGGTGTAGATCAGCGTAGATTTGTTGAGCGATAGGCATTGGATAGTAGGGTTTCGTGTGTGACCATCCTTTTGCTTTTTCCACTACTACCATTGGGTGGACCCAATCGGTGAGCTCCGTGACGGGCACTATGATGCCTAACTGTTGCATGCGTTGCAATTCCCGTTGTACTCTTGATTGCACCCACACAATACAATAATGGTTAGCGTCCTTTTTCTACGATGGTAAAAGAAAAACGTTTTTAACCCCATCAAAGGTGATAATGTTAAAGATAAAAAACACTTCTTGTTAAATTGTGAACTAAACTTTATTCATCTGTTTTTATTTAAACATTAGTAATAACTAATATGGATACGACTGGTATCGCGCTTTGTACAAACGCATCTTCACGTAAATAAACTTGTTCACTATACGTAACACAGAAGTGATTTTTTTTATATTTAACGATAGGCTACCTCCTCTATTTTTTTTATCAAAAGTGATTTTATTTCACTTACCAATTATATCTGATGAGAGAATAGTAACTCTACCAACTGAACATACCAGTTTCAGCAACCCTTTATATCTAGATATCACAGTTACCACTTCCACAGTTTACAATTTGAGCGACCATTTCGGGCAGTAGGTTTCCAATTTGAACGACCATTTCGGGCAGTAGGTTTCCAATTTGAACGACCATTTCGGGCAGTAGGTTTCCAATTTGAGCGACCCTTTCGGGCAAGGTTTCCAATTTGAGCGACCCTTTCGGGCAAGGTTTCCAATTTGAGCGACCCTTTCGGGCAATAGGTTTCCAATTTGAGCGACCCTTTCGGGCAATAGGTTTCCAATTTGAGCGACCCTTTCGGGCAATAGGTTTCTAATTTGAGCGACCCTTTCGGGCAATAGGTTTCTAATTTGAGCGACCCTTTCGGGCAATAGGTTTCTAATTTGAGCGACCCTTTCGGGCAATAGGTTTCTAATTTGAGCGACCCTTTCGGGCAATAGGTTTATAATTTGAGCGACCCTTTCGGGTGAGTTCATTTTACAAAGCTCCTAGAGCTAGGATTTCCACCAACCATTAATTACGGCTGATCATACAAAGCTCCGAGAGCTAGGACTTTCACCAACCCTTTAGGGTTATAATACAAAGCTTCTACAGCTAGGGTTTTCAACAACTTAAAAAGGTAAAGCTTCTAACCCATCTGGGTTATAAGTTCATTTTACAAAGCTCCTAGAGCTAGGATTTCCATCAACCATCGATTACGGCTGATTTTACAAAGCTCCGAGAGCTAGGATTATCACTAACCCTTTCGGGTTATAATACAAAGCTTCGAGAGCTAGGACTTTCACAGACCCTTTCGGGTTATAATACAAAGCTTCGAGAGCTAGGATTTCCATCAACCATTGATTACGGCTGACTTTACAAAGCTTCGAGAGCTAGGACTTTAACTAACCCTTTCGGGTTATAATACAAAGCTTCGAGAGCTAGGACTATCATAGACCCTTTCGGGTTATAATACAAAGCTTCGAGAGCTAGGACTATCACTAACCCTTTCGGGTTATAATACAAAGCTTCGAGAGCTAGGACTATCACTAACCCTTTCGGGTTATAATACAAAGCTTCGAGAGCTAGGACTTTCACAGACCCTTTCGGGTTATAATACAAAGCTTCGAGAGCTAGGATTTCCATCAACCATTGATTACGGCTGACTTTACAAAGCTTCGAGAGCTAGGACTTTAACTAACCCTTTCGGGTTATAATACAAAGCTTCGAGAGCTAGGACTATCACAGACCCTTTCGGGTTATAATACAAAGCTTCGAGAGCTAGGACTATCACTAACCCTTTCGGGTTATAATACAAAGCTTCGAGAGCTAGGACTTTCACAGACCCTTTCGGGTTATAATACAAAGCTTCGAGAGCTAGGACTTTCACAGACCCTTTCGGGTTATAATACAAAGCTTCGAGAGCTAGGACTTTCACAGACCCTTTCGGGTTATAATACAAAGCTTCGAGAGCTAGGACTTTCACAGACCCTTTCGGGTTATAATACAAAGCTTCGAGAGCTAGGACTTTCACAGACCCTTTCGGGTTATAATACAAAGCTTCGAGAGCTAGGACTTTCACAGACCCTTTCGGGTTATAATACAAAGCTTCGAGAGCTAGGGCTTTCACAGGGTTATAATACAAAGCTTCGAGAGCTAGGGCTTTCACAGGGTTATAATACAAAGCTTCGAGAGCTAGGGCTTTCACAGGGTTATAATACAAAGCTTCGAGAGCTAGGGCTTTCACAGGGTTATAATACAAAGCTTCGAGAGCTAGGGCTTTCACAGGGTTATAATACAAAGCTTCGAGAGCTAGGGCTTTCACAGGGTTATAATACAAAGCTTCGAGAGCTAGGGCTTTCACAGGGTTATAATACAAAGCTTCGAGAGCTAGGACTATCACTAACCCTTTCGGGTTATAATACAAAGCTTCGAGAGCTAGGACTTTCACAGACCCTTTCGGGTTATAATACAAAGCTTCGAGAGCTAGGATTTCCATCAACCATTGATTACGGCTGACTTTACAAAGCTTCGAGAGCTAGGACTTTAACTAACCCTTTCGGGTTATAATACAAAGCTTCGAGAGCTAGGACTATCACAGACCCTTTCGGGTTATAATACAAAGCTTCGAGAGCTAGGACTATCACTAACCCTTTCGGGTTATAATACAAAGCTTCGAGAGCTAGGACTTTCACAGACCCTTTCGGGTTATAATACAAAGCTTCGAGAGCTAGGACTTTCACAGACCCTTTCGGGTTATAAAACAAAGCTTCGAGAGCTAGGACTTTCACAGACCCTTTCGGGTTATAATACAAAGCTTCGAGAGCTAGGACTTTCACAGACCCTTTCGGGTTATAATACAAAGCTTCGAGAGCTAGGACTTTCACAGACCCTTTCGGGTTATAATACAAAGCTTCGAGAGCTAGGACTTTCACAGACCCTTTCGGGTTATAATACAAAGCTTCGAGAGCTAGGGCTTTCACAGGGTTATAATACAAAGCTTCGAGAGCTAGGGCTTTCACAGGGTTATAATACAAAGCTTCGAGAGCTAGGGCTTTCACAGGGTTATAATACAAAGCTTCGAGAGCTAGGGCTTTCACAGGGTTATAATACAAAGCTTCGAGAGCTAGGGCTTTCACAGGGTTATAATACAAAGCTTCGAGAGCTAGGGCTTTCACAGGGTTATAATACAAAGCTTCGAGAGCTAGGGCTTTCACAGGGTTATAATACAAAGCTTCGAGAGCTAGGGCTTTCACAGGGTTGTAATACAAAGCTTCGAGAGCTAGGGCTTTCACAGGGTTATAATACAAAGCTTCGAGAGCTAGGGCTTTCACAGGGTTATAATACAAAGCTTCGAGAGCTAGGGCTTTCACAGGGTTATAATACAAAGCTTCGAGAGCTAGGGCTTTCACGGGGTTATAATACAAAGCTTCGAGAGCTAGGGCTTTCACAGGGTTATAATACAAAGCTTCGAGAGCTAGGGCTTTCACAGGGTTATAATACAAAGCTTCGAGAGCTAGGGCTTTCACAGGGTTATAATACAAAGCTTCGAGAGCTAGGGCTTTCACAGGGTTATAATACAAAGCTTCGAGAGCTAGGGCTTTCACAGGGTTATAATACAAAGCTTCGAGAGCTAGGGCTTTCACAGGGTTATAATACAAAGCTTCGAGAGCTAGGGCTTTCACAGGGTTATAATACAAAGCTTCGAGAGCTAGGGCTTTCACAGGGTTATAATACAAAGCTTCGAGAGCTAGGGCTTTCACAGGGTTATAATACAAAGCTTCGAGAGCTAGGGCTTTCACAGGGTTATAATACAAAGCTTCGAGAGCTAGGGCTTTCACAGGGTTATAATACAAAGCTTCGAGAGCTAGGGCTTTCACAGGGTTATAATACAAAGCTTCGAGAGCTAGGGCTTTAACAGGGTTATAATACAAAGCTTCGAGAGCTAGGGCTTTCACAGGGTTATAATACAAAGCTTCGAGAGCTAGGGCTTTCACAGGGTTATAATACAAAGCTTCGAGAGCTAGGGCTTTCACAGGGTTATAATACAAAGCTTCGAGAGCTAGGGCTTTCACAGGGTTATAATACAAAGCTTCGAGAGCTAGGGCTTTCACAGGGTTATAATACAAAGCTTCGAGAGCTAGGGCTTTCACAGGGTTATAATACAAAGCTTCGAGAGCTAGGGCTTTCACAGGGTTATAATACAAAGCTTCGAGAGCTAAGGCTTTCACAGGGTTATAATACAAAGCTTCGAGAGCTAGGGCTTTCACAGGGTTATAATACAAAGCTTCGAGAGCTAGGGCTTTCACAGGGTTATAATACAAAGCTTCGAGAGCTAGGGCTTTCACAGGGTTATAATACAAAGCTTCGAGAGCTAGGGCTTTCACAGGGTTATAATACAAAGCTTCGAGAGCTAGGGCTTTCACAGGGTTATAATACAAAGCTTCGAGAGCTAGGGCTTTCACAGGGTTATAATACAAAGCTTCGAGAGCTAGGGCTTTCACAGGGTTATAATACAAAGCTTCGAGAGCTAGGGCTTTCACAGGGTTATAATACAAAGCTTCGAGAGCTAGGGCTTTCACAGGGTTATAATACAAAGCTTCGAGAGCTAGGGCTTTCACAGGGTTATAATACAAAGCTTCGAGAGCTAGGGCTTTCACAGGGTTATAATACAAAGCTTCGAGAGCTAGGGCTTTCACAGGGTTATAATACAAAGCTTCGAGAGCTAGGGCTTTCACAGGGTTATAATACAAAGCTTCGAGAGCTAGGGCTTTCACAGGGTTATAATACAAAGCTTCGAGAGCTAGGGCTTTCACAGGGTTATAATACAAAGCTTCGAGAGCTAGGGCTTTCACAGGGTTATAATACAAAGCTTCGAGAGCTAGGACTTTCACAGGGTTATAATACAAAGCTTCGAGAACTAGGACGTTCACCAACCATAACGGTATACCAAACTTCTACAGCTATTTCTTTTTAACGAAACATATTCCTTTATGATACGAATAGTACGATTCTCTGTAAGAGGCCTCGAATCTGTCTTGAAAAAGTTTGTTTCCGAACGCTAAATCTAACTGGCAATGATAGTCAGTTGAAATTTTCTCTTCAAGACCCGGCAGAAGAGACATGTTAAAAGAATCAAAGAACTGTTTCAGGGCCGTTTTACTTTTTAAAAAATTTATATTAAAATCTCCGACAACAACTGTCGGAACAGAGGCATCGTATCTTATATCGAATAAAGGATTAAAATCCTCAAATACTGATCTCAAACTCGCTCCGGGCGATTTGTACAACAAAACAACAGTCATCGGTTCATTTTCAATGGAAACATCCAACCAGCAACGTTCCACATGCGAATTTCTGAAAAGTCTATCGGTTCGCAAAACCCTATTATCCAAATCGTTAACTACATTTTCGGGTGTGTCTTTTAAATAAATGGAAGAACCAAACGCAATTCTACGTGCCGTTCTTGGCAGATAAATACCGCCCACTTCCTTAAAGGATGGCACACTAAAATCATCGGTATCTTTCTTCCACGTTTCAACAAAGCATAATAACTGGGCATTTTTTATTACCGTGTCTGATAAAATGTGCGTTTAAGGACTGCACATTATGAACATAAATGTACACCTTTTCGTTCAAAAACGGTAATACCTCCCCTCTCACATTCCAAGCATTACCCCCCCACATTCCTTAATATATGAAATAAAAGAACACAGTATTAAAAAAAAAGGTGACACATTTATTTTTTAAAGATACAAAAGAAATTACAAAGAGTATTTTTTAACAAAAGGATTAAGTTATTCTTTACGGGCGCGTTTCAACATGTTTGTAACAATGATGTCATTTTTCAAACCATCTCGTCCAAACTGCTTCATGAATGATTTGTGGCTCTTTCTTTTTGTTCTCTGTATTATATAAGCAATACAATATAGTCCGCATGTCGAACTTGACAAGTTTTGTAGTCTTCTTTTGTTAAACGACCATTTTCTAGAATTTCTTTTAACAATCGAGGGGAGAAAGTTCCCTAAAGCCAATGAGTCAAAATAATAACCACGTCTCTTGCCATCAAAGTAGACGCTGACCCAGTGAGATCCGTCTTTGTAGTGATTGTCTAAATTTATTATAATGGACGAAGGAAACTTGTCAATTTCTTTGGGTAATAAATCACTTGGATAAACCCCCATGAAATGCGGCGTGAATCTTAGAAATCGTGTTATCTGTTCGGCATTCATTATATCTCTTAACAAACGATTGACACGTTTCTATTTTTATCTATTTGTAACAAAGCCTGGAATTCGGATAGTACGATGCAGCTTAGTGTAGTGGGCGTGGGTTTTTCAAAACCCAATTCTAATCTTAACTGTCCCTGCTTCGTAGGACTCCAATGATCGGAATGACTCGCGCTACCGTCAGGTGTCAGGTCTAAACAGTATATGGCGTAGCCCGAGGCAAAGTCATCCATAGAGATATTGTTCCCCTTGTCGTTGTAGTGACTGTTTGACCCCGAAAATAAAGTGTAGTAGCTTCGGACAAATTGCTTTTTACTGTAGTGGGGTTTCAAGGCTTTCGAGGGGTATTGTTCAGAATTGATGAATGCTGCTAGATGATTGACATTCCAATGTCCAAAGTCAAAGGGGTTACTATCCAACGTTCCATTGTAAGAGGTGTGTTTTACAATAGCGATTGTAACCCGTGAAGGCTGGGTACCTAGGTAGATGTTTCCGATTGATGTGTTTAAGATATTTGGCGCAATTGTGAATATTTTAGTTTCCGTTCTAGTGTAACTATATTGGGCGGCTTTAATGCTTAAAGCTTGTTCGTGAGCAAATAGAATTTTAGGAGCTAATTGAAGCTTTAAGACGTATAATACGGCTTCAACGATTACGGGTTTATAACCGTTACCTGACGCGTTAAGTTTACCCATAAGACAAAAACTAGCTTTGCTTCTATGTAATTTTAATTTCATAGAAACGCCGTTTATCAGGTATCGGGGGATATTGAACATATCTACGTAAAGGCTGGAATACATTTCAATTTCCTCGGATAATGCTGCGAGTTTCTGGCGTTTAACAAAACCCATATTTTCTGTAAGCGAATCCATGCTTCCGCCTGTATCCTTGTAAAACAAGGAGGCACCCAAATGGGATTCTTTAGCCGCCGGACCGTATGACGTCAGGGCCGAGAGCAAAGCAGTGTACGCGTAGTTACTAGCAGCTGGTGTTGTTGCGCAATCGCCCAACTCCAAATCGACACGCTCAAATTGACTATGCTGAAAATTATTTACGGGTCCAACTGCGTCAGTAGCTGTTAAAGCAGTTCCATCTTCATTTACAATTTTAGTTCTGGTGTACAACATTGTTAAGGCGGTATCCACGTATTCGCTACCGCTAGACGTTACTTCAAATTCAATAGGTTGGTCGCCTTTCAAAGATGTCAAAGGTTGATAAGGAACCCATTTGGAATTTTCGATGGCTGTTTGAAGGGGAGGGGGAGCGAAAATATCGAAACCCGTGCTGCAAGCTTCAGTCATTTTTTAGGGAGAGAAAATATCACGAACCGTTTTGAATGAAAGTTTACGTTTATCTGATTTAAATTTGTTTGTGTTGTTTTGTTTTATAGATTTCTTTCTCTTTGGTGTTTTTTTCTTTTTAGCTAGTCTTTTCTTTGCAACCCCTCTACCGTATTGTTGTTGCACATCATCCAAAGTTTCGGTGAACCTTCTTTTAGCTGAAGTTTTCAGATCTTTTCCAGAGGCGACGTCGCTTATGATATTTGAAGATGTGCCCAGAAACTGTTTACCAAGGAACTTTGCCCCTTTAATTAAGAAAGGTGATACGTATCTACCGAAAGATTTCAAGAAAGACCCTATTCCGTGTCCATTTTGTCCGTGTCCGTGTTGTCCTTGTTTCCCGACGTAAAAACTCAGACCACCACCTGACTGCGCTTGTTGGGTATAATAATCCGTGTAAACACATCTTTTGTTATCTAACGCGTTGGACTTGCGCATCTTAAATGAACTTTACAGTGCAACAGTCCAAACTGAAATAAAGCCGGTTCACCCATGTGGTCCTTTATATGGATGCAACCTCGCTAATATAATGTTTTGACAGAGGGACGTAATGGGGTGAGACAAACGTAAGACACACGGTATCCCCGTGTTTCTTGTCTTCGATGGGTATAATACGTAAGAGGGGGGCGTGGGTGTTACCGACAATTTGTCCTTCAACCAGATCGCAATAAATATATAATTGAGATGGTACGTGGTAGTTTAACCTGGCTGGTCTATCGCTCAACCCTTGTATATTGAGAGGGTTTCTATACCCCAAAATTGCAGCTAATGATTCGTGTGTTTTGAAGATAATTTTCGTATCTTCAGTGGCATCGGTTTTTAGTTTTACATGCCCCGTCGTCTCGTTAATATGAAATAAAGAAGCGGTTTTTTCGCATACTTTGGAAGTATTGATAGTTTCCACAATGTGGTTAAGTGATTTGTAATGGCCGGCCGGTATATTATGTAGATGGTAGCTTTCGTAGCTGGTCAGTTTCCCATCTTTTCGTTCAACAAGGTCGGTTACGTCGCATTCCTTGGGGTTTTTAAATTTATTAGAGCTACTTTCTTCGACTAAATCTTCAAGTGTTTTTCTCTTGCTCGCCTTCCTCTTACTCGTTTTGTATATAACATTGTAGAAACTGCTTGTATATATTACTTCTACTAAAGAAATTTCCCATTGTCCTTGTAAATTAATAGGATCGGGTAGTTTAGTGATGTAACTACCCATAGTGTTATTAGGGTAGACATCCATACTAGCGTCGCTGGGTAGAGTTAAATAGAATTCAGATTTTCTCGACATTGTCGGCTGTTACCCACGAGTTCTGCGATTTAGGTAGACCGATAAACGATACAAAATATTCTAATTTCCCTTTACGTTTACGTTTCTTGAGTATAGTGTCTATCTTAAACAGTTTGGGTTCCACTGTTCGAATGAGCTGATCAGAGTAAAACAACCCGGTTATATGCTTGCTGTCCAAATCTTTCAAACGATATAATACGGGTTTTCTGAAGTTCAAAATAGAGGAAATGACAAATACTTCCGTTGAAAAATTTGGCTCATAACCTTAAGAATAAGCAAACTTAAACCAGCATTTTCTAACGTAATCCCCGACACGAAATTTGACGTCTTTTTTAGTAGGCTTAGTACTCATTTCCGGTTTGTAAATGTTTTTGTACACTTCCAGAACGTTAGAGGGCGAAACATTGTCGGGTGTCATTTTTATTACGGAATGATAAGAGGCATTGTAGCCTTTAACTATGTCTGTCAAATGATCTATATATCTATGAGAATTGAAATGAGTCAACATTTTGAATATTCGATGTTTCAAAGTTTTAATTAAACGTTCTAGAAATGGACAGTGGAATTTTTCTGACGTCATAGAGCCATATTTGATTTTATTTTTCTTAAGAAGTTTTTGCGTCTGTGAATTAATAAATTCTTTACCTAAATCAGACCAGATGGCTTTAGGTTTGCTTTGTTCGATGATAACCTCGAGAGCTTTCGTAGCCTCGGTCGCGTGTTTTCTTTTCATGGGTACTACAAAAGCTTTTCGGGAGAAGCAGTCGACGCCCACCATCAGGTATCTGTAGTCGTCATTGTATTTAGCGATTGAACCCAGATCAGCCAGATCTACTTCGACTCTATCCGAGATGTTAAAGACGGGGATTTTACGCCTTTTGAATTTATGTATAGCTGTTTTATGCAGTGTGTAAACGTCAGTGGTTTCTAGAAAGGCTTTGACTTCGTTTCTCGAAATACCTTGAGATTTGACAGCCTTGTACAATGGGTTTAAACCAGTGAACCCTGACCGGTGTTTGGTGTTGAGATAAGTATTCTTTAAAGTTTCTACTTTTTGGAGCTTCGATAAACCTCCCATAATGTATTCTTGGCTTTAAAAGGTTGTTTCTTCGAAATTAAAGGGCTCGTTTTATTGTCAAATGTTAATCTCTTCTTCGCTTTTATATACGTTCGGGGTCGAAGCCGATTCTTCAGCGGTACAGAACTGGGCGATGCCTTGGTTGAGAGGGGCGGTGCTAATGGAGACGTTGATTTGCTTTTTGGCGCTAGAAAGTTTAGCACAAAGGGTTGAAATTCCGTCCACCCCGTCGGTGGAGTACCTACGAGTGAAGGGGCTACTCCGTACTTATTGAAGAAAGTAGGTTGTATAGTAAAATAAACTAGCTGAACTATATATGAATCTGGGATCTTAAGGCCGTTCACGAAGAGAACCCCCGAGTCATCCCAACGTATACTAGGAGCGTTACTTGCTAAGTGGTCGAATATTTTCTTCGCCGCTCCTCTATATTTCAGGGGAAACATATTAATCCAGCTGTCTTGTTTATTCGATGGGCGGGGCTTGGAGATGTTCAGGTAGCGCTTCATCGCCTCTTCATAAAAAACCCATTTGGTTCTTTCATCTAAAGATTGATTTGAGATAATCGTGCTCATCTCCTTATCCAACTCCGATAACACTGTATTGTTTTTTGAAATCTCATTATTTGATGTTATTAATTGATTTGATGGGCTATGACTTTGTTCAGGTTGTTGTTGCTCCAAGGGTACTAATGTCATTTTATTAGCGTAAACTAGTGTTTTATTCATTTTGAGAATAAACCGCCTAAAAGGCTTGAAATTATTGGAAAGAGGACACTAAAGAAACCACTTCCTGTTTGTTTAGATAATATGGTTCTTTTGGCTTTCCAATGAGTATTTTTGCAAGCAATTTTACGAATATGTTTCTTGTGCTTACACAATTTATTATATACGTCGGGTTTCAGATTGACAGCTCCTTGTAAGGCGTTGTGACAACACTCGCTGATTGAATCAATAATTTCTCGATTAGAGTTTTTAAGAATAGCTAATCTTTGAGGTTTTTTTAATTGCCCCAAAGCGGCTATTAAATTGATGTTTTTAGCGGCTAAACTTTTCTTTTTAATACCCGATGTTTTCTTGACCTTTCTCGGTGGTGACATCGTAAAGAATGATTAAATTTTAGTAATGTCGTTTAATTATATCGTTTTCTTCTTGGGAGTATAGATGACTATTTGTTCTCCCGGTAAAATATTTGTTCTAAACCTTAAATCGGAATGACATTTCTGGGTTAAATCGCAAAGTAAATACCCGTAAGGTTTTTCTGTCGCATCCAGATAACATTCTACAATAAATTTAGAGTTGTTGGGAGCCAATTGTTTAGAGAGAGCCACTAATTGCATAAGATCTCTCACAGTTTTCATAAGAATCATGTAATGCGCGTTTAAAGAGGCTGTTCTCAAGTTTTTTTCAAATATGTTTTGTAAAAGGGTGATGACGAATAATTTCCTATGGTGAGATTGCTTAGTAAATATTTCTGATAAAATATTATTTTTATTTTCTAACATGAGATCATCTAATACGATTAGTATTGTTTTAGAGCCATCGTATATAGTAACGTCGGGTAAACCTTGACGCATTATTACGCCCATTTCTTTCAATTTATCGTAGCAAGGCTGATATATACTATAATGCCAAACAACTAAATCGACTTTAGGTTCAAACATTTTGTCCTTATTTTCAATTATTCGTTTGCATAAAACTGTTTTACCTGATCCCGAAGGACCGAAAATAATCAAATTTCCAGGTGTAGTGAACGGTATCATAGCTAACACTCGAATGAAACTTATTTGTAACTATCATTCGTACTTAAACGTATTCAATTAATACGCGAACGCGCGCAAACCCCGGGTCGTGAACCCCAAACGCGGGGGTAGGGGCCCCAAACGACACGCGGGGGGGGAGGGGGAAGCGCGGTTGACGCGGGTAGGCCACCGTGAACGCGTAGAAATAATTTTGAAAAGTAGGGCCATCATGCTGCCTTTCACTATAGGGGTGAAGTTTTTAACATGGACTGTCACTATTTGAGATGGTAAATACGGTTAAACTAAAGACCCTTGTACGGTCAATCGAAGAAACGCTGAAGGGGTTTCTCTAAATGTCCCCCCCAAAAAAAAGTCGCCTGAAATACATTTTTAGTCCAATGGCAAGGTTTCGTATAATTTTGCCCGCGAAAATTTTCTACCCTTGTACGTACTAAATACCTCGAAGTCATTTGTTTGCTCTCGAACACGCCTTGACCCTAGTAAAAAGTATAAAATGAAGAGGTTGAGACCTCAAAGTTATCATTCTCTCTGAACCATGAACCACCACCACCACAGCCAACACGGAGCGATGGACCTCTCCTCAACATGGTAAGAAATACTTTTATTAAAACTTAGTTTTTTTTAAGAAAATACTTAGAAAATCTTTCTTTATAGCTACGTTCACGGGGTTGATACCCCCTATTCCCCAATCGAGTTTTCCGACTCCTCCCGCTCTGGGACCCCCGAGTCCCTGGAGCTAGCCCCCTCGCCACCACCTCCAAGACCATTCTACGTGGTAGGGCCTTGGCCCAGAACACCGCCGCCACCGAGACCACTTGGCGTGGTAGGGCCAAGGCCCCGAAACCCGTCACCACCACCGAGCCCACCACCGTGCGCCCCCTCCCCTGAACCTCAACACGAGTATCAACCTCTCCCGGCCATATACTATCCATGGCAGGCTATGCCCAAGCCGGGAGAGGCTGACTTAAACGTCAATGTGGACTTGTAAGTGAATCTTTTGTTTTACGTTACACTACAGTATTATAATTTTTATTTATTTGCAGCTTGGTACATGAAATAATGAACTACCTGGCGGGACTAGCGGAGGTCGTGGCGGATGACGACTTTATGCACGACCTGCTTAATCAAGTAAGGCAGGTCGTGTATAATAACTGCGTTTTTATACCCCACGAGTAAGTTTTCATGCATTATTTAATGATTCGTTTATCTAAATTTTAATTTTTCTTTTTTAGCCTCCTGGCCCTCAACTGTCGCGGGTTCCGGTGAGTTAATTTCTTTATTATTTGTTGTTATCCAATACTTTATTTATTAACGTATAGAATAACTCTCTCTCTCTCTCTCTTTCTCTTTCCCAACAGAGTGACGCAGGAGCTCGCCCAGTTGTCGACGTACCGCCGGGTACGTTTCCTCGAAGTCCCCCCGGGCCACGCACGAGTGTACGAGAACCGGGACGACGTGATGTTCGAGGGGGTCCGTACACTCGTGCGAAACCTCTCAATCGATTGAGGTGGGGGAGGGGGGAAGTAAAAAAAAAAATTGTTGTAAATATTTTAAATAAAATAAATTGTTTTTGCCTTATTTACTTCGTTTTATTTAAAATAAGTTCCTATCAAAAAATCGACAAGTTTTTCCTACACTTTAGTTATATCTACTTTTATATTTCTTAGGCTTAAAATTTAAAAACTAGAAATTTATATCATTCTGTGTTGTATTAGTTATATAAAATGGAACAGTTTTTCAGTTTTAAATTCAATTTATTTTTGAAACATCAATGAAAAAAAAACAAATTATCAAACAGACATAAATTTAAAAATGCGTTAACATGTGCATTCTCTCTTTTAAAAATGTTATATGACCCGAAATTACCGAGAATACATTATAGTTATAAAATTTACTTTCAAGATTTTCTTCTTCCAGTACATTATTAAATTTCATTACCACTTGGTACGATGTTACGAAATTGGTGAAGTATCCCACCACTGCATCGAATTTTTCGGGCTGCCCATCTAAACACGGTGTGCGATCGTGTTCGCCGTATAAATTATCATAAATATCATTATAAAATTCTATAATAATATCAGCCATGTGCGTGAATACAATTTCATGGTTACTTAACTTAATAAGATGCTCCTTAACGGCGTTCGAAACTCGGTTCAATGCCGCTGTTTCCATACTGTCCAAAACAATGGAGTCCTCATTTAGTAGATCTTTAATGTGACACGTATTATGATACGCCACGACAGTTGTTTTTTCATTTGCGTTATCGATCAAAACGATTTCAAAGTTATTGGTTTCGTGGCCCGCCGTCCAGCCTGCTAATACGGGTAAACGCGGGATCAACTTCTCCCAGGTACTTGTTGAAATGGCGAAACTTTTTACCGACTGCTTCTTACATAAGCGAATCTCGGGATCGAGGGTGCCGTTCACGAAGCCCGTTGTCAGGAACAACTCTCTAGAAATGTGGAATCTACCGTTGATTTTTCGTTCGTTAGTTACGCCAATCTTCCTCTTAACAGCTTCTTGATTTTCCATGTTGCACGTTTAAGGTCTTCTCGAATAATGATACTCTCCTCTGTCGTGTTCCACGGTTTTTATAATAAATTTCCTAAGTAGCTATCGCGAAATATCTATTGTCCTTGACTGTTCCGTTGTTAGATTGTAGGCGTATTTTTATGTCAAAGTTCTGAAACCAAATATTAAGGAATTCTAACATTCCCAAAATCAGTAATATAAAGAATACAATAAGTAGTTTTTGAGGGTTAACCTCCAAGATCCGACGAATTCTTGACAACCTTTGTGTACTTGCCTCCATAACAGCTGACGAGTAAGTAAATAACACAATAGTAAACTTGACCTATTTATCTATTATGACCCACATTCCTTAGCTCGACCTGTCAATATTTGATTGACGAAATATTTTCCTAACATCTTCAAAGACCTAAGGTCATTGTTGAAGAACCCTCTCCCCTTCTTCGATTATAAGCGTATTTTTAGGTGCGTTTTTCAAACCAGAGATTAAGGAATTCCAGCACTCTCAAGACCAATAAGATAAATAGCACAATGAGCAGTTTTTAAATCTCCAAGATCCGACGAATTCCTGACAAGCTTTGTGTACCTGACAGTTGAGGAGTAAATAAATTACACAATAGTAAACTTGACCTATTTATCTACTATTCTCAACATTCCTTAAATAGAACTGTCACAATTTGATTGATTGAAGAAATTCTTTCCTAACATTTTCTCAATGTCATTGTTGAAGAAGTCCCCACCTAGTGGAATGTCGTACCAACTCTTTTGTTATAATTATTCCTTTTGTTGAATTATAAAATCTATTGCAAATTCGTTGTTTTGTTATACGACTATTTGACACCCTGTCAAGCCATCGTACGTCTATCTTATATCACCTATTGTTCACTGTCAAACAATGTTAGACGTGTTTAAACATGTCGGAAATCAGCTGCGATGGCCTTTGCTAGTACCTTGTATTGTTAGTCAATAATTTCGAAAAATCAACTATCCTTGACCCCACCTTGAGAGGAGGAAGAGAAGGGGGGGTGTACCTGACAGTTGAGGAGTAAATAAATTACACAATAGTAAACTTGACCTATTTATCTACTATTCTCAACATTCCTTAAATAGAACTGTCACAATTTGATTGATTGAAGAAATTCTTTCCTAACATTTTCTCAATGTCATTGTTGAAGAAGTCCCCACCTAGTGGAATGTCGTACCAACTCTTTTGTTATAATTATTCCTTTTGTTGAATTATAAAATCTATTGCAAATTCGTTGTTTTGTTATACGACTATTTGACACCCTGTCAAGCCATCGTACGTCTATCTTATATCACCTATTGTTCACTGTCAAACAATGTTAGACGTGTTTAAACATGTCGGAAATCAGCTGCGATGGCCTTTGCTAGTACCTTGTATTGTTAGTCAATAATTTCGAAAAATCAACTATCCTTGACCCCACCTTGAGAGGAGGAAGAGAAGGGGGGGTTAGGAATCTAGTATAAAGAACGTGAGAAAATAACAGTACTTCACAGTCGAACATCAATCGTCAAAACCTCAACATGGACGCTGAAGCACTTCGCTGGACACTTGTCGAAATGGCCGTAAATAAGCCTTGGAACATAGTCGAAATATACAAGTTTTATTATTTTCTATGCTCTTATTTACACTTAGATCCTGCTAATATACCTTCAACATTACCAGGTTTTATCATAAATGGCGGCTTAAATATTATTCAAACGTTCCTCGATCTAATAGACTATATGAAGAACGTTCCTCGTACCCCTGAAACGTGTCAAACACATGACGAATTGGAACATTTATATAATTTAATTCCTACCCCTTTAAAAATTTCTTACTTAGACCGCGTGAAAAGACGGAAGCAAGAAATGGAACGGGATAACCATGAATCTTTAAGACCCAGTTTCGATAATTCACAAACTGGCAGGGAGATGGGGGAGATTCTAGATAACGCGTGTCAACAAGACGAGACGGAGAACGACCCTTTTGAATATATGTCTCTGAACTTTTCCGATTACGCCCCCAGCGAAAAGAGCTCCATCGTAGATTCGGAGGAGGCGGAGGCGAATGTTTATGATCAATGGGGAGGGGGGTGTCCCCCTTCACCTATAGAAGATGTACCCTCTTGCGAAATTCTAGAGCAGAGCGAGAGATTTTTTGAACATTTTAATATGTATGGGAGGGAAATAACTCTAAATATAACTGATGATCCTGTGGATAGTATATGTTCTATTACGGAACACGTATTAAGCGAATATAGAGCAACAGATTACGTGCAAATAACTTTACGAAGTCTGGG
Organism: Phalangium opilio; assembly: GCF_054372755.1. NCBI lineage: Eukaryota > Metazoa > Arthropoda > Arachnida > Opiliones > Phalangiidae > Phalangium > Phalangium opilio. The sequence continues at coordinate 11,125,027 of NW_028324217.1, read as the reverse complement.
TATAAACTGTCGTTCGGAACTTGAATTATCCTTTAAAAGACTCGATCAAGTAGACCCTTCTATTCTCTTTGATCAACTAGCCGAGTTACTTTATGATGATGAGATCGAACATTTTTTTCAAGGACCTATAAAAATGATATTTAGTATAGTCAGAATACCAGAAGGGTATGGACGTTCTAATCGTCGTCAACTCAAGCCTTTCAGTATTTTTTCAAAGGATCGAAGGGGGATTCGACGAATACCCAACACTGATAATCTCTGTTTAGCGCGTAGCCTTTGTGTTGCTGTCGCTCATCGTGTCCACATGAACAATAAAAACAACACCGAGTTAAAAAACCGTTACAAGAACATATCAGAAACCGGGCCCCGATTCACAACTCAAAAAACAGCCTCTTTAGATCTTTGTCAAAAGGCCGGAGTCTCTGTATCCGAATGCGGTACCCCCGATTCATTCCAGAAATTTAAAGTTTATTTATCCTCCTATTCTATATTTGTTTATAAATTCGAAAACAGAGTTCCAATTCTAATTTTAGGCGAAAACGACCCTACAGATACCAGACCACGCCTCTTTCTACTTAATGAGAATAATCACTATAACGTCATAACAAATTTAAAACCATTGTTTAGTCACGAACACTTTTGCGAGAAGTGCCTCACACCTTACTGGCGTGTTCAATCTCATAAATGTAATGATTTTTGCTTTAAATGTATGCGTCCGACTGTTTGTCATGGACGTGAAAAAACATGCGACTCCTGCCTACGAAAATTCTGGGGTGACAATTGTTATAACAGCCATTTGGTTCCTGTTGGTAACAAAAAAGCCCTTTGCGAGCGGCTTTACCATTGCAAAAGCTGCTTTAAAATAATTGATTTCGTAAAACGTACTACTAGGCATAGCTGTGGGGAGATTTTCTGTCATATATGTGGGAAGCATCAACCCAGCGATCATTTATGCTACATTCAAGTGATCAAAGACAAAACAATCAATGTTAACCCTGCTAAAAAACCACGCAATAATTTACCCGAACTAATGTACGTTTTCTTCGACATTGAATGTATACAAACGAAAAGATGCCCAGAAAAGTTGGGAGCGTACGAGCATCAAGCCATCTTATGCGTTAGTATCTCGGTCTGCGGAGCCTGCATTGACGAAACGTCCCTCGATTTTAATTGTATTAAATGTAATCAATTTGGGCCTCGCAAACAACGCTTCACAGGTGGCAAACCTATTGGTTCGTTCCTAGATTACTTGATTAGCTTATTCGACGTGAAGAAAGTCATCGTGGTGTCTCATTTTGGTAGTAACTATGACAACCAACTATTAATTAGAGAAATAATTAATCGTGACGAGAAATTTGTACCCGAATCATTGAAAATTAACGGAACTCGGATTTTAGAAATGAAACTATCAAATATATTATTCCTTGACTCGTACAACTTCATCCCAGTCGCTTTATCCAAATTTCCCGCTACTTTCGGTCTCCCTAATGCCGCTAAAGGGTATTTTCCTCATTTCCTTTTCAACGTAGTGGATGACGAGTTCATTATTGACAGACAGGAAGAGACTAACTACGTATTGGAGGACACTCTACCACCGACAGAAGCTTACGGGTGTCAGTATTTCACCAGGAAAAACTTGGACACTTTCTTAAAATGGCACACTTCAGAAGTCCGTAAGGGTAAAGGCTTTAATTTTTTAAAGGAGCTTTATCATTATTGCGAAAATGACACTCTACTCTTATTTTTGGGGTGTTTAACCTTTCGGTCCCTCCTACTTAAAGTTACTAGCGTAGACCCATTTAATTGCGGCTCAGTTACCCTCCCAGGCGTTTGTTCCTATGTCTATCGTAAAAATTATCTCAAATCCAACACCATTAGCATCATCCCATCAAACTACTACAGACTTGGCGAAAATCAATCTTTCGGCGCTATTGAATGGCTAGAATGGACGTCTCACGAGAGAAACATTCTTATTCAATCCTCTTTTAGAGGTAGGGAGGTTAAAATCCAAACCCTAAAGGTAGATGGTTATTGCCCCACAAACAAAGAAGTGTTCGAATTCATGGGATGCTACTATCATGGCTGTAAAGTTCACTTCCCTATAAACAGAAACATGATTTTACATGGCGACCCCACTCAAACATTAAATACGAGGTACACAAAAACCGAGAAAAAAATTTGTAAACTAGAAGCCCTCCACTACAAAGTGAATGTCAAATGGGAATGCGAGTGGCTACAGGACAAAACAAATAACACCGAAATAAATGATTTTTTAAAACGCAACGACATTCGTATTTAAACAGCCAAAAGATTGAACCCACGTGATGCTTTCTTTGGAGGTCGTTGTAGCGCTAACAAACTGTACCATAAAACAGCTGGTACAGAAAAAATGCACTACGTTGATTTCACCAGTTTATATCCGTTCGTGAACAAAACGGGTAAAATTCCTATTGGACATCCTCAAATTATTTTAGATAATTTCCCCGACATATTTTCTTTTGATGGCCTTCTCAAATGCGACATACTTCCGGCTCAAAATCTCATACATCCGGTTTTACCTGCACGGATAAATGGTAAGCTCACCTTTCCCCTATGTTACACCTGTTGTAAAACTCAATTTCAAGGTGACTGTTCACACACACCTGATCAGAGAGAGCTGCGGGGTACCTGGGTTACCGATGAGTTGAGATACGCCGTAGAGCGAGGATACAAAATCACGCGCATGTACGAAGCCTGGTCCTACAAAATAACGCAATACAACACAGAGACTAAACAAGGCGGTATTTTTAAAGACTACGTAAACGCCTTTTTAGAGTACAAAACTCTGGCTAGCGGTTTCCCTGCCGATTGTATCACCCAGGAGGACAAAGAAAACTATGTCAGGAACTACAAAGAAGTTGAGGGGATAGATCTAGATATAGATAAAATCGAAAAGAACGAAGGGTTGAGATGCCTCAGTAAGCTTATGCTTAACTCTTTTTGGGGGAAATTTGGACAGAAAACTAGACACGCCTCAACAGACATCATAAAAGAAGCCAAGACTCTATACGAATTGATCCTCAACCCCGATAAAGAAGTAAAAAGTCTCATGACTTTAAATGACAACACCATCTTAGTTAAATCTGAAGACATTGTCGAGAATGAGATAGCTCATAAACACACTAATGTCGTCATAGCCTGCTATACCACAACTATGGCACGCCTTCATCTTTTAAAACATCTCGAGATGGTAGGTGACCTCTGTTTTTATATGGATACTGACAGCCTTATCTACCTCTCACCAGATGGCGTCCCTATACTCCCCACGGGTGATTATCTTGGCGAATTAAAAAATGAACTAGAACCCTACGGTAAAGACGCATATATTTGTGAGTTCGGAAGTGCTGGGGCTAAAAACTATTCCATGAACATTTACGATCCCGCAACAGAAAAAATTACCAATATAATTAAAGTTAAGGGATTCTACTTAAATTCATCAACCGAGAATCATGTTAATTTTGACATCATGAAAAAATTATTAGGCGTAAACAACCAGGGGAAACCTGAAATGAATTCTATCCAAGTACCCATTGGCCCCCAAATACGTCGCCTGCCCAATCATACCCTCATTACAATAGATCAAACAAAAATATATCAAGTAGTCGTCGACAAAGTCAGAGTTTTCCCCGATTATACTACCACACCATATGGTTATCAAACCAATTGAATTTAAAAAAATTGATTTGTGTGTATATAATTTTTGTATTTTAATTAATATGTTTAATTAATATTAATTGTGATTAGCTTTATTTCACTCAGAATAAAATTTACCATTACTGTGAAATAATTTCTTATTTTATGAAAAAAATATCTTTAAATAATATCCCCACCAAAAAAAAGACGAGAGAGCGAAAAAACACGACTCCTCCGACTTAACAGTGGCCGCCATCTTGTATGCCATACTGGCTGCATACTCTCTGATATTAGTAAGATCAGCTTCAATAGCTTCACTTTCGAAATCTCTCACAGCCTGTTCAATAGCTACTTCGTCAATTTCATTATGAAATTCTTTTCTAGATTCTGTTATAATCTCAAGTCTAAGCTCATACTCAGATTTGACATCCTTTGTCAAAATATCTCTACTCTCATCACGCCAAGGCGAGAATAACATGATTTGTTCACGATAAAACTGCTCGGGATCTTTCACTAAATTGAATCTACGATACCGTATAATTTTAGAATGACCACGTTTTCTAATGAACCCTGAATCATTTTTCAGTTTTAACCATTTACCACATTGAACTTCATCGCTCTCACCGTCATCAATATGACTTTGAGTTTTCGAAACTCTACGACTTCTGGAAAATTCATACCAAGCCGCAAATTGAGCTAACGTTACTGCCTCTAAATCATCTGGCCTTTGAACATAATGGTCTAACATTCCAGAAGCGAAAACATCCAAACTATCTTTGGACAATTGTTCAAGCTCAAATTTGCTTTTGAGAATATGAACACGATTCTCGGGCACATTTGTATTAACATAAATGCAAGCCCGGCTACACCTGGAGACTGGAATTTGTAAAGCGCTATAAGCCGCTTCCTGCGCGCTTACCTCGTGCGCGTTCAAAAACTGATTAGCAATCACCTTCAACTTTTGCTTCACCGTACATTTATCTGACTGCGCTCGTTTAGCAGCTTCACGCAGAAGCATTGACATACCACGCTGAGATTTTCCTATATAAGACACGATATACATAACCAGAGCGTAAGGATCAAGAACAAACTGAATGTCCATATTCGCTTGCCAGAGGCGCAAAGTGCACGGGTTGTACGGATTAACCCTAGTATCTTTAGGGTGTCTTTTCAATAAAACCACTTTCCTTTTGAGATCATACGTAATGGCTTTAATATAATCATCTTCAGTTATACGCAACTTTTCCAACAACTCCTCAAAACTATCTACCCACAATTCTTTTTCTTTCGATTGCAAAAGCTCACGCAATTTCTTGGAATTGTTCTTACACTTAAGTTCTTCGTCAAGAGTACCGGGTTCTCTTAAACTCGGATCATAAATAATAGTTCTAGGCATGGGAGGAAATGGAATTCCAAAACGACAAACTGAACTATCATTAACCTTCTTCCTACACGTTGTCGTGTGTTTATGCATTTGCAATGACGTTAACAAATCCACATTACCATCGTTCAATTTACCAGCGCAAGAAATAACTTTATCAATATATTCCTCTACCTCTTTAACATTTGACAAGTCACCTTTAAGCTTCGGCGCATCTTTAATCCAAATCAACCCATGTTGATGAGGAGAGCCTCTTTGCTGTATTTCAACCCTGAAGTAATAATCTTCAATAACACCAAGAGGGCCTAGCTTTTGCAGAGCTTTAAGAAGAGCCCGAAAACGGTGGTCAAAATATCTAGCACAAGTAACAGGATCATCCTGAATCAACTTTGCCTTTTCCGAAAAACTTAAATTGCAAATATCATCATTCGCTAAGCGATCCTGACCCGAAGTCACCCTCAATATGTTCAAAAGCTCAGGCCATTTGCCTTCCGCAGCTGAAAACGTTATAAAAAAGGTAGCCGTACCAAGCTGTCTAGTCATAGCCATTAACTCTTTCTGCCTATGCTGCCAATATGAAGGCGAGGACTGCAAATTTTCTAATACTCTAAAACCATCATCCTGCTTAACAATTGAATCGAGTGCACCAGCAGACGATAAAAACCCAGCAGTGTAGTTTGAGCCATCTTTTCTCTTGGTTTTTCTCATACAAACTTGTATGGAATCTCTAACTTTCATAGTTTCTAACTTAACAAAAGTGTAAAACAATTTAGACGGATTTTTAGCACAACGCCTATCAATATTACGAAGCTCCCACTTAGCAATGTCCCCAAAACTACCTTTAACCTTAAGGTCTCTCTTCTGACCCACATAAATACAGGGTAATGACAATTCCTCCGCGTCCTCGTCATAGAGTAAAGACATTGGCGTTTGACCTTCACCAGGAGCAAACTTAACATGCATGGTATTAGTGGGTAGGAAATCAGACAATGACACTAACAACGTGTCTTGATTCCCAACTGGGAATGAATTAACTTCGTTAGATTCATTCCAAATTTCATCGCTATCATTCTCATTCTCTACATTCATTGACCCTTGTGGGTTTTAACTTAATGTATCACCATGGTTTAACTGACGGTCATTTTCGTCAACAATAAATTCAAGTTCTTCTGGAATTGGATCTAATATATCGCTCCTAACGGTTATCCCATGCTTAATATACAACGGTGTTTTCACCAAAACCTTAAGAGCTTCGTGCATTTTTTTCGGCCTAACAGTTTCATACAAATAAGGTGTGTTATATTGCATTCTCCTCATAAACTCAATTTGAATAGTATCTGTTTCACGAGGTAACCGTGGTAACACTGACACTGTAGACTCTACATTTATAGGAACGTTGACCACGTTTCCCTTAATCCCTCTTTGTTGATCACAACCTAACCTTCTTATTTGCATAAAAGGTATTCTTGGTGAAATCATTCTTTCCTCCAAATTAGACAAATTGACTAGTTCTGTCGGGATTTCAGGGAATTCAAATCCATTTTCTCTGGAAAACTTGGGGATTTCGTTCTTTTTCACAGCTTTATTACAAGTACTACATAAAAATACTTTGTCACCTAATTCACGACCGTGAATCCCAGGAACAGCCAAAAGCACTGTAGACTTAACAAAGCTACCTGATGCTTTAAAAAAAAGACCTGAGCACCCTTCACATGGCCACGTTGGACCTTCTTTAATACTTTCAAAATAAGTCTGCTCTATAAACAAAGGATTTGTCCTCCTTTCAGCCATAGACAATCTATTTCTAGAACGCTCTGGGTTTCTAACATTTACATTTTCACGCCTGGCAGCCTTACTCAACTGATTTTTAACACGCTCAGTTTCAACGTACTCCAAATCTTGGCGTTTACTAGCCTTACTCAACTGATTTTTAACACGTTCAGTTTCAACGTACTCTAAATCTTGACGTTTACTAGCCATAGCCAACTGATTTTTAACACGTTCAGTTTCAACGTACTCTAAATCTTGGCGTTTACTAGCCATAGCCATCTGATTTCTAACATGTTCAGTTTCAACGTACTGTAAATCTTGGCGTTTACTAGCCTTACTCAACTGATTTTTAACACGTTCAGTTTCAACGTACTCTAAATCTTGACGTTTACTAGCCATAGCCAACTGATTTTTAACACGTTCAGTTTCAACGTACTGTAAATCTTGGCGTTTACTAGCCTTACTCAACTGATTTCTAACACGTTCAGTTTCAACGTACTCTAAATCTTGGCGTTTATTAGCCATAGCCAACTGATTTTTAACACGTTCAGTTTCAACGTACTCTAAATCTTGGCGTTTACTAGCCTTACTCAACTGATTTCTAACACGTTCAGTTTCAACGTACTCTAAATCTTGGCGTTTACTAGCCATAGCCAACTGATTTCTAACACGTTCAGTTTCAACGTACTCTAAATCTTGCCGTTTATTAGCCATACTTAACTGGTTCTTAACTCTTTCGCTTGCTCTATAGCATTCATCCAGCCTTTTAACTCTCTTGGTCAGTATACCAACTTGGTGTTCCCTTTCACAATATGACTCGTTCTCCCGCTTTTTGGCCATTGATCGCGCCTCTTTCATCCTATACTCTTCATTCTGTCTCAAAATTCTTATTCTCTCTAACGGATACACATTACCATGAGACGTACAAGGTAATTGTTCATCGTTCGCTACCATTGTCGAACTATTTTCATTATTACTAACTAAATTCATAGGTTCATCGTCAGTAACCAGCTCTGGGTTTACAAAAGAGCGATCTGAACCAGAACTACCGTGGCCGACTGGCGACGCCATAGAACTATCAAACATATTAGGACTGGACGTTCCAGCACCGCTACCTTCACCCTTAGCTTTTTTCTGAGCTGCTAAAACTCGTCTCCTTTCATTTTCTCTCTTTTTAAACTCTGGATCCGACCTTTTTGCCCTCATCCTTTCCCTAGCTTTACGCTTTCGCATTTCCTCCTTACTCTCAACATTATCTTCCTCCATTTTACATACAAAAAGTCATATACTCACAAAAAGAAGCGGCAAAAACCTGCAGGCTCTTTAAAACCACTTAATTTCACTTAATCTCCAACTTCCAACAACAATAATATACCGGTAGTTTAATTGACAACCTACTAGCATCGAAATTCTCATTAAGAATGGCTCCCGCGGATAAAAAAGGTCAATTTTCAACTAGGTGGGCGTTATCTCATTAGATTTAAAAAAATATAATTTTTGATTTTTTTTTCGGACTGTTATCTAAAGCTAGGATGGTTTTAAGTCAAACAAACAAGGAGTGTAAACACAATAGTGGAAGCTTTAGTCTTATTCAAAACATAAATATCAATTTTAATCTCTACAATTTGCTTAAAAATGTATTTTTTAACCCTGCCCAACAGTTTGGATTTTTCTCAAGCAATCTTAGAATCAAAGCTCATAAAATGTTTTTTTAACAAAGAATAAATGTTTAATATTTTTTGATAATAAATCAAGAGGATTAAAAAATGTCAGTTTAATTTAAGCTTTTATATTGATTACACTCTACAGCTACACTACTCTTACACAAACAAGGAGTATAAACACATTAGTGGAAACAGTATTTTTATTCAAATATGAAACAGTCCCGCTTATGTTTATCATCTCTGGACATTGGTAAAAATTCACTCCATTACTCCTAGGTATGCACAGGATTTCATTCCTTTATAACTCAAATTCATCTGATTATGTTTTAAAAATATTTTTCCTTATCATTGTGGTGTTTCGCGACGGTAAAAAAAATTTAAATACGCCGCTAATAAAATATATAGTTTCAACTTCTTAATTCTTTTAGAAAAGAAATAGAAAACACCCAAGGAGTATAAACAGAGGTGTGGAAGTTTCAAAGATGGCCGCGGATTGAAAACATCTTTCTAATTGTGTACCAACAACGCGAATGTGCCCAAAACAGGGAAACACAACCTATCACATTTACAATAGTTTCGCACTTACCAACCGTTACCTCTCTAACTGAGACAATGACACAACAAACTGCATTTGTTATTTATCCTAATTCAACTCCTCTACTCCGTCTCTATTCCGTCTCTATTAACATCAATACTTGACCTATTTTAACTTTCTAGAGTTTCCATGATTAGTAATACAGTGGGCTAAATGCTTAAATACTCGCTCTATATTAACTATGAAATGTGTACAGTGTATCGACTTCATATGCAATCTTCATTACTCGTCCTATATAAACTTTGACTTTATGGTTTTAGTTAGCACAGTTTTTTCTTAAATAATTTAATAAATATAATTAATATTAAATATTTTCTTCGTTAGTTGTTCGCCTTATTGAGCGTTACATCGTGTTGACAAAGAACAATTAAACATTCTTGAGAGACTTGACTAATATTGGCGTTTGAAATGAAGCATACGCCGGTTGCTTCGCCTCACTCAAATAGGTAGTATATAAGGGTGTCGAACCACAGTGAAAATCAAGAACAACCGCAATTGCGAAAACCTTTGGTGGCCGATCCCACCTTAGGGAGGCTAGACGTTTCTCGTAACCCTAGCTGATCGCCGCGAATGTCTTAAACCAAACGATGACGGTGGAGTAGAAGCCAGGTGTGCAGACTGGTGTCCATGTTGGATGGACAAAAACAGAGACCAGAAGATGGTGGTGTAGAAGCCAGGTATACAGACTGGTGTCCATGTGGGATGGACAAAAACAAAGACCAGAAGATGGTGGTGTAGAAGCCAGGTGAACAGACTGGTGTCCATGTGGGATGGACATAAACAAAGACCAGAAGATGGTGGTGTAGAAGCCAGGTGAACAGACTGGTGTCCATGTGGGATGGACATAAACAAAGACCAGAAGATGGTGGTGTAGAAGCCAGGTGTAGACTGGCGTCCATGTAGGATGGACAAAAACAAAGACCAGAAGATGGTGGTGTTAGAAGCCAGTGTGTACAGACTGGTGTCCAAGTGGGATGGACAAAGACCAGAAGATGGTGGTGATTAGAAGCCAGTAAGTACAGACTGGTGTCCGTGTGGGATGGACAAAGACCAGAAGATGGTGGTGTGAGAACTCAAGTAGAGTAGCCATTTCCGTGACTGTGAAAGCAGTTCGGAAATGGCGAACACGTTTGCTCCGATTTGGAAACTGCGAACGCGGTCACGTGGGTGTAACAACAGACACACACACAGACACACAGACACACACACAGACAGACACACACGATCGTTACAGAACCTCTCCGTGACATACGTCACTCGGAGAGGTAATTAAAAATGGCAAAAGAAAGCAATTAAACACGATTAAGTTCTGCCTGATAAGATAAAGAAAAACGACAAAAATAATTTTCTAATATTATAGTCCTTGAGCAGCTTAGTGGAAAACATATATAGAGATAAACTTTTACAGAGGGTGCCAAACCAGGGACAGATTTCATTTTTGAAGAAGGAATGGAGAACAGAGTAATCTGGGCGCGCGTCAAAGTCCCGGACCCCCTTCCCCGAAAGAAGAGGCGGGTGTTACATAGCGACAGAGGTAAAATATGATTACGTATTTTTCGCCGTCCCCGTCAGCAACGTCATCAAAACGTAGTTTAAGTGAGCCAATAAGATAATTTAAACTTTTCTTTACGTGTTGGAGGTAGGGGCTCTATACTGGGCTATGAGTCGGACCGAAGTAAATTCTAACCGGTCTCCATTCCTATTTCTAAAATTAAATCTATCCCTGGCCAAACGTTGAGCAATCTCTTACTGGAAAATCAATTATATTCCAATCACTTTGAAGCTGCTAAATATCCGTAGGATTAGTTGAAGTCTAAGTTCAAAATTCTGTTGCATCTGATGGTCCAGTGCTATAGTAATTGCAAAGTTTGTTTCAGGATCACGAAGGAGGACTAGATCATGGCTTCTCCCTCAATCACCTAAACGCTTCTTAATGTCTTGAAGACTATGATAGATTATATTGTTATAGGCCTAAGAAGAACGAGGGTTGAGAGTGGACGATCTCAACAGATTAAACTAGTAAATGATTGGCCAGCGTCAGCGCCGGAAGAACTCTGTTACCTTAGTTTTCCTTTTTTGCATACCCATGCACATGGACCCTTACTCGAAACGGGCTGACAACTGTGCCTTGAATTTATTCGGAATTTAGAAGGTGTAACGAGAATTTCTTTACTAGTATCTAGGGTGGTTTTTATTCGCCTAATCGTCATTCAAGTTATCAAACATGTCCAGGGATTCGCTAAATACCATTGGGTTGCCAGAATAACTGAAACGCGTTGGGTCTAGGTGATTTGAAGCTACCAAAAATAGCAACGTAGCCCAATATTGTCTTGGGGTTGGAACTACTGACGTCGGTGTTAAAACCATAGCGGTGTTTGAGGTTGACTTTTGTAGTAAAATATTATCATTAAGACATTGCGTCTTTCTAATCAGTTGTATACTGAGGTAGCTGACTTACATTCTAACACGCCTACACTTTCATGATTCACATAATTATCATTTTAACTTAATTACTATATTTTAAAAACTAATTAACTAATGGCGAGGTACTCATAGGTAGGCAGGCAGTGCGGGAACCTTGGAGACCTGGCTTTTGTGCCGAGTCTCCAAAAGATGAAGCAATGAAAATGAGGCGTTTTAAGAAGTTCCCAGCAATGTTCCGATGGCACTTAAGTAGGTCGAAGACCTAAGCGAGAAATTTAGAGAGAGAGCATCACGTTAAGTAACGTTAAAATCAAAGGCTAGATGACGCTAGGCTAGTGTACGCAACGGCTTCCAATTTTGTAATGAATTTAATAACACGAATTAAAATATTTTTTCGATAAAAAATATAAACTGAAATAAAATTAAGTCGTAAAAAACTGCTTTAAAAATATTTTCAAAAAACAAACAAGGCACGTGGCCTGGATGACGCAATGACAAAGGCTTATAAAGAGAAAATAAATCTCATCAGCGTAGTTGTCTCAAGATGTCTAGACTCTTGCAGACCACGTGACTCGTTTTTCATAACAGCTAAACGGAAAGTTGAGTCCCATATTTTCTTTATTTTGTTGGTAACCGCTAATTACCAACTACAAATCTTCAATATCAGCGCTAATTATTTCTCGGAATAAATTATATTTCCGAAAAGACACACGCTCTTGTTACAGGGATTTAAATAAATAACAATATAATTTCTAGAAAGAAGCTGAAAAGTAAAAGAAGTTAAAATTCATGAAAGTTATCATTTTCAGGCGTTGTTTTAGGCTCCTCTGTAATTTGCGCGTCACCTAGCAATCACGTTTAAGTATGCAAAACATCGACTGTCACTTTAAATGTTTCAACTAAAGCAAAAAGAAATAAGAGAAAGTAAGCAAAAGGAGAGACGACTGATGTTGATTTGTATTCAAATTACACCTTTTATTTTTGTAAAAAAATTACACCTTAAAATAGTTTACCCTTAAGTGATTTACATAGAATTTAATTAAAATCAAGTAATTAAAAATATTAATCGTATTTATTTAAACTGAAATAGTTATATATAGGATTAACATGTAATTATTGAAATTTTTATAATTACTTTAATGAATATATAAAATTTGTATAACATATTAGAAAAAAATCGATGCCGTGCAAAAGTGTAATATATGCTTTGCTCGTCTTGTTATTCATATTCAATTTATTTATTAATTCATTTTTTTAACAAAATTATCCTTGAAAATTGAAACAAAAATGCTTTACTTTTTCCCTATTGCTCTATATTTTTTTTTTAAAATACAATTTTTTGAATGGTAAATAAAATTGAGTTTTATCGAAAGTTGTTAAAACTATTTAACATTAACATTAAGGAAAACAAACATTTTGGTTACACTTTTCAAACTACAATTAACTTTAATTATTAACTTTAAATGAACATTTTGCTTACGCACAGAATTAATTTCCAGAGATATTCAATACGTTTGTTTTAAATTTGAAAAATTAACATTTCGTTTTGATTTAAATCATTAAGTGATTTTGGCAAGAATTTATATCAAATCAATTTAAGAGAAATACAAATAAAATTGGGATTTCTTCAAAATTAATCCTAATTTAATAAACGTAATTATTTAAATTGGAAAGTTAAATATCGTAAATATATGATTATTATAATTATAACCAATTAAAAAACCCGCTAGATTAATAATGAAAATAAACATGAAAAAAATGTAAGTTTTATCTACGAAGGGATATCCACTCTGAGCTTGTGGCTTTTGTTATCGGTGGTTCCCTTTTACAATGCATAGAGGAATGTTGGGTAGCGTCGTCTGCCACAGCTAACCGACAGCGCCCTTTACTAACTATTACCGTTAACCTCAGCAAGTTTTGATGGAAAGGAGAAACCGGGTAAGACCGCGGAGGAAAACTCCTTTTTACAAGTGGGGAGAGAACTTGCAAACTCTAAGCGGGAGGGTTTTACTACCGTTTTAGTCCCGGGTTTAATTTTCACCCGAAGCCACTGTCCCTTAATTGAAGCCTGCCAGGTTAATGTACTAACCACTACGCCACTCCACAATTTATTAATCGTAATTATTTAAAATGAAAAAATTAAATACCCTTAATATATGGTAATTATTATAATTATTTTAACCCAATTAATGCTGCCAAGGCCAAGCGAAAGAACTAACCACTACGCCAACCCACAATTTAATAAAACATTATCATTTAAATTTTAATAGTTATGTAGCAATAATATATGATTATTTTAATTAAACTTCAAAATTAATATATCAAATTAATATATCAAATTAAAAATTTGGTTGATTAGAAGTGTAATATTAACCTTGCTCCTCTTGTTATTCATATCATAATCAAAGTAATAGCTCCAAATATTTTAGTAAAGTACCCTTAAAAATGAATAGAACGTTTGGATAAGCAAGCAACATTTCAATCATTGTTCCATGTTCAATAACACGAGAAAATAGATTTTTAAATTCGGTCAAAGGGTTGACATCCGGGTAATAAGAAAGGTAATATTATCCCGCTTTAGTCAAGTGGCCATTAGGGTTCCGCGACAAGATAATCAAATACAGGGTGTTCCAAAAAGGGTGGTACGACCAAAGTACAGTGGGTTTAATGGCCAATTTCTAGACAAAAGTGTTCTAAGATATTTTGCCCCAAGAGCCACCTTTTACAAGTTGTGAGATTATAGTTGTTTAACGGATGACCCCTTAAATTTTACTAAGAAACCGAGAGACAATGCAAATTTAATCAAGGGGGCCTCCGTGAAACACTCCAATGATCATAACTTGTTTAGGTAAAACCACTCTTTTAGGAACGCCCTTTATAAAGATTATTTCATTAAATGTTTAATGTTTTAATTTTTGCAAGATTTTCTCTCTTTTGGTAGCGAATCAGGACAGGCCTTTTTGCGCCCCAAAACTACACTGGTATCTTATTGGTTGTTGGAATTGTTTAGTCGTTGGTTTTCGTTTAGGATTTTTGGGGTGTTATTATGACCACTCTGTACTTTTCGCTACCTCGAGGGAAGATCCTTTTGGGGTTACAATTATGATTTCTCTTTTTTACAATTTTGAGAATTTTGCTCGGAATTAATTCGAATAACAGAATATTGGTTTGGAATTGTTGTTACTTTTCCTAAATTTTAGACTTGATCGGTTTTTACCTCTCCGAGTGACGTATGTCACCGGCCGTGTCTGTGTGTCTGTCTGTCTGTCAGACCCCACGTGACCGCGTTCGCAGTTTGCGTATCGGAGCAAACGTGTTCCCAATTTCCGGACTGCATTGACAGTTCACGGAAATTTGGGTTTGTCTCCTCTGGCTATTCTACTTGAGTTCCAACACTACCAGCTTTGGTTTTCGTCCACTCCACATGGACACTAGTCTGTACTTGCTAGCTTCCTAGCACAAACATCTTCTGATCTTCGTCAATTTCACCTTGCACCAGCTTCTATGCACCACCATCTTCTGTTCTTCGACAATTCCTCATTGACACCAGCTTCTATGCACCACCATCTTCAGGTCTTTGTCCATTCCACATGGACGCCAGTCAGTCCATTCCGGCTTCTTTTCCTTCGTCACCGTTTGGTTTCAAGATATACGCGGCGATCGGCTAGGGTTAGGAGAAACGTCTAGCCTCCCAATGGCAGGGCTTCCACCATCGGTTCACGCGAATGCGTTTTTATCTATTATTGGATTCAAGATATACGCGGCGATCGGCTAGGGTTACGAGAAACGTCTAGCCTCCCAATGGCAGGGCTTCCACCATCGGTTCACGCGAATGCGTTTTTATCTATTATTATAATGGATACGAATCGTATATATACCCCAAAATTTGAAGAAAGCGGGCAAGAGGGGTACCCTTCACTTTAAACGTCAATATTAGCAAAGTTTCGAAAGATAATAGGAACAGCTTTATTTTAAACGATTTAACTATTTTTAAAGTAATTTACTGGCGATTAAAATAATTAATATCATTTATATTTAATTAATTATTTAAGATAAACTTATTTCTTTGAAGTGACACAAGTGAGAGTTTATATAGAAAGAGTAATGAAGATTGCATCTGAATCGAAACACTACACGCATATCAAAGTTAATATAAAGCGAGTAGGATGATAAGATCTCTTACAAAACGATAACATTTCCTTTTTGCAGAATATTAAATGGAAATATTTTAAATAATTTTCGGCATTACGATTCTTTTAGTAGTTGTGTGGCTATAAAGCTCTGTTTCATCTCAATATTCCAAGAACATCTTTTGATATTAACATTTCATATTTGGTGTTTACTTTTTAATTCCGCTTTACTACATTTATATATAGTGTAAACGCAACATTTAATTTCACTACATAATATGGATTTTAATACTTCGTCTTTCTGTATAAGTGTTGAAGCGATTGAGTCTATGAGACCAGATACCCTAGATTTAAACTAGAATTGACCTTGTTTCGTGTCTTCTTACAAGAGGTGTTAACGGTTCAGAGTGAGCCGAAAGTTAAATATACACTTAAGTGATAGATATTAGGTCCTCATTAGACTTATGAGAATACACAGGGAAATGTTAAACGATTAAACCTTAACAAATGGTCTTCGCGATATCCCGCCAATTTGAGCTACGTATTTCCGGTTTTCTCATTGGCTGGTGGACCCATGGACGAAGTAATACTGAAGAACCAATGGCAGCCCATTACTGCCCCCATTACTAAGCGACAAAACAACCAATGTAAAGCTTACAGCTACAAAATGGAGGGGTTATGAAAATGCGGAGTCAAATCCCGGAAAACGCAAGCGCCATCTAGACAAAGTAAGACGTTAGCTGCTTCCCTCGTTAGAACGTTGATTCCCCCACTATCCGGTTTGCTACTATCTGCCGCAACAAGTATTTTTCAACTTTCTCCATCTGCCATCCGTCCTTCAGTATTAGTTCGTCCATGGTGGACCTGTGTTTGGAAAGTAAATTCGTCTCGACTCGGAGAGGTTTATTTTGGTTTCCCAACTTGTTAGAATTTACTTCGCATACAATTACGCACTTTCTTTCTTTATAAAAAGTAGCCTAAATTTCTTAACTTAATTTCTCAACGCGGAGAACTCAGATGACACATGATTCATATTGAAATTGCATCTGTTATTTTGCTATAAAACTCCAGAAAAAATAGTTCATCCTTAAGTATGATTAAAAGTTTTGGTTTTTCTTTTTCGTCATTATGGTTTATTATTAAATGTCAATTTAAAATTTTTAATTTGCTTAAGTTTCATGGTGAGGTTAAACATATAGTGTCAAATATTTAAAGGATTAACTGATATTTGAAAACTGCAGGGTGTATGACCTTTAACTTTAAGGGTAAAACTCATGACTTGGCAATATTTAGCATATTGTAATGCTTCCTCATTTTATAGACGAAGTTGTACCGAAGTATGTTTGGATTTTGATCTAAGGACGTTTTATGGTTAGGTGTTAAAATCGTTTAACATTAACTTCAATTTGGGAAATAAAATAATTAAACATTATAAAACTACCTTTACACGAATAAAATTTAAATAAACCTTAGAGGTCATTTCAATAGAAATTTTAAAATAGTTTTTTTGGGTTAATCTGAAAAGATTAAATTTAAATAAGTCATTTTGGAATTAATTAACGTTAATTTACGGGAAATACGAATAAAATTTGGAAAGTTTTCACAATCAATTTTTTGAGAAGTAATTAAAGGGAATTTAATTTTAAAGGTCTTCACAACTAACGACAATACCGTCAAATATGTAAAGGATGTGACCGATATTTGAACAATATAGGGCCGTTAATGGCCTTTAACTTAAGGATACAGCTCCTGAGTTGCCAATATTTAACATGTGCTAATGTCGCCCGATTCTACAGGCAAAGATTGACTCTGACTCGTTTTGTAACGGATTATGCTTGGATCTATATCTAAAGGCGTTTTGCCATCCACATTCATGGCCTCAATATCGGCTCCTTTTTCAGTCAAACAAGCAACCACGTCGGAACTATTCCACCAAACTGCGAGATGCAACGGTGTGTCTTTGTCGTTGTCAACCGCGTTGACTTGCGCGCCTTTATCCAACAGTAAACTAACCACTTCGATGCTACTTCTTTCAGCCGCTATATGAAGGGGAAACTGACCGTTAGAATTTTGCACGTTAATTGTGGCACCTTTTAGCAACATGGCCGATACGACATCTATGTTTCTATGTGACACGGCGTAGTGGAGTGGTGTGAAATTACTTTCGTTGTGGAGTTGTGTGAAATTACTTTCGTCTTTGCAGTTAACGTTGGCCCCAGCATTTAGTAGTTTAATAACGATATCAGAGTAACCTCTTTCGGACGCCAAAAGAAGGGAGTTATCAAGACCTTCATTGTTTTTGTCATAATTAAGCAGGAGTTCTACAATTTCTGTAAATTTGTAATAAACCGCGACTTTCATTGCAGTCCAAAATGAATAGTAGGCGTTGATATTGGCCCCATTTTCCAGAAGAAATTTAACCATATTGACGTTTTCAATTTTAATGGCGTTGAACAAAGGTGGTATGATAATTTTCCTCTTGAAAAAATCGTAATCTTCCCACTCGTACCTTTCATCGGAATACGGTGGGTTCAATGGGAACCCGTTCTCTATAAGGTAAGTGACAGGTTCAACATGGCCCCCGTCAACAGCCAAATTTAATGCAGTCAGAAGTGGATCATATTACAGCTCCCTAATATGATTCACTTTTGATGCAGTGTAAATTTAGTGTTCGTACGGGGTAAAAATTTAATCGGGGTCGGGGGCAGGTTATCCCCGAAAAAAACAAATCAGCCTAGTAGGCAAGAAACTGTAAAAAAGCCCAATAAATTCCGACTTTCCGAGCTACGCAGCTACGATTCCCATGAAAGACCACTGCCATTACAAAAGACGGGGGAGGGCCGCCGATCCACGAGCGGGAGGATGGTGAACTTTGGAATTTTGGTGACTGTTTTTACTGTATTTTGTTTGTTGTTAGTTACCCCCTTGCCCTTTTTTTCATAAAGGAGAAGCGGAGCACTTATTTGAGACGAATGAGATGATTGTTTTTGGCGCAGGACAAAAAATAATTTGCTAAAAATAACCTAACCAAAATCTAACCCCGAAAAAAACCCCGACTACATTTTACATGTTAGGTACCGGGGTCGGGGTCGGGGTCCCCGTACGAACACTAAGTGTAATACGTTCTCGCACGGAAAATCTTGCCAAAATCCCTCGGAAAACGTTAAAGCATTGAAAAATTTGTCACACTTAAGAAAGGAAAACAAATTTCTATGTCGACGCACATAACCTTTAATTAGTAATAAATCGGTCCAACTATCCCCGCTAAAAACCTTTAAATCGATCGGTGGAAGCTTAGCTCAGTGCTGTACTGTACTAGGGGTACATTAGAAATATTCTAGCATGATGAAGGCTATTTTGATAATTTGAATTCATATTCATTTCCTTTTTAACACAAGCGTTTAAAAAATACCTATAGACCGCGGAAAAATAAAGTGGACTTCCACTATTATATTCACAACCCAACACTATGTATGGAACAACTTGTTTCCTTCCGCGCTCTTCTCTCTCAAACCTTTCCTCATTGGCTACCAGCCTACCACTTACTTCCTTTTGCTTCGCCCGCTTTTTAAAAATTACTTTCGCGCCAAAATCATTCCTAGAGATGTGAGTCGGTAATTTACCGTCCGTAAATTACCGGTAATTTACCAATTACCGCGTAAATTACCGTTTTACATCTTACCGTAATTTAACAATGGTAATTTACCAGTAAATTACGGCGGTAAATGACCGTGGTAAATTACCAAACATTTTATTTACGCCTGAAAACTTCATTTTACACTTAAACGATCAATTATTTCTGTGTTTACTTGCAAAATGACTCACCAGGCGCTACTCGCTAACCAGTACTTACAAAGTTGCACTACAAGTTGGTCATTTAATAAATATTTAGTTAGAGTTCAGATTAGAAAGGCCACGGCTGCCGTCTTGGTGGCAAAAGCCGCAAATACGTGTAAAGCAGTCAAGATAGTGCTCACAATTAAACGTTGTATAAAGTAATGGATTGTAAGGGAAATATAAATTACCAAAAATTACCGGCTGAACGCTAATTTTTGTTTTCCCTCAATTTCAATCGGTAAATTACCGGTAATTTATCGGTAATTTACCCGATAAATTACCGTTTTTAAAAATTACGGCAATTTCACATCTCTAATCATTCCTCTGGTTTAGTTCACAAATTCGCCGCTGCGTTTCGCATATACCCTTTTCTCTTCAGTGCTAGGAGACAATGCTGAAGCACGGCGATGTTATATCGTCCAGTACTTCTAGGGAGCTGTAATATGATCCACTTCTGGTTTTATTCGTTCTCGTATCGCATAGTCTTGATACAACGTTGCCTCTAAAATTGTCTTCCTGTCGCGTGGATTGCAATTTTGAAGAGAGTTTAGAATGATGTTAGAAAGTTCGATGTATTCTTCCTCGATGGTAAAATATAGTACCGTTTGCTCATTTTCGTTTCGAGATGTAAGATGATGAAGAAGTAACGGAGTGTCTTTAAAACAATTGAGCAGGAAATCCAGAAGGTTTTCTTGGTAATCCAAGACCAACTGGTGCAATGATATGTTGCATGTATTTTCTTCATCGTTTTTATTTTGTTGTAAGAACTTTTGATGCAGGAAGTCGCCAATGCGGTGCATTATTCCGCTTTGAAATACATGACGATATAGTAATTGATTAAAGAATTTTTTCACAACATCAAATTCATCTTTAACTATGATATCAATCATATGGTCAAGAACGTAATTGTCTTCAGGATGAATATGATTTATTTCGTTGATTAAAATATCGGCCACAAAATAGTCAGCGCTTATCGAAAGGCTGTCGAACTGTTCTTCCATGTCGCGATGTTTAAATCTGCCACACTGTAAAAAATAACTGTTGAAATTACGGAAATTTTACTGGCAGAAAATTACCAGGAAAGTTACCGTTAAATCACAGGTTTTTTTGACTGTTAACATCAACATTAATTTTAACGTGAAACTTACAGTTAAAAACCTGATATATGTGCAAGTATAGTATAGTGAGTTTTACTGGAACGTTACTGTGGTGTCAACAGTAAATTGCACCTGATTTCTACTATTATTTTCAAATAAAATGACGGTAAAAAACAACGACGTTATTTTTCACATAAAGCTTGCAATTAAAAACCTGATATATGTGCAAGTATAGTATAGTTAGTTTTACTGGAACGTTACTGTGGTGTCAACAGTAAATTATACCTGATTTCTACTATTATTTTCAAATAAAATGACGGTAAAAAACAACGACGTTATTTTTCACATAAAGCTTGCAATTAAAAACCTGATATATGTGCAAGTATAGTATAGTTAGTTTTACTGGAACGTTACTGTGGTGTCAACAGTAAATTATAACTGATTTCTACTATTATTTTCAAATAAAATGACGGTAAAAAACAACGACGTTATTTTTCACGTAAAGCTTGCAATTAAAAACCTGATATATGTGCAAGTATAGTATAGTTAGTTTTACTGGAACGTTACTGTTGTACCAACGTGAAATTCTGCCTTCCTTCCTACTATTATTTTCAAATAAAATTACAGTTAACTAAGTAACTATTGGTAACATCCCATTATTTTAAAATTAAATGACGGTAGCCCATCGTGACTACAGCAAATAAAGTGTTTTCACGGTATATTTTCAAGGTTTTCAATTATAATTTAAATTTTATAATTATAAATAGATGGTAACACGATATCCCCTAAAAAAATTAATTTCATGATAAAATGTTTTAGGAAAATGGAATTGTTGTTGAATAATCTGAGATAAGTAATTTTTTATTTCAATTAATTTATAGGGAATAAATCCATTACCAGTAAAATCAGGTGATTGAATTAAATTCTAGAGAGTATAGGAAAATACGGATTGTCTTTAAAATTCGTTAGAAAAAAAATAATATCCGCGCTTCACTGGCTTCAGTCAAGTGGGAAAAGTCTTATCGTTTTGTTTTTTAGGCTTGGGCAAGCCAAGTCTTTTTTATATAAAGGAACTGAACCTATATAGCATGTTGAGGAATTAAGAAATCTTCCCAAATTTGAATCAAAATCAGAGTCGCGAAAACATATTTCCCACAATTTCAATCACAATTTTTTCGTCTCTTTTGCAACAAGGACTACGTATGCAGGTTTGAACGGTAATCCGACTCCCCATCCTTTTAATTGAATGATAGACTAAAAGTCCTGAAATGAAACAAATTATTAGTATATAGAAAGCTAGTTATTTAATTAGATATCACAAAATACCTACCATAAGAAACTTTGTTGGAATTCAACATTCATTATCAAGGCATGGGGGATCAGAAAAGTTCAAACCCATATTAAACAATCAACATTAAAAATTTAGCTTCAAAACTGATTTATTTTTGCAATGAAATTTTGAAACAAAAAAGCAGTATTTTGCTAAATGTCTTCAAAAATTTGAATGATTTCAAATTAAAGTAAAATAATAAGACAAAAAAATAAAAAAATAAGTTTGAAGCTGACCAACTAGCCAGGAACATCAGATGTTTGTATAGCTATTTTGTTAACAAGACCCAGAACTCTTCTATTCATGCCACGCCTCTTTCCCTTACTTCCAGTTGACGGATTTATTTTCAATAGACATCTTTGAACATTTAAAGATAATTTAATTTGAATACTAAATAGCAAATAAATAAACGCACAGCAGTCGCTATACCTTTGAATGTATTCCAGCGTCAGCATACAATTATCTGGGTATTGTATGTTCAAAACATAAAAAGAAGCAAACCAAATTGTAACCGCTGTCACGAAGTTACTGATATCTTTGATGACCACCTTTCCATCAATTGCGATCACGAATTCAGCTTCAAGAAATCTCGAAGTCCCTATTAATAATTCAAATAAAATAGCATTAAAAGTTCAAGACTATAGAGATAAAACGACCATAAATAGATAATACAAACCAAAAGCTATAATAACTGGAGTTGAAGGAAGTGTTTTAGATTCTTCTATACTAGAAATCGTTTCTGTCATCTTTATCGATAAATGTAAGTTAGTTTTCTCTCAAACCTCCAAAAACAATTGTAAAAACTTACAGGTTTTAAATGAAAAAAATACTCTAGCTTCTCGTAGAAATAGTCGGCGAGCATGAAAAATAAGGCTTGAACCTCGGCAGGTTTTGAATCTTCTATAGAAGAAATCTCATTCAACGCTTCTTCCAAAAAACGAGATTTCTTGGCTTGGTTCTTGAAGAAACAGTAGATTCTTGGGGATTCATCTTCCAAACTTGAAACCATTTTTTCTTTCATGTCAAAACCCATTAATTCTTCAGCATGAGCCAAGAAGCCTTTCTCATTAAACAAGAGGGGAAATTCCGCTTGAATTTCCAACACGGTCATTTTCCCTTCATTTATCAAGAGTCTTTGTAAAATGTATGTTTCAAGAAATAAGTTCATGGTTTCTGTGTCAAAACGGTCTTCCCTAAAAAGTCTCTTTAGTTGGATTGCTTTGCCTTGCATTTCTAAATGCTGCCTTGGAATCACTGACGGTGAAAATTTAACACAACCATAGCTATCCTGAATCAGAACTCTAGCTGCTTTTGGTTTCTGGTTATTAGCTGCGTCTAGATTATCGACATTTTCTGAGGTTGAGTTATCAGTATTTTCCGGGCCAGTAATGTTTTTGGGCTTCTTGGGTTTACGCACTCTGATGGGCTGGTTTCTTACTACATTATCAACTTTGGCCATCAACTGGTTCAAAAGAGACGAGTAGCCGTTTCCAACTATCTCACTTCCAATCTTGTCTTGTAAGCTATTTGGATACTGAGAAACAATTTTCCTGGCCAGAATATCCATATCCGCTTTTCGTGGCCTTGTGCTTAATTTGAAAGAATCTGCAACCACTCGTCGAACAAGTTCAATCCTCTGTGGTGGTGTTAGTCTTTTATTTTCTAGCAAGGCATCTTCCACCTCAGCTGGAAGGGTGGAAGTATCAAGGTGATAGGCCATAAAATTGGTCGGTGAAAAGCCAAAATTATTAGCTGATGTCATGTTCATTAGAGGTTCATTATCGCCAGACGAGTTGGTATTGTGTCTCGGAGTACAGCCAGTAGGTTTATCAGGCACAACTGGAGCATCAAGTGTTTCAGTTTGAGCTATAATAAATGATATTAATGTTAAAGATAGAAAATCGATTTAAACTTGAGAGTACAAAAGATAAGCGGTGTTGTCTTTCTACCTTTACAAACAATTAGGAATTTGCGTGTCTCAATTGGCTTCATAATATCTTTGACATCATCTTCCAGAATATACTGCAAGTCTGACTGTTGTTTTACACCCAGTGTTTCAAATCGTTCCAAAATCTTAATTTTGGTCTCTTCTCCAAGACCTGGAAATATGGCATCTAGAACTTCGTCCATCTCAGTATTTCTGAGAAAAAATAATTATAGTTTAGCCAATGTAACAAAAACGAAACATTTCCGTAAAACAATTGTCATTAAAAAAAGCATTTCAGAAATGAAAATTTATTGAGTTTAATGAAGTGGCTGTATATTTTATACAAGGAAGCTTCATTAATATACGTCCTCAGTTCACAAAAATGTTTATGTAAAATAATAAATGAACCTAAGGAAACACAATGGAATGTTTTAAATTCAAAACTTTCATGTTTTTCACATTGTAAACGTTTAGAGGGTAGTAGTCTAGTAATGCCGAGTAAGGTACACACTCAGCTATTTTCATATCTTCTGCTATTTCATATACACCTATCTTTTTGAAATAAATGCACTTGAAGAGACTAAACAAAAAAAAAACTTGTTCCCTCAAAACCAAAATAAATACTATCTGCCCTATAACTAAGGAATTTTCTTCCTCCCGTAAGAACAGGAACTGATTTTTTTCATATGTGGTTCCCCGCATACATAGCTTTGTAGCGCATGTAGTAGCAGAACCATGTACAGATAAATCTATTCCAGCACCTGAGATACTCTTTTTAACCTGATCATTAAAAAGTGCTAAATCTAACTCAAATGCATTTGTGTGGGGTACATTTGTTTCATCCGAGAGAAGATTACCAGCAGTATAGTAAGCTTGAAGCATCTGATGGTTAATAGCAAGACTTTTCGGGATGTGAATATAGTTCTGTATTTTACGAGGCACTTTTTTGAAATAAAAGTGAAAACTCTCAAATCTGATCGTCCACAGCCAAATTAGAGGTCCAAACTTCAGGATAAGCTCAGGATAATGAGCCATATAATGGTGTTTTGGCCTTAAAGGGGTTTCAGGAAATAACGAGGTTCTGAAGTACAAATATTCTTCAATTTTTTGGTTGAGAATTGCGATTTGATTTTTAGATATTTTTGGTGCAAAAATCAACTCGCAAATTTCCTTCAGAAGTATAATTAAATTCCAGATGTCAGTATCTTTGTCCACAATTAGTTCATGAATCAGAATGGGGAAAAACCTCACGAAACACCAGTTCTGGCTAGCATTTCCAGATAGGTTTTTGGAACTCTCTTTAAGCAAAGCTGGACCACTCGAGAAATCATTGCCAAAAAGCTTAAGACTTTTAATTTCAATGTTAAGTTGCTTAATCGTAAAGTAACCGTCATTTACGAACTTGTCTATATACAGTCTCATATCATAAGAAGCAACTCCTTCCAGTATATCGTGACCGATACAACTGGGTAGGCCCGGATTGCAAACATGAAAAAACTTGAGACTGTTAAATACTCTCTCTTAATTCCAAATACATTTTCTGTTTCATTACCCTTCGCTTTATCTAGCCTCAGTTTACCCACTATTTCATCATACGCTTCAGGTGTGCGGTTTTCAGAAATAGCTCTCAAGTCAGTATTACTTTCCTTTTTTATACAACAGAAGCGACAAATATACCCAGAACGGAAACTTTCTACAAAGCCACCTATACCATGAGATCCCAAATTGTCACCAGTAATACAAAAGACATAACCTTTCAGAGTATCTGAAAATCCTGGAATAGATAAATCTTGACCATTTTCTAGTTTTTTTAGATCTTCAATTAATGGTCCATAAACATTTTCATAGCCAAAATATTTTAAGTCTGCTTCTAAAAACAAACAAGCAAGTTGCATATGATCTACAGATGACCGACAATAGTTTTTAAGGTTTCCAATTGTGTAATAAACGCCTACTTGCTTATGCAAAGCCTTTTTAGAACCTAATGGATTAACTATTTCGAATGCATCTTGAAATAGAATGAGGTGCACAATTTTTTGGGGATTATTAGTTCGGTTTAACTCATGAGACTTGAATAGAGAGCCATCAGAAAAGTCGCAAAGTATAGACTCATCTTTCCCGTTGTTATTGTACTCGTTTAAATTTTTGATTATCGATGGATGCAAAAGTAATGATTTCAGAGATTCCAAAATAGGAACATACTGCATGTAGTGAGGTTTCCTATTTTCATCGTGTCCAAGATTTATAGTTATTGGGCTAACATATCTAAGATTGGTTTTGTAATATTGTTTCCTTAAGTAATCAGTTTTTAACTCTGCATCTAAATGTTTCTTTGTAAAAAAACTATTTGTCAGAACGTTTTTTAAATTCTCTTTTTCCACCTCAGAAACATTTAACTCCAAAACTTTAGCTAGAACGACTTTTGACACTGTTTCTCTTTCCAAATCGGAAATATTTATCATTTCTTCAACTATTTCCTGAATTGTGGAAGCTGGAATTAAGTTTTTGACTTCAAGTTTTAGCAAAAAGAGGGCCATAACTTGAAGACAGTTATCCGATGCTTGTAAAACTTCGGTAGTGTCTGAAAATACGTCCATATCTACAAATTCATGACTTGTGCTGGCTTCGGTAACACGTGGTTTAGCTAGAATGTCAGAATTTAAAAGTTGTTCCTCACGATAACGATGTTTTCTTGAAACGTGTGCAGTAAACGTAGTCTTTTTCGAAAAAGATAATTCACAATCGTGAAAAGGGCATGTAACCTTTTCATTGTTCTTTAAATGGTGGTTATTAGTATGTCTGACCAGTTCCTTGGGACTTTCAAATTGTTTTTGACAGAGATTTACTAAACACTTTAAATCGGTCCTATATCTTGAAACTGCACGAAATTCAGGACTAAATTTTGTGGAATGATCCCTTGAAATATGTACTCTTAAAGAGTTTAATGTTTTAAATCTTCTATCACAGGTAAACAAAACGCACTTAAAACAAACATTTGGTACATTTTGGTGAACTGAGTAATGACGCAATAGTTCCCTTTGTGAGGAAAAGTCTTCCGAGCATACACTACAAGTGTATGAAGCACCACTGGCACTCATTTTCCCTAGGAAAAATTATAAATTAAGAAATAATTGTGAATGTTAATTGTAGCTCTAGATCGTCGTTACACATGGTTGCTACAGGTCGGGGAATAGGTGAGAAATGACCAAAAAATGTCCAGGGAAAATAATTTTAACTATGTCACAAGGTTTTAAGAAAGTAATAGATATTTAAGTTAATTTTAAAGACAGAGAATTTAAGAGTCACGGAAATTTCAGGGAAACTTTAAACGATCACGGAAATTTCAAGGAAATTTCAAAAGTCGCGGAAATTTTAGGGAATATGAGTTGACTTGTCATAAAGTAATATTCATATAGAAATAAGCTTAACAACATGGCTTTCAAAAATGTTAAAAAAACCACAGGAAAGCTCAGTGAGAATTAACGGGAAGATCGTCTGTCGTCTGCTACAAAAGCCAATAATATGTACTGTAGCAGACGCCAGAAAAATTTCTTCCCGTTACTCACCCTCATGAATCCCGAGCTAAGCCTAACTTCCGGCGAAAGGGAATAAGATGGATTTGAATCTGAAATTTATGTGGCAAGCCTGTTAAACTAGCGACAGAAAGGAAACAAGTTTCTAAAATAACTCCACACATTTAACCTAGTCTGTACTTCTCATTGTTTAAGTTAATAAAATCTTTCACTTACCAAATTAAAAAATCCTTATGAAGACGCCAGTAACTTCTCTGAAGCCGTAAAGAACAAGGGCGGCGGCGGCGACAGTAGTTTTTACCCAACAATGCAGATTGAAGAGTACCGATTCTATCGAACCAAGAAACCGCGTCTTCTGCTAGTAGCGCGCCAAAAATAGATACGTGGCAGTGATTTCCCTAGTTCAGGGCTGCCAGATTCCGCGCATAGAAACTGATAGAATTATAGCTAGGGCCGTGCAGACTATTCGTTACTATTTGGTCGGACCAAATAATTTGGTCAAAATTGACGTTTACTATTCGCACCGACGAATCGAATAATGGTTTTCAAAATTCTAGAATACCAAATAATGAGCTTCGAAAAACCGACTATTCTATAGCGAATCAAACCACTAAAAAATGAATGTTTTTAACAGTCTATTGACCAAATTATTTGGTATTCGCAACCAGTTTTTGAATTTTTCTGTTGATTTTGTGAATTTGAGGGCGCTGTCATAGATATAGGAACATAAATGTTATGCTCCTATCCCCATGGGCGCTGTGATTGTGTCCGCTGGATCGTGGCCTCATAGATGACGCGACTCGGCAGACACAGCCTTAAAATTCTGACGTGGCTACTGTTAAGTATTACCCGCGTTCACCGAGTCACGTGATCTAGGAGGCTATAGCTGGAATCAGCCACTCAGTCTTTAGAAGTTCATAGACAAGGACATAAACCATTAAAGGTTTTAAAGGGTAATGGTTATTATCAACTACAGTATACCTATTAAAAATAAAGTATCATGGAAGAGGTCATACATTGCAAAACGAGTAGGGATATATTGACAACTAACCTAATTTTGATTAAAATAAAGCCTTTGATTCGTTCAAAAATAAGTTTTCAGCTGTTCAATAGTACCTTTCCGTGTCCCATTATTTATAAATTTGAAATTTGGTAGTATAGATTTATATAAATTTAAATTTGGTCTAATTTTTGAACTCCACACTATTTGGTCATTTTCCTATTCCGAGCCGAGAGATGGCTCCCAAAAACACTGCTATTTGGTATTCGACGAATACCTTAAAAAGTACTATTCGCACAGCCCTAATTATAGCATGACAAGTTTTTTTTTTTGTTTTTTTGGAGGGTTTCAATGCGAGTGGGTCAGTGGACCTCGGCAAGGATGTGATTA
The DNA here is from genome assembly GCF_054372755.1 of Phalangium opilio. Lineage (NCBI taxonomy): Eukaryota > Metazoa > Arthropoda > Arachnida > Opiliones > Phalangiidae > Phalangium > Phalangium opilio. Next base: position 11,096,277 of record NW_028324217.1, on the reverse strand, counting down.
TACAGGGTTCAGTACGTGTGTAAGCAGGGGAATTATATGAGGTTTACTTGAGAGGTGACGGACGGGGTGTGGGGGTCAAGTCACCTCCGCCGGACAGGGGGCAGTCGGCACCTATAGGGTAGGATTGCCGACATGTGTCTTATTCCCTCAAACTTTGCCGCCCAGAAGGTTGGCTTACAGGAGTGCGCCACACTCCCGGCATGACAAGTGTTTTTAGCGATGTATTTTCGTAGAGTGTCACTATTCCCACCCCCCCCCCCGGTATTTTGGAATTTCCTTAGATTTAGCAAATATTTGGTGGAATTTGCCTTTTCCCTTTATACCGTTTTTAGGAGTAAAAATTTCCCAAGATATGGGAAATTTCCCTCAATCTGGCATAACTGATACGTAGAATATTGCTCGTTAAATAATAAATAAATATTAGTAAATAATATCCTAACAGAGTAAAAAGGTGAAATTATTTGAATTTATTTCATTTTAGGTAGTACGAAACCCCTTTCAAAGAATACCATTAATGATATGTTATTCCTAACTAACAGCATCCTCCCAGTTGATCACTGATAATTTATTGTTGATGTTACGATATTTCTAAACAACAATGTTTCTACTATTGCTTAGTGCTGATTTTACAGTATTTTTAATCGACAGTATTCTTACTATTATTTTATTGTTGATGGTACGGTATATTACGATAACAGTAACTTTCTTGTTATATATTGGAAATTTACTGCTAAATGTACAGTTAATAAAATTATTACATTTTTACTGTTGCTTATAGTAAATATCCTGTTAATCCAACAGTAATGTCTGGTATTGGATATTACTTGTTGAAATTTTACGGTAATTCAACAGGAAGAAACGGTTATTTTTAACAGTGCACATTCGTCAATTTAAAGACCAAGGGACTTTAATTTCCCTTTGGTTAGGCCTAACTTGAGTTTTAACGATTTTGCCCAGAAGAATTTGCGCGAATCATGATCCAACGATGTAACAAAAGGCTGTGATGGCAATAGTGCCACGAGAGCTCCGGTATTTTCCATAATAAGTGCAACTTCAAACGGAGTTTCATTTCTGTGCTTCATCGCGTTAAGGTTTCCTCCACCATTTAAGATTAAACTTACTATTTTTTTGCAGCTTCGTGTAGTGGAGTGCCTCCATTTTTGTCTACCGCGTTCACAAGAGCTCCGTGACTCAACAGTAAGGAAACGGTGGTGCCTGAAACCTCATGACCTCTGTTCACATCGACACCATGGCTAAGAATGGTCTGCACAATTTTAAGTTTTCCTTGCCTAACTGCATATCCTAATAAGCTGTCAAACATGTCGGGAAGTTCAACGACAACGGTCGTATCTAGTCCAAGGTCCAAGAAATTCGAGAGCATGTCGTTACGGTTGTTGTCAATGATCTTCTTTATAGTAAACCATTCTTGAAACATGTGACTGTTCTCAGCAACCAATTGGACAATCTCAGCGCTATCTGAATACACAGCGTCTTGAAGCAGACTGTTATGAGGCCTATTGAATATGATACATACACTCTAAGAAATCGAAGTGTTAAAAATGTGTTAAAAGGGTGTAAATTTAGAATACTCTTTTTTTACACCGTAAAAACACCCAAAAAAGAGTTTTATAAAACCTTGAGTTTTTGTGGCAAATTTAAGGTGTAAATTCAGTGTAAAGTAACACTTTAAAAACACCCTTTGAAATTAAACATGGAAGTTTATAATATGGCTGGTTTCTTATATAAGGTCTTTCATTTCCATTAATGTTTGAACATTAGAGTAAAAAATTATTTGTTTAACATTTATTTAAAGATGATATTCATGAAAGAACATATTTTTCCTTTGGTAATCAGGCGGTATTGTACCATTATAAAACACCGCTAAACGTGTTAGGCGACACTCTTACAGGTGTTAGGCGACAATCTTAACGGTGTTAGGCGACACTCTAAACGGTGTTAGGCGACACACTAAACGGTGTTAGGCGACACTCTAAACGGTGTTAGGCGACACTCTAAACGGTGTTAGGCGACACTCTAAACGGTGTTAGGCGACACTCTAAACGGTGTTAGGCGACACTCTAAACGGTGTTAGGCGACACTCTTAACGGTGTTAGGCGACACTCTTAACGGTGTTAGGCGACACTCTTAACGGTGTTAGGCGACACTCTTAACGGTGTTAGGCGACACTCTTAACGGTGTTAGGCGACACTCTTAACGGTGTTAGGCGACACTCTTAACGGTGTTAGCGACACTCTAAACGGTGTTAGGCGACACTCTAAACGGTGTTAGGCGACACTCTAAACGGTGTTAGGCGACACTCTAAACGGTGTTAGGCGACACTCTGAAAGGTGTTAGGCGACACTCTTAACGGTGTTAGGCGACACTCTTAACGGTGTTAGGCGACACTCTTAACGGTGTTAGGCGACACTCTTAACGGTGTTAGGCGACACTCTTAACGGTGTTAGGCGACACTCCTAATAGTGTTAGGCGACACTCCTAATAGTGTTAGGCGACGCTCCTAATAGTGTTAGGCGACGCTCCTAATAGTGTTAGGCGACGCTCCTAATAGTGTTAGGCGACGCTCTTAATAGTGTTACGCGACACTCTTAATAGTGTTACGCGACACTCTTAATAGTGTTAGGCGACACTCTTAATAGTGTTAGGCGACACTCTTAATAGTGTTAGGCGACACTCTTAATAGTGTTAGGCGACACTCTTAATAGTGTTAGGCGACACTCTTAATAGTGTTAGGCGACACTCTTAATAGTGTTAGGCGACACTCTTAATAGTTTTACGCGACACTCTTAATAGTGTTAAGCGACACTCTTAATAGTGTTACGCGACACTCCTAATAGTGTTACGCGACACTCCTAATAGTGTTACGCGACACTCTTAATAGTGTTACGCGACACTCTTAATAGTGTTACGCGACACTCTTAATAGTGTTACGCGACACTCTTAATAGTGTTACGCGACACTCTTAATAGTGTTACGCGACACTCTTAATGAGATAAAATAAAATTTACTAGAAAAATTAAACGAATAGAAATGTTTTTCATTCTTAAATTCCTTATTTTATATTTAGAAGTTACAACGATTCCCTAATATTCTAATAATTCTTGATGTTCTATTATCTAATCTCATCCCTCATCCCTTTAAGAAGGGAATGACCATCGTCTACTATATCAGAGAGAATTTAGAAGGGGAGTGGAAGGGGTGGTTTGGAATGTAGCGCAACGTCGTCTGCTAAACGTTATCTAGGCAGGTCGATTTCCGGTATGATGCGTTTGTAACAGAGAGATTTTAGAACACGTGACCGGAAACTCGCCTACCCCAAAAAGCTCAACGCGACATCTTGTTTGGGCGTCATCACGTTTAATAGAGTCAAAGGGGGGGCTTTCCACTCCCCTTCTAAATTCTCTCTGACTATATGGATATTCACGCCTAGTTTTGCTGCGTTTCAAATTTCGTGGGAAATTTAGGTTCGAATTGGGCGAATTAAAAGGTACCCAAAAAAATTCTCGAAATAGGAACGCGCTCAGGCCTGGATTAAAAATGTTGGCGAAGTTATAAGGTTAGGTTTCTGGTTAATTAATGTTAAAGAGTTACCAATAATGAAAATATTTCTTGAGATGGTCATGTTTTTTCCCTCTCATTGAACAGAATTAACAATGGAAACCAACCTTGGGATGTACCATTTGACCGAACTCCCGCACCTAGTTCGCCTTTCCCAAAGTAGGAAACAGCGACAAAAGACGACACTTAGGCTAATTTCCCTCCGAAATTAACGGTGTAGCAAGGGAATACCTTATTTAACGATTTGCTAGCTTATCTAAATATAAAAGAAAGGTGAAATAAGCCATAATCAATAACATATCCTTTGATATTATTGCAAAATGATGCTTAAAAGGATAAACTTATATTTAAATCGGGGTAAATAAACAATTTACAGTAAATTGTTGAGATATTAATGGATTTTTAATGAAAGTTTTGTTGTATTTCAAATTTATATCAGCAGAAGCAAGCAATTTTAGATCAGAATAAATTTTGTTATTATTAGGGTTTTCTAAATTTTTTTATTCAAAGGAAGCCCAGCATTTTGGGCCTTTAGGGAAGAGTGTGGGTGCCGTGTACACTTAACATTAAATTAACCTTCTTTGTTGCGCCATCTATATTTAATTTAGCTTTTGATGACTTTTTTATATTCATTTCTTTGGTTTTGAATAAATATAGACAAAGTTCATTAATATTGGCATTAGGCAACACCAGACGAAGCCCCGGTCACTACACGTGGAAGGATGGCCAACTACCACTGCCTCTAACGGTGCTTCTTGGTGTAAGGGAAACTACCTCCGATGGCAGCCCTGTCCTGCGGTATTTGCTTCTCTTATGGCAATAATCAAATGGTCTCTGATGGTTCTAGGTTTTAAAACCACAACGCTAGTATTTTTATTCTTAAAAAAATTAGGATTGAAGTAATATCAGGAGTTCATATTAGTAGCGCCATGAACGCTGAATCTCTAAAGGGACTGATAAACGGGATAGAGACGTTTGCTCTGTAAAAAAATAAACCATAATGCACCTAAACTTAAACTTTTACTGGTTTGATGTTTAAGTTTAAACCATGTAGAGACCATTTTTAGACCTCTAGTCTAGTGTTGACAGGCCAAGATGTGGGGCACTAGCTTTTCTGGCATGTTTTATTTTTAGAAAAATTAGAGTACAAAAAGGGTTTTGTTTTTGTAAATAATGTTGTTGTTGAAATTAGGTTAAACGCGTTTCTGGTGCTTGAAAAACTCTTAGTGAAAAGAGATTATTAAATTTAACAAGAACGTCTAAATCTTCTGCCTGAATATTACGGCCTCAAAAACCAATTTAATTTCTATTGCACTAGTAGAAATCGGAAACTTTCTGCCTTTTTTCAGAAGGTTTAATACGGGAATGTTTACCGATTTTTCATGCAGTTTTACATTGCATTTTAAGTTGATCAAATGGTCAAATTTATATGCAGACGTTGCACACTTCATCCTCGTAATACCCTTACTCAAAGGGGTACAATTCTGCACGTGAGAAATTTCCTCCTTATAGGGGAATAAGTTCTCTCAAGGTGAAACCTTGCTATGAATATAGCACTAAATGCCAACAATTCTGCGGAATAGCGAATGCTCAAACATTAATTAAACAGCAAAACCATACGAATATTCGATATTTCAATTATGCCTCATGAGTTGTCAAAATGTAGCTATCCATAGTATTTTCTCCGTCAATATAGTATTATTACTACTACTATCCTACTAAAACACTCCCACTCTTAAGGGTGTTATGCGACACTCTGAAAGGTGTTAAGCGACACTCTTAAAGGTGTTGAGCGACACTCTTAAAGGTGTTATGCAACACTCTGAGAGGTGTTATGCAACACTCTGAGAGGTGTTAAGCGAAAGTCTTAAAGGTGTTATTCGACACTCTGAAAGGTGTTAAGCGACACTCTGAAAGGTGTTAAGCGACACTCTTAAAGGTGTTATGCAACACTCTTAAAGGTGTTATGCAACACTCTGAGAGGTGTTAAGCGAAAGTCTTAAAGGTGTTATTCGACACTCTGAAAGGTGTTAAGCGACACTCTTAAAGGTGTTATGCGACACTCTTAAAGGTGATATGCGACACTCTAAAAGGTGTTATGCGGCACTCTAAAAGGTGTTATTCGACACTCTGAAAGGTGTTATGCGACACTGAATGGTGTTAAGCGACACTCTTAAAGGTGTTATGCAACACTCTGAGAGGTGTTAAGCGACACTCTGAAAGGTGTTAAGCGACACTCTTAAAGGTGTTATGCAACACTCTGAGAGGTGTTAAGCGAAAGTCTTAAAGGTGTTATTCGACACTCTGAAAGGTGTTAAGCGACACTCTGAAAGGTGTTAAGCGACACTCTTAAAGGTGTTATGCAACACTCTGAGAGGTGTTAAGCGAAAGTCTTAAAGGTGTTATTCGACACTCTGAAAGGTGTTAAGCGACACTCTTAAAGGTGTTATGCGACACTCTTAAAGGTGATATGCGACACTCTAAAAGGTGTTATGCGGCACTCTAAAAGGTGTTATTCGACACTCTGAAAGGTGTTATGCGACACTGAATGGTGTTAAGCGACACTCTTAAAGGTGTTATGCAACACTCTGAGAGGTGTTAAGCGAAAGTCTTAAAGGTGTTATTCGACACTCTGAAAGGTGTTAAGCGACACTCTTAAAGGTGTTATGCGACAATCTTAAAGGTGTTATGCGACACTCTGAAAGATGTTAAGCGACACTCTTAAAGGTGTTATGCAACACTCTGAATGGTGTTATGTGACACTCTGAATGGTTTTATGCGACACTCTTAAAGGTGTTATGCGACACTCTTAAAGGTGTTATGCAACACTCTTAAAGTTGTTATGCAACACTCTTAAAGTCGTTACGCGACACTCTTAAAGGCGTTATGCGACATTCTGAAAGGCGTTATGCGACACTCTTTAAAGTGTTATGCATTTTCTCAGAGTGTGTGATTTAACACCCTTTGGGTTGTAAACCAACACTGGAAATGGTGTTGAATTTAGCACCATCAAAAAGAGTTAAAAAGGTGTAGACTTACACCTCTATTTCTTAGAGTGTAGATGTTCCATGAGAAACTTTATATATGGTACTTCTTCCAGGAGCAACTTGGCAGCTTCTAATCTCCCATTCAAAACCGCATTATGCAACGCTTTCAACAAAATGCCATCCTTCCCGGCAATTATTAAAAATACCTGAGTAAGTTAATTCATCACCAGCTTTTTTTAAAATGTGGCGTAAGTCCTTTACGTTACCTCGTTGAGCTGCATCAAACAATTCAGTTGTCAAATACATTTTATCTCGAATGTTAATAGTCAAGGAATCTAAGGAATTTGCTCATGTTTCTGGAAGTATTCAGAAGCTAAAACCTGTTGAACGAATTTCGATGCTTCTCGTACATTTTCTAGTTCATAATCTGGTTTTTCCTTATTCTTCAAGACAGGTTTTTTTCGTGTTAGCCCACCAAAAAAATTAAAGGAAAGATTTCGGGAAAAGATATTATGAACAAAGCATTCACAAAAATTTTATGTACTTCATTTTCGATGTCAGATAAGTTATCAGGTAAAATGGTGTTCATTTCGGAAACACTTAGAAATTGATCCTTAGCTGCGAGACTGAAACGATCGACAACGGAACTGTTATCTTTCAAGTTCGCTAAATATTCACGTAAAAATACACGAACCATATAATATCCTCTGTCAAAAAAAAATTGTGACCAGACAGTTTGAACTATGCTATCAGGGATCTGTGGTTTCTCTAGGGCATTAATTAAAAATTTGGTGACAAAAAACTCCGCGAAGGTCAGATGGACGAATTGAATTGGTGTTTTAACTCTGACAACCAATCCCACCTTTAAGGCTATCACCTCAAGCATCTTCTTGACATCTGGTTCAAAGTCTTGCATTTCAATCGGGGCTGAATCTTCATTTCCGAATAATATCTCATAAGCCAATTGACCATGAAATTGGCGTAACTGTCTAAGGGCTAGTTTCTCACTGTTTTCCAAGTTGATATCACCGCGGGTACTCTTGTTTTTCATTTTCGAAAACTTCGATCTTCTTCTGCTCAAAGGCTTCGTATAAACTAAACAAGGATATATTATTTGATATATTACTAATATCCGTGTCTTCATATACTTCGGCTAACAGCCGACAATGCAATGGAACGCCGGCAAAGTTTGTCTCCCGGATGGATTTTCTAAATACTTCTATCAATTTCTACTTGATCATCCATCGTGAATGGCCGCATTACAAAACAGTGCGTTTTGAGCACCTTCTCAATTTGGTCTTTTGAGAAAGGTCTTGAGGTGACAAAAATGTTCGTGAACTTGGTTTCCATCAATACGCTAAGTAATTCGATGAACACGCTTTCATAATTGGGGCAGATTTCATCAAATGCATCGAATAACAGAACCAACCCACCGGAATCAATTAATTTTCGTTTAAATATGTTTTTCTCTAATGTGGTTGCGAGTTTAGTATTGTCGTTTCAATTCATAATTTTATCTATTAAGAAACCAACGGCGTTCGATACTTTGGGTTTGCCAAATTTTTCAGGGTCAATATCTTTGCATACTTCTTTAAAAACCTCGGTGCAATCATTCAGATTAATTCTAACCACCCATAAGCTAGGATTATTTGACTTAATCTTGAGGCTTAAACTAGTTAACGAAGTTGTTTTACCCATCCCGGCTATGTCTGAAATGACCATCGATTTAATACGTTTCCTAGAATTTTCAATTTCAGATTCCTTCCAATTATGAGTTTTTCTAATAATATTCGGACAATCGTAAAGTTTATCAAACACCGTTACCACGAGCTCATTATGGTTTAGATGTTGTCTAATGTAATCTACAGAACCGTGGGTTTCCTTCCATTTTAAAATAATTAGAGTCAAGCGTCAACCAATGAACATTTATCTCTGTTTTGGAAATCCTAACATGTTCAACTAATCGATTGAAATGATCGCAATCATTATTACCAAGTATGAAAATCCTACCACGCTCTATATTAAAATCACCCTCATCGCACATGTGCACCAAATCTATTTTAACACCAAAACGTTTCAAATTGTCATAGTTTATACAATCGCCACTAATTGCAATAATATCTCGGGTATTTTCTATGTCCATTAAAACATTTGCATTAACCTGGAAATCAAGTAGAAAAACTCGCGGGATGTAACTATTCGTTATTTTCGGGGAGTTGATTTCCGATTTGTATAAGTCTGCCTTTCATTAATGAAATTATGGATGAATTGTCTAAGATTTCTTTAACTGCATCGTTTTCATCCAGAAGATTTTTCAAAGATATTTCTTCATCAGACCCTTGAAATTTCACCAAGTTTTTTGACAAAAGGATTTCTCGGGCGTTTGATGTCAAGTCAGTCCATTTAAAACCTACAAAGTCCACAATTTTGGCGGCATCTTTAAGTTTCTTCTTAGTTAACTTTTCCAAGTGGATGGTTATATCGGTTTCAATTTCACTAATTACGATAAGTTTGACATTTTGCTTAACTTTCAATCAAGACTTTAACGAGTTGTTTAAAAAATTCTTTAACTTCATCTTCGTCCGAATTAACTGTACTGTAAAAAATAAGCGTGCTTTTGGCATTCAAAAATGATAGGGACCGTTCAATTTTGAACAAGCCTGCATTGAAGCGTTCACATTTAACCAGAGGCATTCAATTTTGAACAAGGAGTGTTTTAGGCGTTCAAACCCAACCATGAGCATTAATTTTTGAATCAAAACTTAACTCTAGCATTCATTTTGAACAGCTTATATATTACCATTCAAAAATGAATCCTTATCCCATTCAATTTTGAATAACCGCCTTGCGCTAATGAAGTGTTCAGATATGTTAGTTTTGGCGTTCTAATAGAATTGTATTAGTATTAGTATTAAAACAAGTCGGGAAAACCAAAATATTACCTCTCCGTGTCGAGAAGATTATATAAACTTAAATATCCAATGAAAACGTCGACCTTTTTGCCCTCATCCTTTCCCGCGCTTTGCGCTTCCGCATTTCATCCTTACTCTCAACATTATCTTCCTCCATTTTACATACAAAAATCGAATACTCACAAAAAGAAGCGGCAAAAACCTGCTGGCTCTTTACAACCACTTAATTTGACTTAATATCCAACTTCCAAACACAAATATTTACTGGTAGATAAATTGACAACCTACAAGCAAAGAAAAATTCTCAAGAATGGCTCCCGCAAATTTAAAAGGTCTATTTTCAACTAGGTTTTTTTGAAATTTTTGGTCTAACTGTTATCTACACCTAGATGGTTTTCAGTGAAACAAACAAGGAGCATAAATACAATAATGGAAGCTTCAGTTTTATTTAAAACATGTAAAACAATTATCATCTCTGCAAATAGCTTACACATGTCTTTTTTACCAATGCCTAACCGTTTGGATTTTTCTAAAGCAATCTCAGCACCAAAAAATATTTTTTGATACAAAATAAATGTTTTATATTCTTATTAAGAATAAAACAAGAGGATAAAAAAGATCTGTCCTCTCGTAATTTTTTAAGCTTTTATCAAGATTACTCTATACAACAGTAACAAGGAGTATAAACCCATTAGTGGAAGCAGTATTTTTTTTCCGAAACAATCTCGCTTATGTTTATCCTCTCTAGGCTTCGCTAAATACGTATTTCTCTTACGTAAAATATTAATAGACAGGCAAGCATTCATACCATTAAAGAAGGAGAGCAATATTATCCATATTTTCATTTCATATACAGAGAAAAGAAATTATTATGTTTCTGAGAGGAGCTTCCCATTTTTGTTGTTGTTTTGAAAAATATATCGCAATGCACGGGCCTTAATAGATATAGGAGGCAATGAATGAAATATATCACAATGCACGGGCCTTGATAGATATAGGAGGCAATGAAGGAAATATATCGCATGCACGGGCCTTTTTAGATATAGGAGGCAATGATAATCTCTCTCTTTGCACGAGAGGTTTATCTTTAATATTTAAATAAATATAATTATTTTTAATTATTTTAATCTTCAATAATTAACATTAATAATAGTTAAATCGTTTAAAATAAAGTTATACCTATTATCATCTCAAACTTTGCTAATATTGACGTTTAAAGTGAAGGGTACCCCTCTTGCCCGCTTTTTTCAAATTTGGGGTATATATACGATTCGTTTCCATTATAATAGTAAGGAAAAAGCGCAATTGCGAAAACCTTTGGTGGAGATCCCACCTTAGGGAGGCTAGACGTTTCTCGTAACCCTAGCTGATCGCCGCGTATATCCTAAAACCAAACGATGATAATGGAGTAGAAGCCAATGATATAGATTGGTGTCTATGTGGAATAGACTTTGTGGATGGTGGTGTTAGAAGCCAGTGTAAGTGCAGACTGGTGTCAATGTGGGATTGACAAAGAATAGAAGATGGTGGTGGTGGAAGCCAGAAAAGTACCAGACCGGTGTTCATATGGAATGGACGAAGACCAAACATGGTGGTGTGAGAACTCAATTATAAATTAGCCAAAGGAGAGAAATACAATTTTCCAAATTTCTGTGAACTGTCAATGCGGTCCGGAAATTGGGAACACGTTTGCTCCGATACGCAAACTGCGAACGCGGTCACGTGGGTGTAACAACGGACAGACAGACACACACACACACACACACACACAGACAGACACGGCCGTTACAGAACCTCTCCTGGACTACGTCACACGGAGAGGTAACAAGAGCGTTTTAGGCGTTCAAAAAAGAAGTTTTTGACTTTCAATCGAGTGCATTATGGGCGTTCAAACGAATGCGATATGGGCGTTCAAATGGATTTGTTTTTGGCTTTAAAACAACACTCTAAATAAAAGGGTTTAATGGGTATTCAAATATGAACGAAATTGTTCAATCGCAAAAGGTGTGCAAGATAAAATTAATTCTGCCCTAAAATTAGTTGATTCCGCTGCTGTAAATTTGTACTACAAACAAAGCTTTCATTAAAAATACAATAAGTTCTCAACAATTTACTATAACTTGCTTATTTACTGTGAATTTAATATATATTTGTCTTTATGATCATAATTATACTATAATATTAAAGGAAATGTTCCGGATTATTGCGTATTTCACCTTTCCCTTATATTTACAAAGGCCTTCAAATAGTTTGATAATGTAATTTATTGCTACAAGGTTATAATCGGAAAGAACTTGATAATGAACACTTTCCTTATGTTCAGACTTTCTTCATATAACTGAATTATTATTTAACACAACGGTTATGGTCTGTGTGTTTCAAATTTACCTGCCCTCAGAAGATGTACAAGCTTTAAGCACAGATATCTTCCTTATCACCGCGTATATTTAATATAGTATGCCATACCATAACGCATTCAGCGATGAAATTTGAAATCAAATTTCTCTTTTCAAAATTCAACGCTATAACTGTCAAATTTCATCAAACGCTTGTGCACCATGTGCTATTAAATGGTGAATTGCTCAATTTTGAACGTAAGCAATTGAATATGAACGCTTGATCAAACTCTCCGATGTTGCTCAAAAATGAATGCATAAAAATTCACTATTAAACGTTTAATTTTCCAATTAAATTTGAGCGGTTTTCTGCTTAAATTTACACGATATACTAACCCCTTACGCGCCGTTCAAATATGAATGTGTGAGCGTTTAATTTTGAACAATAGTGCTCTGTTCAAATTTTAACGCAACGAAATTATTCAAATTTGAACGTTAAAGCGTACCACCACAGTGTCGGGGCTATGCACGCCTAAGCATTCAAAGATGAACCTCACTTTTTTACAGTGTGGGTTCAGATTACAATCTAAAACTAAAAGTACTTTTCCAAAGGCCTCTGACATAAGAACTTCTTTTAAACTAACTGACTTATTTAAGCTAGTACATTCTGGAATCGCATAACTAAATAGTGTTCATGCCTTTAAGCAACTTGTTTATCATGGCGGTTACAACATCGGTATCGCAATCATTAGATGTTCGAATTTGCAAAATTTGTAAACCTGTTTTGTCAAATTTCTTGACATCTTAACAAAGTCCGCATTTTTTGCTAAAACAATCAGTCATCTTTTCCAACTTTTTACTGTACTCGATTGACTCATTTTTATAAGCGAATTTTTGAACCTCATTAAATGTCAAAGATTTTTCAGCTTCATCAATCAATTTAGGGAAAAATTCAAGTAATCTCTTAACAAAAGACACTAATTGTCCTAAACTACTTCCACTGTCACACAGTGACTTAACTTTACCAGATTTGACTTCTAAGTATTTCGATTGATCAATGTGTCTGGCTTAAAATAATTGGGAACACCTCGTATCCATTGAAAGTGCTTCAAAAACTTCTGCTCGGGCAAAGTAAAGACACTGAGGTTGCACGTGTTTTCCTTAAATGGTTTGGTTTGATACCTGACTGGAAAATAACCTTGACTTAGTCTCTGGGCGTTAACGAAAGCTTGGGTTTTAGTATCTGGAATTGCGCCTTTATCAAGCCATTTAAACTGGGGTAAAAGTAATGTCTCACATTCATTCATATCATTTAGTGGCCAATCCTTTACGACTCGCTTAGTAGGAGTAGATGGCAGGTACTCTAAAATGAGTTCTAAACTACAGGAATCTCGATAGTACTGATCATTCAAAGAAAAACTGCCCGAATCAGGATTAGATAAAAGAACAACATTCCCAATGTGTTTGTTTAAGCATTTAATGACATTTGGTGAGACAACAAAGTAGCAAACTGTATATGTAATGAAAAGTAAAAAATAAACATTTTTTGAATTTGAATTTGAATTTGAATTTGATGATGTCCAAGTTATTCAGGTCAACTTTCTTGTCTTCATAACGGATATCGAGGTCATCAACCAATTTGAGTAACATATCCAAACAACCAACGCTATCAAGGACCTCAGTTTGAACCAAGTACCCGTCATCAGCATTCTCGCGTCTTAGAAACTTATCATTTATTCTAATTAAGTACTGGGCACTAAAAGCCGCGACTTGAGCCAACCATCCACCGAAATCATGTCCAGTGAAAAATAATTGGAAGCGCGCTGGTAATTCCGCTTTGAATTCCTCAAGTTCTTTTATGACCTCGTATGCGAAAGTGCTTGAGGTATCGTTCGTATATAGCTTGTAAGTGAGTTTTGGTCGGTTCCTCATTGGTGTTTTTAATACCGCGATGCGCGATAACTACTTGAAGTTTCTTAATGTTTATATATGCAATTGCAAAATAACCGTTTTCGCTATTAGAGGCAGTTGTTAACATTTTCCAACCTCTTGGCAAATTATCTTTACTTTCGTTTTTAAAGCATTTATCGGCAAATTTCGCCAATTCGTAAGTCGATGGTCGAATGAGGGCATCTGGTCTTACTTGCAATTTGGTTGAAATATTTATTTTTTTCTATTCTCTTTTTGATGTTTGGTTTGCTGAGCGACAAAAGCATGTCATACTTCAAAGTGTTAGAATAAGGAGTGGTTGCTGTTTCGTCATCTTCGGACTCGACAGTAGAAGTTGACTCTTCGGATGATGTCTCACTGCCTTCATCTGAAGTAATGCAATGGTATTAACACTGTGCAAATGGTCTGCTTAAATCATAGTTCTTTGAATCAATGGTTAATTAACTACTCCTAGAAAGATTAGGAAGGATAGAAAGGATACACTTGACATCGACAACCAAAAACAAAAATTATTGTTGCCAACAGATGATCAATTTAAAATTCAACAGTATGTCACAATTTAGTCATTAAGTTTATTTCAATAGTATTCATAGAGTGACGCTTGCATTCGCTACTATCTCTCAACCATTACTTCAAGTAACCCTGCCATTAACCATACCTCTAGCTGAGGTGTTGGCGTTTTCCGGTTCAGTTTTGGATTCCAATTCTTCAATGTTGTTGAGACTTTCCATATCGCTAAATCTATCTTCCTTCGGTTTAATGCACATTTTAAGTTCGATTTGGTGAACGGAAACACCGTTCAGCCAAAGAATAGTGGTCGTTCGTCTTCCGTTCCGGTTTGGGGATACATCAGTCGAGAAGGGCTAGGATGTTTGGTGCGCATCGATGGGCATTTGAACTCAGAAAAATATTTAAGACATAATTGAGCACAGCTTCGTTCCTCATGTCCTTGACAACTATTTTCCGGATGGAAAATTCGCATTCCAACAAGACAACTTGAAGATTTACACTTCGTGCGCAACGTTGTAATATTTTCGGGAGTATCGTTCAGAAATTGCCCTTCTTAGATAGCCAACATGTTCACCAGATCTGTCTCCGATTGAAAACGTTTAGGCCGAAATGGGGAAGAGCATGGGATGGATTGCATTGACGGCTCAAAACGCAGATGAGCTTTAGGCTATAGTGAAGGTTGCCTGGAGGAGATCAGTGAAAGACTAAACTACACGGCACGGTTGTTCGCGTCGATGTCACGAAGGTTAGAAAACGTCATCGATGTGTATGGAAAGATGACATAATATTGATTAAACTTATAACTTTATATAAATAATAAGAACCCTATTAAATTACACTTTAATGATCCGTGTTGAAATAAATAAACTCATTGCTCACGCATAAATTTTTGAATAAATTTGCTTGCAATCGCAATAACGTGTTTGGAACTGATTATTTTAACAATTAAGCCACGCATTTTCCTCTTCATTGTTCTTAAACTGTGAGTTGTATTCGGCACGTAGACTTGACCTCATATTCGTATATATAGTAATCGTAACAAAATATAACTTCTTCATTTAATAAAAAAAAGTGCACTATTCGTTCCTAAATTTGGTTTGAAAGTCGGTTGTGTCCTTCCACGACGAATTGATCATAGTGATGAGAACTAAATGTTTTGTCATTAAATATAGAAAGCTTTCTGATCCCAAAGATTTACGGCTCGAATTATTCCACCTGTACATATTCATAGTATTATTTAAAGTCAAGTGATACTATAATTTCATTGAGGTGTAATTTAACTATCTTTTCAGAGATAAGAGCTATTGCGGCTATAAGAAAAAGAAAACGTAATCTATTTATGTCGAAATTTTATCTATCTCTGAAAGAGGCGATAATCTTCAATGTCAATTACACTGGCAAACATACTTTAAACTAGGTAACAACGGATTGGTGAGAAGTAAAACAGCACGGCACAGATCTTAAGCTGAGAACTCCATTTTGAGTAAAACTTAAACGGTTATTGAGAATATTAACAAAAATATTAAAATTATTAACATGATTATAAAACAACAAGGACATAAACCACATCCTTGGGATTCCTCTTCGCTTCTATTAAAATACACGTTTTGGTAAGTATAGATTAATTTATAGTCCGAGCAACTTATTTGTACTAAGGTTAACCTCAAGCAAGAAGTTATATCAGTATCTCAGAGAGAAGGTATAAGATGCCTTTGTATTCGCGCGCCATAGTCCCAGTCCCCCTTTCAAAATACAAGGGGGGGACGTAAAAGGAGGCGCCGGGCTATTTCGCCTCTCCTCAGTCGGAAAATATGACTGTAATTTTCATCACTCGCGTCGTCGCGCTGACGTGAGTTTTCAAGAACCAATGAGTTGCTGGTTGTAATTTAGAGACGGGGATTGACTCCGGACCTACGTTTGGACTGGAGATAAAGCTGGAAATCTGGCGAATTTATACCTTCTCTCTGAGATACTAGATATAACTTCTTGCCTCAAGGGTATCTTCCCATTGCGCAGAATTCCATTAGACCGAATCCCGCCAATGTTTTTAATGAATTTAGCTCAACGGCGGGTTTGGTATTTACAATTCAAACGACTCTATTTGTCTAAAACAGCGACCCCAAAAATGCTATGTAGTTTAATTTCTATTAATGTCGCTTTTTAATAAAAGCGTTATAAATACATTTTTACTAACTTAGAAACGCCACAGGTTAAGCTAGGTTAGTAACAATGTTACGCGTTTTCCAAAATATTTATGTTTATCTTCATTGACTTCTCAAATAATATGCCTTTTCCAAAAAAATACTGTTAGGTTAGGTTAGGTTTGGTTAGGAGGACGTCTCTTCCTCTTTGGAGCGGTTATACACTTTAGTATAATAAAACGGCTGGAACGCGAAGGGTTCAAGTTAAGGGCTCCACTTGTCTCCTTCGCCACGTCGGAGATATATGCGCTATTGTTAATATGTGCGCAAATCATTACGTTACAGAATCGAAAGTTTTACGTTCAGCTCAGTACCTATCGTACTGAGCTTAATCTAATTACTAATGTATATAAATAACTAATACGGAGGATTTCGAATCAAAAATATTTACTTATCAAATAGTCTAGAAATGGTTTAGCTTAATACGTAAATGACAACAATTGTAAAATGTAAATGGTTTAATTAGTGAAGAATTAGTAAATGCTCTAAATTGTAAATTGCTTAAACTGTAAAATGGTGCACCCATGATTATTTCCAGACGACTTTGCAACTCTTCATCCCCTTGAACGTCTTCCAAACTTTTCTTATAAGCAAGATTTCTCTATGTAGATGTGCCACCATTCTTGAACAAATACAGACTGCTATTTCGACATCCTTCGGGTTCTGAGAAATTAGACTGGATCTTGCTAAGTGCAGCTGTCCTTAAATGCTAACTACTAGCCTATTTTAGACTCTCATACCATGGCATTTGATTTAAATTAATATTTTAAGTAGATTTAACGTTTTTGATCTCTTACAGGTTTACGATACCATTTTTTAGAAAGGGGTACAATAAAGAGCTTGGCGAAGAAGACCTGGATGATTGTCCCGTAAATGACGGTTCAGATGTCTTGGGAGACAGACTTGAAAGGTTTGAAACAATCTTTATCTATTATTTGAATTATTGATAGAATTTTTATAACTTATAACATTAATCCATATAACATAAAACTAGTTTAAAGACCAAAGTTATACTTCTACACTTTACTGCTGTCTGCTGAAGGTTAAAATGAACTAAATAGAGCTAGCCATATATTTAGGACTCTACACAAATAGAAAAATATACAAGGTATATAAATAGAATTTGTTAAAAATGGAAGCACGGTCTCATTTTCATTCTCAGTGGCGTCGCTACCTAAAATTTCAAAGTTAGCCCCTCGAAATAATCCGTAAACCCTACCAAAATAGTGTTCGTAGCCCCTAAAATTCTGTAGCAATATAGTGTATAAAAATTGTATTAAGTTCGTTAAGTTTCATCTTAATTAGAGAGGAATTTAAACATCAAACAGTAGTGGACACTAAAAGCACACGAAAACTAAACTTAAGACGAGTGAAATTCTTTCATCCACAATTGTCTCAGTCAATAACTCGGTTCCGTACTTTTTATCAATAAAAGTTTGTATATTTAAAATACGAATAATTTCACGTTGACATAAGGATAGTTATAAAGGTCTACACATGTTCCAATGAACCAATTATGCAAAATTTTGTTATCTAATTCCTATAAAAACTTTCCAATAGTTTGCCCAGATTAAGCCCCCCAAATTTCAAACCCTAGCAACGCTACTGTTCATTCTCATCAGGACGTAAAATAAAAGTTTACAATTCACATTGGAAACAAGGTCAAGTAAATTCACTTAAGAGGTGTTAAATCTGTTGAATGATCCATAGCAAGCTACATCATTTAATACTAAATAGTAATAACTTATTTAATAGGTTTCCATATATAAGCTATGGGTATTTATTATTCAAACTTACTTATGCTGAAGAATTATGATTGGAAATGGCTTTACCTATAAATCATGCTAAAATAAGTTGCATTTTATGGTGGAGGTCTAGAGAAACTGTAAGAATAACTAAGCACTCTAAACTTATATGTGAACAGTCGTATAACACCGCTTAAGTAGAGACAGTTTTACAATCAAGGGATTAGTACTATATCGTATAAAATTTGTGTCAAAAGCAGATTCCCTATGCTTTGCCACAAAGGCAAGGCAGTTTTCATTCGAAGGAAACTCTCCTTACAGAAAAAGTGTTATCACTTCAGCGAGAAAGGACCCAGCCGAGAGAGTGTTGTTTTAAAGAAAGACATTGAAACTTGATGTACATATAAAACATCAACATGAAATAATATGTTGATAAATAAGATGGCCTTAACACTAATTATTAAAAAAGTGGGTTTGATAACAAAGCCATAAAAATTAAGTGGTCAAAATTGTTTGGCTGATGCAACGGATAATCAATTTTCAGTTTTAAGGACATTATTATGAAACATCAATTATTTGATAGAATTATCTTTTTTACGAAAATTTCATTTAATGATAATAATTTTTCAAAATAATCAGAAAAACCATTAATATTCTATGCACTTTTGACATTTTTCACTGAAATGTACTTCTCGGAAGAAAAACTAATCCTAGCCTAGGCCAACGTAAACTTAACCCTAATCTATCACAGCGTAAATCCAATGACAGACAAGTTGCCATTTCATACACTTAATACATATTCTGGGTTATTACATACAATTTTCGCAAAATGTTCAACTTATTGTTTTGGAGACCCACGGACCGTGGACGGTGAATAATTCAATGTCCGTGAGACACCACAAAAATTATCTATGCGTAGTTCACGATACTGAAAAAGGCTTTTCAAAACACTCGTGTTAACAAAACTCTCAAAGAGATAATGTAATGACTGCACAAACATTTTTTTAATTATTTGAGTTGTTAAATTAATTTTAAAATCGTTTAAAAACTAAGGAATCGTTACCCGTTATCAGTTTATAAATTTACATCGTCTAAACATTGGCCTTATAAGCGTAACACTGTTTTGACTTTTCTTCCCTGCGTGAAAACCGTTCTATAATTGTTTCTAAACCAAATTAATTGTACTATACTTATGATTTCGTGAGTTCCATAAACTAAATCAAGGCTTAACGAAAAGGTAAAAGAGATATATAGTGGAAAACATAAAGTAAGATAAAATATTAAGTCCCGCCTCCGTTTCCACCCTCCCCCACCCATGAAAGGGGGATCGTCCACTATCACGCAAGCACCCGAGGTGAATTTGATAGCGTTTTTCTTTGAGGTGATCCGAGCGCTCCTGGAGCGCTCCAAAATAAAAATCGTCTTTCATTGGGAAAAAAAGAGCTGCTCCGAGACGGAGGCGCGTCTGACATTGGCCCAGTCGCTCCCTCCCGGTTTGCTCCCGGATTGATCCCAATCGCTCCGACTCTAGAGACGGAGCGACCAAAATGGAGCGCCTGGTGACGTCACAAAACCGCTCTGAAAAAACTTTGGTCTTTCATTGGGAGCAACTACATTCGGTCCTCCGAGCTAGAGCGGTGACGTAACACGAAAATATGGAGCGATCTCGGAGCGCTCTCAGGAGACCACAAAGGAAAACGCTATAAGTCTTCTTATAGCTATATTTTTTCTTGGCCTAAAATATGAAAACTTTACTATCCGGACTTCAGCCAAACAATTCTGACCACTTATCTTTTAATTTTTAAGGCTTTGTTATTAATAGCTGCAGCTTCAGACTTAATTTTAATTAGGTGTGTTAAGAAAGTGACGTGTGTTATAAACAAAAAGAAATTAATGTGCTAATATCTATTTAACAAGCTGATTTCAAATGTTGTGGAAAATTATCTTTATAATATCTAGTACGTTAAATCATCCTTGCAATCAGCTTATGTAAATTATCTCTAAAGAAGATCATAGTTGTTTTGATTATGGCTAAATGAAAGGTAAACTTACCCCAATTGAACCTAATCCTGGCCTAGTCTAACATAGACTTAACTTGACTTATAACTGATCTCTCACATCTTAATCCAATGGCAGCCAGGATGTCATTTCATACCTTTACTACATATTCTTGGTTATAACATACAATTTTCTCTAAAATGTTGAACTTATTGTTTTGGAGACCTACTAACCTTGGGCGTTGAATAAGTCATCGTTCGAGGGAGACCACATAAATCTGGCATTGCGTTCCAACAGTATGGTATAAATGCTCTCTGAGAATGACCAATATATAGGTTTTTAGCCACATCGTATATATATACGATGAGGCTATTAGTTTGTCCCGCGAGCCTGTGGGTGTGGTGGTGGTCGTGGCCGTGGCCGTGGTGGTCGTAGTAGTTTTTCGCGATTTGGAATGTGGTCAGAGTTACCCAAAGAAATAGTTAGTCAGAGCTAACCGAAGAAATGGTTATTTTATTGCTTTGGCAGTATAAAACGTTTCGTTCGACATTGAAGAGAGAGTGAATGTGAGAGAATTGTGGTGAGGTGATATTTTTCGTTCGTGTATTTTAAAAGGGTGGGGATTATAATAGTAAGTGCAAGCATGCATTTAATTGTACAGGTAAGGTTAAGCTTTGTGAAATGTGGTTTACGTTTGCTCGATATATTTAAAGCTAGAGAGAGAGAGAGAGGAATTTAGTATTGGCTTAATTTAAATGGAAGGTTTAATACTCCCTTTAAAATTCCTGTCACCCGTCAACAAAAAGGGTTTCACGCTTTTCATCTCACCCCCCGATTTCAAATTTCAAAGAGTTCGAGGGGGATTTTTAAAAAGCAAAAGGAACTATATACCGACGTTATATTTGGAAAGGTGGTGTTTATTACTAGAAGTTACGCCTATTTCTCCATAAATCGAGAAGAGTTTTAAAAGAAGGTACTAGCTTGGGGCACCAGATATTACAATTATAACGTTAGTAAATTTATTGAAGTAAGGATTAGAGGGTTATAATTTTTCTTAGGGCATCGAGGTGCTATTCACTGTGATACCACTGTTAAACGTTGCGCATCCTAGGGGTGCTCACTCACGTTTTCCGTTCGTGTCACACTATAATTATTACTGAAGTAAAAAAATTTCAGTAATAATGTTTAAATAATACTTCGAAAAATCACTTCTAGGTGGCGCTGGCTCCATATTTTTCATGTGAACGATTTTTAGCCACATCGTATGATGAACATCTACGATGTGGGTCTTAGTTTGACCTGCCCTGGTGGTGGTGGTGGTGGGGGCGTCCCTCCCTTAAAAATTCCTCTTACCCGCCGACAATAAGAGTTTCACGCTCCCCCATTTTAACATTCAAAGAAATCGAGGGAAATTTTGAAAGCAAAAGCAAGTATTTACTGACGTTCTTTTTAGAATGGTCTTAAGGCGCCGGGATATTACAATTATTGGGTGTTTTACCGAATTCTTTCTCTTTCAAACTCTTCTGACCATAAGTTCATGTTAGAAATTTATAAGAAGCGATAAGTGTGCATCGGCATAAGTCTATGTTGTAAACTCATCGAGGGGATAATCACTAAAACTATCTGTTCTTCGATTCGCCGGAATATTACAATTACGGCATAAGTAAATTTATACGGGTAATAATTCTATCACCGTTTAGGGTAGGGCATCGAGGGGCTATTGACTCTGATTTTATGCACGGTAAATTATTTAAGCATTGTAAAAGATAGCACTATTCACTCATTAGGGTGAGGTATAGAGGGGTTATCCACTCATTAGGGTAGGGTATAGAGGGGCTATTCACTCGTACGATGTGGCTACTATTACGAGCCCTTGGATCGCCTTGTTACTAACGCTTTACCTTTGTAAAATATTTGAACCAAATGTACGCGATTATAATTTTTATATATTGTTAACCTTGTTATTTCTATTTTTGTCATTCTAAGAAAAAACTTACTTCTAACCTAAAGAAAATGTTTGAACCTTGATTTATGTATTTTTACTCTAAAATTTCTGTAACCATTGTAACCATATACTGCACTTAGATTTTATTGCCCTAAATTGCCAACTCGTTTTAGTTTCCCACTTAAAAGGTCCTTCCCGAACCTCGGCCACCAGGTTGACAATTTCCTATAGCCTTATGGTCTTCAAAGCCCCTAATGTAAAGGAAAAGGATATATGGCCCTAGGAGGTAAAATGGAAATAGAATAACCAAGAATCCTTAATTGAAAGAACCTGCACTTTCCTTCTAAAATGGAAGCGGGTGTCGGTTCTTTTGAACTAAAAGAAAATACTTTCTACCCTAAATAGAAAACTGGCAGTTCGCCTCCAAAACTCAGAGCGATAACATGGGTCCGACTGCCATCCAAGTCCTTAAACCTTTTGATACCAAATAAAATTTTTTACCTTTTAAACTAACAAAGTCCATAATTTAACCAACAACACGTAGCTATCTACTGTTTCAGTCCGGTAGACAAGCTTATACCAGCTCTCCCTTCAAGACCAAATCGCGAAACAACAAATTAGCCTTCCAAAAATTCTTCAACCTTATCTAATTTACTAGAAATAGCTTAAAATTACGCGTAACTCCAACAATAACCCAAATTTAGGTAAATTAAATAAATAACCGCACGTAGTTCACGATACTAAACAAGATGACCCCGTCATTTTACGCTTTTTACCACCCTGTAGTGACAAGAACTATAGTATTACTATATTCATTATTAGATGTCCCCGGCTAATTCAGAATTTTTGGGTTTTTTTTTTCATTTTTTATAAAAAGCTTTCCTATTATGAATAAAATCAATGAAGTTATTCAACTATAGTAACTTACTCATTAGGTTCATAAACTTCAGTATAATTTTAATTAAATTACAGTACAGTATAATATTAATTCAACTACACTCAATTCCTCAATTAACTTACTTGAAACATCATTATATATAAAGTTATCATTAATCTCACTCGTGAAGATAGGTTTATTTTAATTTTAATTAAATTACAGAATAATATTTCTCAAACTATTGTAAGTTCCTCAATCGGTTAATTTTAAACTTAATTAAACTACATCATTGTTTGTAAAGTTATCATAAACTACAGTATAATATTAATTCAACTAGGGTCAGCAGCCCTAATTTGAAGCACTTTACTTAAAATCGTCATAACTTAAGTTTGAGATCATCAAATGAATATTTCAAGGGATCGTTTTGCAGATTGAAATTTCCTCTATCCATAAAACACGGCCTCTAGAATCTATCAAAAATCCAGAGAAGATGCAAGCCTAATTAGACAACCTCAACCTCATATTTCGCATAATTTATTTTTTCCAAAATGAAGGGAAAGTTTTCCTTCAGGTCTCGGGAAATAAGCTTTCAGGGCCAATAGGAAAATTATAGGCTTACAAAAGCGATTCCATTGAAAACTTCGGATGTTTCCCCTCAAATGTAACACTTTAAAGGCCAGGTTAGGCCTAACAATTATTGATAAAACTCGAATAGAAAATGTCTTTATTTGCGTACAATAGAACACCCCAAAATATGGAAATATTACTCTATCTTTGTACAACCTTAACTAATGTTTTAGTCACTAAAGGACAACAAAAAAGACCTTGCGTTCATGTTTAACGATTTTGGTCCCGTAAGCGTAGATTAAAATGTGGAAAAGATACGGGTATTATTAGCCCAGTATCCACATTTAGTCAAAAACATGATGCCAATTTTAGCTGATTTATCGTGTTTGGCCGAGTGATATTGTGTTTAACTATACTTCAAAACACCGCGTCATAACTCACTTGATTTAAAATGAAGATTCGACAGCTTTTTCGTCACAAAAATATAGCAGCGTAGGTTACTTTGATTTAACCATAGAAAATAAATTTATTTTTCACCGTTATTTGAACTTTATTGTGGAAACTTTGAGAGGGGTCTTTCTTAACTAGGGAATAGGTGTTGTTATAGACCAAGAGCCAGTGGCCTGGATCTTACCTCATAAAGTACAAAAGGTCTGACCATTAGAATGAGTTCAGTTTTGATGCTCATTAATAGATTTGGCCGTCTTACTCGTCACAGCTGGGGCATTTGAGGGGGGCGGGGTCATGTTTGACCCTAATGAGGTATGATTTCTTACCTCATGAGGTACATGAATAAAAAAGGTGGCAAATGATAGAACTGAAAATGGCGATTCCAAATATATGAAATCTGACGTCATCAAAGGGGGTCATCAATAAATCAGACGGGGGTTAAAATGGTCGAATGAGAAATGAATTCTTACCTCATGAGGTACATGCATGAATCCGGTGTTGTTTGATAGATCTGGTCGTGCTAAATAACAGAATATAAAATCTGAATGGAAAATACGCGGCTTAGGTTTAATCTGACGGCCTGATTCTTGCGTCAGACTATGACAACTTCGTGCCTCATAAAGCTAGATTTCCACTCGACCGAAAAAAATCACGCAGCATACGGTAGAAATTTTAACTTACGCCGTCGTCCGGCTGTAGACTGTTCACACTACGACTGAATTTTGAGTTTGGCGGTAGATATTTTTGGGTAACGTGACAGATTAGCGTGGTTTCCATAACATTTATATCGCACTCTGAATTGGTAACTCTGTCCCATTGCCGCTTAGATCGTACAAGAAAGTATATTTTCTAACCTCCTCAATAAAGACTTCCTTATTAACATCTTACCTCTATATACTTCCATTAGATACATTTTTCTTTCTTCGTGGCATGTTTCCGACCAAAAAAAAAAAAATACATGGCGGCTATCAATCTATCTAGCGTATGCGTGCACTCTTGAAATTTATGACGTAGTCAGTGGGATAATTTCATTGTCTGAGACACCGGCGTAACGCCAAACACGACCGAAAAATAGAACTCAACTTGCGCCCGGCCGAGCGGAAATTCCGTCGGGCTCGGCGTAAAGATTTTTCGGTCGAACCTCTTTCTGCCGGGTCTCCGTCGTGATTTCCGTCGAGTGCGAGTCTAGCTTAAATGTAGCAGGTGATATATTGTAAAACAAGCCCCACTGATGTCAAGTACATTAAACTTAACTTGTTTGAGCGAGTTGCCTCTGTTTCTATCGAGGTAATGTGGTGAAATATTTTTGACTGTGATAAATGAGATGAACTTTAATTGGCATCATTTAATAATAGAGCTATTTGAATTCAGGGGTAAGGAGAGTTTTTGAGGCGGGGTTTTGCCACTTCCCGTTGAGGTGCCTTATTGTGTGCGAAATTTAGCATAGAGTTTTACAGTGGCCCACACGGAGGGAGGGTGACTATGACGATATAACCGTATATGTTGATTATCAGACTGATTCGGATGATGAACCAGATGACGTTTAAAATGTAACGTTTTTGCAAGAAGTTATATCAGTATCTCAGAGAGAAGATATAAGATGCCTTTGTATTCGCGCGCCATAGTCCCAGTCCCCCTTTCAAAATACAAGGGGGACGTAAAAGGAGGCGCCGGGCTATTTCGCTCTCGTCAGTCGGAAATTTTCCTCACTCGCGTCGTCGCGCTGACGTGAGTTTTCAAGAACCAATGAGATGCTGGTTGTCATTTAGAGACGGGGATTGACTGCGGACCTACGTTAGGACTGGAGATAAAGCTGGAAATCTGGCGAATTTATATCTTCTCCCTGAGATACTGATATAACTTCTTGGTTTTTGTATCTTTATTTGCATTAAATAATAATTTAACGTTAGGTTTCATTGAATGAGTTTGAAATAAAATGTGCCTGCATACAGCTATATCAGTTGAAGGGGGAAACGTCACAGTTGGGCCTGCCAATAAACGGAGCCGATTTTCACCCTCCCTCCGTGCGGGCCACTGTAGAACTCTGAGCTAAATTTCGCGCACAATGAGGCACCTAGGCGGGGACTGGCGAAGCACCGCCTCAAAAACTCTCCATACCCCCGAATTGAAATAGCTCTATTATTAAATGATGCCGATTTAATTTCATCTCATTTATCACAGTCAAAAATATTTCACCACATTAACTCGATAGAAACAGAGGTAACTCGCTCAAACAAGTTAAGTTTAATGTACTTGACATCAGTGGGGCTGGTTTTACAATACCTGCTACATTTGACCTAGACTCGCACTCGACGGAAATTACGACGGAGACCCGGCAGAAAGGGGTTCGACCGAAAAATCTTTACGCCGAGCCAGACGGAATTTCCGCTCGGCCGGGCGCAAGTGGTGTTCTATTTTTCGGTCGTGTTCGGCGTTACGCCGGTGTCTCAGCCAATGAAATTATCCCACTGACTACGTCATAAATTTTTAAGAGTGCACGCATACGCTAGATAGATTGATAGTCGCCATGTATTTTTTTTGGTCGGAAACATATGCCACGAAGAAAGAAAAATGTTAATAAGGAAGTGTTTATTGAGGAGGCTAGAAAATATACTTTCTTGTACGATCTAAGCGACAATGGGACAGAGATACCAATTCAGAGTGCGAAATAAATGTTATGGAAACCACTCTAATCTGTCACGTGACCCAAAAATATCTACCGCCAAACTCAAAATTCAGTCGTAGTGTGAACAGTCTACAGCCGGACGACGGCGTAAGTTAAAATTTCTACCGTATGCTGCGTGATTTTTTTCGGTCGAGTGGGAATCTAGCTTTATGAGGCACGAAGTTGTCATAGTCTGACGCAAGAATCAGGCCGTCAGATTAAACCTAAGCCGCGTCTTTTCCAGTCAGATTTTATATTCTGTTATTTAGCACGACCAGATCTATCAAACAACACCGGATTCATACATGTACCTCATGAGGTAAGAATTCATACCTCATTCGACCATTTTAACCCCCGTCTGATTTATTGATGGCCCCCTTTGATGACGTCAGATTTCATATATTTGGAATCGCCATTTTCAGTTCTATCATTTGCCACCTTTTTTATTCATGTACCTCATGAGGTAAGAAATCATACCTCATTAGGGTCAAACATGACCCCGCCCCCCTCAAATGCCCCAGCTGTGACGCGTAAGACGGCCAAATCTATTAATGAGCATCAAAACTGAACTCATTCCAATGGTCAGACCTTTTGTACTTTATGAGGTAAGATCCAGGCCACTGGCTCTTGGTCTATTATATCAGGAACACGTTCGCAGTTCCACTATCTTCGTTAGGGTTATGGTTACGAGAAACATCTCGCCTCCAAATGGCTGGGCTTCCACCAAATGTTCTCGCAATTGCGGCTTTTCTTATCATTCATTATGAATCAATCGCCTTATATTCCCTAAATTTCCAAAACTTATTAAAGAGGCATACGCTTGAATTCAAAGGTCAACAATAGCTATATTTAAAATGATTTTAGGAATAACGTTTGTTAAAATCAATTAACTAGAATTAAGGTAAGTTAATTACGATTAAAATAATTATTGTCAATTATATCCATCTAATTATTCAAGAAAAACCTCTTAATTGTGTCTCGACTCGGAGAGATTTATTTTGGTTTCCCAACTTGCATTACGATGAAGCCAGGGAGAGGTATTAAACTAGACATGTCTGTGTGTGTGTGTCACCGCGTTCACAGTTGCAAAATTGGAGCAAACGTGTTAGCAATATCCTGACTGCATTCGCAGTTCACAGAAAGCAATATTAACTTCTAGTCCATTACCATCGTTACGGTTAAGATTTACGCGGCGATCGTAGGGTTACGAGAAACTTTCAGCCTCCCAATGACAGGGCTTTCATCAAAGGTTCACGCAATTGCGGCTTTTCTTATCCTTTATCCTTTACTGTGAATCAATCGCCTTATACAGGGTGTTTCTGAAAAGTCCATCACAAATTAAGGGGCGTGTTTATGGGACCAAACTGAGCGGAAAGTACCAAAGAACATGGGGTGTACAACATTTTGTTACGGAGATATGGCCTTCCAAACATTCGCCCCTAAAACAAGGAAATATCCAAAAATGAGGAGTAACACTTAAGACCGACTAACCAGCTTGTTTAAAATTACTAGACAATTTCAATAGCCTTTAATCGAACAATTGATTTCTACCTTTACTAATCAGAAGCGTATAAATGAGTAGAAGTATGCCTACGGTGGTAATGTAAAATTAATCCCAAGTGACATGATGTTTCAAGATCTTCCCAGCACCAAGTAAAATGGTTCTGATTGAAGGGACTTTTATTAGCACAGCGTAAACAACGTTATTTTCAGGAATTAGTCCAAATGTCCACGGGCGGCATTACAAAAACGAGGCAGTCTTTCGAATGATACTTGGACATGTTGGAAGATCCCTGGCTTGTTCCTGTTATCTCAAACCGTAAAAAGCTACGCAAATCTTCATCATCACGGACAACACTCTTGTACGTTAGGTATGACCTTGAGAAAAACCTAAAAGGACATCTCGAATGTATTTGAAAAACCCATCTCCAATTAAGGGGCGTGTTGTTTGTTTCCAACAGAGTAAACTCGCCCAGAGAACAATTACAATGCAGAGCCACGTTTCGGCGTTAATGGCCCACAAAGGTGGTCCCAAACAAAAGAACAAACTTTAATTTGTTTCGTTCAGTAAGTGTTTCATGTGTCATAGATCAAACGCCATGATTAATGCACAAAGAAAATGTTATTGACAAGTTTTCGGACCGCGATGCTGAAATGTGGTGGTGCACCATCGTGCATGAACCACATTCTGTTTATTAAACCTAAGGGTACGTCTTCGAGTAGTTCTGGTAAATCGTCCCGTAAGAACTACAAGTAAGCCACACCGTTTAACCTGGGCTCTAGGAAATATGGCCCAATTAAATTGTCACCCACAATACTACACCACACGTTTAAGCTGAATTGTACTTTGTGAATTCTAACGCAAGTTGCGTGTGGTTTTTTCTTAATCAGCAAACCAATTGGCGGCTGCTTGTTTTTGGATCGTCCTCGAAAATAGTGAGAACTTCGCCTATTCTTAAAAAACAGAGCACTAAAACAGAGCACTATGTTTTTTAAGAAAGGAATAAAAGAGGTTTCACGTACATGTGTTTGTTTTATTAAACTCATAATTCAACGAAGTCTGTTACAATGCCTTTCTTCACAAATGCCGAATATGCGGATATGCACCTAATGTATGGACTAGCCGAGGGGAATGCCGCTGCAGCTGTACGCTTGTATCAGGAAAGATTTCCGCAGAGGCGACTACCAAATCGACTGACGTTCGAGGCTGTGGACAGACGTTTGAGGCAAGATGGACGAATCCAACCGGCTGGACCTCAACCTAGAGCGAGAGCCATCCCAGAGGCCGTAGAAGACGAAGTTCTCACCATTTTCGAGGACGAGCCTGAATCAAGTACCCGCCAAGTTGGTCGCCGATTAGGCGTAAACCACACGCTCGTGTGGAAAATCCTCAGAAGCCACCGGTTTCATCCTTTCCATGTTCAAAAAGTTCAAGGTTTGAATCCAGCGGACTACCCACGACGCACGGCGTTTTGTCAGTGGTTTCTGGCTAAAGTAAACGATATCGA
Source organism: Phalangium opilio (assembly GCF_054372755.1). Classification (NCBI taxonomy): domain Eukaryota; kingdom Metazoa; phylum Arthropoda; class Arachnida; order Opiliones; family Phalangiidae; genus Phalangium; species Phalangium opilio. The sequence goes on along the minus strand of NW_028324217.1, from coordinate 11,066,550 downwards.
TTTCCCACGGGATTTGTTGGTTACTGACGAAGCTAACTTTTCACGGGATGGTATTATTAACTTACATAATAAACATCAATGGTCCCAGCTAAACCCCCACGCAACTTGCGTTAGAAGTCACCAAGTACAATTCAGTTTAAACGTGTGGTGTGGTATTGTGGGTGACAATTTAATTGGGCCATATTTCCTAGAGCCCAGGTTAAACGGTGTGGCTTACTTGCAGTTCTTACGGGACGATTTACCGGAACTACTCGAAGACGTACCCTTAGGTTTGGTAAACAGAATGTGGTTCATGCACGATGGTGCACCACCACATTTCAGCATCGCGGTCCGAAATTATCTTAACGCGACCTTCCCTTTGCGGTGGTTAGGTCGAGGTGGACCTGTGGAGTGGCCTGCTCGATCACCCGATCTGAACCCTTGTGATTTCTTTCTTTGGGGCCACCTGAAAGACTTAGTTTATCAGACTGAAGTGCCCGATGTTGAAGAGCTACGTCGACGAATAATTCACGGCTGTCAAACAATTCGCGAAACTCCAGGCATTTTTCAACGTGTAAGGGAATCATTTGTAAGACGTGCTAATGTGTGCCTTAACGCGGGTGGTGAACACTTTGAACAATCTTTGTAACTAGTTGCAATTAAATGTTAAAACTTGTCAATAAATTCATTTTCTTCGTGCATTAATCATGGCGTTTTATCTATGACACATGAAACACTTACTGAACGAAACAAATTAAAGTTTGTTCTTGTTTTTGGGACCACCTTTGTGGGCCATTAACGCCGAAACGTGGCTCTGCATTGTAATTGTTCTCTGGGCGAGTTTACTCTGTTGGAAACAAACAACACGCCCCTTAATTGGAGATGGGTTTTTCAAATACATTCGAGATGTCCTTTTAGGTTTTCTCAAGGTCATACCTAACGTACAAGAGTGTTGTCCGTGATGATGAAGATTTGCGTAGCTTTTTACGGTTTGAGATAACAGGAACAAGCCAGGGATCTTCCAACATGTCCAAGTATCATTCGAAAGACTGCCTCGTTTTTGTAATGCCGCCCGTGGACATTTGGACTAATTCCTGAAAATAACGTTGTTTACGCTGTGCTAATAAAAGTCCCTTCAATCAGAACCATTTTACTTGGTGCTGGGAAGATCTTGAAACATCATGTCACTTGGGATTAATTTTACATTACCACCGTAGGCATACTTCTACTCATTTATACGCTTCTGATTAGTAAAGGTAGAAATCAATTGTTCGATTAAAGGCTATTGAAATTGTCTAGTAATTTTAAACAAGCTGGTTAGTCGGTCTTAAGTGTTACTCCTCATTTTTGGATATTTCCTTGTTTTAGGGGCGAATGTTTGGAAGGCCATATCTCCGTAACAAAATGTTGTACACCCCATGTTCTTTGGTACTTTCCGCTCAGTTTGGTCCCATAAACACGCCCCTTAATTTGTGATGGACTTTTCAGAAACACCCTGTATATCCTAACTTTACAAAAATTGTGGAAACGATGTTCGCTAGAAGTTAAACGCTAAAAATAAAATGATTTAGGAGTAAAGTTTCTTAAATCGCTTTAACTAGAATTAAGGTAACTTAAGGACAATTAAAATAATTTATAAAAATTGTATTTATTTAAGCAAAACGTCTTAATTGGGTAGAAAACCCTCCTCTCGACTCGGAGATGTTAATTTTGGCTTCCCATCTTGCTTCAATAACTCGAAAAGCTTTCGCCACTGAGAACTGATAGGATACAGAATAAAAACACGCGCTAAAAAACAGAAATTCACCTAAATTTGAAATTTTTTAACTTTTTAAATATTACCTTTGAGGAGAAATTGAGAATGATTTTCGATATCAGAGTTGTGAAGTTACATCTACGAAGTGTCTTAGGTTTCACATGTATGGGAAAAAAAGAAATTAACGAAACCACAGGAAAAAATTCACCTAATCAAACAACAAAATAAAGCCTCTCGCAACGACTCTAAATAACTCATAAGCTTATAAAAAAACTTCTGTTGTCAAAATATATCAAGTCATTTAAAACAAAAAATAATAGTAAAAAAGTAGCTCAAAACAAATAAAGTTAAACATTTATTTAAGGCGAACCCCAACTTTAACTCAAAAAATAAAATTTAAAAAATATCTACAACCTCTACTCGTTCAGCACACGCAAACAGAATTTGTTTACATTAGAGTTTGGCGCTCATAGGTCACGGGAATCGCTATGTCAATATCACGTGGTTTTTAAGTTCAAATACATGGGGTGCGTTCAGTAACGAAATTCTGAAGGAAATCGCCGTTTTCTTGATGTTTGGTTGATGGGCTCGAGACGTCACAGTGACGTAGAAGGCTGTTGAACGGTAAAGTGACATTTTGAAGTTAGCGCTGTTTTCGAAAATGGACTTGGGGAAAACGTATTACCCTCAAAGCGCAAATGGCTCATCTCAATTATTAACAGGCTCGCAAATAATGAATTTTTTTAAGAAAATTATGTCTATTTGAATGGTAGAAGTAGTTTTGTAAAGAAAACTAATACAATTACTGTAGGAATAGCATCATTGGAATTTAAATCCCGCGCCAAATTTTCGTCTGTCAAGTGTTCAACAGTCAAGCGCTACGTCCCGCCATCAAAAAAACCATATCGATTAGATGGTTTTTTTGATGGATAAGCGCTGAGCATCATGACGTCAAAACCGGAAACGCGAGAAAGCGTACAGTAAGGAAAATCTGACATCGCTTAGTAAGCGCTGTCATCAAAGAGGGTTACTGAACGTACCCATGGTGCATGATGTCAGGGGTGACGATTTCTACACCTCCTCCCATTTAAGTTAAGCAGAAAGACCCAGAAAATGGCATGTTAAAGATTCCAAGAAGAAAAATCTATGTATTCCTGACCCAGTTAAGAGGTTTTTCTTAAATAAATAAATATAATTGATATTATTTAATTTAATCGTCAGTAATTTACCTTAAATCATAAGTGAAACATATTACAGCTCCCTATAAGTACTGGACCATATAATAACGCTGCGCATCAGCATTTTCTCGCAGCACTGAAAGAAAAGGGTATATGCGAAACGTAGCGGCTCATTTGTGAACTAGACCAGAGGGATGATTTTGGCGCGAAAGGAATGTTTAATAAGCTGGGCAAACAAACAGAAGCAAATGGTAAACAATGAGAGATGGTTTGAGAGAGCCGTAAATATTACTTTTCTATGTCCTAAACTGGTGAATTGAATGCCACTGAGATATTCGATTGGAGTATACCAAGTCACAAGTAAGAGGCAAGACGTAGACGATGTACTACATCTCCTGAAAAATTAGATACAAAAGAGAGAAACTTGTGACATATTAGGAGTGCATCAAGGTCCCATACATTAGAAATTTGATGCAAGTTTTCATGGGAAACACGTCCCATGAATGCCACAAAGAAATGAATATACCAAACCTAAAATCCACACTGCAAGCAAGCTAGCTACACTAGCACGTCTTTACCATACTTTGCATGTCACAAAAGCATTATACCTCATACTGTACGACTGTAACACGCATTTAAGTATGTTTTCAGCCTTTTACCCGAACTAATATGTCTATCCCTTAGAAATTGTGAATCGTAAGGCTTTGAATTAAAGATTGTCAAGCCCAGTGAAACGTTTGAGAATGTTTAGCACTACTCCAATCCGTGTATGTCTGTCTTATCGTGGTCCATCCAAACAACAATTGCTTATTCCTTGTAGCAATGTTTAAACTGGTAATTTTCGCCATCTTCAATTTCAAAATGTATAGTATTGGTAATGAGTGATAAGAGTTATAATTTAAAGTCCTAAATTGATCCTTATTTTGAAACTTCGGCCTTTTATACTTCACTTACGCTTGCATATCTTTTCATAGAGCGATATTTTTATGTGTGTGTTTGGATAATTCGCCAAACAAATTCAGACAAAAATTAAACTGGACTTATTCGGAAGCGTATGCTCGATTGCTAAGTAACTTTTATGCCCTTGGGCTAAATTGCCACACTGTATGAAACATATCCAAAATAAATATTTTTCTTGAAACAATCAAAATTTCAAAACTGAACATTTAATACTACTACTCACTTGGTATTTCATTAACTAATTATATGTTAAATCTAGGGTTCATATTTTAGCACCTTAACTCTACGTTTAAAAAGATGCTTCCTATATAACATACCATGAATCATATTTGTGGTATACGAACTGAATACCCCAATACGACCATAATCCCCTATTATTGAAGAATCAGACAGTAGGCTTTAGATCTGATGTGTGCATTTTACTAATTCTAGTTAGGATGAATTGCCATTAATGAAGCACTTTTTTTTAAGAAAGCGCTGATAAGTTTTATCAATATTTATAATATTCTGTACATATTTTACAGCAACCTTATCTTTAAAATGAGTACAATTTATGTATTTAGTATTTTTTTCATAATCTAACGTTAGAAAACTAAAGTTATATAAAAATACCTACTTTTTATCAGGGAATTATTTTTATTATTTATCGGAAAATGATTTTATTACCTGTTAAAAGATCCTTGTTTGTTTATATAAAACAAGCTGGGAAACCAAAATCAACCTCCCCTAGTCAAGACAAGGGTTGTCTTCCTACTGAATAGGTTTTTTCCTTAAATATTTAAAAAAGTATAATTTATATTTATTTTAATCCTCAATAATTAACCTTAGTTCTACTAAATTTGTTTTAATGAACGTTATTAGCTCTAGTAAATTCGTTTTAATAAACGTTATTCCTAAAGTAATTTTAAACATGGCTGTTACTGATGTTTGAAATCAAGCGTATGGCTCATTAACAATTTTTGGAAATTTAGGGTATAAAAGCGATAAGAAATAGTGCAACTAAGGAACTTTTGGTGGAAGCCGTGCCATTGGGAGGCTAGATGTTTCTCGTAAACCAAGCCGATCGCCACGTATAACTTAGACCCAACGACGATAATGGAGTAGAAGCTAAAATTGCTCTCTGTGACACACAGACAGACAGACACACACACACGTTTTCCGTGTTTCGTTACAGCTCAATAGTAATATTCTTTAAAACTGAAAATGTTTTTACCTCTCCGAGTGACGTATGTCACGGAGAGGTTTTAATTTCGACGTGTCAGTCTGTCTGTCTGTGTGTCTGTCTGTCTGTATGTGTGTCTGTCTGTTGTTATTGACTTACACCCCAGGGGACCGCGTTCGCAGTTTTCAAATCGGAGAAAACGTTTTCCCAAATTCCGGACCGCATTTACAGTTCCCGGAAATTTGGAAAATTGTATTCCACTTACCATAGCTATTATCCATTACGTGTCTAACACCACCATCCTCTGGCCATTTGTCCATCTCATATGGACACCAGTCTTTACCCACTGGCTTCTATAGTCCACCATCATTTTGGCACTTTTTCCATGCCACACGGACACCAGTCTGTACATACTGGCTTCTACACACCACCATTTTATGGTCTTTGTCCATCCCACTTGGACACCAGTCTGTACACACTGACTTCTACACACCACCATCTTCTGGTCTTTGTCCATCCCACATGGAACACCAGTCTGTAAACACTGGCTTCTAATCCCCACCATCTTCTAGTCTTTGTCCATCCCACATGGACACCAGTCTGCACACCTGGCTTCTACTCCATCATCATCCTTAAGGTTAAGACATACGCGGCGATCGGCCAGGGTTACGAGAAACGTCCGGCCTCCCTAAGGTGGGGCTTCCACCAAAGGTTCACGCAATTGCGCTGTTCTTATCCATAGTTGCGATTCGAAACCGTTATATACTACCTATTTTAGTAAGGCGAAGCAACCGGCGTATGCTTCATTTCAAACGCCAATATTAGTCAAGTCTTTCAAGATAGTTTAATTGTTCTTTTTTAAAACGATGTAACGTTCAATAAGGCGAATAACTAACGAAGAAAATATTAAATATTAATTATATTTATTTTAATATTTAAGATAATCTTGTTTCTCAATTCAAAATTAATACGGAAAGAGTTAAAAAGCAGTCTATGTTATTGTCTGTGTGTGTCCGTCCGTTATTACACTAGTGCCGCAGTGCGCTGCGTTAGAAGTTCGTTTTGTTTTGATGTGTAAAGAAATCCTACAGAACCATAATATTCCCTTTATCCTTAATATAAAGTGAATATGATGAAATATTTTTCGTAATTATGATGCATTTAGTGCTTTTGTAGCTTTAAAGCTCTGTTTCATTTTGATATTCCAAAGATTTTTTTAATATTATTATTTGAAATGGCTGATTATATATTACTTAAGCTATACTACATCTGTATATAGAATAATCTTTGGTTTAGTAATTTCATGAAGAAAGCTAAGATCTAGACTCCGGCGGGTATATCTAGTATTACTTGCAATAAGCTTAGTTAAATAAAGAGTAAATAATTGAGGCCTGAGGTGAAGTAAGCTTTGGGTTTTGATTTTCTTGTCTGAAATGAAGAGACATCAACGGTTCAGAGTGAGCCGAAAGTTAAATACACTCTTAAATAATCAGGTTAAGATTTTATAATAGAAGAAAAGATCATGGTGGCAATTAGATTAGTAGGGCTAAGCTACAGAGTTTTTATTCTCTTTATGGTGCGCATTGATTATCAGTGCGTCTAGCTACAATTTAGCTTTGGTATTATTTAACGTTAACACTCATGTTGGCAAACTAAGAATATTGTTGAGGTGAGACGAGACGATAGTGTTTACACTGCTAACCAGTTGTGAATGTAGCTATCAGAATATAGGGTAAACAGCTGAAGCGTAGACTTCATTTCCTGTTCTTTTTGCCATTAACTGATTTCCATGTGTCCAAGATATATCCTTATTGGATGTAAAATGTCGTCTGCTTTACTGTATATTCGCTATGCTTGGAATACTGCTTCAATATTTCGTAAATTTTTACTTCAAAAATGAGAAATAATTCCATATCTAGGTAAATAACTTTGTAGTAGTAGACCTCTTGACTCGGAGAGGTAAAATTTTGGTTTCCCAACTTGTTTAGATTAATAATGTAATCTTTACATACTGTTTTTCTTTAACAAAGAAACTAGTTTTCCATAAATGGGGTGTGTTTTTACCTCTCCGAGTGACGTATGTCACGGAGAGGTTCTGTAACGATCGTGTATGTGTGTCTGTCTGTGTGTGTGTCTGTTGTTACACCCACGTGACCGCGTTCGCAGTTTCCAAATCGGAGCAAACGTGTTCGCCATTTCCGAACTGCTTTCACAGTCACGGAAATGGCTCCTCTACTTGAGTTCTCACACCACCATCTTCTGGTCTTTGTCCATCCCACACGGACACCAGTCTGTACTTACTGGCTTCTAATCACCACCATCTTTTGATCTTCATCCATCCCACATGGACACCAGTCTGTACATACTGGCTTCTAATCACCACCATCTTCTGGTCTTTGTCCATCCCACTTGGACACCAGTCTGTACATTCTGGTTTCTAAACACCACCATCTACTGGTCTTCCGTCTATTCCACATAGACACCAATCTGTCTCATTGGCTTCTACTCCATTATCATCGTTTGATTTTAGGATATACGCGGCGATCAGATAGGGTTACGAGAAACGTCTAGCCTCCCTAAGGTGGGATCGCCACCAAAGGTTTTCGCAATTGCGCTTTTTCCTTACTATTATAATGGAAACGAATCGTATATATACCCCAAAATTTGAAGAAAGCGGGCAAGAGGGGAACCCTTCACTTTAAACGTCAATATTAGCAAAGTTTGAGATGATAATAGGTATAACTTTATTTTAAACGATTTAACTATTATTAATGTTAATTATTGAAGATTAAAATAATTAAAAATTATTATATTTATTTAAATATTAAAGATAATCTTGTTTCTCAAAAAAAAATTAATACGGAAAGAGTTAAAAAGCAGTCTATGTTTTTGTCTGTGTGTGTCCGTCCATTGTTACACTAGTGCGTCGCGTTAGCAGTTAGCCTTGTGTTGATGTGTTAAGAAATCATACAGAACCTTAATATTCCCTTTTTCCATAATATAAAGTGAATATGTGGAAGTATTTTTCGTAATTATGATGCATTTAGTACTTTTGTAGCTTTAAAGCTCTGTTTCATTTTGATATTCCAAAGATTTTTTTTAATATTGTTATTTGAAATGGCTGTTTATATATTACTTAAGCTATACTACATCTGTATATAGAATAATCCTTGGTTTAGTGATTTCACGAAGAAAACTAAGACCTAGACTCCGGCTGGTATATTAAGTATCATCCATAATAGGCTTAGTGAAACAAAGAGTAAATAATTGAGGCCTGAGGTGAAGTAAACTTTGGGCTTTGATTTTCGTGTCTGAAATGAAGAGACATCAACGGTTCAGAGTGAACCGAAAGTTAAATACACTATTAAATAATCAGGTTAAGATTTTATAATAGAAGAAAAGATCATGGTGGCAATTAGAATAGTAAAAGGGCTAATGGTTAACGGGTAGTAGCTACAGACTTTTTATTCTCTTTATGGTATGCAATGACTATTAGTGCGTCTAGCTACAATTTAGGTTTGGTGTTATTTAACGTTAACATTCATGTTGGCAAACTAAGAATATTGTTGAGGTGAGACGAGACGATAGTCTTTACACTGCAAACCAGTTGTGAATGTAGCTATCAGAATATACGGTAAACAGCTGAAGCGTAGACTTCATTTCCTGATCTTTTCCCCATTGACTGATTTCCATGTGTCCAAGATTTATCCTTATTGGATGTAAAATGTCGTCTGCTTTACTGTATTATTCGCTATGCTTGGAATACTGCTTCAATATTTCGTAAATTTTCACTTCAAAAAAGAGAAATAATTCCATATCTAGGTAAATAAGTTTGTAGTAGTAGACCTCTTGACTCGGAGAGGTAATATTTTGGTTTTCCCAACTTTTCACATTATCCTATGAAGGTGATATTCTAAGATTACGGTAGCTCTCTTACTTTATACTGCCTTTACATAAGGAAGCCTTTTTGATTGGATGCAACTTTTATTGTGTTTTATTAACTGTTTTGAAAAAATCCACAAAACTGCAACAAGGGTCCTGAAAATGTGGTTAAAATTTCAAAAATATCCATTTTATAGCTTATTTTATCAAAAACGTTGCTTAGGGTGGTTTTAATTTATATAAAATTAATGAGGCTTTTTAGAAGAAAAATAAACTCTAAAATTCCCTAAGCAATAACATGGGAATTTTTGCAAACAAAGCAAAATTGTGGAACGTATTTTACAAAAGCTATACATTTCTTAGGTTTGAAAACGGCTTTTAATGATCATATTATCTATATTTTTGGCGCTTTTCTCCTTTTTGTTGAGAACAATTAACATTAAGTATGTTTAGTTTTAATTCTTCATAAATACCCAGATCTGCGATTTTTTCAATTATCCACTTTTTTATTAGAAATTGTCAACACGTTCGAAACTCGCCTATTTTAGCGTTTAATTGTTGCATAAAAATTGGAGCGATTCTGTTTGAAGCCTTTTGTATGAAATAACCTATTGAAGTTTAAATAGGCTTGAATTCGAGCTCTGTCTGTTAACAAGTCGATAAACCCGGTTCTAATCTAATTATATGAAAAAGACTTGGTTTACTTAAGACTAAGGAACAAAACAATAACAGCTTTTCCAGTTGACTGAAGCGCGGATAATATTTTTTTCTAATGAATTTTAAAGACAATCCGTATTTTACTAATGTTTAGAATTTAATTCAATCACCTGATTTTACTGGTAATGCATTTATTTCTTATAAATCAATTGAAAAAAATTACTTACCACAGATTTTTCAACAATTCCACTTTTCTAAAACATATCATCATGAATTTTTACCTCTCCGAGTGACGTATGTCACGGAGGGGTTCTAATTTCGACGTGTCTGTCTGTTGTTACACCCCAGGGGACCGCGTTCGCAGTTTGCAAATCGGAGCAAATGTGTTCTCAATTTCCGGACCGCATTTGCAGTTCCCGGAACTTTGGAAAATTGTATTCCACTAACAACCATTGTCGGTCTAACACCACCAATCATCTGGTCTTTTGTCCATCCCACATGAACACCAGTCTGTACTTACTGGCTTCTAAACACCACCATCATCTGGTCTTTTTGTTCATCCCACTTGGAAACCAGTCTGTACATAGTGGCTTCTACTCCATCATCATAGTTAAGGTTAAGATATACGCGGTGATCGGCCAGGGTTACGAGAAACGTCTAGCCTTCCAATGGTGTGGCTTCCACCAAAGGTTCACGCAATTGCGCTGTTCTTATCCACAGCTTTGATTTGAAACCTTTATATACTACCAATTTGAGTAGGGCGAAACAACAGGCGTATCATTCATTTCAAACGTCATTATTAGTCAAGTCTCTCAAGAATGTCTAATTATTCCTTTTTTTTAAATGATGTAACGCTCAATAAGGTGAATAAATAATGAAGAAAATATATAATATTAATTTTATTTATTTTAGTATTTAAGATAATCTTGTTTCTCAACTCAAAAATTAATACAGTAAGAGTAAAAAAGCAGTTTGTCTGTGTGTGTCCGTCCGTTGTTACACTAGTGCGCCGCGTTAGCAGTTCGCCTTGTGTTTGTTTTTCTTCATAATATAAAATGAAAAGATTTAAATATTTTTCGTAATTTCGATGCCTTTGGTAGTTTTGTAGCTACAAAGCTCTGTTTCATTTTGATATTCCATAAATTTTTATATATATTCATTTGAAATGGCTGTTTATATATTACTTAAGCTATACTAGATTGGTATATACCATAAAACAAAGAAGAACGCTAAAGCTTAGATTGAGGCGTTCAAATTATGTTTCATCTGAAAATAGGCCTAGTGAACCAAAAAGTAAATAATTAAGGGCCGAGTTGAAATAATATATGGGTTTTGTCTTTCGTGTATGTAATGAAGTGACATTAACGGTTCAGAGTGAGCCGAAGGTTAAATACACATTTAAATAATCGGGTTAAAATTTTATAATAGAAGAAAGAATCATGCAGGCCATAAGATCAGTGTAAGGTGTGGTCGTGATCGGGTAATAGCTGCTAAGAATATCGTTGAGGTGAAACGAGAGGATGTTCACACGGCAATACAGTTGTGAATGTAGCTTTGTTCAAAGAGGGTGTATTGTTGAGGCTAAGACAATTGGGCCTTAACAAACACATAATGGTAATATCTCTCCAAAGTTTATACTCTTCATTTCCTGTTTGATATTAATTATTTTAATCTTCAGTAATTTACCTTAATTCTAGTTAAGTCGTTTTATAAAACTTATTCCTAAAATCATTTTAAACTTAGCTATTGTTAACGTTAGATTTCTAGCGAAAACCTTTTTCTAAATTTTTCTAAATTTAGGGTGTTTAAAGCGATTGACTAACAGTAAATGATAAGAAATAGCGCAAATGCGGGGAGGCCCTGCCCTTGGGAGGTTTGACGTTTCTCGTAACCCTAGCCGATATCCGCGTATGTCTTAACCCTAACAATGATAATGGAGTAGAAATGAATATTGCTTACTGCGAACGCGATCCAGATATTGTGAACGTGTTGCCAAAAGGGAACGCAGTGACAGACAGACAGACACACACAGACACATCCAGTGTAATACCTCTCGGTGAAGTCGTTGTCACTTGCAGAGGTAAAAAATAAAGTCACACACTTAGAAAGTTTTAAAGGGAGGGTGAAAAGGAAAAACCAGTGTTTTTTATAGATTATTCATACAATTACAAGATCAATCTTTATAGAGCACCTAATTTCTAGTAAATTCTGTTGTTTACGGAAATTACCAAACATTGTCACTCTCGGACTAAGATTATTTTTGAAGTCATTTAAAACAATACTAAATATACTATATTAATTCGATAGCGTTACAATCAATAGACGTTATGATATTAAGGAAACGTAGATTGGATTTTTTTAAGCGAATTAAAGAGGCGTTCTGAAAATAAATTTCGTTTTTCAGTATTTCAAAAAGTACTTTGCCCCAACTTTCATCTTTTCAACAAAAAATAGAGCTCAGGCTACCCATGCTGCATTTATCTTTAATGAACTTTAAGCTAAATATAGACGTATTTTATTTTTTCACTTACAGAGAATGGCGGAAGGAACTACAACGACAAAAGTCGAAAAAGTACAGAGCTAGTCTAAGATTAGCGGTGATGAGGGCTTTTGGTACAACTTATTTCATACAGACTTTCTTTATACTAATTCTGGTGAGTAAAGTCTTTGAAATCAAAAAGAGTTTACTTAAATTTAAAGATGAATTTTTATGATATAAAGGAATGTGGGATACGTGTTCTTCAGCCTTTGTGTTTGGGATGGCTTATACGTTATTTTAGCAATCCCGGATCCATGAGCGATACTGAAGGCATCATGGCTGCAGCCGGGGTTTGTCTCCTTTCTCTTATCACAGTTTGTTTTTACCACCCAGTGATGTTTGGTTTCTTGGTAACTGGCATGAGAATTAGGATAGCAGCCTGTACCCTAATTTATAGAAAAGTAAGCATAGAACGAATAATATATAGAAAATATTTACGAAACTAAGTCTTCTAGATTTCGTAAATATTGTTAGCACAACTTAAAAATTTGTATTCTATCAATATAATCGTTATTGGCCAACAGTCGCTAAAGTTAAGTCAACGAGCTATGGGGAAAACCACAGTTGGGCAAATGGTCAATCTGCTATCTAACGACGTGAACCGCTTTGATCTGGCTGTTGTGTATTTACCGTTTTTTATCGTGGGACCCGTTCAAACTGGAGTAGTTCTCGCCGTGCTATGGACGCATCTACAAGTTTCCAGTCTATTTGGTTTGGTGGTTCTTCTTTTGTTTATCCCGTTCCAAACATACATGGGGAAATTATTCTCAGTTCTAAGGTATGAAGCTAGACTTTAAAAAACTGGTAATAGTAGTAGTTAAGTAGTTTAAGCCTCATTAACGCAGATCGAAAACCGCAATTTTGACTGACGAGAGAGTTCGCCTCATGAACGAAATTGTTGCTGGAATGAGAGTTATAAAGATGTATTCTTGGGAACATCCATTCGCTACTATGGTGGACTTGGCAAGACGGTGATTTACATATCAGTAGAGCAAATGGCATGGAGCTAACCGTCGAGTGATTTTTGATGGGAAACAAGTATTTGATACCTTAAAAAAAGTTGATTATCAAATGTTCTTTCTATTTGTTATTCAAGACCATTTTAAGATTGAATAAGTTTGACCGCGGCATTTAGGCCCTTCTGTGAGATAAATGACAGATGGAAGAGATAATTTCGGGCAAATACATCACTCTTACTAGCTCTACTGTCATGATGTGAAATCGGTCTCGTCTAGAGAAAAGGCCAGAAGGAATTATCTGAAATTTCACTAATAATAAAATGTTTTCGATAAGAATCATAGGAAAAGCAAATAGTGTTTTTGCGTTAGTGATCTATTCAACATAGCCCACGTACCAACTCCATTACATTTGATTTTTATCATTGAAAGATAGTGTTACCTTGTACGATGAATGTCAAAAAGGAAATATTTCTTTTTCAGAAAAGAAATCCATCAGATTCGATCCACCTCACTACTCCGAGGATTTAACATCGCTGTTTATTTTGCAGCTTCGAAAGTTATAGTATTTGTTTGCTTCGTAGCCTATATACTAATGGGAAATTCAATTACTTCCGAAATTGTCTTCGTTAGCATGAGTCTCTACAACAACTTGCGTCTTACCATGACTTTCTTTTTCCCATTGGCTATTACAAGTTGGGCTGAATCTACAATCTCCTTGAAGAGGATTCAGGTATTGTAAACAACTATTGTAACTTGTAAGTACAGTAAACAAGGAAAGGACTGGTATAAGATATCATTTTCCAATTTTTATTTGAAAAGTCATGAGTGAATCATATACTAGCTCCCTATAAGTTACTCAGTCACACTGGCCTAATGTATCCAGCATTTTCTTCCGAATAGTAGTCGAGAGGAGGGGAGGCGGGTGAAAGTGATAGTAGACGGCGCCCTCTCTTAGGGCTTTGAAATTAATATATCGAGAACTTGAAAGTGACGATAGTTCCAAATGGTATTAACGGTTTTGGAGGTTTGACTTCTTTGCGTCACATTCATTCTTTTGCATAATTTTGGTTTCACAACAGGCTTCGTTAAAAATGGGTTGGACCTTTCTTTAAGTTTTTCTATTAATTCTTTAAACGCATTATTAAAAAGTTTAGTAAGGTTTTCGAGATGACTATTAAGTTGTTGTTTAGCTCTTATTTTTTGATAAAGTTTGTTTCTCTCACCATAAATAGTTCCTGCCTCTGAATGTTGCCTATGGAATAAAATTTTTTATTCCGTAGGCAACGCTCTGAAGTCTGAATTTAAATGAGTTTCTATCATTTGGGCTTTGTCAAAAAATATCCAAAATTCTGCCATTTTAATGCGAAAAAAATAAAACTTCCTATTGCGCCAACCCTAACCCATTAAAATAATTTCAAAGATAAAATACGACTCTGAACCGTCCGCAAACAATCACAACATTTCTAAAACGTCGTATGCTTATACTAACTACCTTTCAGTTCAAAGTTTCATTGGTTGATCTCCTTTCCGGTTTTTTACCGGAAATACGTAAGCGCCGGGAGAAGTGTTATTTTCTCTCACTGTAGGTCGCATATAGGTAACAGTTTTTTGGCGGGAAGAAAACGCTGGATACATTAGGCCAGTGTGGCTGAGTAACTTATAGGGAGCTAGTATATGATTCACTCATGGAAAAGTATATAAAATAATTGAATAAATGAACGTAAATATCCCGAATTCACTTTTTTCTTATTGGAACCGTGTACCTAATAGGTTAAACACGATATGAGGAGAAAAGTTCAATTACTGGAGCCTAAGCCACACTGTGAAATAGAGGGCGGTAAAAAATTCTATTGAAATTCGTCCCAACGTCTTCTGTTTCACAGTGTGACCTTGGACTAAATAAAGCTTTACCGGGACTGGACACTCTAGCCTGTGATAAGGCAATCCGGTTTTTCTTACAAAAGCCATTGAAATAAGGGGGCAAGAAAAGACTTTGTTTCCGGTAAATTAGTTACACATCCAGTTTACACGGCGCATGCGCGACTTTTCAACAAATCAGGACCGTTCATGAGTGAGATTTGTAAACGGGCGGTTTGGACATTTATCGAGACGACGGATTTCGAAGAAGCGGGCTGGGTGAACGGAAATTTAAGTATTTACTTAAGAAATTAGGTGTGTAATGGCGGTTAAACACTGTGCTTACCCAAAATACATAAGTGTTTCTAGATACTCTGACCCCACTAATATAAAAGGCGTTAAATTTCTTCCTTTTTCTTAGCCTTTAACCAAGTTTGATTGTCAAAAATCGTTTCGAATAATGCGCGCACACGCGATGTATAATAATTAAATACACGTGCTCTCTTGTTTGTACGCCAAGCTTTAATAAATACCCGCTACGCGCGCTGACAACACCAATGGCTTTTGTGACCCGCATTTTTTATGGTCTGTCTTGTCCCGGAAGCGAAGTTTCTATTAGTAGTCCAAGGTGTGACCAAACGGTTAACCATTTCAGAAAGTAAATCGTTCATTTCTTCATTTATATTGTTCACAGACGTATGCATAGTTTACAGGCACGGAGGATTCATACCATTTGTCCAAGGAGACCAGGCAACTTAGAGCGTAAAATAGAAGACGATTTTAAACTCGAAGTCGCTTGGTCTCCTTGTGTTAATGGTAGGAGTTCTGTATGCCTGTGAACTGTCATAAGTGGATCATAAGGGAGTTGCAATATGATCAACATCTGAAACTATGTATTGTTACAATGCGAAATTATTATTCTATATGTTCTTTTTAACGGAAAGAGGAAAATGACTGGTGAACTTTTCGTATAAAAGTTATTTTGTCCTTTTCTTACCAACACCACTCGTAGGCATCGCTATTTTATAATAGGTATTCATATGATTTCGTTTAAGGGAAATAGCATTGGCACAGATATTTTTAAAAGTAAAGTACTTTATGATATCATTATTAATAGTCAGATATTAATTTTCCGCCTTATTATAAATTTATCCAGGATATACTTGTTCAAATAGGGGGCTTCATTATTTTAATATCTTTCAATAGTTTTTCAAATGTTATTACATATCTAAAATTTACTTTCGAATTTCTAGGCGTTTTTGGAGTTAGAAGAACAAGAGGAGACATCAACTGTTGACAAAGTTGAATTGAAAACGGAACCAGAAAATTGTGGCATTTGGCTTAACTCTGTCTCTGCTAAGTGGAATGAGGTATATATTACCGTTTACACAACAACAATCTCTAGTTATTCGACCCCTTAGGAACGTTCTATTCTAGACCAGCAATGTTTTAGTTTTATGAAGAATTGTTATTTTGGATTTGATAGTTGTCAAATACCTGGTTTAAGTCCCTTTAAACACCCGAACAACGCCGGGTAGTTAGTCTAGTTTGAAATCCATCCAAGTCACACTTACTTATTCATTGTAGGAATATTTTAATTAACTTTGGCTGTGGAGTTCAATTTCTGAGCGTATTGTATGGGTTACGAGTAAAAAGAATATTCTCAAATTATCGTTGGTATAAAAGTTGGCCATTTGTCTGGCCACAAATAAAGGCTGATTTGTAGTTCCGAGTCTTAAATCTACTTCAAAACGGTATACAGAATAAGTACCCTCAAGATAGAAACCCCAAGTCATTATCCCACATTATTAAAAAGTAATAAAAACAAAATCCACCGATAATTTTCCCCATCCTAGAAAAGAGTAACAAATCCCCCAATTCTCAAGAAAAAATACCGCGATCATTTCTCCATGTAACATAGATCTTGTTAATTTCAGCGCACGAAGCAGGACGTGTATTATAACTGCTTCAGTCTTTATCTAGTTTGACTCTATTATCAGATTTATTGGCGCATTACTTATAAAAATACCTAATAAAGTTCAACAAATGTGAATACTTATGATAATAAATCAATCTTTTTATAGAAAAAAAAAGAATTTTCTATTTGTGTTAATTGGCAAAAGTAATATTAAAATCGTAAGTAAGAAATCCAATGGTATATCCAAATTAGGTGTTTTGAAGGAATGTAGGAATCAGACTCTTAGAACCAAAAAGGACATCATTGCCTTACATAAGAGAAGAAACCCCCTGGAATTTATATCGAGGGCAAAATACCCCAACCACAGGACAAATTAACTCAAAAATGTGTTTACGACCAAATACCTCAAAGCTTAGTTTAAATCGATATGACATTATATATGGAAAGAAAACATTAAAACATGATTTTACCAACAACATTGCATCAAGGACAAAAGTACATAAAGATAACAAGAATTTAACCAAACGAAACGAACCAAACCTAACCTTTATTATCGCGAATATAGTTAAAATATTGTCAAACTGACAGTGGCGTCGCTAGGCCTTTTTTGGGGGGGCTATAGCCCCCCCAAATTCCAAACTTAGCCCCCCCAAAATAATCCGTAAACCCTACCAAAAAATTGCTGTTAGCAACCTAAAATTCTGTAGCAATATATAAAAAATTATAATGATGATTCTTTAAGTTTCATCTCTGCAGAGATGAATTTCAATATCAAACAGTACAATTTTGAAGAAAAGAACAGATGGAGACAAGTAAAATGTTTCATGTTCTTTCGAAGGGAGTCCCAATAGTGTGGACTAAAAGCTAACCAAAACTGAAAATAAACCTAAGACGAGTGGAAATCCTTCATAATCGGTTCCGTAGTCTTTATCAATAAAAGGTTGTATATCTTTAAAATACGAATAATTTCACGTTGACACAAATTTATGGATAGTTTTAAAGGTCTACAGATTTTCCAATGAACCCATTATGCAAATTTTTTTATTAAGTTCTTATAATAACTAGTTTGCCCAGGTTTAGCCCCCCCAAATTTCAAACCCTAGCGACGCTACTGCAAACTGAAATTCAATAGTTTACGTCAGTGGCATCACCAGTTAACAACTTCAAATATTTGCAAATCAAAAATTGTTTAATATTTTCAAGTCAAGAATTGTTTCATATTGCAAATCAAAACTGTTAATTCGGAACTAAAAATCAACCTGTATTTGTGGTATCTTCTGTCGTATTAACAATGTTACGAAAAGCGTGGCAAGACAAATGGCCAAAGTTTCATACCAACGATCATTTGAGAATTCTGCTTTTACTCTTAACCCAAACAAGAAATTGAACATCATAGCAAAAGCTATTTCAAACTTTCCTACAATGAATAGTAAGTGTGGCTTGGATGGATTTCAAAACTAGACTAGCTACCTGGCATTGTTCGGGTGTTTAAAAGGACTTAAACCAGGTATTTGACAACTATCAAATCCAAAATAACAATGCTTCATAAAAATAAAACGTTGCTGGTCTAGAATAGGACGTTCCTAAGAGCTCGAATAATTAGAGATTGATGGACACGGCCTAAGCACAACCACATGTGAAACCATACTCTAGTGTAGTGGTCAAATTTGGTAACTAAACGTGACTGTGCATAAAGACTAAATAAATAAACAATCAAACCATCTTTTCAAATATAACATCACAGCTACTTCAGAAAATACCGACTTTGAACCTTAACCTTATGGGTTGTATTTGACATAA
Organism: Phalangium opilio; assembly: GCF_054372755.1. NCBI lineage: Eukaryota > Metazoa > Arthropoda > Arachnida > Opiliones > Phalangiidae > Phalangium > Phalangium opilio. The sequence continues at coordinate 11,047,903 of NW_028324217.1, read as the reverse complement.
AGTTCATGAGTAAACCGAGCCTTCTGATTATTCGTGGGCAAGTTAAAATATCGTGTAGCCCGGTGATTAACAGCAGCTTCAATTACGTGATTTAATCACCATATAGTAAACTCTACAAAGCACTGGGACGTAGTCTTTACATTTTAAAAAAAATATTTCCTGATGACAGTTACATCGACCAAGTAATGTTCTAAGTGAAAGACTAAATATATAAAATACAGGATATTTATTTATCCTTTTAAACTTAATTCGACATATTAAGAAGAAAATAGGAAGAAACACCCTATGTGAGAGGTTCTAGGTATCTGGGCCCCCTATCATCCTTCAAGGATGATAGGGGTGGATACGAATTCTGAGAGAAACACGCGCCGTAACTTCGGAAACGATTGGGTCTGGTGGCACGCTAAAAATGGGGGAGGAATACTCGGGACGAAAGGCAGGAGGGCTACTTCAAAATTATACACTATTTAGCTCCATCGTGTTGGCTTAATTTTACTTAAATATGCCAAAGCTATTTTAAACAGTTTCGCTCACAAATAAAATTTGCAATTGAAACACTAAATTTTATATGCAGTTAATATTTAATAATTATTGGTTTGAAATTGTTGCTAAAATAATAGTGCACGTAGATGACGCTGCAATAGTGAAACGCCGGCAGGGATTTATTTGAAGGCGGTAGACGCGTCTGCTAGAGTTCTTTCTTCCGCTTACAAGGGGGATTGAAAGGATTATAAGATCAAACATTTGTTTAAATAATGTATTTAACTCCTAACTATGGAGTTAAATGATAATTTTCATGCGCGAAAGAAGAAAAGATTTAATAATCAATGTAGGTTTTTTCAAGCCTAGTAAAATCATGTTTGGTTTCATCACTATGCGTTATAAGTTAAATTCCATTTTTTTCATCAAATGATTAATCTTTTCAATAGCCCTTGAAAGCAGAAGTAACAACTCTAGGTAACGCCTTGCGTGTTCAAATAAATCCCTACCTGCGTTGTCCCATTGCAGCGTCATCTACGTGCACTATTATTTTAGCAACAATTTCGAAACAATAATTATTAAATATTATCTGTATATAAAATTTAGTGTTTCAATTGCAAATTTTATTTGTGAGCGAAACAGTTTAAAATAACTTTGGCATATTTAAGTAAAATTAACCCAACACGATGGCGCTAAAAATTGTTTAGTTCTGAAGTAGCCCACCTGCCCTTTGTCCCGAGAATTCCTCCCCCATTTTTAGCGTCCCACCAGACCTAATCGTTTCCGAAGTTACGGCGCTTATTTCTCTCAGAATTCGGATCCACCCCTATCTGGGTAAAAGTTTTCATTTTCACTTTTTGTGGAACTTAGAGGGTTCTCATTTTTATGAATTTAAACAAATTGAAATATCTTGCGAAATATTAAAGATACTAAGAAACTGAAGACGCTCTCTCGGTATTAATCGACCCAGCTGATAATTAAAATTAAGTTAATTTTTCCAAAAAATAATAGGCCTATCTATAAGGTTGAAAATTTTCAGATTTTGCAAAAATTCGCCTTTTTTATCGTGTGCTTGTATCTACGCCTTAAAATCGTGTTTCGTTTGATGGGGAACTAAAATATGTATCTAAGTGTAAATTATCATTTATCTGTGAACGGTTTTTTAATTATTGAAAATTTTCTGAAAAAAATCAACGGACCAAGACTTTTTAAAAACAGTGTACTTATGGTTAGAGAATCTGGATAGATTTTGAAAGAAATACGATCCAAACCTTGGTAAACTATGTGCTAGGCATCGGAGTGAAATTTAATCCTAATTCCTAGCATATTTAATGCTTATAAAGCTGAAAGAACTAGTTTCTAATATATATTTCTTACCGGAAATGTTAATGAATGGCAAAATGTTGGAAAAATGTTTTTTAAAGTTAGTGAAAATAAGTCATAATTAAAATTGGGATACATTATATCTGGCTTAGCCATTAATATAAATCTTTCATGCACACACAAACTGCTTGATTCAATGTCTGGCGTGTTCCACCTTGAATCGCAATTAATTTGAAAACTACGACGAAAATCGAAAGAAATAGAAAAATTACAGACAAGGTGGAATAGACGGTGATATCAAACAAGCAATAGAACTCTTATTTATAATAGTAAAACATACTATTTACAGGACCATGAAGAAACCAGTTTAAACAATATCAATATGAATGTTCAGCCTGGAGAACTATGGGCAGTTGTTGGACCTGTTGGTTCTGGAAAGGTAACGTTAAACTTATAAAGCGACTTATTTTGGACTTTTTGCAATTTGCAAAGTTAAAATAATTACATTATTTACATAACCACCAAATGGTATCGTTCGACGCAATATTTTCTTTCAAAAGCTCTAATACAACGCGAATGTTGCCTAATATGTTTAGTTTCTTTGATTAGATGCTTCAGAGAGGTTTTCTAATACCAGAAGTGAGATGAGACCAGAAGTACTGAGCTAACCAAATTCTTCACTCGGCGAAAGTGAATATTCTTGATAACACAAGAACGGTTGGCCCTCTAGTAGCGGTTTCTGAATTTTCCCTCCAAAACGTGAGACGCTCGCGGTGGTAGACGGCCGAACTAGATTCAAGGAGCCGCGTCCGTGTTCGGCCGCTTTAGGTTGAGGGGAAGGGGATAGGAAATGTTTTTGGAACTCGACCAAATTTAATCTCTCTAGTTTTAGCGCGTGGGAAGCGGCATAAAATCCTCAAATTTGTTCACTAGTGCCAGGATCTACTATCAATGCTAGACCCCTTCACTTCTAGTCTCATCACACTTCTGCTAATACATTTATCTTATCAATATTTTCTTAAAACTTAAATTGAAATATCGCTAGAGACTTTGAAAATCCTTTCTCAAACGATATATGCGTAAGCTTAAGTGGTTCTGACATACTATTTTATTAAAGGGAATGCGAATTTACAATTTCATATCATATTTTACCACGAAAGTGGTATTATGTTACACTCTAAGTCTCTACTTTCAAAATATCAAGTTTTTAATATAATTGAACCAAAGTTTCTATTTTTAAAACCCATTGAAAAATCACGAAAACTCAGTTTCGATATATATACAATTTTGTCTAGTCGAGCTTGTTCGTGAGGAAAAAAACCGCGGGAATCCTATACGCGTCTCGAGCTTTTCGCAAGTCTAAACTCTGGGTCTAATAGCAGAGAGAGTGGCACCATATCACGTTAAAAGCAACGAAGATGGAGATAGGTGTTACATAAGATGACGTCACACCGCTAGGCGGCGTGACTAGCAATAAACATAGTTGTTCTGTAAACTAGTATGTTCTCAAGTAGACATTACAGTGCTAGACCTTGCCGAATAAACAAGCTTTACTATAGCTAACCTTAGTCGTTATTTACTCGTTCTCACAAACGTAACATGGTGTCAGAAGCGGGGTGCGAAAGGAAACAAGAAATCCAGCGCTGAGCCCAACAATTGAACTAAACGCGGAAAACGTGAATTAGACAAGTAAGCCTTTGCGGCAAGTTTTTTTTTTATTTTTTTTTTGTTCCGCGATTCACAACACATGGCTACGTTTCACGCGCCGGCGCCGTTTACTCCCGGTCAAAATTCGGCGGATGCCTGGGAAGATTGGCTAGAGGAGTTTGATATCTTTGCCAAGGCCTCAGAACTGAGCAAGAAAAATGCGGATACGCAAATCAATACCTTCCTGCATATTATTGGAACAGAAGGTAGGAAGCTATATAAAATTTTAGACATTCCAATCTTAACGGATAATAACGGTACGGCCCTTCCGCGAACATTACGGCAAATTTATGACGCTTTCTCGGCTTACTTCGCGCCGTATAAAAACGTGACCCTTTCGCGGCATCTATTCTTTTCAACTCGCCAAGGCTTAACGCAATCATTTGACTCTTTTGTGACGGAATTGAAAACTAAAATAAACCACTGTGATCTCGATGCCGTCCGCGATTCGCTTATTTGCTCACAAATAGGGTTAGTCCCCCTATTATCGGACACATTTTAAAAAATTATGGTTAAATGTAAGGAAATCACAGAAAACCTTTGAAAAGTCAATGAAATATTTATTTTGAACGTTTCTGCACCTAATGGTATAGAAATAATTCCAAAAGAACGATGTAATGTTGTCCCAATCATGGATTTTATTCGGCAAGTATCGTACCCTATTATCGGCTATTTGGATGTTGATTCGGACACCCATGTTCCATTTATCGGACGCCTATACATCCTACTCGGACACTGGGATCTCAGAATCGGACAGTGGGTCTTTGTAGCCCGGACACTGGGATCTCAGAATCGGACAGTGGGTCTTTGTAGCCCGGACACTGGGATCTCAGAATCGGACAGTGGGTCTTTTTAGCCCGGACACTGGGATCTCAGAATCGGACAGCGAGTCTTCGTTGTCGGACACTGGGATCTCAGAATCGGACTCTGGGTCTTCGTTATCGGACACTAGGATCTCTGAATCGGACAGTGGGTCTTCGTAATCGGACATTGGGATCTTGGTATCGGACAATGGTTCCTCAATTGGGACACCAATTTTTTTTAACAATAAAAGACCCGTGAAAATTGTTACTTCTCCGACACTTCTGGACCCATTCTGAACATCACTTACCGCTTTAAGCATTAAATATTTACAATACCTCTCTTATTGTAAGCCTACGTTAAATATTTGTCTTTAAAACGTGTTTGAAAGCTGTCCGATAATAGGTTTTCTACATTAGATACGATTCGCGTTGTATTTTCATGTAAACAAACCTAGAACTAACTGTTAAAGAAGCAATTTATAGAAAAACATTCGGGCTTTACAGCCATACTCATAACTTATAATTGGCTTCTATTTATATACCTCTAAGCACGATTTAAAAATGGGGGGAAGAATTTTTCCGGCCCCTCAATTAGTTTTAATTAATCAAAAAAATTGGATATCTGATTCGTTCGCGCTTTCCTTCTCTGACATCGCGCCCCTTCCCTGTTTTTACATGCAACATACAGATTTCGACACCCTCTTTAAAACTAGGTAACTTACAGTGTTCCTTTTTTCCCCGGCAGTTTTATAAACAACTTTTTAAAAATGTGTCCGATAATAGGAGCGTCCGATAATAGGGGGACTAACCCTAGTTGAAGGCATTCATAGTAAAGACTTGCAAACCAAACTTTTAACAATTCGAAATGTTACCTTAACACAAGCCATCTCCGAATGTCGTGCAGGGATGCAACATCTGCTTTTTGGCAGATTAAGCTGACTGAAGAAAGCTCGTACTTGTGTACGTTTGCCACGCCGTACGGTAGATTCCGTTTTCTACGTCTCCCTTTTGGAATATCAAGTGCTTCTGAAATCTGTCAGCAGGTAATGCATGAGATTTTTGGAGATATTCCAGGCGTGTATATATCGACAGATGACTTTCTGCTGGCTGGTATTGGTATCTCACATCACAACGACATTTTAAAAGCCGTTTTAACACGGGCACGGGCTAATGGAGTGACATTCAGTGCCAAGAAACTTCAACTTGCGGTTCCAAGAATTTCCTATCTGGGTCATATAATCTCACAGTACGGGGTGCAAGTAGATCCCAAGAAAATAACTGCTGTTCAGTCTCTCACTCCCCCGAGAAACAAGAAAGAGTTGCAAAGGTTTCTTGGAATAATAAACTACCTTAGTAAATTTATAGAACGCCACTCCGAAAAGACGATGCACCTGAGGACACTATTAAAAGCAACATCTGAATTCATATGGGATGCCAATACACAACGCCTTTTCGACCGCTTGAAAGAAGACATCACGAAAGCTCCCGTATTAGCTTTTTATAATCCCGACAAAGAGACCCTTATTTCCGTCGACGCCAGTCAATTTGGCATTGGAGCGGTCCTTTTGCAGGACGGTCAACCTATAGAATACGCTTCCACCACGTTGACAGAAACACAACAGCGCTATGCGCAAATAGAGAAAGAAATGCTCGCGATCGTCTACGCTGTTGAACATTTCAACTACTATATTGTCGGTAATAAGGTTACGGTTGAAACTGACCATAACCCATTACTTGCCATAATGAAAAAACCCATCGCTACACTATCACCCCGACTACAACGGATGGTTCTACGACTTGCCCGTTACGACCTGACACTCAAATATGTGCCAGGGTCACAAATGTACATAGCCGATGCGCTTTCTCGTTCACCTACTCCGACCATAGGCATCAACACCGATTTCCTGGAAGGGCCCGCAACAGCATTGTATTCTATGACTGTCATGTCACGGGACAAAGTCCTTGACTTTCAACATGCCATACGCCAAGACATGAACATGCAAAAGCTTCAACACTATGTCCAGCACGGATGGCCCAAATACGCATCTATGGTTGACGCGAATCTAGCTTCCTATTGGCCCATCAAGAATGAAATTCATAGCGATCAAGGCTTACTGTACAGAGGGGACCGTTTGATCGTACCTTTATCGCTACGGCCCATGATAATTGATCAACTTCATGGCGCTCATCAAGGAATTAACACCTGCCTTCGAAAAGCAAGAATGCATGTGTACTGGCCAGGCATGACAGATCAAGTCTCCAAAGTCATCCAGAAATGTGAAATCTGCTTAAGAAGAAGCAGGGCAAATACACACATCATAACAAAACCACATGAAATACCAATGCTCCCATGGGAAACAGTGGGAATAGACTTATTTCATACGGAAGGAAAACCCGCTCTCTTATGTGTGGATTATCACTCCAAATTCGTCGAAGTTGACGAATTACGGTCAACAAATGCAAAAACAGTCATAAAAGCCTTAAAACCTCATTTTGCACGGTACGGGACGCCACAAAGGATAGTTACTGACAATGGACCACCTTTCAACTCTTCCGAGTTTGCCCACTTCCTATTGCAGTGGGGAGTAGAACACCGGACATCAAGTCCTCATTTCCCACAGTCCAACGGGATGGTAGAAAGGCACATTCAGACGGTAAAAAATCTTCTCAACAAAGCAGCTCAGACTGGAGTAGATCCACACTACATTTTACTTGAATATCGAGCCACACCTCTCCAAGACCTTCCGGCTCCGTCAGAAATGTTAATGGGTCGTCTGATTCGGACACCAGAAACAACAACTTCCGCTATCTTGAAGCCTCACTTCCCATTACAACGCACATGGCAAGCACTAGAAGCTCGAAGAGCGCGAATGGCAAAACATGATTCACGACCCAATACCCATATGAATTCTTTCAAGATTGGCGAAAATATTCTCTTCAGTGTTGGCCCTCGTAGCTGGCAAAAAGCAGCAATCACTGGCATCGCAAATGAACCCGATTCCTATATAATCACGACACCGAACGGAGCACAATATAGAAGAAATAGAATACACCTGAGACCAACGTATGACAATCTTTACCACGAAATTAAGACCAATACATCAATGACACCAAAGCCAATCAAGGCAAAAGCGATGATTCCGAAGCGTACAGAGGGAGAAATCAGTAGATGTCAAATTTCCTGGCGAATTGGTAAAGAGCAAGAAAATCAGAGAAGAAGGACAACAACCTCTATTGGAATAACAAGAATACCCGAGAGACCACTACTAACGGCTCAAGAAAAGTTGCCAGGGCCTCAAATGCCTCAAGCTCAACCGCAAGAAACTGGCAAAAGTTCTAGAAGTGGGCGGCAAATAATCCCACCGAAGCGTTATCAAAATTCTTAAAAATTAACCTAGTTTTGTGTAATAACTGTTTAAGCAGAATTTTAATTAACCTAGTTTTGTGTAATTTCTATTTAAACAGAATTTTGTTCAGAAAGCATTTATAACTAATTTTTAACTCAAAAAAAAAAAAAAAAAAAAAAAAAAGAAACATGTTACATAAGATGACGTCACACCGCTAGGCGGCGTGACTAGCAATAAACATAGTTGTTCTGTAAACTAGTATGTTCTCAAGTAGACATTACAGTGCTAGACCTTGCCGAATAAACAAGCTTTACTATAGCTAACCTTAGTCGTTATTTACTCGTTCTCACAAACGTAACAATAGGGAAGTTTCGTGTAACGCTATAACTCTGGTCGCCCAAAAATCCTGTTTTCGGCGTGGATGTGCATGTGCGCACGCGCCGCACTTTTCTCGCGCATCGTGCTGAGGATAGGCCGTCTGCGCAGTTCAAACTAACGCCGAATACAAGTCATGTGACCTGCTACATTTCGTGAAGAGAGATTCCTATACTGACCAAACTTCCCTATCTCCATCTTCCTTGTTAAAAGTATATCTGTGAGGTCAGCCTACGGGAAACGTTTTAGCCTTTCATAAAAAGTGGATTTCAAATAATTTCATATTAAGCATTTTCATATGCATAATGCGGCCAAATAACCTGAAATCGGAGAATTAAAAGCTTGATATTTTTGAATTCACAAAAATTTATTCTATCTTTTGTTATATAAATCAGAGGTTTTTCAAACGAAGCTTTTCATTCCCTTTAAGTAATATGTGGAATCATTCATTGGCTGTTTGTATTAGATAGATACTGAGAAAAATTCATTTTCGCTAAAAAAAAATTGGATTAGCACCAAGTTGCGTTAGGTAACAGCAGAAAATGAAGCAAATGGCCAAACAACCATTACTTCGTAACTAAAGGTCTAAGTTTCGTTGAAAATAATTCAGAAAACTAGCCAAAATAATTCACTTAATTATCAATACTATTTAAGACGTTAAAGAGGTAAACCTAATGGCAATTTTCTTATGAACCGAGAAGTTACTTTTATTTTGGAAAACTCTAACCACGACAGGACTTGAGCTTAGTTAGAAATAAATAGTATCAAAACACACGATATCATTATCAAAAAATTAGCACCAGGCTTAGCATGTCAGCGATTGGAACTTATTTTATCACTATCAAAACGATTAAAAATGCTTTTAAGGCCATTTATTCTATCCTGGGAGGCATAATATTCAAAACTGTCTCTGTTAAAGTGTTTTACGCAATTTGTTGTCGTTAAATATTGCTTTGAGAAAAGACTCATTTCATCGTTTGCAAATTGATCCAAATTTTGATGATGTAATTCTAGCTTTTCTTTCTGTCCACAGAAGGCACTTCGATTGATTTCTCTTTTTTTTGTACTAACGTAACTGCCGCATCTAATGCTAGTTTAAGTTTATAGGCCAGGACAGATAGGCTAAAAAAGGGCCAGACTAAGAACATTAGAACATAAAGATGAAACTTGGTGTATGGGTTATTTTTGACCCAACATAATAAATATTAAAAGTCCCCTGCTGTAGAGCGCAAGCTTTCGCCGCCATATTGCAAAATGGCCGCCGGGAATGCACAGCTACAGTGTATTCCACACCGAGGGGTCGGACTTTCGTCAAAATCCCGTACAGTTCGTTTGAAATCTATTAAAATATCTCTTGAAAATCTCGAAATCTTACCCTTAAAATCTCAAAATCCCGAAATCTCACGTCAAAATCTAAAAATCCCAAGTTCTCACGTCAAAATCTGAAAATCCCAAAATCTCTATCTCAAAATGTGAAAATCCCGAAATCTCTACCTTAAAATCTGAAAATCCCGAAATCTTCAGCTAAAATCCCGAAATCTCACCATAAAATATCGAAATCTGAAAATCCCCACGCTTACAATACACGTTTTGCATCTATTTAAGAGGGGAAGACACGGGCGTAAAACTCTTCCATCTCGCTTTTTGGTGCCTGCGCCATATAAGAGTACTGTATTACAAATTAGACTATTTTTGACGATTTTTCTCCGGCATTAAATTAAAACAAATTTATAGTCTAAATTTCAAAATCTCGAAATATCCTTTTTACACCAGGCAGAAGTAAATAGTAAATCTTGATATCCCCTGCAAATGCCCAAAATTTCATCAAAAATCTGAAAATCTCCTCGAAATCTGAAAATCTCCGGAAAATCTGAAAATCTCCTTCAAAATCCCAAAATCTCCTTCAAAATCTGAAAATCCTGAACATAATCCCGAAATCTCCTTCAAAATCTGGAAATCGCGTTCAAAATCTGAAAATCTCATTGAAAATCCCGAAATCTTAAAATCTTGGACTAGATTTCAAGATTTCTAAAATCTCAGTCAGAATCTCAAAATCTGGGGAAAATCTCAAAATCTTCGTCAAAATCTTGAAATCTCAAAATCCCGTACACTAAAATGCCGAACGTCCGACCCCTCGTTCCACACTCTTGTTCAAAATTTATGAAAATTGGTTCACATTATGATTGAAACCACTTGAACATCATAGTAAACTTTTACAGTTCTGTGTTCGATAGTTTGGTTGCCATAGTGAAAAATGGCCACCGTGAATGCTACGTTCAGCATATTTCACCATGTTGTTGGAAAATTATGAAAATTGATAGATTTTATAATGAGAGCTGTGTTAACCTCATAGTAAAATATTAAAGCCATTCATCACATGGTTTTTCCGCCACTTTGGAAAATGGCCGTAGGAAATATCATTTAGATATAGTATATTTTTCAAAAATTATGAAAATTGGTAAATATTATGTTTAAGACCGTCCAAACATCACACTAAATTATTGAAGATGTGTTACGTTTAGTTTGGGCGCCATCCTGGAAAATGGTTGCGGGAAATCAAATACATAAATCTTTTCGATATTTCTTTATTGAGTAGATGATTTTCATGAACGTATTAAACTTCATAAAAGTAACTGGTTCCAAGTCTAAGTTATCGACCCCATCTTTAAAAATGGCCACTCGAAAATTATTACCCTAAATTCTAAAAGAAAAAAAAAGTTCTTCAAAGCTGTAATTCTCGCTTTGGTCCCATTCAACCAAATTCCCATTCGACAAAAGGGTTTTTGTGGTGTCCCATTCGATCGAACGTAGCCAAAACGTGCGATTTCTTTATAATATAGTCCCATTGGACCGAAGAGATCGAGGATTTGACAGTAAATTTGGAAACAGTTTTATTATACGTGTAATATCTACATAGTTCTAGAGTGACGTGTGAATTACCACCCAAAAAAGCAACAAGAAATCTCTATCCGGTAGTAGCTATGGCTTCCTTAGATGTAATATGGTAATTAAACACGCTCGCCGTATTTCTAAAATATTGATTATCTTTCAATAGTTTTAAGCCCTCCTTATCATAGCCACACCGAGTTACAGCACGTAGATGAAAGAAGTGTTCACTTGACCTTTTTTTCTCAAATGTCTCGATTTGAGATGCTTTGCTTGGTGTCAGGTTTAAGAATGAATACGTTCCAAATTGGGTAAGATAGTCTAGAAAAAGCACCAAGGTATTCCGCGACTACAATGGCAAGGAAACAATTTAAATGGGGATGGGTTCGCGATCGCGAAAGTCTAAGGCCCATTCAAACCACTCTCTCCCCTGAACCAGACCAACTTTTAATACTCATTACCTGTAATTGCGGAACATCTTGTGTAAAGAACCGTGAATGTAGACGATCCGAATTAGTTTGCTCAGAAATGCGTGGACATTGTCGAGATACTAGCTGCAATTATTGTAAAAAGATCTTCAGGATGACAATGATAATGAACAAAATGTTAGAGATTTGTCTTAAGTCTAATCTTGAACAACACTAGAATGTATAAACCCCATATTAAATGATATTCCCCAATCAACATGTTGAGAATTACAGCTTTGAATAATTTTTCTTTCTTTCAGAATTTAGGGTAATCATTTTCGAATGACCATTTTTAAAGATGGAATCGATAATTTAGACTTGGAAATAACTATTTTTGATGTTTATTTTATTAATGAAAATCATCTACTCTATATAGAAATTTTGAAAAGATTTGGTATTTCCCGCAGGCATTTTCCAAGATGGTGCCCAAACCATCAGTAGCACGTCTTTAATATTTTAGTATGATTTTTCAGACTTTCTTAAACATCATATTTAACAATTTTCATAATTTTTTGAAAAACATACTGCATCGAATTGGTATTCTTGGCGGCAATTTTCCAGCATAGCGGCCAAACTATGCGATGAATGTCTTTAATATTTTACTATGAGGTTTACACAGCCAAACAGCTATTGTGGACATCCCCCCGTAGAACAAACTTTTATTATTTTCAATATTAATTGTCGCCAAAATCATATGAGCGAAAAGTGCTTAAATTTTGAGTACGTCCTCAACGAGTCTGTTGCAAGTTACTGTACGCAGCCTAAGATGTAACACTATAGCCTAAAATCATAAAATTAGAGGTGGAACGATAAATCTTTAACTCCCATCTCAATGAGGAACCGTAGCTTGCTTTACTAAGCTCTAGACACATCTTTAAGCATCATCCTTGCACAAAGAATTCCTTGTGTCGCGTCTAATTTCCTGGTATAACCGAATATTTTTCAGTCATCTTTGCTTATGACCATTTTGGGCGAACTACCAACTTGTAAAGGCGACGTTAGAATCCGAGGAAGAGTTGCGTATTCATCACAAGAACCTTGGGTTTTTGGTGGAACCATAGAAGAGAATGTGTTGTTCGGATTACCAATGGATAAATATAAGTATCAAAGGGTGCTTCACGTGTGCGCGTTGGACAAAGATATTAAGCTTTTACCTTACGGCGATCAAACAATGGTCGGCGAGAGAGGAGTGTCACTCAGCGGTGGTCAAAAGGCTCGAGTTAATTTGGCCAGATCGATTTACATGGACGCCGACGTTTATTTAATGGACGATCCGTTAAGCGCTGTCGATGTCTCTGTGGCGAAGCACTTGTTTGACAAGTTCGAATCCATGCTCAATTATTTTAACCTTAAAAAATATTTAACATTTTAAATTTTTTTCCGAAGGTGCATCAATGGGTACATAAAACGAAAACCTCGCATTCTTGTAACCCATCAAGTCCAGTTTCTTAAGTCAGCTCATAGAATAATTATTCTGAAGCATGTGAGTCAACAGTATTTTACAATCATACATCATAAATTATAAATATCAATATTATGGAACTTATTTTCGTAAAGAGAAGGTTAAAACGAAAATCAAGTAATTTTTTATTGATTCTTCTAGTAAGATCTATCTGCATAGTGAAACAGCCAGGAAATACCTCCGAGTGATTTTAAAATTCAAATTAGTTTGAGATTTCAAGGATAAAATTAAATTATCACCTCCGACTAATCATGTAACGACAGCCTTTTCGTCAACAATATCCCAAATTTCATTGCACATGGAGAGTGCCACGGGAAATTGGTTAGGCCTAACAAGAAGGCAGTGCATTAACGCGAATTTCAAATTATCCATGATATCTCAAAATAATTTGAATTTTAAAATCATTCAGAGGTTTTTCCTGCACGTTTCGCTATTCAGACAAGTCTTATACTTGATGAATTGAGATAAATTAACTTCATTTTCATTTTCAAATTATACCTTTAAGCAAATAATGGTTTAGCAAAAATATTAAAGAAAGAAGAAGCCATCATCAACGACCATAATAGAGAAGGTGACACAGTGAAGGCCTGATCTCGGTCTGGTCTACACGCGGAGTTCTTTAGCCGTTAGGATGCTATTTTTTGCAGACGTTATAAAAAGTCCTATAATACCTTCAAAAAGTACCGCGCATCCTATTGTTGCCATGACAACAACATGGATCCAGAAAAAATTACTCTACCCCGATTAAAGCATAAGTGGAATACTTCTCTATTAGCGATTCATTATAGGGTCATAGGGTGTTCGAAAAATGGTGATAAAAAAGTACTGTGAGTTATATGGACGATTTTCAGTCGAATATGTTCCATTACATTTTTGCCGTCCGGCGCACCGATTTAAATTATGATTGAATTGTTTTACGGATGACCCCTTAAATGATAGTCAAACCAAAGAGAATATACCAAGAGGAGCAAAATCTTTGTAAATAGGTACCGGCTCTGAATTGGGAGAAACTAGTTCCGGTTGCTTAAAAATTTCCTTTTGTACGTCAACGGTCAACCCAGAGATCAATCCTTTCAGTGGCGGAGGCACGGGTAGGCGACACAGGCTAAAGCCTACTTTGAGGCCCATAAACACCGTTAGGCGACACAGGCTAAAGCCTACTTTGAGGCCCATAAACACCGTTAGGGACCCAGTAAGGCTCCTTAATGTCACATATTTGGGTTCTTATGCTAGAGCACTAACCTTCAGAAGAGATTTTAGTAAAACCTATATTTTCTACAGACGAAAAGGATGTGAAAAATTATACGTCAAAATAAATATGTCTAAGCATTGCCTACGTTAATCTAGGCCTGTGCGCGGTGGCTTCGAAGGGGGGGCAACTTTTAAGAAACGAGATTTCTTATTTACTCCCTGTTTTACCGCGAGATTTCATTAATAGCTGGGCAGAAACGCGTTAGAAAATGAGTATTTAAAATTCTAAGCGCGAGAAAATGAACATTTCAATTTCCAAGCGGGAGAAAATGAACATTTAGGTACAGCTAATAGCGCCTCAGTTGAGAGAATTTGGCAACTGAAATTGCAAAAATTAAAATAAAAATCGGCGCCGCGCACAGGCCTTGATTAACGTAGGCAACGGTCTAAGGGATCGTCCATAAACTACGTCACACTCTCATGGGGGAGGGGTTTCTAAATTTGTGAACGTCCGTGACAAATGCGTGACGTCACATTTAACACTAATTTTGATATTAAGTCAAAAGTCCGATTGGATCTCTTTCGTTTTAAAAGAAAAAACACTGCATTCAAAGTGTACCGTGGGAACGACCACTACAATAATTTAGCGAAATTATTATTCTATCATCGCTTAAATTGTAGAGATTTTAGATAATGGTCTCCTAATTAGCCCTACTTGTAGCGAATTTAAAATAAAAAGACCATTTCACTCCAGAACTTAGGTAGCTACACGTACGCGTAAGCATTGCTTAATAATGAGTACGCGTAGTGTCAGGTTAATTTCTCTAATGACATTTTTTTTTTGCCGCTAGCATTAGGCGAGGAGGAATCGGATTCCCTTTTCGATTGAAATGGTTTCGTTTCTTTCGCCAACTTTTTTAAATAAAAATCGTGTAACAATGTCGAAACCTATAAAGTGTGCCTCTTTAACTAAGCTTTATGTTTTGAAGCTTATAAAAAGCACGTCCAGACATTGAAATTCTGAAGCTTAATCAGAGGCTAACGGAAGAGAACTTTTGAATTTCAAGCTGACCAAAATATTTGAGTGGCACGTTATATCACTCAAGAAAAAAGCGTCTCTTTTCAAATTAATCAAATTATATTTATAAATTTAGACAATTCGTAGTTTGATGGGAGAGGGGTCTAGGAAAACGTTACCGAACGTGATCTGGAGGAACGGGGGATCTGAAAATGCTTTTTTTTGGTGAAATAGTTTATGGACGATTATAAAAATCAAGGCTTTAGAAACTTCGTCGTAATCGTACTTGCCAACTTCAAGTTAAGATAATAAATACACATAAAAAATTTAAACTTTAAGTACTTAAATTTTCCTAACAATAATTGAGGGGGGGCCCATAATTATGAAAGACATTTAGCCTACACCAATTAGTATCCTGGCGCCTCCACCTTTGCCACCCCCAAATTTATGCATTCGACATAATTTAACCAACAAAAATAAAAACCGGATCTAGTTTCTCCAAAACCGTGGCCTGGCTTTTCGAAACTTGTAAAAGGCTAAACTTCCTGCTCCTCTTGGCACATTCTCTTTGGTCAGGCAATGGAAGACCTCGCTAATTAAATTAAATTAAATTGCTAGGTTTTGAATGGCGCGCATTAGAGCAACGTTTTACAACTGGAAATAAATAAATTTGCTATAATTATCTGTTTTACTCAAGGGTGCTGTTCTGGCTGTGGGTGGTTACCACGACTTGGTTTCTCAGGGTTTTGATCTTTTGGCCATCGTTGATGAGGAAACAGCAAAGAAGAAAACTGAATCACAAAGTCAGAAAGACGATCTAACCCAACTCCAAAATTCAGAAGCATCAGTTAGCCGGAGCAATTCCATTTATGGGTCTGTGACTTCACTTGAATCAATTGGACTTACACCATCTGAAGACAACACTGTCAAAGTAAAAATAGCTTATATTTAGAATTAGAAACATATGACTTACTAGGATAATAATTGAGTTTAATAAATTTAAACGAATACATGTACGCCAACTTGTTATGATGTAGACGCGCTGCATTTGTCATAAACCAATGGGATGACTTAAATAGAGTCGGAACGAAACGCTCATTAATATCCCAACGATACTTTTTCTAAGCCCGATCATAGTGATTATGCAAAAGACTAGGGCCACCGTGCAAGAGACTACGACGATTACTATGGTTACGCAACGACCTGTTTGGAAATTTATTATGATTTCGAGATCTGCTTGTGTCATAATTTCGTTACTTTACAAGCAGAGTTGAACAGGCTTATTGATATCAAAAACAACTTAATTAAAATTGGTCAGCTCTAAAATGGGAGTGTGTCAGTGTCACGCGAAAAATCAATAAGAAAACACTCAAGATTATGAAGATAGTAGAATACAATTACTTATTGTTTTGGAAATTTTTCAAAAAGGAGTATTTTTTATAGAGTGAGAATCATAGCTATCGAACACTTAGGTATTAAGAAAATCCCGTTAGGGATTTTGTATTTATACTGAATTCGAAATTTCATGAAAATCTCTATGGAGTTTAACATTTGGAGGTCATAATGTTTTTGCGAGTTAGACTAAAGGTTTCCCAACCAAAGAGGTACACTTTTGTCAACTTCACAACACTAGGAAAGGCTGAGATGGTATCTCACCATTTTTGCTCTAAAATTTAAGTCTCGTAATTATTCAAAAACCTTTTGCACCTAAATTTTGTTTTGCTAAACCTAAACGAATACAATTAAATACCTGGAGAATCATAATTATCTATTAATTATCAGTGAGTTTCACGCGGTTCCAACAAATATCTAGCATATATTATTTTATACTGTGCATTGTATTTTCCGACCATTCCAACTGTAGGTAACGATTTTGTGAAATACCGTGTCATTATTCATACCCATTTCTTTGTGAAATTTCGAATCATAACAAATGTTTGACCAGCGCAACTAAAACCAAATTTCTCATATCGATTAAAATTAATTTATAATTGCAAAACCTACAATAATTTCTTATTTCTGGCCTTTATTTGGTTTGAAAAAGTGTCCTTGCTTGATTGCAGCTTCTTGAGTAGGTATTTAAAAATGCTGTTGTTAACACTAAGAGTTCGAGCAATAATAAAGAAACTTGATTACCTTTCTTATCTTTCTCAGGGAGACGGACCAAAGCAAGCTGAGGAGCAAAAAAGCGAGGGCTCCGTGAAAGCCTTTACATACTTGAATTATTTCAAAGCCGGAGGTGGTGTGTTATTTATCACTTTGGTTGTCATTCTAAACGTAACGGCTCAGGTTATTTACACTTACAGCGACTATTGGCTATCGTTATGGTTAGTTATGATTTACAAATAAAATTTAGAAATGCATATATAATTTAATCATTTTTAGGACCAATGCAGAAGAAATAAAAGGTAAGAAGCAAGCCAACGAAACGGAGTATACCACTTCCACAGAGCAGTATCCAGAGGATATCACCCGAGGTTTCACCTGGGAGAGTATAACAGGAGATTTCAGCGACACTAACACCAATATTTACATTTACACTGGTCTCATGGTGGGGTTATTCATTTTGTCACTCACAAGAACCGTGGCAACGTTCCTGATATGTATGAAGGCCTCTGTTAATCTGCATAATACAATGTTTAGAAGCGTTAGTCGTGCACCTATCGCCTTCTTTGATAAGAACCCAGTTGGTAAGCGAAAAATTACACATAAATCTTCTTTGAAATGTTATTTAACTTAAAAACTTAAACTAAATATCATTACGGTGACTTTTTAACAATATTTGCAAATCTCCAATTCACCCTATTTTGTTTACTCATAATTCATATTACACTCGTGTGCTAGCACACCTGTTAAATTCTGTCTTTCTGAGACATTAAGTTGGCGAAACCTTTAGGTGCTAGGACATTTAAACGCCAGAGCATTTTGGCACGGGAACATTCAGGCGCCAATTATTGCTCCACATTTTCTTGAAAAATTCGGTACTGGTCTCCCAAGTAGGAAACTCATGAAATTTGTCTTTAGTGCTACTGCTTAATCCTCTTGGACACAAAGACCCCAAAACTAAAAACATTAACATGTGTTACTTCAGGCAATTAATTTTGTACACACATCTTTTACTTTTTCACCTCTTTGCCTACAAAGACTGTTTTTATTAATATCTGAACTTTAGTTTTAATATTAATTAAAAGTGTTTAGAAAGAAACTATTTCTTAAGCCTAAGGAGAAAGCCCGGTGTTCCTTTAAAGTATTAGAGGTTCCGCATCCATTAGTTAACGCATTTGAACTATCCATCTATTATATAACATCAATTTTAACTGCTTGACTTGACAATCAACTTCCGTCGTTTTCACATGCCAGTCAAAGAGGAAGCAACAGTTATCAAGGATGCCCATTTCCGCACAATTTTCGAGAATCATAACCCTATTCCGCACAATTTGTATGGCCCATTTAGTACAGTCAATCTGGGGTTTGACCCGGAACAAATTGCGATAGTTTTGAAATTGGGGACTTTTATAGAACTTGAAGCGCTCTTTCACATGGTGCAATCTCCCCCAATCAGCAACTTGAGGAAAATCCGCCATCTTGAAAAATGGCCGCCAAAATTACTAAAGTTCTACGTAACTTTGGCTGTAATTATCGGATTGAATCCCAAAAAATCTTATAGTGTAGCTTAAGACATTCCACACGATTTACCTTATATTCATTTTTAGCGTTAAACCAACCGGAAGCTGACAAACATGCATTAAAACCGGCTAAATTGATAAATTTCGTGAAATGCAAAGTTTCTACCGAAAGAATTTAAAGATTTCTTTAAAATTTCGCTGTTCAAATAGTAGGAAGCGCTCTTCTAAGACTTTTTGTCGATCCTACGATTAAAGAGGGCTAAAAGTGTCCGCCATCTTGAAAAATGGCCGCCCAATTACGCTAAAATGATCATAACTCGTGATCTAATCATCCAATTCACAATTATACTTTTTTTTAATTACTTGATTTTGTGAAGAAAATCAGTGGCGGCGCCAGGATATTCTTTGGTGTAGGCTAAAGGTTTTTCACAAATATGGGCCCCTTTTAATTATTGTTAAGAAAATTTTAGAATTCATTGTTTAAATTGTTTGTGAGTATTTATTATCGTAACTCAAAGCCGGTCTGTGTTTTTTTTGTAAGCTTCAAAACATTTTCCATAAAGCTTAGTTAAAGGGGCACACTTTATAGGTTTCGACATTGATAGACAAATACCTTAGTCTAATCGATCATGATATTCAGATTTCAAAAATGTGCGAAAGAAACGAAACCATTTCAATCCGAAAGGGGATCCGACTCATCCTAGCTAATGCTAGTGGCGAATAAACAGTTGCATTAGAGAGTTTAAGCTGAAACTACGCGTACTCTATATTTAGCAGTCCTTAAGGCCCGTTTTCCATCGAGCTTTTCAAGGTTTTGCTTCAAAAACTGAAGCATAACACTATAGTGAAATCAGAACCCGTTTTCAAACGCGCTTTTTTGGGCGCTTTTCAATCAGATTCGCGTGAAATAATCGAAAGCTGATATCCTACATGGGTAGATATTTGCTTTCCCTTTTATCCTAAAAAGCGCTGACCAGGTAGTCAAGTGGTTACGTTATTTCTCTCGACCAATAGAGTAGTGGCACTCCATGTTAATTTCTCATAGAGTGTAACATAGCCAAGGCATGCAGATGCCATTACTCTATAGATCATCAATATTTTCTAGCGTCATATTTATTGCGATTTTTTTTTCGACAGCCGCGGGTTTTAATAACAATAATAGTAATAATAACAATAGCTTTATTTCCTATCAGTTTACAACTGGTTTACTTAGGAGTCCGGTTTAAGTTAAATATGTTAGTTAAAATTAAACAATATCTTTGACATATTCCAGGATCTTTGTTTTAAAAACAGATATTGAATTAATTCTTTTTATGTCGTGTGGGATAGAGTTCCATAATTTTATTCCCCTGCTTTTTACGGAATAGAAGAATTTGGATTTTGAAACATAGTCTTTATGTACTCGGGAATCGGGATACTTATTGTTAAAAACTTTTTGCATAAAAATAGCTAAATGCCATGTATGGAGTTGGTTAAGTGTTAATCTCACTCGCATTTAATTACATTCAACTACACAACAGTCCTAACTTCGTATCAAAATTAATGTTAAATCTGACACCACCCCCCATTTGTCACGGACCGTCACAAATTTCGAAACCCCCTCCCTCAATAAGAATGTGACGTAGTTTATTTACGATCCCTTAGACATGTTTATTTTTACGTGAAATTTTTCACATCCTTTTTGTCAGTAGAAACAATGGGCTTTAATAATTTCCCTTCTCAACGAAAGTGGGGCCAAAATATACTACATTAAAATTCAGGGCGTCGCTGGGCCCCTAACGGCGTTTATGGGCCCCCAAATTGAAACGAAAAGTAGGCTGTAGCCTGTGTCGCCTACCCCTGGCGCCGCCACTGAAAAGGATGATAACATTCGATTATGAGTGCAGGTGTACTCTGTACTGGGACGTCAATGGCTATTAGTTCCAGTTCCAGTTAAAGTTAATGTTAGGAGGGAAAGATGGCGCTAGAGTGTAATTACGAATTTCAAAGCTCATGAATGAGAACTGAAAATTCATTTCAAAGTAAATTATTTATTTAAAACAATTTGTTATTATGAAAATTAGTTATATTATTTAAAATATCAATTAAAATTAAACAACGTTGCAAAAAATGACCAAAACTCTTAGAAGTTAAACTTTAGGAAATATTATAACAAACAATTTGAGGTATGAAACGTGTGAATTGGATGATTGGATCACGAGTTATGATCATTTTAGCGTAATTGGGCGGCCATTTTTCAAGATGGCGGACACTTTTAGCCCTCTTTAATCGTAGGATAGACAAAAAGTCTTAGAAGAGCGCTTCCTATTATTTGAACAGCGAAATTTTAAAGAAATCTTTAATTACTTTCGGTAGAAACTTTGCATTTCACGAAATTTATCAATTTAGCCGGTTTTAATGCATGTTTGCCAGCTTCCGGTTGGTTTAACGCTAAAAATGAATATAAGGTAAATCGTGTGGAATGTCTTAAGCTACACTATAAGATTTTTTATGATTCAATCCGATAATTACAGCCAAAGTTACGTAGCACTTTAGTAATTTTGGCGGCCATTTTTCAAGATGGCGGATTTTCCTCAAGTTGCTGATTGGGGGAGATTGCACCATGTGAAAGAGAGCTTCAAGTTCTATAAAAGTCCCCAATTTCAAAACTATCGCAATTTGTTTCGGGTAAGGCCCTTTTTTGAGCTAGATTGACTGTACTAATTTGCGCACAGTTTTTACTTCGAAATTTTAGTTCACCAATTTTTATCATAACCCATTTCCGCACAGATTGCAAATATTTTCTTGTTGAATATGTTTCGTTTGGTTGGGAATATCTTGGTTATTATAAAACATCATTTAATTAAAAAATTCTTATCTTACATTTTTTCACTTCAGTAAAAATATTTTACTGGGCATCATTTTAAAAATAGTACACGTTTCTATTTTTTGTCTCTCAAAATTTACAATTAGGTTGAGGCATAAAATGGACAGAAATTCGTTGATAGCTTATTAAATATAAACCGTATGAAAAACTAATAAAACTTATTCGTTTATTGTAAGTTTTCGAAGTTATAAAAATTAACGTATTGTATAGCTCTCAAAGGACTACGATGAATATACAGATCTTTTCGACACTAATAACTACGTCACAGTCGAACGGCCTATGTTATTTTCCGCTTCGCAATATTTCCAATTTTAAAATATTAAAATTAAATTTTATCAAGTTAAATGTTTTCTGATATCGGAGTATTTAAATCTCCTCAAAGCAAATGTTAGTTGAAAGTAAAACCTATATAGTATCCCTTAAAAATTTCTTAAAGGCGCCATTTTTTCTTGAACTACTATTTAGAGCAATATTCTTGGGTTATTAGTGCTGAGTAATATTTTGGGGAAATGAAATTTTGGAGAAGAATTAGGTAAGAATTTCTTCAAATAATTGATGTTTTATGATCATGTATTCAAAAGTGAAAAGTTTAATATCTGTTACTTCAGGCAATTAATTTTCTACACTTATCTTTTACACTTTGCCGTCTTTGTCTACAATGACAGTTTTTACTAGTATCTGTTACTTCAGTCCTAATATTAATTAAAATTGTTTCGCCACTCTATACTAAGAGAGGGAAAGCCTTAGAGCGTTGAGCGTCCATAAGTAACCACCTTTTATGTAACTGTCAATTATGACTGCTTGACTTGACAGTCAATGGCAAATCAAAACATACTGCTTTCCCGTAATTTTCACATGCATATCACAGAGGAAGCGGTAGTTATACCACAAAAAGATTCAGTATACCTTTGCACAAAAATATTCCGTGGACCTGTGCATTAAAAGATTCCGTAGTCCTTTTCATAAATAGATTCCTTAAACTTGGTCCGACTTGGTCTCAAAGAGATTCCGTTGATCTGTGCACCAACCTTATGTCTGAGACTTGTCCCCCAACATATGCTATATACGTATGTAGTTTAGTACCCTGTAATCGGTTATCTAGCTTAATTACCTGTAACGGAGAATCTAGTTTAATATCCTGAAATCGGTAATCTAGCTTAATTACCTGTAACAGAGAATCTAGTTTAATATCCTGAAGTCGGTAATCTAGCTAAATTTAATGTAATCGTTATACTAGATAACTATACCTGTAATCGGTAATCTAGCTTAACTATGCGTAATCGGGATTCTAGTTTAACTACCAGTTATCGGGATTTTAGCTTAATTACCAGTAATAAGGATTCTAGTTTAACTACCAGTTATCGGGATTTTAGCTTAATTACCAGTAATAAGGATTCTAGCATATTAACCAGTAATCGGTAATCCATTTTAATTACAAGTAATCCATAATCCAGTTTAGTTAAAAGTAATCAATAATCTAGCTTAATTCGTATGACCTAGCCAATACTTTTGATATGCCGCTGCAAAGAAATGCAACACATTTCTTAATCGTTTTTCATTTTATATTTACAGGTAGAATTTTAAACAGATTCACGAAAGATTTAGGTCTTATAGACGATCTTCTGCCATTTACGCTTGTAGATTTTCTGGGAGTAAGTCCAGAAATTTTTATTCAATGCAATTTTCATGATTACTGTTTATTTTTTAGAATGGTTTAACTCTACTTGGAACGGTGGTCATCGTGATCTATGTTAGTCCTTTAATTTCTCTACCTACGTTCATCCTTATCGTCGTGTTCATCTTTATTCGAAGGTTTTACATCGCAACAGCGAGAGATTTGAAACGTCTCGAAGGAACAAGTAATAACTAAAGAATTTACATAGAACTTTTAGGGGAAATCAGCATTCATCTCTTAGTACTAACGTTTTAATCTGTCACCAAGAACGGATTTATGTAAGAAGAACGTTGAACGTAGCAAATTCCCTACCCATCCTCGACTACTTTGTATGTTTTTTGATGGGAGTGGCTTATAATTTCAAAACTCACGCTCGCCATCTTTAAGTCTTATTCTCTTATATTTTAGGCTTTAAATATAGAAGTAAAGTAAATAATAATAACTTATAAATTTACTACAATAATAATTTTAGTAAAAAGAAAGAAAATCCAGATACTTAAAGAAAATATTTAAAGAAACATCAATTATATATATTCTTAACTTTGAAACTTAATTCCACTAAATCGGGCGTTATATCGCATTGCTGTTCACTTAGCTTTTTTGCCACTGGCGCAATTTCGGAAAAAAAATATTCAACCACGAAAATAGAGCTAAGAATGACATTTTTGATCACCAGAAGTCGCTATGTACATAGTTTGCGGGTGGAGTCAAAATATAAGCCGGAGCCTCCGAGATACCTAGGCCCGTGCGTGTCGATTTTTATGTGGGAAATATCCAGTTTCATAGTGGAAATATTTTCATCCAATTTATATGTACTAGATGGCGCTCTTATTACAGTTGCAAAGGATGTCTTCCATAAATTGTCGCTGATATTTTATGGGCCAATTATAAAAATTTTATGAAAGATTAAGGTTTCACCCTTAAATTTAAATAATTATTTTAGGGGCTATTAATTTTTTATTGAATCTTTTGGTAAGATTGTGTGCACATCAAAATTATAAGATTTTAACATTGTTGTTTTTTTAGTAAAACAAAACTTCTTGAAGTTGCTAATTCACAGTTTTATTCTACCATAAGAGGAATTTCTTTGCTCCTTCATAACCTTAAATTTTTTTAACCTTTGCTTTTTTATCCTTTACTTCTTTGGCATGATTGTTTAATAAAGGTCTTTGGAAATTTTCAAAAACTTTTTTTATACTATCCGCAGAAGTAAATGAACCGAAGTTATCAATGAATGGATAATTAACCAAATGCATTGGTCCCGTCGAGGGGGGTTGAAACATTGATGCATTTGTTCCCCATTTTCTACTGAGAAAGGTCGTGCAATGGTTGATGGGATACTATCTGACGCGCCATCTGAGAGCAACCTTTGGAGATCGGGATTACAAAAATTAGGCGTCTGCTATTGGTAGGCTTAGCTCTTCATGTAGTTTTCGATTTAGTCTGTGGCTGTAGATGAACTGAATTCATTTTTAAATGGGAAATTTGCCGAAAGATATTTTAGCATACCTTGCGAATGTTAAGCGGCCTTTTGTGCTTTCGAGACTTGATTCGTACCTAAAATTAATAGATTCTGATACTGCGAAAAGGTATGTGGAAAATTTGGTCGCTTTGTACAACAAGCTTAAAATCCAATGTAAGCCTCAAACGCCTATGCTTTACTATGTCATTTTCTTCAAAGGCTTAGCCTCTTTGTTGCCCGAATCTTTGTTTTGAAGAGCAATTTCACCTATTTTACACGTTAACGCTTTAGGGGTTTCTTTAGTAACTGGGGCAACTAGAAAATTATGCAGCTAAAATGGTTACGTAGATAATAGTATGGACTGTGTTCAGATCTATGCAACATTGTACTAACAATAGTATTTGGACAAAGTTAATTTTGTCTGTTTTCCATCGAATAAAATGAAAATGTGGGGAATATTTTTTGATAATTCGAGGCAGAGTGTAATTCTGTAGCCAGTAAAGACAATTTTAACTCAATATTACGATAATTTTGGTTAATTTTTGCATTTCAAAATGTGTTTTGATCCTAATTTAGCTAGACCAAAATGGATATATATACTAAGCCAAATCATCTCCACGGCACCGAGCTCAGTATTCTAAGCTTGGAGCAGGTAAATCCTGCTGCCTCGCAATCGAGGCTTTAACGGTCTGGAGTGGACCGAAAGTTAATTACACACTTAAATTATGCCCAAATTTAAGATTAATGAAATAGTCAGATTTCATTACATGGCCTCTTTTATTTCAAGGTTATCATACACTTTTTTAACACATTTAGGAATGTTTTGGAAAACGTGGCAGCTAATTAATAGTAGAATATTTTGGAAAAGGTGGCAGCTAATTAATAGAAGAATATTTTAGAAAAGGTGGCAACGAATTATTGGAACCATTGTTTTGGAAAAGGTGGCAGCTAATTATTAGCAGAATATTTTGGAAAAGGTGGCAACGAATTATTGGAACCATTGTTTTGGAAAAGGTGGCAGCTAATTAATAGCAGAATATTTTGGAAAAGGTGGCAGCTAATTAATAGCAGAATATTTTGGAAAAGGTGGCAACGAATTATTGAAACCATTGTTTTGGAAAAGGTGGCAGCTAACTATTAGGAGAATATTATGGAAATGGTAGCAACTAATTAATAGGAGAATATTTTGGAAAAGGTGGCAGCTAACTATTAGGACAATAGATAAAATGATGGTGGAGGAATACCAAATTGGGGGTGTGGGTTTGGTGGTAGAGATAGACGAGACCAAAATTGGCAAAATGAAGTACCATCGAGGCTGTAAAGTTGACGGACAATGGATGGGATGATGGACTGGAAGCGAACGCCGTGGAGGGGGGTTCCGCATCGAATTATGTCCGAATCATCGCCTCAATAGTACTACATTATTGACTATTACTTTATATTGAAAGAAGTATTTGTCGAGGAGGTGTTCAAACCAAGGACTTACATGCACCTATGCGAGTATTTGTGGCGCCGTGAAGCTTTACGATGTGGAGATGACGTGTTTATTAAATTTCTTTAATGTGTTAAAAAACTGTATGACCCTAATAACCCTGAAATAAAGAGGTCATGTGATGAAATCTGACTATTCCATTAATCTTAAATGTAGGCACAATTTAAGTGTGTAATTAACTTTCGGTCCACTCCAGACCGTTAAAGCCTCGATATCGAGGCAGCAGGATTTACCTGCTCCAAGCTTAGGATACTGAGCTCGGTGCCGTGGAGATGATTTGGCTTAGTATATATATCCTTTTTGGTCTAGCTAAGTTAGGATAAAATTCATTTTGAAATGCAATAATTAACCAAAATTATCGTAATATTGAGTTAAAATTGTCTTAACTAGCTACAGAATTACACTCTGCCTCGAATTATCAAAAAATATTCCCCACATTTTCATTTTATTCGATGAAAAACAGACAAAATTAACTTTGTTAACGTTATGTCCTAATACTATTGTTAGTACGATGTTGCATAGATCTGAACACAGTCCATACTATTATCTACGTTAGTATATTGGCTTCACAATTTTCTAGTTGCCCCAGTTATTAAAGAACAGCCTAAATTAAAATTACATTGTGTATTCAGGTTTTTAGTTCTTACAATTTCATTCAGCCAGCTTTCGTTGCCAACTGTTGAACAAACCCCACCTATGAAGGCCGCCATTTTAATTCACTCAAGCAGACTCTAGTCTAAAGTCTCTCTCAACCGTTCGAGGGCGCCCTTTAAAAACGGCGCGATGGAAAGACGTCACGAAAAGCGCGAAAGAGGGTCGGGGTGGGGAGGGGGTAATGGGCAATTGCCCTTAGCATTAAAACAATAGGAGTTTGACAACTTCGGTTCATTTACTTCTGCTATCGGCTATTGCTAATATTGTAGCAGTCGACGGGGTCACGAGGCTGAACTTATTTTTATTTTACTATACTAAAAGCGCCCCTAAGCGAGAAAACAGGGCGAACTAAATTAGTTAAAAAGAATTCTCGCTTCGCGATAGGCAGACGAAGTTTCTCAATAAATTATGCGAGGATGGTACCAGAGGCTAAAGCTATGATCCGACGTTCTTAGTACATAAATCCGTTTTTGCTGTCACAAAGACTTCGAATTGTAAACATCTTTAAGGTCATAATTCTCCAGACAAACTTTCTCAAATATGTTCGCCGAAAATCTCTCGATTTTATAAAAAAAAAAATATAAATGGGAAGAAACATGGTTTGAAGTAATGGTGAATTGTGCAGTTTCTGGTGTCTAGAAATTTTTCTCAAGTTTAAGGCTACTTTTCCCAGAATTATTTGTAAGATAAACAAAATCATCCTCATGAGGTTTTTTGAAATGGGAGGACAGTACTTCTGAAATAAAAAAGAAGAAATTCAAGCTTAACCTTGTGATCTATCGTTTTTTATTTAATTGAAAACTTGGAACCAATTAATTTGGGCCGTAATCACTAGTTTAGTAACGTTGACTCCGCTGTTCTAGTTCAAACCTTCGAAGTGGGTGTATTTAATGAACTATTACAAGTACCTTCAAAATCGAGAAGGTGATTAACGAAGAAATGCATTCAAGCCCCATAAAACCATATCCAATTAGTGTCAGTTTAGAAGATTATAGAAGAATAATCATGAATATTCATTATCATAAAAGAATTAAATTTATATAATTTAAAAATAACCCTCAAGGCATACCCCATTAGCGCTATTGTATAAAGATACTAAAAATTACAAATATTATAAATCGATTATAGAATACCAAGTATAATATAACTTCATTAAATGCTATTTATATATCACATAATATGTAGATATTAAGTGTAGCTTATCCATGCTCCTTTCGAGAATGCTTGCCCTATTCAATTACCCTTTACGTTTGATATGACTAAAACTATTGAAAGTTATGCTAAGTTTTGCATTGGAGGAGATTTTAAAAGTGTCCATGGAACTTTGAATGCTTTACTCAAGTTTAAAAATGATAAAAGTTTCTACAGATCAAAAATTGACAAACGTTATGAGAAAATTATTTCACTAAATTACGATAATACGTCTCCTCGAATAAAGAACAGCAGACTCAACGTAACTAAATGGTCTCAGAATAGTACAACCTGCAAATTCACATTTTTAAAGACAGACATGATATTTGGCCGGTGACACTTTTTTTAAAATTTAATCCATTTATTTTGTTAATATTTTATTTGAAGAACCCTATTGTTGACTTACATTTTATCTAAAATACAGCAAGGAGTCCTGTATTTTCCCATCTTTCAACTTCCTTATACGGAATAACTACAATCCGTTCGTCTGGTGTACAGAAGAAATTTGAAAACGACTTCTGCTCTTTACAAGATAACCACACCTCCACGTGGTTTACTTTTCTTTGCATCGCTCGTTGGTTTGCCATCAATTTGGATCAACTTACAGTCTTATATATATCATGTCTTACTATTTTTTTGATGGCTTTTGATACAGGTATGCCTAATATCATAATAAATTGCACAAAGCTTTAATATCATCAAGAGAAAAGAGAAGAGAGTATAATAATTGGGTCAAAATTTAACTTCAACCCGCTTTTTATCTACTTAGTGAGTCGTACTGCTTTTTCCCCTCAAAAACTTCAAGCAGCCAATTAGGAGGTTAGAGGTTAGATATTTACTTTTGAAAAGTAGCGATACTCCAGGGATTCTGTGAAAGGGAGCGGCTCGTCGTCCACCGCTTCTAAACATGCAGTTTGTTTTTCGGGAACTATTTTTAGCCACATCGTATGATGTATATCTACGATGAGGCCCTGCTGTCATTCTCGTAGAAGTAGTAGTAGTGTCAATAGTAGAGTCTTTGGCAGTATAAAGTTTTCGTTCGTCATTGAAGGGAGAATGAATGGGAGAGGATTGTGGTGAAGTTTTATTTTTTTCATCCTGTGTTTTAAAAGGATGGGGATTATAATAGGAAGTTTAAGTATATCATATCATTTAACTGTATGGCGAATTGTGTTTTACGTTTACACGATATGTTTAAAACGAGAGAGAGGAATATGGTATTGCCTTAATTTAAATGGACGGTTTAATACTCCCTTTAATATTCCTGTCACCCGTCGACAATAAGGGCTTCACGCTCCTCTATTACAAAATTCAAAGTAATCGAGGGGAATTTTTAAGAAGCAAAAGCAAGTAAATACCGACGTTATATTTAGAATGGTGTTAAGGTGGTGTTTATTATTAGAAGTTACCTGAATTTCTCCACAAATCGAGAAGAATTTAAAAGAAAGTACTAGCTTGGGGCCCCAGATATTACAATTATAACGTATGTAAAAATATTGAAGTAAGGATTAAGGGTTACAATTTTTGCTAGGGCTTCTTTTAATGGGTATTTACGGGTATTTCGTTTTACCAGTGCATCGTGAGGGTACTCACTGACGTTTCCCGTTCGTATCACACTATTATCCTCTGTACCACTAAAAAAAGTACTTTTGTATGTTGTGATGCAGAGTTAATAAACACATTATTGAATTGAATTATAATTATATCAGAAGTTAAAAAGTAATTTTTAAACAGTTAAAGGTAGCGCATCGAGGGGCTATTCACTCAAATTTTCTGTACGCCTGTTAAGTACGGTACGATGTGGCTACTATTACGAGCCCTTGGGTCGTCTTGTTCTCTCTCTAAATGCTGCGAGGAGGCTAACCTGGGAAGGGGATCACGAGGATAGAGCGGTAAAAATTTAACCCCTGAAACGAGTTGCAGAACGCAGTGCAGAAGTATTATTCTCTCTTCTATTTTCTCTTGATATTGTTCGTTATTTCGTCAAGTGAAGTTAAACAATACCACCTTTGGCTTAATATGTTAATTGTTTTTAAATCAACTTTAGGAACTAGTGGTGGTAATGTTGGTCTTGCTATTTCATCCGCATTAGTTCTGACTGGTACCTTCCAATGGGCTGTCAGACAGTCAGCTGAACTGGAAAGTCAAGTAAGTGAAGGAAAATAGTTTTAATGATATACTTCTTTTAAAATTCTAATATAACTTTTCGGGATAACTTAGTCCTAGTTTGGTAAAGATTAGTTTGAAATTAGAAAAGAAATAAAGGAAACAATGTAATAATGGTGCTCAGTCTATCTGAAGATAACGAAAAAAGCTGAATATTTGTGGTATTTCAATACGCTCAAAACGGGAATATATTATTTTGGATAAATGTATTTAAAAAACCTCCTACATACTATAAGTCCAAAAAATGCAACCCAGAAACGGTTCCACGAAGTACAGACGTTTCAGTAACGTGGTTTAAACTTATTATATCTAATAAGCCTGAGTGGAAGAGAGGTAGCAAGTGTCTCAGACCCTTTTGGGGCTTTTAGTACGTTTATCAATAAAAAAAACTATTGTTATATGAAGGTTATGCGCTTCTGGTAGTTCATGGGATAAGGTGTGATCTGGATACGTTACATGTCAGATTAAATTCTCTACTACATAACTACAATAGACCCTTTGAAGGAATTTTATTTCCATTTTAAGAATTAATAGAGTCCATAATATTTATTTAATAATTCTAATTATTTCTAGCCGTCTTAGATTTATTGACTTTTAGAGATTTTTGATGAATTACGTACTATTAAATGGTTTTATGCTATGGTAATCTAAAAATTACGGTAATTTTTGAAAATGGTAAATTATGGCGTAACTTACCGCAAAAATTACCGTTCAGGGTAATTTACGAAAATTCAATAATAAATTATATTGATCGTTTATAAGTGAATAATATCACTTGAACATAGCTATACTTTTTAAACCATAGTATTCTTCATTATTTAAACACCGAGTTTTGATGTTTGCAGCTCAAAATACTTTCGAACAAAAACATCCACTTTCTTCTTACCCATTTTGCGAATTATTGCTATTTCACGTTCTTAGAACAATTTCTAGAGATGGGCCGATACCGATATATCAGTTTGCCCAAATATCGGTACCGGTACCGATACCGATATTGGTATCGGTATCGGCCAATTACTGGATTTCCATCTGACGCAAAGGAACTCGACAACAGGAATAGACGAGAAAATAAAATTTCATTTCCTTAATCAAATTTTTCCCACGCTTGCCGATCCACTTTGTATGACTTACTCATGTCTCATGAGAAGAAATAAGTGTGCATGCGCGGGTAGAGCAAAATATGGAACTTTTAGACCATTTTCCAAGAGAATGAAATGTGAATTCGGTGGTAAATTACCAGCGTGGTAATTTACCAGTGTAAGGTAATTACCGTTTTCGTAATTTACCCGAGAAAATCGTAAATTACAGTTACCGTACCCTAAAAAACACACAAGTGTAATGTTAATTTTTAAACTTCGCCTTTACCCACTGCTGGAGAATTACAAAACTATGGAAGTATAGTTGGCTGAGAAATGAATGTTAAATAAGAATGAAATGTTTATAATCCTGTATTTAAAATTCTATAGTTCAATAAATTACTCCGAAAGTATGTAAACGTATAGGCCCCAAAGCAAAGTTTACCTTTACAGAAGGTTGTAAAATGGCAATTAATGAAACTTTGTTTGGTTTTCTTTTTCTTATTTTGGCGCCTTTTATTGTATTTATGAAAACGTACTGTGTGCTTTAGATGACGGCCGTGGAGAGAGTTTTAGAGTACAGCAAATTAACACCTGAAGCAGAACTTGAAGCAACGCCAGATAAGAAACCTCCGAAGGATTGGCCAACAGAAGGATCCATAACGATGAAGGACTTCTCCCTGACGTATCCAGACAGTGGCGATGTTCCAGTACTAAAGAACCTAAACTGCCAAATAAAAGGAGGTGAAAAAATTGGAATTGTTGGGCGTACAGGGGCTGGGAAAAGTTCCATAATATCTGCCTTGTTCCGAATGGCTGAGCCAAATGGTACCCTGCTTATCGACGGAATTAATGTTCAAGAACTGGGCCTCCACGATCTTCGTAGTAAAATTTCCATCATTCCCCAGGTGACTACAAATATTTTCTTTTAAACGACTATTAAAATTTTGTGAAATAAACTAGTTTGGAAGGAAAAAAATATCATAATTACGTAATACAATCACATGCTCGTTACTGTGCTGATAACGTAGAACCAAGAAGGAATTTGCTATAAGAAGATCTAAGTAGCGAGATTTTACGCTTCTACTCGTACGCCGGTGTTAGTGAACAAGTAAGCCCCACCCCTTTCATGTCCGTCATTGCTCTGCGGATTCCTATTGGATCCCGTGGGGATAGGTCATACAGACGCAAATGACCTATTCCGACTAGATAAAGTAAAATTTGGAGGCTGCCAGCGGTGCTGAAACGGTACGCGAATGGTTTTTAATTGCCATTATCAAGTTAGTTAGAGGTTTTGAACCTAACTAAATGGATTTTGAATACGTAACTAAATGGATTTTGAATACGTGTCTCTACGTGAAAATCGTTCGTTCTAAAATTGTTTCTAAATCGAATCAAGTGTACTATACTTATGATCTCGTGAGTTTCAAAAACCAAACCAAGGCTTAACGAGAAGGTAAAAGAGATAGATGGTGGAAAACATAGAGCAAGATAAAATATTAAGTCCCGCCTCGGTTTCCACCCCCCAACCATGAGGGGGGATTGTCGACTATCACGCGCACACCGGACGCCTTTTAGGCCTTCTTATAGTAAATTCCTTCTTGGTAGAACCCGTATAGGCTTTACAATTTCTATCAGATTCAGTTATAACTTGAGGTATTTTATAAACACAAATATTGTACTGTACACACAATATCCGAGGTTTTTGTTTTGGACCTTTTTCAAAAATAAACCGCTGCCAACTTTGCAACGTCACTCTGAGTAAATATTTTCCAAAATTGGATGTCAAAGGATCCGAACGGCTGACTCTGAGACAGCAAAGTTTCTCATCTATTTTTAGATAACTAGTGTCGAAATTGGGACTGTCGAATTTTAAGCCAGATTTGGAGAATCACTCAAAATTGGATCCAGAATCATCTATTAAGGAATCAATTATTGTCCAGAAATGGTATTTTACGCAAGTGGGCAAAAATTAACTCGTATCCCCCAACATTGGATTAATATCGAGGCCATATTGGACTAATAAAATGATCCTAAACAATGTTGGTCTAAAATAAAGCCCACATTGGAAAATTTCTAACCGATGTTGGACTAAAATCAAGGGCATGTTATACTATTATCGAGCCCATATTGGTATAATATCTACTTGATCTTGGACTAATATCTGTTTGATCTTGGACTAATATCTATTTGATCTTGGACTAATATCAAACCGACATTCGACTAATATCTAACCGACATTCGACTAATATCTAACCGACATTCGTCTAATATCTAACCGATATTGGACAAACATCAAACCACATTGGACTCATATTAAGAAAATATAGAGGCAAATTTTTTTTCTCATCCGAGTGACGTATGCCACGTAGAGGTTCTGTTCTCGACGTATCTGTTCTCTCTGTGTGTGTTAGTCTGTTGTTACAATACTAGGGACCGCGTTCGGAGTTTGCGAATCTAAACAGTGTTTTTAATTTCCGGACCGCATTCACAGTTCACATAAATCTCGAAAATTGTATTCCACTTAAAGGGAGGGTGAAGTAGAAAATAAAGCGATTTTTTATAAATTGTTCTACTAATTACAAG
The DNA here is from genome assembly GCF_054372755.1 of Phalangium opilio. NCBI lineage: Eukaryota > Metazoa > Arthropoda > Arachnida > Opiliones > Phalangiidae > Phalangium > Phalangium opilio. Next base: position 11,014,050 of record NW_028324217.1, on the reverse strand, counting down.
ACCACAGACGCATAGTGAAACATTCAGGAAATACTTTCGAATGATTTTTAAGAAGGACCTCCGACCAATCGCCTGGCTTTTTATTAACAAAATTCTCGTGGCACGTTCCGTGTCAAATGAAATTTATCACGAGATTTGATAAAATTTGCGCGCGACGTGAGAATCATGGTGCGAGACATGGAGCGTACCACGAGAATTTTGTTAATTAAAAGGCAAGGCGTTACGCGATTGGTCGGAGGTCCTTCTTAAAAATGTGAACCTAATCTGAATTTTAAAATCATTCGAAATTATTTCCTGAATGTTTCACTATGCAGACTGGCCTTGTCTATTAAGTTACTGAACACAAACAAAAACAAAAGATCTTTTGGAATTAAATCAGATTGACTCATGGTGATTGGTGGATACCGAGACGCTATATGATATACGCTCTTCAAAAGGATTTTACTAAAAATCTATATCGACTAATTAATTATATCTGATTATTTTAGGACCCAATACTGTTCAGCGGACCTGTGAGAGGGAACATTGATCCATTTAACGAAAGAAAAGACAACGAGTTATGGGCTGTACTTGAAGAGGTATGTGTAGTTAGTTATGCTTGTCTTGAAATCCCGATACGCACATCCTAGAGTGTGGAAAATATCACATTGCCCAGAACTCATTTGGTTTTGAGAGGGGAAAATACAAGAGGGGAAAAAATGGAGAAGTTAATCGTAATTCTTTTTCCAGTTGTTAATTGAAGTTCTCGGGATCTTGAAAAAGTACTAAGATTAATTTCGACATTGTTTTAGCACTTTTATTCGAAAAATTCCTTCTATTTTCGGGGGCCCATGATCTTTCCCAAAATTCATTCAATACATATTGCTATAGCATTTATCTATCTCAAATCTGCGTTGTTTCCGGCAGTGGCGTAACTACAGGGGAGCAGAGCCCGCAACTGCGGGCGGGCCCATGGCTTTTGGGGGCCCTTTCGAAATTTTCCTTATAGACTGATTGTCCCATATTTTATAAAGTGCCCTACAATTCACAAATCGTCCAATAAAGTCCAATATTTTTGAGATTTCAAAGTAATTATTTATGATCCCAACTGTATGACGTTTTAAACGCAGAATTAGTGATATCTCATTTCTTGAGATCAAAAAATCGCGGACCTCGCTTCGCTCGCTCAGGAAGTTTTATGTTCAATTCTCAAAAATTGAATTTATACGATTTTTAAGGTTTTTATGTGAAATGATAACAATTACTTTGCATTCTGAGCTAAAATCCAAAATAACACAATTGAATTGCGTGTCTGACCTTTCATTTAAATATCTAAGCCCAAAGATTGAAGTGAATTAAAGCACAGACCTTTAAAATATATTCAATTATAAAAAAAGAGTTTTGAAAATCTGTTCATCTCTCAAAACATCTCTTCCTACCTGACCCTTTTAAATTGCTTGATTTAGTCATTATCATTCACTTTTAAGTCTCTTTTTGCTTACAGTTTCATTTAATTAATAGTCACTGTTTCAAGCAAATCTAAATCTGTCTGTGTGAGCCCTTCAGTATTTGTTTAGATCTAGGTGCGATGTATCGCTTATTTAAAGTGTTTTACGCTCTCAATAAAATAAAATTATCCACACTCTAAATCTAATCATTTATGAGTCCTGTATAACCCTAAAATTTGATTAATCTGGTCCTGTATTGTCATATAATTTGATTAATCTGGTCCTGTATAATCCTATAATTTGATTAATCTGGTCCTGTATAATCCTATAATTTGATTAATCTGGTCCAGTATAATCCTATAATTTGATTAATCTGGTCCTATATAATCCTTTAATTTGATTAATCTGGTGTTGTTTAATACTATAATTTGATAAATCTGGTGTTGTATAATACTATAATTCGATTAATCTGGTCCTGTATAATCCTATAATTCGATTAATCTGGTCCTGTATAATCCTATAATTTGATTAATCTGGTCCTGTATAATCCTTTAATCTGATTAATCTGGTCCTGTATAACCCTTTAATTTGATTAATCTGTTCCTTTATAATACTATAATTTGATTAATCTGTTCCTTTATAATACTATAATTTGATTAATCTGGTCCTGTATAATCCTATAATTTGATTAATCTTGTCCTGTATAATCCTATAATTTGATTAAGCTGGTCCTGTATAATCCTATAATTTGATTAATCTGGTCCTGCAGTATCGTACAATTTGATTAATCTGGTCCTGCAGTATCCTACAATTTGATAAATCTGGTCCTATATAATGCTATAATTTTGCGAAGAGAATCTTATTGTATTAAAAATGCTCTAAAAGAGTTGAGGGCCTGCATAATGCAGGCTGCATTGCAGTTTAGTATAGTATATGTGCGAGAAATCTTAGTCGAGAGTGGCGACAAGGTGCATTGCTATAAATTATGAAAGGGGAAAGTAGTAACATTCGTGATGCTCTCATACTTTTTGAAAGCTCGAAACTTAAGAAGGGGCCCTTATTGTCGGACTGCGGGCGGGCCCAACAAACGTCGTTACGCCACTGGTTTCCGGTGAGTATAGAACTAATCAGATTTGGTACATGGGCCAACCACATATCAATTTATGATATCGATGTTAAAATGAATGCAATTCCCAGACTAGTGCTAAAAAAATTGTTTTCTCAACAACAATTTTCTCTCGCGCGGAAAAAAACGCGACGCTTACTCTTTTTACTTTTGTACTTCTGTTCAATGGGAAATAATTTCGGTTCATTGGCACACATTTTTTAATTTATTTTGGTCGAGTCGTATTTCTACCCTATGGGATTCTGTACAATTGGAACAAGCAATCTAGACCTATAATGGTTTAGGTTTATGAATAACGCCTAATTATATATTGTTTAATGGAATTTAAAAGTTCCATAAAACTACATTTCAAACCGAAACTTGACATGGTCTCCCGTCCCTTTAAACAACCGTACAACGCCAAGTAGCTTCGGTGGGGTGGCGTAGCGGTTAGCGCTTTCGCCTCGCAGCAAGAGGATCCCGGGTTCGATCCCGGACTGTGGCACCGGGTGAAAATCTGGGAAGAAATCCTTCTGCGTAGAGTTTGCAAGTTCTCTCCCCACTTGTTAAAAGGAGTTTTCCTCCGCGGTCTAACCCGGTTTCTCCTTTCCATCAAAACTTGCTGAGGTTAACGGTAATAGTTAGTATAGGGCGCTGTAGGTTAGCTGTGGCATAGGGGATAGCCACCACCCCTCTATGCATTGTAAAGGGGCCCACCTGTAAATAAGTCGCGAGTTGACTTAGTGTGGACATCCCTTCCTAGACCAAGCTTAAAAAAAAAAAAAGAAAAAAAAAAAGCTTAGCTAGTTCGTTATAATTTGTTCTTGCGCAGCAAGGGGAAATGGCTTTTCCAAAAATTGCAAAGCCGTCGTACAGAAAAAATATCCCCCGGCTTTAACTTGCATTGACATATAAACAACTTTGCGTGAACTTAACTGTCAGTCGAAGAAATTGAAATGAAAAAAAGGTTCTCATTAATAAATTTTTCTGCATTAATTAGCTAGAGCGGCCAATTAAAAAGAACACAATTTTTGGAACAGTATCATTACAAAAGGGCATAAAACATTTCGTGATTTCACCCAAGATTTCGTGATTTCACGATTTCACAAATATTTCGTGATTTCTTATTTGATTTCGTGATTTAGCCAAAAAATTCGGGATTTCCTTTTTGATTTCGCGATTTCGCCAAAGATTTCTTCTTTGATTTCGCGATTTTGCCATTGATTTCGTGATTTCTTCGTTGATTTCGCGATTTCACCAAAGATTTTGTAATTTCTTCGTTGATTTCGCGATTTCACCAAAGATTTCAAAATTTCATCTTTGATTTTGTAATTTCGTGTTTTCCTCAAAGATTTCTCGATTTTGCGAGAAGAGTACGGGATTTCGTGTAATTGTTGGACCCCTCGGTTATTATACTGTATATAATCAGGGATAGATTTATTTTTTTTAAGAAGGAAAGGGTAACAGGTTTATTCGGGTGCGCGTCCAAGTCCACGACCCCATTACCCGTGACGGAGGGGTATGAAAGAAGAGGCGGGTCTTATTTTCATTATGGCGTTGTATGTATATCCGGGTCAAATAAACGTCGTCTGCCCCTTCGTCTGCTAACTTGGAATGGGCTCGGATTGTAATTTTTGAAAGAACATTGTTTAAAAGTGGAAGTTACACAAGACATAGGGCTTGAAACTGAAAAAAAAAACGGAGAAGACCCAAGAAAATTAAAAGTGAGTTAGAATTGAGTAATAAAATCGAAAAGTCTTCATAGATATTACAACACGAACAGGTTTTAACCAAACACTAAGCTCACAAAACTCCTGGCCATTCACCAAGCCTTGGTTAACTTCATCAAATTCGCTTACAAAATCTTGAGGATAGTAACCATGATTGGCTTTAGAAAGAATTAGCGAACACTTTTCACCCTTACAGATGTATTCCAAATCCAAAACACCGGCACCAAATTCACTAACTATATACCTTCTTAATTTCTATTAAAAACAATTCCCGAATAATTTCCGGTCCCTCGCTTTTAGACGGCTCCATTTTGAACCCCTGTTAAGACGCTTATCTGTACAACGCAAGAGGGGTCGTAGTCATAGCGACAGAGGTAAACAGGAATTACGTATTTTTGGCCCTCCCTGTCAGCAACGTCACCAATACGTAGTTTTAGTGAGCCAATAAGATAATTTAATTTTTTGGTTACGTGTTGAAGGAAGGGGCTCTATACTGGGCTATGAGTCGGACTTGAAGTAAAGGCCAAACGTTGTCCATTCCTTCTTAAAAAAATAAATCTATCCCTGATATAAAATTTAAATAAATGGGAAATGATTTGAACTTTATCACTGTGGTTTTTTCTCTGCAAATTATTTCCTATTTTTACTACTTTATTATCGTGATATTACAATTTCAGTTCGATATTTTTAAGTAATATTTTAATTATGTTGGGGATTAGTTACGGAGCTCAACAGCCTTAAGCAAGTAGTCCACTAAGCCTTGTGAAACCGTATCGTTAACGTAACGTCACGTATCCAAATACGAACAGAACGCCATCTGATAACGTTTCTTAAACGATGCTTTCGGACTTAGGTAATGGGCGCCCTCTTTCAGACGATTTACGAACTTAAAACGGTAACGATACGGTTTCGCAAGGCTAAGTGAACTACTTGCTTTAGTGTCCAATCCATTTTTTCAAACTAGTCTAATTTTAATATATAGGTGCAGCTTAAAGAAGCAGTGATGGAAATGGGTGGTGGTCTTGATAACAAAATGGCTGAAGGAGGAAGTAATTTGAGCGTCGGCCAGCGGCAATTGATCTGCCTAGCCAGGGCTCTACTTCGAAGAAATAAGATACTTGTGCTAGACGAGGCTACAGCCAATGTCGATCATAAAACAGATGCTTTGATTCAGAACACTATCAGGGACAAATTTGGCCATTGCACCGTTTTAACAATAGCCCATAGATTAAACACCATTATGGATTCAGACAGGATTTTGGTACCGTGGATAAATTTATTTATAGATATACGTGTACTTAAATTAAATATGAACTTTTAAATACAACAGGTATTGGATGCTGGCGAAATCGTAGAGTTTGATGAGCCATTAAAGCTGTTGGAACAAGAATCATCTCAACTATCGGATATGGTTCGGCAGACTGGCCCTGTTATGGCCAAACAATTGCTCGAAATTGCTAAAGACGCCAAATCAGATAAGGAACCAATCAATTTATAAATGTTTAATGCAGAAATTTACTCAATACGATTTAATGAAATTTAATGACATGCTACAAGGAAAAATAAGCAACTGCTTATTTTTCTAATCTAAAAACTTGTGTTTTTGCTTGAAATATTAAGAGTACTATTTGTTATTAAACCAATAAAATATTTGAACACAAAATAAAGTGATAATACCACACTTACGGACTTATAATTTAAGCACCCCACTATCCGTCCTCATATACAGGGTGTTTCTGATAAGCATGTCATAAATTAAAGGGTGTGTTCTTTGGGTCAAACTAAGTGAAAAGTGTCAAAGAACATGGGGGTTACAACGCTTAGTTTCGGAGGTACGGGCCCCCAAACATTTACCCCCAAAACGTAAAAAAGTCACAAATGTAGAGTAAGACATATCAGCTTGCTCATCTTGTGTAGACAATTCCAATACCATCCCATCTTAGAATTCTAATGAGCCATTTTCAAGCAGAAGCGTATTATTAAAGGTAGAAAAGTGTGAAAGGACTGGTCAATAAAAGTTGGTTCAAAGTGACAAACAAAGAAGAGTTTCCAGTTAATGTATCATTTATTCGTACATGTACAAAGTTAGCAGCAGTTGTAGAGGTATAGTCCAAAATGCCCACCATTAGCATAAATGCAAACATGTGCCCGTCTAACGAACGATTCTTGGACATGTTGAAAGATGTCTGGTGTGTTTTGGATTGTTTCACACCCTTCAAGTATTCGTTGTCGCAAGTCGTCCACATAACGGACTTCACTCCTGTACACCGAGTCCTTGAGATGACCCCAAAGGTAGAAATCACACGGATTCAAATCGGGAGATTTCGCCGGCCACGCAACTGGTCCTCCTCGTCCAATCCACCTCAAAGGAAATGTAGTGTAGAGATGTTCTCGAACCATACGGCTGAAGTGTGGTGGTGCATAAACCGCATGCCACGTAGCAAAGCTAACGGGATGTCCTCAAGTAGTTGCGGTAAGGTCTCTCTTAAAAAATCGAGATATGCCTCGCCATTTAGTCTGGGTGGTAGAAAATGAGGCCCTAATAAATGTGAACCGACAATTCCGCACCACACATTTAAACTAAATTGAACTTGGTGACTCCTAACAGTTGTTACATGTGGGTTTATCTGACACCAAATGTAGCATAGGCCATATATAATTTTTACGTGAACGTAAAACAATCAGAAACAAAAAGATTTTACTCAGATCGTAAAAAATGGGGTGGGTTGGTATAAAGTACGATGCTGTTGTTTACAAAGTCACAGAGTCGCTTAAAATAAACATACTTTCAGTCTGTTTCATTATCGTTTGGTAGCTAAATTGACTCCAAGCACCGCACTTTACAAAACTACTCTCTTCATCGTGGAATTAACTGCGAAAATTCTGAGAAAAATGATCCTTCAAACATAATAGCTATTGGAAAACTATTAGTCTTTCATTGAAAAAAAACAAGACATGATCTTGCAAAGACGCAAGTGCAGGTATTTTCCAATTTAGGCATCATCGATCGGTCTACAAATAATTTTAACCATTTTTCCTAGCGTCGGGATTAAAAATAATAAATGTAATCTGTTATTGTTTAGCAGTAAACAATGTGTATGTTGTGTATAAAACATGTTGGGAATTGTACTTTAAAATCTATATTTTAAGCCATCATTGCTCGGTCCACTGATAAATTTCCTAACGTTGGGATTATTTGGGAAATAATCCGAAATATAAATTCATTTTTGTGTTTCTGAAACTCGAAAATGGGCATTTACAACCCATATTTATTTAAGAAATAATAAATTCAAATCCTAAAGACAAACTACTTCCGTAATTATACATTTAATATTGCAAAACTCATGAACTTAAACATATTTACTTTTATTGTTTAGTAATGAACAATGTGTATGTTGTGTTTAAAACATCGTGGGAAATATATTTTAACACAAATATTCAACTTTTTATTAAGATTTGAACTAACATTATCTATATCAACACCAATGTTGTGAAACGAAGCATTTTAAATTTCGCGACAAAGTGTAGATATTCCCGCCATCTACGTGTTGCTGTTGGAAGTAAAACATCCAGTGGTTACCGCGCATGTCAATGGGCGGGGCTTCACCTTTCCCCACTCGGTCTATATCTCACTCTAGGAAATAAGAATATTTTTTAAACTGGTCATTCGCCATATGCTACCGCCTTATTTCCCACGCTGCTTGGGACCAGTGACCCCCCCTAGTGTCCGAAATAATAAACTGGTTTCTGGACTGGTATCGTTCCTTTCAACCGAATTCCCAATGGACCGAAATCCCATTCGACCAAATATCCCGCAATAATTTTAGATTTCCAGCCCAATGGCTATATTCCCGATGGACCGAAATCCCAATCGTCCGAATATGCCCCTAAAAATATAACTTGAAACACTGTAGCCGTCAGCGATTCGGTGGTGTAGTAGATACGATGTTGGACTGCGAAGCGATAGGTTGTTGGTTCGAATCTCCGAAAGGTATGTTAATAATATTAAAAGTAAATGTTTCGTGATACTTATTAAAACGCTCACTTTCATTCCTTTCAAGGCAAGAGATATATAGAATTAATAAATAATAAACAAATTGTGCTTAAAATGAAGTACAGTCTTAATGGTAGTTCCATCAATGTCTTTAAATTTTAAATTAAAATTTTAATATTTTGGTTTCGGGTGGGTTAGGTTAGGTTAGGTTAGGTTAGCATAGGTTAGGTTAGGTTAGGTTAGGTTAGGTTAGCTTAGCTTAGGTTAGGTTAGGTTTGGTTTGGTTTGGTTCCAATAATTCGTTGACACCTTTTCCAAAATATGCTCCTTTTAATTAGCTACCACCTTTTCCAAAACATTCTCCTAGTAATTAGCTGCCACCTTTTCCAAAACATTCTCCTATTAATTAGCTGCCACCTTTTCCAAAAGATTTTCCTATTAATTAGCTGCCACCTTTTTCAAAATATTCTCCTATTAATTAGCTGCAACCTTTTCCAAAACATTCTCCTACTAATTAGCTACCACATTTTCCAAAATATTCTCCTTTTAACTAGATACCACCTTTTCCAAAATATTCTCCTTTTAATTAGCTACCACCTTTTCCAAAACATTCTCCTATTAATTCGCTGCCACCTTTTCCGAAATATACTCCTATTAATTAGCTGCAACCTTTTCCAAAACATTCTCCTACTAATTAGCTGCCACATTTTCCAAAATATTCTCCTTTTAATTAGCTACCACCTTTTCTAAAATATTCTTCTATTAATTAGCAGCCACCTTTTCCAAAAGATTTTCCTATTAATTAGCTGCCACCTTTTCCAAAATATTCTCCTATTAATTAGCTGCCAACTTTTCCAAAATATTCTCCAATTAATTATCTGACATCTTTTGCAAAATATTTCTATTATTGCTAATAAATTGTTCGTGGTAAGAGGCGGGCTTTTAATACTCATATAAATAATCTTTTTATCTCCAAACAAGGTTGGGTTGGGTTAGGTTAGGTTACGTTTGGTTAGGTTAGGTTAGGTTAGGTTAGAGTAGGTGAGGTTCGCCGTAATTAAAACGTAGTTAAAATAAGTGCAGTAATACATTTTCAACTCACATTTATTTTAACAATAATAAGTTGTGAAATTAAAAATATATTTAATGCAAAACCGTGAAATAAAAATATATTTAATGCAAAACCACACAGTATGTCTTCTTCCAGTTCAATAGAATTTCGGTCCAATGGGACTATAATAAAATCGCACCTTTGGCTACGTTCGGTCGAATGGGACCCCAAAAAAAACCCCTTCTGTCGAATGGGAATTCGGTTCAATGGGACCAAAGCTCTGGACTGGCCCCCAACTTTGTTCAGAATTAATAAACCCTCACTTATTGAATTTTAAAACTAGTCCAAGCAATAAATAAACTAGTTTTGAACCAGAGGAAGTGTGCTGAAGACTGCTGTCACTGCTGTGGAGTGAACTGTGGTTCTCTAGAAGTATAATGTCGAGCAAATATCGGAGATTCTGCCAGACTTTGACCGCAAAAATAACAATGTTCAAAAGCAAACTAAATATTTTTGTAAAAGTAGGTATTTTGCGATGAAATCAATTCATATGTCTTCACTCACAAATCACTCGTTCTAATTAAAAATAATTGCAATACAGAGCTAATTAAAATACAAGTTTTTGCGCGGAAAAAACAAAAACCTTAAATCTCTCTCTCCCCCCCCCCCCCACGGTGAATTACCTTGTAATTTAGCATAAAGATACTAATTGAGCTCCACTTTCGAATTATCCCGGTCTCGTTAATTGCAACTCGGTCATTCTAATTGAAATTAATTAAAAACATGTTTTTAAGGTACAAAAAAGCTTTCATTGTTTAGTTTACATACCGAATCATCAGATTGAAAACTTAACCCAATAAATGTATGATAAAATAAACTTGACCATATGAACAAACAGTAAAATTCAGCCATTAAACCTCTATACGTGATAAACCTACTAAATACTGAAAACACAACAAGCCCGATTTCAACGGTAAAGTCAGGGTTAGCGACAATTTTCCTGTCTGTTGAAACTATCCAGTACATGAGCTGATGACGAAGTTAAAGTAATTAAAGACGCAAATTACGATCCAGGACATTTAGCAAGTACTACATCAAAACCTGATGAAACTTCCGACAATATATGTGGTAATGAAAGCTCCGAGGGGACTGATAACGGAAATGGAAATCGCTCGAAAGAAAAAACCTCAAACGTTTGGAAACAAGTTTCGAACAATTCGAAAAACCAATCCGAAATTTATTATAGCTTATTTTAGCATCGTCTAGGTGAATTTTATTACATTTAATATAAAATTAGTTCTGAAAATGGAGTTGTTACAACTGGGTATAGTGCCCCAAGAGTCTTGTCTCTGAAAATGAGCGGCGCTTCCGTTAATACAATTTCTAATGGAGAAATTTAATGGATTGTTACGTACACCGTGTCGGCCCATTCATTACACAAAACGATGAAATATGGTTATTGTCCTACACATTTAAAATGTAAATCCATCACCATTGTATCATCAAATTACTCAAACGATTACTAGCATATTCGCACTAATTAAATTCTGTGGGTCTTTCACCACTGTGAATAAATTGACTGTCACACTGATCACATTTGAAGGGTTTTTCGCCGCTATGAATGCGTTGATGCCCGATCAAATTACCGTTCTGCGTGCTTGAAAAGTCACATTGATCACATTTGAAGGGTTTTTCACCACTGTGAATACGTCCATGTTTGATCAAAGTACTCTTGTCCGAGCTGGCATATTCGCACTGTTCGCATTTAAAGGGTTTTTCACCACTGTGAATGCGTTGATGTCTGATCAAATCACTCTTCCACGTACTTGCGTAATCACACTGATCACATTTGAAGGGTTTATCACCACTGTGAATGCGTTGATGTATGATCAAATTACTCTTGACTGTGCTGGCATAGTCACACTGATCGCATTTGAACGGTTTTTCACCGCTGTGAATGCGTTGATGTATGATCAATTTCCCCTTCAGCGTACATTTATATTCACACCGATCACATTTGAAGGGTTTTTCACCACTGTGAATACGTTGATGAATATCCAAAGAACTCTTCTGCGTGCTTGCATGGTCACACTGATCACATTTGAAGGGTTTTTCACCACTGTGAATGCGTTCGTGTTTGATCAAATCACTCTTTCGCGTACTCGCGAAGTCACACTGATGACATTTGAAGGGTTTTTCACCATTGTGAATAAGTTCATGTCTGATCAATGAACTCTTCTGCGTGAATCCACAGTCACACTGTTCACATTTGAAGGGTTTTTCACCACTGTGAACGCGTTGATGTGTGATCAAAACATACTTCCGCTTACATGCATAATCGCACTGATCACATTTGAACGGTTTGTCACCGCTATGCCTTCGTTGATGTTTGATGAAATCGTACTTATACTTGCATGAATAGTCACAGTGTTCACATTTGAAGCGTTTTCTTTCTTCACCCTTTCCAATGCGACGTTGTAGGCCCTTTTTATATTCAGTTGAATATTTGAACTCGGTTGTATGTTTCTTCTTCATTTTCCCTACAGAAAATATAAAATCACAAACATTTACAATTTAATATCAAAAATACAATAACGTTCAAGCGAACTTCATAGTAGTGCGTACGAAAACGCAGTGTTACAGAATAAAAAAGGTTTGTTGAAACCATTATAGCCATTTTTGCTTTTTCCACTAACCTTGTGTTGAAACAGTGTTGATTAAAGGCCTTAGCCGATGAGTAAACGAGCATAACAACAAAAAGGGGATGAAGGTCAACTTAACTGGAGGAGAAACCTTGGCTCGAAAACATTAAGGTTGTACTTTCAACTTTTCTTTGCTCTCAAATTAATTTTCATTCAATAGTTTTAAGACAGGTTCATCAGAACTTATTGCAAGATGAAACCAAGAAGTTATATCAGTATCTCAGAGAGAAGGTATAAGATGCCTTCGTATTCGCGCGCCATAGTCCCAGTCCCCTTTTCAAAATACAAGGGGGGACGTAAAAGGAGGCGCCGGGCTATTTCGCCTCTACTCAGTCGGAAAATATGACTGTAATTTTCGTCATTCGCGTCGCGCGGACGTGAGTTTTCAAGAACCAATGAGATGCTGGTTGTAATTTAGAGACGGGGATTGACTCCGGACCTACGTTTGGACTGGAGATAGCGCTGGAAATCTGGCGAATTTATACCTTCTCTCTGAGATACTAGATATAACGTCTTGATGAAACTTATGTTGAAGTATGTAGGACTGATTTAATAACAAAAATACGAGGTTCATAATAGTTATGGATCATTAATGAGCAGGATAAAAACAGATGCGAACATTTGTTGTAAGTTCCACCATGTGAAGGTTGGACAGTTCCCGTAATCTTACCCCTAACGATTATAATGGAGTTGCAGACTTGCAGGCAATCATTTGAAGATGAATAGCGAAATTCTGGGAAAATTTTGCGTAAGCTCCGCCCCTTGGAGGCTAGACATTCCTAATACCTCTAACGATGGTGATGAAGTAAAAGCTTATCTCAATTATACGAAGTAGATGGACACCAGAAGGTGGTGGAGTCAGAAGCCAATGCAAGAGATTCGGGTTATGTGGAATGGACGAGAGACTAGGCAGACGAAGGAATAGTGTATATTGGATACAATTTTTATCGACCCTCGGAAAACACGGACACTTCTACTTCCATATGCAACCTGCGAACGCGCTCTATGGTAACAAAAGACAGACAGACACAGAAACGTCCCAGACAGTAACTCTCAATGACATATGTCATTTGGAGAGGTAAAAAGTAGCGTTGATTAACAATGTTTACCGAGGGAAAAAGTTAATAAACACCCATAGGTCACACTGATCATATTTGAACGGTTTTTCAGCACTATGAATGTGTTTATGTGCGATTAAATGACACTTGCGCCTGAATCTATATTCGCACTGATCATATTTGAACCATTTTTCTTCGTTACCCTTTGAAATATGACGTTTTAGACCCCTTTTATATCCAATTTAATATTTACACTTTAGAATCCCGTTGTACGTTTCTTGACTTCCCCACAGAAAATATATAAAATTATAAAAAAACTACGTATATTGTCGAAGGGTCGTAGGCCTATTTCAAACTTTTCTTCGCTCTCCAAACATTTAACGGATTTTTATTGAATCAAATGCTAGGTGACGCTGCATGATGACAAGTTCCCCCTTTAATTCGTCCTCGCACCCCCTCTCTATTGTCAAAGTATTTTGGTGAAAATAAGTACCAGCGATGATAAGAAAAGAGTGAAGACCCATGCAGTGGCGTAACTACAGGGGAGCAGAGCCCGCAACTGCGGGCGGGCCCATGGCTTTTGGGGACCCTTTCGAAATTTTCCTTATAGACTGATTGTCCCATATTTTATAAAGTGCCCTACAATTCACAAATCGTCCAATAAAGTCCAATATTTTTGAGATTTCAAAGTAATTATTTATGATCCCAGCTGTATGACGTTTTAAACGCAGAATTAGTGATATCTCATTTCTTGAGATCAAAAAATCGCGGACCTCGCTTCGCTCGCTCAGGAAGTTTTATGTTCAATTCTCAAAAATTGAATTTATACGATTTTTAAGGTTTTTATGTGAAATGATAACAATTACTTTGCATTCTGAGCTAAAATCCAAAAAAACACAATTGAATTGTGTGTCTGACCTTTCATTTAAATATCTAAGCCCAAAGATTGAAGTGAATTAAAGCACAGACCTTTAAAATATATTCAATTATAAAAAAAAGAGTTTTGAAAATCTGTTCATCTCTCAAAACATCTCTTCCTACCTGACCCTTTTAAATTGCTTGATTTAGTCATTATCATTCACTTTTAAGTCTCTTTTTGCTTACAGTTTCATTTAATTAATAGTCACTGTTTCAAGCAAATCTAAATCTGTCTGTGTGAGCCCTTCAGTATTTGTTTAGATCTAGGTGCGATGTATCGCTTATTTAAAGTGTTTTACGCTCTCAATAAAATAAAATTATCCACACTCTAAATCTAATCATTTATGAGTCCTGTATAACCCTAAAATTTGATTAATCTGGTCCTGTACTGTCATATAATTTGATTAATCTGGTCCTGTATAATCCTATAATTTGATTAATCTGGTCCTGTATAATCCTATAATTTGATTAATCTGGTCCAGTATAATCCTATAATTTGATTAATCTGGTCCAGTATAATCCTATAATTTGATTAATCTGGTCCTATATAATCCTTTAATTTGATTAATCTGGTGTTGTTTAATACTATAATTTGATAAATCTGGTGTTGTATAATACTATAATTCGATTAATCTGGTCCTGTATAATCCTATAATTCGATTAATCTGGTCCTGTATAATCCTATAATTCGATTAATCTGGTCCTGTATAATCCTATAATTTGATTAATCTGGTCCTGTATAATCCTTTAATCTGATTAATCTGGTCCTGTATAACCCTTTAATTTGATTAATCTGTTCCTTTATAATACTATAATTTGATTAATCTGTTCCTTTATAATACTATAATTTGATTAATCTGGTCCTGTATAATCCTATAATTTGATTAATCTTGTCCTGTATAATCCTATAATTTGATTAAGCTGGTCCTGTATAATCCTATAATTTGATTAATCTGGTCCTGCAGTATCGTACAATTTGATTAATCTGGTCCTGCAGTATCCTACAATTTGATAAATCTGGTCCAATATAATGCTATAATTTTGCGAAGAGAATCTTATTGTATTAAAAATTCTCTAAAAGAGTTGAGGGCCTGCATAATGCAGGCTGCATTGCAGTTTAGTATAGTATACATATGTGCGAGAAATCTTAGTCGAGAGTGGCGACAAGGTGCATTGCTATAAATTATGAAAGGGGAAAGTAGTAACATTCGTGATGCTCTCATACTTTTTGAAAGCTCGAAACTTAAGAAGGGGCCCTTATTGTCGGACTGCGGGCGGGCCCAACAAACGTCGTTACGCCACTGGACCCATGGAAAAGTTTCGTTATTCAATTCAATAAATGTTATGTAGAATCTTAAAAATAACATGAAAGAGTGAACGATATGTCCAACAAATTACATAAGTACCAGAAAAGAGGCTGAAAGATCGTTAGTTGCTACAAAATTGAAATATACGTTATGCATAATCTTAAAAATAACAAAATTGTGAACTTTTTGACCAACACATTTTAAATATGTTCCATATATGATATAAATAAAATTTTACTCGGCTCTGTAGCCCTCAAATCCATTCTATTTGCCCAAGAGCGTTCTTCCTAAGGCATATTGATCACAAACAATTTGTAAATGGCTTGTTGTTCGAACAAATTAATATTCCGTCTGCTTGCAAAGAAACACTAATCACAGTTGAAGATTTTTTCTGATTGGCGTTTTAATGTGACGTTATAGATTTAATCCATACTAAAATTGATCTTGAACTAAATAAAACCTGAATGAAGCAAACAACTTTTGCGGTAGAAAGGACCACTCTTCAGTCTTCACATAAAGTTTACAATAAGTTATTATATATGTAGAATTGTGCAGGCGCACTTCATAAAAACGATAATGCCAAGTTGTACGAATAAGCAATGGCTAAGATAAGTAATGGCGTTGATCACGTGCATCTGCGTACGCTTTAACAATATAAGCAGTATAACTACGCAAAAGTGATGCCACTGTTATTAAGTATGTACAACAACAACGATTGAAAATGAGCATCGATTAGAGGCTTTTTTGCTCAAGATTAGTTCTAAGTTTAAAGTGGAATTAAGTCTAAAATTTGAACACTCTGATTTTTCGGCAGGGAGTCCGTGTCTCCGTCATTCGCGATTTTCGGAAGATGATAAAAATACATTAGGATTGTTTAGCGATCTCAGAGAGTTTAAATGGAATACGCTATTAGGCTTTATACCGAGAAGTCGGAAATATGACTTCTCAATCTAGGTACTTTACTCAAGACTATAAAAGCTTAAAATGACTTACCTGCAACTTCCGAACGAGGCGATGAGGTTTTACCCTCTGGATTCTTTGGATCGACATCTTGTAATGTCTCAGAGCTGGACACCGAACTATCATGATGAACTGCAATTGGAACTTCGGGTAAATCGCTTTCCATAGAGACGGAGGTCAGTTCTGAGAGTTCGATTGGGTTACGTTCTACTTCAGAAACAAACAATGGCACACTCAATGAACTCGGATCGACAAACAGCTCCGCACTTTGATTTTGTCCATCACTTTTTTTTGCATCTGTCACAGCGATTTCGGATTGGTTTTCATCAAGTTCGTTTTCTAGGACTATTTCTAGTGAATCGCCTTCGACATTTGCATCAAGAGAAAGATCCAAATGTTTTTCGGATTCAACATTCAATTCAGGAACACGAAATTTCTTCGATATAGTTGAATTATCCTCAGTGTCCCCCCTCTATCGAGACACTTTGCGATTTACGATAAGAATCATTAATGGTAATATTGTTTTCAAGAGGTTCTCGTGGCGAATCGCTTTCCGTGTTTGTGTTAGGGGACAATTCGAATTGGTTTTCAACCTTAATTTTAGGTGAAGGCGCACATAGAGGCAAACTGTCAATGTAGTTCGGTTTAGGGACACATAGAATCGTAATTCCCTTTATAAACCCCATATTTTCAGTTTTTTTCAAGGTAGTTTCAGGGTTTGTATTGCCAACCTCAGAAACAGGTGATTCTTGACTAAAATTTTCTTTACACAGAATGCCTTGGACATTGACAGCTTGGACACTGTGCATCACAATAGGAAGGGATAACTCCTGGCCATTAATTTCAGAATAATTTTCAACGGGTTCAGTTTTCACTAATTCATCGTTAGGAAATTGAAGTATTCCACTCTTCTCCTATTTTTTAAACAATTAATAATAACTTTCATTCTTAAAATAATTCTCTTTCCAATCGACTATGAAAGTGAAGGATGTTCCATACCATCAGATCGTTGATTCTATTTTCCAAGTCTTTAATGACCCTATTTAGTCTTTCAATTTCGTCTACTTGCTTATTTATCGTTAATGATATTTTCACTCTCTCTTTTGCCATGTTTGAAATTAAAACATTACACTAAAGAAAATGAGATTCCATTACAAAACAATCTTCGGAGTTTCTTTGGCTAAACGTATTTTGAAGGGGCAAGCAAGAAAAATGGGAAGATAATGACACGCAAGAAAGAGATCAGCAACAAAGGCCCTCGTCGGGTTTCTTTTTTAATAAAGAAACGAAGGACGTGTTGCCAATCCCCTTAGCTTTGTGCCAATCCTGATAGGTGTTTAAACCAATAACCTTAATTAATTAACCCACTCATAGAGTTTGGTTCTATTTTAAGGGACACCTGATTCAACAACTGTCCATTTAAATTTTCTCATATCTCTGTGCTTAATTTCACACTGCTAAAAAACCCCTATGCTTAGAAAAATACCTTGGCTTCCAGTTTCCTAACTCGATCATCTCTAGCTTTTACTTCATTGATTAGATCATCTTTGCTCAAGTGATCATAGCTACATTCTTCCTCGTAGTCCATTTCCTAAAAACAAAGTTTTCGTTATCTTCAGTTTGTCTTAAACGTGCAATATTGCAATAATTGCACAAATACCTCTTTAATCGCCACTCTTTGAAGATTTAAACTCATTTCTGAATTTTGTAACGAGAGTTGGTGAGATTGTAAATCTACCCTAAAATAAAATAATTTTTCAAACTGAAGGTAAATCAAAAACGGACAAGGAAATTTTCCCCATATATTGTAGCATTCGCTATTAAAAACCTAAGAAAAACATAGCAATGCTTAAATTGTGACACTTTTGTTCAAGACTAGGGATTTTCTCAAGCACATTTTCTGAATACAACTACAACTAGCTTCGTATAAATTATTTATTCTGCTAGCATTTTTTATTTTTTAAATAGCAAGAAAGATCTATTTCTTTTCTAGGTATAATAGTTCTAATAGGTTTGGATCCGTTATGCCTTGTTGACATGATCCAAGTTGCATTATATTCACCACTTACCAGTTTAAACGTTCGACCAAAACACGACATTCTTTAACAAATTCCATCATACTTTGTACAGTTATCATGTTATGATAAAATACGTAACATTTTAATAATAATAAAAAGTATGGCCATAAACAAAGATTTATTGTTACCAAGGGCGTTTCCCCTCAGTTAAATGTACATTCTTACCAGGCAAGGCTTATATTAACGTTTTTCTTTCACAGTTACTCACACTGTTCTGTTTTTGGGTCTTAAAGAGAAAAAGCTTCATCTTTTATTAAGGGCTTTTCTTGTATATAGATACTCTTTTTAATAATCATTAAAAATACATTAAAGCCTTTAAAGAAGGAACCGTTACCTTAACAAAGGAAGGAATTCACTAATCACTACAAAGTACAAACGCCAAAAAAAAGGGAACGTCTAGCAGACAGCTTTCCTAACCGCCGTCAATCAGTCTGGGAAATAAGGATATTTTTTTAAACTAGTCTTTGGGAGTACATCAGTACAGGGTGGGAATTAAGGATTTTTTAAAACTGAACATTGGGCCAGCCACCTCCCCTGGTCTGGAATAAATAAATTGATCCATGACCATTGACCAGGACGCGTCGTCTGCTAAAATGAAGCAGTGGATAATTAAAATAGTTGAGATAACATCTGGACTCTGGTTACCCAGTTTTTATTAGTGGTCAAGTACACCACTGACCCCCCTCCGATTTAATTTTTAAACTGGTCCAGGCAATTTTTAAACTGGTCCAGACAATTTTTAAACTGGTCATCGCCCTATGCCACCGCCTTATTTCCCACGCTCCTCGGGACCAGTGACCCCCCTAGTGTCCGAAATAATAAATGGGTCTCCGAACTGGCCCCCACCTTTGTTCTCAATTAATAAACTGGTCTCAAGGACCAGTAACCCTCACTTCTTGAATTTTAAAACTAGTCCAAGCAATTAATAAACTGGTTTTGAAACAGAGGAATTGTGCTGAAGACTGCTATGGAGTGAACTGTGGTTCTCTGGAAGTATCATGTCGAGAAAATATCGGAGATTCTGCCAGACTTGGACCGCAAAAACTATCTATAACAATTTTCAAAAAGCAAACTAAATATTTTTTGTAAAAGTAGGTATTTTGCGATGAAATTAATTCATATGTCTTCACTCACAATTCACTCGTTCTAATTAATAAAAAAAAATTACAATACAGAGCTAATTAAAATACAGTTTTATGCGCGGAAAAAACATAAAACCTTGAACCCCCCCCCCCACAGCGAATTACCTTGAAATTTAGCATAAAGATACTAATTGAGCTCCACTTTCGAATTATCCCGGTCTCGTTAACTGCAACTCGGTCATTCCAACTGAAATTAATTAAAAACATGTTTTTTAAGGTGCAAAAAAGCTTGCATTGTTTAGTTTATATACAGAATCATCAGATTGGAAACTTAACCCAATAAATGTATGATAAAATAAACTTGACAATATGAACAAACAGTAATAGTCAGTAGCGTCGCTAGGGTTTGAAATTTGGGGGGGCTAAATCTGGGCAAACTATTTTAAAGTTATTATAAGAACTTAATATAAACAAGATGGCCCAAGGGCTGGGACTTAATAGTAGCCACATCGTTATCTATTTAATTAGCACATAAATAAAAAGAAAAAAATTCAAAGACCCTAAACAAAAAATCAGAAGTGTCCGACCCCACAGTGGTAGCGTGTCTTACTGCTGCGCCAGCCAGCCGGGTTCAATTCCCGGGCGCGGTGTGAAAAATTTTTTAATTATAATAAAATCTCTAACTGAGCTCAGCTACCACTATTGGTTCCACACAAGCTAAAATCTGACGATAACGAAAGCGAAAACCCCGGCCAGTACTACTACGGCTCGGGTCAAACTAAGAGCCTATCGTATACTACGATGTGGCTAAAAATCGCATAATGGGTTCTTTGGAAAATGTGTAGACCTTTAAAACTATCCGTAAATTTGTGTCAACGTGAAATTATTCGTATTTTAAAGATGTACAACCTTTCATTGATAAGGACTACGGAACCGATTATGAAGGATTTTCACTCGTCTTAGGTTTATTTTTAGTTTTGGTTAGCTTTCAGTCCACACTATTGGGACTCCCTTCGAAAGAACATGAAACATTTTACTTGTTTCCATCTGTTTTTTTTACAAAATTTTACTGTTTGATATTGAAATTTTTTTATATATTGCTACAGAATTTTAGGTTGCTAACAGCAATTTTTTGGTAGGGTTTACGGATTATTTTGGGGGGGCTAAGTTTG
This sequence comes from Phalangium opilio, assembly GCF_054372755.1. NCBI lineage: Eukaryota > Metazoa > Arthropoda > Arachnida > Opiliones > Phalangiidae > Phalangium > Phalangium opilio. Next base: position 10,993,466 of record NW_028324217.1, on the reverse strand, counting down.
GAATTTGGGGGGCTATAGCCCCCCCAAAAAAGGCCTAGCGACGCCACTGGTAATAGTCAGCCATTAAACCTCTATACGTGAATACACCTACTAAGTACTAAAAAAAAAGAGAGCATGAATTCAACGGTAAAGTTAGCGACAATTTTCCTGTGTCTATGTAGACAATAAACACTAAATAGACTTGGAGACCACCTCTATGAAATATCTTCGTGATAATACTAAAATTTTTTTACAACTATCAAATTCAGTGTAACGATACTTAAAAAGTGGTAAATCATAAAACCACAAGTTGGGAAAACCAAAATATTACCTCTCCGTGTCGAGAAGATTATATAACCTTAAGTATCCAATGAAAACGTCGACCTTTTTGCCCTCATCCTTTCCCGCGCTTTGCGCTTCCACATTTCATCCTTACTCTCAACATTATCTTCTTCCATTTTACATACAAAAATCAAATACTCACAAAATGAAGCGGCAAAAACCTGCTGGCTCTTTACAACCACTTAATTTGACTTAATATCCAATTTCCAACAACAATATATACCGGTAGTTTAATTGACAACCTACTAGCATCGAAATTCTCATTAAGAATGGCTCCCGCGGATAAAAAAGGGCAATTTTCAACTAGGTGGGCGTTATCTCATTAGATTTGAAAAATATCACTTGTCTTTTTTACCAATGCCTAACTGTTTGGATTTTTGTAAAGCAATCTCAGCACCAAAAAATATTTTTTGATACAAAATAAATGTTTTATATTCTTAATAAGAATAAAACATTAGGATAAAAAAGGTCTGTCCTCTCGTAATTTTTTAAGCTTTTATCATAATTACTCTATACAACAGTAACAAGGAGTATAAACCCATTAGTGGAAGCAGTATTTTTTTTTTTTCGAAACAATCTCGCTAATGTTTATCCTCTCTAGACTTCGCTAAAAAAGTATTACTCCTACGTAAAATATTAATAGACAGGCAAGGATTCATACCATTAAAGAAGGAGCGCAATATTATCCATTTTTTCATTTCATATACAGAGAAAAGAAATTATTATGTTTCTGAGAGGAGCTTCCCATTTTGGTTGTTGTTTTGAAAAGTATATCGCAATGCACGGGCCTTGATAGATATAGGAGGCAATGAATGAAATATATCACAATGCACGGGCCTTGATAGATATAGGAGGCAATGAATGAAATATATCACAATGCACGGGCCTTGATAGATATAGAAGGCAATGAAGGAAATATATTGCATGCACGGGCCTTGGTAGATATAGGAGGCGATGATAATCTCTCTCTTTGCACGTGAGGTTTATCTTTAATATTTAAATAAATATATTTATTTTTTATTATTTTAATCTTCAATAATTAACAATAATAATAGTTAAATCGTTTAAAATAAAGTTATACCTGTTATCATCTCAAACTTTGCTAATATTGACGTTTAAAGTGAAGGGTACCCCTCTTGCCCGCTTTCTTCAAATTTTGGGGTATATATACGATTCGTTTCCATTATAATAGTAAGGAAAAAGCGCAATTGCGAAAACCTTTGGTGGCGATCCCACCTTAGAGAGGCTAGACGTTTCTCGTAACCCTAGCTGATCGCCGCGTATATCCTAAAACCAAACGATGATAATGGAGTAGAAGCCAATGATACAGATTGGTGTCTATGTGGAATAGACGGAAGACCAGTGGATGGTGGTGAAGCCAGTGTAAGTGCAAAAGATTGACAAAGAACAGAAGATGGTGCTGATTAGAAGCCAGTAAGAACACACTGGTGTCCGTGTGGGATGGACGAAGACGAAAAGATGGTGGTGATTAGAAGACAGTAAGAACAGACTGGTGTCCGTGTGGGATGGACAAAGACCAGAAGATGGTGGTGCGAACGTGGTCAAGTGGGTGTAACAACGGACAGACAGACACACACACACAGACAGACAGACTGACACGGCCGTTACAGAAACTCTCCTGGACTACGTCACACGGATAGGTAAAAATGTTTCTGGCCCAGAATAGGACGTTCTTAACAGGCTAGGGGTTCACTGCATTACCAGTCTATAGAAGAACTCAATCAAACCACTCTAATTAACCAGGCATTTAATATATTTAGATTAAAATTTCATCTCTGAAACGGTCCTAAGACAGTATACAGATTGCAAACTTAACCCAATAAACGTATGATAAAATATACGTGACAATATGAACAAACAGTAATATTCAGCCATTAAACCTCTACGTGATACACCTACTAATTACGGAAAAAGCAAGAGCATGAATTCAACGGTAAAGTTAGGGTTAGCGGCAATTTTCCTGTCTCTCTTGTTTCTTTTGAAACCATCTACTACCAGAGCTGGTGACGAAGTTAAAGTAATTAAAGACGCAAATGAGGATCCAGGACCTTTAGCAAGTACTACGCCAAAACCTGAAGAAGCTTCAGACAATTTAAGTGGTAATGAAAATTCCGAGGAGTCTGGTGGCAAAAATGGAACTCGTTCGAAAGAAGAAAAGCTCAAACGTTTGGAAAAGCGCTTGGAACAATTCGAAAAACGTATCCAAAATCGACAGGAAAAGGTTATGAAAAAATTTCAGAAGAGATTGGCAAGAATTGAGAAAAATATTGAACGTAATTTGAAACAACTTTCCGGTATGAGGGTCAGTTTTGCCATGGAAGCAACGAAACTAAATAATACCTTGGAGAAATTTAAAAGGGAGATGGACAATAAAATTAGTCAATTATTACTGTAAGCGAAGATATAATTACTGTAATTTCAGTTGTAATATTAATTGATGTTAAATAAAGCATTTGACACGATCATATTGTTACAAATAAATTTTAGTATTCGTTCGAAACGGTTTTATGAATAACTACAAAAATCATACTATTATTATTATTACTTGAGGAAAAACGGTTCGTCGCTGACCGTTAAGACATTTGGTTAGTTCCGGCCGCCATTTTAATATACTGCAGTATATTTAAAGCACACAACCATAGAGCCGGCATGGTAATTATTCGGTAATTAAGGGTGCTTACATCATTTCTTAGAATGGAAAGTTTTCTTAGAGATTACCTAATACAATTGTAAAGAACAATATTTATTCAGAAAATAAAAACATTTTGCCGTACAATACATTTAGTAAATGTTCTTTCCAAGTTTGCTGAGTATCCTTAACTATAATCCATTTTATTATTCCTAGTGATTACTACGTTAATGTCGGATTAAATGGCTCTTCCGTGCGCTGCCATAATCACAATGATCACATTTGACTTTCACCACTGTGAATGAGTTGATGTCTTTTCAAAGCATTCTTCCACGTACTTGCATAGTCACACTGATCACATTTGAAGGGTTTTTCACCAATGTGAATGCGTTGATGATTGATCAAATTACTCCTCCGAGTGCATCCATAGTCACACTGATCACATTTGAAGGGTTTGTCACCACTGTGAATGAGTTGATGTGTGATCAAATGACTCTTCTGCGTGAATCCATAGTCACACTGATCACATTTGAAGGGTTTTTCTCCAGTGTGAATGCGTTGATGTCTGATCAAATCACTCTTCTGCGTGAATCCATAGTAACAGTGATCACATTTAAAGGGTTTTTCACCACTGTGAATGCGTTGATGGCTGATCAAATCATACTTCCGCGTACTAGCATAGTCACACTGATCACATTTGAAGGGTTTTTCTCCAGTGTGAATGCGTTGATGTGTGATCAAATTACTCTTGTTCTTGCTACCATAGTCACACTGATCACATTTGAAGCGTTTTTCCTTGGTATCCTTTCGGTTGTGAAGTTCAAGCTCCCTTTCATTTTCAGGTGAACATTTGTATCGAGTTGAACATTTTTTCTTGGATTTTCCTACAGAAAGGAAATAGATTAAAATCTCATATGATATCAAACAACTCGCATCACAAACATTTCAATGTTCAAAGGCAATTGATATAATAGGTTATGCTTAGGCTTAAAAAAACACAAAGGCAAACAAAACAAGTTCAGAAACAATAATCGATGTCCGAGTCGAAATAGCGGTTTCAAAAGATTTGACCTTACCAAACCTAATATACGCGTTGAGAACGTGGAAGATTCAAACTTGATCCCACGTTAGACACTTGCGTAATACATAATGCAAACTTCCCCATAATAAACGTACAATAAAACATACGTGACAATTTCAGAAGTTAATGACTTCTTATCCTGGGAAGTATTGAACACTAAGGCTTTATATAGTATCCATCCCTGCAAGTCAAAATTGCCTATGGCAAACGTAAAAGAGGGTCGAAAGTTTCCTCCCCACTAGGACAACTATCTAATCTTCTGAAAAAAATCCCACGCCGAGAGGCTGTGGCACTCAAACTGTGGGGCGTGTTCAAAACTTCTTCAGCGCCAATCGTTGAAAAGCCGTCTGTCTAGAACTCTATAAAAATTCATTACAATCCGTGGGCCTAGGACCCCACACTAGTTTGACCGGAATTTCTAGCAAACTCTTTTAACAGCTGTTCTTGTCACCGTTTCTGATTCGTTAACTCAAACCACAGGACACACCTTAAAGTTTCGTTACTTTCCCGCTGCTGGCGCGCAAATCAGCCTGCCAGCTCAAAATGAGAGAAGCGCCGTAGGTGGCGCGGTGATGGGACCTAATAAGAAGTTGGCTAACAGAGATGGTTTCGGATATGGTTAGAGTCCAATACTTCCCAGGATAAGAAGTCATAAACTTCTGACAATATGAACAGCCATATTCTGCCATTAAACCTCTGTAGGTGCATGATAACACCTACTAAGAAGTGAAAAAAACACAATCATGAATTCAACGGTAAAGTTAAGCTTAGCGACAATTTTGCAGTCTCTCGTTTCTGCTGAAACCAACTAGCACCAGAAGTGATGACGAAGCGGACGAAGTAAGTAAGGAAAGAAGCAAATTATGATTAATCAACTATTATGGTAAAAATATCATTCTTTAATAGCGAAGATATAACTACTGATATTCCATTTTTAATATTAAATATTGTTAATTATAGTTAAAAAAAGGGTTACATTAAATATTGTCGTGAAGGTTTTATAAATAACTAACACAAACATCGTATTACTACCAGTTTTCCGTTAAGACGTTAGGCTAGTTACATTTGACAATTTTATAATACGAAATAGCCTGTCCGGTGATTAATCCGTAACGATAGGCTATTAAAATTTACCCACGAACAAAAACATTTTTCTTAGTGAGCATCTACTACAGTTGTCAAGAACAGCAATGTGTGAAACGAAAATGAAAAAGCGTTGAGCAATTGACACATTTTGAAATGGTTCTTTCCAAGTTTTAAATTAGTGAGTATGCTTAAATACAATCCATTTTATTAGTCCGTGTGATAATAACGTCGATGTCTGATCAAATTACTCTTTTGCTTGAATCCATAGTCACACTGATCACATTTGAAGGGTTTTTCACCACTGTGAATGCGTTGATGTTTGATTAAAGTACTCTTCATGGTACTAGCATAGTCGCACTGATCACATTTGAAGGGTTTTTCACCGCTATGAATGCGTTGATGTACGATTACAGTACTCTTACGGGTACTAGCAAAGTCGCACTGATCACATGAAAAGGGTTTTTCGCCGCTGTGAATGCGTTGATGTGCGATTAAAGTCCACTTACGGGTACTAGCATAGTCGCACTGATCACATTTGAAGGGTTTTTCACCGCTATGAATGCGTTGATGTTTGATTAAAGTCCACTTACGGGTACAAGCATAGTCGCACTGATCACATTTGAAGGGTTTTTCACCGCAATGAATGCGTTGATGTACGATTAAAGCACTCTTACTGGTACTAGCAAAGTCACACTTATCACATGAAAAGGGTTTTTCGCCGCTATGAATGCATTGATGTGCGATTAAAGCACTCTTACGGGTACTAGCATAGTCGCACCGATCACATTTGAAGGGTTTTTCACCGCTATGATTGCGTTGATGTAAGATCAAACTAATCTTATGCGTACATTTATAGGCGCACTGATCACATTTGAAGGGTTTTTCACCGCTATGAATGCGTTGATGTTTGATTAAAGTACTCTTACGGGCACTAGCATATTCGCACTGATCACATTTGAAGGGTTTTTCACCGCTATGAATGCGCTGATGTTTGATTAAAGTACTCTTCAAGGTACTAGCATAGTCGCACTGATCACATTTGAAGGGTTTTTCACCCCTGTGAATGCGTTGATGTCTGAACAAATCATAATTCCGGGTGCAAGCATAATCACACTGATCGCATTTGAAGGGTTTTTCACTACTGTGAATGCCTTGATGTCTGATCAAACTAGTCTTCCACGCGCTGGCATAATCACACTGATGACATTTGAAGGGTTTTTCACTACTGTGAATGCGTTGATGCATGATCAAATCATCCTTCCGCGTACTAGCATAGGCTCACTGACCACATTTGAAGGGTTTTTCACCGCTATGAACGCGTTGATGTGCGATTACATTACTCTTACGAGTACTAGCATAGTCACACTGATCACATTTGAAGCGTTTTTCCTTGGTATCCTTTCGGTCGTCAAGTTCAAGCTCCCTTTCATTTTGAGGTGAACATTTGTATCGAGTTGAACATTTTTTCTTGGATTTTCCTACAGAAAGGAAATAGATTAAAATCTCATATAATATCAAACAACTCGCATCACAAACATTTCAATGTTCAAAGGCAGTTAGCCTTATTCCTGATCAGCGCCACTAGGCTAGTGGCGACTTTGAGAACTACTGTAATCGACGAGCCAACCAGATGTCTCTAAAATCTGGTAACGTCACTGACGAGCACTCTCGGGAAACTGACCAAAAATTAGCCCGGTTTGAAGCTCGTTGAAGTTAATTTCAGCATTATTATTTGAATTAAATAATAAAATAGGACTAAATCGGGCTCCAAACTTCTTTATCGACGATATTCAACACTCACCTAAAGGTAAGAACTTATTTTATGGCGTTTTTGGAGCTTTTAATGTAGTGCAACTCGCTAAGCCTTGGCGTGCTGCTTTGGTTAAAATTGAAAATAATCTTTCAGTAAATGATTTTAATTATAAAATTAAAGTATATAAGTATTCTGATTATGAAAATTTTACAACAACGTATTTGTTTACATTTTTAGACATGGGAAAAGGATCTTGCATTATAGAAAATTGTCGAAACAACAATCCGTCGCTTACTTATCATACTTTGCCGAAAGATAAGGAGCTGAAACGAAAATGGTTTCATGCCATAATAACGGCAATAGGAAATAAGCCACCTGATCTGAAAATCTCACTTATATGCTCCAAACACTTTTTAAAAAGCGACTATTTACCCACTGGAGCATTACGCCGCAAGCATCTTAAACCATTTGCAATACCTTCCATATTTCAAAACACGAAAGTGACTGATAAAATGACTGATGAAATAATTGAATCTAACACCAGCCAAACGCTTCCGAAAGATGCTTTTTCTCAAATGAGCCCAAAAGAGAGAATCGAACTAATGGAAGAAATGGGAGCATTGCATGTTAATCCAGAGGAGCTTAACGTAGTACCTATTCATCCAGCAGACCTGAATCCCGAAGATCCATTAGTAGCTTTTGTAGAGGAACAGAGCCAATCTGATTTACCCTCGTCATCATCGTCTCACTCTCAAGCAAGCAGTGGGGATATCATTGAAATCCTCAAATACTCAAAATACACCACGTAAAGTTGAACTTATAAGAAAAGAAATTGAACTACTTACACTTCGGAGTAAAGAAAAGTTTACATTAACGAAGTTCGTAAATGACGATAAAGCTATCAAATATTTCACTGGATTTCCTTCGTACGAAGTTTTTTGGGCGTTCTATCAACTCCTGCTACCCGAATGTACTAAACTTAATTATGTGGGACAAGAATCATCCCAAATGACTGAAACTTCAGATAAAGAGTTCCTTCAAGTTGTGAAACCTGGACCACCAAGGAAACTAAATCCAATGGAGGAATTATTCATGACACTTAACCGTCTGAGACAAGGAACCCCAGAGCAATATTTAGCCTATTTGTATAATCTATCGCAAGGTTATGTTTCTAAAATCGTAAATACGTGGATTTTGTTCCTTTTCGAGTGTGCTCCTCATTTACCCGTATGGCCATCGCTGGAAAGAACAAATGAGCTGGCAACTAAGAAAATGACAGAAAAATATCCTGGATTGAGACTTATCGTCGATTGTACAGAATTCGAACTAGAAAAGCCTTCAGCATCTGAAGCACAAAGAGAATCATTTAGCGCTTATAAACATGCTAATACAGCGAAGGCGCTCATTGGAATGGCCCCCTCTGGTCACATAACTTTCTGTTCCGATCTCTACGCAGGAAGAACTTCTGACAAGAAGCTATTTATGCATTGTGGTATTTTAGACATGCTGGATGAAGGCGACGCTGTAATGGCAGACCGCGGTTTTGATGTGGCTAAAGAACTAGCTTCTAAAAATGTTACACTAATCATTCCCGAGTTTCTGAAACAACAGGATCAGTTTACTTCATCTCAACTTTCTGAGAGCCGTAGTGTTGCCGTGGCACGAATTCACGTTGAAAGGGCTATTGGGAGAGTCAAGGAATTCAAGATTTTAAAGGGACGTATTCCCTTGACCTTGTCACCAATGCTAGAGAAAATCTATATAGTTTGTTGTTATTTATCAAACTTTACCGGAACTTTAGTAACGAAGCTAGACTGATGGGGTGTACTTATGAAAAATAAATGGCTTTTTAATTGATATCTTTGCTTCTAATTTTATTTGAAATATCTATGTTTAAAATTTTACAAACTGTCTACTGGGTGTCTTTTTTATGGAATATATTTAATTTGGGAATAGTACGGGGGTCTTAGGCGGGGGTACCAAGCACCCCTGGGAGACTTTTATCTTTATGTTGATAAAAATAATAATGAACTGGAACTGCACAAAAAATCCGATGTCTATCACCAAATTCAAGGCCAACTATTGGTGTGTAATCTTCCAGTGTGCTTCCTTGCCGTTTATGTACCACCAGATGACATGGAAATTTTACTTGTAATGAAAAACAATGACTTCATCAATACAGTGATGTTTCCGAAACTATCAACCAAATATTATATATGTCTTCTGCCTTATTTTGCCAAGGAAATGTTTGAGCCAAAACCTGGTTCCAGTTCCAGAGCTTTAAAATAACTCCATCTACCAAACTTAACTCTTTTAAATAATATATTTCGAAAGGTCAAGTGTTATAAATCGTTTTTCTTTATTAAGTTAAGAAAGTTAACTTCTAACAACAAAAGCAACAGTGGGTACACTGACATTATTTTCCATTTATAATAGTAATAATTTAATTAACGTTATTAACCATAAAACCTAATTATTATTGTTTAATACGATTATTATAAAACCAGGAAGAGTAATGAAGTTTTTGGTCTGGTACTATGGTATGGTCCCAACTTAGTTAAAATTATAAAATCTGAAAACAAGAGCCAAGGCTTAGCGAGTTGCACTACATTAAAAGCTCCAAAAACGCCATAAAATAAGTTCTTACCTTTAGGTGAGTGTTGAATATCGTCGATAAAGAAGTTTGGAGCCCGATTTAGTCCTATTTTATTATTTAATTCAAATAATAATGCTGAAATTAACTTCAACGAGCTTCAAACCGGGCTAATTTTTGGTCAGTTTCCCGAGAGTGCTCGTCAGTGACGTTACCAGATTTTAGCGACATCTGGTTGGCTCGTCGATTACAGTAGTTCTCAAAGTCGCCACTAGCCTAGTGGCGCTGATCAGGAATAAGGCTAATTGATATAATAGGTTATGCTTAGGCTTAAAAAGACACAAAGGCAAACGAAACTAGTTCAGAAACAATAACCGATGTCCGGGTCGAAACAGCGGTTTCCAAAGGTTTGACCTTACCGAATCTAATACATGCGTTGAGAACGTGGAAGATTCAAACTTGATCTCACGTTAGATACTCGCGTAATACAGAATGCAAACTTCCCCATAATAAACGTATAATAAAATATAAGTGACAATATGAACAGCCATGTTCTGCCATTAAACCTCTGTAGGTGAATGATAACACCTACAAACTAGTGAAAAAACACAAGTACGAATTCAAGGGTAAAGTTAAGCTTAGCGACAATTTTACTGTCTCTCCTGTTTCTGCCGAAATCAACTAGAACAAGAAGTGATAACGAAGTAAAGTAAAGAAGCAAATTACGATTAACCAATTATTATGGTAAAAATATCATTCTTTAACAGCGAAGATATAATTACTGATACACCATTTGTCACATTAAATATTGTTAATTATATTTTTTAAAAAAAGGTTACGTTAAATATTGTCGTGAAGGTTTTATAAATAACTAACACAAACATCGTATTACTACCAGTTTTCCGTTAAGCCGTTAGGCTTGTTACATTCCACAATTTTGTAAAACCGTGTAGCCTGCCCTGTGACTATTCCGTCACGATTGGTTTTTTAGTTTTTTATAGTTTTTCTATGATCGAAAACATTTTGTTAGTGAGCATCTACTACAGTTGTCAAGAACGGTAAGGTGTGAAACGAAAATGAAAACACGTTGCGAATTAACACATTTTGAAATGGTTCTTTCCAAGCAGGGTTCGTTCGAAATTTTTACATTCAAAATCCCTGACTTTTCCAGGTTATCCCTGACCAAATTTTCGCAAAATCCCTGACCATTTTAAGGTATTTACCAGAGCCTACTTTTCACACCTGGCTCATATTTAGCATTGCTCGAAGCATGGTTTGATATACCAAACGAAATCCTTGACATATCCCTGACTTTTTAGGAAAATGTTTTAAATCCCTGACTTTTTCCTCTATTTTTCATATCCCTGACTTATCCAGGTTTTCCAGGTTATCCGGGTTCCATACGAACCCTGCCAAGTTTTAAATTAGTGAGTATGCTTAAATACAATCCATTTTATTAGTCCAAGTGACTATTTCGTTGATGTCTGATCAAATTACCCTTCTGCGTGAATCCATAGTCACACTGATCACATTTGAAGGGTTTTTCACCGCTATGAATGCGTTGATGTTTAATCAAATCATTCTTATACGTGCTGCCATAATCACACTGATCGCAATTGAGGGACTTTTGACCACTATGAATGAAACGATGTCTGATCAAATCATACTTCCGCGTACTTGCATAGTCACACTGATCACATTTGAAGGGTTTTTCACCGCTATTAATGCGTTGATGTTTGATCAAATCATTCTTATTAGTGCTGCCATAATCAGACTGATCGCATTTGAAAGATTTTTCACCGCTATGAATGCGTTGATGTTTGATCAAATTACTCTTCTGCGCACCTATATAGTCACACCGATCACAATTGAAGGGTTTTTCGCCAGTGTGAATGCGTTGATGACAGATCAAATGATTTTTCATTGTGCTGGCATAATCACACTGATCACATTTGAAGGGTTTTTCAGCACTATCAGGGGTAAATAACGAAAGGAGTTAGAGACGCTAGCTTCCGTAGTGTAGAATACAGTGGGACTTTCAAACGTAGACACAGAAAAGAGAAAACGCCTCGGTCGCGCCGCCTATAATTCAAAATAAGTATGATATTTTGCAACCAATAGCGTGGCAGCAAAGATTCGAAAGGCATGCTGGGATATCGATTTTCTCCTGTCTGCTAGTATTCGTCTGCTAGTGTTCGTCTGCTTACGACTGAGTGACAATTAGGGTTAGAGTAAAGTTTATTCATTAAGGTGCACTTGAATTAGAAACAGACAACTTTAAAGTTGGTAAATTCCTTATTCGATAATGAAATGGAATTAAATGTCGTTTTTGCATCCTTCAATACAGTTTTAGTTGTTTTAATTTCTTTAGTCACAGATACAGTCGATGATCCTGATCCCACAGTTCCCACTAAGCCTTGGCTCACTGGGCCGACTCTGTAACCGCGCACTTACGGCAAAAAGAGTTTGATCACATTTTGAGGATTTCCCCGGCTTCAAATTGCAAATTGTTGACTTATCTTTCTTCTTTAAATCGCTGTTTACTCGCGATTGAATATAATAATTATATTGGGTTGATTTATGAGACGACTTCACAACATCGACAGTTCGACACCCGCCATTTTACTTTACCCAGAATACCTTGCGATGCGAGATTTTAAGGCAAAACTTTTAAGGTTCTGCTCTTATTTACAATACAGTTCCAAAGATGGCACTACGTTAGTTACAAATTTTATGACGTTTCACGGTCCCACTGTATTCTACACTACGGAAGCTAGCGTCTCTAACTCCTTTGGTTATTTACCCCTGGCACTATCAATACGATTGTGAATGCGTTTGTGTATGATCAAATTACTCATACGATTACTACCATAGTCGCACTGATCACATTTGAAGGGTTTTTCACCACTGTGAACGCGTTGATGTATTATTAAACTACTCCTGTGCGTGCAGGCATAATCACACTGATCATATTTGAAGGGTTTTTCACCACGGTGAATGCGCTGATGGACGTTCAAATGACAGCTCTGCGAGCTGGCATATTCACATTGATCACACTTGATGGGTTTTTCACCACTGTGAATAAGTTCATGTCTGATCAATGAACTCTTCTGCGTACTTGCAAAGTCAGACTGATGACATTTGAACGGTTTTTCACCGCTATGAATGCGTTGATGTTTGATAAAATCGCACTTATGCTTGCATGAATAGTCACACTGATCACATTTGAAGCGTTTTTCTTCGTTACCCTTTCTTACGCGACGTTGTAGGCCCCTTTTATATTTAGTCGAATATTTGCGCCCCGTTGTTCGTTTCTTCTTCAATTTTTCTATAGAAAACATACCACCACAAGTAGAATAATCTTACGCCAAGTTCCTATGTAAGAATTTTTGCCGCAGCCTTTGTGTCTGAAAGCTCTGACGTTAAGCTTTTTAAAGTTTCCAACGGAGCTCGCGTGAATGGAGAGATAAAATTTCTAAAATCTGGGCCACGACCGAGAACGAGCTTTTGAAGCAGCGCTCCACAGCGGTGGAGAGTGAAGTAAAACAGGCGGGGTTAATTTTTTTATCCGAGTAAGTTCAAGCATGGAGGGTTCATCCAAGTGCACGGTGTTTGCGTTTCTTATGGCAACGGTGTATCGTGTGGAGTGCAAACGTTTTTAAAGAAAGCCGACGGAATTATATTTTTCTGGCGCGGAAATACTCTGAGTTTGTTTTGAGAGCCTTTTATCCATTTCTAAATTAATACATTTACACCCGATTCGTTATTCGTAACTTGCTCCGCCATAACGTAAACTCCGATCGTCTTATAAGATATCCGTCTCTCTATTGGCTGAGTAACTCACCACAAGCGGACCCAACCTCCAATCCAAAAATTGAAGTTTCGTACATTTTTTAAGGGTGGTGGAATTTTTGTAGTGAGACCCAGCTTTCCGCGGCTGATGTTAGCTGGCGCCGAGAAAAAATGTTAGGAGAAAAAAACTTTGGGTGTTCAATTACCATTTACTCTACAGTAAATACATTCGGCCTATACTTGGGATATAAAGTTTTAGGAACACTCGAGATGAGACGTTCGTTAGAGAGAACCTGACATACAATACCCTCATTCCTAGGCTGGAAAGCTATGTCCTTTTAGATCATCTCCTTTTGATACCACAAACATCATTTACAATTTAGTATCAAAAATACAATAACATTCAAGCGAACTTTATTAAAATAGGTAATGCGTACGAAAACTCGGTGTTACAGAAAACAAAGTTGTGTTGAAACAGTGTTGATCAAAGGCGTTTGCTGATGAATAAACGAGCATATCAACCATAAGGGGATGAAAATTAACTTAAATGGCGAGAAGAAACCTTGGCCGTGTCTCCCACATTCGAGATTGTTGGAAGATGAATTTTATTAAGCAAAACAACGTCGATCTCAGAGCAGTTAAATCATGTTCGTGTCTGATCAAAGAACCGTTCTCAGAGCTAGTATAATCACACTGATAAAGTTTGAAGCGTTTTTCTTCAGTACCATTTTTAATGTGACGTTCAAGATCACTGTTATATTCAGGAGAATATTTGCAAAGAGTTGAACGCTGCTTCTCGGATTTTACTTCAGAAAGCAAGCAAATTGAAATTTGTCAAACTGTTCAATAGCACTTGATAAAACCGGTCATGCCGAGTACTAAAATTACACCAAGTTAAAGAAAACAAGGTTCGGAAAACAAAATTAATACCGCTCCGAATCGATATGACTGTCTCCGAAGATTTTACTTATCAGAAAGTGGAAACTAATGGTTGTTAATTATTAAGAAAATATTTAAGGTTTTAGTCTATTCAGTGCCGTCTTAAGGCATGGGCTATAGCCCAGGGCCCCGCGTGAATTAAGGGCCCCAAATTTCTTGTTCAGGAAGTAGGCAATACGTAACTATGACCGTCACGCTTCGAGGAAATATTAAGTTGTGAACAAATTTTCTAACCAAAATCTCTGCGGACCCCCTTTCTAAAGAGGTTCATGGCCTACACTAGGTTCCATGGCTACAACCACCCTTCTCAGATGAATTCGCTCATGTTTACAGAGAGAAAAGTATACCTAGCCCAAGCTGCATCGATGGCATCGTTCTATTCTCTTACTCCGTTGACTTTAATTTAGGAGAGCTAAATTTTTTTTAGTATTCCGACCGACTGAAAAATCAAAACATTAGTTCCCGTTCGTAACATCAAAGAATCAGTCTGATGAGTAACACGTCACCCAATTTTGCTTTAGCGGTTAGCCGAATTCAAACGGTTTATTAAATCCAATGAACTCAATGTTTTTCAATCTTAACTGTCTTTTCACTCTTACTTTACTTAATCTGTTACTTTATATATTGTCTACATTAATCAAGGCCTGTGCGCGGCGCCGATTTTCATTTTTCGTTTGGCAACTTATGTTGCCGAATTCCCTCACCCGAGAGCGCTGTTAGCTGAACTTAAGGAAATTGAAATGTTCATTTTCCCTAGCTTGAAATTTGAAATGTTCATTTTCGTGCACGTTTTGGTCCAGGTCGCAATGCCATCTCGCGGTAAAATAAATTAAAAACCTTAATGCTCTCCGATATCGATGCTTACAAGTTTTTATAGTTTCATTGTCGTGGGAACCGGTCCCTTCGTTCAAAGTTTCTGTTTTAATTGTCCTGATTACTCACATCCCTCTAGCAGGACAGTTAAAGATATTTTTACTATAGAAATTAATGAAAATAACTCTTTAAAACGTGAATGTAATTCTTCAAAACATGAATATTTGCGCGAGCGCATTAGGCCTGATTCGTAAAAATATTTACATACAAAATATATGCATAATATACAACATACAACAAGTACAATATGATTACCAAATTATATTATTTAAACACTCATTTTGAATTTTCAATAAACCACACTAATCGATTATCTTGTTTACCTTTCCTAACGCTAACTGATAACGTGACGCATTGTCCCTCAAACCTCAGACCACTAATATAGGGACAGTCATCTTAATAGGAGGCTAGGTTAGAATAGAGCAACGCCTGATTGCAGCGCCGCGGTGGCGACTTTGGAATATTTCGAACTCTAACAGATGCACGTACCTCTAAACAGTAGTAAACACGGTTATGTAGGCTGTGATTTAGGTCAGGTCTTGCCTCAATGAGCTCAAACTAATACGAGCCTCGAGGATGAACATTAGGATGAAATTAAGCGAAGGAGGATTATAATTAAATAATTATATTAAGGGCTGCGTTCAGTAACACTCATCAGGAAAAACATCGATGTTTGGGAAAATGAAATCGGTGTTCTTTTGACGTCATGATGACGTTGCAGTTGTTGAACGGCACAATTTTGTGTAATCGATGCTTTTCAAAATGGCGACGATATTATGATAACGTTACTGCAGAGGCTTAAATAATAAATCCGAAATATTTACAAATATATTGTACTTCAATTTATCAATTAAATCAAAATTCTGTCAGAATCCATTTTTTGCCGAAATAATATATTGCTTTTTAGTATTAGATAAGGATAATATTTGTCAATTCTACATTATTTTAATTGTCGCGGCGCAAAATGACGAAATTTACGTCATGAATCCGATGCTCATCAAAAAAACCTCCTCTCACAGCTGATTTTTCTGATGGGCATCCGATGAGCATCATGACGTCACGCCCAAAGACGCGAAAAACCGTTCAGTAAGACATCGATGTCATCATTAAGTCATCGATGTTTTTGATGCCGGTTACTGAACGCAGCCAAGGTGAGTTAAAAGTTATTATTATTTTCAAATTTACGTAGATGTTGAACGAGTAATAAACATATTATGAAAGCTTCATGGTGTGATATAGAGATATATAGTTAAGCCTTTTAATGGTCACATGACACAGGGTACGATAATTTCACGCTTTCGACGCGAGGTGGCGGTTGCTACGCGTTGCCATATGTAAACTGGCGATTACCATTGAGTTTACTGTCCCTATATTAGTGGTCTGAGCTCAAACGCTATGCAGCGATGCAAATGTGAGTGAAGGGGCAAACTGGAGTTATGAACTTTGCTCTCTTAAATGAGTCGGTTTTAGTTTGATCACGCATGGACTTTTAAGGCCTATATTTTTCAAACTATCCTTAAGGGTCAGTGGGTTTCAGACGAGTAAAAACTATGAGTCGCAAATTTGAAAGTTAAGCTACAAAGAGAAAAAAGGCGCTTGAGGAGATGGAGAATTCTTCGAAAATAACGAAATTAACCTAATTTTTAACAACAAAACTGGGGACAACATCATCAGATTCTCATTTACACCAAAAGCGTAATGTATCTCAGGATGAGCCAGAGAGCGTGACAATCAAAGAGAATCAGAACTCATGAAAAGACAAGAAAGAAAATGTTTTAAGCTTATCGCTACTGTATTGAAACAACATGGACGCTTTTCCTGGAATTTGTATATTTTTGCCCGTACAAAAATTTACGGCTGCATTTTTGCTGTTAATTAGATTTTTTGGAATCTGCAATATATTGCAAATAAACTGGAATATTCTGGAAAAATACTGGAATAAACCTGAAAAATGTTCAATTTCAGACAAAATTAAGGTGATTCCAGAGAGCAATGCAGAACATTTTAGACGTTTTGCAGAAAAAATATCTTCCGTTGGAAAACTCAGTACAACAGTATACAAAATTTAGCAACTCTAGAGTCATAAAAATAGTAACCTTACAGCTAGAAAACAGAGGGGAAATAGTAACTCCCGTAAGAAATCAGGATGTTTGTAGGCTCATTACAAGTACTGTACCTTCCAAATATATTGTATGCATGTTACAGTCAGAAATTGCTAAGTTTGTAGGATAATTGCAGGCGAATACTTTTTACGATAATTGCAGACGCGTTTCAGATACTTTTCAGGATCATCACAGGCGCGTTTCAGATACTTTTCAGGATCATCACAGACGCGTTTCAGATACTTTTCAGGATCATTACAGGCGCGTTTCAGATACTTTGTGGGAAAATTGCAGGAGCGTTTCATATAATTTTCAGGACCATTACAGGCGCGTTTCATATACTGTTCAGGATCATTGCCGGCGCGTTTCATATACTTTGTAGGATAATTGCAGCCGCGTTTCAGATGATTTGCAGGATCATTGCAGCCGCGTATCAGATAATTTTTAGGATAGTTGCAGGCGCATGTCAGATAATTTTTAGGATAGTTTCAGGCGCATGTCAGATACTTTGCAGGATAAATGCAGGCGCTTTTCATATACTTCGTAGGAAAATTGCAGGCGCGTTTCAGATACTTTTCAGGATCATTACTGGCGCGTTTCAGATACTTTTAAGGACCATTACAGGCGCGTTTCAGATACGTTTAAGGACCAATACAGGCGCGTTTCAGATACTTTTAAGGACCATTACAGGCGCGTTTCAGATACGTTTAAGGACCATTACAGGCGCGTTTCAGATACGATAATTACAAGTTCTTTTCAGATACTTTTTAGGATAATGGCAGGTGCTTTTCAGATAATTTTTAGGATAATTGTAGGCGCGTTTCAGATACTTTTTAGGATAATTACAGGCTCTTTTCATATACTTTGTAGGATAATTGCAGGCGCTTTTCATATACTTTGTAGGATAATTACAGGCGCGTTTCAGATACTTTGTAGGAAAATTGCAGGTGCTTG
Organism: Phalangium opilio; assembly: GCF_054372755.1. NCBI lineage: Eukaryota > Metazoa > Arthropoda > Arachnida > Opiliones > Phalangiidae > Phalangium > Phalangium opilio. Next base: position 10,975,322 of record NW_028324217.1, on the reverse strand, counting down.
TCAGATACTTTTCAGGATAATTGCAGGCGCATTTCAGATACTTTGTAGGATAATTGCAGCCGCGTTTCAAATACTTTGCAGGATCATTGCAGCCGTGTTTCAGATAATTTTTAGGATAGTTGCAGGCGCATGTCAGATAATTTTTAGGATAGTTGCAGGCGCATGTCAGATACTTTGCAGGATAAATGCAGGCGCTTTTCATATACTTTGTAGGATAATTACAGGCGCGTTTCAGATACTTTGTAGGATAATTGCAGGTGCTTGTCAGATACTTTTCAGGATAATTGCAGGCGCATTTCAGATACTTTGCAGGGTCATTGCAGCCGCGTTTCAGATACTTTGTAGGATAATGGCAGCCAAATTTCAAATACTTTGCAGGATCATTGCAGCCGTGTTTCAGATAATTTTTAGGATAGTTGCAGGCGCATGTCAGATAATTTTTAGGATAGTTGCAGGCGCATGTCAGATACTTTGCAGGATAAATGCAGGCGCTTTTCATATACTTTGTAGGAAAATAGCAGGCGCGTTTCAGATACTTTTCAGGATCATTACTGGCGCGTTTCAGATACTTTTACGGACCATTACAGGCGCGTTTCAGATACTTTAATTTGTACGATAATTGCAGGTGCTTTTCAGATGCTTTTTAGGATAATTGCAGGCGCGTTTCAGATACTTTTTAGGATAATTGCAGGCTCTTTTCATGTACTTTGTAGGATAATTGCAGTTGCTTTTCATATACTTTGTAGGATAATTACAGGCGCGTTTCAGATACTTTGTAGGATAATTGCAGGCGCATTTCAGACACTTTTCAGGATAATTTCAGGAGCGTTTCATATACTTTGTAGGAAAATTGCAGGCGCGTTTCAGATACTTTTTAAGGATAATGGCAGGTGCTTTTCAGATAATTTTTAGGTTCATTGCAGCCGCACTTCAGATACTTCGTAGGATAATTACAGGCGCGTTTCAGATACTTTGTAGGATAATTGCAGGTACTTTTCAGAAATTTTTAGGATAATTGCAGGAGCATTTCAGATACTTCGTAGGATAATTGCAGGCGCTTTTCATATACTTTGTAGGATAATTGCAGGCGCTTTTCATATATTTTGTAGGAATATTGCAGGCGCTTTTCATATACTTTTTTAGATCATTGCAGGCGCGTTTCAGATACTTTTTAGGATCATTGCAGGCGTATTTCGGATACTTTGTAGGATAATTGCAGGCGCGTTTCAGATACTTTTTAGATTAATTGAAGGCTCTTTTCATATACTTTGTAGGATAATTGCAGGTGCGTTTCAGACACTTTGTAGGATCATTGCAGCCGCGTTTCAGATACTTCGCAGGAGCATTTCAGATACTCTGTAGGATAATTGCAGGTGCGTTTCAGATACTTTGCAGGGTCATTGCAGCCGCGTTTCAGATTCTTTGTAGGATCATTGCAGGCGCGTTTCAGATACTTTGAAGGATAATTGCAGGCGCGATATAGATACTTTGTGGAATAGTTGCAGACGCGTTTCAGATACTTCGCAGGATCATTGCAGGTGCATTTCAGATACATCGCAGGATAATTGCAGGCGCATTTCAGACACTTTTCAGGATAATTTCAGGAGCGTTTCATATACTTTGTAGGAAAATTGCAGGCGCGTTTCAGATACTTTTTAAGGATAATGGCAGGTGCTTTTCAGATAATTTTTAGGTTCATTGCAGCCGCACTTCAGATACTTCGTAGGATAATTACAGGCGCGTTTCAGATACTTTGTAGGATAATTGCAGGTACTTTTCAGAAATTTTTAGGATAATTGCAGGAGCATTTCAGATACTTCGTAGGATAATTGCAGGCGCTTTTCATATACTTTGTAGGATAATTGCAGGCGCTTTTCATATATTTTGTAGGAATATTGCAGGCGCTTTTCATATACTTTTTTAGATCATTGCAGGCGCGTTTCAGATACTTTTTAGGATCATTGCAGGCGTATTTCGGATACTTTGTAGGATAATTGCAGGCGCGTTTCAGATACTTTTTAGATTAATTGAAGGCTCTTTTCATATACTTTGTAGGATAATTGCAGGTGCGTTTCAGACACTTTGTAGGATCATTGCAGCCGCGTTTCAGATACTTCGCAGGAGCATTTCAGATACTCTGTAGGATAATTGCAGGTGCGTTTCAGATACTTTGCAGGGTCATTGCAGCCGCGTTTCAGATTCTTTGTAGGATCATTGCAGGCGCGTTTCAGATACTTTGAAGGATAATTGCAGGCGCGATATAGATACTTTGTGGAATAGTTGCAGACGCGTTTCAGATACTTCGCAGGATCATTGCAGGTGCATTTCAGATACATCGCAGGATAATTGCAGGCGCATTTCAGACACTTTTCAGGATAATTTCAGGAGCGTTTCATATACTTTGTAGGAAAATTGCAGGCGCGTTTCAGATACTTTTTAAGGATAATGGCAGGTGCTTTTCAGATAATTTTTAGGTTCATTGCAGCCGCACTTCAGATACTTCGTAGGATAATTACAGGCGCGTTTCAGATACTTTGTAGGATAATTGCAGGTACTTTTCAGAAATTTTTAGGATAATTGCAGGAGCATTTCAGATACTTCGTAGGATAATTGCAGGCGCTTTTCATATACTTTGTAGGATAATTGCAGGCGCTTTTCATATATTTTGTAGGAATATTGCAGGCGCTTTTCATATACTTTTTTAGATCATTGCAGGCGCGTTTCAGATACTTTTTAGGATCATTGCAGGCGTATTTCGGATACTTTGTAGGATAATTGCAGGCGCGTTTCAGATACTTTTTAGATTAATTGAAGGCTCTTTTCATATACTTTGTAGGATAATTGCAGGTGCGTTTCAGACACTTTGTAGGATCATTGCAGCCGCGTTTCAGATACTTCGCAGGAGCATTTCAGATACTCTGTAGGATAATTGCAGGTGCGTTTCAGATACTTTGCAGGGTCATTGCAGCCGCGTTTCAGATTCTTTGTAGGATCATTGCAGGCGCGTTTCAGATACTTTGAAGGATAATTGCAGGCGCGATATAGATACTTTGTGGAATAGTTGCAGACGCGTTTCAGATACTTCGCAGGATCATTGCAGGTGCATTTCAGATACATCGCAGGATAATTGCAGGCGCATTTCAGACACTTTTCAGGATAATTTCAGGAGCGTTTCATATACTTTGTAGGAAAATTGCAGGCGCGTTTCAGATACTTTTTAAGGATAATGGCAGGTGCTTTTCAGATAATTTTTAGGTTCATTGCAGCCGCACTTCAGATACTTCGTAGGATAATTACAGGCGCGTTTCAGATACTTTGTAGGATAATTGCAGGTACTTTTCAGAAATTTTTAGGATAATTGCAGGAGCATTTCAGATACTTCGTAGGATAATTGCAGGCGCTTTTCATATACTTTGTAGGATAATTGCAGGCGCTTTTCATATATTTTGTAGGAATATTGCAGGCGCTTTTCATATACTTTTTTAGATCATTGCAGGCGCGTTTCAGATACTTTTTAGGATCATTGCAGGCGTATTTCGGATACTTTGTAGGATAATTGCAGGCGCGTTTCAGATACTTTTTAGATTAATTGAAGGCTCTTTTCATATACTTTGTAGGATAATTGCAGGTGCGTTTCAGACACTTTGTAGGATCATTGCAGCCGCGTTTCAGATACTTCGCAGGAGCATTTCAGATACTCTGTAGGATAATTGCAGGTGCGTTTCAGATACTTTGCAGGGTCATTGCAGCCGCGTTTCAGATTCTTTGTAGGATCATTGCAGGCGCGTTTCAGATACTTTGAAGGATAATTGCAGGCGCGATATAGATACTTTGTGGAATAGTTGCAGACGCGTTTCAGATACTTCGCAGGATCATTGCAGGTGCATTTCAGATACATCGCAGGATAATTGCAGGCGCATTTCAGACACTTTTCAGGATAATTTCAGGAGCGTTTCATATACTTTGTAGGAAAATTGCAGGCGCGTTTCAGATACTTTTTAAGGATAATGGCAGGTGCTTTTCAGATAATTTTTAGGTTCATTGCAGCCGCACTTCAGATACTTCGTAGGATAATTACAGGCGCGTTTCAGATACTTTGTAGGATAATTGCAGGTACTTTTCAGAAATTTTTAGGATAATTGCAGGAGCATTTCAGATACTTCGTAGGATAATTGCAGGCGCTTTTCATATACTTTGTAGGATAATTGCAGGCGCTTTTCATATATTTTGTAGGAATATTGCAGGCGCTTTTCATATACTTTTTTGGATCATTGCAGGCGCGTTTCAGATACTTTTTAGGATCATTGCAGGCGTATTTCGGATACTTTGTAGGATAATTGCAGGCGCGTTTCAGATACTTTTTAGATTAATTGAAGGCTCTTTTCATATACTTTGTAGGATAATTGCAGGTGCGTTTCAGACACTTTGTAGGATCATTGCAGCCGCGTTTCAGATACTTCGCAGGAGCATTTCAGATACTCTGTAGGATAATTGCAGGTGCGTTTCAGATACTTTGCAGGGTCATTGCAGCCGCGTTTCAGATTCTTTGTAGGATCATTGCAGGCGCGTTTCAGATACTTTGAAGGATAATTGCAGGCGCGATATAGATACTTTGTGGAATAGTTGCAGACGCGTTTCAGATACTTCGCAGGATCATTGCAGGTGCATTTCAGATACATCGCAGGATAATTGCAGGCGCATTTCAGACACTTTTCAGGATAATTTCAGGAGCGTTTCATATACTTTGTAGGAAAATTGCAGGCGCGTTTCAGATACTTTTTAAGGATAATGGCAGGTGCTTTTCAGATAATTTTTAGGTTCATTGCAGCCGCACTTCAGATACTTCGTAGGATAATTACAGGCGCGTTTCAGATACTTTGTAGGATAATTGCAGGTACTTTTCAGAAATTTTTAGGATAATTGCAGGAGCATTTCAGATACTTCGTAGGATAATTGCAGGCGCTTTTCATATACTTTGTAGGATAATTGCAGGCGCTTTTCATATATTTTGTAGGAATATTGCAGGCACTTTTCATATACTTTTTTGGATCATTGCAGGCGCGTTTCAGATACTTTTTAGGATCATTGCAGGCGTATTTCGGATACTTTGTAGGATAATTGCAGGCGCGTTTCAGATACTTTTTAGATTAATTGAAGGCTCTTTTCATATACTTTGTAGGATAATTGCAGGTGCGTTTCAGACACTTTGTAGGATCATTGCAGCCGCGTTTCAGATACTTCGCAGGAGCATTTCAGATACTCTGTAGGATAATTGCAGGTGCGTTTCAGATACTTTGCAGGGTCATTGCAGCCGCGTTTCAGATTCTTTGTAGGATCATTGCAGGCGCGTTTCAGATACTTTGAAGGATAATTGCAGGCGCGATATAGATACTTTGTGGAATAGTTGCAGACGCGTTTCAGATACTTCGCAGGATCATTGCAGGTGCATTTCAGATACATCGCAGGATAATTGCAGGCGCATTTCAGACACTTTTCAGGATAATTTCAGGAGCGTTTCATATACTTTGTAGGAAAATTGCAGGCGCGTTTCAGATACTTTTTAAGGATAATGGCAGGTGCTTTTCAGATAATTTTTAGGTTCATTGCAGCCGCACTTCAGATACTTCGTAGGATAATTACAGGCGCGTTTCAGATACTTTGTAGGATAATTGCAGGTACTTTTCAGAAATTTTTAGGATAATTGCAGGAGCATTTCAGATACTTCGTAGGATAATTGCAGGCGCTTTTCATATACTTTGTAGGATAATTGCAGGCGCTTTTCATATATTTTGTAGGAATATTGCAGGCACTTTTCATATACTTTTTTGGATCATTGCAGGCGCGTTTCAGATACTTTTTAGGATCATTGCAGGCGTATTTCGGATACTTTGTAGGATAATTGCAGGCGCGTTTCAGATACTTTTTAGATTAATTGAAGGCTCTTTTCATATACTTTGTAGGATAATTGCAGGTGCGTTTCAGACACTTTGTAGGATCATTGCAGCCGCGTTTCAGATACTTCGCAGGAGCATTTCAGATACTCTGTAGGATAATTGCAGGTGCGTTTCAGATACTTTGCAGGGTCATTGCAGCCGCGTTTCAGATTCATTGTAGGATCATTGCAGGCGCGTTTCAGATACTTTGAAGGATAATTGCAGGCGCGATATAGATACTTTGTGGAATAGTTGCAGACGCGTTTCAGATACTTCGCAGGATCATTGCAGGTGCATTTCAGATACATCGCAGGATAATTGCAGGCGCATTTCAGACACTTTTCAGGATAATTTCAGGAGCGTTTCATATACTTTGTAGGAAAATTGCAGGCGCGTTTCAGATACTTTTTAAGGATAATGGCAGGTGCTTTTCAGATAATTTTTAGGTTCATTGCAGCCGCACTTCAGATACTTCGTAGGATAATTACAGGCGCGTTTCAGATACTTTGTAGGATAATTGCAGGTACTTTTCAGAAATTTTTAGGATAATTGCAGGAGCATTTCAGATACTTCGTAGGATAATTGCAGGCGCTTTTCATATACTTTGTAGGATAATTGCAGGCGCTTTTCATATACTTTTTTGGATCATTGCAGGCGCGTTTCAGATACTTTTTAGGATCATTGCAGGCGTATTTCGGATACTTTGTAGGATAATTGCAGGCGCGTTTCAGATACTTTTTAGATTAATTGAAGGCTCTTTTCATATACTTTGTAGGATAATTGCAGGCGCTTTTCATATACTTTGTAGGATAATTGCAGGTGCGTTTCAGACACTTTGTAGGATCATTGCAGCCGCGTTTCAGATACTTCGCAGGTGCATTTCAGATACATCGCAGGATAATTGCAGGCGCATTTCAGACACTTTTCAGGATAATTTCAGGAGCGTTTCATATACTTTGTAGGAAAATTGCAGGCGCGTTTCAGATACTTTTTAAGGATAATGGCAGGTGCTTTTCAGATAATTTTTAGGTTCATTGCAGCCGCACTTCAGATACTTCGTAGGATAATTACAGGCGCGTTTCAGATACTTTGTAGGATAATTGCAGGTACTTTTCAGAAATTTTTAGGATAATTGCAGGAGCATTTCAGATACTTCGTAGGATAATTGCAGGCGCTTTTCATATACTTTGTAGGATAATTGCAGGCGCTTTTCATATACTTTTTTGGATCATTGCAGGCGCGTTTCAGATACTTTTTAGGATCATTGCAGGCGTATTTCGGATACTTTGTAGGATAATTGCAGGCGCGTTTCAGATACTTTTTAGATTAATTGAAGGCTCTTTTCATATACTTTGTAGGATAATTGCAGGCGCTTTTCATATACTTTGTAGGATAATTGTAGGCGCTTTTCATATATTTTGTAGGAATATTGCAGGCGCTTTTCATATACTTTGTAGGATAATTGCAGGCGCGTTTCAGATACTTTTTAGGATCATTGCAGGCGTATTTCGGATACTTTGTAGGATAATTGCAGGCGCGTTTCAGATACTTTTTAGATTAATTGAAGGCTCTTTTCATATACTTTGTAGGATAATTGCAGGTGCGTTTCAGACACTTTGTAGGATCATTGCAGCCGCGTTTCAGATACTTCGCAGGAGCATTTCAGATACTCTGTAGGATAATTGCAGGTGCGTTTCAGATACTTTGCAGGGTCATTGCAGCCGCGTTTCAGATTCTTTGTAGGATCATTGCAGGCGCGTTTCAGATACTTTGAAGGATAATTGCAGGCGTGATATAGATACTTTGTGGAATAGTTGCAGACGCGTTTCAGATACTTCGCAGGATCATTGCAGGTGCATTTCAGATACATCGCAGGATAATTGCAGGCGCATTTCAGACACTTTTCAGGATAATTTCAGGAGCGTTTCATATACTTTGTAGGAAAATTGCAGGCGCGTTTCAGATACTTTTTAAGGATAATGGCAGGTGCTTTTCAGATAATTTTTAGGTTCATTGCAGCCGCACTTCAGATACTTCGTAGGATAATTACAGGCGCGTTTCAGATACTTTGTAGGATAATTGCAGGTACTTTTCAGAAATTTTTAGGATAATTGCAGGAGCATTTCAGATACTTCGTAGGATAATTGCAGGCGCTTTTCATATACTTTGTAGGATAATTGCAGGCGCTTTTCATATATTTTGTAGGAATATTGCAGGCGCTTTTCATATACTTTTTTGGATCATTGCAGGCGCGTTTCAGATACTTTTTAGGATCATTGCAGGCGTATTTCGGATACTTTGTAGGATAATTGCAGGCGCGTTTCAGATACTTTTTAGATTAATTGAAGGCTCTTTTCATATACTTTGTAGGATAATTGCAGGCGCTTTTCATATACTTTGTAGGATAATTGCAGGCGCTTTTCATATATTTTGTAGGAATATTGCAGGCGCTTTTCATATACTTTGTAGGATAATTGCAGGCGCTTTTCATATATTTTTAGGAATATTGCAGGCGCTTTTCATATACATTTTTGGATCATTGCAGGCGCGTTTCAGATACTTTTTAGGATCATTGCAGGCGTATTTCGGATACTTTGTAGGATAATTGCAGGCGCGTTTCAGATACTTTTTAGATTAATTGAAGGCTCTTTTCATATACTTTGTAGGATAATTGCAGGTGCGTTTCAGACACTTTGTAGGATCATTGCAGCCGCGTTTCAGATACTTCGCAGGAGCATTTCAGATACTCTGTAGGATAATTGCAGGTGCGTTTCAGATACTTTGCAGGGTCATTGCAGCCGCGTTTCAGATTCTTTGTAGGATCATTGCAGGCGCGTTTCAGATACTTTGAAGGATAATTGCAGGCGTGATATAGATACTTTGTGGAATAGTTGCAGACGCGTTTCAGATACTTCGCAGGATCATTGCAGGTGCATTTCAGATACATCGTAGGATAATTGCAGGCGCATTTCAGACACTTTTCAGGATAATTTCAGGAGCGTTTCATATACTTTGTAGGAAAATTGCAGGCGCGTTTCAGATACTTTTTAAGGATAATGGCAGGTGCTTTTCAGATAATTTTTAGGTTCATTGCAGCCGCACTTCAGATACTTCGTAGGATAATTACAGGCGCGTTTCAGATACTTTGTAGGATAATTGCAGGTACTTTTCAGAAATTTTTAGGATAATTGCAGGAGCATTTCAGATACTTCGTAGGATAATTGCAGGCGCTTTTCATATACTTTGTAGGATAATTGCAGGCGCTTTTCATATATTTTGTAGGAATATTGCAGGCGCTTTTCATATACTTTTTTGGATCATTGCAGGCGCGTTTCAGATACTTTTTAGGATCATTGCAGGCGTATTTCGGATACTTTGTAGGATAATTGCAGGCGCGTTTCAGATACTTTTTAGATTAATTGAAGGCTCTTTTCATATACTTTGTAGGATAATTGCAGGTGCGTTTCAGACACTTTGTGGGATCATTGCAGCCGCGTTTCAGATACTTCGCAGGAGCATTTCAGATACTCTGTAGGATAATTGCAGGTGCGTTTCAGATACTTTGCAGGGTCATTGCAGCCGCGTTTCAGATTCTTTGTAGGATCATTGCAGGCGCGTTTCAGATACTTTGAAGGATAATTGCAGGCGCGATATAGTTACTTTGTGGAATAATTGCAGACGCGTTTCAGATACTTCGCAGGATCATTGCAGGTGCATTTCAGATACATCGCAGGATCATTGCAGGTGGATTTCAGATTCTTTGTAGGGTCATTGCAGGTGCGTTTCAGATACTTTGTAGGATAATTGCAGGTGCATTTCAGATTCTTTGCAGGATCATTGCAGGCGCGTTTCATATGCTTTGCAGAGTCATTGCGGGTTTTCCTATCAATTATTGTGAATCAGTAGCCTTATATACCCTAAATTTCCAAAAAAAATTAAAGAGGCTTACGCTTGAGTTCAAACGTCAACAATAGCTATGTTTAAAATGATTTTAGGAATAAAGTTTCTTAAAACGATTTAACTAGAATTAAGGTAAATTAATGACGATTAAATTAATAAATATCATTTATATTTATTTAAATATTTAAAAATAGCCTCTAAATTGCGTCTCGACTTGGAGAGGTTTATTTTGGATTCCCAACTTGTACTCATCTCTTACAAAAATATTAAGCTGTAATTCATCTGAATACACGCTTTTCTGACTAAAGTAATATCTGAGATGGTCCAACTGTTTAGGTACATGTACATTAAGTTCTCACCACATCTAGATAAGAAGGTCTTTTCGTCTATCTAACATCCACAACATACACACTCACAGAACGTAATCGAAAAATTCTTTCAAACTTATAGCTAAAAACCGATTACAACTGAAGGGAAGGGTCCCGACAGGCTTGTTTTACGTCTATCCGCAACCAGGAAAACTGCTGTAAACTTATATGATAGCGCTAAAGTACTTTGGTTCGCAATTTCCTTCACATTTCGAGCGCCATGGTGATAGTAGATCTTGTCTTAATCGGTTTCTATCCACGCTTGTTTTTCGTGTACCCGGGGCCACAAACACACACATGCACACACACACAGAAAGCTAGGTCTGGTCTCAAAAACTGGAATAAAATCACTAAAATAAACTGAAATTAATTTTATTTACTTTTTTTGGATGAAAAATTGTTTTTCTACGACTTTTTACCTCAAATAGAAGTAACTCTTATTTTAATAGGTTTTGAATCTATAGAACTTGACTGCCAACACCTTTGAAAGCTTGGAATCCTTATGTTGTTAGTATTGGATACACCTTAAACATAACTGCATAAGTTCGTAAGATGTGTTCCATAAGTTTGTCACTGGTTACTTCATGAAGTGGTGTAGGTGAAACGTCATATTCTCGTAAAGCGACGCCTGTTGAGCCATTGTCAAAGGCTTAATAAGGCTAAATAGGAAGTTGGACTGCAAAACCGAGTGTATTCAATTCTCGCGTCATTCTCGAACTAGCTCTCAGTAAGTCTCTAGCATTACGAAGTATAGGCAGTGTCATACTTATTGAAACATATCTGATAAACTTATGATAACTGTATATACAATACTGGCCCATTTATGACCAAAAAATGTTTTAATTTTCTATCTTTTATGGTGGTTTAAATATTTTTAGGATCGAGACGTGACAGTATTAGATCAAAAGATTTTATTAAGATGAATGAGTAAAGCATTTTTAAGATGCCATTTTAGGCCTAACCAATTCTTTATTCAAATTTTAGAAAAATAAAAGCAGTAATATTAATGCCTAACAGAAGCAGATAAAAATTTAGGGTGCGCTCGAAGTTGACTTCCCGTACAAAAATTTTAAGCTGTAATTCATCTGCATACGCGCTTTTTTTATCGCTACCACGCTGTAATAGGTATACATTAAGACTACATTTCTGCAGCTCAAAAAACGGGAAAATTTCACAGCAATTCTAGAACTGCAAATTGACTGCCGTTTCTTCATTTTCTGTTTGTTAACTGTTAACTGTCTAGCCTGGCAGAAATATGCAGCGCAATTCTGCAAACGCTAAGCAAAAGTAGAAATACCAGCTGTTAGTTTAAAACTGTAATTTGACCGTTTTTATAGATATGATACAGGTCTGCAAAAAAGATGGAAAAGTAGAAATCCAGCTGCTAATTTAGAACTGTAATTTGACCGTTTTAATAGACATGTTACAGGTCTGCAAAAGTGATAGAAAAGTAGAAATCCAGCTGCTAATTTAAAACTGCAATTCTACCACATTTATAGACATGTTACAGATCTGCAAAAGTGATGGAAAAGCAGAAATGCAGCTGCCAATTTAGAACTGTAATTGGACCTTTTTTATAGACATGTTACAGGTCTGCAAAAGTGATAGAAAAGTAGAAATCCAGCTGCTAATTTAAAACTGCAATTTGGCCACATTTATAGGCATGTTACAGGTCTGAAAGAGTGATTGAAAAGTAGAAATCTAGCTGCTAATTTAAAACTGCAATTTGACTACATTTAAAGACATGTTACAGGTCTGCAAAAGTGATGGAACAGTAGAAATACAGCTGCCAATTTAAAACTTTAATTTGACCTAAATTGACCATGAAAACTATCGGTATCCGGTACGCGAGTACCAGAAGTTAATAACACGATGTGTAGTAATTTCACCGCGTAATAATTGACCGTAGTGTAATTTTAATTGTGGGAGAGCTAGGCGCGTTACGTTGATATCAGCATTCCGGACTGAAACAGAATACTGAGTCGAATTGAAACGTACGTCCTTAATTGAATTTAAAATTGCTTGAATTGAAGCGCGATAATTTGGTTTTTACTAGTCGATAATTGTTAAATAATTGGTGCGCTCTTTTAGTTTAAACTTAATAAAAAAAAAACTAACTTTATTTCACAAAGTAACTGAATTTAACTGACTTGGTAAAGACTTAGGCAATAATTGAGTCTTACCTCGTCCGAAATTGTAAATTGAGGACCGCATAAAAAATTGTATCAACTGAACGGGAATTGTAAAAATTGTAAATTGTGTTTTTTGAATTGAAAGGAGAACCTTTTATAAGTTTTTGAGAGAGGGGCACGCTCGATTTTTGAAAGCTTTGACCAATAATGTGCGAGCTTTTTGGGGTATTGCGAGCTATGACCTTTCTTGGGGTTTTTCTTGGGTATTTTCGAGCCTGCCTCTCCCTGTTGTTGACAAAATTCTAGAAGCGAGCTTCTTTACAATAGCACGTTTCTCTTCACAGTTCAAAATTTTCCATTCCTTACAGTGGAAAGGTCGATGCTTTGGTTTGGTAAAAAAATACTTTTGTAGGATCTGGTTTTGAGTTCTTGGGGTTTTTCTTAATTTTAGACTTCATTTTTTACTAACATATTCTTTTTTAAGGCCGATTTTTAAAACTAAATTGAGTATTTTAATTTTAATTTTTACCAGAAATTTAAACGTAATTTTAATTTTAAATTGTGAATGTTAGACGTAATTTGAATTTTAGGCTTAATTTTAATTTTTAGATTTTAGAATTTTAGAGACGCTTTTCTGTATTATTCAACACTCCCCCTAATACCATAGGTATTATTAGGATAGACAAAGCGTTAATTGTTAATTTAATTAATTTAATTCTAAATTGTATAAATGTTGGACTGATCTACGGATCATATTGCCGTTTGGGGTTTTAATCACGCACATTCTGTTTTTTCCGTCGCGACTGTAAATCACTTCATTAACAAGTCCAATCTTCCACATATGTCTTGGTAATTTATCTTCTTGAAGGAGTACCACGTCGCCAATTTTGAATTGAATGTCATTTTTACCGAATTTCACGTGATGAGCGGACCGTAATTCTAATACATAATTTTGTCGCCATCTTTTCCATGTTTGGTTTAAAAGTTCTTCGCGGTATCTTAGCCGTTTAGTTAATTGAACGCGACATTTTGGTACATTTTCATTTTTTAATTTTAGTGGTGGTAAACAATTTAATCTTTGCCCAATAAGAAAATCAGCCGGTGATAGAGGTTTAGGTTCATTAATGTTGTTGTAAACGTAAGAAATTGGTCTACTATTAATCAAAGCTTCGACTTCTAAAAGAGTCGTTTCTAATTCAGTGTAGCTTACAGTTGCGTGTCCCAAGGTCTTTCTTAAGGCTGTTTTGGTGGAGCGTACAAGCCGCTCCCACCAACCGCCATACCACGCGGCGCGCTCAACAATGAATTTCCAAACTATCCCCTGATTCCCAAAATATTCCCTCAATTGATTTTCTTTTAAATTTTGAAAAATTTTGTTTATCTCGCTATTAGCCCTTTTGAACGTCAACGCGTTGTCCGTGTAAATTGTGGTAGGCAATCCCCTCCTCGAAACAATTCTCCTTAGAGCCATGATGAATTCGTCAGTACTGAGCGATGGAACCAATTCTAGATGGATTGCCCTAGTGACCGCGCAAGTTGCTAAACAAATATAAACTTTTTCGTTTCCCTTCCCATTTTTGATAAACAGGGGTCCTGCAAAATCTATACCCATTATTGAAAAGGGTGGTGCTTCTGAGATTCTGTCGGCGGGCAAGGGTGCTGTGGGCCTGTCAGCTTGTTTAGCGATGGTTCTTTTGCATTTTACGCATTCATTGATAACTTTCTTAGCTAACTGTCTACTAGCAGGTACCCAGTACCGCTCCCTATTTTGTGTAATTGTGTCGTTAATTCCGTTATGTAAAACTTGCTCGTGACTTCTTAACATAACTAATTTCGTAAATTTGTGACTGTTATCCATAATAATGGGGTGTTTTTCTTGAAAACTAAAATTGGAATTCCCTATTCTCCCCCCTACGCAGATCAAGCCTTCGTGCAGAATTGGGTTCAAGGACAAAATTTTCGAAGAGCGTTCAATTTTTCCCCCATTTTGTAGGGCTATCAACTCTTCCCCATACGCTTCTCGTTGCACGTGTTTAATCCAAGTTAATTCGGCGTGTGACATTTCATCCGCAGTGATAGGGCCTTTAGTTTTGTTTTTTCCCTTTGCTAAGAATCTAAACACATACGCTGTTATGCGAAAAATTTTGCTGATTGAATTGTGTCTGTTTAAATCAATTATGTATTGAATTCCTAATTTGGGTTTAATACTAACTCCAAGGGTAAGCCTGCGTTTCTCATGAGCTACCGAGTCTAAATTGGTTTCCGGTATGATTTTGGGCCAGAAACTTTCAGATTTCCCTAACCAATTTGGGCCCTTCCACCATAGGTTGCTTTCAATTAAATTTTTTGCTTTCATACCTCTGGTTGGGCAATCTGCGGGGTTCTCTACTCCGGGGCAGTGACCCCATTGAATTTTATTTGTTAATTTCTGAATTTCTTCCACGCGATTGGAAACAAAAGGTTTCCAACTCTTCGCTACACTAGTAATCCAACCTAATGCCACGGTCGAGTCTGTCCAGTAATAAATTTTGTTTAATTTGTCTTCAAATGTTTCTTTAATGTAATTGGTTAACCTTGAGCCAATCAAACATGCCATTAATTCTAGTCTGGGGATGGTTTGTTCCTTACTTCCCTGTCCTTTAATTGGCGCAATTCTAGTTTTTGCTGCGACTAAAGCTGTGCTAATTGAATTGTTAATTGTTTGATACCTAACGTAAACTACACTCTTAAAAATGTTGGGTTGTTTTTGACCCAAAATGGGTCATTTTTTAACTCAAAGATGGGTCAGTATTTAACCGACCCAATTTTTGGGTTGTTGCTCCTTGACCCAAGAAATAGTTGTCTAAATAACCCAATTTCGAGTAAGTATAATCTATAACCCAACTTTGGGCGAAACCGTAACCACATTGCTGGTTAAATAATAACACCATATTTGGTTAAAAAAAAGCCCTAATCTGGGTTAATTTTAACGGTGACCCAATGATGGGCTAAACACTAACGCCAATTCTGGTTAAATAATAACACATATTTTTGTTAAAAAATCAACCCAAATCGGGTTTAATTTTAACGGTGACCCAATTTTAGGCTAAACTGTAACCCTAAATCGGGTTAAATCGTTACTTAAATTTATTTTTCTTCCCCCCGGCCCCCTCACTGCATATAAGATTTCTTTCTCTTCGTGTTTCAAAGTATAATTCTCCCGTTTTTGCCACCTTTATTGCCTGTGCTACGCCCTGCCTTCTTGTTAACAAAAGTATAGTATGCCACATCGCCACGTATATCACATGTAGCCTGCGTGAAATTCTTCTAGTTAAAAATTCCAAACTTTTCCTTTCACCTTCTCTTTAATTAACGTCATTCTTGTTCAGTGCATCAGTTAAAAAACATTTTATTTTCTGAATATGACAAAAATCATTTTTAAACTGGATAAAAATTCTGTTTTTATCAATGTGATAAAAATATCTGTTTTTATCACTTAAAGTTTTATTTTTAGAGCTCATCACTATCACTTTCACTAAGGTGAAACCACTGCCTCAGAGAGCGTATGACATTGGTGATCTCTCCTGAATTTTTCCCATCAATTTGGAAGAATGAATCTTGTATAAGTTCCCATACGCGTTTGCATTTTGAGGGATAGCTAAGATCCAGAACGTAAAACATCTTGAAGCATGCATCAACCGCCCGAAGTAGGGACGTTCGAAGGAAAGCAGTTTTTTCTACAACCACGTAGCACATTGTGGGTTGTAGGGCGTCTCCAAATGTAACTATGTGCGGTTCAGCCATCTTACATTTATCCAAGTAATCAGTTATGGTTCCATCCTGAAATATCAAAGTTTGTATTAACGTGGTAGATGAAGTCACATGCTACTGATTTATGATCGAGAACGATTGATAACTCTCTAGATGACTGAGGCATAACAGAATACCAAAAGAACGATTGGGTAGAAATTATGAAGTTTTCATGCAGATGATGAATGTAATGAAGTAAATTCGGGGCCTGAAGATAACTTTTAGTTACGCGCGGCTAGTGTTTGGGTGCTAAACTTTGGTATAGTTAGAGAGAAATTTTTACCTGGACATTCATAATGAAGGAATTTTTTACATCTTCTTTTGAAGGTTTAACAGTGCGCTTGCCAATTTTGAAGGATGAACTTGGAATCAAGTAAGGTAAAGCCAGGAAAGCGGCATTCTCTAATTGATCTGTAAATGGGTTTAATTTAATTAACAACGTTGTTACCCAATTTATATGAAAGAGAGGGTAAGCCCGTTATGTAGAGGCGGAGCCTCTAGTAAGCTTCTCTCTTGCACTTCTTCTTTGCCAAAGGCAGGAACCAATCAGAACTAATTTATTAGGTCTGATTGGTTCCTGCCTTTGGCAAGGACAAAACGCAAGAGAGAAACTTTCTTGAGGCTCCGCCCCTACATAACGTTCTAACCCTCCCTTTAAATAAACCCTTCACCAGCAGTTGCTTCTTCTCTTCCTTGAGCATCCAAATGCAATGTGATAAGAACATTATCTTTTAGTTCCACGAGAGCATGTTCACGTATTTTAGCAGAATAGTCAGTCCAATTCATGACTAAATTTTCACATTGTTTAGGATAGAGTAGAGAAAAATCCTGTTCGAACTAAGGGGAACGCAATGGGTAGGAGAAGTTATCTACTATTGCAAACAATAAAAAATTATGAATATATTTACCATGCCCGGAATGTCCTTTAGTCTTGGATACATTCGAAAAATGTCTTCGACTGGTATTGCAGGGTTATTTTTAATCCATGTTTGTCTAATGGTAGCAGTTAACTTCATGTACTCTTTAACTTGCGCATATGGAACAGTGTTTTCTTTAAGCCAGTCTGTCATGGCTTCCATTTCGTCTTCATTGAAATTTTCTGACAAAAATACGTGTATGTTTAAAATAGGTTCTTAGAAAGCATTTTTCTCTATTTATCCTACCAGGGACCTCCACGGGTGGGTCGTCGCTAGTCCCTTGGGGTTCTGTGGTTTTTGAAGATACGCTTGGGCTTTCGGTTTCAGATGCTTGTTGCTTCTCTTCAAACGAAATACTTTTTTTTAAACGTTTCCTTACATTGCGAAGTCGTTCTTCTAAATATCCAGTGGCAGGACGCTTTTGTCCATGAGAAAACCACACGAGCTAATAAAGAGCAGTTATTTTTGGAAAATAAATAGGACATCAAAAATCTAAAATTACATGGCCTTGTTTATCTCTGTCATCGAGCTTCGGAAACTCTTTCACAATGCTTTTCGATAGTTGAATCTTCAACTGTGCTGAAGGGCTATCAATAATTTGTTACATAGGTGTGCAAGATCATATAAAAGCAGAAGTGAACCAAAAATATTAAACTTACTATTCACCACATTTCTCAATTAAGTATGAGACCATAATTCTGCATAATAGCCTTCTGGCTTTTAAAGTTACTGGACCTGAAGAAGACAATAGCGAGCAAAGCTCTTTCCCTTTTGGATGTTTGAGAACAACATTTTTCACATCCTTTAAAAAATATTGTTTCATGATTAAAATACATTTTAGATCAATTTAAATAATTTGTAGTACACGGATAAATATTTGTATGACGAATAAATAAGGAAAAAAATAGAAGCGACACTGAATTTTCTCCCCATCTCTACCGCATAAGGGTGACACTTTGCGATGTGGGCGGGCATTATATTAAGCTTACGACGCTTGACCCATCGGCATGTTAGGATCGTCCCACATCTGTTAAGTATATCATAGCGGCACCACTGGGATTTCATTTGTCGCTTCTAGGCTTTTTCTAGTAAATTAGGTATCACTTACAAAGTTATAATTCGAACATATAGTTTTTGGAGTTATATCCACCGTACTAGGGCTTCTGTTTTGCGAAGATTTTGGCGATATTGCTGATGAAATATCTCCATCCGTATTTTTCCTTGGTGATTTTCTTGATGGAGTGTTCAAATCGCAGCACTTTTTTGGTGATTTCTTTGACTGCGCGCCCATATCAAAGAGTTTTTTTGGAGATTTTTGTGGTTTTCTTGGTGACTTCATTGGAGTATTGTGATTTTTTCTTGGTGATTTTCTTGGCGGTGTTCCCCAGTCAAATGGACTAGGCCTTTTGGGTGTGCCCAAATTCTTAGACACATGTTCACTACTTAAATTATTTTCCAACAAAATGTTCACATCGTCAGTGGGTAATTGATAAGGATTCTTAAGTCCATCTGTTGTTTCCATGGATTCATTTTCCTCAATCATATCGGACGTTGTTCTTGGAAATAAGAAGGCTTTTTGGTTAGAAATAGGCATACTTTGGCACAATTAAAAAACCGTCTTCATTAGTGCAAGGAGTACAATGTAATGGACTATAATCATCTATCTCTTCAACTGATTTAAGGGATAGTTTAATTGGATTAGTTTCAGAAACATGATACGCATTGAAATGTCTTTTGTAGCACAAGGTTGCAAAATTTGAAATTACAAATGTGAAAGATTGCTGCCCATTTACAATGATATGTTCAATCCTTCCAAATACTGGTAAATCATTATCATCGGATACCGCTAACAGAACCACATATGTTGGTTTATAGACCACGCCGTTCTGTTTAACCCAGTTCGCACAGCCCACATCTTCATACAGTGTTACTCGTAATAGCTTGGCTACCTCTTCACCGTGATTCAAATTTGCTAAAAGGCTATTTAGGCAAGCACCAATTTCAGTTGCCCGTTCATCCAAAACTTTGCAATTTCTATTATTGTAAGCAAATCTGACTTGATGTCTGAATGCCAATGACTTGGTAATGTTTTTGAAATTGCATATCACGCGAGCATATTGCTTAAAAAAATTATGCTTTGCTTCGAAACGTATAACCCCTACCCTTGAAAGGGGGCCAATCATTTTAATGCAATCTACATAGTGAAGCATGAAATGGTGTTTTGGTTTTAAGGTGCGATCTGGAAACAAGCCCAGAAAATATTCGTGGTGATCGGATATTATTTGCGCAAGGTACGGAATATTGTGTTGATAAATAACTGGCGAAAAAATACTGGCAACGCATTCCACGAGCATAAGTAAAAGTTCATAAATTTCATGTTCTTTTGGGACCAGATCACCAATTAAGACCGGCAAGTATCGTAACAGACACCAAGACTGAGCCGCAGTTTGCCCTGTCGCGCCATCTGGGTTTCCCAACATATTTTTAGTGATAGCTGAGGGTTTATCCTTAATGTCAGGGCCGTATTTAAATAAGGATATTCTGGAATTCAAGTCCTCAAGCCTAAAGAGTTTTTCCCTAATTAGGCTGTCTAAAACTAATTTTATCTCTAGAGGCCCTACTCCTTCCAAGATATCATGCATTATATCAGGGACAAAATTTGAAACTACATGGAAATATTTTAGTTCATTTAACAAGCATCGTCTTTTAATACCAGTTTCGGAAGAGTTTTTTTGCATTACGTCGTCTTCATAATTGACTTTATTCCGTAGTAAGTTTCGGTCGAGAGTAACTTGCTGGCCCATTTCATTTCTGTGTATCTTGCAAAAGCGGCACATGTAATTAGCCGTAAAACCCTCGACTAAACCTAGCATAGAATTCAGGCCAAGATTATCACCACACACTTGAGCTAAATATGCGTAAACTGTGCCCTGATATGAAGGTGTATCAATGTAAACGCCATTTGTTTCGGTCTCATTAAATTCAGCAACAATAACAGATAAAATTGAATCCATTTTCTCATTTTTTAAATAAGCCGATTTGCAAAGTGCCAGTAAGTAGCAGTTGTTTAAACATGAGTTAAGTTTTGGTGGAAACCCTTTGATCGTGTAATAGAATGCAGTGACCTTGTGCAACCCCGTTTTTGAACCAAGTGGGTTTGTTACTTCAAATTCGTCAGAATACATCATTATTGGTATAAGAACCTTATTTTCATCGCACTGTACACCATTTTCTGCAGCCTGCATACCATCTTTAAAATCTCTTAATCCATCAGACTCTGAATTCATGTACTCCTTTACTCTGTCAAAAACCCCTGGACTTTCTAAAATAACTTTGAGCATGCTTTTAAGAGGTATGAGTTGAAACTCTTGAGTGATCCTTTCATTTTGTTCGCTATTTTCATTTGCCTCAATGCCTCCAATTTTTATATCCTTTGGTGGAATTAAATGGCCGCTTTCTCTAAGACATTTATTTTGCAAGTACTCCGTATCAAAATATTGAAACAAATTTGAAATTTCGTCGAATTTTGATAGTATATTTTCCATGTCCTCATTGGTACCTTGATTAAGATTTTTGTGAACGATATCCTTCAAATAGGTTACTATCTCGCCAATTAAAACTTTTGTACTACCAACAACTGTTTGCACAGTTGTTGTTGTTATTCCAGGCGACGATTTAAGTCGGCAAATAAATTGAACAGTTATATTTTTAAGAATATCATAGCTCAAAGGATTATCTTCATTATCAGAATTATTATTTTCGTTCTCATTGGCCACTTCGTTTTCAGGATGAAATTGTTCTTCCGCTATTATAGGCGTTGGGTTAGAAATGTGATTTGGGCCTAAGGAATCCTGATGATTTTTATCCAGGTGCTTTTTTAGGGTACAGAAGTATGAATAAGACTGATTGCAGTTCTCTTCAGCACAATAAATAGGCCCAGCCCCATCATTTAACCCATGAAGATTACGATAATGATGAATTAATTGTCTGGAAGTTTGACCGACTTCCTTATTACATTTAAAACAAGTATAACCCATGGTTGGTTTTCAAATATTTACAAATGTTTATATAGCTCTATTGAATAGATAGTCAATATATTGCCTTCCTTTTTGCACAACTAACTTACTCGGAGGCGGGTTTTATGACAACCAATTCTTTAGCAAACCTTTCTTTGAGTGTAGCATGAAATGAGAGAAACTTCGCTCTTGGACCAATGGGTGGAATAAGTTCCCTAACTAGATCAGGAGTAAGCAGCAGGAATCCGTCCTTGTCGATTTCATTATCTTTACAAAAAATTAGCAATTAATGTGAACAAATAAATATTGAGCAGAAAATTACAATATAATAATAATAATTATATATAATATATAATAATTCAATTCAATTAAATAATTAAAATTAAAAAAATTAAAACCATTTAAGAGTGTTAAAAATATCTATTTATATTGCAAGACACTTTGTGAAGTGCAGTTAATTTCCGTTAGAAAGCGGCAAAGACGTCAACAACTAGCCCCTCGATATTGGTTGAAATAGGAAAATTTTAATTTTCAAATCATTCGGAGATATTTCCTGGACCCTATTCTCTAAGCTCCATTTGGCGCCATATCAAGCCAAATCTTTTTGTTTGGAGTAACTTTGGACCCTATATCCTCTAATAATTGAAAATCAATTGTTCGGATCGGCCCCGTTTGAAGCGCACCTATTCTCTAACCACAATCCAAATCGTAATTCAGATAGTTTTAAATTTTTCTCTCAATCTAAATGTACTGTACGTTAAGGCAAGAGTCGTTTATGGGCCAATTGTATTAGACGCGCTTTCAAATTGAATGGATGGAAAATTTGAGACTTCACACGTTCTTTCCTTAAGGTAGAAAGACGTACTTCTTTTGTTATAAAAATTAATTAGAGTATGAGTTTTTACATTATGTATTTATAGACCTTAACTCTTCCATTTCTCGCGATTCCGACTCAAACCTAGTAGTTTGATTGTTTATACTGGGCTTATAGTGGTACAAGCCAGTATAATTAACTATAACGAAACCACAGACTTACTGATAAAGTTTTCGCGGTATGAAAGTAGGGACCATTCGGTCAGTCTTTCTTCAACAAAGTTATCCATAACTTAGGTAAATCTATTAATTATAATTACAATTTAAATTGGAATTAATCCGTAATCAAAAACTCTTAAAGGGGCTAACCGTAGGCTTGCGGGCATGGTAGCTTTGCATGAAGAAAAAGCAAGTCCGCCGTTTGTACGTGTCAGCCTAAAGGTCCCGCAAAGCTCTGGTTAGCCCCTTTAACAAGTAAAAGGCTTTACCTTATGACTATAGAATCCACTTTTGAAACATTTATCTCAAAGCAAACCGATTTTGTCGTGAGAAGGCAGTAAAATTTTCAATGGTACCTGTTTGATCTTCAAAAACAGGAAACAACAACGACCACACCCAAGCCGAGTCCCAAGTCGGAATATATGGGATGGATAAGTTTTCAACTGAATATTTTAAAATGCTTTAACATAAACCGTTTTTATAAAGAAAAACAATATTTTATTTTCAAAATATCGCTTACCTCACACACGTTAAAAATTTTCACTTTATAATAAATAAAAGCCTAAACGGTACAGCGCGAAATCGCGACTTTCGCGAGTGGAAGTTTGGCGGGAACAACGAAAAATCAGTTTTATCATGGAAAATGCTAGAAAGAGTTGCCGTGTACACCGCCGTTTTGGGTCTCTGACGTTGCACCCCCGCATTCCACCATTGGTTCTAAATAAGAGCCAATTGGAGGCGCAATCGGTAAATGTCGACTGCTTTAGTTTTTGACTGTCGTTTGAAGACTGAAATCATGCCTCGGTGTATAATTGAGGGTTGCGAAAATAACTCTCATAACGCTAATCTTAGCTTTTTTCAAGTCCCAAATTATATCCGATTTCCGTCATTAACAAGAAAATGGATCAGCAACGCCAAGATACCGGTTAAAAATGGTTTTGAGAACATTATGTCATCCAAAGAGCCAAGGCTCAACAAAGACAAGTCTAAGGAAGTTACCAAATACAGAGTATGTGAAGTACATTTCACTCAAGAATGTTTTGAAGTTGAGCCGCCTATAAAAGTTATGATTTGTGGAAAGACAAAGAAGAAGATGCTTAAACATGGATCAATACCAACACTATTTGGGAGCGATACCAATATATCAGCTTCAATTATTAGCAGCCGCACTGAAGAAACAGTAAACCCAGCTACTGATTTTACTGCTGAACCTGAAATAGCACGAAGCCAATTCAAAATTGTAAAGAGTTTTGACAGGAACACTCAAACCGAACCTGGGATCACGAGGACGTGCGATGTGGGTACAGAAACTTGTACAGAACTAGACATAGATCTTGAAATGGAAAAATTACAGCGGTCACACGTTTCTGGTATCATTCAAGAACATTCATACGCAACAGACACGGGTAATACTTTTAATCATTTAGGAACATTGACTTCTGTAACTCCAAAGAAAGCTTCACTCTCTCGTTCACTAATCCACTCAACCAGAAATAAAAAAGAACACATAGTTCGGGATAAGAAGTTCATTGTTTTTGAAAGCAACCTAAATCAAATTTTATCTCGATTAGTTTGCGATCACGAAGGTTGTACAAGCCGGCTTGATATTACAGATGCAAATAAATCTGAAATGGAAGGTAGTCTTGTCACTGTAAAAGCGTCATGCATAAATGGGCATCAATTTATTTGGAAATCACAGCCTCTTCTAGGAAGAATGGCAGCAGGAAATATATTGATAGCAGCAGCTGTGCTTCTTACAGGTGGAACATTTGATCGCTTTCACTCATTCTTTGAATTTGTGGGCCTGAAAGCAATCGGCAAAACTACCTTCTACTCATTGCAACAAAAACTATTGGTTCCTGAGATAAAGCGAACATGGAAAATTGAACAAGAGAAAATTTTGGATCATTTAAAAAGTAGTGCAACTGTAAATCTTGCGGGGGGTGGAAGATGTGACTCACCTGGTCACAGTGCAAAATATTGTACTTACACCTTAATGGATCAATTTTCGGACAAATGCCTGCATTTTGAATTAATTAAAAAAACTGAAGTTGATTTTAAATCCACTAATATGGAAGTGTTGGGTTTGAAAAAATGCTTGAAAAAAATGGACGAAGAAGGCATGACTGTAACACGCTTGACAACAGATCGTCACATACAATGTAGGGCTTTTATAAGGCAAGAATATTCAAACATAGATCATCAGTTTGATGTGTGGCATTTGAGTAAAGAATTTGGAAAGAAAATTCTTGCTCTGTCAAAAAAAGAAGAATGTGAAGAACTAAAACCCTGGATAAAGTCATTAAAAAACCATCTGTGGTATTGCTCTGAAAAATGTGACCAAGATCCAGATAAGCTGGAAGATATGTGGAAGTCTATTGGCTACCATGTTTTAAATGTGCACAACTTTCAAGATTTGCCAAATTATAAAAGGTGCGGACACCCAAGGCTAACACAAGATGCTAAAATAAGAAAACAATGGCTAAAAAATGGTTCTCCAGCTCATGATGGGCTTTTAAAGATCATCAACAACAAGTTACTAGTGAAGGATTTAAGGCAAACGAATGGTTTCTCTCACACATCATGTTTAGAAAATTATCACAGTTTAATGAATAAATACTGCCCAAAACAAGTAGACTTTAATTTTGAAGTCATGGAAGCTAGAATAATACTCACTATTTTAGATCACAATTCCAATATCAAACGGGGTTGTCGTTATAAAAAGAATGATCCTGAAGTTCAAAATAAAGAAGAATTTGAATATTACTGTTCAAAAGTTACCAATGAATGGCAAGAACGTCCAGTAAAAGAACCAAAGTCAAATGACTTCATAATCAGACTTCTTGAAAATATACTAATAAGTTATGAGGATGTCAACATAACCCTACCAGAAAAACAACAACGCAAAATCATTACTCCAATTCCAAAACCAGAAAAGGGCAAATTTCAGCGTGAAGCCAAAAAAAGAAGACCAAAATTTTGATATTTTGTTTAAACTAGTTTTTTAATCACAAAATTTATCTTATCACTAAAAAATAAAATTTACTATTCCTATTAATCATATCACTAAATTTTTGGCCATTAACTTATCACAAGAAAATTTGATTGATCTTATCACAAAAATTTGCATTTATCTTATTGCATAAATATATTTAAAAAATTTACATTTTAGATATTACATGAAGTCGACTTGTATTTATTTCATCTTAAAAAGGATTTATTTAATTTTAAAATTTATTTATTAATTTTAAAGTATTTGCTTGAAAAGTATTGTTATCATATTAGAAGTTTCATTTTATTACAAAAATGTAACATTTTAACAATATAGACTAGTTAATAAGGGTGGCCTTAATTAAGCATTCCATGCGGCTACTACTTCAGGTACAGGTTTATGGCTAAAATATAAAGGCCCGGTTTTATGAAAGTGATTTGTGAGAAAAGAAAAGAAAACCAAAACAATCGCGCGAGGACTTTTTGGCGTGTTTTTATGTTAGCAATAGAGTTATTTTTTTTCTATACACTGCAACGTCATAACCCTCTATCTCTTACCTTAGTGATATCCCCCTGCTGGGGGCAAATATTATTCTCTAACACAAACTTGCCCCCGAAGCAGGGGATGAATGGTTCACTTCCCCTCCAAAATTACTCTATAATTTTGAAACAATAATAAGAAAGAGCCAGCGACAAAATGTTTTAAGCCAATAAAGCTTAATAAAAAGTGTCACGCGCCTTTTTAAAATTAGTTATACACAGTAAGCCAACTTTGAATGTTAAATACTCTCCAAATAATGGCTGTAAAATTATTAAATGGGGCTCAAAATATAAATTTGAACTTACTTGACTTCTAATTTGAAATTCAGCCACGAAAAAATTCACTAAATGTATTAAAAATGCTACAACACCAAGTCGGCTTTCAAAATTTTCTCCCCATAGAAAAAGCGTTATGAGTTTCCCCGGTTGATAGCGCACTGAACGGCGAAAGTGGGAAATAAGGGCACTTTTGCTAATTTTTCTTTAACATGGGGTTTGGGAAAAACTGCCAGGCCTTCTACCGCCGAAACAAGGTAATCTAAGTAGGCCAGAAGTCAGGTGATTCCTTTGGGTATTCTTTTCTTATACTAAGATTGAACGCACATAGGAAGTACTCTTCGATTTTTCTTACCCAAAACATTGTAATCTATAAGTTCTAGAAGGAATAAAGCTCAAGATGTGGGCTATAATCCTCAAATCGTGTGATGCAAACAAGGGTATTGATTGGAACTTCTTCCCCGAGGAAGGTTTATACTTTTCAAATTTGCTTGGAACTTATAACTCCATTTTAAACATCCTTATTTATACATTTAACTTCTGATTCTGAAAGACTGAATTAAAGCTCTTTATTTGAGCGTTATTTATCAAATTATTCGAAGTTTAAGACGAAAATTAAAGTGAATAAAGATGGATAAAGTTAAAAGGGCCCGTGTGACAAATCTCGCTCATCCTGACCAAGGCCTAACCATTCTGGCACAGTGAAAACTGGAACAATTTTAATTTGCCATGTCTACGGTTAATACCAATTTTTGAGCCTGATTATAGGCGGAATTTTCTTCAATTAATCTCAATTCTTCATCGGTATACTCTTCATATAGGGAATATCGCTTTGTCTAATTAATTTTTCAGCTACCCTAACTATAAGCAGTCGACATTTTAACCGATTGCGCCTCCAATTGGCTCTTATTTAGAACCAATGGTGGAACGTAGGGGTGCGACGTCACTAATTTGTAAAATTACAAATGACCCAATTTGGGTTAGTAAAATAACCATATTTTCAGGGTTAAAAACAACACCATCCCAAACTACCAAATATAACTTATTCAACTAGCACTGGGCTATTTTTTAACCCAAATGAAGTTGAAATTCAAATAACCCAATTCATTCAACCCATGATTTTTAAGAGTGTACGGCTGAGAATGCCTTTAAGCTTGCGTCACAGAAACAGTGTAATTCTAGGTTCTTGATTTCCCCATTTGCTTCCCCGAAATAATTTCTAGCTAAATTGAGTGTGGCTAAAGTTGGGAGTTCTGAACACCATGTTTGAAATTCTTCTCTAATATCAGCGGGGGTTTCGGAATTCCAACCTATCTTGTCCTTTTGTAACCACAAACTCTGGAAGAGCATTTTTCCTCTTAAAACAAAGGGAGCAAGTAGGCCCATGGGGTCGAACACCTGCGATATTATACTTAACATGTGTCGCTTTGTATTCTTGGCCTCCTCGCTAGTTGAGATTATAGTGCTAAGATCTATGCTAACGGTATCTGCAGTAGGGTCCCACTTAGTTCCTAGAATTTTGGTTTCTTTTTGGGAAATCCCCTTTCCGAATAGATTTTCCTCTTCACATTCGTTCCACAATTGAATCAATTCTTGAGAATTTGAGCCCCATTTTCTAAATTTCATACCAGCTAAAATAACCGTTTTTGCCGCTCCTATAGAAATTTCGTAGGCTTCCCTAACCCCATCTGCACCTGTTACAAAGTCGTCAACATAAACATCTTTGTCAAGCTTGTCCTTCACTCTATTGTCAATTTCCCTACATTGTTGGAGATGGTATTTTAGTGTGGCCGCTAACTGAAAAGGACTACTTTTTATCCCAAAGGTGACTCTGGTCATTCTCATTGTTCTAAATTTTGAATTACTAATTGTCCCATCCTTCTCTACGACCCATAAAAATCTAGTCGAATCTCTCTCTGATTTATCTAATTGAATCTGATGAAAGGCCTTTTCTATGTCGGCCACCACTGCTATCTTATTTCTTCTAAATCTCAACAAAAGTAACAAAAGGTCTGGATACAAATTTGGACCTTGCGCAAGACAATCGTTTAGTGAGGGTGCATTATGCGCGTGGGAACTAGCATCAAAAACAACTCTTAATTTGGTTGTCTGTACATTCTCTCTAATTACGCCTTGGTGGGGAATATAATAAGTTCCTGGCAAATCGATATCTAATTGTTCTTTAGGAACCTCCTCAATTATTCCACTAGCTAATTGCTCACTGATTACACCTTTATAATCCTCATAAAATTTCGCGTTTGAATCAAATTTCTTCACTAAACCTTGCATTCTCTTATGGGCTACGGCTTTGTTATCTGGCAATGTTTCCTTACTTACAATCCAAGGTAGCTTAACACTATATCTACCCTCGTTAAATTTAATTTCCTCTATAAAATTGCTCATAACTGCGTCATCTGAATTGTCTAACTGCTCCTTTTCTTGAATCCCAATGTTTTCTAGATTCCAAAACGCTTCTAACGTCTGGTTAACTTGTTTTTGGCCTAATTTTACTAACATTGTTTTAATTGGTTTTTGATTAATTGAGCTAATTCTGGCAGGTTTAAATAGAGTTTTACTCGACCCTTGGATTGTCCAGCCTAGCTTGGTTTTCTGAGCCATAAGTAAGGGTGAAAGTCTCTCAAATTGCTCTGTGGCTATATCCCAATAACTATCCGCCCCAATTAACAAATCGCATTCTGAATTTTGGGCGCATTCTAAGTCTTCGGCTAATTGTAATCCCTTAATTGTCATTTGACTTTCAATTTCCTGCAAAGTATTTGGACTGGTAACCGACTCGTGACATATGAATGGTAATTCTATGGCAACTATCTCTGAAAATTCCATGGGGTTGTTACGGTTTTCTAATCTCAATTTTACTAATTTTGCCCTCTTTACTTGGGGTTTTTCATTTCCACAGCTGTATATCTCTAAATTTTGTTCTCCTACAATTGGAAGTCTCAAACTTCTAGATAACCCTTCTCTTATGAATGTGGCTTCACTCCCCCCATCCATAAAGCATCTAACCTTTTCTATTCTTTGGGGCTGGGCGGGGTTTTTCATAATTCCTACAGCTGTTTGTAATAGAACGGTCTTTTCTCCTGAATTTATTTTTGCTGCCGCTGAATTGATCTGAATTGTCTTAGCCTCAGTGTTGTCTGAACTATTAAATTTCTTGTGCGAGTTGTTGTTCTCGCAAATTGCGTAATTGTGTTTTTTGGAACACCCCTTACACCTATTGTACCTAGAATAACAATCTCTAGCCGAGTGTCCGACGCGGAAACAATTGAAGCATCGGTTAGCCTCCTCTAAAATTTGTATCTTACCCGCTAGGGTATGAATTTCGCAATCTAGGGACCTATGATCTTCGCTTTTGCAAAAAATGCAGAACCCTTTATTTTGATTTGTTTTGTTGACCTTGGTTCCAAAGGCCCTTGCCGTGGCCGTGTGCCTATGCCTATCCCTATCTCTATCTCTACTATTAGAATTTGAATTAAAATTGTTGCGAGGTTTAAATTGTTCCTCAAATTTAGAATTGATTTTATGATTTTTTCCACCGAGAATTGCTGCCATTTCCCTGCTCTCAATTTGATCCCTCACGAAATCCATTAATTCATTAGCATCCCAATTGAAATTGTTTCTCGAAGGTTTTCGACTAACACAGTAATCGGTTCTAATGTCATCTGGTAAACATTCTAATATACTAGGACAAACAAAGGATGCTTTCTCTTTTACGTCTACCCCCAAGATCTCGAGACTACGAAAACTGATCTCACATGAATCTAACAAATTTCGTAAAGCTTTTAAATTTTTTGAATCATGCACGGGCTGAATTTCTTTGAGCTTATTCATATGGTAATGTACATCTAAACCACCGAGCGAGAATCTATTAGTTAATAATCTTACGGCTTCATCATAAGAGGCGTCTGTCTCGGATAGGCCTTTTACAGTTTGTAACGCGTCGCCTTTTAAGTATCCAATTAAATAAATATATTTTTCTACCTTAGTTAAGCGGGGATTAAAGTCCACTGTGGTACGAAATCTTGCCCAAAAATTGTTCCACTCCTCGTGGTTTCCGGTAAATAGTGGTATGGTTAGTTCTGGTAGGCGAACTTCCGGTCGTCCTTGGGCTATGTTTAATCCAGCGTTGGATGGTGATGCGATGTTCTGGACGAGGCTGCCGATGGTTGATCCTGATGCTGCCGGTGTAATTTTTCTAATTTTCCGGGCTAAAGCTGACTTTAGGGTTCCAAT
This sequence comes from Phalangium opilio, assembly GCF_054372755.1. Taxonomy (NCBI): domain Eukaryota; kingdom Metazoa; phylum Arthropoda; class Arachnida; order Opiliones; family Phalangiidae; genus Phalangium; species Phalangium opilio. The sequence continues at coordinate 10,945,177 of NW_028324217.1, read as the reverse complement.
TTTCTCCTTGTAGTTAATTGCGTCAGTGGTTTCCTTCTCCATCTCATCGGGGTCGACGATTAGGGCTTCGATCTTGGCGTCGATTTGGGTCAAGTCGTCTTCTTTTTGTATGATAGCGTCTAGGGCGTCTTCCAATTGTTCCACTGTTGTTTCCGGCGCGATCATCATAGCGTCAATTTGATTAATTTTAATTGTTGCCGCGGTTCGGATACTTTTCCGCGAAGCTTTCGCGAGTTTAAGTAAGTTCCGGTTTGATTGTCCATTGTTTGAAGCAGTCTCCTCGCTTCCCGCCATTTTACGCGCTTAATTTTAATTGAGTTTAATTGAAGTAATTGTTGTGAACTTATCAATTTATCTAAAAGTCCAAGTTCCCGGGTTTCCGTGACACCATGAAAACTATCGGTATCCGGTACGCGAGTACCAGAAGTTAATAACACGATGTGTAGTAATTTCACCGCGTAATAATTGACCGTAGTGTAATTTTAATTGTGGGAGAGCTAGGCGCGTTACGTTGATATCAGCATTCCGGACTGAAACAGAATACTGAGTCGAATTGAAACGTACGTCCTTAATTGAATTTAAAATTGCTTGAATTGAAGCGCGATAATTTGGTTTTTACTAGTCGATAATTGTTAAATAATTGGTGCGCTCTTTTAGTTTAAACTTAATAAAAAAAAAACTAACTTTATTTCACAAAGTAACTGAATTTAACTGACTTGGTAAAGACTTAGGCAATAATTGAGTCTTACCTCGTCCGAAATTGTAAATTGAGGACCGCATAAAAAATTGTATCAACTGAACGGGAATTGTAAAAATTGTAAATTGTGTTTTTTGAATTGAAAGGAGAACCTTTTATAAGTTTTTGAGAGAGGGGCACGCTCGATTTTTGAAAGCTTTGACCAATAATGTGCGAGCTTTTTGGGGTATTGCGAGCTATGACCTTTCTTGGGGTTTTTCTTGGGTATTTTCGAGCCTGCCTCTCCCTGTTGTTGACAAAATTCTAGAAGCGAGCTTCTTTACAATAGCACGTTTCTCTTCACAGTTCAAAATTTTCCATTCCTTACAGTGGAAAGGTCGATGCTTTGGTTTGGTAAAAAAATACTTTTGTAGGATCTGGTTTTGAGTTCTTGGGGTTTTTCTTAATTTTAGACTTCATTTTTTACTAACATATTCTTTTTTAAGGCCGATTTTTAAAACTAAATTGAGTATTTTAATTTTAATTTTTACCAGAAATTTAAACGTAATTTTAATTTTAAATTGTGAATGTTAGACGTAATTTGAATTTTAGGCTTAATTTTAATTTTTAGATTTTAGAATTTTAGAGACGCTTTTCTGTATTATTCAACACTCCCCCTAATACCATAGGTATTATTAGGATAGACAAAGCGTTAATTGTTAATTTAATTAATTTAATTCTAAATTGTATAAATGTTGGACTGATCTACGGATCATATTGCCGTTTGGGGTTTTAATCACGCACATTCTGTTTTTTCCGTCGCGACTGTAAATCACTTCATTAACAAGTCCAATCTTCCACATATGTCTTGGTAATTTATCTTCTTGAAGGAGTACCACGTCGCCAATTTTGAATTGAATGTCATTTTTACCGAATTTCACGTGATGAGCGGACCGTAATTCTAATACATAATTTTGTCGCCATCTTTTCCATGTTTGGTTTAAAAGTTCTTCGCGGTATCTTAGCCGTTTAGTTAATTGAACGCGACATTTTGGTACATTTTCATTTTTTAATTTTAGTGGTGGTAAACAATTTAATCTTTGCCCAATAAGAAAATCAGCCGGTGATAGAGGTTTAGGTTCATTAATGTTGTTGTAAACGTAAGAAATTGGTCTACTATTAATCAAAGCTTCGACTTCTAAAAGAGTCGTTTCTAATTCAGTGTAGCTTACAGTTGCGTGTCCCAAGGTCTTTCTTAAGGCTGTTTTGGTGGAGCGTACAAGCCGCTCCCACCAACCGCCATACCACGCGGCGCGCTCAACAATGAATTTCCAAACTATCCCCTGATTCCCAAAATATTCCCTCAATTGATTTTCTTTTAAATTTTGAAAAATTTTGTTTATCTCGCTATTAGCCCTTTTGAACGTCAACGCGTTGTCCGTGTAAATTGTGGTAGGCAATCCCCTCCTCGAAACAATTCTCCTTAGAGCCATGATGAATTCGTCAGTACTGAGCGATGGAACCAATTCTAGATGGATTGCCCTAGTGACCGCGCAAGTTGCTAAACAAATATAAACTTTTTCGTTTCCCTTCCCATTTTTGATAAACAGGGGTCCTGCAAAATCTATACCCATTATTGAAAAGGGTGGTGCTTCTGAGATTCTGTCGGCGGGCAAGGGTGCTGTGGGCCTGTCAGCTTGTTTAGCGATGGTTCTTTTGCATTTTACGCATTCATTGATAACTTTCTTAGCTAACTGTCTACTAGCAGGTACCCAGTACCGCTCCCTATTTTGTGTAATTGTGTCGTTAATTCCGTTATGTAAAACTTGCTCGTGACTTCTTAACATAACTAATTTCGTAAATTTGTGACTGTTATCCATAATAATGGGGTGTTTTTCTTGAAAACTAAAATTGGAATTCCCTATTCTCCCCCCTACGCAGATCAAGCCTTCGTGCAGAATTGGGTTCAAGGACAAAATTTTCGAAGAGCGTTCAATTTTTCCCCCATTTTGTAGGGCTATCAACTCTTCCCCATACGCTTCTCGTTGCACGTGTTTAATCCAAGTTAATTCGGCGTGTGACATTTCATCCGCAGTGATAGGGCCTTTAGTTTTGTTTTTTCCCTTTGCTAAGAATCTAAACACATACGCTGTTATGCGAAAAATTTTGCTGATTGAATTGTGTCTGTTTAAATCAATTATGTATTGAATTCCTAATTTGGGTTTAATACTAACTCCAAGGGTAAGCCTGCGTTTCTCATGAGCTACCGAGTCTAAATTGGTTTCCGGTATGATTTTGGGCCAGAAACTTTCAGATTTCCCTAACCAATTTGGGCCCTTCCACCATAGGTTGCTTTCAATTAAATTTTTTGCTTTCATACCTCTGGTTGGGCAATCTGCGGGGTTCTCTACTCCGGGGCAGTGACCCCATTGAATTTTATTTGTTAATTTCTGAATTTCTTCCACGCGATTGGAAACAAAAGGTTTCCAACTCTTCGCTACACTAGTAATCCAACCTAATGCCACGGTCGAGTCTGTCCAGTAATAAATTTTGTTTAATTTGTCTTCAAATGTTTCTTTAATGTAATTGGTTAACCTTGAGCCAATCAAACATGCCATTAATTCTAGTCTGGGGATGGTTTGTTCCTTACTTCCCTGTCCTTTAATTGGCGCAATTCTAGTTTTTGCTGCGACTAAAGCTGTGCTAATTGAATTGTTAATTGTTTGATACCTAACGTAAACTACGGCTGAGAATGCCTTTAAGCTTGCGTCACAGAAACAGTGTAATTCTAGGTTCTTGATTTCCCCATTTGCTTCCCCGAAATAATTTCTAGCTAAATTGAGTGTGGCTAAAGTTGGGAGTTCTGAACACCATGTTTGAAATTCTTCTCTAATATCAGCGGGGGTTTCGGAATCCCAACCTATCTTGTCCTTTTGTAACCACAAACTCTGGAAGAGCATTTTTCCTCTTAAAACAAAGGGAGCAAGTAGGCCCATGGGGTCGAACACCTGCGATATTATACTTAACATGTGTCGCTTTGTATTCTTGGCCTCCTCGCTAGTTGAGATTATAGTGCTAAGATCTATGCTAACGGTATCTGCAGTAGGGTCCCACTTAGTTCCTAGAATTTTGGTTTCTTTTTGGGAAATCCCCTTTCCGAATAGATTTTCCTCTTCACATTCGTTCCACAATTGAATCAATTCTTGAGAATTTGAGCCCCATTTTCTAAATTTCATACCAGCTAAAATAACCGTTTTTGCCGCTCCTATAGAAATTTCGTAGGCTTCCCTAACCCCATCTGCACCTGTTACAAAGTCGTCAACATAAACATCTTTGTCAAGCTTGTCCTTCACTCTATTGTCAATTTCCCTACATTGTTGGAGATGGTATTTTAGTGTGGCCGCTAACTGAAAAGGACTACTTTTTATCCCAAAGGTGACTCTGGTCATTCTCATTGTTCTAAATTTTGAATTACTAATTGTCCCATCCTTCTCTACGACCCATAAAAATCTAGTCGAATCTCTCTCTGATTTATCTAATTGAATCTGATGAAAGGCCTTTTCTATGTCGGCCACCACTGCTATCTTATTTCTTCTAAATCTCAACAAAAGTAACAAAAGGTCTGGATACAAATTTGGACCTTGCGCAAGACAATCGTTTAGTGAGGGTGCATTATGCGCGTGGGAACTAGCATCAAAAACAACTCTTAATTTGGTTGTCTGTACATTCTCTCTAATTACGCCTTGGTGGGGAATATAATAAGTTCCTGGCAAATCGATATCTAATTGTTCTTTAGGAACCTCCTCAATTATTCCACTAGCTAATTGCTCACTGATTACACCTTTATAATCCTCATAAAATTTCGCGTTTGAATCAAATTTCTTCACTAAACCTTGCATTCTCTTATGGGCTACGGCTTTGTTATCTGGCAATGTTTCCTTACTTACAATCCAAGGTAGCTTAACACTATATCTACCCTCGTTAAATTTAATTTCCTCTATAAAATTGCTCATAACTGCGTCATCTGAATTGTCTAACTGCTCCTTTTCTTGAATCCCAATGTTTTCTAGATTCCAAAACGCTTCTAACGTCTGGTTAACTTGTTTTTGGCCTAATTTTACTAACATTGTTTTAATTGGTTTTTGATTAATTGAGCTAATTCTGGCAGGTTTAAATAGAGTTTTACTCGACCCTTGGATTGTCCAGCCTAGCTTGGTTTTCTGAGCCATAAGTAAGGGTGAAAGTCTCTCAAATTGCTCTGTGGCTTTATCCCAATAACTATCCGCCCCAATTAACAAATCGCATTCTGAATTTTGGGCGCATTCTAAGTCTTCGGCTAATTGTAATCCCTTAATTGTCATTTGACTTTCAATTTCCTGCAAAGTATTTGGACTGGTAACCGACTCGTGACATATGAATGGTAATTCTATGGCAACTATCTCTGAAAATTCCATGGGGTTGTTACGGTTTTCTAATCTCAATTTTACTAATTTTGCCCTCTTTTCTTGGGGTTTTTCATTTCCACAGCTGTATATCTCTAAATTTTGTTCTCCTACAATTGGAAGTCTCAAACTTCTAGATAACCCTTCTCTTATGAATGTGGCTTCACTCCCCCCATCCATAAAGCATCTAACCTTTTCTATTCTTTGGGGCTGGGCGGGGTTTTTCATAATTCCTACAGCTGTTTGTAATAGAACGGTCTTTTCTCCTGAATTTATTTTTGCTGCCGCTGAATTGATCTGAATTGTCTTAGCCTCAGTGTTGTCTGAACTATTAAATTTCTTGTGCGAGTTGTTGTTCTCGCAAATTGCGTAATTGTGTTTTTTGGAACACCCCTTACACCTATTGTACCTAGAATAACAATCTCTAGCCGAGTGTCCGACGCGGAAACAATTGAAGCATCGGTTAGCCTCCTCTAAAATTTGTATCTTACCCGCTAGGGTATGAATTTCGCAATCTAGGGACCTATGATCTTCGCTTTTGCAAAAAATGCAGAACCCTTTATTTTGATTTGTTTTGTTGACCTTGGTTCCAAAGGCCCTTGCCGTGGCCGTGTGCCTATGCCTATCCCTATCTCTATCTCTACTATTAGAATTTGAATTAAAATTGTTGCGAGGTTTAAATTGTTCCTCAAATTTAGAATTGATTTTATGATTTTTTCCACCGAGAATTGCTGCCATTTCCCTGCTCTCAATTTGATCCCTCACGAAATCCATTAATTCATTAGCATCCCAATTGAAATTGTTTCTCGAAGGTTTTCGACTAACACAGTAATCGGTTCTAATGTCATCTGGTAAACATTCTAATATACTAGGACAAACAAAGGATGCTTTCTCTTTTACGTCTACCCCCAAGATCTCGAGACTACGAAAACTGATCTCACATGAATCTAACAAATTTCGTAAAGCTTTTAAATTTTTTGAATCATGCACGGGCTGAATTTCTTTGAGCTTATTCATATGGTAATGTACATCTAAACCACCGAGCGAGAATCTATTAGTTAATAATCTTACGGCTTCATCATAAGAGGCGTCTGTCTCGGATAGGCCTTTTACAGTTTGTAACGCGTCGCCTTTTAAGTATCCAATTAAATAAATATATTTTTCTACCTTAGTTAAGCGGGGATTAAAGTCCACTGTGGTACGAAATCTTGCCCAAAAATTGTTCCACTCCTCGTGGTTTCCGGTAAATAGTGGTATGGTTAGTTCTGGTAGGCGAACTTCCGGTCGTCCTTGGGCTATGTTTAATCCAGCGTTGGATGGTGATGCGATGTTCTGGACGAGGCTGCCGATGGTTGATCCTGATGCTGCCGGTGTAATTTTTCTAATTTTCCGGGCTAAAGCTGACTTTAGGGTTCCAATTTTCTCCTTGTAGTTAATTGCGTCAGTGGTTTCCTTCTCCATCTCATCGGGGTCGACGATTAGGGCTTCGATCTTGGCGTCGATTTGGGTCAAGTCGTCTTCTTTTTGTATGATAGCGTCTAGGGCGTCTTCCAATTGTTCCACTGTTGTTTCCGGCGCGATCATCATAGCGTCAATTTGATTAATTTTAATTGTTGCCGCGGTTCGGATACTTTTCCGCGAAGCTTTCGCGAGTTTAAGTAAGTTCCGGTTTGATTGTCCATTGTTTGAAGCAGTCTCCTCGCTTCCCGCCATTTTACGCGCTTAATTTTAATTGAGTTTAATTGAAGTAATTGTTGTGAACTTATCAATTTATCTAAAAGTCCAAGTTCCCGGGTTTCCGTGACACCATGAAAACTATCGGTATCCGGTACGCGAGTACCAGAAGTTAATAACACGATGTGTAGTAATTTCACCGCGTAATAATTGACCGTAGTGTAATTTTAATTGTGGGAGAGCTAGGCGCGTTACGTTGATATCAGCATTCCGGACTGAAACAGAATACTGAGTCGAATTGAAACGTACGTCCTTAATTGAATTTAAAATTGCTTGAATTGAAGCGCGATAATTTGGTTTTTACTAGTCGATAATTGTTAAATAATTGGTGCGCTCTTTTAGTTTAAACTTAATAAAAAAAAAACTAACTTTATTTCACAAAGTAACTGAATTTAACTGACTTGGTAAAGACTTAGGCAATAATTGAGTCTTACCTCGTCCGAAATTGTAAATTGAGGACCGCATAAAAAATTGTATCAACTGAACGGGAATTGTAAAAATTGTAAATTGTGTTTTTTGAATTGAAAGGAGAACCTTTTATAAGTTTTTGAGAGAGGGGCACGCTCGATTTTTGAAAGCTTTGACCAATAATGTGCGAGCTTTTTGGGGTATTGCGAGCTATGACCTTTCTTGGGGTTTTTCTTGGGTATTTTCGAGCCTGCCTCTCCCTGTTGTTGACAAAATTCTAGAAGCGAGCTTCTTTACAATAGCACGTTTCTCTTCACAGTTCAAAATTTTCCATTCCTTACAGTGGAAAGGTCGATGCTTTGGTTTGGTAAAAAAATACTTTTGTAGGATCTGGTTTTGAGTTCTTGGGGTTTTTCTTAATTTTAGACTTCATTTTTTACTAACATATTCTTTTTTAAGGCCGATTTTTAAAACTAAATTGAGTATTTTAATTTTAATTTTTACCAGAAATTTAAACGTAATTTTAATTTTAAATTGTGAATGTTAGACGTAATTTGAATTTTAGGCTTAATTTTAATTTTTAGATTTTAGAATTTTAGAGACGCTTTTCTGTATTATTCAACACTCCCCCTAATACCATAGGTATTATTAGGATAGACAAAGCGTTAATTGTTAATTTAATTCTAAATTGTATAAATGTTGGACTGATCTACGGATCATATTGCCGTTTGGGGTTTTAATCACGCACATTCTGTTTTTTCCGTCGCGACTGTAAATCACTTCATTAACAAGTCCAATCTTCCACATATGTCTTGGTAATTTATCTTCTTGAAGGAGTACCACGTCGCCAATTTTGAATTGAATGTCATTTTTACCGAATTTCACGTGATGAGCGGACCGTAATTCTAATACATAATTTTGTCGCCATCTTTTCCATGTTTGGTTTAAAAGTTCTTCGCGGTATCTTAGCCGTTTAGTTAATTGAACGCGACATTTTGGTACATTTTCATTTTTTAATTTTAGTGGTGGTAAACAATTTAATCTTTGCCCAATAAGAAAATCAGCCGGTGATAGAGGTTTAGGTTCATTAATGTTGTTGTAAACGTAAGAAATTGGTCTACTATTAATCAAAGCTTCGACTTCTAAAAGAGTCGTTTCTAATTCAGTGTAGCTTACAGTTGCGTGTCCCAAGGTCTTTCTTAAGGCTGTTTTGGTGGAGCGTACAAGCCGCTCCCACCAACCGCCATACCACGCGGCGCGCTCAACAATGAATTTCCAAACTATCCCCTGATTCCCAAAATATTCCCTCAATTGATTTTCTTTTAAATTTTGAAAAATTTTGTTTATCTCGCTATTAGCCCTTTTGAACGTCAACGCGTTGTCCGTGTAAATTGTGGTAGGCAATCCCCTCCTCGAAACAATTCTCCTTAGAGCCATGATGAATTCGTCAGTACTGAGCGATGGAACCAATTCTAGATGGATTGCCCTAGTGACCGCGCAAGTTGCTAAACAAATATAAACTTTTTCGTTTCCCTTCCCATTTTTGATAAACAGGGGTCCTGCAAAATCTATACCCATTATTGAAAAGGGTGGTGCTTCTGAGATTCTGTCGGCGGGCAAGGGTGCTGTGGGCCTGTCAGCTTGTTTAGCGATGGTTCTTTTGCATTTTACGCATTCATTGATAACTTTCTTAGCTAACTGTCTACTAGCAGGTACCCAGTACCGCTCCCTATTTTGTGTAATTGTGTCGTTAATTCCGTTATGTAAAACTTGCTCGTGACTTCTTAACATAACTAATTTCGTAAATTTGTGACTGTTATCCATAATAATGGGGTGTTTTTCTTGAAAACTAAAATTGGAATTCCCTATTCTCCCCCCTACGCAGATCAAGCCTTCGTGCAGAATTGGGTTCAAGGACAAAATTTTCGAAGAGCGTTCAATTTTTCCCCCATTTTGTAGGGCTATCAACTCTTCCCCATACGCTTCTCGTTGCACGTGTTTAATCCAAGTTAATTCGGCGTGTGACATTTCATCCGCAGTGATAGGGCCTTTAGTTTTGTTTTTTCCCTTTGCTAAGAATCTAAACACATACGCTGTTATGCGAAAAATTTTGCTGATTGAATTGTGTCTGTTTAAATCAATTATGTATTGAATTCCTAATTTGGGTTTAATACTAACTCCAAGGGTAAGCCTGCGTTTCTCATGAGCTACCGAGTCTAAATTGGTTTCCGGTATGATTTTGGGCCAGAAACTTTCAGATTTCCCTAACCAATTTGGGCCCTTCCACCATAGGTTGCTTTCAATTAAATTTTTTGCTTTCATACCTCTGGTTGGGCAATCTGCGGGGTTCTCTACTCCGGGGCAGTGACCCCATTGAATTTTATTTGTTAATTTCTGAATTTCTTCCACGCGATTGGAAACAAAAGGTTTCCAACTCTTCGCTACACTAGTAATCCAACCTAATGCCACGGTCGAGTCTGTCCAGTAATAAATTTTGTTTAATTTGTCTTCAAATGTTTCTTTAATGTAATTGGTTAACCTTGAGCCAATCAAACATGCCATTAATTCTAGTCTGGGGATGGTTTGTTCCTTACTTCCCTGTCCTTTAATTGGCGCAATTCTAGTTTTTGCTGCGACTAAAGCTGTGCTAATTGAATTGTTAATTGTTTGATACCTAACGTAAACTACGGCTGAGAATGCCTTTAAGCTTGCGTCACAGAAACAGTGTAATTCTAGGTTCTTGATTTCCCCATTTGCTTCCCCGAAATAATTTCTAGCTAAATTGAGTGTGGCTAAAGTTGGGAGTTCTGAACACCATGTTTGAAATTCTTCTCTAATATCAGCGGGGGTTTCGGAATCCCAACCTATCTTGTCCTTTTGTAACCACAAACTCTGGAAGAGCATTTTTCCTCTTAAAACAAAGGGAGCAAGTAGGCCCATGGGGTCGAACACCTGCGATATTATACTTAACATGTGTCGCTTTGTATTCTTGGCCTCCTCGCTAGTTGAGATTATAGTGCTAAGATCTATGCTAACGGTATCTGCAGTAGGGTCCCACTTAGTTCCTAGAATTTTGGTTTCTTTTTGGGAAATCCCCTTTCCGAATAGATTTTCCTCTTCACATTCGTTCCACAATTGAATCAATTCTTGAGAATTTGAGCCCCATTTTCTAAATTTCATACCAGCTAAAATAACCGTTTTTGCCGCTCCTATAGAAATTTCGTAGGCTTCCCTAACCCCATCTGCACCTGTTACAAAGTCGTCAACATAAACATCTTTGTCAAGCTTGTCCTTCACTCTATTGTCAATTTCCCTACATTGTTGGAGATGGTATTTTAGTGTGGCCGCTAACTGAAAAGGACTACTTTTTATCCCAAAGGTGACTCTGGTCATTCTCATTGTTCTAAATTTTGAATTACTAATTGTCCCATCCTTCTCTACGACCCATAAAAATCTAGTCGAATCTCTCTCTGATTTATCTAATTGAATCTGATGAAAGGCCTTTTCTATGTCGGCCACCACTGCTATCTTATTTCTTCTAAATCTCAACAAAAGTAACAAAAGGTCTGGATACAAATTTGGACCTTGCGCAAGACAATCGTTTAGTGAGGGTGCATTATGCGCGTGGGAACTAGCATCAAAAACAACTCTTAATTTGGTTGTCTGTACATTCTCTCTAATTACGCCTTGGTGGGGAATATAATAAGTTCCTGGCAAATCGATATCTAATTGTTCTTTAGGAACCTCCTCAATTATTCCACTAGCTAATTGCTCACTGATTACACCTTTATAATCCTCATAAAATTTCGCGTTTGAATCAAATTTCTTCACTAAACCTTGCATTCTCTTATGGGCTACGGCTTTGTTATCTGGCAATGTTTCCTTACTTACAATCCAAGGTAGCTTAACACTATATCTACCCTCGTTAAATTTAATTTCCTCTATAAAATTGCTCATAACTGCGTCATCTGAATTGTCTAACTGCTCCTTTTCTTGAATCCCAATGTTTTCTAGATTCCAAAACGCTTCTAACGTCTGGTTAACTTGTTTTTGGCCTAATTTTACTAACATTGTTTTAATTGGTTTTTGATTAATTGAGCTAATTCTGGCAGGTTTAAATAGAGTTTTACTCGACCCTTGGATTGTCCAGCCTAGCTTGGTTTTCTGAGCCATAAGTAAGGGTGAAAGTCTCTCAAATTGCTCTGTGGCTATATCCCAATAACTATCCGCCCCAATTAACAAATCGCATTCTGAATTTTGGGCGCATTCTAAGTCTTCGGCTAATTGTAATCCCTTAATTGTCATTTGACTTTCAATTTCCTGCAAAGTATTTGGACTGGTAACCGACTCGTGACATATGAATGGTAATTCTATGGCAACTATCTCTGAAAATTCCATGGGGTTGTTACGGTTTTCTAATCTCAATTTTACTAATTTTGCCCTCTTTTCTTGGGGTTTTTCATTTCCACAGCTGTATATCTCTAAATTTTGTTCTCCTACAATTGGAAGTCTCAAACTTCTAGATAACCCTTCTCTTATGAATGTGGCTTCACTCCCCCCATCCATAAAGCATCTAACCTTTTCTATTCTTTGGGGCTGGGCGGGGTTTTTCATAATTCCTACAGCTGTTTGTAATAGAACGGTCTTTTCTCCTGAATTTATTTTTGCTGCCGCTGAATTGATCTGAATTGTCTTAGCCTCAGTGTTGTCTGAACTATTAAATTTCTTGTGCGAGTTGTTGTTCTCGCAAATTGCGTAATTGTGTTTTTTGGAACACCCCTTACACCTATTGTACCTAGAATAACAATCTCTAGCCGAGTGTCCGACGCGGAAACAATTGAAGCATCGGTTAGCCTCCTCTAAAATTTGTATCTTACCCGCTAGGGTATGAATTTCGCAATCTAGGGACCTATGATCTTCGCTTTTGCAAAAAATGCAGAACCCTTTATTTTGATTTGTTTTGTTGACCTTGGTTCCAAAGGCCCTTGCCGTGGCCGTGTGCCTATGCCTATCCCTATCTCTATCTCTACTATTAGAATTTGAATTAAAATTGTTGCGAGGTTTAAATTGTTCCTCAAATTTAGAATTGATTTTATGATTTTTTCCACCGAGAATTGCTGCCATTTCCCTGCTCTCAATTTGATCCCTCACGAAATCCATTAATTCATTAGCATCCCAATTGAAATTGTTTCTCGAAGGTTTTCGACTAACACAGTAATCGGTTCTAATGTCATCTGGTAAACATTCTAATATACTAGGACAAACAAAGGATGCTTTCTCTTTTACGTCTACCCCCAAGATCTCGAGACTACGAAAACTGATCTCACATGAATCTAACAAATTTCGTAAAGCTTTTAAATTTTTTGAATCATGCACGGGCTGAATTTCTTTGAGCTTATTCATATGGTAATGTACATCTAAACCACCGAGCGAGAATCTATTAGTTAATAATCTTACGGCTTCATCATAAGAGGCGTCTGTCTCGGATAGGCCTTTTACAGTTTGTAACGCGTCGCCTTTTAAGTATCCAATTAAATAAATATATTTTTCTACCTTAGTTAAGCGGGGATTAAAGTCCACTGTGGTACGAAATCTTGCCCAAAAATTGTTCCACTCCTCGTGGTTTCCGGTAAATAGTGGTATGGTTAGTTCTGGTAGGCGAACTTCCGGTCGTCCTTGGGCTATGTTTAATCCAGCGTTGGATGGTGATGCGATGTTCTGGACGAGGCTGCCGATGGTTGATCCTGATGCTGCCGGTGTAATTTTTCTAATTTTCCGGGCTAAAGCTGACTTTAGGGTTCCAATTTTCTCCTTGTAGTTAATTGCGTCAGTGGTTTCCTTCTCCATCTCATCGGGGTCGACGATTAGGGCTTCGATCTTGGCGTCGATTTGGGTCAAGTCGTCTTCTTTTTGTATGATAGCGTCTAGGGCGTCTTCCAATTGTTCCACTGTTGTTTCCGGCGCGATCATCATAGCGTCAATTTGATTAATTTTAATTGTTGCCGCGGTTCGGATACTTTTCCGCGAAGCTTTCGCGAGTTTAAGTAAGTTCCGGTTTGATTGTCCATTGTTTGAAGCAGTCTCCTCGCTTCCCGCCATTTTACGCGCTTAATTTTAATTGAGTTTAATTGAAGTAATTGTTGTGAACTTATCAATTTATCTAAAAGTCCAAGTTCCCGGGTTTCCGTGACACCATGAAAACTATCGGTATCCGGTACGCGAGTACCAGAAGTTAATAACACGATGTGTAGTAATTTCACCGCGTAATAATTGACCGTAGTGTAATTTTAATTGTGGGAGAGCTAGGCGCGTTACGTTGATATCAGCATTCCGGACTGAAACAGAATACTGAGTCGAATTGAAACGTACGTCCTTAATTGAATTTAAAATTGCTTGAATTGAAGCGCGATAATTTGGTTTTTACTAGTCGATAATTGTTAAATAATTGGTGCGCTCTTTTAGTTTAAACTTAATAAAAAAAAAACTAACTTTATTTCACAAAGTAACTGAATTTAACTGACTTGGTAAAGACTTAGGCAATAATTGAGTCTTACCTCGTCCGAAATTGTAAATTGAGGACCGCATAAAAAATTGTATCAACTGAACGGGAATTGTAAAAATTGTAAATTGTGTTTTTTGAATTGAAAGGAGAACCTTTTATAAGTTTTTGAGAGAGGGGCACGCTCGATTTTTGAAAGCTTTGACCAATAATGTGCGAGCTTTTTGGGGTATTGCGAGCTATGACCTTTCTTGGGGTTTTTCTTGGGTATTTTCGAGCCTGCCTCTCCCTGTTGTTGACAAAATTCTAGAAGCGAGCTTCTTTACAATAGCACGTTTCTCTTCACAGTTCAAAATTTTCCATTCCTTACAGTGGAAAGGTCGATGCTTTGGTTTGGTAAAAAAATACTTTTGTAGGATCTGGTTTTGAGTTCTTGGGGTTTTTCTTAATTTTAGACTTCATTTTTTACTAACATATTCTTTTTTAAGGCCGATTTTTAAAACTAAATTGAGTATTTTAATTTTAATTTTTACCAGAAATTTAAACGTAATTTTAATTTTAAATTGTGAATGTTAGACGTAATTTGAATTTTAGGCTTAATTTTAATTTTTAGATTTTAGAATTTTAGAGACGCTTTTCTGTATTATTCAACACTCCCCCTAATACCATAGGTATTATTAGGATAGACAAAGCGTTAATTGTTAATTTAATTAATTTAATTCTAAATTGTATAAATGTTGGACTGATCTACGGATCATATTGCCGTTTGGGGTTTTAATCACGCACATTCTGTTTTTTCCGTCGCGACTGTAAATCACTTCATTAACAAGTCCAATCTTCCACATATGTCTTGGTAATTTATCTTCTTGAAGGAGTACCACGTCGCCAATTTTGAATTGAATGTCATTTTTACCGAATTTCACGTGATGAGCGGACCGTAATTCTAATACATAATTTTGTCGCCATCTTTTCCATGTTTGGTTTAAAAGTTCTTCGCGGTATCTTAGCCGTTTAGTTAATTGAACGCGACATTTTGGTACATTTTCATTTTTTAATTTTAGTGGTGGTAAACAATTTAATCTTTGCCCAATAAGAAAATCAGCCGGTGATAGAGGTTTAGGTTCATTAATGTTGTTGTAAACGTAAGAAATTGGTCTACTATTAATCAAAGCTTCGACTTCTAAAAGAGTCGTTTCTAATTCAGTGTAGCTTACAGTTGCGTGTCCCAAGGTCTTTCTTAAGGCTGTTTTGGTGGAGCGTACAAGCCGCTCCCACCAACCGCCATACCACGCGGCGCGCTCAACAATGAATTTCCAAACTATCCCCTGATTCCCAAAATATTCCCTCAATTGATTTTCTTTTAAATTTTGAAAAATTTTGTTTATCTCGCTATTAGCCCTTTTGAACGTCAACGCGTTGTCCGTGTAAATTGTGGTAGGCAATCCCCTCCTCGAAACAATTCTCCTTAGAGCCATGATGAATTCGTCAGTACTGAGCGATGGAACCAATTCTAGATGGATTGCCCTAGTGACCGCGCAAGTTGCTAAACAAATATAAACTTTTTCGTTTCCCTTCCCATTTTTGATAAACAGGGGTCCTGCAAAATCTATACCCATTATTGAAAAGGGTGGTGCTTCTGAGATTCTGTCGGCGGGCAAGGGTGCTGTGGGCCTGTCAGCTTGTTTAGCGATGGTTCTTTTGCATTTTACGCATTCATTGATAACTTTCTTAGCTAACTGTCTACTAGCAGGTACCCAGTACCGCTCCCTATTTTGTGTAATTGTGTCGTTAATTCCGTTATGTAAAACTTGCTCGTGACTTCTTAACATAACTAATTTCGTAAATTTGTGACTGTTATCCATAATAATGGGGTGTTTTTCTTGAAAACTAAAATTGGAATTCCCTATTCTCCCCCCTACGCAGATCAAGCCTTCGTGCAGAATTGGGTTCAAGGACAAAATTTTCGAAGAGCGTTCAATTTTTCCCCCATTTTGTAGGGCTATCAACTCTTCCCCATACGCTTCTCGTTGCACGTGTTTAATCCAAGTTAATTCGGCGTGTGACATTTCATCCGCAGTGATAGGGCCTTTAGTTTTGTTTTTTCCCTTTGCTAAGAATCTAAACACATACGCTGTTATGCGAAAAATTTTGCTGATTGAATTGTGTCTGTTTAAATCAATTATGTATTGAATTCCTAATTTGGGTTTAATACTAACTCCAAGGGTAAGCCTGCGTTTCTCATGAGCTACCGAGTCTAAATTGGTTTCCGGTATGATTTTGGGCCAGAAACTTTCAGATTTCCCTAACCAATTTGGGCCCTTCCACCATAGGTTGCTTTCAATTAAATTTTTTGCTTTCATACCTCTGGTTGGGCAATCTGCGGGGTTCTCTACTCCGGGGCAGTGACCCCATTGAATTTTATTTGTTAATTTCTGAATTTCTTCCACGCGATTGGAAACAAAAGGTTTCCAACTCTTCGCTACACTAGTAATCCAACCTAATGCCACGGTCGAGTCTGTCCAGTAATAAATTTTGTTTAATTTGTCTTCAAATGTTTCTTTAATGTAATTGGTTAACCTTGAGCCAATCAAACATGCCATTAATTCTAGTCTGGGGATGGTTTGTTCCTTACTTCCCTGTCCTTTAATTGGCGCAATTCTAGTTTTTGCTGCGACTAAAGCTGTGCTAATTGAATTGTTAATTGTTTGATACCTAACGTAAACTACGGCTGAGAATGCCTTTAAGCTTGCGTCACAGAAACAGTGTAATTCTAGGTTCTTGATTTCCCCATTTGCTTCCCCGAAATAATTTCTAGCTAAATTGAGTGTGGCTAAAGTTGGGAGTTCTGAACACCATGTTTGAAATTCTTCTCTAATATCAGCGGGGGTTTCGGAATCCCAACCTATCTTGTCCTTTTGTAACCACAAACTCTGGAAGAGCATTTTTCCTCTTAAAACAAAGGGAGCAAGTAGGCCCATGGGGTCGAACACCTGCGATATTATACTTAACATGTGTCGCTTTGTATTCTTGGCCTCCTCGCTAGTTGAGATTATAGTGCTAAGATCTATGCTAACGGTATCTGCAGTAGGGTCCCACTTAGTTCCTAGAATTTTGGTTTCTTTTTGGGAAATCCCCTTTCCGAATAGATTTTCCTCTTCACATTCGTTCCACAATTGAATCAATTCTTGAGAATTTGAGCCCCATTTTCTAAATTTCATACCAGCTAAAATAACCGTTTTTGCCGCTCCTATAGAAATTTCGTAGGCTTCCCTAACCCCATCTGCACCTGTTACAAAGTCGTCAACATAAACATCTTTGTCAAGCTTGTCCTTCACTCTATTGTCAATTTCCCTACATTGTTGGAGATGGTATTTTAGTGTGGCCGCTAACTGAAAAGGACTACTTTTTATCCCAAAGGTGACTCTGGTCATTCTCATTGTTCTAAATTTTGAATTACTAATTGTCCCATCCTTCTCTACGACCCATAAAAATCTAGTCGAATCTCTCTCTGATTTATCTAATTGAATCTGATGAAAGGCCTTTTCTATGTCGGCCACCACTGCTATCTTATTTCTTCTAAATCTCAACAAAAGTAACAAAAGGTCTGGATACAAATTTGGACCTTGCGCAAGACAATCGTTTAGTGAGGGTGCATTATGCGCGTGGGAACTAGCATCAAAAACAACTCTTAATTTGGTTGTCTGTACATTCTCTCTAATTACGCCTTGGTGGGGAATATAATAAGTTCCTGGCAAATCGATATCTAATTGTTCTTTAGGAACCTCCTCAATTATTCCACTAGCTAATTGCTCACTGATTACACCTTTATAATCCTCATAAAATTTCGCGTTTGAATCAAATTTCTTCACTAAACCTTGCATTCTCTTATGGGCTACGGCTTTGTTATCTGGCAATGTTTCCTTACTTACAATCCAAGGTAGCTTAACACTATATCTACCCTCGTTAAATTTAATTTCCTCTATAAAATTGCTCATAACTGCGTCATCTGAATTGTCTAACTGCTCCTTTTCTTGAATCCCAATGTTTTCTAGATTCCAAAACGCTTCTAACGTCTGGTTAACTTGTTTTTGGCCTAATTTTACTAACATTGTTTTAATTGGTTTTTGATTAATTGAGCTAATTCTGGCAGGTTTAAATAGAGTTTTACTCGACCCTTGGATTGTCCAGCCTAGCTTGGTTTTCTGAGCCATAAGTAAGGGTGAAAGTCTCTCAAATTGCTCTGTGGCTATATCCCAATAACTATCCGCCCCAATTAACAAATCGCATTCTGAATTTTGGGCGCATTCTAAGTCTTCGGCTAATTGTAATCCCTTAATTGTCATTTGACTTTCAATTTCCTGCAAAGTATTTGGACTGGTAACCGACTCGTGACATATGAATGGTAATTCTATGGCAACTATCTCTGAAAATTCCATGGGGTTGTTACGGTTTTCTAATCTCAATTTTACTAATTTTGCCCTCTTTTCTTGGGGTTTTTCATTTCCACAGCTGTATATCTCTAAATTTTGTTCTCCTACAATTGGAAGTCTCAAACTTCTAGATAACCCTTCTCTTATGAATGTGGCTTCACTCCCCCCATCCATAAAGCATCTAACCTTTTCTATTCTTTGGGGCTGGGCGGGGTTTTTCATAATTCCTACAGCTGTTTGTAATAGAACGGTCTTTTCTCCTGAATTTATTTTTGCTGCCGCTGAATTGATCTGAATTGTCTTAGCCTCAGTGTTGTCTGAACTATTAAATTTCTTGTGCGAGTTGTTGTTCTCGCAAATTGCGTAATTGTGTTTTTTGGAACACCCCTTACACCTATTGTACCTAGAATAACAATCTCTAGCCGAGTGTCCGACGCGGAAACAATTGAAGCATCGGTTAGCCTCCTCTAAAATTTGTATCTTACCCGCTAGGGTATGAATTTCGCAATCTAGGGACCTATGATCTTCGCTTTTGCAAAAAATGCAGAACCCTTTATTTTGATTTGTTTTGTTGACCTTGGTTCCAAAGGCCCTTGCCGTGGCCGTGTGCCTATGCCTATCCCTATCTCTATCTCTACTATTAGAATTTGAATTAAAATTGTTGCGAGGTTTAAATTGTTCCTCAAATTTAGAATTGATTTTATGATTTTTTCCACCGAGAATTGCTGCCATTTCCCTGCTCTCAATTTGATCCCTCACGAAATCCATTAATTCATTAGCATCCCAATTGAAATTGTTTCTCGAAGGTTTTCGACTAACACAGTAATCGGTTCTAATGTCATCTGGTAAACATTCTAATATACTAGGACAAACAAAGGATGCTTTCTCTTTTACGTCTACCCCCAAGATCTCGAGACTACGAAAACTGATCTCACATGAATCTAACAAATTTCGTAAAGCTTTTAAATTTTTTGAATCATGCACGGGCTGAATTTCTTTGAGCTTATTCATATGGTAATGTACATCTAAACCACCGAGCGAGAATCTATTAGTTAATAATCTTACGGCTTCATCATAAGAGGCGTCTGTCTCGGATAGGCCTTTTACAGTTTGTAACGCGTCGCCTTTTAAGTATCCAATTAAATAAATATATTTTTCTACCTTAGTTAAGCGGGGATTAAAGTCCACTGTGGTACGAAATCTTGCCCAAAAATTGTTCCACTCCTCGTGGTTTCCGGTAAATAGTGGTATGGTTAGTTCTGGTAGGCGAACTTCCGGTCGTCCTTGGGCTATGTTTAATCCAGCGTTGGATGGTGATGCGATGTTCTGGACGAGGCTGCCGATGGTTGATCCTGATGCTGCCGGTGTAATTTTTCTAATTTTCCGGGCTAAAGCTGACTTTAGGGTTCCAATTTTCTCCTTGTAGTTAATTGCGTCAGTGGTTTCCTTCTCCATCTCATCGGGGTCGACGATTAGGGCTTCGATCTTGGCGTCGATTTGGGTCAAGTCGTCTTCTTTTTGTATGATAGCGTCTAGGGCGTCTTCCAATTGTTCCACTGTTGTTTCCGGCGCGATCATCATAGCGTCAATTTGATTAATTTTAATTGTTGCCGCGGTTCGGATACTTTTCCGCGAAGCTTTCGCGAGTTTAAGTAAGTTCCGGTTTGATTGTCCATTGTTTGAAGCAGTCTCCTCGCTTCCCGCCATTTTACGCGCTTAATTTTAATTGAGTTTAATTGAAGTAATTGTTGTGAACTTATCAATTTATCTAAAAGTCCAAGTTCCCGGGTTTCCGTGACACCATGAAAACTATCGGTATCCGGTACGCGAGTACCAGAAGTTAATAACACGATGTGTAGTAATTTCACCGCGTAATAATTGACCGTAGTGTAATTTTAATTGTGGGAGAGCTAGGCGCGTTACGTTGATATCAGCATTCCGGACTGAAACAGAATACTGAGTCGAATTGAAACGTACGTCCTTAATTGAATTTAAAATTGCTTGAATTGAAGCGCGATAATTTGGTTTTTACTAGTCGATAATTGTTAAATAATTGGTGCGCTCTTTTAGTTTAAACTTAATAAAAAAAAAACTAACTTTATTTCACAAAGTAACTGAATTTAACTGACTTGGTAAAGACTTAGGCAATAATTGAGTCTTACCTCGTCCGAAATTGTAAATTGAGGACCGCATAAAAAATTGTATCAACTGAACGGGAATTGTAAAAATTGTAAATTGTGTTTTTTGAATTGAAAGGAGAACCTTTTATAAGTTTTTGAGAGAGGGGCACGCTCGATTTTTGAAAGCTTTGACCAATAATGTGCGAGCTTTTTGGGGTATTGCGAGCTATGACCTTTCTTGGGGTTTTTCTTGGGTATTTTCGAGCCTGCCTCTCCCTGTTGTTGACAAAATTCTAGAAGCGAGCTTCTTTACAATAGCACGTTTCTCTTCACAGTTCAAAATTTTCCATTCCTTACAGTGGAAAGGTCGATGCTTTGGTTTGGTAAAAAAATACTTTTGTAGGATCTGGTTTTGAGTTCTTGGGGTTTTTCTTAATTTTAGACTTCATTTTTTACTAACATATTCTTTTTTAAGGCCGATTTTTAAAACTAAATTGAGTATTTTAATTTTAATTTTTACCAGAAATTTAAACGTAATTTTAATTTTAAATTGTGAATGTTAGACGTAATTTGAATTTTAGGCTTAATTTTAATTTTTAGATTTTAGAATTTTAGAGACGCTTTTCTGTATTATTCAACACTCCCCCTAATACCATAGGTATTATTAGGATAGACAAAGCGTTAATTGTTAATTTAATTAATTTAATTCTAAATTGTATAAATGTTGGACTGATCTACGGATCATATTGCCGTTTGGGGTTTTAATCACGCACATTCTGTTTTTTCCGTCGCGACTGTAAATCACTTCATTAACAAGTCCAATCTTCCACATATGTCTTGGTAATTTATCTTCTTGAAGGAGTACCACGTCGCCAATTTTGAATTGAATGTCATTTTTACCGAATTTCACGTGATGAGCGGACCGTAATTCTAATACATAATTTTGTCGCCATCTTTTCCATGTTTGGTTTAAAAGTTCTTCGCGGTATCTTAGCCGTTTAGTTAATTGAACGCGACATTTTGGTACATTTTCATTTTTTAATTTTAGTGGTGGTAAACAATTTAATCTTTGCCCAATAAGAAAATCAGCCGGTGATAGAGGTTTAGGTTCATTAATGTTGTTGTAAACGTAAGAAATTGGTCTACTATTAATCAAAGCTTCGACTTCTAAAAGAGTCGTTTCTAATTCAGTGTAGCTTACAGTTGCGTGTCCCAAGGTCTTTCTTAAGGCTGTTTTGGTGGAGCGTACAAGCCGCTCCCACCAACCGCCATACCACGCGGCGCGCTCAACAATGAATTTCCAAACTATCCCCTGATTCCCAAAATATTCCCTCAATTGATTTTCTTTTAAATTTTGAAAAATTTTGTTTATCTCGCTATTAGCCCTTTTGAACGTCAACGCGTTGTCCGTGTAAATTGTGGTAGGCAATCCCCTCCTCGAAACAATTCTCCTTAGAGCCATGATGAATTCGTCAGTACTGAGCGATGGAACCAATTCTAGATGGATTGCCCTAGTGACCGCGCAAGTTGCTAAACAAATATAAACTTTTTCGTTTCCCTTCCCATTTTTGATAAACAGGGGTCCTGCAAAATCTATACCCATTATTGAAAAGGGTGGTGCTTCTGAGATTCTGTCGGCGGGCAAGGGTGCTGTGGGCCTGTCAGCTTGTTTAGCGATGGTTCTTTTGCATTTTACGCATTCATTGATAACTTTCTTAGCTAACTGTCTACTAGCAGGTACCCAGTACCGCTCCCTATTTTGTGTAATTGTGTCGTTAATTCCGTTATGTAAAACTTGCTCGTGACTTCTTAACATAACTAATTTCGTAAATTTGTGACTGTTATCCATAATAATGGGGTGTTTTTCTTGAAAACTAAAATTGGAATTCCCTATTCTCCCCCCTACGCAGATCAAGCCTTCGTGCAGAATTGGGTTCAAGGACAAAATTTTCGAAGAGCGTTCAATTTTTCCCCCATTTTGTAGGGCTATCAACTCTTCCCCATACGCTTCTCGTTGCACGTGTTTAATCCAAGTTAATTCGGCGTGTGACATTTCATCCGCAGTGATAGGGCCTTTAGTTTTGTTTTTTCCCTTTGCTAAGAATCTAAACACATACGCTGTTATGCGAAAAATTTTGCTGATTGAATTGTGTCTGTTTAAATCAATTATGTATTGAATTCCTAATTTGGGTTTAATACTAACTCCAAGGGTAAGCCTGCGTTTCTCATGAGCTACCGAGTCTAAATTGGTTTCCGGTATGATTTTGGGCCAGAAACTTTCAGATTTCCCTAACCAATTTGGGCCCTTCCACCATAGGTTGCTTTCAATTAAATTTTTTGCTTTCATACCTCTGGTTGGGCAATCTGCGGGGTTCTCTACTCCGGGGCAGTGACCCCATTGAATTTTATTTGTTAATTTCTGAATTTCTTCCACGCGATTGGAAACAAAAGGTTTCCAACTCTTCGCTACACTAGTAATCCAACCTAATGCCACGGTCGAGTCTGTCTAGTAATAAATTTTGTTTAATTTGTCTTCAAATGTTTCTTTAATGTAATTGGTTAACCTTGAGCCAATCAAACATGCCATTAATTCTAGTCTGGGGATGGTTTGTTCCTTACTTCCCTGTCCTTTAATTGGCGCAATTCTAGTTTTTGCTGCGACTAAAGCTGTGCTAATTGAATTGTTAATTGTTTGATACCTAACGTAAACTACGGCTGAGAATGCCTTTAAGCTTGCGTCACAGAAACAGTGTAATTCTAGGTTCTTGATTTCCCCATTTGCTTCCCCGAAATAATTTCTAGCTAAATTGAGTGTGGCTAAAGTTGGGAGTTCTGAACACCATGTTTGAAATTCTTCTCTAATATCAGCGGGGGTTTCGGAATCCCAACCTATCTTGTCCTTTTGTAACCACAAACTCTGGAAGAGCATTTTTCCTCTTAAAACAAAGGGAGCAAGTAGGCCCATGGGGTCGAACACCTGCGATATTATACTTAACATGTGTCGCTTTGTATTCTTGGCCTCCTCGCTAGTTGAGATTATAGTGCTAAGATCTATGCTAACGGTATCTGCAGTAGGGTCCCACTTAGTTCCTAGAATTTTGGTTTCTTTTTGGGAAATCCCCTTTCCGAATAGATTTTCCTCTTCACATTCGTTCCACAATTGAATCAATTCTTGAGAATTTGAGCCCCATTTTCTAAATTTCATACCAGCTAAAATAACCGTTTTTGTCGCTCCTATAGAAATTTCTTAGGCTTCCCTAACCCCATCTGCACCTGTTACAAAGTCGTCAACATAAACATCTTTGTCAAGCTTGTCCTTCACTCTATTGTCAATTTCCCTACATTGTTGGAGATGGTATTTTAGTGTGGCCGCTAACTGAAAAGGACTACTTTTTATCCCAAAGGTGACTCTGGTCATTCTCATTGTTCTAAATTTTGAATTACTAATTGTCCCATCCTTCTCTACGACCCATAAAAATCTAGTCGAATCTCTCTCTGATTTATCTAATTGAATCTGATGAAAGGCCTTTTCTATGTCGGCCACCACTGCTATCTTATTTCTTCTAAATCTCAACAAAAGTAACAAAAGGTCTGGATACAAATTTGGACCTTGCGCAAGACAATCGTTTAGTGAGGGTGCATTATGCGCGTGGGAACTAGCATCAAAAACAACTCTTAATTTGGTTGTCTGTACATTCTCTCTAATTACGCCTTGGTGGGGAATATAATAAGTTCCTGGCAAATCGATATCTAATTGTTCTTTAGGAACCTCCTCAATTATTCCACTAGCTAATTGCTCACTGATTACACCTTTATAATCCTCATAAAATTTCGCGTTTGAATCAAATTTCTTCACTAAACCTTGCATTCTCTTATGGGCTACGGCTTTGTTATCTGGCAATGTTTCCTTACTTACAATCCAAGGTAGCTTAACACTATATCTACCCTCGTTAAATTTAATTTCCTCTATAAAATTGCTCATAACTGCGTCATCTGAATTGTCTAACTGCTCCTTTTCTTGAATCCCAATGTTTTCTAGATTCCAAAACGCTTCTAACGTCTGGTTAACTTGTTTTTGGCCTAATTTTACTAACATTGTTTTAATTGGTTTTTGATTAATTGAGCTAATTCTGGCAGGTTTAAATAGAGTTTTACTCGACCCTTGGATTGTCCAGCCTAGCTTGGTTTTCTGAGCCATAAGTAAGGGTGAAAGTCTCTCAAATTGCTCTGTGGCTATATCCCAATAACTATCCGCCCCAATTAACAAATCGCATTCTGAATTTTGGGCGCATTCTAAGTCTTCGGCTAATTGTAATCCCTTAATTGTCATTTGACTTTCAATTTCCTGCAAAGTATTTGGACTGGTAACCGACTCGTGACATATGAATGGTAATTCTATGGCAACTATCTCTGAAAATTCCATGGGGTTGTTACGGTTTTCTAATCTCAATTTTACTAATTTTGCCCTCTTTTCTTGGGGTTTTTCATTTCCACAGCTGTATATCTCTAAATTTTGTTCTCCTACAATTGGAAGTCTCAAACTTCTAGATAACCCTTCTCTTATGAATGTGGCTTCACTCCCCCCATCCATAAAGCATCTAACCTTTTCTATTCTTTGGGGCTGGGCGGGGTTTTTCATAATTCCTACAGCTGTTTGTAATAGAACGGTCTTTTCTCCTGAATTTATTTTTGCTGCCGCTGAATTGATCTGAATTGTCTTAGCCTCAGTGTTGTCTGAACTATTAAATTTCTTGTGCGAGTTGTTGTTCTCGCAAATTGCGTAATTGTGTTTTTTGGAACACCCCTTACACCTATTGTACCTAGAATAACAATCTCTAGCCGAGTGTCCGACGCGGAAACAATTGAAGCATCGGTTAGCCTCCTCTAAAATTTGTATCTTACCCGCTAGGGTATGAATTTCGCAATCTAGGGACCTATGATCTTCGCTTTTGCAAAAAATGCAGAACCCTTTATTTTGATTTGTTTTGTTGACCTTGGTTCCAAAGGCCCTTGCCGTGGCCGTGTGCCTATGCCTATCCCTATCTCTATCTCTACTATTAGAATTTGAATTAAAATTGTTGCGAGGTTTAAATTGTTCCTCAAATTTAGAATTGATTTTATGATTTTTTCCACCGAGAATTGCTGCCATTTCCCTGCTCTCAATTTGATCCCTCACGAAATCCATTAATTCATTAGCATCCCAATTGAAATTGTTTCTCGAAGGTTTTCGACTAACACAGTAATCGGTTCTAATGTCATCTGGTAAACATTCTAATATACTAGGACAAACAAAGGATGCTTTCTCTTTTACGTCTACCCCCAAGATCTCGAGACTACGAAAACTGATCTCACATGAATCTAACAAATTTCGTAAAGCTTTTAAATTTTTTGAATCATGCACGGGCTGAATTTCTTTGAGCTTATTCATATGGTAATGTACATCTAAACCACCGAGCGAGAATCTATTAGTTAATAATCTTACGGCTTCATCATAAGAGGCGTCTGTCTCGGATAGGCCTTTTACAGTTTGTAACGCGTCGCCTTTTAAGTATCCAATTAAATAAATATATTTTTCTACCTTAGTTAAGCGGGGATTAAAGTCCACTGTGGTACGAAATCTTGCCCAAAAATTGTTCCACTCCTCGTGGTTTCCGGTAAATAGTGGTATGGTTAGTTCTGGTAGGCGAACTTCCGGTCGTCCTTGGGCTATGTTTAATCCAGCGTTGGATGGTGATGCGATGTTCTGGACGAGGCTGCCGATGGTTGATCCTGATGCTGCCGGTGTAATTTTTCTAATTTTCCGGGCTAAAGCTGACTTTAGGGTTCCAATTTTCTCCTTGTAGTTAATTGCGTCAGTGGTTTCCTTCTCCATCTCATCGGGGTCGACGATTAGGGCTTCGATCTTGGCGTCGATTTGGGTCAAGTCGTCTTCTTTTTGTATGATAGCGTCTAGGGCGTCTTCCAATTGTTCCACTGTTGTTTCCGGCGCGATCATCATAGCGTCAATTTGATTAATTTTAATTGTTGCCGCGGTTCGGATACTTTTCCGCGAAGCTTTCGCGAGTTTAAGTAAGTTCCGGTTTGATTGTCCATTGTTTGAAGCAGTCTCCTCGCTTCCCGCCATTTTACGCGCTTAATTTTAATTGAGTTTAATTGAAGTAATTGTTGTGAACTTATCAATTTATCTAAAAGTCCAAGTTCCCGGGTTTCCGTGACACCATGAAAACTATCGGTATCCGGTACGCGAGTACCAGAAGTTAATAACACGATGTGTAGTAATTTCACCGCGTAATAATTGACCGTAGTGTAATTTTAATTGTGGGAGAGCTAGGCGCGTTACGTTGATATCAGCATTCCGGACTGAAACAGAATACTGAGTCGAATTGAAACGTACGTCCTTAATTGAATTTAAAATTGCTTGAATTGAAGCGCGATAATTTGGTTTTTACTAGTCGATAATTGTTAAATAATTGGTGCGCTCTTTTAGTTTAAACTTAATAAAAAAAAAACTAACTTTATTTCACAAAGTAACTGAATTTAACTGACTTGGTAAAGACTTAGGCAATAATTGAGTCTTACCTCGTCCGAAATTGTAAATTGAGGACCGCATAAAAAATTGTATCAACTGAACGGGAATTGTAAAAATTGTAAATTGTGTTTTTTGAATTGAAAGGAGAACCTTTTATAAGTTTTTGAGAGAGGGGCACGCTCGATTTTTGAAAGCTTTGACCAATAATGTGCGAGCTTTTTGGGGTATTGCGAGCTATGACCTTTCTTGGGGTTTTTCTTGGGTATTTTCGAGCCTGCCTCTCCCTGTTGTTGACAAAATTCTAGAAGCGAGCTTCTTTACAATAGCACGTTTCTCTTCACAGTTCAAAATTTTCCATTCCTTACAGTGGAAAGGTCGATGCTTTGGTTTGGTAAAAAAATACTTTTGTAGGATCTGGTTTTGAGTTCTTGGGGTTTTTCTTAATTTTAGACTTCATTTTTTACTAACATATTCTTTTTTAAGGCCGATTTTTAAAACTAAATTGAGTATTTTAATTTTAATTTTTACCAGAAATTTAAACGTAATTTTAATTTTAAATTGTGAATGTTAGACGTAATTTGAATTTTAGGCTTAATTTTAATTTTTAGATTTTAGAATTTTAGAGACGCTTTTGTGTATTATTCAACAGACCATTTTTATAGACATGTTACAGGTCTGCAAAAGTGATGGAAAAGTAGAAATTCAGCTGCCAATTTAAAACTGTAATTTAACCACATTTAGAGAGATATTGCAGGTATTCAAAAGTAGGAAATTCTACTTTTGAATACCTGCAATATGTCTATAAATGTTGAATAGTTACAGTTTTAAATTGGAAGCTAGATTTCAACTTTCCCATAACTTTTGCAGACCTGTAACATGTGTATAAATGTGGTCAAATTGCAGTTTTAAATTGGCAGCTGGATATCTACTTTTCCATCACTTTTGCAGACCTGTAACATGTCTATATAAATGGTCAAATTACAGTTTTAAATAGGCAGCTGGATTTCTACTTTTCCATCGCTTTTTCAGACTTGTAACATGTCTATAAATATGGTCAAATTACAGTTTTAAATTGGCAGCTGGATTTCTACTTTTCCATCACTTTTTCAGACTTGTAACATGTCTATAAATATGGTCAAATTGCAGTTTTAAATTGGCAGCTGGATTTCTACTTTTCCATCACTTTTTCAGACTTGTAACATGTCTATACATGTAGTCAAATTACAGTTTTAAACTAGCATCTGGTATTTCTACTTTTCTATCGCTTTTGCACACCTGTAACATGTCTATAAAAATGGTCAAATTACAGTTTTAAATTTTCAGCTGAATATCTACTTTTCCATCACTTTTGCAGACCTGTAACATGTCTATATAAATGGTCAAATTACAGTTTTAAATAGGCAGCTGGATTTCTACTTTTCCATCGCTTTTTCAGACTTGTAACATGTCTATAAATATGGTCAAATTACAGTTTTAAATAGGCAGCTGGATTTCTACTTTTCCATCACTTTTTCAGACTTGTAACATGTCTATAAATATGGTCAAATTGCAGTTTTAAATTGGCAGCTGCATTTCTACTTTTCCATCACTTTTTCAGACTTGTAACATGTCTATACATGTAGTCAAATTACAGTTTTAAACTAGCATCTGGTATTTCTACTTTTCTATCGCTTTTGCACACCTGTAACATGTCTATAAAAATGGTCAAATTACAGTTTTAAATTGGCAGCTGAATATCTACTTTTCCATAAGTTTTGCAGACCTGTAACATGTCTATAAATATGGTCATATTACAGTTTTAAAATGGCATCTGGATTTCTACTTTTCCATCGCTTTTTCAGACTTGTAACATGTCTATAAATATGGTCAAATTACAGTTTTAAATAGGCAGCTGGATTTCTACTTTTCCATCACTTTTTCAGACTTGTAACATGTCTATAAATATGGTCAAATTGCAGTTTTAAATTGGCAGCTGGATTTCTACTTTTCCATCACTTTTTCAGACTTGTAACATGTCTATACATGTAGTCAAATTACAGTTTTAAACTAGCATCTGGTATTTCTACTTTTCTATCGCTTTTGCACACCTGTAACATGTCTATAAAAATGGTCAAATTACAGTTTTAAATTGGCAGCTGAATATCTACTTTTCCATAAGTTTTGCAGACCTGTAACATGTCTATAAATATGGTCATATTACAGTTTTAAAATGGCATCTGGATTTCTACTTTTCCATCACATTTGCAGGCCTGTAACATGTCTATAAATGTGGTCAAGTTGCAGTTTTAAACTAGCGCTGGTATTTCTACTTTTTCATCACTTTTGCAGACCTGTAACATGTCAATAAATATAGTCAAATTGCAGTTTTAAATTGGCAGCTGGATTTCTACTTTTCCATCACTTTTGCAGAACTGTAACATGTCTATAACTGTGGTCAAATTACAGTTTTAAACTAGCAGCTGTTATTTCTACTTTTGCATCGCGTTTGCAGAATCGCGCTGCATATTTCTGCCAATACAGACAATTAACAGATAATAAACAGAAAATGTAGAAACGGCAGACAATTTGCAGTTCTGGAATTTCTGTGAAATTTTCGCGTTTTTCGAGCTGCAGAAAATGTAGCCTTAATAGACCAATTCGAATATTACATGCAGAGAAAAAAACTTCCAGGGGCAAGCCGCCATTCTGAATAATTTCCCTCACGCCAGGAGACATCGCTAGAGGCATGACCGGGCTTGCTAGCCTCTAACACGCAGTGAGCTTGGGCTGCCCTCTAGTGGTGTTTCGTGGCGGGAGAGAAATTATTCAGAATGGCGGCTTGCCCCTGGAAGTTTGTTTCTCTGCATGTAATATTCGAATTGGTCTATTTATACCTATTACAGCGTGGTAGCGATAAAAAAGCGCGTATGCAGATGAATTACAGCTTAAAATTTTTGTACGGGTGACGACATGAAATTGCCTTTTTAATAAAATAGGCTGTCTCGAGTCTTTTACAACTGAATATTTAATTTTTTTTATGTTGCTGAAATAATTAGCCCTGGGCCCCATGACGCCTGTAAAATAACTTAAACTTAATTCAATGTAACCCCCCCCCCCCCAAAAGAAATTTAATATTCTAAAACCAAAAAATTACACCTAAAATCTAAAAGTTAACACCTAAAAGAAAAAAATCCAAAAGCTACCGTTAAGAAAAAATATCCATTTTGCTATCTAAAAATCTAAAAAAAGGGGGGTAGTTTTGCACTAGTAATCCCTATCGAAGCTGAATAGCGGGCTGGTTCGAGAGGCCATGCACCTCTAAGCAGAATTTGTAGAAAGAGTAACCAGCCCGTAATTCCCCTCCGAGTGTGGAAAACTTTCCATTCCTATTTTTCCCAATCTTGTACACCCAAAAAGGGGAGGCCCCGCTTTTTGGGTACCAACAGTAGTACCAATACCTTGTATTTTTTATTCATTCGATCTGTAGAGACCCGACTAAAAGGGTCGCAAAAAATAAAAAAACGCTCATGTAAAGGAGCTTTCAAAAATAAAAACTAAACAAAAAAATGTCGTTTGCAATTTCTTCAGTCGGTTGCAGACTAAAACCAGCTCTCCCAAAATAAAATTAAGATAGAAAAATTTGTAAAAATAGCGACAAATAAATAAAAATAGAAAAATTAACTTTAGGAGATTCTACAACGCCTTAAGACGGCCCTGAGTCTATTGCAATATAAATATGCTTATAAAATAAATTGGAAGGGAAAATGGTATGACTGCCGTTATTGAAAGGCGTTATAATGTCCTCTCTTCTTTTTTGTTTCTAGGTGATCGAGTTTAAATGCAAGTAACTGCAATTCGTTAACACGTAACACCAAATTAAGCACTTGGACTGGCGTTACCCTTTTGAGCAGGATATGATGGTGGAGAAAGTGGAAAATTTTCGATAAGTCGGATATAATCATAATAACTTCTCCGAGGAAGGTAGACACTCAGCATAAGCGGTGTATGTGACAAAATCGTGATTTACTTATTGCAACAATTGAGTCAGATGAAATCGTCTTGGATAGTTTGCAACGACTATAACATTTTTTTCCGAAAGGCTCAACCCAAATCTCAAGGATGTTTACCTTAACACCATTTTCTCTTTAAAATCCTTGTTTCCCCATACATAAAGTAATTTTCAATGCATTACAAATTGTGTCCATTATATTTTCAATAATAGATCGTTTCATATTTCATTATCAGTAAGATCAAAAGCGGTAAGGCTTCACGCAGAAAGTATGTATCTTGGGCCTAGGTGAGCTACACGATATATCCGAAACGCCTCGTATAGAACCTCCTAGCACGCGAAGGACAATAGAGTTATATTTGCTGAGGGGGGTGAGACGTCATTGGTTTTTCAGCCAATGAAATTAGCAAGCCAACAGATGGAGTCACCTTCTGGTGGCTATAGAGCTCATGTTAAATTCTGCCTCCAAAATGGCGAATGGGCGGAGTTTAATGTCACCCTCCCCGTAACCGATATAACTCTATTATTCGGTGACGCGGTTCCTTCGACACTACCTCAAGAACCGACTAACCACTTGCACAGATTCGAGAACTGCTATAAAGACTTAGTAGGGTCTCTAAAATATTCTTCAGATGAAATTATTCAGTTTCAAAGACCATTGGGAGTAAAGTACTAAGGTCTTATCAATCTGAGCAACGCTTGCTTGGGCTCCTTAAGACACCAAGGACGGCCGGGTACCTGCATTTTTAAAGTACCAAAAAAGGGAATTTTTTCTCGTCCGGTGGCCACGGAGCTCAGGCTCAACCAGCTGAATTTGGGTAATCAAGTATTGAGCTTAATATTATTAGCAGGGACAATTTTCCGTTTAAATTTAAAGTTAAAAACGTATTAATTTAAATGACACAAAATTTTTAGAAGCTTTAAAATGCTAAGGATTGAGGATGAGGTTGAAAAATCCAGGGATGATAGAAAGTAATGAGGGTTAGAAAGGACGGGGTTAAAAAACCTGTTAGGGGAACTACCACTAGAAAATTTCGAAACATCCTCTGTTTTTGGTGAGGTTTCTACTGTAAGTGGGTCAATTTTGACGATTTTTAAGTCCTGAAAATCGTTGCTGACCCTAAACGTAAAATGACTTACCAATTTCCGAACTGGCAGAAGTTGTATTACTTTCGGAACTACTTGACGAGCTACTTTCGTGTGTATCAGAGCTGGACACTGAAGTATTATCTTCAACTTCAATCGGTACTTTTGGTAAATCGCTTGGCAAGCACAGTTTCACAGTTTGATTTTGTCTATTATCAGTTTTCTTTGAATCGGTCAAGGTGATTTTGGACTGGATATCATCAAGATTCTTCTCTAGAGCTTCTTCCTGAGAATAGCTTTCCTTATTTGCGTCAAGCGACGACAATTCCCCATGTTTTTCAAGGCACAATTTCTTGGATCGAGTTGCTATACTCTCATTTCCTCTCTTTGTCGAAGAAATTCGTGATTTAGGATAAGAATTGTTAACGTTAAGATTGTTCTCGGGAGGCGAATCTGTCGTTGGGACAGGAGACATTTCCAACTGTGCTTTGCCTTCAAGATTAAGTAAAGGAACACCGTCACGGAATTTGAGTTTAGGAATACATAGTTTCATAATTCGCGTTGTAAAACGCGCATTTTTTGAGGTAGTTTTAGTTTGGGACTTGTTTCCTTTGCCAACCTCCGCATCACATTCAGGTGATTCTTCCTTAATGTCTTCTTCAGTCAGAATTCCTTCGATATTGCAAGCACCTTCGGCTTTTACCAACGAACCTTAATGATTAAAACGAAAAAATAAACCAAATAGTTTTATTTAACTGGAACTACATCAGGTTGCGTGTCAGAATTACAATAATGTGACACCATACCTATACCAAATTGCTCTAGGTTCGTGGCTTCCACTTTAAGCAGACTTTGGTAAATGTTGTTGGTAATCTCAGCTGGTATACTCTGCGAACTACCCAAATAAAAAATCGTTAAAAACTGATATAGCAACAGTAATAAAAGATTAATACATTTTATCAGAAGGGGATAATAGAAAAAGGATGACAATCTGTGACCTCTTAATACTTAAGTTATATGTAACATGATTCTTCCCAGGCGAAGGACCCCTTTTTGAACATTTGCTTTCCTGCTCAACAAACTTCAGATGGGCATCACAACGTGGGGTGAAGTCTATAACTGTTTGGTATTTGCTAAATCCTCAGCAATCAACTCTGCACAAACCTTGATTGTCTTGACGTGGATGGGACAAAAATTACCACAAGCGCATGCCCCTTGCAGGGTTGGCAAGTTTTTGCCAGGGGTGGAAAAAACCGCGGTTTTAACCTGGTAAAAACCGGGTGGCAAAAACTAATTTTTCCGCGGTTTAAACCAGGTTAAAACCGGTGGCAAAAACCATTTTTTCCGCGGTTTTTTCCACTTTTTAAGGTTTTTTCCAGTTGCTATGTAAAGTATTTGACTAATTATTCGTTAAATATTCGCGAAAAACCTGGCAAATTTGAATACTAAAAATTTAATAGAGTAATAACCACCTCAAATTTAAAAATTAAAAATACTATTGTTATTTTTCTAACATAACAATAACAAACATCACGAAAATGCACTTAAAACTCGCTAGTTTACCACTTTGTAACCATGAATTTAGTTTTTGCCAGTTTTTTCCACGTGTCTCGGCAAAAACTATTTTTTCCGGGTTTTTGCCAACCCTGGCCCCTTGGCAAATAGTTAAGCACTGATAGAATAATGATCAGGGAACTATTTAACGCGTGTGATTTGGTTTAATAGTAACCTTGCTCCAAATATAAAATGATGTTGGGAAGAATCATGTTACAATTACCCCACTTCTCTCTCGAAGCATTACATACTTCTGATTTTATTCACGATTCTCGTGGCAAGGCTTAAAGAATCAAGTTTTATGGACGCGAATTAGTCAGTCAAATAAAAAATTATACTTGAGCTTAAACTTAACCATAGCCGAGACTTAACTATGGTTTAGTTCAAACAAATGACACTAAATGCTCCCATATAGTCGAGGGGTGGAGCTGACAGCCCCGCTAAGCTTAGCAAAGGATAGTTTTAGCTCCGCTCTCGTTGACAAGTTCTCATTGGTTTTTTGCTTTATATACCTTTGTATTTGTTCTTCTGTTTGTTGATTTATCAGAACAGGATGAGATAATTCCTGTTCATTCAATCCTGAATCATTTTCAACAGGTTCTGATTTCACGCATTCAATGTTGGCTCTTTGATGTATTCCACTTTCCTCCTACGTTATAAACAAATAACAATAATTGAACTAATACTTTTAACCTGATTCTCTTTCACATCGACAATGAAAATGAAGAATGTTACAAACCATCAGATCCTTGATTTCACTTTCCAACTCCTTAATGACCCCATTGAGCCTTTCAATTTCATCCAGTTTCTTATTTATCGTAAATAAAATTGTCATTCTCACTTCTTTCATGTTTGATATTAAACCATTACACTGAAAAAAATAGATTGCATTACAAAATAGGACTTTCTTATATGCAGAATGTCTTTTAAAGTGTCCAGAAAGAAAACAGAGAAACCAGTGACGTAAACAAAGGGGGGATCAGAAGGGGTTTTTTCATCAAGGGCGCCACCAGAGGCTTGCGGGCGCGGTAGCTTTGCAAGAACCATAAGCAAGGCTGCAGTTTGTGTGTGTGGGCATACAGCTCCCACAAGGCTTTTGTGGTGCCCTTTAATAACCCTATAAATGGTCGAGGGATGTGTTTCCATAAGCCTATCACCATAGGCTTATGGTGTTTCTAATTAACCACCAATAAACATTGGTTTACTTAAGGTTTTTCTATTGCGATTTATGCTTCAAAGCAAATATCAGCTACTGTGGCGCCCGTAACACACTGATTAACCTTCTACTACACACCAATTTTATGTAGCCAAAGGCAGGAACCAATCAGAAATCGTCCTGAAGGGCGGAGCTAGACCTAGCCTTTGATAAGCTTATTGGGTCAGTCAACTCCACCCCTCGACTGTGGGAGCATCTAGTGCCGTTTTTTGATACTAAACCACAGTCACAGCTGAGACTCGCTTTATAGGGATACTAGATTGGATGGCTCATGCTGTACTGGCCAAAACGCTATAGGCTTTGAAACTCACCTTGACTTTTAGCTGCTTTATTTGATCATCTTTGCTTAAATGATCACAGTTACAAGCATTCGCCTCCATTTCCTATAAACAAAGTCCAGTTTTTTGAAATTTTAAATTTCTGTGCAAACCACGGATAGTCCAATAATTTCTCAAGTACCTCTTTAAGCGCCACACTTTGAAGACTTGTTAAACTCATTTCCGAAATGTCTGACTCTAAAGACATAACTTTTCAAACTAGAGCTATTTTATCAAAAACAAACAACGAATCCTTTACGAAAATCATTCCCCCAGTGTTGCCAAATAAATTGAAAGAGAAGATACAAAGGCTACAAGTTACAGAATAATAAAATTTAAAGCGAAAATTCAAAACCCATTCAGGTTGGGGCCAATTTCGGTTTAAATTGTGTAGCAGTCATGGTAGCAGACGATGGTATAAGGACGGCACGCTGCTACGCTGGCAGCCTGGCACGGGCAATCGGGCATTCCCTAATTTCCCTTTTGAAATTTTAAATAAAGTGCTTCAAAGAGAGAATTATTCAATTCTAAATCTGAACTTTTCAAGGCGAATGAGCGCTATCAAGGAACAGTAAAAATTGCAGACCTTGATTCTGCAGAAACGGTCTTTAACTGATGACCTCAAATACTTCTCCCATTTTCATTGCTCCATGGAAGCTAAATGAGTTAACTTGGAGGAGATAGTGGGCTGGAGTAAAATGTTGGTGGAACATGTGCGGCAATGAAAGTCTCCAGGAGTACCTTGCGGACGCCACTACCCTTCCATAGTTGCATTATTAAGTTCTGCCGCGTAGCACCATTGTATTTGTATGAGAGTAGTTTCTATTTTTAAGACATAATGGGCATCTTTGATGTTTTCGTACCGCATTACCCCATAGCGAAACAGCGAGGATGCTCGGAGAACGTAGTTGCCATAGATGTGTTTATAGAGGCTACTTTATAGGTAAAGAGATGAAGTCTCCATCCCACTCTCTTCTCCAAGTAAGAAAGTCATAGCCCACTCGATCATACGCCCACGGACGATTCTGTTGATTCGAATGACCAGAAATTTCATTGAGACATGTGTTGCAATACATTCTATTTTGCCATAGCAGGGGTAGATTTAATTTTAGAAGTAGGAATGGAGAGAGTAATGCGGGCGTCCGTCAAAGCCCCGAAGAAGAGTCGGGTCATAGCGATAAAAAAAGGAATTACGTATTTTTCGACGCCCCTATCAGCAACGTCATCAAAACGTAGTTTAAGTGAACCAAATTTAAAATTTTCGTTACGTGTTGAAGGGAGGGGTCTATACTGGGCTATGAGTCGGACTGAAGTAAATACTAACCGTTCTCCATTCCTACTTCCAAAATTTGAATTTATCCCAGGCCATAGATTATACTAAAAAGGTTTCGAAGTCTTAAACTTGATAAATAAAAATTAATTTGCAAAACAAAACTGTAAATTCAATAGATAGTTACATTGGTCTGATTTCTTGTGTGTTAAAGTAAAATCAAGATTATTCTTATAGTACACCTAAAGTTTAAAAATGTTTAAACGTAAGAATTTTATTTGTCAAAATTACTTGCTAAACGAAGTTTAAATGTTACGGGTGTATAGGGCTTAATTGACTGTACATAAATAACAAGCATACATGTAACGTAACATCAGTTAAGAAGTTCATTAATTTTATTACGAAATTTAATTTTTGGGATATCAAGGTGTTTAACTCAATTTTACTAATTCTGATTAAATACACTAGTCGAACGCGTACATATTCGTATAATTCAAAATATCCCACGTCATTAAACTGACTCCAAAATCACCTGATACAAAACATCCTTTTGAACTTTAATTTCTTCTTCATATTCAATAATTTCCGTGGGAAAATTTACAGGCAAAAAATCATCATCATTCTCCATAGAGTAATAAACCACATCATCAGATTCAAAATCATCCTCTTCGGTCATAGGTTGAAATTTCGTCATGACGTAATCACGACCGCAAGTGAAGTAAAACGCCACACTTATAACAACGAACAATATAAACAATCCAAGGTTAGCTTTCTTGACCCTAATTAACATTTTAAACATAATTTCAGTCTCAATTATTGATTATAATTAAACACGTGATTAACGAATCGACTAGTGACGTATTTCCGTCAGCCATGCTGTGTGGTTCGAGGCTGAATGTGGGCCTAATCAAATATTAAACTGTTAGAGTCACCAAAAATCGCTATTTTTAAAACTAAAAGGTTTTATTCCCATCTGAAAGATAAAGTCTTTCTGATTCAGAATATCTATTTATATAATGCATTATAGTTTTTCAAATATTATTAAAACCCCGGCTTTTGGAACCTACTCGCAGAATTTTTTCAAACTATTTTGACAGTTAAATTTCCATATACCCCTGGTGACGTCACGAATCGAGCGCGCGTGAGCACGGGCACGCGCGACTCCGCAAGTCCTATTTTTTTATTGATAGGTGGTGTTTCAAAGTGATCGAATTCGACGCGCGTGCGATGTTTAAAAATTAGGCTTAGCTCTCGTAATGAAATCTGTCTCGCGCTGGTCAACCTCTTATGACGTCACCAGGGGTATATTTATAATTTATTCCGTCTTAATGAGGTATGTGAAATATCCATTTTCTTTTTCATATTACAAAATGAATAAATTTCTATAAGACTTTTTACCTTGGATCTACTGTTATTATAACCCAATTGATGTTTTAAAACGAAAATTAGCCACTTTTCAAAAAACGTGGCACTAACACTTTAAAGTTTTGCGATATAAACTCTATTTCACTTTACATATAATTTACGTAGAAAACCTGATATTCATAACTGGAAGTAGGCAAATAGTTGTGTAATTTTATAACGCTAGTAGATAAGGTTGCCCCGCGTTACATGTGTAAATATATTGGTTAAAATATAGGTACGTTATGCCTTTACGTTTTACTTACTTTTTGGCCGCCAATTCCCAAGATGGTCGTGGATTAAAACAAAACAAAAAAACCCATATATCTCTATTACATCGTTAACAAGATTTTACACAAACCAGAAACAGCGGTAAAAGAGGCTAAAATATACAGACGTTACCCCGCTACGACTATTTCATTACTTTTATGGCTGCCATTTTCCAAGATGACCGCGATTTCAAAACTAAAAAACCATATATCTATCACACTGATCGCATTTGAAGAATTTTTCACCACTGTGAATGCGTTGATGTCTTATCAAATCACTCTTCCACGCACTTGCATAGTCACACTGATCACACTTGAAGGGTGTTTCACCACTGTGAATGCGTTGATGTCTGATCAAGCGATTCTTCCACGTACTTGCATAGCCACACTGATCACATTTGAAGCGTTTTTCTTTGGTATCCTTTCGGTCGTCAAGTTCAAGCTCCCTTTCATTTTCAGGTGAACATTCGAATTGAGTTGAACATTTTTTCTCGGATTTTCCTACAGAAAGGAAATAGATTAAAACCTCAAATGATATCACACAACTCGCATCACAAACATTTCACTATCCAAAGGCAATTGATATAACAGGTTATGCTTAGGCTTACAAAGACACCAAGGCAAACGAAACAAGTTCAGAAACAATAACCGATGTCCGAGTCGAAACAGCGGTTTCCAAAGGTTTGACCTTACGCTTTGGGATAACATGGGAACGTGGAAGATTTTTCAATTTCTGGTATCACTGATATCAACCCCGCAGCTTGGTCGAATTTGGAAATTAACTAATCGTGGCTATGTATGTCATAAAGAACTAACAAACAACTTTCTCAAATATATATATATATATATATATATATATATTTATATTTATATACTTGATCCCACTGAACGCAAACTTTCGCATGATCAACGTATAATAAAATACACGTGACAATATGAACAGCCATATTCTGCCATTAAATCTCCGTAGGTGCATGATAACACCTTTAGTCAGGGGAGAGTTGTTAATTTTTCGGTGCTACTTGGCGAAATTAGCCAAGTTTGATTTTATAAGTGAAATATGTTAAAAACACGATGAGCTATCGATTTAGACTTGTCTTCAAAATTTCATCAGCTGAAATTAATTAGTTTTAACTCTTTCAATTAAACGAAAAATGCATTGTTGCAGGAACTTTGTGAATTCAAGAGCTCAGTGTTTAAGTTTGGAATATTTTTCAACATTTTTTATTTTGCACACAATACGAACAACTTTCCACGCCTATCTTAAAATTATACAGTGTATTTCAGCTAATCAAACAACTAATATGATACATTATACATTAACTAAACTGAAATTAAGTGAATAACTATCTCATTAAATGTTAAATAACCCAAAGAATGAAAAAATAGTTCAAAAACACCAAAAATGCTTAATAATACCCCCGAGTAAAATCCCAATATAAAATTGTTAAACATGCCATAAGTATATCCTTAGCAATTTCCTAAGAAGGCAATCCATTTCTTAACGGTGATATCCATAATTTGATGACATTTGCTGTACCGTCTACCGAAATCGCAAATGACATTTTGAATAGGGATGAACTTGGAAAAGCAGCTTTCTCCAAATTTGTCGAAGAAAGACTTATTCAACGTTCCGTGGGGTTTTGGGATTCACAAAAACGAAACAAATATAAATATTTCAAGGAGTTCGGATCTCAAACCACCATTAAAGTCAAAGGTGATCTCCAAACTCTTAAGGAAGAGAGAAGCCTAATCACAAGACTATTGGTTGTTGCAAAGGCAAGACCAGATCTGGCCGCGAAAGATGCCATTGGGGAATACGAGTTTCAGGTGTCACCTCCATCACTTTTCAATCCCGACGGCACTATGCACATGCTAGCTAATAAACTCGAACTTATAACGGAAATCTTAAAGCTGCCACTACCAGAAGTCCTAAACATCTATGGCCGTACACTTCCTGAAAGAAAGGTCCTCATTATTGATGCCATGTGCGTCGTGCAATCCTTCCAAAGCTCTAAGGATATTACCTCGGCACAAGTACTCTCAGATAAATTTGTGCAAAAGGTTGAGCGCATGGGTTTTATGTACGACGAAATAAGGGTACTGTTTGATCAATACGTTGTGGCTTCTTTGAAAGATGCAACACGTTCTAAGAGAATTGGGAAAAATACAGCCGTCCACTACCACGTAAACGACGCAACCAAATTTCATAACGTGAAAAAATTTCTTCTCCATTCTGAAACGAAGTCCGAATTGACTTCTTATCTTTCGGATAAATTATTGTCTTATTTAAAAGACAGTGAGACGATCTTAGTAGTTTCTCATCATAATCTGATTTCGGCGAATCGTCCATTGGAAGATGTTTTTGCAAGCCAAGAGATGAGGCACGGTCGTCATTCATTGGAAGAAGCAGATCAACAAATTATTCTTCACGCCCAAGACGTTGCGAGAATAAATCCCAGAGGCACTCAACTGGATGTATATTCGCTAGACACTGATGTACTAGTGTTCCTCACAGGATTTTACAAAGATATACTAACTAGTACAACGATGATCCGAAACAAAGACCAATATAAAATTAACGACTTCTACTACAGGCTAGGACCAAAAAAGCCTCAGCGTTGATCGGTTGGTATTGCTTTAAAGGCTGTGATAGTACTGGATGTTTCGCAACCAAAGCTCTTAAATCCCACTTCAAAACATTAATGGCATGTGATGACAGCATCTTGGAGGCATTTGCCCTTTTTGGAACCAATTCCCTTATATGTCATGAAATCGTTGCACAAATGGAAAGGTACGTCTGCCTTCTCTACAAAACGAATGCAGATCATTCCTTTGAGTCTTTGAAAGACCTTCGTTGGGATATGTTTGCCAAATCCGGAAAGGAAGGAAGGCAACTTCCACCAACAAGGGCTACCTTGATACCACACATTAAGAGAGCTTATTTACAAAGCTTAGTTGTTAAAAAATCTAACACAACAACGCCAAACTTTCAAAAACCAACGGAGTTCAGTTGGGAGGAAAGGAATGGTGTTTTCCATCCACAGCGGTGTACGTTGCCTCCAGCACCAGAAGCTCTTTTAGCTTTGCGAAAATGTTCTTGCAAGAAAGGCTTTCATGGTAGATGTGGTTGCTTCAAGAACAATTTGAACTGTACAGACCTTTGTAGTTGCAACGAATCATGTCATAACAGAAAAATTATTCAAAATATTGAAGAGACTTTTGCTAATTGGAACTTTTTATGAGTTGCATATTGTAATTTACCTGATTTAAACTGTTTTAAAAATTCACTTTCAAGCATAAATAACCAAAAATATTGCATTAAATATGCTAAATATACTTTACTTGGTTGAATTTAGTTTATTTAAATATAATGTATTATGTTGCTTAGATTTTGTGGAAGATAGGTAAGTAGTGTTAAGCGTATCGGAAGCGTAGCGAAGTTAAAAGTTTTAGGTCTAAGAATCACAAAGTTCCAGCAACAAAAAGTGAATTTTTAGTTTAATTGAAAGAGTTAAAACTAATTAATTTCAG
This sequence comes from Phalangium opilio, assembly GCF_054372755.1. Classification (NCBI taxonomy): domain Eukaryota; kingdom Metazoa; phylum Arthropoda; class Arachnida; order Opiliones; family Phalangiidae; genus Phalangium; species Phalangium opilio. The sequence continues at coordinate 10,903,704 of NW_028324217.1, read as the reverse complement.
CTGATAAAATTTTGAAGACAAGTGTAAATCGATAGTTTATGATGTGTTTAATCTATTTCACTTATAAAATCAAACTTGGCCAATTTTGCCAAGTAAAATACAAGTGTCTCCTGACTACTACAAAGTAGTGAAAAAAACACAAGTATGAAGTCAAGGGTAAAGTTAGAGACAATTTTGCAGTCTTCCTGTTTCTGTTGAAACCGACTAGCACAAGAAGTGATGACAACGATAAAGTTATTAAAGAGGCAAATTAATATTCAAAGCAAAACATAATGCCCCCAAAGTCCGCTACAACCCCGTTTGATTGTGATGTAGTTAATAAAGTTGATAGTATCCGTAGCTTGATCGTGATCTTTTGAGAGCTATACCTTACGACAATTTTGAATCTTCAAAAACTTTAAAATAGTATTGGTCCATTTGAGCGCTGCAGAGTTCTCAAGAATCCCGCGGCGTTTCCGCGGGAAAAAGAAACTAAGAAAGTTAGCTAACTCGATCACGTCCGTGAGCGGGTGGGCCGTGGTAACTGACTATCGTCTGGTTCATATTTGAAAGAACAGTACAAAAGGTTAATATATAAAGTAGGAGGAGCTAATAGAAAATATAACAAATCGTCACGAGTGACGTTTCTAGTCTGGAGAAATTGTACTCGCTCTCTTCGATCAAGGAAACATTGAGCTGAGAAAAGTACCACTAGAGTGGCCTTTCATCCGCTAGGATCGGAGCCTCCGAAATGAACTAGGCCCATGCATGTCAAATTTTATGTGGGGAAATATCCATTTTGTTATGGAAAATATTTTCACCATAGATGGCGCTAATTTTACCGTTGTGACAGGGGTCTTCCTTAAATTATCGTTGATATTTTAGGGGTCAGTCATAAAATTTTTATGATAGAGCAAAGTTTCATTCTAAAATTAACGTAAATGTTTTTGGGGCTATTCACTTTTTATTGAATCTTTCGGTTAGATTGTATTGATGACAACAAAATAAATTATTTCATTTAAAATAATTCAGTGAGAGTAATAAAAACGTATACTTACAATCCGCGACCTTGGCCCAAATACTTAAGCAGTCGACAGGGTCACGGGGTTGAACTTTGTTTATTTTACGGCCGTGTAAGCGCCCCCAAGCTGGAAAACACGGCGAACTAAATTAGTTTAAAAAATATTCTCGCTTCGCCACACGCATGGGCCTAGTTCATTTCGGAGGCTCCGCTAGGATATAAGACCCAATTAACTAAATCACGCGCTTTTAGTGACATCCCGGTGCAACCAAAAAAGAAAAGGCGAGAAATTTGATTGATTTCAAGAATACATGTATTTATACATTTCTTATCTAGGCCTCGAGATGGCGACGCCATCGCGAGATAAACTTGGTAGGTGACCGTCCGTCCCGATATTTTCAAAAGTGTCCCACATACCCCAATAGGCAGGTTATCGCATAGGCCGCTCTAGTGGCACTTTTCTCAACTCTGGAAGGAAAGAATGCGCGTGAGAAAATTTCTTTTTATGCTATAAGATAGTGTGAAAAAAAATTTCCTCGCGCACATTCTATATCCATGGCTTAACAATAAATCACCAGACTGACGTCACGTGCATAATCGCGCGCAACTGTGATGAGGATTTCTTATTTTTCAAGAAGTTCAGCAAGATTAAATACTTTATATATTCACCCATTATAAAATGGAAGCGTCCTAGCCTTATTCTTTAAATTTTAATATACTTTCTTCCACGTTTTGAAACTGAGATTTCCAATTTATTTAAATAGTATCAGAAGTAGATCACAGAGACCTGCACGGGCCGAGTTTTTCAGACCCGACCCAAGCTCTTTGGCACTTTGAATAAGTCCGAAACCCGGCCCGAGACCGTGTATATAGTTTTTCGGCCCGGCCCGTTACATGCATTAAACAACCCGGCCCTACACAATGCATGAATTGAAATGAGTTGTAATTTTTATATCTATATTCTATATTCTATCTATATCTATATAAATCAAAGTCCTGACTGACTGACTGACAGACTGACTGATAATCAACGCCCAGCCCAAACCGCTTGCCCTAGAAGGCTGAAAATTTGCAGGAACGTTACTCATAAGTAGTAAGCGCGTACTAAGAAAGATTTTTTCAATCCGCCGCCATCTTAAAAAATGGCGTCCAGAAATGTAAAAAATATTCTCTATGCAATTAAGTACGCGCGTTTCAACCGATTTCACAAATATTTAGTACACTGGTTTGCTTTAACCTTAAGACGGGCTGAATGGTCTTTCGGGTTCGATTTTTCGCCATCTTTTAAAATGGCGCCCAGAAATGTAAGAAAATATTCTCTATGCAATAAAGTCCGTACGTTTCAACTGATTTCATAAATATTTAGTACAATGGTTTCCTTTAACCTATAGACGGGCTGAATGGTATTTTGGGTTCGATTTGTTGCCATCTTTTTAAATGGCGGCCAAAAACTTAAAAACCCTTCTTTCTGGAATAATGTCCGCGTGAAAAGTAGTAAAAAATATCCCGACGGGCTGACGGACTGTGCCGAGTGCCTTCGCTCCTAGGGTGCTACAAAAATATTAGTCATCAGTAAAATCTACACATTCTTTATATCATTTTAGATGGAAGTTCTTATTACACGCGAGCGACGCCGCGGGTAACGGCTAGTATCTATAAAAATCTAAGTCCTGACTGACTGATAATCAACGCCCAGCCCAAACCGCTTGCTCTAGAAGGCAGAAAATTTCCAGGAACGTTACTCATAAGTAGTAGGCGCGTACTAAGAAAGGTTTTTCCAATCCGCCGCCATCTTAAAAAATGGCGCCCAGAAATGTAAAAAATCTTCTCTGTGCAACATAGTCCGCGGGTTTCAACCGATTTCAAAAATATTTGTACACTGGTTACCTTTAACCTGTAGATGGGCTGAATGGTCTTTTGGGTTCGATTTGTTGCCATCTTTTAAAATGGCGGCCAAAAACTTAAAAACCCTTCTTTTTGGAATAATGTCCGCGTGAAGAGTAATAAAAATATTTGTCATCAGAAAAATCTACTCTGTCTTTATATGCTTTTGATGGAAGTTCTTATTACACGCGAGCAACGCTAGTTTTTTACATAAAATCAATGAATTGAATTCATATTTGCTTTAAAGTCGTGTATTATTCATTTCTTTTGATATTTGTTCGTCACATTTGTTCTTAGAAGCTTATACTCATTTAAATTATCTTTCATTTGAATTTTGGATTAAATGAGAATCAACCTCGGCCCGGCGCTAATTTTGAAATTTCCAAAATTTTAAAAGCCCGACCCGGCCCGGCCCGATACAATTTTCAAATGTGGAAAACCCGGCTCGGCCCGACCCGATCGGAAGTTAAGCCCGGCCCGTGCAGGACTCTGGTAGATCATATCCATGATAGTATTGAAATTAAGTAAATTAAAGTTTCCATAAACAAAAATTAAGCTAAATACGTTATAAATAGCAGCCGACGACAATCAATCCAAAAAATACTAGGGAAAAGTGTCTGTCAGCATTGCACCTCCGAAAATGGCGCTAGGTTTCGCCGCCGAAAATCAGCGACCGCCGTATGGGCGGCGTTACTTCAATATAGACCAAGACTATAAACGAACATGATTTTGTCTGCTATCAAAGATTTTCTGCTCATTTTATTCTCGTTATAAGGACAAATACTCAAACCTAATTGTAAATTTTTAAGAGAAAAAAATGCATACGCGCACAATTTTTAAAATGTTGCACGTATATCATGAAAAAATATTAAAATAAAAAAAAAACCAAGATAGGAATTTTTTTAATAATTGATGTTTTATAATCATGTCCTCAAGAGTGAAAATTTGAATATCTGTTATTTCAGGGAATTAAATTTCTTCACTTATATTTTACTTTTTCGCGTCTTTGTCCACAAAAGCAGTATAGGATCTAATTCAAGTGCACCCGTGATCTGTATGTGTGGAAAACTTTTGATTAACAATTCAAAGTTTGTAGTTTTCACGTTGTTCTTGTAATATCCATAAAACAAAGTTTCTTCTCTTCTGACCAGAACTTATTTTTACAAACACTATAATCCTTTCATTCTCAGTAGGAAAAAATTTATTTTAATTTTATTTTACGCACGACCCCCTAAGTTAATAGGAAGAGTTCTACTTTTGGAGGGGTTTTTCAATCTTAGAAAACTATTAAATTACAGATTTATTTCAACTTCATTTCGCGTAAAAAGTATAGCGCAAAAAAATCCCGGCAGTGGGGTTGGGGTTGGATGTGGAGTAGAGGAGGAGAATTTCCCTTATTTCTCATATTGATCGGCTTCTTTGGGTCGCGGATTTTCGGTCGCACCGCGCCGCTGCTAGCAACTGAACTTCCATTTTCGCCGACAGTCAGAAGCGCGGGCGTACGGCCTAAACGGCTTCGTTTATCGCTACTATGAAAGGCGGGTGAGGTGAGGATTCCGGTAATACTTTTTATCGCTTCTTTGCCCTAATTATAGCGAGCAGGAGTGAACGGCTGTTTAGAGAATAGACTTCTCTCGGTCTTCTCTCTCCGCGAGTTAGAAAAATATATCCTTCAGCGTTTACGAGAACGTAGCGGGTATAGTTTTACCCGCTTCGAACGAACGCTTATGTGGCCCACCAAGGCTTATGAGTTGGGATCGGGAAACCGCGAAAATGTCGGCGCGCGATCCGTACAGCGGCGGCGCGAGCCATCCAACTCGTTCCCCGAAGTCAAGCCGGAGAGCGGCAGAGATGGCTACTTTGGGAGTGCAAGGAACGACTTCTCAGCAGCAGCAACATCAGAGCGCTTCTTCTAAACACTACTCTCAGTCGCTCTCGGCGGCCGGCGTTACTTCCATCTCTCAGTCGGCCTCCACCAGAGGAAGTCCCGTAGCTTCGCGCAACCCGACCTCTCCGTCGCATCATCAGTCTCGTTCTAGAAAAGCTCAGTCGGGAGTGAGTGGAGGAGGAGGGGGCGGTCGCCCTAATTACGGTCTCAGCCGATCAAGTAATAACAGCCCGGTAACCATACCGGGAGAACCGAACGTACCTCATTCATACAGCAGCGGAACTGGTTTCGTCGGACAAGGATACTATAGTGACGAGCAAGATCCCGCAATGGATCCCCGCAGCGCCTCTTCCGGTCAATCTGGGGCTCACAGAAGCCGTTCAGCCACCAGAGGAAGTAACGTGAGAAATTACCATTCAAGCCTCGACCGCGACCCCGAGAGAGATTTCCTGCCCGTCGGTAGGGAACCGAGAGAAAGGTCCTTGGACAGAGTGGACGTCAACTCGAGCCGACATTCCAGAAGTCGCGAACGCTCACTAGACAGGGCGTACCGCGATCGCGATGACCATGTCACGTATCGCGAAAGAGAAACAGCGATTGACGGTGACATTTATGGCAGGGATAACGTTTACGGGCAACCCGGGGGTCGTAACGTTGGAATAATGTCGTCCCACGCGTCCAACGCGGGCGCCATGGTCGATCCCCGTCACGGGGGCGGCTACACCAGGGACAGTTTCATCATGGAATTACAATCGCGGTTGAACGAACTACAGAACCAATATGGCACTGTCAAGAGGGAACTAGACGCCACCACCCAGAAATTGGGGTCTAGTATGCACAGCATCAAGACATTCTGGAGTCCGGAACTTAAAAAAGAGAGGGCCTTGAGGAAGGAAGAGGCGGCCAAATACTCACTCATTAACGATCAGCTGAAAATCTTGCGCAACGAAAACCAGGTGGGTCTATTTTAATTTTACCCTAATATTGAAGGGAGCATGCTCGTAATTGTGAACTTTGAAAGTTTCATGAGATCATGCAACTATCGAATGTTTTGAGGATAAGGGTTTCAGGGAGATGGATAATAACTTCCCACTAATGTGAAATATTTATTGTAATTTAAAAACGCGTGTGGTTGATTTCTTACCAAAAGGTGTTATTGACGTGCTTTTACGCCCATCAAAAGTAATCCAAAAAATCGATAATATCAATCAGATTGAAAAAGATTTCGGGGTAAAACCGCATTTTTTGTTAAAACGGATTTTAAATAAATCGAGATATACAGGGTGGCTTCGGTATTTGTGGCCAATAGCTTCTATGGGATAGTATTATTCCACTAAAAATAGTATGTTTCCTACCATATTGTGTTGCAGGATTGATAACGTGAATAATATATATGTAATGCAATAGACTGCTGTAATCGAAATAATGTTTAACGTATTGCCTACAGTTTAAAGGGAGGGTGAAGTAGAAAATCAAGTGATTTTTTTTTATCGATTTTTCTACTAATTATAAGACCAGTCTGCATAGTCAAACATCCAGGAAATACTTCCGAATGATTTTAAAATTCAAATTCGGTTCAGATTTTAAGGATAATTTTAAAGAAGGTCCTCCGGCCAATCGCGTAACGTCCTGCCTTTTTATTAACAAAATTCTCGTGGCATGTTACGTGTTCAATGAAATTTATCACGAGATTTGATAAAATTAGCGGGCGACGTGATAATCATGGCGCGAGACATGGAGCGTGCCACGAGAAATTTGTTAATAAAAAGGCAATGCATTACGCGATTGGTCGGAGGACCTTCTTTAAAATTATCCTTAAAATCTGAACCTAATTTGAATTTTAAAATCATTCGGAAGTACTTCCCAAATGTTTCACTATGCAGACTGGTCTTATGATTAGTAGAAAAATCGATAAAAAATCACTTGATTTTCTACTTCACCCTCCCTTTAAACTGTAGGCAATACGTTAAACATTATTTCGATTACAGCAGTCTATTGCATTACATATCTATTATTCACGTTATCAATCCTGCTACACAATATGGTAGGAAACATACTATTTTCAGTGGAATAATACTATCCCATAGAAGCTATTGGCCACAAATACCGAAGCCACCCTGTATAGCATTCCAATTTACAAAAAAAAAGTTATCTTCAATATATGTGTAAGTCCTGACTGATAATCTACGACCAGCCCAAACCGCTTTACATAGAAGGATGAAATTTTGCAGGGACGATCCTAAAAGGCTAAAACCCACCACCATCCTCAAAAGTGGCGGCCCGTTATGTAAAAAAAAAACACACACATATTCCTTACGAAATAACGTTTGTAATTCAGTACACTGGTTCTCTATATGATATATGTAGATGACTTAATGGCTTTTAGCGCTCAATTTTCGGTCTTATTTAAAATGGCAAGCTGAAAAAACGTCCCGACTGGCAGCGCCGAGTCCTTTTACTGCTAATTGTAATCTAAATCAGTGAAATACCTGAAAAAAAGTGCTTGCCTGAGAGACTGGCAGATATCTATAGCGTTATTTCATTTGACAATTAAAGCAAACTAACGTTAAGTTGGGTTTTCTAAGGCGCGCGCTGAGCGCAAAAATCTACAGGGTGCGAAGAAAAACATAACATTCGCGTACAAAGTTTTAATTTTTTTCTCGTACTTGCTCGAGTTTCACAGCCAACACGTGCTCTTAGATTTGCTAGTCAGATAGTCTGGCTCTGTTTATCTCTACATCTCGATCAGATAATTGCGCAGTAATTTACACAACCGTTGTCGTTACGTTAGTGACACATTCAAGATACAGTCATTCAGACGTAGAAGAAAAGTAGGTTACTTCTAACCTAACTTAGTAGGTCAACTACTATAAATTCAGTATTAGATTAATTATAAAATTAAGACCAAACTTAAAAATTTCATCAAATAATCTTTAATCAGCTAGCGAAATTAGAGTATATAAAGCTACTTCACTCTGGTGATTCTTTAGTCCAAGAATGTATGTAGGCAGCAGATTATCTCAACATATTGGAAGAGACCGAGGGGTCGGACGTTTGTCAAAATCCCGTACAGTTTGTTTGAAATCTATTTAAAATCTCTTGTAAATTTCGAAATCCCGAAATCTTACCCTTAAAATCTCAAAATCCCGAAATCTCACCTCAAAATCTAAAAATCCCAAAATCCCTACCTTAAAATCTCGAAATCCCTATTTTAAAATCTGAAAATCCCGAAATCTGACATTAAAATTTAGAAATTCCGAAATCTTAACGTAAAATCCCGAAATCTCACCCTAAAATATCAAAATCTGAAAATCCTCACGCTTAAAATACACGTTTTGCATCCATTTAAGAGGGGAAGACACGGGAGTAAAACTGCCTTCCATCTCGCTTTTTGGCGCCTTCGCTATATAAGAGTTCTGTATTACAAATTAGACTATTTTTCTCGATTTTTCTCCAGTATTCATTACGGTAAATTAAAACAAATTTAAAGTCTAAAACCTAAACCTACATTTCAAAATCTCGAAATATCCTTTGAACACCCGAAGTTAATAATAAACCTTGATATCCCCTGTAAATTCCCAAAATTTCATCAAAAATCTGAAAATCTCTTTGAAATCTGAAAATTTCTTTCAAAATCTGAAAATCTCCTCGAAATCTGAAAATTTCCTTGAAAATCCCGAAATCTTAAAATCTTGGACTACATTTCAAGATTTCTAAAATCTCAGTCAGAATCTCAAAATCTTGAAATCTCAAAATCCCGCACACTAAAATGCCGAACGTCCGACCCCTCGGAAGAGACAAGTGATCAGTTATGTATCTGTATAGTTGTTATATATAAAAATCTATGAACTTAGTTGGTTTACTTTAAACTATGCAAAAAATTGGGAAACTAATATCGTCGAAATATTTACTGCAGTTACGTCTTCAGAAAATTTTAGCCATTTTCCAAGATGGCGAAGGATTATTTAAAACTAAAACCTCTCATATGACCAACTTCCGTAGTAAAATTTAGTATCCTAATTAGAATGGTTTTGAGAGACTTTACTATATAAAGTATAGATTTTCCAAGGTTATTGCGCTATAAATAACGCTTTTTTACCTTTATTTAAATTTGTTATGAATTATCAAAATGGTAGCATTGGTTTAATTTCCGTTAAAGGGAGGGTGAAGTGAAAAATCAAGGGATTTTTTTCTCGATTCTTCTACTAATTATTAGACCATTCAGCATAGTGAAACATCCAGGAAATATCTCAGAATGATTTTAAAATTCAAATTTGGTTCAGATTTTAAGGATAATTTGAAATAAGGACCTCCGACCAATCGCGTAACGTCCTGCCTTCTTGAGAACAAAATTCTCGTGGCACGTCCCATGCCAAATTAAATTTATCGCAAGATTTGATAAAAGTTGCTCGCGATGTGATGATCGTGGCGCGAGATGCAGAGCGTGCAAATGGAATTTTGTTAACAGGAAGGCAGGGCGTTATTCAAATTATCCCTAAAATCTGAACCTAATGGTAATTTTAAAATCATTCGGAGATACAGCCTGAATGTTTCACTATGCAGAATGGTCTTATAAGAAGTAGAAGAACCGATAAAAAATAACTTGATTTTCCTCTTCACCCTCCCTTTAAAGAGTGCTTGCTTGGAAAATATAAGGACAAAATGGAGCGCGCTAAATAAAAGAGGACACAACATAATTAAAACACGGGGTCATAAAATTAACTTTTTCAAATTAATAACAATAAAGATTAATTTAAACATGATTTAAACTATAATGAATATATGGAATGATCTCAATTCACCACGGAAAACTACAAGGGTTTAACCACTTAATTAAATCAAGGAAATATTATTGTTTATGTGTAATAATATAAAACAAAGTTATACGTAGTTTACAGAGTAGTAGGGTTCATACCATTTACACAAGGAGGCCTGGCTTAAGACTCATGCAATGAGTCAGGCTCAGGCCTCCTTGTGTAACACCTGAAGCCTGGCCTCCCTTTGTAAATGGTATGAATCCTCCTAATCTGTAAACTATGTATTGAAAATAGTTTAATTTAGTAATAATTCATGAGTTTTGTGGTAGTATTTTTAAGCCATCATGGAAGATTTACATGTAATGGCGTATTTGCTCACCATTTCCCACTGTTAAAAGCTCCCATCTGTATAGCACACATTTTGTCTCGAATCAGTGAGAACGCTTTTTCTAAAAGATATTGGAGCGTCGGACAGCGTTCAATAAAACTCACCAAATGCCGAATTTTGGAAAATTTCGACCCGTGATTGATCTCGTTATTAGGACGTCACAGCTTTGCTGAACGCTTTTTCCCAGTCATCGGTGTGTTTTAACATAAACCATGAATCTAGAAGGCCCAGAAACTGGGAAGTTTTTTTCTGCTTACAACGTCGGTGCGCAGTTGCCCGCCAATTTCGTAGGGTACGCGCACTGCGGTACAACGTAAACAAACGTGACGGTTTTTGGAAGGGTACAAAATGTATTTTTTTCCCATTTTAATTTCCATGATGCACTTGGATGAATACATATTCCTACTTCCTAGAAATTAATAAGATCAACTTTAATAATCGAAATTAGAAAGACTAACGTATCTATGCTCTTAATAACGTAAATGCTCGCGTGATCAGCTGGTTCCACGGCATTTAAATGGGTAGTTCCATCAGAATAAGCAAAATCTATTTTAATAATAGTTTCATTTTTGTTTTTCGCCAAATTGAGAAATACGCGTTTTACGGCACGCGATCCAAAAAAACCGACAATTTTCATGAGGACCGCGTAGGCTCACCATGACTTCAAAATCCATAACGAAATCCCCTTCAGTAAGACATCGTTCACCCTGGTGACTTAGCGGAGTCAGCGGTGAGCTCTTCTGAACGCAGCTATAGTGTTTCATCAAACTGAGTTTCAATTGTGAAGTGCACTGTTGAACCCTGATTGGGCGCTTATAGTAACGATCGAGATACATTATAAAGCTATTCTGTTTCAAATCGATAACTTATTCAATGTATATTTTTTTGAAAAATAGAGTTAACGTGCGAGTTTCAGAATATATTTGGATATCGTGTTAACGTGTGGTGTGGAAAATATATACCTATACTGATAGGTATATATTTCATATACATAAATATGCTTATAAGTATAGGTATATATTTCATATACATAAATATGCTTATAAGTATAGGTATATATTTCATATACATAAATATGCTTATAAGTATAGGTATATATTTCATGTACATAAATATGCTTATAAGTATAGGCATATATTTCATATACATAAATATGTTTATAAGTATAGGCATATATTTCATATACATAAATATGCTTTTAAATCAGCCCTAAACGGACCCAAACAAAGTCATATAACAAGAGGCAACTTACATAACTTATATATGGAAAATACATCAAATAAATTTAACCAAAAAAAGATTAAAACTCGAGGTATATCCTTATGGAATAGTTTACCAGTATTTCTAAAACAAATTAATTCCAAATCCATTTTTGTAAATGAAATGATCAAGTATCTAAAAGAAAATGGAACAAAAACATGATTGTTATATACATCTCATTTTTTATGTAATTTAAATAGCGGACTCCCTTGTAAACCAGAACTTTACTCTGAATGGGAATATCCGGAAATAAAGCTTATTATTGTTATAAGTATAGGCATATATTTCATATACATAAATATTCTTATAAGTATAGGTATATTTCATATACATAAATATTCTTATAAGTATATGCCTATACTTATTCTTATAAGTATAGGCATATATTTCATATACATAAATATTCTTATAAGTATAGGTATATATTTCATATACATATATATGCTTATAAGTATAGGTATATATTTCATATACATATATATATTCTTATAAGTATAGGTATATACTTCATATACATATATATATGTTTAAAAGTATATAGGTATATATTTCTTTTACCACACATTATTCCCAATATCCAAATTTCAAAGAACTATGTGTATAAACGGTTCTCGAGCAAATTCTAAATATTTCATTATTACTAGTAAATAACAATATTCCCATGACTTCCTTCACTTAATCTAGAAGCATGTAGATATACTGAAAACTTGTGAATGAGTTTTGAAATAAGCATGCTTGGCTCAGGTCATATTTTTGGGAATTTTTAGCTCGAGGACTCCCTCTCGCTTTAAGCTATCGATTTAACTCCGCGCGCGATCTCTCTCTCTCGTCTGTCTCTCTCTCTCTCTCTCTCTCTCTCTCTCTCTCTCTCTCTCTCTCTCTCTCTCTCTCTCTCTCTCTCTCTCTCTCTCTCTCTCTCTCTCTCTCTCTCTCTCTCTCTCTCTCTTTCTCCTTCACAATGTATGGCGTTAAATTCAGCGTCGACACGGGGTCGCCGATGGTAGAAAAAATGTTTTGCCACAATGGTTTGCATTGTTCCTTGGTGCGGGCTGGGTAAACGCAGATTACATGATTACGACCCAGTACTAGATCCACTTGTTAGACCTTCACTAATGGTTGGTTTATTAGGATTGTTGAAATTCACGATTTGTTGCGTATGGGTAGAAAAACTTAAAAGGGAAAAATTACTATTGCGTTTTAATTATATTTATGTGTTTAAGTAATTTAAAAACGTTGGGAAACCAAAATAATCCTCTCCGAGTTGAGACGAGTGCTATCTACTCAATTAATTACCCATGGTTGCCACGGGTGAGGGTAAACCTGGAAAAGTCAGGGAATTCAAATCTGGGCCGAAAGGGTCAGGGAAAGTCATGGAATTTCAGCAAAGTCAGGGAATTTTAAAAATTTCAGCCAAGTCAGGGAATTTGATTTTAGTGGGTAAAATTTCTGGGGATAAGTCTTTATTGAAAGAGTAATGAACGTTTCTTTTCATCTTCTCTTAACACATAAAAATCTAGAGCAGTCCTTAAAAATGTCTAAAATTGTTTTTATTAAGTAAATGCCTTTAAAAAAATCTCTTATACTGTTATTTGTAGTTAAAATGTTTCTTAATCATTTAGGTGCAACAAATACATTGGAAAACTTAATGTAGAGAGTTTATTTTATTATAAGCACTTAAAACGTGCTGTAAACATTCACACTTTCGGTCTAAGCACTTAAAACGTGCTGTAAACATTCACACTTTCGGTCTAAAAAAGTCAGGGAAAATCTCAGAAAAAGGTCAGGGAAAACCTGGAAAAGTCAGGGAATTTGGTTATGAAAATTCCGTGGCAACCCTGTCACTTGAATATGATACTATCTCTATTTATTCAATATAAGCAACTAGAGGCGCTAAAATTTTAAATAATGAATTATTCAAACGTTGTTTAGAGTTCCATTGACAACTCGACTCAACACCTCAAAAATATTCTTAGTTATACAGCATGATCGTTAACATTTCTCCGTATTAATGATAAATTATATCTAGCCTCTCTAAAAGCGAACACGCAGCAAAGAATAGAAGGGCATGACTCTTGCTTTTGTCATAGAGGATATACAATAGAAGATTAGACAGTTCTTGAATTCAGTTCTCTTTTAATTTTTTGGAACTACTTCTGGCACTCCGTTTCTTGGTTAACACGTGGTTAACTACGTATAAATATCACTCCCCGCCTACATAGTGGATACGCAATAAAGCAGACAACATTCTCAACCAAACATTATACTTCTTAAACACAGTGATGGGCATTTTTGATATTTTTCTTCCCTCTCCCACTCACACCTTTTTTCAAATATTGACCAAAGCGCCGCTCTCCTCTCCCATCTCATAAGATGGTGAAATATTTTTAAACCTCTCCTCTCCTTATTTTATCAAATTCAAATACAATTCCATCTCATCTCACGTGATCAAAATGGCGGTTTTCTATTGAAACCTCTCCTCTATGGCTCACCTCTTTTATTTTATAAAATGGAACCAAATATCAAGCGCACTACTGTTCGTCAGTGTTATTGAAAACTCATTTTTGAGTCCTCTCCTTTCAGTAATATTCATTTTCTCTCATTTCATGGCAGCCCTAAAATCAGAGCCTTAGTTTGGCTCTCCTCTTCTCCTCTCCTTTCAGTTTTTTTTTCTAGTAGATATATCTCTCGGTGAGTTTATCCCGGGTTTTGTATATCATCTCATTTTAAGCACCTGCAATGTCATCTGATATTTTTCACTCATCTCATTTAAACACCCATGAAGCCTTAGATTTGAACTCATAACTATTTCTTCAATCTCACATCATTTTATTATTAGCGCTCATCTCATTTCATTATTAGCATTTATCTCATTTAAAAGGGTGTTTTATTATATTACACGGCTCGAGCAAGCTTCAATGAAGTGTACTTTTTGTTTTTATACACGAGTATTTGGTGTTCGTTTATGCACCAATGCTATAAAATAAGGCGCAAAGTACCTTTTCTCAGTGAGCATCTAATAGAGTTTAATCAAAGCTAACCAGATAAAAAATTATGAAAGGCAAAATTAAAAGAGATGAAGTCAAACATTATTAATAAAATTGTCATTGTTCACAAAGACGGGAAAGTGTAAAAGATAAGTGTAGAATATTAATTGCCTGAAATAACAGATATTCAAATTTTCCATTTCGAAAACATGATTATAAAACATCAATAATTTGATAAAATTCTTATCTGAATTTTTTTCACCAAATTTACTTCAGTAAATATAATTTAACATGAAAGATCTGCATAATTTTAAAAAAAGAACACGTTTGCATTTTATTTTCTCTCATGCATTTACAATTAGGTTGAGAATTCGGCCCTATAAGAAGAATAAAATAGACAGAAATTTTTTTTCGTTAATTGTAAAGTTTTCGAAGTTTTAAAATTTACGTGTTGTGTAGCTCTCAAGATATCACGATCAATCTACAGATTTTTTCGACACTAATAGTGAAATCACAATGAAAATGCCTATGTTATTTTCCGCTTAGTATTATTTCCAATTTTAAAATTTTAAAATTTAAAAATTTAAACCATATCTATATTTCCAATTTTATAATATAAAACTTTAATCTGATGAAGCTACATTTTTTCATATATCTGAGTATTTGAATCTTCTATAAGCAAAATATAAAGTAGAACATTGTATCCCTTAAAAAATTCTTGAAGGTGACTTATTTTCTAGAACTACTAGAAAAATACTGTGTTTAAATTTTTTGGGCAAATAAAATTTAGGTGAAAAAACTAGGATAATAATTTTTTCAGATAATTAATGATTTATAATAATTTCTTCAAAAAGAAAAATTTGAATATCTGTACTTCAGGCAATTAATCTTTTACACTTTCCCTTTTTTGTCTACAAAGGCAGTTTTTATTAATATCTTCTAATTCAGTCTTAATATTATTTAAAATTGTTTAGAATCATTGGAAAGAAAACGTATTAGGGCGTAGCGCGTCCATCGGTAATCTAGGTTCATTACCAGTAGTCGGTAATCTACCGCTCTCTTAGAATATTAAAGCATATCTTATTAACGCGTGTTTTAAATTCTTTGAACCCCTATAAATAACATAAGTCGCTTCAAAGATAATCTCAAAATTTATCAAAAGTACAAACTCAAAACACGTTATCCCGTAATCTCCGTTTAGCTGAAAAACAACTGACATCCTCAACATAATTAAATAAACCTTTATTATGGTTGAGATAGTAGGGTTTCGGCTTTGAAAGTAACTCATTTAAGTTTCAGGCGGTGCAAAGTTTCTCTTTTCTATTTTTCAGTTAGAAACAAGTATTTTTTACATACTGCCCAAAATATGTCTCCCATCAACCACTCCTTTCATTCAGTATCTCACCAAGCACTTCTATCATCAAGTATAACGACATCTCGTCAACCTCTCCTTTCATCGAGCTTAAAAAACTTCTCATCAACCACTCATTTCATGACACATAAAAAAACCTATTTCATATCAACCACTCATTCCATGGAAAACCCAAAACGGATATCACAGACTCACTTCAAGAAAAAAAACGCTCAAAAATAGCCTCTCACCTATCACTCCACTCATGGACTACCGAAAAATCATATCTCACATCCAACTACTCTCTTCATGATCGAAAATAATTGCTCTCAACACTAGGTTATCTCTCCGAGTTTTGAAAATAATATATCTCACCACTAAAGTTACTCGTGGAGGTTGAAAAACCACCTCTCATCTCAAACTCACCTCCAATTTCAAATTTTAGTACCTCTCCTCTCCTGCTCATATCACAAGCTCAAAAAAGCCCTCTCCTTTACTCAGAAATTACTCAAAATTAGGAGTAGGAGATGAGAGCGCCCATCACTGCTTAAACAGAAGTCAATCACCCAACGAGAAAAGCCAGAAATTAATATCTCGCCAAATTTGTGCTATTCATTTCATTTAGTTTACAGGATATCCTCGCTATTTCTGTTGAAAGACCGAATACTTATTAATTAAATCTGTTTTTAACTTTCGGCTCACTATAAAGCGCTAAAACCTCCACAATGCCATTTTTGGGTTAGGCATACGGTGTCCTCATTCATAGATCAGAAATCACTGCGAAAAGACTAAATTTTCACTAAAATGAAGTACTGGCTTTCATTTCATTTAGCCAACTTAAAATTTAAGTTAACAATTCATATAAATGTAGTAAAGCTAACTTAAAATGTAAACACCAATTTGAAAAATTAATATCAAAAGATGTTCTTGGAATATCTAAATGAAACAGAGATTTATAGGTACAAAACTACTAAATGAATCTTAATGCCAAAACATATTTACCAAATTTTCATTTAATATTCAGCAAAAAGAAAATATTATGGTTTTGCAAGGGATCTTTTCATCTAACTCGCTTTATATTAGCTATGAAATGCGTATAATGTTTCGATTCAGATGCAATCTTCATTACTCGTTTTATATAAACTTTCATTCGTGTCGTTCCCAAGAAAGTAGTTTACCTTAAATAATTAAATAAATATAATTGATACTAATTATATTAATCATTTTAATCATCAGTTTTTTACCTTAATTCTAGTTAAATCGTTTTAAGAAACGTTATTCCTAAAATCATTTTAAACATGGCTATTGTTGACGTTTGACTTCTAGAGTGCCGCATTTCCGCAGCTTTTGTAAATTAGAGTATATAAGGCGATTGATTCCCAACAAAAGATAAGGAAAGCCGCAATTGCGTGAACCTTTGGTGAAAGCCCTGGAGTTGAATCCAATATTGATTACTGCGAACGCGGTCCCGATATTGCAAATACGTTTACTGCGATTTGCCAACTGCGAACCCTGTGACAGACACAGAGACGTCCAGTGTAATGCCTTACCGTGACGTTATCGTCACTCGGAGAGGAAAAATAGGAATTCTAGGATTGTATAGGAGAAAAATTAATTTTTGTAGGAAAATATAAGAGAAACAATCTTCATATATAATACTATTTTGGATTAAACTATGTGGAAAAATCCCAAATGAAACAATTGTATTTTACTTTGAAAAGAGAAACTTAATTAAAATATGAAGTATAAAAAATCCTGAGCTCATTAATTTCGATGTTTATAAATTTGATGTCGATAAATAAGCTATATTTTTACAAATTTGGTGCTAAACTATACGAAAACGTCGACTAAGTCAAAAATATTGGAAATATAGGACCTCTAGCATCCCTGCAACATCCATATAGTGTTGCCAGCCCCATGACTCCTGTAGAATTTGGTCTCGTCTCTTATCTTCAGTCACTGATTGGCGTTTCTAAGCGATGCCAAGTGGTTGGTATTAAAAAAAACCCAGCCTGAAAACATTGAGCACCTCCGTTCTGAAAATAATCGTGCTAGTTAAATAATTAGTGTAAAATGTTTATTAGGTATTTAGGATATATACGCTCATGGTGATGGCTATGTCTATGTAAATACAGACCTAATTGTAAATAGTCAAATAGACCAAAAAAAAACACTCAATTATTACTACAAGAAAAGACCTTTATTATTTTCTAATAGTGTAAGAATAGGGAGCGTGGGAACCCAGTCCCGGGCGACTCACAGTGGCTTCCCATAGGGGTCTATGCCCCTTCTGACGCCACATGATCGGCGACCCTGAGTTGAATCTATTTTAAGGGGAAGAAAACTTGGAAGTAGTGTTTCTGGAATTATTTTACTTAAAAACTCTTTCTCTTTAAACCAGTTTTTCTTAAAGATTTTGAATTTTGTTTGTGAAAAAACACTAAAGCTCTCAAGAACAATTGTCCTTTTAATAGCTAAACGGCCCTCGTTGGCAAACACTCGTTGCTTTGGTTATAATACAGTACTTTGGCCAGATCAGAAGTTGACGACTTCCTCAAAGTAATTTTTACTAAGTGCTATAATACAACTGTTCTGTATTTTCATGCTTACCATGGTGCTAAGAGACTCACGATTGGGTTCTATTTGCTTCATCTCTTTTGTTTACCCATCAGGCGTGATTGATTTTGGATGAATGTTAACATGGGCAAACTTCCACAATGAATACTGTTCTATCCATCAACTAAACTTTCCAACAAATGACCGATGAAAACACATTTTCGATTTATAAATTCCTCTGTGAAATCATGAGATTTTAAAATTATTTCACTAAATTCGTTGATTTTAGAAGGAAGTTTGCTGGAAACGTTCATATTATAAGATATGGAGTTCTTTCAAGATTTATTAACCAATAACCAAGTATAATCCCATAGTATCGTTTCCCTGATAATGGAAAACCACTGAATAAAGCATGCGTAAACGAGCTAGGTTCAGTTCAGATTTGCCCCATAATCGATCAATTTATGTCATTGACATATCGTCCTTTCACTAATAACACTCTTAGGAGACTTACCGTCGCTTAGCGTGTACCTTATTGGTACACGCTTCATAATGGAAGCTTATGCATCATAATACCATCCGTTCATTGCTACTCTTGGAGGTGATGTCACTCGATTCGTATATTGACTCAGTACAGTTCAATAAATTCAGGAATGAGAGAGCGCCACTCAAGTAACTAGCATCCTGCGAGCGCGTACTTTAAATTCGAGTTCAAGAGACTGTACTCCTGAGAATTTACTCCTGTTCACGAGACTACTCGAGTTCAAGATACTGAAGGACCGATAGCAGCCCATACTAAGCGACTAAACAACCAATGTTAAGCTTACTTCCCCCTTTTCAGCCCCAAAATTGAGGGGGCTATGAAAAAGACCGAGTCAAATAGGACGTTAGATGCTTCCCTCTTTAGAACGTCGATTCCCCCATGAGCTCCCTCTATCCGGTTTGCTACTATCTGTCGCTAGAAGGCGAATTAACAAGTATTTTTCAACTTTCTCCCTCTGCCATCGGTCTTTCAGTATTGCTTTGTCCATGTCGTGTCCATGAGACTATGCTTTTCTAGTCATCTTCAAATTCTTCAGGACCACCATCTTTCCTATAAGGTTTAACATTGACATCATTTTAAATACATGTGATCAACATGCAGGGAACATCAGAGGAACGTATATTATAGGGTTACTGTGGGCTATTGCATGAAGGTGATCGAAGTCGGTTGCCATTCAGTGTATCGAGCGTACACCCGATTTCCATGGAAAGCACGTCTCGTCGTAATCCAATAATGACTAAAAGTATTGGTTCAGTGTAAAAAGAGCAGAAAAATAAGATAATCCTTTCAATGGTCGACCGATGCAGTCCTGCAAGCTCATTTCTGTCAAACTAGCAAAAACTCGAATCCACAAATTCTTCCAGCACGCAGAAAGAACGTTACTTTAAAAGGAGTTCGGGCGAGGGGTCGGTCATTCATGAAATCCCGTACGCTACCCGTGAAATCCAACTTAAGAAATCCGAAATCAATGCTGATTTCGAAATCAAATAAAAAATCCGAAATCAGCAACGAAATCACAAAATCAGTAAAGAAATCATAAAATCAGTAAAGAAATCATAAAATCAGTAAAAAAAATCACAAAATCAACAAAGGAATCACGAAATCAGAAGCAGAATCAGTAAAGAAATCGTGAAATCCATTACAAAATTCACGAAATACAAAATCAAAAGAAATCACAAAATCCGACGAAATCACGGTTAAAATCTCGAAATCCGAGGAAATCACGCGAAAAACCTCAAAATCCAACGAAATCAAGGGAAATATCGCAAAATCAGTCGAAATCACGGTAAAAATAGCAAAATCCGACGGAATCACGGGAAAAATCTCAAAATTCGATGAAATCCATTGGATTTTATCGAATTCTAAAATCAAACAAAATCCGATGAAATCAAACGAAATCCGATGAAATCGAACAAAATCAAACTAAATCCGAAGAAATCAAATTGGATTTCGAAATCCCGTACACTTTTTCCTAAACGTCCGACCCCTCGAGTTCGGGAAAGTTTACTTTTGAATGGACGCGGTAAATCCCAGCTTTGTAAGGAGATTATTTGAAATTATTTCATACCAAATAATGGGGGTTATCTGATTCAGGTGGAACAACTGTTTACCTATTAAAGCATAAGCCTATCATACTCCTAATAAGTATTGATCAAATGTGTATAAGCTATGAGCAGTGAGCAGGCATGTAATTGGTTAAAGGGTTAGAGGGTCTTCTTGGGGCTGGGAATTTCTCGTCGCGGGGAGCTTCTTGGAAGCGGATATTGCGAAAAAGAAACCATTCCATACGATGATCTCTATTGAAAACCGTAGGACCAAAATCCAATTCGACCAACAGGGAAATAAGAGAAGGTCAATTTAGAGAGCTGCAAAATGAAAATATTAAACTCCAACTCCTTCCAACTCCAAGGCAATACGCAACAATGACTCCAATTCCTCCCAATGCTATAATCAAAAGTTTCAACTCCGCAGAACTCCGCCAAGCGAAATGTAAAACTCCTCCCAACTCCTTCCATGAAAATTAAAATTTCTTAAACTCCTCCCAACTCCTTCCATGAAAAATAAAATATTAGTGTAGAGCAGGATTGGGGTTTTTTCCCGTCCAAAAGTAGGTTTTTCCTTGGACAGTGAACCTTTTATGGCAGGAAAATCTTTGGAAAATCTCCTACAACACAGCATGAGACAGCCTATATAGGGTTATTTAAAATTAACTTAATTTTTTGAAAATTTGTTTTGAAAATAATTAAAAATTATTTTCTATGCGACTTGCATCTTACTCATTCATAGTAGAGATACAGTTTTCTAAAAATAAAAGTAAAATTTAAACAATATTCTAAAACTAACAGTTTTAAACGAAAAAACGCGCCTTGTGTTTCTTTTTTTGGAAAGAAAAGGTGCAATACCAGGGAAAATAGGTTTTTCCCAGGACGGTTTTAACCGGTTTAAACCGTGGTTAAAACCGGCACTGGGGAAAACCTGCCGACTCTGGTGTAGAGGTTCTGTACAATTCTAACGTGGTTAAAACATTTACACCTGCTACATTTTTAGTTTTTATAATTTATAAATTTGTACGAATTAATATTTTATAGAAACAAGGGTGGGTAATTCATACAGCGTACAATGAAGAATGGGACCTTCCATAAACTTAGCACTACGTCACACTCTTATGGAGGAGGGGTTTTTTACGTTTGTGACGGGGAAGGAGGGGTTCTTCGATGAGTGACGTCACATTTAACTTTGATTTTATTACGAAGTCAATAAGAGGCCAATTGGCTCTCTTTTGTTATAGAAAAAAAAAAAACACAACATTCCAATGTCCACCGTGGGAACGACCTCTACAATAATTTAACAAAATTTTTATTCTATCATCGCTTAAATAGTAGAAAATTTAAGCAATGATCTCCTACTTACGCCTACGTCTAGCCAATTTAAACAGCACGTTTAAAGTAAACAGACTAATTTTTTCGTGTGACAATGTTGAAACCTATAAAGTGTGTCCGTTTAACTAAGCTTTATGGGAAACAAAATTGAAGGTTATAAAAAGCACATCCAAACATTTAAGTTCTAAAGCTCAATCAGAGGCTGATGATATTTGTAAAAAGCTTAAAACGGAAGAGAACTTTGAATTTCGTGCCAAGGAAAACATTTTTCTGAGTAGAACGCCATATCACTCATGAAAAAAGGGTCTCTTTTCAAATTAATCAAATTAAATTTGCAAATTAAGACAAATCATAATTCGTTATGGGGGGGGGGGTTAAAGAAATGTGACGTGTTTTCAGGGGAGGGGTCTGAGAAAACGTGACGAAACGTGATCTGGACGGACTGGGGGTCAGAAAAATGCTTTTTGTTTTAGCTTGACGTATATGGACGGTCCCATTCATTAAGCTCAAATAAGATGTTATAAAAGCAACGATGATAAAGAATAGAGTGGGATTAAACTCCTAGGGAATTTGACGATAGTTTACAAAGATTTCTAACTTTACTAGTTGTCTAGTGGTGGTGAAAATACAAATATAAACATTATGAAAAATATTGTCTTTGGTTATGATTTACGATGATTTAGTCAAAGTTCAAACTGAAAATAGTGAAAGTTGAAATGCACAAATATATAATGCTGAATCTCAAATCTGACGTGTTTGATAATAGAAAGTTTATTTCGAGCACAAAATCATTCTGATTTCTTACATATCTATTCTTTTCATTTTGAATGATTATGTCTTTAAATTAGAACGATTATGTCTTTAAATTAGAACGATTATGTCTTTAAATTAGAACGATTATGTCTTTAAATTAGAACGATTATGTCTTTAAATTAGAACGGTTATGTCTTTAAATTAGAACGGTTATGTCTTTAAATTAGAACGGTTATGTCTTTAAATTAGAACGGTTATGTCTTTAAATTAGAACGGTTGTCTTTAAATTAGAACGGTTATGTCTTTAAATTAGAACGGTTATGTCTTTAAATTAGAACGGTTATGTCTTTAAATTAGAACGGTTATGTCTTTAAATTAGAACGGTTATGTCTTTAAATTAGAACGGTTATGTCTTTAAATTAGAACGGTTATGTCTTTAAATTAGAACGGTTATGTCTTTAAATTAGAACGGTTATGTCTTTAAATTAGAACGGTTATGTCTTTAAATTAGAACGGTTATGTCTTTAAATTAGAACGGTTATGTCTTTAAATTAGAACGGTTGTCTTTAAATTAGAACGGTTATGTCTTTAAATTAGAACGGTTATGTCTTTAAATTAGAACGGTTATGTCTTTAAATTAGAACGGTTATGTCTTTAAATTAGAACGGTTATGTCTTTAAATTAGAACGGTTATGTCTTTAAATTAGAACGGTTATGTCTTTAAATTAGAACGGTTATGTCTTTAAATTAGAACGGTTATGTCTTTAAATTACAACGGTTATGTCTTTAAATTACAACGGTTATGTCTTTAAATTAGAATGGTTAATCTTTAAATTTAGAATGGTAATGCTTTAAATTTAGAATGGTAATGCTTTAAATTTAGAATGGTGATGCTTTTAATTTAGAATGGTGATGCTTTGAATTTTGAACGGTAATGAGTTTAATTTAGAATGCTATTGCATTAATTTAGAATGTTTACGGACTTCCATATTAACCACTACAGTCTTCGAAATGAATCTCGCCAACGGCTTCAATAAAAACGTTACGTCCAAAAGAAAGTTAATTTGCATGATAATTTTAATTAAACATTTCTGAAATCTTGTGGTAGTTTATTAATCCTACTCGCTCATGATAAATCTAATTAATCCACGTTAATCACCCATATAAAACCAACCCCTTCATCATATATTAAATTTTATACAACTCGTCAATTTAATAACGTCATTTGTTCTATTTTATTTTGTACATGCCCTAATTAAATTATAAAACAGCCAAAACTCAGAAACCCATGACGAAGAAACTGGTCGATGCATTTGGCCAAAGTGTTGATACAAATTAGTTACTACGGAGTAGCGGGAGGCCCTTGAGTAATACTGATCGAAGACCGAAAGTAGCGTAATTGCCCGCGTTGTGGCGCCAACTAGCAAATCCTGCAAAGACTAATCAGGGCTGGGCATGGATATTACTACGTTAATACACCTCTCCCACATTAGCAAATAGTTATTTGACTGGAACATTAAATAGCGTACTAGATAAATGTGTAATTCCAATTATATGGAAGTAATATGATGTAACAATTTGATAACGGGGCTTGACCGTTGATAAAGCGATTTATGACTGTTTATGTCTTTTTGTAACCGAACTAATATTTAAACTGTGCCAAAACGAAACTGATCGTTTCATGATAATGCTCAGATTTCAGTGATAAACATGTCTTACTTAATGATGCGCGTTATCTTCTATATCTATATAAATCAAAGTCCTGACTGACTGACTGATAATCAACGCCCAGCCCAAACCGATTATGACTGTTTATGTCTTTTTGTAACCGAACTAATATTTAAACTGTGCCAAAACGAAACTGATCGTTTGATGATAATGCTCAGATTTGAGTGATAAACATGTCTTACTTAATGATGCGCGTTATCTATATCTATATAAATCAAAGTCCTGACTGACTGACAGACTAACTGATAATCAACGCCCAGCCCAAACCGCTTGCTCTAGAAGGCTGAAAATTTGCAGGAATGTTACTCGTAAGTAGTAGGCACGTACTAAGAAAGATTTTTCCAATCCGCCGCCATCTTAATAAATGGCGGCCAGAAATGTAAAAAATCTTCTCTATGCAACAAAGTCCGACCCTTTCAACCGATTTCACAAATATTCAGTACACTTGGTTCCTTTAACCTATAGACGGGCTGAATGGTCTTTTGGGTTCGATTTGTTGCCATCCTTTTAAATGGCGGTCAGAATCTTAAAACCCTTCTTATGGAATAATGTCCGCGTGAAAAGTAATAAAAAAATGTCCCGGCGGGCTGACGGGCAACGCCGAGTGCCTTCGCTCCTAGGGTGCTACAAAAATATTAGTAATCAGTAAAATCTACCCACTCTTTATACCATTTTGATGGAAGTTCTTATTCTTAATACACGCGAGCGAGGCCGCGGGCAACAGCTAGTAGTACATGCTCTTGGCCTGATACAGAATTAAGATGAGGACTAAAAAGTGAAGGGCTGTAACATTGACAATATATCCTGGCACTAGTGAACAACTCTCAGTATTTTAGGAGGCTTCTGTCGCGTGCAGTCCTGAGAAAAAAAATTTGTCGAGTTTAAATTTTTTTTAACTGCATCCTGCACTTTAAACTTTTATCTCCACATTGTCTTAGGGGAGGACCTACCTACCGCTCCCTTGTTTAGTTTGATCATATTCCGCTAAGCGTAATTATTGGAAGGAAAAATTCAGAACCGATGTAGGTCTATTTCTTTTCTAGTGCATCCATTTCATCTAGTTCTCATCCTACTTCTGGAAAAATTGAAAGGAAAAAACTGAACAATTTTTGCATTATTTTAAGCCTTAACTTTGAGAAAAATTTGTAAAAATATTTCCCATTGTGTTTACGTTAACGTCATTCTGACTCTTGTCTGTCCTGTGGTTTACTTCAACTGAAAAAATAGCGATATAACTTTAAATTCCTTGCACACTTTCTTGAGAAAAAATTATATTAATATTTCTCTAGAACAGCCTGCATTCACAAAATTCCCGCATATTTAAATAGAGAGGTTGTTTTATCTATATTTGAAGGATTTCCAGCCCCGAATTACCCACCCAAAAGACCAGTAAGGTCATAGCAAACTCAGGTTTGAAAATTTTTATTATCACGTTCGTTTTCCACAAAAAAAATATGACTTTGGAGAAAATAATTTCTAATAAACCATATTCTTCAAGTAGCTTATCCGTAATAACAGAAAATATAGAAGCGATACATGGAATTGCACTAATTTGAGAAGCGGACGGAGCTTGTAGCCCTCGCTTGTAGCATATCGCTTTATTGAAGTCAAAATGAGCCGATCGTCGTGAGTTTACTATTTAC
This sequence comes from Phalangium opilio, assembly GCF_054372755.1. Classification (NCBI taxonomy): domain Eukaryota; kingdom Metazoa; phylum Arthropoda; class Arachnida; order Opiliones; family Phalangiidae; genus Phalangium; species Phalangium opilio. Next base: position 10,878,089 of record NW_028324217.1, on the reverse strand, counting down.
CGGTGATAATCGCCAAGTCTCGTTCATTAAGTGATAAAGATTCCGTGTGTTGCTACTATTTTTTATTCTAAAAACATTAATAGATAGATAGATTTAATTTTAGAAGAAGGAATGGAGAACGGTTAGTATTTACTTTAGTCCGACTCATAGCCCAGTATAGAGCCGCTCCCTCCAACACGTAACGGAAAGTTTAAATTATCTTATTGGCGCACTTAAACTACGTTTTGATGACGTTGCTGAAGGGGACGGCGAAAAATACATAATTCCTTTTTATTTCTGTCGCTATGACCCGTCTCTTCTTTCATGCCCCTCCGTCCCGTGGAGGGGGGTCCAGGACTTTGACGCGCGCCCAGATTACTCTGTTCTCCATTCCTATACTTCTAAAATTAAATCTATCCCTGTTTCTAATAATACCAGCTTAAACTTCTATTTACGATCAATTTTTGATAGCCCTATACTATCACTAACCAGACACCATTGAAAGCGTGCTATTATAATTCTCTGGATTTTATAATGTTTCAAAGAATCATACTTTCTGTTTATTGTGTAAGGTATTAATCTCGAAAGTTTAACAGTTATTTACTAAGGTAATGCTCTGCTCTACTTTTGCGTCCAAAATGTCTTGAAAGTACTTTGTCGGCACGTAAACGAAGTGAAATCCGACCGTGCCCTGAGAGTTTTGCCGAGTTGGCGGCGATCGATAATTTCCTCTATGAAGTTACAGTATCCAAATTACGTGGCGATAATCGAGTTGATTTCCAATTCCTAGTTCTGCTTTAATCATACTCGTTGTGGCATCCAAACTAGGCTACGTCACGCAACTTGTCATCCGCTATTTCTAGCCTGTCACTATCATTAAAGGCGTCAAGCCGGATTCGCTGTTATTAGCGTATGGTCAAATGATAATAGCGTAAACTAGAGTGCGCCGTCTAGAATCCTATTAGCCTTTATTTTTTTTAAGTCTCTTGTAAGTATAATTCCGATGTTTGGAGTCGATCATTAACATAATGACATCTTCTGAGCCGTTTAAACTAACGATATTTGATCACGCACTTGACTGCTGGCTAAATTTTCACGATAGTGCAAGTACTTCAAAGCAATGGCTGGTGTAAAATAAAATTATTATGAAACAATGGCTATTTTAATTTTGAAGTTACCGAAAATGACATTTATTATAATAAGGAGTCTAGAACAAAGAAACTAGGATAAACCATTAGATTTCTATGACGAAAGTATTCACTGAACCTTCTGGGCTATATAGGCAAGCAATATGATAGCTATTAGTTAAGTATCGATAATTTAACATTCGTAGATTACCGGTAATTTAAATTACCGCTTCATATTATACCGTACATGATCTTAGAATGGAAAGTTACATTTAAATTATTTTTTGGCGGTAAGTGTCAAAATATTTGGAGTAAAACTAAGTTTTCTTGACTGTCAGAGGACAATAAACCAATTTTTCTTCGGAGTCCAGTTTTCTCCCGATTTCCCGTTAGTAATTAGTATTCCCAATTCAGCGTGGTAAATTACCCACAAAACAGTGATTTTCACAAAGTTTTAATCGGTGATGCATGAGGGGACAGAAACCTGGGATTACGACACAGTAGCACCACTCGAAAGGTTGTTTCAGAACAGCTCTGTCTCATTTAAATGACTTCAATTGGTGTTAGTTACTGTTTCACTTGTCTACCGGTCTACCCTCTCTGATTTTTGATTCCCAAAGAAAAATGTTTGGTAATATATAGGTACACATAAAAGGCGTAAAGTCACGAATACTTGTAGAATAACCAACACACTTACTTAAAGAATAGCTAAATTAATGAAATGTATCTGAAAATAAGGACATTAAATTAACTGTTTTTGTAGTATTATGTTGTTATTCTCGACCAACTTCTTTGTACTTTAAATATTATTTCACAAACGGTGTAACTCCTAATCTACTGTCATATCTGAGTTCGATAAAGCAAAATACTACTGTCCTCTTAGACATATTTAACTTCCAAACCGGTTAGTTAAAGCCTGGTTTTCACTGCCTAAAATTTCACGGAACAGTAAAAAAATCCGCAAAATTTTGCGGAAAATTCCTTAAAAAAACGGCGGCAAAACGTTTTCACTAAAACTTGTAATATCATGAAAGAGTGCGAGCTCGTGGAGACCAAGGCTTACCAGTTATGTTGAAAATGCACCAATAGATTTTCTTAGAATTTATTGTCTTCGTAAAAACATTCATTTTTATCATATGATTAACAATTAAGCCAAACTTCTTTAACAAATAGTTAACTATATATTTTTTTAAATTTAACTCGACAACACAAACGCCTTCAAATGAAAAAATAGCGTCGAAAAAACATCGAAAGCTGACCAAAAACAAGCCTATGAATGACATCACGCATTTGTTCGATTCCTATTGGCCACCGCTTTTCTTTCCATAAAAATTTGCGGAAAAATAGAAAACCAATTTCGTGCTTGCCGCCCAGAAAATGCGAAATTTTGCTGCAAGTTACCTCTGAAAACACGGCGCGGAACGCGGTTTTTTCTGCGTTTTGGGCCAGTGAAAACCAGGCTTAAAACTTCGCTTATGACAGAGACCTTAAAGAATTAAGAGGAAAGGATCTCACATATGAAATTAAAATAATATATTTTGGAAGATATTAAATATTAATATAAAATTAAATCCTTCTAAAGCTCTAGTCAACCAGCCACATAGAAATAATTATAATGATACCCGAAACGTGATTATGTGAATTCCCCTTAATCCAGCTTAATTTTTCTGTGGGTTCAGTTGTAATAGTCATACTCTCATGGGCAAATTTGGAAACAGAACCTTATAACAGTTTAAGTAATGAAGTTTCGTTTTCGTGACAGGAAAAAAATTAGCAGAATCGTTTTGATATTTGTTCAGGTATTTAAAAAATCTCCTAGCCATCTATCGGACTTGTCCTAATATATTTCTAGCTTTAGAAAAAAATACGGTAGAAGGCACTTTTATGACACAGCTAGAGCAAACCTTGAATGAAACATCAGTTAGTAAAGAAATCAAGCCAGTGAGTTTCTGTGCGGATTAAATATATTTTTAAGTGAATAAAGGTCCCTAGAATCGACTTTTTTAATTTTCCACCGTTCCACTCTCGTGGGCCCGTATATTTCAATTGATACGCGAGCGTGGTCGTTTGGCTTTCAGTTTTCCGTTTATAAAGAAATAACTTTTGCCTTATCAATAGATGGCGGGCAAAAGTAAAAACAGTAGGGTCCCCTACTATGAAAGCCTTTAAGGTACAGTATAGTTGATTTGAAACTGCATTTCAATAATTATTTATACATGTGACGAATTTGTTTCACTACAAGTCATTATAAAATATTCAAAGAACAACCAACGAATTATATACTTCGGTTCTAAACTACTACAATGGCAGCTTGTACATTATGGCGACAAAAAGACATTGCATCAATATTTACTTTAAGCTCATGTTCTTTCATTTCCCAGCATGTGATGATTCTAACACGGTTGCTCAAAGGCTAGGTTTTTTAACCCCAGTAGTATTATGTCAGGTGAGGTTAGAATATATGTATATTCTAAGCTTTTTTTCTACTGAGCATCTCGCTTGTTTACTGGTGAGTTTCGTTACAATCAAAAACGGATTTATGTACTAAGAACGTCGGATCGTAGCTTTAGCCTCTAGTACCATCCTCGCATACTTTATTGAGAAACTTCGTCTGCTTATATTTTGACTCCACCCACAAATTCTGTATATAGCGACTTCTAGAGATCAAAAATGTCATTCTTATCTCTATTTTCGTGGTTAAATATTTTTTCCGAAATTGCGCCAGTGGTAAAAAAGCAAAGTGGACAACATTGCGATATAACTCCCGATTTAATGGAATTAAGTTTTAAAGTTGAGAATATAAATAATTGATGTTTCTTTTTTTAAGTGTCTAGTTTTTCTTTCTCTGTACTAAAATTATTATTGTAGTACAATTATAAGTACCACGTAATAACGTTTGCTACTTAAAACCTTTTCTTAAATATCAATTATTTATATTCTTAACTTCAAAACTTAATTCCACTAAATCGGGAGTTATATCGCATTGTTGTCCACTTTGCTTTATTACCACTGGTGCAATTTCGGAAAAAAATATTTAACCACAAAAATAGAGATAAGAATGACATTTTCGATCTCTAGAAGTCGATACATACAGAATTTGTGGGTGGAGTCAAAATATACGCAGACGAAGTTTCTCAATAAAGTATGCGAGGATGGGTAGTGAATTTGCTACGTTTAACGTTCTTCTTACATAAATCCGTTTTTGTTACAATGCATAGGTATGGTGGATAGCCTCTATGCTGTCTAGGCTAATCTGAGGAAATGTTTAAAAATTAATTCCATTTATTACCTTTGCAATTTTTAATAAATCTGACCATAAAACGCCTCATAGCAACAAATACTTTCCAAGAAGAGAAACTTTGATATATGTATTTCCCGCGGCCTTGTTCGAGTGGAATTAGTATTTGAATTTAATTACAGGCATGTTCTTCGGGTCAAAAGAAGTCAAAAATGTTCTTTGAACTTTTGGGTGAAAGCCCCGCGTTTCAGAGTTATGTACTCTCCAAAGTTGGCCTTAAAACAATGGAATTTTGCCGATATGTGGAACTGGTATTATGCCTTTGGACAAATTGTTTTCTAATTTACCATAAGCTTATGTACGAAGAAAATACTGCTAGTGAAGTGGTTTAAAAGGGCCACTAACATTATTCGTTCTCGTATTAATAACGTTATTGCAAAAATAATAATCCCAAACAAATTTATTGCACCTTGAACGCCAGTTACTTGTTTAATTAGACTTTTTGTTTTATGTTCCTTCGGTTACAAAACATCAGCATTAACAAAAATTGTTCAAAATGACCTCCTTCAACGTTTAAGCAAACTTGCGCGCGTCTTTTAAACGACTCGCGAACACGTTCGAAGATTCCTGGCGTGTTGCGGATGTTATCACACCCATCAATTATTCTTTGTCTTAAGTCCTGGCCATCTAGAACTTCACTACGGTACACCAAGTCTTTCAAATGTCCCCACAGGAAAATTCACTTGGGTTGAGATCCGGCGATCTTGCTGGCCAAGCAATAGCTCCGCCTCGACCTATCCACCTCAAAGGGAATTTGACATCAAGATGCTGTCTTACTCGAAGGCTAAAGTGTGGCGGTGCCCCATCGTGCATGAACCACATTCTTTGTCTGGTAAATAGTCCTGCAAAAAACTCAAGTATGCCTCCCCATTTAACCTTGGTTGCATAAAACTAAACTGCACCTGATGTGCCCTTACGCGTGTCGCGTGGAGGTTTCTTTGGCTCCACTCGTGCTGGTTGTGCAAATTAATTACACCGCCACGCGAAAAATTGGCTTCGTCAGAGACCAGCAAAATACGTGGAAAGTCCAAGCCTATTACTTGTGCCAAAACCACTGGCAGAAAGCTACTCTTCTTGGAAAGTCACCTTCGTTTAAAGCTTGTACTTTTTGTAAATGGTATGGGTGGAAATGTGATTCTTAAAAAGCATTCCGATTGTTTTAACCAACGCAGCGTAATTTGTTTTTTAATTTCACTACTTAAGCTTGAGCAAGGGAAAATCGAATTTAATGTGCTTTACTTTTCAAATGCGAATTTGGTAGCTACTCTAAAACAAATAATGGTCTACTTCACGAATGCAAAGTATTCAGATATGCATCTGATGTACGGATTGGCTCAAGGTAATGGGGTTGAAGCTCGGCGCTTGTACCAGGAGCACTTTCCTGAACGACAAGTTCCGAATCGGCAAACGTTTACGGCTGTTGACAGACGTTTGAGAGAAACCGGCAAGCTACAACCGTCAGGCCCTGAAATTCGCCCGCAGATTGTACCCGAGGACATTGAAGACAATGTACTAACTATTTTTGAGGAAGATCCTGCAACGAGCACCAGGATCATTGGCCTCCGATTAGGTGTAAATCATGTACTCGTTTGGAAAATCCTTCGTGGACAGCAGTTCCACCCATACCATTTATAAAAAGTACACGCTTTAAACGAAGGTGACTTTCCAAGAAGAGTAGCTTTCTGTACCGTAGTGAAGTTCTAGATGTCCAGGACTTAAGACAAAGAATAATTGATGGGTGTGATAACATCCGCAACACGCCAGGAATCTTCGAACGTGTTCGCGATTCGTTTAAAAGACGCGCGCAAGTTTGCTTAAACGTTGAAGGAGGTCATTTTGAACAACTTTTGCTAATGCTGATGTTTTGTAACCGAAGGAACATAAAACAAAAAGTCTAATTAAACAAGTAACTGGCGTTTAAGGTGCAATAAATTTGTTTGGGATTATTATTTTTGCAATAACGTTATTAATACGAGAACGAATAATGTTAGCAGCCCTTTAAACCACTTCACTAGCTGTATTTTCTTCGTATTTAAGCTTATGATAAATTAGAAAACAATTTGTCCAAAGGCATAATACCAGTTCCACATATCGGCAAAATTCCATAGTTTTAAGGCCAACTTTGGAGAGTACATAACTCTGAAACGGGGGCTTTCACCCAAAAGTTCATAGAACATTTTTGACTTCTTTTGACCCGAAGAACACGCTTGTTAATTTGTGCCAGACTTCTCCGAAACACCCTGTATATCAGTTTTGCGTCAAATACCTTAAGCCTGGTTTTCACTGCCGAAAATTTCACGGAACAGTAAAAAAAATCGGCAAAATTTTGCGGAAAATTTCTTAAAAAAACGGCGCCGAAACATTTTCACTAAAACTTTTAAGAGTGCGAGCTCGTGGAGACCAAGCCTTACCAGTTATGTTAAAAATGCACCAATAGCAACCTATCGTTTTTTTTAGAATTTATTGTCTTTCTAAAAACGTAACATATTTAGAAATTTAACTCGACAACACGAACGCCTTCAATTTGAAAAAAATGGCGTCGAAAATAAACCTCTCGCCTGACCAAAATCAAGCCTATGATGTCACGCATTCGTCGATTCCTATTGGCCACCGTTTTCCTTTCCGTAAAAATTTGCGGAAAAGTAGAAAACCAATTCCGTGTTTGCCACCCAGAAAACGCAAAAATTTGCCTCTGAAAAAACTACGCAGAACACGGTTTTTCCTGCTTTTTTGACCAATGAAAACCAGGCTTTACCAAGATATGATGATGAAGAAAATACGCCACTCTCGAAGAACATAAGAATGTTAATTGAGAGCGGAACCTATACGTCCTTTATAAAACCAAATGTCTTTCAAAAAAATTCGACTTTCCCGTAAATTTGCATGTTTTGGTGCAGACCATCCAACGACCGTCACGAGAAGAAAAGTTAAGATTAGTTTGAAAAGCCTTAATGACGAGAGAAACATAGAATTAGAAGCTGAAGTAAACATGCATCTAAATTTAAAATTCCTGGATAAAACATAAGAAGGCAGTTACAAAATAAATTGATGATCTTAGCAATTAAAAATCTCAGTTCTAAACGTAAGCGAAATAGAAATCCAAGAATGGCCAAAAATCTTGGATTATCAACTTATAAAAACAGCTAAAGACAGCTATACTAACTATTGCCATTAACGCCAGCAAGTCTTGATGGTAAAGAAAAAGCAGGTAAGGTCGCGGAGAAAACCTACTTTAAAAATTGGGTAGAGAACTCGCAATCGATACCCCCTCAGTTTTTATGCTACTAGGTAGCGATGCAGAAACTACTGAAAGCACTGGTTGTTCCATTTATTTTCCTCGTAAATAAAGAATGCAAACTGAACTCAGGTTCATATGATTTTAAGATAGCAATGCCTCTACTGGCTTAGATGAAAAAGGGAGACAAGGAAACAGACAGTAGAATGCCATAATTATGAAAATCTTTGTCTACTGACCTTTCATTTATGTCTTCTCTCAGCCAGTGAAGTGATGATGAAAGTCGACAGTGAAGAGATAGTTTCATTACAACGAATTTAATATGACAATTCTGAGAAGAATGTATTTTAGGAATTTCAAAAATGTTGAAAAGAAAAGCTATCATGAGATTAGAGAGCTGCAACTCCGTGGAAGAACTCCGAAACCCTTTGGGTTCCGCGTTTAAGCGATGGGAACTCCAGGAGTTGGAAATGTTTTTCTGAGATAAAATTGGAGTTGGGTGGCAGTAGAAGTTTTCGTGTGCGGAGTTGGGAGGCAATGGGAATAATGATAATTATAATTGCGGAGTTGGGAGGCATTGGAAAATTATCTTAAAACATGGAAATCTACGGAGTTGGGAAACTTAAGTCTGGTAAGTGGTAGGCCTCCAATTTAAAAGCGGACTTTAGCGTTGTTTGTCTTCAGAAGCTTCGTACGAAATTCTTTTTTCACCCGTTACCCACCGTGAAACGTCCCCTCAGTGAGTCTCTTACACAGTGGGGCCGCGGGCGCTTTCCATTTCTCTTAAACCCATTGACAAGAGTCTCCTTTCTAGCTTTGAGGCATATTAAAGTAAGGCAGTAGGCATATTGCCAGGCACAACTAATAGCAGAATGGACTCTAGTGTTAGTATTTCTTGATTCGTGAAGTTCATGATCTTGTCCTTCAAAATAGCATTTGCGAAGCGAATCAGTCCGATTTTAATTAAATAGCTAATTTAAGAAACTAAGCGTAAAATATGACTCAACGACAACGAGTAACGCCTCTTTCCCCCAAATCTTAAGTTTTAATGTCTAGAAGAATTTTATGAGTAAATATTATTCCTTATTTGAAAATCATAATTTATAAGTACTCGTGATATCAATCTCAGGCCAAATTTGAAAGAAAACTAATGAGCTACAACTTTCTATTTTTCCAATTCTAAAGAGTGAAGCAATCTTCCAAAGACTAGAAACTAGAAAGATTTTAATAAACGAAGCTAGGAGTTTAATTAATTTTAATTTTCATGGAAGGAATTGGGAGGAGTTTAAGAAATTTTATTTTTCATGGAAGGAGTTGGGAGGAGTTTAAGAAATTTTAATTTTCATGGAAGGAGTTGGGAGGAGTTTAAGAAATTTTAATTTTCATGGAAGGAGTTGGGAGGAGTTTAAGAAATTTTAATTTTCATGGAAGGAGTTGGGAGGAGTTTAAGAAATTTTAATTTTCATGGAAGGAGTTGGGAGGAGTTTAAGAAATTTTAATTTTCATGGAAGGAGTTGGGAGGAGTTTAAGAAATTTTAATTTTCATGGAAGGAGTTGGGAGGAGTTTAAGAAATTTTAATTTTCATGGAAGGAGTTGGGAGGAGTTTTACATTTCGCTTGGCGGAGTTCTGCGGAGTTGAAACTTTTGGTTATGGCATTGGGAGGAATTGGAGTCATTGTTGCGTATTGCCTTGGAGTTGGAAGAAGTTGGAGTTTAATATTTTCATTTTGCAGCTCTCTACATGAGATGCGTAAAAGAATTACTTTTAAAAAATTTGAAAGTATAGTAAATTATTTTATCCTATTGTTTTATCTAATGAAGTTGTGAATGTTTCCCAAAATAAGAAAAAGGATTCAGGTAGATAAATAAGCTTTCTTTAGTAGACTACTGAAACAGACAACGCGAATCACTCGACCAAGTAAACTAACGCACCGAAACTAAAAACCTAAAACTTAGGATGAGTAAATAATGCTTTATTGACGACTATCATCTTTCTGGAAAAAAGTTCAAGCAATGCCATCCGGCTGCAGTCGAAATGGACCAATGCAGCTAGGGAAAGAAAAATGTTGTTATAAGATCACGAAACTTGGGAACTTACTGAACTACCATCAAACCGAGAAGCTGTGGGATGCAAATGGGTGTTTAAGACTAAATACGACCAACGTGGGCAGATTCAACAGTACAAGGCCCGCCTCGTAGCTAAAGGTGTTTCCCAAAAATTCGGAAGAGACTACGACGAAACTTTCGTCCCGTAGTCAATAACGACACGGTCAGATTACTTCTCCGCATTGGTGTTACAAATGACATGAATATTCGTCATCTTCATGTCAAAACGGCGTTTATGCACGGGATATCATAGAAGACGTGTACATGGTCCAGCCACCAGGGTTTACAAGAATAGGACAAGAACACTTAGTGTGCAGACTCAAGAGACCTATAGCCTTAACAATCAGAGCATGGAATCAAAAAGCGAACGAGTTTTTCATCCAACAAGTATTTACCAGAAGTAGAGCGGAGCCTTGTGTATACAGAAAACAAGCCGAAGACTCACAGTGGTATGTTGATGATATTCTGGTTGCCAACGAGGTAAATCATATTATCGATGCTCTACTGGAGCATTTAAGACTATTCTTCGATACCAAAGATTTAGGTGCAATATCTTACTATCTTGAAATACAAATCGGGAAAACGATGGCCACTACGAACTTCAGCGAGCTTTAAAAATTAAGTATGTGCTGAAAGACTTCAACTTGACACATGCAAAGCTATCAAATATACCAATGAATCCAGCATACCGGTTATTGTTTGGTGAAGATGACCTCCAAATAATACACTTTTCCGCAAGGCCATCGGGATATTGCTTCACATTGCTGCAGTGTCTCGGCAAGATATCGCACATGTTGTTGGAGTTCTTTGTAGAAGAATTGCAAGTCCAAGAGAATGGGACTGAACCGCAATAAAACAAATCATGAGATATCCGAAGGGCACTATCGACTTTTCGCTTCAAATACTATCGTGATTCGTCCACATCAACTTAATTGGTTGCCTTTGTTTATGCGGTTTAGGCTGGAGACTACACTGCCCGTAAGTCAACTAGCAGATATCTATTCCAAATGGCGGCAGTGTCATTTCATGGTCAAGCTTGGGTTTGAACTAGAAGCAATTTATCTATTAAGCGTAGTGCTTTATTTCCTTCATTCATACGATACTACGACCAGTCGCATGCACAGGCCAATCGCGCAAAAAATTTCCATTTACTTTGTGTCCTTGCATTATCCTAGGCGGGTTTACCGGGTGACGAACCGCGTCCACCCCACAGCCTTTGCTTCTCTTTTTCTTCTATTTACTAAAGCAATGCTATTACCGAAGTTTCCAATGATTTCAGATCCTAAAAGCATAATTCAAAGCCGACTAAGTAAGCCTTTTTACTCAGTGTAGTTGTGTAATAACACCAAAATCCGATTTATGTACTAAGAACGTCGGATCGTAGCTTTAACCTCTAGTACCATCCTCGCATACTTTATTGAGAAACGTCATCTGCTTATATTTTGACTCCACCCACAAATTCTGTATATAGTGACTTCTAGAGATCGAAAATGTCATTCTTATCTCTTTTTTCGTGGTACTTATAATTGTACTACAATAATAATTTTAGTACAGAGAAAGAAAAACTAGATACTTAAAGAAACATCAATTATTTATATTCTTAACTTAATACTTAATTCCACTAAATTGGGAGTTATATCGCATTGTTGTCCACTTTGCTTTTTTACCACTGGCGCAATTTCGGAAAAAAATATTTAACCACGAAAATAGAGATAAGATTGACATTTTCGATCTCTAGAAGTCGCTATATACAGAATTTGTGGGTGGAGTCAAAATATAAGCAGACGAAGTTTCTCAATTTATTATGCGAGGATGAGTAGTGAATTTGCTACGTTCAACGTTCTTCTTACATAAATTCGTTTTTGATAACACAAATTCCTGGTATTAGCCAAAATCATTTCTTGGCTTTGCAAGGCAACTGTCGATATTAAATTCGATAAATTACTTACACAGTAGCTTCTCTAGTTCCAATTTCCGTTGACGACCAAAAATATATTGTTGCAAATTTTAGAGATACTAAATTAGTAATTACGAAAGTGTTAAGCCTTGAAATAGCTCTCCAACTAAGGAATTTAAGTTTAATTTAAAATGGGTTAGCCAGTATTTATTTTACTCCTCTTCTTTAAAAATTCTTAACTTTTGAGCAGTGTGAATGTTTTTCGTTTTAAACGCAATTAAGTATTTGTTCTACGCCTACGGGGCCCATCGTTTGTTGTTTTTATTATGCTTTGCCTATTTATGTCCCTAACCACTACAAACGTGTATCTCGTTGGTAGTGCCCTAACTCTATTTTGATTATACAAAATAGAGTTTTGCTTCGCAGTTCTTAAAACACTGCATTTATACACAATCCTTGGCGACACTTTTTCAAACCCACAAAGGGCCAGAAATTAGAAATTATTATATGTATTGCAATTTGAATTTAAGTTTAATCGATATGAGAAATTTGGTTGTAATTGCGTTTTTCAAACATTTCTTATGATTCGAAATTTTACAACAAAAACGGGTATAAATGCGGCATTTCAAACAGCTTAAATCAGAGGATTATGACTCGAGTTCAAATTGAAGTTTAAAACTCATATGAGAACACCTTTTCTGAATGTATGATGTCAGAAATACGACACTGTTTTTAATAACACAAATCAGAATAAAGGACCTTATTTTAGGAGTAATAAAGCGACATTTTACTCGAAATAAGAGATCTTCTCATCTGTTCCACCATGAATAATTAAAATGCTAAAAGCTCATTTTATAAGTTTTTACAAAAAGAGATTCTAAACGATGTCATTTGTGAAAATCTGAGCACCCTTTATCTCGAAACGCCGCGTTTATACCCGTTTTTGTTGTAAAATTTCGAATCATAACAAATGTTTGAACTACGCAATTAAAACCAAATTTCTCATATCGATTAAACTTAAATTCAAATTGCAATACAATTTCTGGCCCTTTGTGGGTTTGAAAAAGTGTCATGAAGGATTGTGTATAGATGCATTTTTTAAGGACTGCGAAGCAAAACTCGTTTTTGTATAATATCTGTCCCTTTTTGAGGAAACAAATTTTTAAGAATAATGATATGATATTTGACTAAATCGTAACTTGGAATGGTCGGAAAATACATACACCATATTAAATTTTTAATGCTAAATATTCGTTGAAACAGCGTGAAAGTATCTGATAATTGCAAGATAATTATAAAAATTCTCCAGCTATTGCATTGTGATCATTTAATCTTAGGCTTAGAAGGAAGACAAAAAGTAGGCCCAAAAGGTTTTAACAAGTTGGGAAAACCAAAATATTACCTCTCCGAGTCAAGACGACTACTTACAAACTTATTTACCCAGATATGGAAATGTTTCTTAAGTTAAAATTTATGAAATATTAAAGCAGTATACAAAGCATAGCAAATATACTGTAAATCAGACGACATTTTACATCCAATAATGATATACTTGTACACATTAAAATCATCCGATGGGGGAAAAACGGGAAATGAAGAGATAAAACTTTGGAGGGATATTACCTTTACGTGTTTGTAAAGGCCCAATTTTCTACTCCTCAACTGTATGCCCTCTATGTTCAAAGCCATATTCACAACACTATCCTCTCGTTTCATCTCAACGGTTTTCTTAGTTTGTCAACATGACTGTTAACGTTACATAACACCAAAGCTTATTTGTGTCTACACACACTGAAAGTAAATGCGTACCATAAAAAGCATGAAAACACGAAGCTATTTTCCGATTACGATCAGACATTTCACTGGTCTGGGCTGCGTTCAGCAGAGCCCACCAAAAAAGACAGCGGATTTTGGAAATGTTTACCGGTGAGGTCTGTCGTCATAGCTTTTCTCCGGTCATCGGCGTTTTATAAATGACGCTAGCGCAATAAAGCGTGCAAGGTACCAAGGCTTAACAAAAATTGTATGATAACATATTTATAGAGACAGATAACAACTTTTATAATTAAAATTAGAAACTAACATATCTCTCAAAATTCTCGCGTGATCAACTGGTTGCACGCCAATTAAATAGCTATAGTCCCATAGAGCTATTTGTATTAATTCCTCCATGGTTTTTTCGCCAAGCTGAGAACTACGTCACGTTATCCAAAAAGCCGACTATTTTCTTTGAAGACCGTGACGTCAAAATTCAAAAACAAAATCCCGTTATGAAGGACACTGCTAACAGCGCTGGGCTCTGCTGAACGCGGCCCAGATTTCCACCATGATTATAAAATCTAAGCCTAATTATTTAAAAGTGTATTTAACTTTCGGCTCACTCTGAACCGTTAATGTCTCTGCATTACAGAAACGAAAACCAAACCCAAGCGTTTACTTTTTGGTTCATTAGGCCTATTGACAAATAAAAGTTCATTTGACCAACATAGTAGCGTTGTGCTTGTATTCACTTTAGAAAGGATTATGCTATAAACAGATGTAGTAGAGCTTAAGTAATATATAAACATCCAAAGACCAGAAGATGGTGGTGTTAGAAGCCAGGTGTACGGACTGGTGTCCATGTGGAATGGACAAAGACGAGAAGGTGGTGGTGTTTAGAAGCCAGTAAGTACAGACTGGTGTCCATGTGGAATGGGCGAAAGACTAGAAGATGGTGGTGTTTAGAAGTCAGTAAGTTCAGACTGGTGTCCATGTGGGGTGGACAAATGAACAGAGTTGTTAGACAGGCAATGGAGTAATAGCCTGTAAGTGGAATACAATTTCCGGGACTGTAAATGCGGTCTGGAAATTGAATACACGTTTGCTCCGATTTGAAAACTGCGAACGCGGTCACGTGGGTGTAACAACGGACAGACAGACACACAGACAAACAGATAGACAGACACACAGACACGTTGAAACTAGAACCTCTCCGTGACATACGTCACTTTGAGAGGTAAAAAATTACGTGTTATCAATTTGTTTGAAATGGTGAAATTGAGCGCGAGATTTGAATTGAAACTTTTTATAAAATGTAGCGCGTGGTTTAAAAAGATTTTTAAAACCTATACCAAAAGGTCAACTTAACTTTACACTACGAAAAAAAGATGCTATACTTTACAGCCTTTGCTAGAGCTGTGAAGTTAGGTTGTTAAAAAACCTTGGGTCTAACTCCCAAACATTTATCCACCTCTTAATGTTAAGCTCCGTAGAGATTAACATTACGATTTCGGATTGAGTATAAATAGAAAATCCCTGACGGGATTTTATAAATTTTAAACAGATAGGCAAGCGGACTTGTACCGAAGAAAGTACGCAAAAAAAAGACCGTCGCGAAAATCGTTAAGTCTCATAGTTCTGATTCTAGTACTGTTACTTGAGTGGAAGCGATTGTTCCATAAAAGTTTGTTCTTTAGAGAATTTTTGATAGTCTATACGATGGAGGTCAAGGTTCTTCGCGAAGAGACTAAAACCACTGTTGCTCAATTTTATTTCTAGATTCAGTTTTGACAAAAAAGTTAAAGATTTCAAGTGTTTTTGTCGACACGTGGTGGGTGTACCGTATAACAAAGACGAACGCCTTTCAAGCTTAGTTTAAATTCGCATCAACTACTGTAGTTACTGAGTAAAACAGACATTATGGCGGCCCTTGATACTTAGGGGCAGTTCACTAATTACGAAAAGCATAAATTTACATTTTCTTGTAAAAATCGGGAAAACCCTGCCTCTTAATTACGTACCTGATAGAATAATCGAAACGGCCGTGCGCGTACTTTTTCCATTTTAGAAATTTGTAACGAATCGTTACTGTGCACAAAGAACAAACCTCAATTCAAAAATATTTTCATAGATTTATAAATAACAAAACTAATAACAAAACTAATATTAGACTCGTCTTTTCACTTTTTTAGTCGAAACTAAACTCCTAAGCAAAATTTTGCCGTAATCCAATGAGAAAAGAAATTATGGATTGATTGGAAACGAAACCTTGAAATTACATTGAAGAGAAACATTTTGGCTTTAAATAAATGTAAAGTCAAATGCAAGAACCGCGATCTAATTCCATTTTTGAGGCGTCTGTTTCAAATGCAGGGATATTAGTAATTCTAAGGGAGCGGTAGCTCCCTTAGATAAGGCCTGATGACGGCTTTAATGTATAAGGAAGGTTTTTGGATTGGTTTTAACTTTTTTCGTATTAAGTTTATTGTTTCGAAATTTTTCTACTGAACTAAAATCCGGGCCCTTAGTATGTGGTAAAAATTTCAAGATGATCCACCTAATAGTTTATTTTATAAAGCATAAAGTTGCTAAGGGTGGTTTTCATTTCCATAAAATTAATCACAGATTTTGGCGAAAAACTAGAGAATCTCCATAGAAATAACATGGGAAATTTTCCAAACTTACCCATTTTGTAACTACCCTTACAAAAATAACTATACGTTTGATAGATTTGAAAACGGTCTTAAATGAAAGCCCCATTTTTAAAGTGGGCGCCAATTTTTGTTTCATTACAAAAGACAAAGTTTAAGTATTGTTTTTAATAGTTTTAAGTACCTGCTCCGAATTACGTGGTTTACCTTTAAACTGTGGAACTTAAGACTTTTTTGCTTGGGTTAAGTAATAAAGAAAGTCATTCTAGGACTTACGTCGTTTTACTGCGGATAATCAAATTGGTAGGGCAATTAGCTAGCTTAATTGTCATTATAACTATTGCGCGTCCAACTAATTTAGTTGCGAAGTACGGATTAAACTTAATTAAACAAAATAAGCAATTAAAGATAATTAAACAAAATAAGCAATTAAAGATAATTAAACAAAATAAGCAATTAAAGATAATTAAACAAAATAAGCAATTAAAGATAATTAAACAAAATAAGCAATTAAAGATAATTACCAATTATAGGTAATTAAATTTTTACACGAGTCTAAACTATAACATCTGTTTGTGTACAAGTCTACGGAATCTGTTTAAGCGCAGACCTACAGAATATTTTTGTGCAAAGGAGTATAAAATCTCTTTGTGCAGAGGCCTATGCAATCATTTCGTGCACAGGCCTATGGAATATTGTTTTACACAGGCCTCTGGAATATTGTTTTACACAGGCCTATGGAATATTGTTTTACACAGGCCTCTGGAATATTGTTTTACACAGGCCTATGGAATATTGTTTTACACAGGTCTACGGAATGTTTTTGTGCAAATCTGCATGGAATCCTTTTGAGTATAGGAGTATGGAATCTTCTGTGCACAGGTCTATGGAATTTTTTGTTCATGGGTCTATGGTATATTTATGTGCACAAGTTTGAAGAATCTTTATTTGCACAAGTTTGAAGAATCTTTATGTGCACACTAGTCTGAAGAATCTTTATGAGCACACAAGTCTGAAGAATCTTTATGTGTACACAAGTCTGAAGAATCATTATGTGCACACAGTCTGAAGAATCTTTAGTTGCACACAAGTCTGAAGAATCAATATGTGCACACAAGTCTGAAGAATCTTTATGTGCACATAAGTCTGAAGAATCTTTATGTGCACACAAGTCTGAAGAATCATTATGTGCACACAAAAGTCTGAAGAATTTTTATTTGTCCAAGTGAAAAATCTTTATTTGCGCAGGTCTACAACTTCTGTTTGTGCACAGGTCTACGACTTCTGTTTGTTCACAGGTCTACGACCTCTGTTTGTGCACAGGTCTATGGAATCTGATTTGCTCATTTCTATGACATCTCTTTTTGCGCAAATCAATAACATTTGTTTATGCTCAAGTCTAAAACATCTGTTTGTACACAAGCCTAAAACATCTGTTTGTGCACAAGTCTAAAACATCTGTTGAAACACAAGACTAAAACATCTGTTTGTACACAAGACTAAAACATCTGTTTGTGCACAAGACTAAAACATCTGTTTGTGCACAAGTCTAAAGCACCTGTTTATGCACAAGTCTAAATCATCTGTTTGTGAACAAGTCTATAACACCTGTTTGTGATCAATTCTATAACACCTGCTTGTGATCAATTCTATAACACCTGCTTGTGAACAAGTCTATAACATCTCTTTGTGCACAAGTCTATGACATCTGTTTGTGCACACGCGAGTGACTTCTGTCTGAGCAAAGGTCAACGGAATATTTTTGAGCACGGGTCTACGTATCATTTTTGTGCAAATGGGTATGGAATCTTTTTGAGCATAAGGGTTTGAAATCTGTTTGAGCATGAGGGTTTGAAATCTGTTTGAGCATCGGGGCATTGAAAATGTTTGTGCATAACTCTATGGAATCTGATGTGCACATGTCTATAAGATCTCTTTTTGCGCGAGTCTCCGACATTTCTTTGTGCACAAGCCTGTGATTCTATTTGTGCACAAGTGTACGAAATATTTTTATGCATTGGTGTACGAAATATTTTTATGCACAATTGTACGGAATATTTTTGTGCACAGGTGTACGGAATATTTTTGTGTATAGGTGTATGGAATATTATGGTGAAAATGGATTTGGAATATTTTTGTGCACAGGTGTACGGACTATTTTTGTGAAAATGGATACCGAATATTTTTGTGCACAGGTGTACATGATAGTTTTGTGCACAGGTGAACGTGATATTTTTGTGCAAATGGGTAAGGAACATTTTTGAGCATAGGGATATGGAATGTTTTTGTGCAGAGGTCCATGGATTTTTTTTGTGTACAGGTATATGGAATGTTTTTGTGTAGAAGTCCGTGGAATATTTTTGTGTACAGGTATATGACTCATGTTTGTGCACAAATCATCTATAGAATGTTTTGTACACCGGTCTAGGACATATGATTGTGCACAAGTCTATGGCATCAGTTTGTGCAAAAGTCTAAGGTATGTGTTTTTGCACAAATATTTGACATCTATTTTTGCACAAGTCCATGGTATCTGTGTGTACAGGTCTACAAAATATGTTTGTGCACAAGTCTGAAGAATCTTTATGTGCACAAGTCTACGGAATATCTTGTGCAAATGTCGATGACATCTCTTTTTGAGGAAGTCTATGAAATCAGTTTTTCACACAAGCATATGACATCTGTTTGTGCACAAGTCTATAACATCGGATTGTGCAAAACCGTGTGACTTCTGTTTGTGTACAAGTCTGTGGAATCTATTTGTGCACGAGTCTACGTAATATATTTGTGCGCAAATCTATGGAATCTGTTTATGCGCTAGTCTACGGCATCTGTTTGTGCACGGGTCTACGGAAAATGTTTGTGCAAATGGGTGTGGAATATTTTTGAGCATATAGGGGTATGGAATGTTTCTGAACAGGTCCAAGGCATGTTTTTGTGCACAGGTCCATGGAATATTTTTGTACACAGGTCTATGTCACATGTTTATACAAAAGCCAATAGAATATTTTGTGCATAGGTCGATGGAATCTTTTTGTGCACAGCACAGTTTTATGAAATGTTTTGTGCGCAGGTCTAGGAAATATTTCTGTGCAAATGGTTATGGAATAGTTTTGTGCTATGGGTATGAAATCTATGTACACAGGTCTATGGAATCTTTAGCGCGCAGGTCTATGGAATCTTTATGTGCACAAGCATATATAATGTTTTGTGCACAGTTCCATGAAATATTTTGTGCACATCTTCATGAAATCTTTTGTGCACAGGTCTATGGAAACTTGATGTGCACAAGTCTATAGAATGTTTTTTGTGCACATGTCTATGACTTCTGTTTGTGCACATGTCTATGACTTCTGTTTGTGCACAAAACTATGGAATCTGGTTTGAACATGTCTATGACATCTGTTGTGCACAAGCCTGTGACTTCCACAAGTCTACGCAATTTGTTTGTGCACATGACTACGGAATCTGTGCACAGATCTCCGGAATCTGTTTGTACACAGGCCTACGGCATCTGTTTGTGCACAGGTTTACGGAATCTGTTTCCTTACAGGTCTACGGCATCTGTTTGTGCACAGGCCTACGGCATAATTTTTTGAGCACAGGTCTAGGGAATCTTTTGTGCACAGTTTTATGGAATCTCTTTGGGCCCAGGTCTATGGAATATTTTTGTGCACAGGTCTATGGAATCGTTTTGTGCAAATGGGTATGGAATCGTTTCGTGCAAATGGGTATGAAATTGTTTTGTGCAAATGGGTATGGAATCTTTATGGAAACAGGTCTATGACTTCTGTTTGTAAACAAGTCTAAGACTTCTGTTTGTGCACTAGTCCGTGGAATCTGATGTGCACATATCCTTGACATCTCTTATTGCGCAAGTCTATGATGTATTTTTTGTGCAAGTCTATGACATCTGTTTGTGCACAACCCTGTGACTTCCGTTTGTGTCCAAGTATCCGGAATCTGTTTGTGCACATGTCTACGGTATCTGTTTGTGCACATGTCTACGGTATCTGTTTGTGCACAGGTCTACGGAATATTTTTGTACACAGGTCTACGGAATATTTTTGTGCACAGGTCTACGGAATATTTTTGTGCACAAGCCTACTGAATCGGTTTGTGCAGAGGTCTAAGGAATCTGTCTTTGCAAAGGCCACTGCATTTGTTTGTGCACAGGTCTAAAGAACATTTTTCTGCAAATGGATACGGGATATTTTTGTGCAAATGGATATGCAGTATTTTTGTGCACTGGTGTACGAGATATTCTTGAGCATATTTTTGAGCATAGGGGTATGGAATGTTTTTGTGCAGAGGTCCATGGAATCTTTTTGTGTACAGGTGTATAACATCTCTTTTTGCACAAGTTTATGACATCTGTTTGTGCGTAAGTCTATGACATCATTTTGTGCGCAAGTCTATGACATCAGTTTGTGTTCAATTCTAAGGTATCTGTTTGTGCACAATTCTAAGGGATCTGTTTGTGCACAATTCTAAGGGATCTGTTTGTGCACAATTCTAACGGATCTGTTTGTGCACAAGTCTACGGGATCTGTTTGTGCACAAGTCTACGGGATCTGTTTGTACACAATTATATGACATGTGTTTTCATAAGTCTATGTTATCTACGAAATATGTTTGTGCTCTCAGGGTTACCACAAATAACCTTGTAATAGTTATAGGAAAATAGGAAATTTACAATTGATTTACAGGAAATTATGGGAGACTAGCTGTTACCCGCGGCATCGCTTGAGTGTAGTAAGAACTTCCATCAAGTATGGGTACATTTTACTGAGTCGACTAATATTTTTGTAGCATCCTAGGAGCGAAGGCACTCGGCTATGGGGCGCCAAACCGGACAAAATTCGTACATATTAGTGATATATATCAGTCGAACTCTGATATATATTAGTTGAAATCTGATATATATTAGTCGAAAAGTGATATATTTTAGTCGAAAAGTGATATATTTTAGTCGAAAAGTGATATATTTTAGTCGAAAAGTGATGTATATTAGACGAAAAGTGATATATATATATATTAGTCGAAATCTGATATATATTAGTCGAAATCTGATATATATTAGTCGAAATCTGATATATATTAGTCGAAATCTGATATATATTAGTCGAAACCTGATATATATTAGTCGAAACCTGATATATATTAGTCGAAACCTGATATATATTAGTCGAAACCTGATATATATTAGTCGAAACCTGATATATATTAGTCGAAACCTGATATATATTAGTCGAAATCTGATATATATTAGTCGAAATCTGATATATATTAGTCGAAATCTGATATATATTAGTCGAAATCTGATATATATTAGTCGAAATCTGATATATATTAGTCGAAATCTGATATATATTAGTCGAAATCTGATATATATTAGTCGAAATCTGATATATATTAGTCGAAATCTGATATATATTATTGTTTGGAGGATTAGCAAAAACTAATGCACTGTGCATGAAACATTGCACAGTGATAAATAAGGGTATTTCTAATTAATTCAAGATTAGAGCCCACCTCAAACTCATCTGTGACATTTGTGACAAGCTTTTAAAAGTCCCCTAACGACATATACTGTATATTTGAATTCTGAAATTTATGAAGTTCCCTAAACTTCGTTGCAGAGCGAAAGGCGGACGGTCCAGTCGGGACTCGCTAGCGATAACATACGCAATTTATGCAGTCTTAAAGGATATTATATGTTTTTAAAACAATGGAACTGATTAAAATATAGAGAACGTACACAATTTTGGTTTTAACACTTAAAATAGACAACGTTAAATGCAATTTAAGAAGCGCTATTTGAATATTTTTCTTTTTAATTTATTGCGTTCTTAAAATTATTTTACACACCCTCCAAATTTTCAAAGTGCGGTGCAAGGTAAATTTGCTTTTACACATTTGCATTTACCATGTCAACCTTTTAGGCACCCACATTTAACTATTTCCCGACAAGCTTCTGCCGCTGGTGGCATTGTCAACCATTTTGGTTGCCATTCTACCGTACTATGAAGTTGTGCCAGTTTAGTCCGGCTGCTTTACCAATGTTCATACGTAATTACAAATCTCTTTATAGTTGGTAGAAATTCTTTAACGACTATTTTAGAAGGACTTCTGAATTTGGTTTGTAAAGCATGAGTTAGTTCATAGAATGCTTTGCAAGTTGACCATGCGGTTTTCTCTCCTTTTGCGTTAAAATGTGATGGGGAATGAGAGAGAGAGAGAGGATGACTGGCACCGCGTAGTTACAACCATAGATATAGTAAAACTATAAAGGGTCTAGATCCACTTCGCTGGCTTAGGCTTAACGAAAAAACGCGGAAGGGGCAACGAGCAGACAGCCACTATTTTCTGGGGGTAGCCGTATAAAACGCCATCTATCGGGAACTTTCGAAACTAAATTAAGGGATGAGCTTAGAGTAGTGGCACTCTATGTTAACCGCCTATAGGGCATAATAAGTCAAACCCTCGGAGATGCCATTACTCCATTTTATACGAGCTAAGAGCAGAAAAACGTATTTTATAAATTTTACACCTGTAAAATCTTTTAAAAAAACACTTGGAACTTGTATTTCTACTTACTTTCGAGGAAATACCACCGTTTTCTGAAGGTAAGAGTCTTTTTTTATACATTTATTAGTAATAAAAACATTTAAGGCGAGCTAAGCCTTGGTCTTGTAAAACACGGCAGATTACGCTCTCTTTTCTCTATGTGCAAATCTACATTATGGCCATGACTGTAAAAATGTGCAACTCATCACGCGAATATCCTAAAATTTCCTCAACCATCTCATTTTTTATGTTTTATTGTCTATTCTATTTTTGTACCAAAATTATTCCAAGAACTGAAAAATTCCACTTCCCAGGTCCTCTACGCACATGTGATCGTAAAACCATTTCCATTCTTCCCAATTAGTTGGCAACCTTCCTTTCTTATCAGTACCCCGGAGCCCAAGAAAACTTGCTAAAAGCATATTCAACAAAAGTCATATAGAGCCATAAACCGAAAAGCCCTCTTTTTCCCAGAATCCCTTCTCCTAAAGCAATTACCAGGCCACCCAAAAAAGCCGAACTTATTGTTACACTTATCCGAAAGGAAGGACCAGAATTACCTTTTACTCCAGCGCGATCACACGTGCGTTAAAAAGGATCCCTCCGTCTTAACTAAAAGACTTAGAAATTCGCAGTTTATACTTTGAAAAATAAATATATTTGTATCAGAACTTAGTTTTTTTACTTCGCGGTTCACAACCCCACCTTCAAGATTCGCTCTGTTTCAGTCCGGAACGAATCTCTCCACTCCTTGTTTAAAACGATCGAATTAGTTTAGATTTTTCCAATAACCATACTTAATATAAACTTTTTCAACTTAACCGACCACACCTCGGAGACATCTCGTTTTAATGACCAAGGCTTAGCTCGCCTTAAATGTTTTTATTACTAATAAATGTATAAAAAAAGACTTACCTTCAGAAAACGGTGGTATTTCCTCGAAAGTAAGTAGAAATACAAGTTCCAAGTGTTTTATAAAAGGTTTTTCTGCTCTTAGCTCGTATAAAATGGAGTAATGGCATCTCCGAAGGTTTGACTTATTATGCCCTATAGGGGGTTAACATAGAGTGCCACTACTCATCCCTTAATTTAGTTTCGAAAGTTCCCGATAGATGGCGTTTTATACGGCTACCCCCAGAAAATAGCGGCTGTCTGCTCGTTGCCCCTTCGGCGTCGACCTCCCATTGAATTGTGTATCTACCCTTTTAATATATCTATGGTTACAACACATGCTTCGAGTGACTTTTGGGGGCGGACATTGGTAAAACAGCCGTATTTATCGGAC
This sequence comes from Phalangium opilio, assembly GCF_054372755.1. NCBI lineage: Eukaryota > Metazoa > Arthropoda > Arachnida > Opiliones > Phalangiidae > Phalangium > Phalangium opilio. Next base: position 10,854,182 of record NW_028324217.1, on the reverse strand, counting down.
GCGTCTAACTTCGGAATGACCAAACTTGTACAACCTGATAGTACCATAGAATGGCAACCAATATGGCTGACAATGCCGCCAGCGGCAGAAACTTGTCGCGAAATGGTTAAAAGTGGGTGCCTTAAAGGTTTACATGGCAAATGCAAATGTGTCAAAGCAAATTTACCTTGCACCGCACTTCGAAAATGTGGCGGGTGTGAAAAATAATTTTAAGAACACGATAAATTAAAAAGCAATACTATATTCAAATAGAGCTACTAAAAAGTGTTAAAACTAAAATTGTGTGCGTTCTCTATATTTAAATAATTCCATTGCTTTAAAAAATATTATATCCTTTAAGACTGCACAAATTGCGTATGTTTTCGCTTTACAGACGGCCCCCGTGGAAATGCCCTTAGCGAGTCCCGGCTGGACGTATTTCGCTTTGCAACGAAGTTTAGGGAGCTTCATAAATTTCAGAATTCAAATATATGTGTCGTTAGGGGACTTTTGAAAGCTTGTCACAAATGTCACAGGTGAGCTAGAGGTGGACTCTAATCTTGAATTAATTAGAAATGCCTTTATTTATCACTGTGCAATGTTTCATGCTTTCTTCACAAAGTGCATGATTTTCTGCTAATTCTCCAGACTATAATATATATCAGGTTTCGACTAATATATATCAGACTATATATATCTCGACTAATATATATCAGATTTCGACTAATATATATCAGATTTCGACTAATATATATCAGATTTCGACTAATATATATCAGATTTCGACTAATATATATCAGATTTCGACTAATATATATCAGATTTCGACTAATATATATCAGATTTCGACTAATATATATCGATTTCGACTAATATATATCAGATTTCAACTAATATATATTCGATTTCGACTAATATATATCAGATTTCAACTAATATATATCAGATTTCGACTAATATATACCAGTAATTTGGACGAATTTTGTCCGGTTTGGCGCCCCATCTCGGCGTCGCCCATCAGCTCGTCGGGACATTTTTTATTACTTTACACGCAGACATTCTATAAAGAAAGGTTTTTAAATATCTGGCCGCCATTTAAAATGATGGCAACAAATCGATCCCGAAAGACCATATATATATAGGTTAAAGGAATCCAGTGTACTAAATATTTGTGAAATCGGTTGAAACTCACGGACTTTCTTACAAAGAGAAGATTTGTTACATTTCTGTGCGCCATTTATGAAGATGGCGGCGGATTGGAAAAATCTTTCTTAGTACGCGCCTACTACTTACGAGTAACGTTCCTCCAAATTTTCAGCCTTCTGGGGCCAGCGGTTTGGGCTGGGCGATGATTATCAGTCAGTCTGTCAGTCGGTCAGGACTTTGATTTATATAGATATAGATGTATAATTAAAAAAATAGGAAAAGACAAGAGAACTACTCTTGAAAAAATAGCAAAATATAGGTTGCAAATGCTTTGAAAGTAATAAGACAAGATTTACAAAGGAGCTTTGGTTTAATTATAACCATAAGTTCGTAAGATATGTTACATAAATTTGTCACTGGAAACTGAGAGCTTGTCTCGAAGTGACGTAAATGAAACGTCATAGCTTCTCGTAAAGCGACGCCTGATGAGGCCCTGTCAAAGGCTTAGTACAGACTAAATAGGAAGATGGAGTAGAAAATCGCGTGTAGTCAATTCTCGCGTCGTTCTCGAACTAGCTCTCATTAAGTCTCTAGCATTTCGAAATATAGGAAGTGTCATACTTATGGAACGTAATCTTAGAAACATATGCTTTAACTTTAAAACATCACAGACTTCCCTGACAAATATTTTTAGAGGCTTCCATAGCTTTGGTGATATATAACAAAACCAAAAGTGAGAGCGCACAAAATATCTACAATTTCAAAAAATCGGAAAATATAGGAAAATTATCGAAATTATAGGAACTAATAGGAAGACATCCGAAAATAGGAAAAATTATAAAATTTAGGAAATGTGGTCACCCAGCGCAGGTCTACGGAATATGTTTGTGCACAGGTGTATAGATTGTTTTTGTACACAGGTCTACGTAATATTTCTTTAGCCTAAGTCTTCGGAATCTATTTGTATTATTGCATCCACTGTGCTTTGCACGTGAAAACGACGGGAAGGCAATTTGAGTTGGACTGGGCGTTGAAGCAATCAAGATTAATACTTCTATAATAGATGGTTAGGGCCTTGTTAGTTCAAACGTGGTAACTAATATACGCGCAACACCACAAGACTTAAATGGAGCGCCTGCTTTTCAGTATACGTTTTAAAATACTAGTTTCTAAACAGTTTTAATTCATATTAAGACTGAAGTGACAGATATTTATCAAAACTGTCTTTGTACACAAAGACGCAAAAAAGTAAGAGATAAGTGTAGAAAATTAATTGTTTGAAGTAACAGATATTCAAATTTTCATTTTTGAAGACGTGATTATAAAACATCAATTATTTGAAAAAATTTCTTATCTTAGTTTTTTTCACAAAAATTTCAGAGAAACTACCTTGATACTACTGTTTATTTTCGAGAAACATTTGCTTCGAGGAAGTTCAAATACTCGGATATCTGAAAAATAGAGCTTGTATTTATTTTTATATTTCAAAATTGAAAATATTGCGAACCGAAAATTACATTCGCCCTTTGACTGTGATGTAGTTATTAGAGTCAAAAGGATCTGTAGCTTTGAGAGATATACAACACGTCAATTTTTGAAACCTCGAAATCTTTAAAATAAACGAACACGTTTTGTTAAGTTTTCATGCTTGTTTTATTTTGTCAACAATTTTCTGCCCATTTTATTCTCCTTATAGGCCCGAATACTCAAACTAACTCTAAATTTTAAAAAGAAAATAAAATGCATACGTTTTCTATTTTTAAAATGATGCACATCTTTAAGGATAAAATATTTTACTTAAGGAATTTTGGTGAAAAAAACTAAGATAAGAAATTTTTTCAAATAATTGATGTTTTATAATCACGTCTTCAAAAATGAAAATTTGAATATCTGTTACTTCAAACAATTAATTTTCTACACTTATCTCTTACTTTTTTGCGTCTTTGTGTACAAAGACAGTTTTGATAAATTGACATCTGAAATGATTTAAAGTTTTATTGCTCTAAAAATACGGAGTACAGTTCTATAACTTTATGTTTTTTTTTGTTTTTTTACAATAAAAAATTTGTAAAAAAAACTTTATAAATGTAAGAAGTTGCGCTTAATAGTTTTAAAATGTGGAATAACGTAGCACAGTATATTCCCTGCAACTTACCAAGGTCCCTAAAATTCGAAAAATAATTCATGTAAATGGCTAGATTATTGCTTCAAAATTAGTTGATATTTAAATTTTTCATATTAATGATTTCACCTAAAACACTCAAACTCTGTATGGTGAAATATTGTTACCCAAGATGCATAAATAGTTTTGCAGTATCCGTTAAAGCGATCACCTGCAAACTAATTATTATGACAGTGAATGGAAATGCATGACGTTTATCCTATGAATGAAACATTGTGGAATTCATAAACGTCCGACGCAACGCTATTTAGTACAGGCGAAGGGAGGGCGTCGTGCGCAAACGTCTGCTTTTTTGCGCACGACGCCTTGCCTTCGCCTGTTCTACATTGCGTTGCGTCTGACGTTTATGAATTCCACTTCAATTCGCCAATTTCACTTGTAAGCTAGGCTAATATACCCTTGTTAAAGATTACCACAGTCTACGGACTGCGAAATATGTTAATGAGGGAGACGATAATCATACCATGGATCGGCCAACACCTGTTTTGTCTTAATTAAAGACCCATTATATCGCCGAATATTAATCGAAATAACCACTAAAGCTAACGAATAAAGCTTAGCAAACGGTTTACATTGTATCAAGGGCTTAAATACTTAGTTCTGAAATACATCGATACCCAATCCCGTAAGACAAGTTCTTAACATCAAGATTTAGACATTAATTCACCTATTAAGCAAATTAGTAGCTTTGTGCTATTGAGCCACGTTAAATAAATGACAGGCTAGGTTCTCAATTGACTTACTTAAAAAATCGGGGTAAACTGGAGACTAGCGTTATTTTAAGGTGGAACATCGAAAGACGTTGACAAAAGGACTTTTGTCAACTTGTGACATTATCAAGCAGACGAAAAGGGTCTGTAAGGAGGGGTCGGACGTTTTGGAAAAAGTGTACGAGATTTCGAAATCCAATTTAATTTCTTCGGATTTCGTTGGATTTCATTTGATTTCGTCGGTTTTCTTTGGATTTTATTTGAATTCGTCGGATGTCATTTGATTTCGTCTGATTTTGTTTGATTTCAAAATTCGATAAAATCCAACGGATTTCGTCGGATTCTGCAATTTTTCCCGTGATTTCGTCGGATTTTTGCGATTTTTTTCTCCGTGATTTCGGCAAATTTTGGGATTTCTCTTGATTTCGTAGGATTTTGAAGTTTTTCCGTGATTTCCTCGGATTTTATAATTTTTCCCGTGATTTCCTCGGATTTTATTAGGGATGAACCGGTACCGATACCATATTGGTATCGGCACCGATACTCAGGGTTTCCCGATAGTATCGGATCGGTTGGTTCGATACCGATACTAAACCGATACTCGTTTAAAATGCGTTTTATGTCGCTACATGACATTTTTAGGTCTTTTAGTAACGTAATGATGGTGAGAACATCTCATTTCTATGAATTTCAATCGTGACGAGTTCTCATTTATATAAAAAGTACCTGAATTCAGTTTATCTAACAACTAATAAGCGAAAATCTTTCTTAGTACGAGCCTGTAGGGATGAACCAATACCATATCGGTATCGATCGGTATCGGGTTAAGCCTGGTATCGGCCATCTCTAGATTTTATAATTTTTCCCGTGATTTCCTCGGATTTTGTGATTTCTTTTGATTTTTGATTTCTGATTTCGTGAATTTTCTAATAGATTTCGCGATTTCTTTACTGATTTTGTGATTTCTTTGTTGATTTTGTGATTTCTTTGTTGATTTTGTGATTTCTTTGTTGATTTTGTGGTTTCTTTGCTGATTTTGTCGTTTCTTTGTTGATTTTGTGATTTCTTTGTTGATTTTGTGATTTCTTTGTTGATTTTGTGATTTCTTTGTTGATTTTGTGATTTCTTTGTTGATTTTGTGATTTCTTTGTTGATTTTGTGATTTATTTGTTGATTTTGTGATTTCTTTGTTGATTTTGTGATTTCTTTACTGATTTTATGATTTTTTTCTGATTTTGTGATTTCTTTACTGATTTTATGATTTATTTACTGATTTTGTGATTTCTTTACTGATTTTATGATTTCTTTACTGATTTTTATGATTTTTTACTGATTTTGAGATTTCGTTGCTGATTTCGGATTTTATATGGGATTTCGAAATCAGCATTGATTTCGTATTTCTTAAGTTGGATTATCGACTGTAACGCGCGCACCGGACGCTATTTTAGGAATTCTTATATAAAATCCTTCTTGGTTACGAGTAAATACTTACCAGCGCGTTTCACTTCCGAAAAAATCAAATATAGACATGGACCATTGGAATAGTTTTTCCACCACTAGAAATAGTTTTCTTGTTATTTTCCTCGACGTTTTTAGTAGGAAACTTTTCATTGTTAAAACAATATTTGGGAATAGTACTTTAATAAATCAACTCTTTACATTAAGATTAAAAACGTATTAATTGTAACGTAGAACGCTATAACGTTATAAATCAATATCTCTGGCATTTTTCCCTTTGAGAAGTTTCAAGATTTTCCTGCCTATCCGGTGTAGCACTGACTTGTCGCAACCGTGTTCAGGGAGCCCACTCTTAAATTTAAATTATAGGAAAAATAGGAACTTTTTCCGGAATTATAGGATTTTATAGGAGAGAAAATGTGTTTTTATAGGAAAATATAGGACTAAAAATGCTCTTTTTTTTGGGGCTTAAACTATGGAGAAAAATCTCAAAAAATAAAAAATAACAAATTGGATTTTACTTTGAAAACTCAGAAGAACGTAATTAAAATATAATATAATATATAGAAAATCCTAAGCGAGCTCGGCAATTTCGGTGTCTATTCAAATGTGATCTCGATAAAAAAAAGCTAAATTTGATGCTAAACTATACGAAAACTTCGACTAAGTCAAAAATATAGGATAAAATAAGACTAGTTCAAAAATATAGGACTTTATAGGAATTATAGGACCGGTGGGCTCCCTGCCTGTTAATGCCAGTATTTTTACATTAATTGTAGTGCGAAAAGCCAGTATTGGTTCGGTAAATAACGTTGAAGATATTATTTTACCCTGTTCGGTTGTTGGCTTTAATTGAATCGATAATTATTCTGGTCTGTGCAAGTTTAATAATATTTCCGTCATGGTACACCATTTAAACTAGTTGTAAAAGAACCATCCTTTTCCAGTTTTCAAAATCTTCGAAAAAAAGAACACCATTTATTTATTTTAAATCACCAATATGATAGTTTTAATAGGGATTTTCAAAACCGTTAAAACACTGAACGATTTAGAATAGTCCCGAATCTTTGTAAAAGGCTTACATAAATTCCAAGTCCTTTCTTATGTATTCATGCTACTGTAAAGTTCATAGAAGGTCTCTCTAAAAATCGTTATAAAGATTGAAAGGTATAACAACGACTCCGTAATGGATTTTTAATGTTTTATATTTTCATTATGTCACGCGACAGAAGAATTTATTATCATACAAAATGTTAGGAAAAGAGAAATTAGCAGATCAGAACCCGGAATCGATTCCAATTGATAGAATTAAATAAACTATACTGTTAAATACGTTTTTAAGATATGGGAAAAAACTAGGTTGACCATCGACTTGTTTTGCGAAAGCAATGAATGTCTTTTCGAATTGTGTACAACAGTTAAGTATATTTATGAAATAATTTATATAGATAAGCCGGATCCTCCGCAATCTATCTAGGCCCGTACCTATAGCGAAGCGAGAATATTATTTAACTAATTTAGTTCGCCGTGTTTTCTTGCTTGGTGGCGCTTTTAGTACCGTAAAATAAAAATAAGTTCAGCCTCGTGACCCCGTCGACTGCTACAATATTAGAGCAAGGCTAAGACGTAGAGCAGTGAAGCCGAGGTCGCGGATAGTAAGTAAACGTTTTAGAAAATTTCCGAAGACCTTTAATCATGCCAAAGAAGTAACCGATAAAAAAAAATCTAAAAACTGAAAGTTATGAAGGTGTAAAATAATTCCTCTTATGAATATTATTTAACTAATTTAGTTCGCCGTGTTTTCTTGCTTGGTGGCGCTTTTAGTACCGTAAAATAAAAATAAGTTCAGCCTCGTGACCCCGTCGACTGCTACAATATTAGAGCAAGGCTAAGACGTAGAGCAGTGAAGCCGAGGTCGCGGATAGTAAGTAAACGTTTTAGAAAATTTCCGAAGACCTTTAATCATGCCAAAGAAGTAACCGATAAAAAAAAATCTAAAAACTGAAAGTTATGAAGGTGTAAAATAATTCCTCTTATGAAATAATAAAACTGTGAATTAGCAACTTCAAAAAGTTTTGTTTTACTAAAAAACAATGATAAAATCTCACAATTAATTTTGTTTTCCATACAATCTAATCAAAAGATTCAATTGAAAGAGAATAGACCCTAAAACCATAACGCTAATTTAAGGGCAAAAATCTTTTTCTTTCATAATTTTTTTATAATTGGCCCCTAAAATATCAACGATAATTTATGAAAGACCCCAGTCGCAACGGTAATAAAAGCGCCATCTATTACGCATAGGGGTGAAAATATTTTCTCTATAAAACTAGATATTTCCCCACATAAAATCGACATGAATGGGCCTAGATATTGCGGAGGCTCCGGACAGGCATCGGTTTGTGCTACTGTGATATCTCAAATGCAGCTTCATTTATAAACATTGTTGACCACTACCAAATTTATGAAAACAAGTACAAAAGTGAAAAATATTTGTAACTTAAATTTGTATTAAGTTATACGAAAAAGAGAAGAATGTACGCCTTTTTTTCGGCATTAAAGAGGAGAATACTCATTATCAAGTCGCATTGCAGATGTGAAGTTACCGTTGTTTTTAAAACGGCAATTTACCAGTAATTTTTTTTAAAATTACTTAAAATTAAAATATCATGCTGACGGTAATTTATAGTAAATTAAACTCAACGAAAGCAGAACTGCTAAGTTTGAAAGCGAAAGGGGAAACAGTCGGACCAAGAACGGATTTATGCAAGAAGAACGTTGAACGTAGCAATTTCACTACCCATCCTCGCATACTTTATTGAGAAACTTCGTCTGCTTATATTTTGACTCCACCCACAAATTCTGTATATACCGACTTCTAGAGATCGAAAATGTCAATCTTATCTCTATTTTCGTGGTTGAAATAGTTTTTCCGAAATTGCGCCAGTGGTAAAAAAGCAAAGTGGACAACAATGCGATATAACTCCCAATTTAGTGGAATTAAGTTTTAAAGTTAAGAATATAAATAATTGATGTTTCTTTTTTTAAGTATCTAGTTTTTCTTTCTTTGTACTAAAATTATTATTTTAGTACAATTATAAGTTATTATTATTATTTCGCATTGTTGTCCACTTTGCTTTTTTACCACTGGGCGTAATTTCGGGAAAAAAATATTTAACCACGAAAATGGAGATAAGAATGACATTTTCGATTTCTAGAAGTCACTATATACAGAATTTGTGGGTGGAGTCAAAATATAAGCAGACGACGTTTCTCAATAAAGTATGCGAGGATGGTACTAGTGGCTAAAACTACGATCCAACGCTCTTAGTACATAAATCCGTTTTTGGTCGGACATAATCTCTGGCTATAGAACAGTAACAGTTCTACTGGCGAGATTTTCACTCTCAGTGCCAAATATATTAAAATCACTGACGAAAAGATTAGTAATATACCATCGTAAATTTACGTTGTATATAAGTCGGTCCCCAAGAAAAGTTACTAGGTAAATATTCCTTCTGCTGCTCAGTTGGTACTGTTGGAAAAGTAAGCAAATTGAAATAGTGTAATAAAGACTAAACGACTTCTACGATGTCCGGAAGCTTGTGGGTTCACCGCAGAACGACACAGTAACGTTTTTTGGCATACGTTTTTCCTTTTTTGGGGGGCGGGGGGGGGAATTAGTTAACGTTATGCTTTTATCGGGTTTATTGAAATAACAAATTGCGAAATGGGATTCATTGGTCCATCGTAACTATTGTTGAAATTCCTTGTGTAAGATCTGAATTGATTTGATTCAGTTGACTTTCTAGCATATTAAAGCCATAAAACCCATTCTGTATTTACAATTAAAATAAGTTTATACAGGTACAACCATAAGTTAATAATGCCTCTAAGTACACAAATACGGGTTAAAACTGGGCATCTTCTGCAGGCTTCTGTGACGTCAGAACTCGTCCGAAGAGAGAAAATTTTGAAATTTCTGTCGCGGTGCAGCCACCAAGCGGTCGAGACGAAAAAAAAATCATCCAGTGTAATAAAGGAGATTTTTACGTTTCGTATAGGCAGGCACTGGGGGGGAACGAATTTTACTTGAGCAACCCCAAATCCCTCTCTCTCTCGTGAGATAGAGGCGGTTTCAGTCCTGAAACATTCTAAAAGGGATAAAAGAAACGCTAGGCTAGGCGGTACAATTTTGTATTGAAGTTGAGGTGATAAATGATACGGAGAGAGTATAGGGTTTCATTAAAGGGAGCCAGACAAACACTATTGCCATAGAAGTGGAAGCGATTTGTGTACTTAGAGGCATAATTAACTTATGGTACAACCCAGCTTTACCAGAAGCTCCGCTACGACTTTGAGTTACGAACTTTTCCTTCACTAAAAGTTTTCAGTGCATAATGAAAAACGGTTTTGTCTATTAATAATGTATGAAAGTGAGTGAGGGCTGGTTGTAATTTCGGTAATTCGTCTTCTCCAGTATGATAGTACTGATGAAGACGTTAGAAGATTAAGCGATTCGGATGACGGGATTCAGTTGCCCCACTTTATCTGTACCGTAGAGGAATAGATAGGCGTATAATTTTGATTTAAGGTAGTGTATTAAATTTTTAAACTCGGCTCTTAAGATTATTCGATTCGCATTTGCTATTATCATTTTAAATTTCCCCCTTTCAACGAAAGTGGCAAACCTTGAGCCATGGGTGAGAGTAATTTTTTGTAGAAATGATTTTTGACAACGAAACTATTCCCTATCACCAAATGTGGATGAGAGGGAACGTATGACAATGGCCATAGAGCCTGTGTTAAAAAACGCGGACATCAAAGTTTCGCCAATAGCTATTTAGTCTACTAGTGACTGATGGACTTGCAAACTCCCGGCTGAAAGTAGTTCAGACATTTATGCTCCTTGGTTTAACCATAGCCCACTCGATCACGCGCATCACGACGCAAGCTGCTCGCGCAATAGCTAAATTACCGAGATTTGTTTTAAACGTATCTAGTTTTATGTGCTCTTCTATTGCTTCGATAACCTTACTAAAATCCATATTATACCTTCAAATACCTTTTAAAACATTACCAGCTACTCTGTCCTGACTACACACTGAAATCGAGGAAGTTCAAGCATACACAATAGCAGACGACGGTAACCGCGTAACCGCGAATTAACACAACTTAAACAAGACCTATTTTAAGGTAGTGAACAGACCCAGTATAGCTACGCCAATAAAACGGTCAACTACGACGAAACTCTGATGACTCGCGACTTTTGGCCATTTTCATACTTTCCCTCTCATCCACTTTTGATATCACGTGCAGTATACTTCTAGATATGGCTTTGGTTGATCTAATACTTGAAGTTGCAATGACTAATATCGGGTCAGCCCCCCCAATTCAACCGAAACGATTATATTTTGACTCAACCGTTGTTGATGAAGAGCAAACTCTGGTAGAGTATTATCCTTCGGAGAAAAAAATGGCAAAACGACCATCTTTAAATGGATTTTGACTAATAAAAGAACATTGAAATCATTTGTGAAACTTATCCAAATTGGCAAATTATACGTTAATAATATACAAATCAAAAATATTTCCAAAATATTTTGATAAGTTCAACGCTCATTTTTAAACAAAGCGCGTATTTTCATTTTGATTACCTCAGTCTCAAACCATTAACATGCTCGCTATCTGCTCTGAAAGCTCTCGTGATGTTATTAAAATGTCCGGTTGAGTTTTTAACTCTCTGAGTGAAGTATGTCACGGAAAGATTCTTTTCTCAAAGTATGTCTCGCGCCACGATTTAACATTGAGCTCAAATTTTATCAAATCTCGCGATAAATTTCATTCAACATGAAGCGTGCCACAAGAACTTTGTTAATAAAAAAGCAGGGCGTTACGCGATTGGTCGAAGGTATGTATTTAAAATTATCCGTGAAATTTCAAACTAATTGTAATTTAAAATAATTCTTTGTTATTTCTTGGATGTTTCACTATGCAGATTGATTTTATAATTATTAGAAGAATCGATAAAAAATCACTCGATTCTCCATTTGAGCCTCCCTTTAAAGGTTCACAAAATAGCGCTGTTCTTATTCCAATTCCATATTATGAATCAATCGCCTTATATATCCTAAATTTCGAAAATTGCGAAAAAGGTGTACGCTAGAAGTCATAAGTGAAAATAGCAATGTTTAGAATGATTTAGGAAATAACGTTTCTTTAAACAACTTAACTAGAATTTAGGTTAAATTCTGACAATATAATTAACATCAATTATATTTAATTATTTAAGAAAAACCTCTTTCTTCGGAACTACACCCGTAATATTTTATATATAACTAGTAATGAAGAATGGATCTGAAGTCGAAACACTACACGAATATCATAGTTAATAAAAAGCAAGTGATTACCCATTAAATTACAAATCATGGAAACTCTATTCAATGTTAATAAAGACGAGTAATGACATCTTTGTACGAAAAACGAATAAAAACAGTAAAGAAGTCAATTTAGGATAAATGAAAATAAAAGTTTCGGTTGTGACTCTCAATACGATTCGTTTTTCATAATATAGGAAATTAACAACGAAAGATATAGTGGGATGCACTTGAACTGTTTTAATTCAAGGCATAGGTCTAAGCGATAACAATTCATATTTCTTAATAAGCTTACAGTTTCTACTCCATGGTTTATACTCCTTTCTTGTTTTTACCTTGTACTGGCAAGAAAAGAACCCTTAAATGATTTTAGTAGTTATGTACAGGGCCGGAAGGAATATTTCTTATAGGACATGTGCCCACTGATCCCCTCTTTGATTGAGAAATTTATAGGACATTGTCCATTGGAGTATGCAAAAATAGTGTCGCATCTTCATAGTCAAGCTATCAAAACTTCGGAAAAATTAACTGGTCAACCGTCCATTGATCCCCTTAGTTTTTAGAAAAATTATAGGACATTTTAGTTTTTTATTGGACAATGTCCAGTGTCCTGTGCTTATTTCCGGCCCTGGTTATGTAGCTATATCTGTTTGATTTCTCTTTTCGAAAAACATCTTTTGATATTAATCCTTCAAATAAGGTGTTTTTCCGAATAAGTTCAGAAAAATTATACAATCTAAACCACCATTTTGAAAAAATAAATATTTCGCGTTTTTTTTTCAAGAATCTAGAGACACTAGATAAAAAGTGTTAAAATTATATTCCATATTATTTTCGTTCTGTCTTGAGACTCTTATTTCGCTATCTACATATGCTAGTCTTCAGTTTTCTTGTCGATGGTCATAACCCCTCTTTCCAGTTCTTCAGTTCGCGTGACGTCACTATTTTTATCCATAAGCCATTTCATGACACACGAGCGAACTGGGCGTGAGTGGGACGCGTGCTCCATTTACTATAAGTTTCTTACGTGAATCGATATCGCGTTCCGCAATACTTTTCAATAGACGTTACCAGCATAGGCTAAGCATCTCGCCAGCCAGGTTCTTCTATATATTTGCGCGCTAGAGTTTTGCCTTTTCCTTACGTACACCACCCACTCACCCTACAAAACCTTATATTCGGCATCTTGACAGCTGTGGTAGGCGCGCCACCTACGCAGGCACATAACCCCTCGTAACTTTCGTGTATTTTTCTCGAGCAAACTCTTTCCGCACGGGCGCTGCAATCGCATCCGCGACCCGGAAACGAAGCGTCTCCTTCCTCTCTTACTCCAACTCCCAGTTTGTTCCTAAAATGGCTCTAACAATATTAAACCATTGGGAGCCAGAGGATTAAGTCTCGTCTTCGATTTGTTGAGAACTTGCTTGTTCTACCACTGTAGCAAAGCTAATTTATTGCGCAGACGTAAATCATCTTATAGATGATTATGTATTGGCGATGGAAGATAATTCCTCTAATCTACTTTTGTAGGACACTTAAAGGGATTCTTAAAAGGATGTTGTCAGCTCAAATTAATTTGAATATTTCTGAAACATAACCTCAAAAATGTTTTTTTTACATTTTTGGAGAGCTATGACAATTTCCATTCTTAAAGCTTTAATTTCCTCAACAGTTAATTAAATATTATAAAGTAGGATTAAAGCCAATTAGGGTAAAAGTAAGAGAACGCGGAAAACACTCTTCTAATAGGCAACCTTTTATATTTCATAACCCTAAAGATAGTAGCTGCTTAAAATTTACTTTTTTAAACAAATGTTGAATATATATATTTTTAAAAACCGGCAAAAATTGGCAAAAACCTTTCCCCGATTAAAATGATAATTAGAAATACCTTATGAAGAGCCTTATAACCCCTCCCCCCTTTCCCGGAAGTTTACATGAGAAGTCTCCCAATCTCGGTGTTTGCGAGAAATTTTTCTTTAGCTGCAACAGAAGCGCTTGATGCGGAATTTTCAAGTCCTGCCCGCGAAGAAAAATTAAATTAATGAAAAATATATCCTACTGCTAAAAGTGGTGTCATCAGTTCTGTGATGAGATCATGAGAGCTAGTTCGGGCGTTATGAACTTCTGCCGTTAGGTTTATCAAAGGAGAAACGTGTTCGATAAATTTTCAATGGTAAGTTATGAACGCCGGTTATGGCAGGTAATAAAATAGTAAATCCAAATATATGATCAGTTAAGTGCCCTGGTCAGGTTCTGTCCTATATATTTTTCCTACTCCCGCATTTTTATACATTTCTTTGGTTTATGGCCCATGAAATCGAAATTCCTACCCCGCTCTGCCCCATCATATGCATTCCGTGAAACGACATTTTATCATAGCCATCGGTAATTATATCTTACTTCCCAATAAAATATTGTTTCAACTTTCAAGAGGTACTGCACATATATGTACTGGCCTGTTCCACATAACATAGAATTAAAACATCTATTTGTAACTCATCCTAGATTGAAGGGCACTTCAAACGAAAATATATAACTCACCTTATAGATAGCGTAAATTATTCCATACAATTTCAAACTTTTCTTATTTTTTGAAAGATTTCAAACATTTTTTTTATTTATATTCTATTATATGAAAAATTAACCTAGAAGACGGCCACCTGAAATCTTACCATAGTTCTGATTTTTTTTTCGAATCTGCGCTTTGCTCATGAGGAAAGGCGTTTTTGCTAACCAAAGACTACACACCTAAGGGGTTGGCTGTATATTTTAATGAGGGTCATAGAATCAAAGAAATAGTTCTTGTAGTAGAAGATAGTTTTAGTTTCTTTGGTTTTGTATTATACTCTTTCGCCTTAGAGAACAACTTTCGCTGTGAATATTTAAAGTTTTGGACTTAATTACGGCTAATTTATAAGTCTTACTACTTTCTACAAAGCATTTATTCAGTTAGAATTAAAATATTAGGCAAATCCATTTATAATAACACCATAGTTTTATAAAACATCGGGTATTAACAAATTTTTTTAAAAGTAAGGGCTCGTTTTCATAGGCGCGAGTTGCGTGAAAATTTCGAGCGAAAGCGGAAACGTTCGAAAAAAATACATTACCGCGCGTATTCAAGCTCGTGAAGCGTGAGCGTTTTCGAATTTTCTAGCTTCTATGAAAACGAGCCTTAACTCGTAGTGGTTACCTTGTTTACAATCAAATGAATAGAACACTTATTTTGAGTACATACATACAATTTCGCTGCACTACTCCCGAAATCAGATCAGTCTATAGTAACTTTAATTGCAGACCAGTGTCATAGGTCCGACATTAATAATACCAAAGAGGAGAGAGATACGGAGAGAGAATCAGTGTATGCAGCCGTGTTCCATGCGTTCTGGTGAGAAAGGGGGTACGCCGCGGCGCCTTTGCGCAGCTTTCCCGGGCATATTTGACGTTACTAATTCTCCTCTTTGTCGCTACGTCATCAGCAACGTAGGGGTTGACATACACAAGACGAGTAGGTTCCCCCCATGCGCAAAGAATATGCGTCCTGAAACTAAACGTACCGAAAACAAATTACTACCCCCCCCCCTCCTATTTTACCATTTTTCAGCGGATTTTATAAAGTGCGTTTCTATCTCCTCTCTCTCCCCTTTGATTATACCGACTATTTTTTCGTCAGCGGAACAGATACATTCACCGAAAATAAGTGTACGCCTGATCTGTTACACACACTATATTCAAAATCTGTTAGCTACTTCATTAAGAATAAATAGTATTATCAGACACCGTCTCTGTTGATCAACTTATAATGGCTTTAATTGTTACTAAGCTTGTTTCTTACTAAGGACGTTTCTTGTAAGTTTAATTTGAAGTTCAAACGTTAGCCTTCTCCAAATTTTCTTTACTATTTATGAATGGATGTATTCCCTTTTATCATTTAAGCTAAAATTAGCGCAATTGCACGATCTGTGGAGCGGCACTTATTTTATGACGCCCATCATCTTACGGGTTCATATCTTTGATAAAAGGGCCAAGCTAATGGATTTAAAACTGGGGCAAAAAACCTTCAAAGAAGTCGTGGGTGTACGGGAATAGAGGATTAGATCCTCGAGAAGCCCAGGTTATTGCTTCTGCAGAAATGATAGGTAGGATATTTTTCTAAAAAAAGCGCCTATTTCGGATAATGGGGTTTCATCCAAAAAAAAACATCAAAGTGTGGCAAGCAAGTTTTTTTTAGTTTTGAGACTGTGGGAACTTAAGAGTCTGTAGTCCTCTACATCTATAGTACAGAATAAGCTTTAAATAAGGATTCTCTTTTCCTAACTTTTCAACAAGTTTAAAGCGGTTTTAAGAGTCCTTTCTTTGTTTCTATAACATTTTATCTTTTCTGTTGGAGTCATCAAAGTTTCTATTCGTTTTAAACCCTTTCGTCGCCTTGACATGAAATTTTGAGAGAAATTATTCTGGATAGCATAAGAACGTCGAATCGAATAGTACAAATTTTGTGGATGGAGCGAAAATAAAATCAGACGGAGTTTCTCAATGGTGAAAACATGGGATAATGCTATGCTACAAAGTTCTTACATTAATCCGGGTTTTTAAGCCAAATCATAGTATACGATGAGGGTCTTAGTTTGACCCGAGCCGTAGCCAGGGATAAATGAAGTAAGATACTAAGATGGTTTGGAAATGATGATGGGCGACCTGCGGCACCGTAACTCTCCTAGTGTGCCTTGTGCACGCCTCTACCCTTCGGTAGGCGATTGTTAAGTGCTGCCGCCATTGTATTTTTATGAGAACTAGCTTCGATTTTTAAGTCAGAGGGGGCATCATTTACGATTCCGTATTGTACGACCCTACCTAAACGCTGAGGATGCTGAGAGCGCCGTAGGTGGGGGTATATAGAAAACGTTAAAGGTGTGGGGGTTTCC
The DNA here is from genome assembly GCF_054372755.1 of Phalangium opilio. Classification (NCBI taxonomy): domain Eukaryota; kingdom Metazoa; phylum Arthropoda; class Arachnida; order Opiliones; family Phalangiidae; genus Phalangium; species Phalangium opilio. The sequence goes on along the minus strand of NW_028324217.1, from coordinate 10,837,402 downwards.
ACTTCATCCTTCTATCTTTCAAGCCGTAAAGGTATGTCCACACAATCGGTTTTTCGTGCGCTTTGCTCTCGTCCTTTCGACACACACTGGTTTTTGTTTAGCAACGGAAGGAGAGAAGGCAACCTCCACAACGTTTCAACCAATCACCAACGACTGCAAATCGTTTACAATTTATCATGCGTCATATCTTAAACCCTAAACGTAAAGAATAAATCGTGGTAAAAATCAAAAAATAATTCTTTCACATATATGGATCATTTATTTTTAAATCTAATTCTACGAAATAAATATAAATAGATGTATTTTTAAAATACTATTTTGTATAGAATTTACATAAAAGGCCATGAAAATATGACTAAATTTGAACCCTTTCTGTTCAGTAAAAAACATATAGACTCAATCACGTGATTCAAGACCTTTTCTAATTGGATGCAGAGCCGCGAGCAATGCGATGCGAGCGTACGAACGACTTTTGTTGTGTGTGGACAAGCAAATTTGCTCGCGATGGAAGCAAACACTGTAGTGTGGACAGACCTATCGTTAGTTTTTGGCTTAAAAGGAACATGATAGTTTTCAAACCCACCCGCAACCTGGAATCGAACCAGGGTTGCTCGCGCAGCGGTAAGGCAGCTCTCCACTGTACCATAAAGGCTCGATAGAAACTTGGAGTTTTCTTCTTTTAGTTTAGCTAAAAGTGTCGGGGGGTTGGATACTTCTGCATTTGCGGAGCTGGCCTGGGCAGAAGACCTAGGGACTAGGGTAGAGAGTGGAGAATGATAGCAGACGAATTTTCACTTTTCGGCAGTCAATGAATGAATGAAAATAATTTAAGCGGGAAATACGATTTTTGCGTGTGCCTATGACGTCGCTAACGTAAAATAAGCCACGCCAGTTGTTTCCAAGATCATTTGTCGCCTATTATGATTTGACCTTAGCCATTTCAACCCTCCATTCCTGACTCCTGGTTCGATACTTCTGAATTTGTATCTGTGAGTCGGCTACTTCTGAATTTGTATCTGTGGGTCGGCTACTTCTTAATTTGCGGGGTCGGGGGTTATTAATTTTTAGTCCCGGCCTCTACCTACATTTGGGCTTAAAGATGTGAGTCGGTAATATACCGTCCGTAAATTACCGATTTATATCTTACCGTAAATTACCGACTCAACGGAATTTGTTATTCCTAAACTTTAATCGGTAATTTACCCGGTAAATTACTATTTTTAAAAATTACGGTAATTTCACATCTCTAGTGCTAATTAAGTAGATAATGATGTGGCTACAACTATGGCCCAGCCTTGGGTCAATTGTATAACTTGTATACAGGCTTTCTATTCTAAGTTATGGGAGCTGTTCAGTTTAGTACTTTCGGGACGATTTGCAATTAAGGTCTGCTTTCGTGCCATCTAAGGATACATTATCACCCATTCTGTTTTCATAGGTTTTAAATCGTATAGTTTGATAATCGAATCATTTTAACACCAACGGAAAAATTAAACTCACTCAGACACAGACCCTATTGAAACATCTCTTTTTACCTCTCCGAGTGACGATGACGTCACAGAGAGGTTTTACAATGGACGTGTCTGTGTGTGTGTCTGTCACCGCGTTCGCAGTTGGCAAATCGGAGCAAACGTGTTCGCAATTTCCGGACCGCGTTCGCAGAAATTCCGAAAACTTTACTTCATTGTTTTACCTATCTTATTTAACGTCAATCATTAACTAGTCGTTATACCTTCTTCTGCTGACTAACCGCCAATTCTTTCACTCAACACCCTCAGTATTTATTGGCTTCTAGCAACAACACCATGCACTAGTCTTTCGTGTACACCACATACACACCAATCTGTACTTATTGACTTCTAACACCATCATCTACTGGTCTTTCCTCTATACCACATAGACACCAATCTGTAACATTGGCTTCTACTCCATCATCGTTAGGCTTAAGATGTACGCGGCGAGCGGCTAGGGTTACGAGAAACGTCTAGCCTTCCAATGGCAGGGCTTCCACCAAAGGTTCACGCAATTGCGCATTTTCTTATCGTTTAGTGTGAATCAATCGCCTTATATACCCTAAATTTACAAAAGTTCTGATATAGGTGTTCCCTAGAAGTATAACGTTAAATATAGCTATGTTTAAAATTATTTTAGGAATTAAGTTTCTTAAACCGACTTAACTATAATTAACGTAAAATACTGACGATTAAAATAATTAATATCAGTTATATTTATTTAATTATTTAAGATTAACTTCTTTCTATGTAATGACACAAGTGAGAGTTTATATAGAACGAGTAATGAAGATTGCATCTGAATCGAAACACTACACGAATATCAAAGTTAATATAAAGTGAGTAGGATGAAAAGATCTCTTACAAAACGATAACATTTTTTTGCAGAATATTAAATGGAAATAGTTTAAATATTTTTCGACATTACGATTCTTTAAGTAGTTGTGTAGCTATAAAGCTCTGTTTCATCTCAATATTCCAAGAACATCTTTTATATTAACATTTCTAATTTGGTGTTTACTTTTTAATTCAGCTTTACTACATTTATATATAGCGTAAACACAACTTTTAACCCCACTATATAATATGAATTGTAATACTTCGGCTCTCTATAAGTGGTGAAGCGATTGGGTCTATGAAATAAGATACTCTAGATTTAAACTAGAATTGACCTTGTTTCGTGTCCTCTTACAAGAGGTATTAACGGTTCAGAGTGAGCCGAAAGTTAAATACACACTTAAGTGATAGATATTAGGTCCTCATTAGAATTATGAGGATACACAGGGAAATGTTAAACGATTAAACCTTTACAAATGACCTTCGCAATATCCCGCCAATTTGAGCTACGTATTTCCGGTTCTTCTTACTGGCTGGTGGACCTGTGTTTAGATTAGAAAGTAATAATTTGGTTTTCCCAACTTGTTATACTGACTTTCAGTTGTGTAACAATGTTCTGGATGTATGAATGTTATAATCCTATATATCCACACAAAGATATGACGTAAACATCTTTTAAGCCCTCTGCCCTTACACCAGTTTAAGTGGAAAGACCTGGGATAAAATTTGGCACTATAAATGCAGGAAGACCTTATTTTTTTTTCTTCAGTTGAACTGTATGGTTTGTTCGCCTTTCTCACGGTGGTATCAAGGTTACCCTTTCAATCAGAATTACGGTAATTCAATTAATCTGCAGTTATTTTTCAATGATACATTACAAGGATGCAAATAAACCATATTTTAACGTTGTTAAAATGACGGTCATTTTACACCTAGGTAACAACTTCTGTACTGAAACGTCCTGTTGGTTTTAAGTTACTTCAAATCTTTGACTGAGCATAATTCACATACATGATTTATAATACTAGTGCCAATAGGAAAACATTTTTATTTTCAATAGTTTCAAGAACTAGTTGCACCTGCTAGTAAAATAGGATAAACGCGAGCGTACCAGAAAATACATTTTGCTAGAGTATATCTTTTGTTTTTCTGGATTAGGCTAGGCTAGATTAAACTCAGAAACGTGCTTATGATGTACATATATCTCTTATAAAAGTACACTTCTTTTACTAAGGCCATAAAGCAAAAGATGTGTCCAAAATTTGGTTTAACAAACATAGTGAAATTGGTAAAAAAGAGGTGCACAGTTGAGGAAGGAGGGGCCATTTCCTCAGTAAACGGGAAACTGAAAATGCCGTGGGTGGATGATAGTAGCCGACTGTAGCTTCTAGTTGTTTCCAGAAACGAGGAGATAAAACCGTGCTTTTTATGGCTAATGCTTCTTGTGCAGGGAAAGGAAAATAGGCATATTTATAAGGCAGAGATAAAAAGCTGGAAATAACAATAAAAACTAGATCTCGCTGAGGAATGCCTCGGGTGCTGAAAGAATGGAATTAACTTAAACGGATATGCTTAGTTTTTAAAATATGGTAAGATTGAATATCACCACCCTAAAGTGCATCATTTGGCAATTGATTGTTTAGGGCGCCACTTTCGAAGATGTTGCAAGGTCTACATCAAATTCGAAATAATATTAATTTTGACTTTTAAAGAACATTAATGTCCTTTAAAAGTCAAATAAGGTGGTCAGTAGTAAATATTGACTTGACTTGAATTTCATCATGGAAATGCCAAATTTAACTTTTCTCCTATAAGTGAGTCCCGCTGATCATGTATTATAATGTCCTCAATACTACTAAAGGTTTCAAGCCGACAAGTAGTGTGTCGTTTCCAATGCAATACATCTTCCCTACATTTCAATAACCAATCCTGAAGTCACGATAGATGTGAGGTTGGAACCGCGATATTTTAACGTACCGAAGTCCATTTTAAATAAGGGTAATCCTCATCAAGATCCGATGACCTGGTTCTTTGTTTCTCGCTTCGAGTAAGAGGAATAATGGGCCCCTTATCTTATCAGGACAAGAAAACCAGTTTAGAAAAGATACTTTACCACTATTCGGTTCCTTAGCGCCTTGTTTGTCCAACACTTGGTTGTGCCGGAAATTGTGGCTGTCAAGACCGAACATTTTTAGCCACATCTTATGATGAACATCTTCGATGTGCAGGGTCTTAGTTTCACCTGGCCCGTTGTTGTTGGCGGTGGCGGTGTAGTGAAAGAGTACCGCCTTTGGCAGTGTAAATTTTTCGTTCGTCATTGAAGGGAGAGTGAATGGGAGAGAATTTTGGTGAGGTGATATTTTTCGTTCGTGTATTTTATAAGGAAGGGGATTATAATAGAAAGTTTAAGCATTGCATTTAATTGTACTAGCAAGGTTAAGCATTTTGAATTGTGTTTTACGTTTGCTCGATATATTTAAAGCGAGAGAGAGAGAGAGGATTATGGTATTGCCTTAATTTAAATGGAAGGTTTAATACTCCCTTTAAAATTCCTGTCACCCGTAATGGTTTCACGGTTTCAATTCCGCTCCCCTATTTCAAAATTCAAAGAAATCGAGGGGAATTTTTAAAAAGCAAAAGCCTGTATATACCGACGTTATATTTAGAATGGTCTTAAGGCGGTGTTTATTATTAGATGTTACGTGTATTTCTCCACAAATCGTGAATAATTTTAAAGGAAAGTACTAGCTTGTGGCCCCGGATATTTCAATTATAACGTAAGTAAATTTATTGAAGTAAGGATTAAGGGTTATCATTTTTTGTACTTCTTTTAATGGGTATTTACGGGTATTTCGTTTTACCACTGTTAAAAGACGCGCATCGTGGGGGTACTATCTCACGTTTTCCGCTCGTGTCACACAATTATAATTATAACGGTAGTAAATAATTGAAGTAATCATTTTAAAAACCGTCAAAGGTGGCGCATCGAGGGGCTATTGACTCAAATTTTCTGTAAGCCTTTTAAGTACGGTACGATGTGGCTACTATTACGAGCCCAGCCCTTGGGTCGTCTTGTTGTTTCAGACTGACAATTTTATACATTCTCAGTCGCCACATGAAAAATATTTGTTCGAGTGTTAGGTAAATTGACGAGCGCCATTTTCACCGAACGAAAAATATGTTTCTATCCTGTCACATGTGCTGAAACTCGGCGATGGAGAGCAGCATTTTTAACAGTGAAGGTACCGCTTTGCCTGTCCTTCAGAAAATCCACTTCATGGAGGAACATGTTGGAAAATTATTCAATGTACTTGAAATTGTAATGGGAAGGTGACGTTTTGTAAATTAAGATTTTAAATTCGTAACACCCAGCTTTTTGGCTATTGTTGACAAACGTAGTCACCCGTTCTAGTTCCTGCTTTCTTTTTCAATACGATTTTATCTCTGCAAATGTCTGCAGGCTCTAAGATGTTTTTATACTCTTTCTGACTGCCAATTTTATGTATGCCTCTCGTACATTATTCATTGGGATTCCTAGCGAATACTTAGAATTTCAAGAAAGAAAAAAAAGAACACGAATTCAGTTTAAAAATCTATTTATACAACAAAGGTATATTATTTTTTTCAGTTCTATTTTGTAGATAGGTAGCTTTGAGAATCTTTTTTCGGTATTATAATCTGAAAAAGAAAATCATTAAATTATTTATACCTTCATTGTCATTGAGCACAAATGGCTGTAAGAATTGATCGAAATGATATTTACTACGAGAACTCATCCTTTGTAAAAGTGTAGAGGGGTATCTCCTGACGTCGAATCAGTCTCTATATTCTTGACTCGCGTGGACAATGTCGATACTTTACAGCAGAACCATACTTAAGGAAAGAGAAATAGGGCTATGGTGACTGTAAAACCAAAAGAAGCAAAATCAATATCATTGGTGTGGTGGAGGCAAATGTACACTTTAAAGACCACACTCGGAAATATACATGTTTTTAGACACTTTTCATTACATTTAAATTATTTAAATTCTCTTTAGTTTTAACTATTCCACCGAAACGTTATGTTATTAATTAAAAAACGCAAACCATTAGTTTTGATAAGATATTGTTCTATGACATTGTTCTCTTGCTAAAAGTTGTGGGAAAATTTGAAAATCCCTGCTTCGTTTTCTGACACGAATCCGGCAGTCACTGACGGGCTTTTAACACGAAGCGACATTTTGGTGGCTGGGTTAGTAGTTGACTAGTACTAATATCCTGATACTAGTGCATGGATATAACCCTTACGGCGGTTGCTAAACTTTTGGAGCCTTGTAGGTAGTGACACTGACACGACCGACGGTAGACGACGGAAGAAAAGTGGGAAAGAGGGAGAGAGAAGTGAAATCTTTTCGGACCATCACACACGTTTAAGAGGTCGTCGACGAGCGACAATTCTTGGCACTTTGCCAATTGGGGGATTTCTGTCTCCATGGTGACGGAAACGATTGGTTTTTCAACACTTTCTTTTTTCTTCCTCATCTTGGTTTCTTAGCTCCGGTTTCTCTTTGCTATAGCATTATTGTACCTTCACACACTCTCGAGCCACGTTTCCTGAATTATAACAAAGAAATTCCAGATATGACTTTGATTTCATTTGAATAGAAATGGGAGGTATTGTAACACGTGTTCGGTAAAAGACGAGGAACTCGTAAAGTGTGGTCAGTCTTGACCTTACTACCGTTTTGACCAACAATATGTTTATCATGTTTTGGAAGCTAAAAGCTGTCAGACCTTGCAAACATACATATATAAAAAGCAGGATGTTTCTTATTATAATAATATAAGTCGTCGAAATTTTTCTCCAACACTGGACAACTAGAAGAAAGACCAAATATACGTCCCTTCAGAGAGGCAATATTTCATTCAACCAGATGAGAATAAAACAAGTTGGGAAACGAAAATAAACCTCTCCGAGTCGAGACGCGATTAACAGGTTTTTCTTAAATAATTAAATAAATATAATTGATATTCATTATTTTAATCGTCAATAATATACAATAATTTTAGTCGTTTCAAGAAGCGTTATTCTTAAACATAGCTATTGTTGACGCTTAAATTCTAGCGTATGCTTCTTTAAGAATTTTTGGAAATTAAGGATATATAAGGCGATTGATTCACATTTAGTAATAAGGAAACCCGTAATTGCGTGAATCTTTTTGTGGAAGCCCTGCTATTGGGAGGCTAGACGTTTCTCGTAACCCTAGCCCAACGTCACCTATTATATATTAACCCTAACAATGATACTGCGAACTTGGTCCGGATATTGCATATACGTTAGCTCCGATTTGCCAACTGCGAACGCGGTGACACACAGACAGACTCACCCCGACACGTCCAGTGTAATACCTCTTGGTGGCGTCATCGTCACTCGGAGAGGTGCTGAATAACTGATAAAAGTTTTTATAACACAACTTTTATTCACTTAAACCGAGTAGTAACCAACACGAATTTTTAACCTTCTTTGGTTGTATCATTTGAGTACGACTTTGGTTAAATAAGCGTTAGCAAACCTCTTCAACGTTGGCTAAGTAATGAGAAGATTGAAAATAAATAATGTGCTAACAATAGACAACGCTAATATTACTGTTATGTTTTATCTTAATATTTTTTTTTATTTTCAACGAATGGTTGCTATCAGGAGCTGTCAGGTGTTGTCAAGTGTTTTGAGGGAGTGGAAACCGAAAAGAGTTTCCCGTCTATGTAGACATAAAAATCTAAATAGTCTCAGAGCCCACCCTTATCTAAGGTATACTCCCATTGGATAGAAATCCCATACGCTAGAATTTCCAGTCAACATAAATCTCATTGGGACGGACTTTCACTCGTTGTTCAAAACTGCTGATTTGGAAAAACCAGTGTTTAAATTAACTATTGAACAATGTTTAACCGTTCAGTTTGTCTTACCTATTAAGTGCAAATAGACAATCATGCCCTCACCTTACCTTATTATCGAGATTCAATTAACCAAACCAAAGCAATCCTAACCATACCTTACCTGATATAATAGGGGTCCAAATAACCAAACCTAACCCAACCTTATTTGACCTACATCTATTGGGTTCAGACAACCAAAGCTAGCCTAACGTTACCTCAACTTAAACTAAGGGGGGTTAAAAAAACCAAACCTATCCCAACCTGACCTAAAATATTGGGGTACAGATAACAATATGCAACGTGACTCAATTCACCTTGTACTATTTGACTTCAAATAACCCAACCTAACGAATAATACAATTGGGGGCTCAAATAAAACAAACAAACTTGAACAGATCTCATACTGTTAAGGTATAAATAACCAAATTTAACGTGAATTAATTAACCATACCTGACTTAATACTATTGAAGTTCAAATAACCAAACCTACACCACCATAAACCACTATCGTTTTTCACATGCCGGTAGTACTGCTCTTTAGTTAACTGCGGTAACGTTACTCCGAGTTTGCGAGAACCGCTGTATAGTGAACTGCCGTAACAGGTAAACTGCGTTTTCGGGAAACCGCTATTGTGGGTTCCGTTTATGTGAGAGCTTCCTAAAATCTCGGGACGAATCTTTGCAGATTTGGCGACTTGTTTTAGAAATTGTCGAAATTAAGGAAACCACGAAATATTTGGTGATACCTCTAACGAAATAGCGAAATTTCGTACCTTTTAAGCCAAGGTATAACCTGTGAAGCTTAAAGGTAATATAATTTCAGTGTTTTAAACAAAGATCCCAATCGAAACTGGCAAAATCTCTACGATGAAATCGAAAATCGTGTTAGTGTTAATCACAAAAGGTTTCAAAAAACAGACAATATTTAGGAAATCACCCAATATTGTGCAATATTATATGTTCTTTTCCAAGTCGTCATGATTATCGCAGTCTAATCTGATATTTGTAGAAACCTAGCCAGTCTAAACGGCGAAATATGATAATATTATCCCTAGCGGTCGGACGTTTTGGAAAGTGTACTGGATTTCGAAATCCAATCTGATTTCTTTGGATTTCGTTTGCTTTCGCCGGATTTCGTTTGATTTCGTCGGATTTCATTTGATTTCATCGGATTTTGTTTGAAGTTAGAATTCGATAAAATACAATGGATTTCATCGAATTTTGAGATTTTTCCCGTGATTTTCTGATTTTCTTTACTGATTTTATGATTTCTTTACTGATTTTGTGATTTCGTTACTGATTTCGGATTTTTTTGGGATTTCGAAATCAGCATTGATTTCGGATTTCTTAAGTTGGATTTCGCGGGTAGCGTACGGGATTTCATGAATGACCAACCCCTCGTATTATCCCCTCCTACCCCTAAATTGGCATTTTGCTACGCCCCTGAGGCCGCGGAAGTTGAAGAAAAAATTAATAAAGAAGTAGAAAATGGACAACACAGATCAAAATATATAATGGAAAGATAAAAATATTTTACTTTTTAAAAGTTGGTCTAATTCTGTAAAATACTCTCCATCATTCTCTCAATTTTAGAAAGCTTCTTTCAATAGACATATCTCAGGCGTATGGTTTACGTGTATACCTCGGAAGAGCTTTGGAGTTGGGACTTCATGATTTCGGCGGGCAATTACGAAAAGTGCTTTTCGTGTATAAAAACTCCTGTGAACAAAGTGGATTTTACGCTTCACTTGTCGAGTTTCTCTCTCTTTTCAAGTGTCTACCAAGTCCTTTCGGCTTCATTGCTTAAAGAGAAGAACGTATAAAAACGACCTATCTATACATCATTTTCCAACATTTATCGTATTTTTACCAAAAAAAAAGGAATATTGAATCACCAAAATCCTAATTTTGAAAATGTAATACACTATTTTTTACCTTTTCACGAAGTATGCGTGTCTTTATTTATAAAGATGAGCATTGTAATTGTAAAGAGGATCAGCGTTGAAGAAATAGCAATGTGAGCTTAGAGCATTAAACAATGCTTTGATATTTTGAGTAACCTTTATATACCAGAAAAAGGTTGAAAAAACTAAAATTTACCTCTCCGAGTCAACCGGAATATTATCTTCCCATTCTCTGAATATGCATCTTTTATTGCTATTTAATGACCAGCTACCGCCGTTAAAATAAGAATCATAAATTATTCAGGCGTTATGAAAAGGTCTATTCACAACTAGGTTTTCATTTAGACACCGTTATCAATATTTTAGCTTTCTCGGCATGCTTGCTTACTTTTGTTCATATTAAATGCACTTGTGGATTTTTGACCCACCCCAAGACGAGGTTGGTGGGATGATTGCCGGGGATTTAGTGCCAAACAATTATAGAATTCACCTTACGGTGTGATGCCCATTTTTTTAGTTTTTAAATAAACTATTCTCCATGAAGTAGCAGCACTTATTTTAAAATCAATTCTTATGCCCATCTGAAGTTTGATGAAAACAAACTAAAAGGGTGAGCCTGAGAATAATGACATTGTATAACTAAAGTATTAAGAGGATACATAGTGTCATCTTTCTTCTGATATAACTAAAGATTTCATTGTGAAATTAACTTTTTGCTCACATCGAAACGCTGAAGCCTTTTAAGAGGACACACATTAAAATTTAAAATGCTTCTAGTTCAGACTTATTAGATAACATAATTTTTTTTTGTTACTGAAATACAATTAGTCAAGGTCCAATTAATACAGGTCCATTGTGTACATGAGTGATTTTGAATTGATAAGATGAACTATTTATACTAACTCTAAAAAATCATATATAAAAGTAATTTTTTTACAGCGAACGATTAAAGTTAGCCTGGTTCAATTAGTCTAACGCTTTTGGTAGCAAGTTAAACGTATTGGTATAGGCCTACTGCAACTGTTATCGCTTGGTTGTCATTGTGTTCTTCTGGGTAGGACTGACCGGAGAGTTTTACCATAGTCCACTCGATCACGCTACCAACGACGCAAGCTGCTCGCGCTATTGAAACCCGTCCAAAGAATTATTTTTATATGTAGAAGCGCGTATTGCTGTGAAAATTGAAGGAGTCCATATTTAGCATGCTGGTCTATGGGAGAAACTCTGTTTTTAGCGATAATAAAGGTACGAGCGAGGGGTTGGACGTTTTGGAAAAAAGTGTACGGGAATTCGAAATCCAATTTGATTTCTTCGGATTTCGTTTGATTTCGTCCGATTTCGTTTGATTTCATCGAATCATCGAATTTGGTTTGATTTCGTCGGATTTTGTTTGATTTCAGAATTCGATAAAATCCAATGGATTGATATTTTTCACGTGATTTCGTAGGATTTTGTGATTTCTTTGGATTTCGTGAATTTTGTAATGGATTTCACGACTTCTTTACTGATTTTGTGATTTCGCTTCTGATTTCGAGATTTCTATGTTTATTTTCTGATTTCGTTGCTGATTTCGGATTTTATATTTGATTTCGAAATCAGCATTGATTTCGGATTTCTTAAGTTGGATTTCACGGGTAGCGTACGGGATTTCATGAATGACCGACCCCTCGGGTACGAGGATTCTCAAAAAGGCTATCAAACACTCAATTCTGCGGGTGGTCAGTCGGACTTCGGCTTTTATTGCTTTGATTTTTTGGAAGGTATTTGGGACTTATGACGTTTGACGCTAAAATTGCATTGTGCGAAACGTGGTCCTTATTTTTGACGTATTGATCGGAAATGTAAAAATCAGCCAATGGTCATTGAACTTTATACTTGTTTCTTAAAATCTGATTGGTCATTTAAAAAGAGATAAGAGGGACAGCAATATGTTGCAATCTTGGTTCCAGGTCACCTTGGCTATAAACGGGCTAAATGCGACTCAATATCGCCTAACCAGATTGTGGGATACAATTTATCACGTTGATCTTTATTGCAAAATACTAGGTTTTGTACTGACGAAGGGAAAATTTTCGTTAGTCCTCGTCAAATGGAAATGTGTTTTAATTGTTGCTTAGTAAAAATATTCCTTTTAAGTTTCTGTTTTCCACGATTTTTAAAGGACCTGTGACACTATTTTAATGTGAAAAAATCTCTTAATTTTGACAATTTCACTAATTAAAGGTCCAAGATAGTTATCGTTTATGAGAACCAATGAGACATTTCTAAATTTCATTACCCTTGGGGATGGTTGCTCTGATAAATCTTACTGAAGTAAATGTGCTTCATGTAAAGTAAATAGATACCTCCCAATGCGAAGTTTATAATTCTAAAAAAACGTCCCTAATTTTATTGAAAAAGAATGTGTGTCAAAACCGAACGATTATAACTGAGTAGCGTCTAAGCGTATTCCATAATATAATTTTTTCAAAACCATTTAAAACTTTTTTTTTTAGATTCTCTCTTTTGTTAGGGGACCGTACATAATCTTCGTCTCACTCTTATGGGGGTGGGGTTTTTTAAGTTTGTGACGGTCCGTGACGAGGGAGAGGGAGGGGTTCTCCGATGTGTGACGTCACATTTAACATTAATTTTATTATGAAGTCAATAAGAGGCCAATTGGCTCTCTTTTGTTAGAGAAGAAAAAAACACAACACTCCAAAGTCCAACGTGGGAACGACCACTACAATAATTTAAAAAAACTTTTATTCGATCATCGCTTAAATAGTAGAAAATTTAAGCAATGATCTCCTACAAACGCTTACGTTAAACCAAGAAGGAATTTACTATAAGAAGGCCTGAAAAGGCGTCCGGTGCGCGCGTGAGTCTACATTCCCCCCTCAAGGGTGGGGGAGGCTGGAAACCAAGGTGGGACTTAATATTTTATCTTATTCTATGTTTTCCACCATATATCTCTTTTACCTTTTCGTTAAGCCTTGGTTTGGTTTTTGGAACTCACGAAATCATAAGTATGGTAAACTTGATTCGATTTAGAAACAATATAGAACGAACGATTTTCACGTAGACACGTATTCAAAATCCATTAAGTTAGGTTCAAAACCTTTAACTAACTTGTTAATGGCAATTAAAAACCATTCCCTAACCGTTTCAGCACCGCTGGCAGCCTCCATTTTCTGTTTACTTTGTTCGAGGTTTTTTTCTCTATTCGGAATACGTCAATCGCGTTTGTATGACCTATCCCCACGGGATCCAATAGGAAAGCGCAGAGCAATGACGGACATGAAAGGGGTGGGGCTTATTTGTCCACTAACACCGGCGTAAGAGTAGAAGCGTAAAATCTAGTGACTGAGGCATTCTTATAGTAAATTAATTCTTGGTTAAACAAGCGTATTTAAAACAAGCTGGGAAACCAAAATAAGCCTCTCCAAGTCGAGACGCATTTAATAGGTTTTCTTAAATAATTAAATTTCTCATACTTTAATCATGACCATTCTAAGAATCCTAACAACTTTCTATACTATAAAAGGTTGGGTACTTATTTAAGAAAGATCTCAAGTTTGGTGTTTTACCTATTTTTTTCTCTTTCAAACACTTCTGGGCTTAATCTCATGTTATAAATTTATAAGATGCGATAAGTATGCGTCGGCATAAGTCTATGTTGTAAACCTATCGAGGAGATAATCACTAAAACTATCTGTTCCTCTATTCCCCGGGATATAAGTAAATTTATGCGGGTAATAATTTTATCACTGTTTAGGGTAGGGCATCAAGGGGGCCCTGTTAAGTACGGTACGATGTGGCTACTATTATGAGCCCAGCCCTTGGGTCGTCTTGCTGTGAGCTGCGAGCGTGGTCCGGATATAGCATATACGTTTGCTCCGATTTGCCAACTGCGAACGCGATGACAGAGAAACAGACACGTCCTCTGTAATACCTCTCCTTGACGTCATCGTCACTCAGAGACATAATAAACAGACCAGTTCACTGCAGAACTTAGGTAGCTGTCAGCTTAAACTCTCATGTCACTGTTACTGTTTATTTGCCACTAACATTAGCGAGGATAAATAGGGTCGTCCTTCCGATTGAAATGGTTTCGTTTCTTTCGCACATTTTCGAAATATGAATCCCAGGTTCGATTAGACTAATTTTTCGTGTGACAATGTTGAAACCTATAAAGTGTGCCCGTTTAACTAAGCTTTATGGAAAACATTTTGAAGGTTATAAAAAGCACATCCAAACATTAAAGTTCTAAAGCTCAATCAGAGGCTAACGATATTTGTAAAAATCTTAAAACGGAAGAAAACTTTGAATTTTTCAAGTCTGTAAAATATTTCTGAGTGGAACGCAATCTCACTCAAGAAAAAAGGGCCTCTTTTCAAATTAATCGAATTAAATTTGTAAATAAAGACAAATTATAGTACGTTGGGGGGGGGGGGTGGGAGACCGTTAAAGAAATGTTACGTGGTTTTAAGGGGAAGGGTCTGAGAAAACGTGTCGAATCGAGATCAGGAGGGACGGGGGAGGGGTCAGAAAATGCTTTTTTTGCGTGACGTAGTTTATGTACATACGATCCTTAATGAATTAACGAAATCAATATATGCTTTACAAAAGGCATTTTATAATTATCAGTTTCAGATATTTTTGATTAAATGTTTTCTAGACTGTTATACAAACCTTGTAAAACTGTAAACCGTTTACTGAACGCCAACCTTTAACCTTGCCTTTTTTGTTTGTTCTTATCAGAAACAAGCGCAGCTGATGAGGCAATTGGAAGAAGAACTGCGGATGTCTCATGGGCGTAACCAGGATGCCGAACTCCAGCAACATCTCGAAGCCCTCTATCAAGAGAAGGATCACATGACCAAAGAAATATTTTTGCTCAGGGAAACAGTGAAAGTAAGTAAAATTGATATTGTATTTTAAATTAATAAAGTTGATATTGCTGCATTTTAATATCTGCAGTTATAAGGCCACTTTTGCAGAAATTTAAGTCAGTTTAGCTGAATTAGCGGCTGTAATGCATTTCTTTATCAACTTTAGCAGTAAAATTGCAGATCGATTTTTAGCTAAATAATTTGAGGGATGAGCCTGCTGTCAAGTGTAGTCAAAGGTTCAGACAAGGTCCAGCCAACTATCTTAAGTTTGCACCTTATTAGCAGTCCTAAATTTTTGTGCGGGCTGGCACGACCCTATGCGTTAGACCTGTCCGTTAGGCAGAGATCATTTTCAGTCTAGAGTCTCCAAATACAACATTACGTCATGTTATTCTTTACGGATAGGCCTAATGCGTTCGTTCCTTTTAGAAACTTTAATTTCTAAAAACTTTATAAATTTTAGTATTGATGATGGTATCTATACGTTTTTTCGAAATAAAAAGAAATGCAGTAGCCTTTCCTTTGAGGTCATTCAAAAATTTCACTCCCAACCACGATTTTAGGAAAGGGTTTATTATGACCCAATTTTAATGTCGATTAAATCGTTTTCATTACCATTAAATTGGAGGTCTAGTAAATCAATAAATGCAAAAATATGATTAATAATTTATGTACCGGCGTTCTCTAGTTCCAGTCAAAAAACCATATTTGAAACTTGTTTTTAACTGTGTTAGGAATTGGAGATGAGGATAGAGACGCAGAAACAAACGCTGGCTGCAAGAGACGAGAGCATCAAGAAGTTGATGGAGATGCTACAAAATAAAGGAATCGGTAAGTTAATTTTTAATTCATTCAAAACTTTCCGCTTAATAGCCAGTCCCTTTACGTTCAAGAAAACCGTAAAACGTCGTCCATTGTTGTTTGATAAAATGGTTTTTAACTGCTATTATAAACATACAAAAATTCAACCTAGGCTCTTTACATTAAGAGTATTTCAGTTCGCAGAAAAAAATGTTTTTTCGATAATACTTACGTATATGTATGGAGGTAATACCGTTATTGTGAATACTGGCTAAATTTCCATAAGGCCGCAAGTCACATAATCCATTTTAAAAATTAAGTCTAGTTGTGTTTTTATTGATAACTCCTTATGGCCGCTGAGCATTAGAAACGGTGTTGCACTTAATGCAGTCAATTTGTGAGAGCAAGTAACTCCGTTGGGGCATTTCAGCCGAATACCTGGCCCTAGAAACTAAAAACAAGATGGCCCAAGGGCTGGGCTATAATAGTACCCACATGGTACTGCACTTCCCTAGATTTCTTTGAATGTTGAAATAGGGGGGGTGAATATCCTCTCTATGCGCGCTACCATGAGTTAATAATATGTTAGCTCCCTATAAGTTAGTCAGGCATTTCAGTTTTATTCTACAGCGTTTTCTCCCGCGCCGCCGGCTTATTTACTCTTCTTTCCGGTTTTTCCCCGGAAGCGCGTGTAGTGGAAGCTAGCCAATGATATCGGAGCTATTTAAGCAGCCGATTATTTCGCTCACTAGCCTCGGTTAAGAAAACAGTTAAGAGATCAGTGGATTGGATTTAGCTCAGTTGTATAATTTTCTGGTTTCAATAACAACTCTTATCTTTAGCATTCTTTATCAATATCGGCAAATTTCATTGAGTTCCTGCAATTTTTTGTCTCAGTACTGACACAAATGCCATAATTTAATGTTAAATTCTTAAAACAAAAACATTCACGACTAAAACACTCCCTTGGTGAAAAAGCAGCCGACGACTCGAGGTGGAGGAGCCGTACGAGCGGGATTTTTTTTTCGACAAGAGAGAGCGCAACATTCGGATTTTTTTCCCGCGCGGCGGCGCGGGCGAAATGAGAAGAAATCGCTGGATACATTACGCCTATGGAGCCTGAGTAACTTATAGGGATCTAACATATTATTAACTCATGGCGCTACCTTTAACTGTGCTAATATGAATACCCGCAATCCTAACTTCTGTTGTAATTGTAATAGAGTGACACAAACTGAAAACGTGGGTGAGTAGCTCCACGATGCGCAGACTTTAACTGTTAATACGATTGCCACCTAAAAATGATTACCCGTAATTCACACTTCAATAAATTTATTAATATTTTAATTGTAATATCCCAAGCTAGTGTATACTTTCTATTGCTTTTAAAATTCGTCTCGAGTTCTGCAGAAATACACGTAACTTCTGGGATTGTAAAAAACAATGCCTTTAGACCTTTCTAAAAATAACGTCAGTACATACTTGCTTTTGCTTTCAAAATTTCCCTCGATTTCTTTGAATGTTGGAATATGGGAGCAGGATTGAAAGCGTAAATTCTTTATTGTCGACGGGTGACAGAAATTTTAAAGGGAGTAGGAAACCTGCCATTTAATTTAAGGCAATACCATAATCCTCTCTCTCGCCTTAAATACATCGAGAAAACGTTACACACAATTGACAATTAACTGCAATGCTTAAACTTACTATTATAATCCCCTTCATTTTAAAATACACGAACGAAAAACATCACCTCACCACAATCCTCTCCCTTCAATGACGAACGAAAAATTTTATACTGCCAAAGGCGGTAGTCTGACACTACGTCAACAACAACAACAGAGCAGATCAAACTAATACCCTCATCGTAGATGTATATCATGCGATGTGGGTAATAATAATGGCTATTAAGATCTACGCTTGTTTTTTGACGATAATATTGTGTAAACAATAAGTGTGCAAACTTATCCAATAAAATAAAAGCACAAAATAGCGCGGTCCATCCCATAGCTAATAAAAAAAATAACACAAAAATTACATTATTATATCTACTATTTTTAACGTAACTTTATAATTTTAAACCTTATATAATCACACGTAGATAAAAACATTCCGAAAACCATTATTATCAACTAAGTATGCCCAAGCTCCCAAATGACCGAATTTTTCCTCGTTAAAACTTCCACCAAACTGCACTTAGGGTAACTAAGAATAAAGAGGGGGACTTTCACGCAAATAATTAAAAATTCTTGGAACATTTTGCTAAGCAAATCCCCATTGGAAGTTTCTTCTTCCTCGTAGCTTTCATGTTTCCTTAAACAAAATAATACACGCTCACTCTAGTCCTAAAGTAGAACGTTAAGTTTTTAATAATTCTAAATACGTCTGTGTTTACTACAGTAGAATAATAGTTATTTTAAAAAATTAATTATTTCGATACTGTAAAATAAAACGGGTATATTCCGCTGCCATAACTGTGTCACCTCCTTGTGGAACAGATCTTTAGCTAGAGACAGAATGTTACTTTGTGGAGACTAGAGAGTCTTAAGCTTAAGTGCCAAGTTTAGAATAGATATTTTCAAAACATATTACATGGTCCTTTTTATTATTATTATTTTTGGGAAAATTATTTAGATCAATAATTAATGATCGCTTTGTACGCCATTATCCCTCTAAGAACTAGGCATTTTTCACTCCAGTTGATAAAATATATGGTAGAAAGTAGTTGAAATATCGAAAACAATATAATCAAAAAGAGATATTTCATATCAAAAAAAAAAAAGATGTATTTTACTATGAGGTCCCATAGTTGAAACAGAAATCTTTTACAATTTTTCATAACCTAAAACTAGAAATTGTTCCATTGCTAACAAAGGGTGAAAATTGGGATGACTTCTCGTCAAGTCATTATGACTTATACATTGAAATCTTCCCAGATCGTCACGACATCAGTTTAAAAACTAATCAACTAGATTTGATCTTGAAATTTCTTGGCAGCCATATGCAATATTTCAGGATATGTTACTGTTAATATTTGCAAAAAACGTTATCATGAAATCAAGGAATTTAATTATCCGAATGAAGCAGGAATGCACAATAGTTTTCGTTTTAATTGTCTCATAAGCTAGTTAAAATTTAAGTTATTTGCCAGAAAATACCACCTAATAAATATCACCGCTGATTCAAGGACATTGAATTTAAAATAAAATTGCAACCTTATCATGTTGTCCTGAATTTTTTAATACCTAGTTTAAGTGATTTTTGACTTAATTATGTGTAATTTTTATCATTCTCTATCCAATAGCGGCCTTATTTTAATTCAAAGTCGAAATTCTTGAACCGATTCTTTTTTTTTTGTTTTGTTTTATCTTTGTGGATATTAAAATTTGAGGAAATGGATAGATAATGTTTAGCTCTAACCCTGTGCAGATATAACTTGCACGCTTTTCCCTTGTTGTTTATTTTTTCTCTTTTAATTCTAAATGATAATCAAAGCTTTTTTCTTTCCTTGGATCCCGAGTAGGGAGTATACGATCCGAAGAAGAGAGGTTAGAGAACGAAAGACTACGCTCGAGGTTAATAGAACTGGAAACGAGAGCGAGGCATCTTGAGAGTCTCATGGATGTCAAGGACAAGGATCTAAATAAGGTACAATTTCTATCTTTATGTGTGTGATTCTTCAATTTTTGCTTTAAGTTTAAACTACAATTCGCAAACATATGAAAGACATCGCTGTCTTCGAAATTTTTCGAGTTGTTTCTCCAAGTAAACAAACAATCCCTAATAATTTGAAGAACTACCGTAATTGTACAATAGCTGTTATTGTGTCGACTAGTGATATGGCCTTCCCTGGTGGAATTTATAAAGCCTGGTTCCCCTACAAGGGGACTCTCCTCCTGAACTCCGGGTTTGGCTTGGCAAAGGCCAAAGGGCTTGATTTATACATGCACGTATAAATCCCGCCCATAAATGCCTCTAGCTTTGCCAAGCCAAAACTGGAGTTCGTAAGGAGAGTCAACTTGTAGGGGATCGACTTGAGCTCAAACGTGTTAGTGGCCCGTGCTATCAGTAAGTCTCTAGCATTATGAAGAATAGGTAGTTTCATACTTATTGAACTGACCAATGCAAGTGTTCGATGTTTGACGTGGTTCTAAGCATTAGAAATACAGAATTGTATAGTAAACAATTGTTCCGTTGTCTTATATATGTCTGTTAAAGGAAAGGATCGACATTCGGAGAAGTTTAAGAGATCAAACACCGGTGGTTTTTTAAATTCTTAAAGGGGCTAACCGGCGCTGTTGGGGTGAAGTCCGCCCTTAGTTCAGGGGAAAACACCCAGCTCTTTGGCCATAAGAAATGGCGCCACCGTCGCGGTTGGCGGGTAAGCAATATGCTAACCAACGGTTTGACCCCCCCCCCTTCACCCAACAGCTCCGACCAGCCCCTTTAAGCTTAGGTTGTTTATCAGAAGAAAGAAATGGATGAATTTCTACGGCGATGTCAACGGTCAGCGTCTTTTTTATGTTTGCAAGATTGTTCGAATATCGGTACCAATACGTTATGGTCTGCCATTTAAATTAAATTCTGTACGTTTCTCGTGAAATATTAGACACGAAGTACGAAATCAAAGAGAGCAGTACCAATATTTTAAAATTAAGGATTAGAAATCATTGTCTCGAAATTCTAAACCCGATTTGTGACGAAATCCTGAAATCACGCAATTTCCGTACTCGTTCTCGGAAATGACGAACTCCTCGTTTCAAGGCCTAGAAACTTGTCGATCAAAAAATGTTCGACTTCAAATATTTCGGGTTACACAATGAGATGCGTCATCCCTTAGGTACACAAAATTATCTCCCCCTAGTCATCTAATCTTAGTTTTAATGTTCATAATATCATTTTTGAATTTCAACTATTTGTGCATTTATCTTTTGGAGCTGAATGGCCTTTCATGGCCCTAGTTCGACAAACAAATAAACGGAGAAAAAAATGTTTTCATTGCTAAATTCCTCACTACAGCGTTCTTAAATTAGTGAAGCAACGGTTTGATTTGTTATGCCACATAATTTTTATTTGGTTTTTCAAGAACATAAGCGATGAGTATGACAGAAATGTCGTTGATAGTCTTTTTGCGAACGATGTTAATTTTTCTCCTCTTTAATATGGAATTATTTCTATTGGTACTGTTTATCATCACGAAAATAAACCATATCGTAGACAGTTCTTTAATCTGTTTAGATACTATCTTAATAATGTTGAAAATGCTGTCGAAGCCGTTAATTATGCCTTCGCAGCTATCCGTTAAAACTTAGATTAGTAATACGTTGCATTAAACCTACTCGGATTTGTGATGCTTTTGCACGTGCTTTCTTAAAATTAAGCCGATGTTTGACTTATTCACATTGAAACCGTTATTACGTTCAATAAGATGGAGGAGCTGAAAATCGAATTAAACAAACGAGATCAGGAAATTTTGGCAATGGGTGCCAAAATGAGGACGCTGGAAGAACAACACCAAGACTATCAGAGGCACATTGCGGTCCTGAAAGAATCTCTTTGCGCCAAAGAGGAGCACTATAATATGCTGCAGGCAGACGTAAGTAGCTGATTTTATTAAAAATAAATGAACAAGCTAGAAATTTCCCTGAAACCTTTACAAAACAACAGAGTTGAGTGAAGGGAAACGTTGTCTTCAGTGTTGGGCTCAGTGGGACTGATCATACTAATAGGTCTTTGAAACCCGAGTTTTGAGGAGGAAATATATTACTGGGGTGGTTCGGAGGGGGCTCTGTTAGCAGCGACCTTAGCTAGGTATTACAGTACGGCCATCTGTGAGATAAACCCTTGATTTTTGGTGTGCTACAATCACGCGCATCAAACGTGGCACCTTTGGTGAAACATTGGGAAATACATGGAGACAATAACACTGCAGTAGAGTTGTATAAACCACTGAAATAATAAATTCCATCCTTAAAGATAATAGTACAGATCTCCGACTGAACCTCTCATGATAGACCCATTTTGAGAATCATTATGCATGGGCCAAGTTAAGTTGAAGCTTGAGATGCCTTCACCGATTGGCCTATTCGTTGTGTTTTAATCAATATAGCTCATAATCGGACTTTAAATGTTTTTTGAGACTCATTCCTCGTTTGCTGCCCCTGATAAAGATCGAAGTACATTCACATATTCTCTCTTTCTCTTTTGTGGTTATTCCAAGAACTTTCATTCGCTTTAGGAAAAATACTTTTCTTATAGAAAACTATTTTTCCATAAATATTGACTTTTTGAATCAAATAATTTGCAAATCGGACAATAATCTGATTTTATTTATTAAACTAAATAAACTGAATATTTGAATCAATTTAGAGAAAGATACATTGATGCTTTGTATTATTATTGTTATAAAACATTTAAAATGTTTGAAAATATAGTTTAGCCACGTCCGTTATAGAGGGTGCATTTTTAAAGCCAGGACTGATATTTTTTGGTTGCTTAATTCCGTTATGCTATTTATCTTCCCTTGAAGAAACCATTTTATTCAGTAACCATGTCCAGCATATAGCTTCTTCATTATCGACTCATCATGGATCCTTCACAATATCCTTTTCCATCGTTAAAAAGTGTATTAGTCCGATTAATGGTTTAGATGGGTTCTATAAGAAATCCTGAATGATTTTCCAGAGTCGATAATCATTTGGTTAGAAACTACATTCGAATTTTTTCTCGGTTTCAAATTAATAACAACGCCGACAATTTAGTGGTAGAGGAAATTGATTCGAGAAAATAATGAAGTGGGGAAAAGCAGGAAAAAAAACTGAATAGGAAGCGTACGCTGTACGAAACTGGGGCCGTATCCGCCATTAGTCTCATCTGTCAGATAGTCATTAGAGAACTTCTCATTCCAAGATATAACGGACTAAGGGAGTGATGAAGACCCTTTTTCTTCTACGAGCTGAGAGATAAGAACAAACCAAAACCCATCTCACATTAGACCTGGTTTGCTTTTTCATCGTACTCTTTTAATTTTTTCCCCTGATTCCTTGTTGAATATCTCGTATTGAAGTCTTGCAATGATCAAGTACGATGCGAAATATACTTTAGTCACTAGGGTTGTTTGATTTAAATCAGTTGGATTTAAATCACCGATTTAAATCATGATTTTTTAAAAAAAATCATTTGATTAAAATCAAATATTTATTTATTTAAAAACTAATGTTTTCTAAGATTCCAAGAAAAATTTTAAGAAACTTGACTAGAAAAGGCCTCTATAATTAAAAACAATCATGGTTTTGGCATATTTCAGAATAAGTTTTTCCCAGAACTGCAAGTTTGTCTTGTCACTCATGTGGTCAATTTTAACTGGAGTAATATTCGAAACAGGCTAGGAAATGAAATACTGGTCTAGTTTTTTTGTACAAGAATTTGAATGTAACAATAGGAATAGCTCTGTAGAAAATATCTAATAGCTACTTAAATGGCATTATTTTTTTATGGTTAATTTTGATTCAAAAGATTTCAGGTTGGTAATTTACTAACTAGTAGTTCAATAAAAATAAAAAATAAGAAAATAAATCAATAAAAATCCAAAAAATTAAAAAAAATCAACTACCCTGCACAACATTTTAAAGGGATAGAACCAAGTTTTTTATGTTAGTACAAACGCTAGGCATTTACAAGTAGAAAAAAGTGCCTACAACCACGTGGGGTACATCAAAAATTAATAAAATATTGTTAAAATCAAGAAAATTCCGTTAAATTTAAAAATTTAAGAATATATAATGGGTCACCATCCAACTTGTTTGCCCCATTATGATGTCATAAAGGTAAGCGGTTTCATTGGTCGCTGCAAAATAGTAGGATTTTAGAGAAACTTCTTGCCGTATAGTAGGTTTTTGTTTGTTATGTCGTCTGCTTAAGTAACAAAATGTCAGAATCCAGTTCAAGTTCAGAATTATTGGAAGACTCTGAAGAAATTATCATTTCGGGATCTGATTCAGAATCAGAAGTAGATAGTACTGAATCCGAAGAATCAGTAATTATTAACGAGGCGAATGAGGATGGTTCCTCTTCAGAGGTAGAAGATGAACAGTTTGGTTTACAACCATATCAATTTGAGCCTTTGGCAGCTGCTGCAGAGCAGGGAGTGATGGAAGTAGATAACCCGAGGCTGCAGAACACTGATTGGTAATTAAAATCTATAATAAACAAATTAAAAATCAAAGTCTTTAAGGTTTGGTTTTTGTAAATTAACAGACGAAACCCATTTATGTCTAACAGGTGTAACTGCGGACAATGTTTTATTATGCCAACAGTCGAGGAAAGTTTTTGTTGCCGCGATAATCCTCCAAATCAAAGATTCATAGAACTAATAGGAGATTTAAATTGCATAATTGAAACTGACACCTTTAATGACATAATGAGACCCAATATTTTAAACATTTTATTTGATGAATTTCGGGAAAATAATTTTGTGCCAAGACCTGATGAAATAAATCCGTGAGTTTGTGTTTTAAAATATTTTTATTAAATATTTTATACATAAAGCTGCTGGTTTCTAGAACATACAGATATTTGATATACCGGTTGTATACTCGCTGGATTTGTAGAAGATTGGGGAGGAGAGTTAGGCGACCAATTCCAAGTTGTGCTATTAACAGAATCAGGAGAGAATATCCATCGGAAGAATATCATGGTTTTATGGAAGCAGGGCCATTCCCAATATAAACATCCAAAGATTTGCAATTGAAATCATTTTATTATGTGCAATATTTTTTCAAATTAAAGTATTTTCTTAAAATCTTATACACGAAATAGGATATTATTTATTTTCGTTGTTTCATAAAACTTTTACACTTAAGTCAAAAATCAAGAACTACGTATCGCGCCGCCATGGATAGTAGGAAAACCACTATTGGATTGGATGAAACCTTCTACAGAACTTGGAGAGAGGGTGGTAGAGGGGTGGAGAAAAATGTCTTAGCCAAGTTTGGCGATTTCGCCACCAGTAAGCGCCACATTCAAAAAGTCTAACTTTAAATCTCAAATTTAAAATTAAATATGGGTTAAATTAATTGAAATATATATATTTTTATAATCCTTGACAGACATTCTATCTATTTTAACACCCGAGTTGCCAATTCTTCGCTATTGATAAACTTGGTTCTATCACTTTAATAACTTACTATGTCAGAGCAATTTTACGCTCAGAATCAACAAGAGCAATTCGACTCTTTAAAATTTCAATTGTGAGGTTTCGATAACCATACTAGTCGAAAACTATCAAGTCATTAAACTAAATATCTATGTCAAAGACTAATTTTGGTTGTCCGTTAGTTGTTCATTCACGCGTGATTTGTTAAAAATGTATTCAGGAAGCTACCGCACTTTTTACCTCTCCGAGTGACGTATGTCACGGAGAGGTTCTATTACCTCTCCGAGTGACGTATGTCACGGAGAGGTTCTATTACCTCTCCGAGTGACGTATGTCACGGAGAGGTTCTAATTTCGACGTGTCTGTCTGTGTGCGTGTCTGTCTGTTGTTACACCCACGTGACCGCGTTCGCAGTTTGCAAATCGGAGCAAACGTATTTTCAATTTCCTGACCGCATTTGCAGTTCCTGGAAATTGTATTCCACTTACAGGCTATTACTCCATTGCCTGTCTAACACCACCAGCCTTTGATCTTTGTCCATCCCACATAGACACCGGTCTGTACACACTGGCTTCTAAACACCACCATCTTCTAGTCCTTCGCCCATTCCACATGGTCACCAGTCTGTACTTACTGGCTTCTAAACACCACCACCTTCTCGTCTTTGTCCATTCCACATGGACACCAGTCTGTACACCTGGCTTCTAACACCACCATCTTCTGGTCTTTGCTTTTGTCCATCCCACATGGACACCAGTCTGTACACCTGGCTTCTAACACCACCATCTTCTGGTCTTTGCTTTTGTCCATCCCACATGGACACCAGTCTGTACACCTGGCTTCTAACACCACCATCTTCTGGTCTTTGTTTTTGTCCATCCCACATGGACACCAGTCTGTACACCTGGCTTCTAACACCACCATCTTCTGGTCTTTGTTTTTGTCCATCCCACATGGACACCAGTCTGTACACCTGGCTTCTAACACCACCATCATCCTTAAGGTTAAGACATACGCGGCGATCGGCTAGGGTTACGAGAAACGTCTAGCCTTCCAATGGAGGGGTCTTCCTCCAAGGTTCACGCAATTGCGATGTTCTTATCTACAGCTGCGATTCGAATCCTTTATATACTACCTATTTGAGTAAGGTGAAACAACAGTCATATCGTCAATATTAGTCAAGTCTCTCAAGGTTGTTTAATTATTCTTTTTTAAAACGATGTAACGCTCAATAAGGCGAACGACTAACGAAGAAAATATTAAATATTAATTATATTTATTTTAATATTTAAGATAATCTCTTTTCTCAACTAGAAGTGAAAAATTTCGCATTTCAGGCAAAAAATTGTTTTGTAATAGATTAATACAAATGCAGACTGAAGGAACAGATATTATATAAAAAAGGACTTGGTTTGCCCAAGCCTAAAAAACAAAACGATAAGAGTTTTTTCCAGTTGACTGAAGCGCGGATATTTTATTTTTCTATATAATTTTAAAGACAATCCGTATTTTACTACTCTTTAGAATTTAATTCAATCTCCTGATTTTACTGGTAATGGATTTATTTCCCATAAATTAATTGAAATAAAAAATTACTTATCTCAGATTTTTCATGATAAAATTTTACGAAAATGGAATTGTTGAAAAATCTGAGATAAGTAATTTTTTATTTCAATTAATTTATAGGAAATAAATCTATTACCAGTAAAATCAGGAGATTGAATTAAATTCTAAAGAGTAGTAAAATACGGATTGTCTTTAAAATTATATAGAAAAATAAAATATCCGCGCTTCAGTCAACTGGAAAAAACTCTTATCGTTTTGTTTTTTAGGCTTGGGCAAACCAAGTCCTTTTTTATATAATATCTGTTCCTTCAGTCTGCATTTGTATTAATCTATTACAAAACAATTTTTTGCCTGAAATGCGAAATTTTTCACTTCTAGGACGAGGTTAAAAATGGTTCTACACTTCTACTAATTCTTATAAGATACGGCTCAAGATTCGTTTTAGAACCCGAGCTTTATAGTCAACTTCAAAACCTACATCCTGCCACGATTTTTAAACTATCAAATCCATATCTTTTACAGTCCACTCTACGATTACAATTATCCATGACATTGCGTTCACTGCCCTTGTACGTTTACAGTGAGTGGCACCGTGGCCAGTTATTTTAATTAAAATACCTAGGCCACAGGTCCAGTTTTAAAAAAATCCTTATTTCCAACACTGATCCATCTATCCTTATGCCTTACTGAAGGCTACAGTGAAATATCCATGAAGCGTGAGCTTCTATTATAAATCCATGGCCTAAGTAAGGCAACTTAAGCCTTGGTCGAAACTAACATCTAAAATATAAATTAAAAAGGTATCTTAAGTATAGAATTTCAACCGAGACACATAATTAAACGAAAAATAGACCCGCCAGAGAAATTTTTAATAAATATGGTGTTATATTTATTGAAAAATATCAAGTTAAAGTTTCAAGGCGGTGAAATGGCAAATTAGCGTCGTCTACTGTAGAGTAATGAACAATTAGCGTCGTCTGCTGTAGAATAATCTTTTGAGGTACTTACATTTTTAATTAAATTAACATACTTAGACTTAATTAATTTTTATGAAACTTGAAAAAGGCACACCTTGAATAGTTACTTGTTAATTTGAAAGTATTCCGAAACGTAACTTCGCTTTAGTTTTTAAATGATTCGATGTACAGGAGCACCAAAAACCCCATGTTATTCCTATGGGGAAATCGGCGAAAATCTGTGAATTTTCATTTAACATTACGGGAGGGTGTGGGATCTTATCTAGAAGGGCCTACCGGCCCTCTAGAATTCAAAATTAATACGGAAAGAGTTAAAAGCTGTCTATTTTTTTGTCTGTGTGTGTCTGTCCGTTGCCACACTAGTGCGCCGAGTTAGCAGTTCGCTTTGTTTTGATGTGTTAAGAAATCCTACAGAACCTTAATATTCACTTTTTCCATAATATAAAGTGAATATGTGGAAATCTTTTTCGTAATTACGATGCATTTAGTACTTTTGTAGCTTTAAAGCTCTGTTTCATTTTGATATTCCAAGGATGTTTTTTAATATTATTATTTGAAATGGCTGTTTATATATTACTTAAGCTATACTACATCTGTATATAGAATAATCCTTGGTTTAGTTATTTCAAGAAGAAAGCTAAGGCCTGGATTCTGTCGGGATCCGCAATAGGCTTAGTGAACCAAAGAGTAAATAATTGAGACCTGAGGTGGAGTAAACTTTGGGTTTTGATTATCGTGTCTGTAATGAAGGGACATTAACGGTTCAGAGTGAGCCGAAAGTTAAATACACGTTTAAATAATCAGATTTGGATTTTATGATAGAAGAAAGCATCATGGTAGCAATTAGATCAGTGAAAGGGCTAATCGTTATCGGGTTAGTGGTATGCATCAGAGAATAAAACTTAACATAGAACTTATATATTCTTTGCAAATAATATTTGAAACTTAGGATTAGCGGATGATTATATATTTTGACAATGTAGAGAAAACTATTCAATGACTTAAGCCTCGTTAGACAAAACAAAGCGAAAAAATGTTGCTCTAGTATTTCGATATTGAGTATTACACTAGTCTTTTCCCCGACTCGGAGAGGTAATATTTTGGTTTTCCCAACTTGTATTATGTATAAATTACTTGACACTCTTTGCAAGATAAAGTTCTCATTACCACACTCGCCGTTCACTATAACCAGCAGGTGGGTTCCATATTTCCTCGTGATCAGAGTAACAGACCACTGCCTAAATATTAAGGATGGTGAACCCTATATAAACTATTAAAATATGAAGAAAATAAATAACACTTATCGAATGACCTCTTTAGCCAATGTAGAATTAAGCATAATTTGGTCTCTATTTGTAAAACCTTTCCCTGTGAAAATTTGAATATCTCAGGTCTAATCGGAATGATTACCTGATTCTTAATTCATTTCACATCATTATTTTTTAGGTCGAGGAGCTACGTCAGAGGCTGGAGGAAAAGAACAAGTTGATTGAAAAGCGAACCCACCAGTCTATGACGTCGTCCCAAGACAGGAATCGCCTGACACAAGAGCTTCAGGAATTAAGAGATCATATGGATATCAAAGACAGGAAAATCAACGTCCTTCAAAGAAAGGTACCATATATATGTGTTGATTTTTTAAGTATGCAATATTTCTAATAGAAGAGCTTCTTTTAAAAATCATGACCTTTCAAGATGTGGGAAAAGTGATGGGAATTATTATACATTTCAAAGGCTGTAAAATGTCATCTCATATCGCTAGTTTAGGTGGTTAGAATTTTCTCCAAGAGGGCAGCTATTTTCTTCTAGTAGATGGAAATCATCTGACCATCTGCATTACTGGAACTCCTGTAGGGAACGGACAATTTAAATTTGTAAAACTTCGCCATCAATGCATGTGCCTCTTCAACCAGAATTATTTGATATGGTTTTCCGTTGCTCTTTTAACACCAATAAAGTCTTAGCCTCAACCTTTAAAATCTATGTTTAGGATGAACCAATTAAATGGAAGGTGAAATAATCATACGGCGATTACCAAATGCCGTTGCTTTACGGTAAAAACAATTTAAGAAAATATTTCAGCAGATACGACAAAACGCCTAAAAGCTCTTATCGATAATTACAAAATAGGTGAATTTTCTTTAGAGTTAAATTTCAATGACTTAATAAAATCGAGGATGACGTAAAACGATTTTCCAAAAATGTCTGTTTGTAGACCTCAGAAAATAACTCTTTACTACTGGCGTATCAATAGCACCACTTGTGGAAAACATGCACATTTGTCCTGCGTGTCTATAATTTTTGCATGGTGGGAAATAATAAGATTAGGCTAGCCAAGAGTTTAACCTATTATAACATTCAAGTTACTAAATGGATGGTACAAGATTTATGTCGTGAGAGACGTGTAATTACATTGTGTTTTTAGATTGAAAACCTGGAAGATCTTTTAAAAGAGAAAGACAACCAAGTAGACATGGCACGTGCCCGTCTGACAGCCATTCAAGCCCACCATTCGTCCTCTGAAGGAGCTCTGTCCAGCCTGGAGGAGGCCATCTCGGATAAGGAAAAGCAAATAAGCCAGCTGAGGGAGCAGAGAGACCGGGCCGAACAAGAGCGCAACGAAGAGAGAGAATTGCACGAGCGAGAAATCGCCGAATACAAGATGAAGATGCATGGGATGGAGAGTGAGATGGAAAAATTACAAGTAAGAAAATGATTTTTATTGAAATCAATTCGGTCTGGTTTTCGATTGTTTCGAATTTCTCTGGAGAATATTCGGCTCTGCTATTCATCTTTTCGTTACACAATCTTTTGCGACAAGCTTTCTCAAAATTACAAAAATCAGGATGAAATATTTGGCCATGATTATAATGGAGGCGTACTCTAGCTCTTATATATTGGAATTCGGGAGACTTGTACCAACTACATTATGTCCGTCAACATTGAGAAAAAGGTTTTTTCCTAACCACAAAAATCTATTCACAATACAGGAGTTGCAACCGACCAGGGAGTAAGGAACCGACGTAGCTAGTGTCTGATTTTGCTTACGAATCTATCATGAGGTAGCTGAGTATTCCCATGACCAAATAGGAAAAAACGATTACCGATAATTAAGAGTAATCGGTTTTTTGTCTCTATAAATGAGTCACCTACATTTAAATAAGAAATTGTTTATTTTCCCCGACTATAGACAGAATAACCCATTAGACACTACAAAAACTTAATTGACCTATTATCGCTAGTACGTTGATCGATGGAATGTATTTGCACTCTGATACAAAGTCATTTCTTTAGACTGTACTTAACACCAAAGATTTTTGGACATATTAAGGCCCTGGGCTGTTACTCCCTTTAAAAGCAGTTAAGATTTCAACTTCAATGCAAACGTTTGAATAAACCTGTAGAGATATTATCATGTCTGAAATACAGGATCATACGTGCTTGTTCAAGTCACGACTAGTTTAAGATGGAAGCTCTTGACACTTATATACATACATATATGTTAGATATTTTTAATTACAAATATTAATGCGCAGTGAAAATCTTTCAGGTGTTTCTGTTGGATTAGTTAGATAAAGATACATTTGTAAATGCCAGTTACCCTAGAGCATTCAATTAGACTTGTAACTTCTGTTCCTAATATTTTTTTTCTTACATCTACGACCTGATGTGGGACAGCTATCATATTATTAGGGTGCAAATGACTTAGTTCTTTAACTCTTTAATTGATGTTCTTTTATAATCTTGGTACAGGTCAGATTGGAAAAGGCAGCCGCGGAGAAAGACCGCGTAGAGGTAAAATTAGAAAATTCGCAATCAGAGTTGGGCCAGGCTCGTGCCGAGCAGGAGAAACTGGCTAGCGAGCACGGTAAAAGCGTGATAGAACTTGAGAGGACCAAGAGCGAAAACTCCAGACTTTCCTTAGAAATGGAAAGAATGCGCGAACAGATGGATCGCTTACGATCGGAACTGGAAAGGTCTCAGAATACTTTCGGAAAGACCCAAATGTTCCAATCGGAAGAGGTCGAGAGGTTACAAGAAAAAATGGAGAAAGTGCAATCGGAGCTTCGACGAGCGCAGGCCGAGCTCAGAATGAACCAAGCGGAACAAGATCGATCACGAGGGGAAGTAGAACAGCTTCAGGAAAAAGTCGAAAGATCGCAAGGAGAAATTTATCGCCTCAAAGCCAAGCTAGAAAACTCGCAGGCAGAAAGAGACAGTTTGCAGGAAGAGTACGATCGCGTACAAGCATCCATAGCACGATGTCAATCGGAACGAGACATAGCTATGGCGGAAGCGGAGAAACTCAGAGGTGAGCTCGAAAGAGTGCAAGGAACGTTGGGAAAAACGCAACTACAGCACGAGAAGATACAGGCTTCCTTAGACAAGGCTCAATTGGACTGCGATCGAGTCCAAGAGAAACTCGACAAAGCTAATGCCGAAATTAGGAGGCTGCAATCGGAAAGAGAACGAGCTCAGTGCGAGGTGGAAGGGTTACAAGCGCAATTAAATCAAGTTACTACGCAGACTCTAAGGCTGCAGAAGGACAAAGAATCCGCTCAGCTAGAGGCTGATAAAATGAGGGAAAAACACGAGAGAATACAAACGCAGATGCAGAGGCTGCAGAAGGAGAAGGACTTGAATCACAACGAAGTAGAGAAACTACAGGAACGTATCGATTTGCTAACGGCTCAGCTTAACAAAACACACAAAGACAAAGAAAACGTTCAAGCCGAATTTGAAGTGGTTAGAGATCGACTGGAGAAGACGCAAAACCAGTTGGAGAAGTACCACGTCGATTACGATACAACGCAAGCGGAGCTCAGGGTTCTCAGAGAGAAGCAGGACAAGATGATGCACCAGCTTACCAAGACGCAAGAAGAGAAGGAAATTGCACGAGTCGAGTATGAAAAGGTTCTGGAAAAATTGGACCGAACGCAAGCCGAGCATTTCAAGAATCAGTCTAAGCTCGATCAAACCCAAGGAGAGATTGATCGCTTAACTCTGGAACTGGAGAAGGCTCAAATATTCGTGGCTAAAGCCAAGGAAGATTGCAAGAGATCGCAAGACGAATTCGAAGGTCTCCAGGAAATATACGCTAGGACTAATTCCCAATTGACGAAGCTAAAGGAGTCCGAGGAAAAATTCAAAACCGAAATGGACCGGTGCCAGATGGAATTCGAAGTTATGCGAGATCGCTACGAGAAATCGCAGGTGGAGTTGAGGCGAGTGCAGTCCGAAAGGGATAAACTGCAGGGGGAGGTTGATAGGATGTCCCTCGAAATCGACAGAATACAGACCCATGTCGGAAAAACACAAACGCACCACGAGAAATCACAAGAAGAATTAGCTCGAATGCAAGTGGAACTAGAAAAATTGTACGAGAAACTCGATCGTTCCCAAGTGGAGCTCAGGAAAACGCAAAACGAAAAGGATAGGTTGCAATCCGACAAAGAAAATCTCCAAGCTGAGGTTGATCGCTACGCGACCCAAATGTCCAAATACCACTCAGTCCAAGAGAGGTCGCAGAGCGAGCTTGATAGATTACGGATCGACATGGAGAAAATTAAAGATAAGTATGAAAAAGTACTACTGGAAATCGAAAAAGCCACCAAAGAGAAAGAGCTGGCGCTACATCAAGTTCAAATGTTACAAACAGAACTAGACAAGGCGCTAAATGAAAGGGGTGTAACGCAACAAGAACGCGACAAACACGAGAGCGAAATTGAAAGATTATACATCGAAATTGAAAAAGTGAAGGATAAATACGAGACGTGTAAAGTGGACATAGCGCATTTAACTGAGATTCGACAAAAGCAACAGGTTGAGATAGAGAGGCTGAACCGAGAGTTAGAGGTTGCGCACAATCGCTTGGACAAAGTTCAAACGGGTGGAGAAAAACAAAAACACGACATCGAAAGGGTAATGATTGATATGGAGAAAATAAAAGACAAATTAGAAAGAAGTCAGAAAGAGACGAAGAAGGTTCAAGAAGAGAGGGACGTTCTTTTACAGGAAGTTCAGTCTTTGCAAATAGCTCTCTCACAAGCCAAAATGCAAATCGACGGCCTACAGAGTTCGCAGCAAACTTCCCACGAGAAGAATGAAGAAGCCGATCGACTTCGTCAACTCCTGAACCGAGCCGAAGTGGACTTGCAAAAGACCTTAGGTGAAAACAGCCGTCTGCAAATGGAGATTGAAAGGCTAAAACAGGATCTGGAAGATGCGGAAGATTACATGAACCAAGTGCAATCGAACCAACAGACGTCTAGCGCAGAGAAGGAAAAACTAGCTGTCGAGAGGGACAAGCTGCGAGACGAACACCACCAGATGAAGGAACAGCTGGAACGCGTGCAAGCTGAGTTGCGAAAAGTTGGAGAAGAGAGAGATAAACTGAAACAAAAGTTGCAGATTCTGGAAAGTGAAATTCAACAAACAAAAACGGTTGCTGGAAAATCACAGGAGACACATCAGAAATATAAACACGAGCTTGACAAGTCGCAGCAAGAAATTCAAAAGCTGTATGAAGAACTTCAGAAGATGGACCAGCAAGCGCAACGAACCGATCGCGAAAACAAAGAACTGATCATGAGGTTGGAAAAGACGTTAGAAAGTGGTGCCCTTTGGCAGCAACAGCTTGAAGACTCCAAGATCGAACTCCAAAGATATCGCGATCAAAATAAGCAACTAATTGAAATGCAAGGTCAATCTCAACAAGCCAACGATCGTGTCATATTCGAAGAGAAGGAAAGACTGGTTAAAGAAGTGGAACACCTCAGAAAAGAGTTGGATAAACACGTTAGCGAAACACAGAGGATGGTTCAAGAGACGCAGCAATTGACGAAACAGTTGAAGAAAGCGCGCGAAGATAGTGAATCGTTCAATGTCGAAAGGGAACGATTCCAAGGACAACTAGAAAAGTTGGTCCAAGAACTGGAGAGGCGAGAGGTTAGTCATTCCATTTATTGGAAGCTCAATAATGGTCTGATGACATTTTTAGTTTCTGCATATTTTTCCATATTTTAAAAATCCTATATTTTTATATTTGTTTTGATTTCTATGATTTCGAAATAAAGTTTTATGATTTGTATTATAATTTTGTTTAATTTATATCGGTTTATATGGTATGATTATTTCATGTTACCTCTTATAATGCTCTTATGATTTTAATGGAAAGAGCCTTGGAATATTAAGAAGAGATATTGCAGCCAAACATAATAGACAATCCTTATTGACCATAACGTATTAATTAATACAAAAGAGCTGATGATTGGGGTTTAAATAATAAAAAAAAAACATTTTCCTCGTGTTGTAAATTCCAGTGTGATCACGCCATCATTGTAATACTTCTGTTTAAAAAAATGCATACGCTATCACACGTGCACCGTATCTAAAGATTTCACAATGCTTTAGCTATGTAAGGGCTTTGAATATACGCATTCTTTAAGCCACAACACTGATTGGAATATACTTTTGACGTCGAAACACTGCGGCTCTTTGCTGCTTTATTCGAAATTCCACGCTCTGTTCCATTTTCGATGTAATTTTTTTTAAACGCACAGTTTTGTAATTTCTTTTAAAATATCTTCCAGCGGCTAATATTTGCTAAAATAATGATTGTTCAACAGGGGACGTATTAAAGTTGTTCCTTTTCATTTTTAGACGGAAATAAGGAAACTGCAACAACAAGCGAAACAAGGCGCCAAAGAACCACCTCCAGAACTCATAGCCATGCAAAAGCAAATGGAGGAGAGACACAAAACCTTGGAAGACCTGGAAAAGAAATTGAAGAAAAGGAAGGAAAAGTTAGATCAGATGGAAAAACAACTTCACGAAGTACGCTTTTATTACCGTTACATGGTCTTCAATTAAATGTAAATTTAATTATCGTCACAGGCTGCCGCCGGTAACAACGATGCCTTATTGGTGCAATTGGACCAGATGAAGGAACATTGTTTGAAATTAGAGAAATCGCAAGCGGAGAGAGAGAAGGAATTAGCTAAGTTAAAAGCTGAAAAGGGCCAGCCGCAACAGACGCAACAACAACAAGCAGAGTTGGAACGCCTTCTGCAAATCATGTCGGGTATGGAGGAAGACAAATTTATGCTTAACAAGCAAATTAAAGAACTTCAAGAGTAAGTGACAAATCGGTAAATGGGACACCTCCATTCTATTTACATATTAAATGTTGCCTAATCTCTCACAGCCAACTGAAGGAGAGGGACGCCAAGTTAAATAGCCTGAAAAGAACACAGCAGACCGACAAAACTAGAAGTGCTCAAATGCTGGATGAAGCTAGAAGGCGGGAAGTTGAAGTTAACAAGGATGCGACCAAAGCTCAGGTTTGCAATTCAATTAGAAGTCAAGTATTGGGGTTCATTCTTAAATTATGTAGTTTTCCTTAGAGAAACCCTTGTTTTTCTCTTTTGAGATACACACCCACTAAGAACCCACCCAGTTAAAAGGAATAATTTTAACGCCATCTTCCTCGTGTTAGATTCTTCTTGACCACTTTTGAGCTTGGCGATTACCAGTCACGCGTCACAGTTACATTGTGGCTCGAAGTAATTGAAAAAGGCATAAAATTCGCCCTGGATAACGTTTAGTGTAGCTCCAACCTAAAATGTATATAAACACTTTGAGATGGAGGTTACAAAATGATTCTTGATAGCTCAATAGATTCCTAACCCCACGGTTTAACATAAATGAATATTAATAGTTAAAATCAATTAGTGCCACATCCATGAAACCGTTCTTTTATGAAAAGCACATATATTCAATTTTGCTCGTTAGAAAATGAAGTAGAATCTCTTTAGTTGTTTAAAGGAAAATTTCAGATTTTCTTGTTCTTTTGTTTTATTCGAAAGAGCATAAAAATTATGAACAATTAAAACTGGAACCATATATCTATTTACAAAATTAAAGATGATCGTAGCATTTAAATGAACTTCTATGTTAGGACCATTAAGACTTCTCTGTGAACCGGTGACAATTTTGGTCTATGGTGGCGAATTACAATTCCTATACAACATTATGTTCATCGTCTTGCAGACATCTGATTAACGATAAGTCAAAATAAAGACAAGTTATTTGTTACTACATTATTTAATATTGTAGATGGATACATTATTCCAATTTAAAATATTAAGTATTTTAGATGCTCTTTCGAAAAAAAAAGATATATTCCAGACTGAAATTTTTCCTTTAACACCAGTCCTTGGCAAATTTTGGTAAAACCTCCAAAACATACACAAGGGTATTGGAGTGCTATGCTTAAGTTGCTTGTTAGATCTAACAGACAAACGAATCAGGAGAAAAAATAAAGATTTTACTTTTAAAATTAACTAAAACTTACCAACCCCATAACATGCCGAAAATATTAGTGATAATTCTGATGTATGTTGTACCTGTCGAAATTGGCTGCAATCTTGGTAAAAAAATCTTTCTCGCTTAATTGGCCCAAGGTGTTTTCTTGGATTAAACTAATTTCAAACATTAAGTGTAAGAAACTATGTCGATGTTTTGCACTTTAATTTCGTTAATATAAAATTTCTCAAGGAGTTGTACGAGTGCGAGTTAAGTCTAAATGAAAATCTAACACGTGGATTTTCTCGCTTCGAACTTGAAAGTCTTACATCTAGAGCACGGTCAATATCTTAAACAATGTAAAAGAATGAAAAGACTTGATAAAACTGTTGATTTTGTGGTTTACCACTCTCCTAGTTCGTTTGTTCGTAGATATTTCTTCTATAAATCTTTTAGTTTTATTTATTAACCAAAAAAAAGATACAACTGTGCTAACTAAACGCTATTTTTCTATTTTCAAAAATTCCCAATCATCGTTAAATTATAATTTCGTTTAATGGGATATTTTAATTTACCATTATTCATCAATTAAAATTAATTTCGCGTGGATTAGGGCCCTGGACAAGGTCCGGGTGGGTCAGGCCCGGCTAGTTTCTTCTCTAGCTTCTTCTAACGAGAGACTCGCCAAACAAAAATTTAAAAACCAAAAAAAAAAAAATAAATAAATAAAATATTCAATAAATTTAAGAAAATAATCGCAATTTAGGAAAACAGAAATCCATTTTATATATATATAAAGGCGGTCTTCTATTTCGTTGTTTCTTACTATTCATAAGAAAAGATTCTTTATATAAATAAATTATTTGACATAAACCAATTATAGAGAAAATGAACATACGTCTAGTGTGCCGTGTCGTTTTTGCAGTGGATTAACAGAAAATTACTCCGTTGTTTAAATGAAGTTTTTTAATATTGACGATATTTATATCGCTAAAAACATTTATAAATTAAGAAACTATCTTAGGCTCGAATACTTAAGGAAATTGGGCGGGTTTCACTTCGGTGACGTCATCGCGTATTGCCAACTCATCAAATATCGCGATATTGATAGATTAAAAGTTTTAATTTCGGTTATCAGATATTG
The DNA here is from genome assembly GCF_054372755.1 of Phalangium opilio. NCBI lineage: Eukaryota > Metazoa > Arthropoda > Arachnida > Opiliones > Phalangiidae > Phalangium > Phalangium opilio. Next base: position 10,799,415 of record NW_028324217.1, on the reverse strand, counting down.
GAAGAACGGTATTTAGCTAATTTTGTTTTTCTTGTTTTGTTTATTATTTTGCTGGGTTATTTTATAGCTTTTGGTTCTGGTTACTGCCTCATTCTTATTTTACTTTTGGTTTTGTGGGTTTTACTTTCTATCGCCTCCTTTTTGTTACTCGAACCCCATCCCGTTCAATCCCAAATTTCCTTGGCTTTGTTTATTCCCCGTCCTGGAATCCCTGCGCTATTCTACACGGGCTCAATGTGATTTTTCAAAATGTCGCGGATCTATGCGAATATGGCCAAACAAAAACATGATCATTTAACAACAATATCTTGGCGGCGGCGGCGGCGATTTCGTCTAATCTTCACACTGCCCACATTTACGGGGCTTTGACGGCCTTTATCGACGGTACTCTTGCGAACTGATGAGGACATTGTCGTGTTACTCCCCGTTACCATTATTCGTTATGTGAAAAAAAAACAGGAATTGGTTGATGAGCAAAAGGAGCGTATCGAGGAGCTAGAGGAGGCCTTGAGAGAAAGCATACACATCACCGCTCAGTCTGAAATAAGCGTCGCTCAGAAGGATGCGGAAAACAGGAACACTCTAGAAAGGGTATTTAAATATTAAATTACTTCTTCTTTAAGACAAAGTTTGCCTTTCTTTGGTTAACATATTTTACTATAATTAGTTTTGACACAATCGTTTAATCCGGCAAGTAATGTACCATCCGTTAGAGCCCTTAAAAACGGAACGTATTTTGTGAAAAACGTGAGCTAAGATTCTGAATGGAGTAACATATTAGGCTCATTTTTTCACATTTTTGGATATTAAAAACTAACAAAAACTTACGGTAGTCTGGTTTAATTCAAAAATCACCCTAAGATCGGTAATATCTAAGAGAATTCAGTTAAAATTCATGAAGGTGAAAAAATAAATAAGATTATAACTGACTGTGCTTATTTAATCTCAGATACGTTAAGAAATTGAAAATTAAGAATTTTACAAATTAAGTAATAAATTTCAGCTTAACGAGCTCCAGTCAATCGTGGATAGTTTCGAATTAGCAAAGAAGAAAGGATTGTGTCCCAACTGCACTGGATTTCAAGAAAGGGTGAAATTTTTGGAAGATAAAGCGTCGAAACTTAAGACTGAACAGAAGAAAAGCGTTGAAAATCTCTATGAATTAAAGTACGAATGTAATAGAGATAACTAAAGTTTTGAGTCCAATAACATTAGTTATTTTACAGGCAAGAAGCGATAAGCGCAGCCATAAGCGAGAAAGACGCCCATTTGGCCCTTCTTGAGATGTCTGGTATCAAAAATGCTCAGACGGCTGAAGAAGTAGACAGGCTTCGGACTGAAAAGAGGAAACTGATGGAAAAAATGAAGGAAGAAGTAAAACATTTTTAAACAATTTCTGCGTATAATTCTGTTATTCTATGGTTTAAATGTATATTACTTTGTTAATGGGGGCATGAAAACGAAAAGCGATGGATTTTTATGAAGTTTCTTATACAAGGCTCTATTATAAGTTCCTTAAATATGGTACTAAGGCTTTGACAACGCCTCGCCAGGCGTCGCTTTACCAGAACCTATGACGTTTCTACGTCACTTCTTGACCACTCTCTCAATAACCACTGACCAACTTATGGGACATGCTTATGAACTTATAGTAGTTTTTCAGGGAGTAGCCAGGTCTCAAACCCTTCTATTTTTACGAATGCTAACCCCCTCCTGTAGTGAATAAGACAAGTACTAGCGCAAATCTTACTCCCAGCAGCACAGCCACGGTATCAATCCCAGGAGATGTGCTTACCCAAATTCTTAATCAGCTATCATTGTTATCTACCCAAAATCAACAAAATGCCATGGCTATAGCAAACCTTCAGAATCCAAACGTTCCTACCCTTAATCAAACCTCGGTAGGTTCCGGCCCAAGCCTAACAGGCCCCCCTAGCAATCACCCCATTAACGCCAATATAGGTTTTATTCCTCAACTACCCGCTAATCCAATAGAACCGAGTAGCCCAGCCTTATCAGTTTGTCCACAACAACGACCTGCTAGTCAAATAAACCCAAATCAGGCACCGTTTTCATGGGTCCCGCAATCGGTAGTTCCGAATAGCACTCCCCATTTGCAGTCTAATATTCCCGCTGCCGGCGTTAGCCCTTTATCCGTAGCGCCCCCTACCAACTCGGCCGTTTTGTCTCAACCTCTTGATTGCCCACCTCCCACTCCCTTCATGTTCTATAACCCTTTACTGGCGCCAACTTATGCAGGAAATCCAACCGATTCTGGACCTAAGCTAACTTATCTGCATACTGAAACATCATTAATCTTTCTTAGTAGTTTCAGATTTACAAGACAAATTTAAATTAGGTAACACTCTGCTTTAAAGCAAACAAAAATTTGTATGGCATTTGTGGCGGGATTTGTAAGTGCACTTATTAATCCCGCCGACCAGCCTTTGCCAAGCTAAATACTTAGTTCAGGAGGAAAGTCAACTTGTAGGGGATCCACTGAACCCACACTTTGATTTAAAACGAGAAGTGATAAACATTACACGCGATGTGGCAAACGTGACGTGTAGATGTAAAGATAGGAAGTGTAATTTTAAATTTATAGACGTAATTGGAATATATTGTGGTTCTTTATATCACGTGGAAAAATTTCAATGTTTCACAATGCAGATAAATTTTATATTTAGTTGAAAAATGGGTAAAATATCACATTTTTTTTATGACTCTTTCTTATATTGTTCATTTACCATACAGCGTTCAGTCGCACTTACCGAATGGATAGGTGGTGCTACTGAAATGTCTGTCAGATATTAAGGTGGAAGTTCTTTGGGCGATTTCGAGAAATTTGAGTCGAAAATGTTCTATGCCATTTTGCAGTCCTGACCACCGCTTTCAAGTTAACATTGAAGTGTTTTACTGATTTACCCCAAATTAAATTAGCATTTATTAATTAAATTTAAGGAGTTATCCTTAAAATACGCCAATATTATCTTGAAACCGAGGCCCGGACGGTAAAATTTAGACTCAAGTCGCCTAAAGAACATCCCCTTCAATTCTAACGTACCCTTCACACACCCCTTGTATATAATTATATGTAAGCGGGCTTTCCCGGTTAATGCAGCCAAAAACGTCACTGTAATCCGTCTGAAGTTTTGAATCACGAACTCTTAGGCTCTTAAAGGTTTTTTTTCTCACACCAAGTTACTTTCCCCATTTTCCGATTGAAAGTAGTTCACTTTTTATTACTTTTAAAAAATGTTTTAAACTTAAAACAATAGTTAAAGATAGCGATTATCTCCACCACATTTGAATTTCCCATCAGGTTCACGGATCCAGCCTGCTTGTTTAAATTCAAGAGCATGCAACCTATCAAATAGCATTACCCCAAGAACAACCAATGAATTTGCAGACATTGAATGTTTAGTTTTAACTTGAGAGTTTGCATAATTAATAGATAATTCTATTTTAGTCTACTATCGTATCGTTTTTGAGGAACTCCAAGGCAAAAACTAGCAGTAAAATTTTCCTGTCTGCAGATTCTAAGGCATTTGGTGTTTAGTTTGTGGGGCTTTGGAATAGGAGAAAAAATTTGAAGCTAGACAGATAGTAACGATCCAGTAACGAAAACGATAAAATGTAGCCTTGGCGGCTTAAATTCCTAAAACCACGATGGATTAGTTTTTTACTTCAGTCTAATATTCTGTGGATATAGTTGGCCAGTTGACGATAGCGCTAAACAGTCTAAAATAAACTTGTAGAACTTTGGTAAAAATCTAGTCTAAAATTACTCTAGTTATCTGAATTACGAAATATTTTAAACATTTCTGTTGACCTTTTAATTTTTTTCTTATAAATTGTTGGTGTTTTTAATATTTTTTTAACGTTATAAATTACAGACCGAAAACCGATTGAAAATGTTGCTTGAGCTAGGCATTCCGATTGAAACGAACGGAAAACCGCAGGCAAAAGACACGAGTGAGCAGGTACTTTTTATCATTTATAAATTGCTTTATATAATTTATACTAGAGATGGCCGATACCAGGCTTAACCCGATACCGATCGATACCGGTACAAACATGAACCGATACCGATCGATACCGATATTTACTCACTATGATCCAAAACCCGATACTTCAACCGATACCGTTATGGTATCGGTTCATCCCTAGAGTAGTAGGCGCATACTAAGAAAGATTTTCGCTTATTAGTTGTTAGATAAACTGAATTCAGGTACTTTTTTTTTATAAATGAGAACTCGTCACGATTGAAATTCATAGAAATGAGATATTATCACCATCATTACGTTACTAAAAGACCTAAAAATGTCATGTAGCACCATGTATCGCATTTTAAACGAGTATCGGTTTAGTATCGGTATCGAACCAACCGATCCGATACTATCGGGAAACCCCGAGTATCGGTGCCGATACCGATATGGTATCGGTACCGGTTCATCCCTAATTTATACTGGTAGATAAAGGAAGGTGTACTCACCGTAGGCTATGATTTCTTGAAGTACCTTATCTCTTCATTTTGTTGCTTTTAAAACCTTCAGATGTCTCACGCTACAGATTTTCAAGGGTCGTTCCCTTAACCGCTTTTCCCAGGTTTCGTTCCGTCCATCACACTATTCTTCCGAAAATATATTTGCGCTAACCTTCAAAGGCGGTTTTCGCTCGCGAAATTACGCAAGTGAAAGCCAAATAGCAACGCCTCTCGCGTGTTCGTAGTAAATTAGCCAGCGTTATGTCTATTATAACCGGTTGGTGATTAAGACTGGTGGAATCAGCTATTCAATTTCTTCTATTTTCTATTATCCTCCGTACCTTGAGAAGATAACCACTGGGAGCGTTAAACGTTCATAAATCTAAATCGCCGGTGACCAAAATTACCCTTGCGTCTCTTTGATTCAATTATGCTTTTTATTGAACGCCGCCGGCACAGAATAACTTTTAAATGGATAAGAAATTGCATTCCGCTATCCATTGGCTGCTAACAATCTGCCACAATGCAGTATTATTAAAGGAGAACACGGAATTCTCATTACTAAACTAAACAGAGGATATCAGAAGCTAAAATATGGAGAACACGACAGACTGTCTCATTAAAAGATTAAAACTTCAACGCGAGAGACGACGTAATATAGAGAAGCCGGCGGACTGTCTATAACAAGACTGAAACTTGAACGCTCGAGACTTGTTATTAGAGATGGGCCGATACCGATGTCATATCGGTATCGGTACCGATATTTGGCTTTAACCGATATATCGGTATCGGTTAAAAATGAACCGATATTTCTACCCGATATTTTTTGAAGAAAATAAATACTTATGTTGAGAGAAAGCACTCTGAGAAAGCACAGTTTCTCATCTATTTTTGGATAACGTAACTAGTGTCTAAAATGGGTTTTTCGTATGATGAGCCAGTTTTATAGTTTCAAGTACCGAAATTGGATCGAGAATCATCTATAGAGATGGGCCGATACCGATACCATATCGGTATCGGTTTGATATCGGTTTAATCGAAGGATCGGGTAAAATATCGGTATCGGTACGTATCGGTTTCCCAAGTATCGGATCATATCGGTATCGGTTTAAACTGGTATCGGCCCATCTCTACTTGTTATAGCCTAATCGGGGTCTGTCTTTTCTACATCCGAGTTTTCTGGCACCCTTGTGGAGCCGCTCCAAAAGGAAAGCGGCAATCAAGGACAAATTTCATTGAAACAAAGTACAATCGGCAACCGCCTGATAACTTGACAAGTCCAATGGGGACTAAAACTAGCACAGTCAATGTACTAGCTACAGTCCAAAAATCTTCTAGACGTTCAAAGTAGCTCTGTCCACGAGATGTTCTAGAATGGATATTTCGAAGACAAAACATTTCGCTGTCTGCGGAATGCTTGATAAAAAGTCCAAAGAAGTGACGATAAAGACTCAAAACAACACAGTCAATAGAGTATCCGACGAGAAGACGAAAAGTAAGCATAGCTTGCCGTGCATAACGATCGACGAGGTGTCCAACCTGAAGACTAGAATGATGATGCTGCAGAGTTGAATTAGCTCAGCCAGCGTATTTTCCGAAAACTAGACTAAATCTAGTACGTGGAAGCCTTGAAGTTGCACATAAAAGCCATTGTAAAATAACCAGACTTAATAAAGAATAATGAAGATTCGAAATATTATAATCAACAGTACTAAAATGATGACTTGGAAGTCATATTATCACAGACAACGGCTTAGCCAGAGCGAACCACAAGAATGATAATACCAGGTAGTCGTATTATTGCAGACAACGGATTATCCGGAAGGAACCACAACAATGAGTATACAAGGTTTTAAAATAGAGGATTCATAAGACTGACAAGCGACGTGTAAAAGACGTAATATCAGAAGGGGATAATAGAAGAAGGATGACACTCTGTATTCTCTTGATATTTAAGTTATGTAACGTCATTATTCCCAGGCTCACCCCTTTTGTTTGCTTTACCGCACATCAAACTTCAGATGGGCATCGCATCGTAAGGTGAATTCTATAATTGTTTGGCACTAAATCCTCAGCAATCAACCCACAAACCTGATCTTGGGGTGGGACAAAAATCGACAAGCGCGTCTTGCCAAAGAGATAAGCGCTAATAGAGTAATTATGAGGGAACTATTTATCGCGTATGTGATTCGGTTTAGTAACCTTGCTCCAAATGCTCGGATGTTGGGAAGAATGACGCTACACTTACCCCGCTTTGTGGTACGCTTCTCTCAAAGAGAAGTATTATATACTTTTGGTAATATTAATGGACTGTTAAAATTACTATCTTCCGGCTGAACTTATGTATTTTCGTCCAAATATTTTGAGCCACCTAACCGACACACGGACAGTTAATGATTGTACTGTGGAGCCTTTGAGCCACTGGGGCATTATGCTTGAGTTAATGGGGTGAAGTGAAGAATCCATCAATCCTGTCGTCATGCATATTTAATTTGACCTGAGTAACCACGTGACATCGACGTAGCTAGCGACATATGCGCGCCACGATTGTAAACAAATTTTCTTCTGACTAAACACTCATTGTCCTATCCATGTAAATAACAAATGACACACGAAGGCGGAGAAAACGGTTTAACGAAATTTTAATCACTTCCCCTTACCTCGAATGAAATATAGTATGGGATCTGTGGCCTCTTATAGATTTCAAGTAGATGAAAACTATGCATTCCTATTGAAAACCATAGGCATTTTCTCGTTTCACACAACCTTTTTTATTAAAACAACTTTTGTTTTACAGGAAACCGCAGTGAGCAAATCTAGAGGCGTGGAAAGTGTAGAGACGTGACGTCAACGAGGTGCTACTATTCAAAGTCTTCCATCTGGTAGGCGCCGCCTCCTAATAAAAATCACTCGGCTCTTCGTCTCCCTTACAATGAAAATATATCTTGAAGAAAGAATATGAACTGGTGATATACTTAAACCCTTTACTAGTCGACTTTCTTTTTCAAATAGCCAAAGATTCCAACTAGAATAAAAATTTCCCTTTTGTGTAAATACATATATAAATGTTTCGCCGTGAGTCGCTTGACCATAGATCTGTTCAAAGACTAAGACGGTTGGGTCCGAAATTACGCGTTTTTATCTATTTTTCGCTTATCGTGAAATGGACATCGCGAAAAAGCAAATTACAGAAAAATAATTAAATCGAATATGATAGGCATATACCTAAAATATCAATATCGAACACATATATAATATATCGTCGTTCATTTCGCTTTTTGCGATTAATTAATATAAAAGTGATTCTATGAAAATAACACCGAAAGCTCGCTTTTTAGCCCTGTTCAACAAGACATGAAACAATCGATAAAATACTCTAGTGAGGATTCGTTTCTATTTTCCATTTCCCGTCCTCGATGTCGCTAATTACCTCTGTGACCGCTTGCCATCTCCATTTACCAAAACAAAACCAACGCCTAAATCAAACGCCGATTGCGTTAACCCCTACCAGATCTCCGAAAGAGATGTGATACAGAACTTGAATAAAATAGAGAAACCAAATATTAACATTAATAATGTGAGTGAAAAGCGCGATCTACAGTGAAGCTATTAAGCTTGCAGAGACTTCGGCTTTTCTCTGAACTTCTGGAACTACAAAGTAAAAGTGAGCTGGCCTTTAAAAGCATGCAGTTATGAGGAGTATGTTAATGTATGATAAACTGCTGTTTTCGTGTTGGTTTCAATAAGCTTTAATTTTATAACTTGGCTCTATGGGTCGTTCTGACTTCACAAAAAATGGCAAGTTCGGAAAAGGTACAAAACGATGAACGGTTTGAAATTTTTCTCTAAAGTGATTTATAAATTTTTTAGGCTTTTTAAATTAGGTACACACTTTCCAGCTTATAGTTGTTAGCTTATTTAAGAGATGGCTCTGATTGGTTTGAGTACTTTGGAAGCCATAACCATCCGGGTATCTACAAATCTAAAACACACTTCGTTGCAATCCTTAGCTAATGTTACGACGATGCTAAGAACTTCGAGGGTTTAATATTAGTCCTTATACGTTTTCCTTACTCTATCGTCCCATTCGTGGTAATTAACTAAGATTACAAATTAAATCGACACACTTTTATGTACGAAATATTTCCCTGACACTTGTTTATGGGCGTCGTATGATGATCTGGCTGTAAGGCCTATTAATATTCGGTCGGTTAGAGCATCGAAATTGATAAAAATTTTCAAAACAAAAAGGAAAGAAACATTATTCGAAATTGATTATGAAGAGGGTTTTAGAACGCAAGAGCTCATACGCAATGATAAGCTGGAAAGTGTCAGAACCACTGTTACTATTGAACATAATAATACTCGGACAAATTCTCAAATAGATATTTCGCACTCAAATGAGACACAACTCGAAGTTGATGATAGTTTCGAAGCAATACTCTCACTCAAAACATATCACTGCCATAAACCCTTGAAAATTCTCGACTTTTTCCACGTTAAAACATTCATTGCTGATTTGATTACAATAGAAAGCACTCCTAAATATTTCCCGAAAGATCTATAACTCATTTCGCTGTTACATACACGTAAAAATCCTATATTATTTACTTGCTTTTGGATTCGTTAAAGTGTACATAACCAGCCTCCTTTCTTATACTATATATTATTTTAGTTTCGGGAGATTTATTAAAACACTACCCTTTTAAATTTAGAATTATTTAATCGATTTCTTATAAATTATTAATTTTGATAAAATGGTATGAAAACTATTTATAGGCTAGTTTGGTAAGCTAGTCATTGTTCCAATATAAAACATTCTTCTTGCATATTAATAAATGTTTCAGTGGTTTGCATAATGTTGATAAGAAAAATGAACCGAATCCGAAGTACTTTTGATGACGCAAGTTTATGTGGTGCAGCAAATGGTTGCAGTAGACTTTCATAAATATTAATTTAAATGAACTAATATTCGTATTAGTTTTAGAATTTTGGATGAATAAACATGATGTACTCGTTTTACATGTTTGTTTGATATTCAACGAAAATGGCTCTATGATAACTGTTAATTGAATATGAAATTCACAATGGACGAAGTTGGATTTACGCTCTTTCAAAATTTTCAGAAGATCGAAGATAACAGAAAGTCACGGAAACATGTTCTATACATGTATAAGAACTGAATGAAACAACAGTTTTCTCCTAACTTTAAAAGGGTGTATAATGCGTGTCAGCAGCTATATTTTGAAGTAAGGGTGTTACAATTGCCCGGAGTTTTGACTGGGCAGTGTCACGTGACTCGGCGGATAGATAACACTACGATAGTGACGCATGCCCAGAGCTCTATTTGATGGGAGATAAGATTGATATTGGTCTGGCACCTTTTTAACACATTGTGCATCCCTTTTAAGTCCGACTTTCTTTACGAGAAAGATGCGCATTGCGTTTTATTCGAATTTTTGTTTAGCTTCAGTTAATGTAAAACCAGTTGGAGGCGCAGCGCTTTCAGTTATCTTAAAAGTGGAGAACTTGAAAGTTGGGACGGTTTCTTATTGTTAATCCCACGCTCGGTTTCCAGTTGGCCTAGAATCCTTTTCGTTGAATGTAGTCAAAAAACAGAGTTTCTATGTGTGGGGGAACGACTTATCCCTAACGAGCGAGAAATTTCACAAGTAACAAGTAGAAAATTATCCAAACAGATAGTGAAGTGCATTTAAAAAGATATTAAATTGTTTGGTTGTTAAATATAATTAAAACGTACCATCCATATTCGGGTTCAGCTCTTTTTCTGAAAAACGTGATCCTAACCATCATATTATGTTACTAACATGCAAACGATGAAAATGCAAGCGCACTTGACTGTTTAATTTCAAATGAGTTGGTGGATGTTAGTTTAGTCAAGTCTGCAAAACTAATTCAACTTCTGAACCGTCTTTATGAGATACAATGAAATGAAGGTTGGACGATTAGGTTCAGCAAAAGCTAGAATATCATTTGTATCATTCACAAACGTGCTAATCAACAATATGTTGTTATACAAAAAACCACAAACCATTTAAAGAAGTGATTTCTGCAATCTAAACAGTATGAACCTCTGAACGCGTTGGTTAGATGAACAGTTTAAGACCAAAAAAATTACTTTTGTATCAAACACAATATTCCCACGATTTCTCATTCATGACCGCAATTTACAACTCTTTTTTTTCAGTGGCTAGGCACATTAAATTTAGACTGAGCGAGTGAAGAAAATTAAATTTATATTTTTAGTCCTACTTTTATCTACTCCATTGCATAACACAGTTATTGTTCAAAAGCTTTAGAATCTCTCCACGTTATGTAAGTATCAGAATAGGCAAAGAGACTTAGTTTGTTACACAAAAATTTAGTTTTATCGAGTTTCATGTGAGTGGTGGAACTGTTTGGCCGATAGCAAGAATTTATTCACGCGAATGAGAAATTCACATAGATAGAAATAATGAAACAGAGCCAAGGCTTATTTAAACCACAAAAGTAATTCCTCTGAAAAAATTAGTCCCGTTCACAAAAAATGTTTTCTGGGCCACTTAACTAAACTCAAATACATATTTAAATTTTCAATTGTCATGAAATTAATGAATTCTAAGTTGTAAAGCAACATTTTAAGCTTAATTTTTAGTTATGAATGCTCGAATGTAGATTTAAAAACATTCTAATATTCTCACTACATGGTCGAGATATTGAATGCGCGGTACAGTGATGAGTCAATAAAGGTTTACTCTCTCTACAAATTAGTAAATTGGAACAGAACTGATTTTTAGCATAAGCTACACTTTAGTGGAACTATGCAAAATATAAAATATAAAAAAGATACAAATTGAAAAAGCAAACAGTTAAATTATGGAGCTAAAACCATTGAAGTTCATATACTTTAAAATCAACTGCCAGCTATAATCGGTGATAAACAACTTATAAACTATTAAATAAATAAACACAAGATAAAAAATCAGCCACATTTTTGTGGTGAAATAGGGTAGAAATGAAGTTCTTAATAAGAGAAAAAAATCAGTGTTGTACTATATCTAGAGTATTTGAACAAAAGTGCCATTGTATTGGTTTACTGAGCTAAATCAGCTTGTTTTTCGCGTATAAAGCTCTCGCTGTCTGACGAAAAATGTGCATGATATTATTATAAATTAGGCTTGCAATTTTAAATTAGCTTATCTTACGTTACGAAAATAAATTAGGTGCTAACTGTAAGCCAAACGTTGATTATTATACTGTAAATTAATATTGTAAACTATCAAAATCAATTATAACTTAAAAATGAACCGTATATAAATAGTTAAAAATTTGCGCGATTGAATGGGTTTGGAAAAGTCAGTAATACCATGGTAATACACGTTTCCGAGACATGCCTTGTGATAAGCGTGGGTTTCCCTATATAACGTACTAATAGAACTAACTTAAAGTAAACGTAACCGTCATTAATTTTAAAAAAGCAAAGGGTATGATCGGGAAGAAAGAGTGACCTATTATAGATTTAGATCTAAAAAAATATATTTAATCGCTTGTTGTTCATGTGATTACTTGACGTTTTAAACAGTGATCACTTATTCTTCCCTACTATTGGTTACTCGCGACTCAAACGATTCAACATTGCAGACAACAGTCTGCTAGTTCTAAAGCGTTCAGCCGTTGACCCTAACCTTAATCCCATGTTTTTTCTAAACACATAGAAGCACTCAACGGTAGCGTGACGATCGACTGTTAACCCCCGCGATTAGTCGAAAGCATTTTTGAATTCATTATTAAATGCTAGCTGCATCAATTTATATACCCTCGTACTACTTCAAACCTATCTTTGCTAAAATAGGATTATAGTGTCCCATGCATTGTGCAATTCTAAACAAATAAAAAAATGTGATCCATAGTACTTAATTTATAACAGCCGTTATGTTGTAGAGCTTATGTAAAATTGTTCATAAATTTAGGTTCTTGTGCTTGGCTCTAAACACCGCCGCAAATGTTTGTCAACATCAGACGTACGCAGTTTTTATCGTGATGGCATTACTGCCAATTCAACAAAATCAGAATAAGCCTATGCATTACAATAACTACAAGAAAGTTTAGCCTTAAACTAAGACTTTTTCTTTTTAATGTTATAAGGACAAAAGGCAGTTGTTACGTAATCAGGTCAAGCAGAAATAATCCTGCTTTCAAAATTTAGTTTGTTTAATTTTCAAAATGTTTAGTGGTGCGTATTGGATAAAAACAATTATAGGAAAAGCCTAAAATGGAGATTAACAGAAGGATATAGCCTCTCTTAAAATCTGTCTGGTCTGGAATTGTTATTGCGGCGTATTTTTGGCCAAGCCTATCTTTTACATATTCTGTTTTAAAAAGAAATGTTTATTTCAATTTGGAAAGTTGGATGAGACAATGTCCGGAAATTTTTTTAAAAACAAGTAATAAATCTTTAAATTGTATTGAGTGACTTACGGTTGAATTACTAAATACAATAATCATATAACCTTTAATTTTTACCTCAAATTCGAAAGATAATAATTCATGTAGATATTGGCAACCCTGCAAAACGTCTAGCAATAGCGTGAAACCTTCTCTAATGTGTCTTTTTCAATATCTAAATAAACTCCGCCAATAAACAAGATATCATCAGGCTGGTTTTTGTATAACAAAAGAAAAATAATAATAATAACAAATTAAAAATTCATTGTGGTTTCGCGTACATCTCATCATGGTGCCTAAAACGCATTCATCATCAGTCCTCTAATAAACTTAATCCCTGTGCCCAGCCATGTAAAAACTAAAAACCATTATTTGAAAATCATCGTAAATTCTATAACCCTTATCAAAAATTTCTTATTAAAGCAATACCTCGAAGGGCTGGAAACTATGACTAAAGATGAAGTAAAAAGAAAGTTACATTTTTAAAATAAATAACGAGCGTATTATACTTTACAGTTTATCGGACATTGTAGCACAAATCCGTTATCAATAGACTTGAAGTAAATCTCCACTTTAATTGGCCTAACGCAAATTTGGACTTGTCTTTTTTCTTAATGCCACTTAAAACACTTTTATCTGATCTATTTTAAAGTTGATTCAGTATACTGCCAAGGCTAAATCTAAAATTTGACTACAACGTTTTCTTTCGGCAAAATTTCAGTCTTCCCAAGATTTTGCCTTTCACATTGTGTTAAGCCCTTAAATTTGGGTGTACGTGTCCCTAATGGTTTCGTTTCAAAACTGAGTTTAAGATATTTTTTATGAAATGAAGCTAAATCCAAATTGCTTTGAGATTAATCTGTTTATTTTATTATTCTTTTCCTGATTTATTTACATTTGCTAAAGTTGCATTTGACATAATTAACCGTTTTACTAAGCAGATACCCTCTAAGGTTTCCCACAGTTCAGTTCAGTTGATTTGATTGGTTCAGTTCAGTTTCAGTTTGCATATCTCGAAACTGATCAGTTTTCAGTTCGGTTCGGTTTTTTTCTTAAACTGAACTGAAAAGATACTTAAACTCTTTTACGATCTATCGCGAGAAACGATATCAATACGTCCCCGCAAACATCAGCAGAACAATAGAAAACAGGCATCGTTTAGTATTGCATGTATGCTGTATGATATTTGGGGGATGTGTGTCGCGTATATTTTATTATGTATAGAAATAAGTTATTAAATTTAAATCCCGTGATTAGCTGGGGCCCTCTGCAGAGAGACACAGGCTAATTGAATGCCAATAATAACAAAAAAGTGTATTATAATTTGTTAATTGGTGAAAGTTAAATTGTTCAATGTTAATAATTAGCAGTTAGTGAAATAATCATGACTCTTAAGGTTTGGTACTTCACGATTCCAAAATACTTAGTAGTAGTAGAAAATGTTAGCGGTTAGTAGTTACAATCTGGGTATTCTGGGCCTCTGATATCTTATTTTTCTTCTTGATAAATTCAGAAGGGGGTTTCGGTTCAGTTCAGTTATAACTGAAAACTGAGCTCCCCACTTTGGTTTCGTGACTGAACCGAACTGATAATTTCAGTTCAGTTTCAGTTCTTGAAAATCTTAACTGATTCGTTTCAGTTCAGTTTCAGTTTTAGTCCAAAACCGATTTGAACCCAACTATGGGAAACCTTAATTCCCTCTGACTATAACAAACTAACAAAATTTTAAATCTGAATTGTGCTACAGTGTCAGCTTAAACTAAATCGACCAAATTATTTATTTTGCGCCTAAATAAAAGTGGCGTACCTTTAGAAAATATAAAAGATTGAAGGTGAATGTCGTTAATTGTTCAACCTTAAACGCAACGTATTTCCCGTAAAAATATGTAAAAATAAACTAACAAGCGAATTGAAGGAAATGTGGTTTATCACTGTTACAATAAAATTATATAAATAGGCATGACAGTGTGAATGGAATTATTGTCAGTGTTAACTGGTTATTTAAAATCTAAAATGATGTAATATCTTCGCGCAAATTAGGCCGTTATATTCAAAAATAAGAGTGTAAATGAAATTAATATTGCGAACGTGCTGTAAAATTAAATTAAAAGACATCGTATACCACGAAAAACTAAATATTATAACTAATGAATTAGAATAATGAAAAATAAAAAAAAATGAAATCGTTAAACATTTGTGATATCGTTTCAGTTGTTAACAAAAACGCTGTCAAAGTTGAAGTTTTAAATTATGAATTTTTAGCATGTTATAGTCACGCTAAAGTTTAAAAATATCTTCGGGAGCTAGGGAACAGAAATAAAAACTTGAGATGGAATTTGATTTGTTTAACACCCGTTGACGCGATAGAGCGCTTAAAAACGGGAATTCTATAGTTTTTGTCACCGAAAAATATGATAATAATTTTTAGTGCCATATAGAATATAAAAAATAAGATGAAAAAATTCAAATTATTTATTTTGTTAAAATCATGAAGAAAAAACATTTTGTTCCTATAATTGAAAAAAAAAGAAGAAAAAATCGATTTGTACAGATCTACACGGTTTAGGGACTTAGGCATTCCTATTAAGTGTTTGTAATTAATTAGATAACAACGCAATCCAAACAAAAAAAAAGAAGAGAAACTAAATATATCCCTAATCTTTTCCAAACTGCAAAAGAGCTATACCAATATTGTTTTCACTCGTGTGTTTAAAACTCGTCTTTGAAAAGTACATTAAATACTTGTGTGCGCCTTCCCCACCCCCCGAACGTCGTTGAGAAAAAATTAAAGGGGTTTGCGCGGTTTTTCCTCGCCATATCATCTTACCAGTCGCATTATGTAAGTGTATATCTATTGTCTTTTGAAACAGCCAATGAATGAAATATTAAAAGTAAATCCTTCACACGTTTATCTCTTTTATTTGTCCCTCTTTATTGATGTAGCAAATAATTAGAGCTATGGAGTTATGGTAATTAATTTTCTGAGGGATATTTAGGTTGTAGCAATTGGATTGGCCATCATTGTTACTGAACTATCTGCGATGCTTTGAAAAAATACAGTGTGGACAAGATCAGACAACCAAACTGCTAACAGATGTCGTCACTATACCTCTAATACAGAGTGTAGATAAATGTTTAAAATTCAGGTTTTATTGTATGCAGATGAGAAGGTACAAAAGAAATATCGGGGAATATGCTAAATGCAACAAGATGTTTTAAAGCATAGTCCTACGATTAGTCTTAGAACCTAGTCCTCAAATTACAACCTCTAATCTGCTTGGTAAACAAATCAACGTAAATGTTCGATGTATCTGCCATCGTGGTCGAGGCGCTATTCAAGAAGACTGTCTGTCCATGTCTAGCAATACATTTGCAAGCACTAAACTCATGACGGAGGAAGTCCAACTAAATGTCTTCAGTGATGTTCTCATCGAAGAAGATGGGTCCGACGATTCGGTTTCCAAGAATGCCCACCGTTCCATAGAAATTGATGGTAATGGTGTCGAAACCGGTATTGATTTTGTTGGTTCCAGTAATACACAATATGCCAGTTTACCATACCATCTCTGTAATATGTTGTCTAAACTAAACTCACCAGAAAACAGTACCTTTCTAAAAAATAATGGGTCGACTTCAATTAGTTTATGTTCTATTTGTTCTGGTTGTAATAGGCTGGCATTTTGCTAAGACACGAGACTATAACTAATGTAATTCAGTCTTAAATGCAACTCAACGATGAGCACCTTAGATTAAACAACGGCTATTTTTCTCGGTGCCACAGCCAACTCGGACCTTCTGCTTCATAGTTCTAAAGAAACCTTTATGTATTGCTTATTTAGTCCAAACTATATGGTTAGGGGTGTTTTAATATTGGCCAAGCATTATTGCTACATGTTTTTTTCACCACATTTATGCCTTTTTAACCGGTCCGCGACAATTTGGTCTCGCGGATTTGGTCTTGGGACAAATGGTTCCCTGGAAAATTTGGTCTTGGGACAAATGGTTCCCGGGAAAATTTGGTCTCGGGACAAATGGGTCCCGGGAAAATTTGGTCTAGGGACAAATTGGTCTCTGGACAATTGGATCTCGTGACAATTGGGTCATGGGGCAAATGGGTCTCGGCACACTTTGGTCTCGAGACAAATTGGTCCCGGTACAATTGGGTCTTGGGGCAAATTGGTCCCGGTACAATTGGGTCTTGGGGCAAATTGGTCCCGGTACAATTGGGTCTTGGGGCAAATTGGTCCCGGTACAATTGGGTCTCGGGACAAATTGGTCTCTGGACACGAAATGAATGGTCAGGAGTTTTGTGAGCTTAGTGTTTGGTTAAAACCTGTTCGTGCTGTAATATCTATGAAGACTTTTACTCAATTCTAACTCACTTAATTTTCTTGGGTCTTCCCCGTTTTTTTTTTTTTCAGTTGTGTAACTTCCATTTTTAAACAATGTTATTTCAAAAATTACAATCCGAGCCCATTCCAACTTGGCAGACGAAGGGGCAGACGACGTTTATTTGACCCGGATATACATAGAACGCCATAACAAAAATAAGACCCGCCTCTTCTTTCATACCCCTCCGTCACGGGTAAGGGGTCGTGGACTTGGATGCGCACCCGAATGACCCTGTTAGCCATTCCGTCTAAAAAAGTCTATCTATCCCTGGCTGTACACTTCTAATTTTTAATACCATTGGCCTTTGCAGTGCTAAAATGATTACTCGTAAACCGTACAAAGAATCTAAGAGTGATTAGCCCCTCATAGGGGCCAAAAAACGCGAGCTAGTATAGCATGAGCCACAGAAAAAGTTCAAGTTGGACATTTTCTACACACCCTGCCAATGCAAAGGACTGTAATTTTTGAATTTGCAATACCCCTGGAGCATAATATTTTTCTATGCTTAAAATTAGTCAATCGCTTCAGGCGAAAAAATCATTCACATCCCCAGCTTTTCTATTACGAGGCCTGAATAGTAGGATAGACAGTATTGTATTATTTTATTTTTCCAAGATAACCTGGTATTTACCCTTATATTCCTTTCGTTAAAGCGAGATTTTCTTGGTAGTTAGCAAAAGATATAGCAACTTAGCAGGGAGTGACCACGCCTTTTTTAGACTTCTCCCTATTAAAGGTGACGATGTTAAATTTTATTTATAAACTAGCTGAGTTGCCCGCCCTACGGGCGGGCTGCCTCAGCTAGTTGCTACTAAAAAGTGAAATAAAATCGCGAGGGAGAAAAACGCGTGAGGAAACGTTCAGAAAACTCGTTCATTGTGCCCTCGCGTAGGGCGCGCGGAGAGGAAGAGAGAAAACGACCCCCTCTTGCCCCCAAAAGCCTCAACGTGGAGAGTCAGAGAGAAAACGAATAAAATCGCGAGGGAGAAAAACGCGTCTGTAAAGGGTTTTCATTTAAAGTTAATTAAAAAGTTAATGGAGTTACGGGTGTAAATCGAAATCAGCGATTCACAGGGAAAGGTGTTCTTTCCGGACGAAAATGTTCGAAACCGTCCCTCGATCGTAACGCTGTGAAAAGAAGGTGTTAAAACGCGTTCAGAAAGGAAAAACGTGAAAAAACGCGTCTGTAAAGGGTTTTCATTTAATGTTAATTAAAAGGTTAATTGAGGTACGGGTGTAAATCGAAATGCGCGATTGAGACGGAAAGGCATTCTTTCCGGAGAATAATTTTCGAAACTGTCACGCGATCCTAACGCTGTGAAAAGAAGGTGTGAAAACGCGTTCAGAAAGGAAAAACGTGAAAAAACGCGTCTGTAAAGGGTTTTCATTTAATGTTAATTAAAAGGTTAATTGAGGTACGGGTGTAAATCGAAATGCGCGATTGAGACGGAAAGGCATTCTTTCCGGAGAATAATTTTCGAAACTGTCACGCGATCCTAACGCTGTGAAAAGAAGGTGTGAAAACGCGTTCTGAAAGGCGCGATGAGACGACGACGACGACGACGACTGGCTTTTTATTATGTAGATAGATAGACTCGAGACACTTTTACAGATCATTGGTCGGATTGTGATTTTTATGGTTTGGAAAAGGACGGTACCAGGGCCGGATTAAGAAGATTTTCGCCCGGGGGCAGTGGCTCGATGGGCGCCCCCTCCCTTGGCCCCATAATTTATAAAAACCAGCTAGAAATTTTAACAATCTTGTTTTTATTAGAAATATAGGGAGCTAACAGTTCTGACCCTGAAACGTCACACCCTTCTATCTCTTACTGGAGTTTCATACCCCCTAACGGTTGGAAACAGTATTCTACGCGCAAAAATGCCAACCAGAGGGCGGCTGCGTGACGTCAGACTATCTCTTCCCCCTAGCCAGCTGTTAGCTCCCTATTGTAATTTTGTTAAGTGAAAAGTATCCCTATGCATGGCTGATACTCACCCATACGCTCAATTTTAGTTGAATAAGTGACTAATAAATTTAAAAATAGTAAGCAAAAAGTGACAAAATAAGGGCAAATTAAGCTGTAAAATAAGGGCACTTTAAATGAAATGTTTTCAGACATGATCGATTTTCATAATTATTTTCAGTAGTTAAAGATATTTTAAAGGTCGGTGCCGTAATTAAGCCCAATCTATGGGCTTAGATATTTCCAGTCAAAGGAAAGGTCCAATCATAAAATTTCTACGGCGAAATTGAATTAAACCATTTTGGAGCACAGCTCAGAATGCAAAGTAATTGATGTCGTTTTAAATCAAAACTAAAACATTCATTTGAATTGGATTGATTTTAAATATTAAGTTAAATATTTGATGAGCGAGCGAAGCGAGCTCCACAATTTTTTGGGTTTGATCAACTGTAATCTCGCTGTTTTTGCGTTTAAACCGTCATACAGTCAAATATATTACGTTTAACCTTGTGGTTGAGAAGATAAATAACACCGAAAGACTCAAAAATCCAAAAAAAGTGACAAATGGTAACTAATTTTTGGAAAAGTGACTTTTAGTAACCGAATTTTAAAAAAGTGACTTAGTATCAGCCCTGCCTATGTCTTTGAATAGGCTTTTCTAGATTTAGACTCGGAAAATCTATTTATCGTCTCCTCCCAACTAATTTGGTGTAATAAATTGGTCTCGATAGCTAATATACCTATTTAAAAACGAAAAACAGTCCCGTAATCATTCAAAACTAACGTCATGTTTTTGAGTTTTTCGAAAATTTAATAAAACAATCGGTCAGATTTGGGTATCACCAGACATATTGGGCGCCCCTATTTTGCTGGCGCCCGGGGGCAGGTGCCCCCTCTGCCCCCCTTAATCCGGCCCTGGACGGTACTTTTCATAATTATTTGCATTTATAATGAGCATTCCGGTGGCCCTCCAGCGCCATCTAGTTTTCAAAAACGACGAATTTAAAGTGCGACCTTCCACCTTAACTGTTTTTGATTTTGATGTGCTATTTTTTCCTACAGTAAAGAATTGAAAATCTGTTATAATTTTCACCTACCTTACTTTTGTGTCTTTACGTGCTTTTTATTCTCACGAATTTAGAAATTAAATATATAATGGGACCAGTAAAAATATTTAATGCAAGGGTCACTGGTCCCAAGGACCAGTTTAGTAATTACAACATGAGGGGTCACTGATCCCGAGAACCACTTACAAAATCCACCTTATTTAAAACCCTGGTCAGGAGTCAAGGTCAGCCTTCCTAAGTTCCTTCATAGTCCTCCCCCTTCAATCTACTCACGTACAGGTCTAGAAATAAGACAACTCAATAACTCATCCATGAAAAATTTCTCTACATTCAATCTCGCGCCAAATTTGAAAATTCAAGAGTGGCGCCCCTTTTTAAGGTAGAAAAAAAATAAATAAAAGGTGAAAATCATGGAAATTTTAAATTTTTAACTTTTTCTGTAACGGGGCTCTTGAGGTTAATCACTTTAGAATGGAAACTGTTCGATCAGGTTATTGTTAATGGTTGTTTTAAGAAAATATATCATCTCTTTTAAAAGTGAAAATTATTATTAAACTAACATCTTCCTTGGTCTGGGCATAGCCTCCTGGATCACGCTGCTCGCGCTATAGAAGCCCGTCCAAAGAATTGTTTTCCTATGTTAAAAGCGCGTATCGTGGATTTTCACTCGAAAAATCAAAGCCGTCAGCTTTTAACATGGCGCTTTATAACTTAGAAAAAACCCTAATAAAACCAGTTTTACGTCAAGAATTTCGTTATCTTCCAAGCCGCTTAAAGACTATAGTCTCTCATAACGTGAAAAATATTTTTATTTTGTTGTAATATAACTTTTACAAAAGCATGACCCTTCAATTCTTAAACTGAATATCGAATTATATGAGCTCAGAAATGGTTGTTTTCAGGTTTTATAATAACACAGTTTGTGTTTATTCTGGTTCCTTTTTAATGACGAAGTCCTCGATCTGGATTCTCAATCGTGGATATGAAAAAACACCATATTCGGCGACTTGCTTCGGAGATAACCTTTCCAATACAACATGGCAAGCTCGCAATTTGAAGTTCTGGAGGGAACATCTCGTACCTTTATGTTGAAACAAATCGTATTCATTTGCAAACGCGGTTTTGCAAATGTAGCACTCGTAAATGACAGGTTTCACATCAGTGCTTGAACAGTTTTCATATCTTCGCGAAGTTTCGAAATATTTGTCATATAAATGATTAGATGCCTCGTGTGCCCGACGAGATGTTTCAGAAAGGAAACACATACTTCATTTAGAACACTTGAAAGATTTAGCACGTAAGTGTAACAATTTATGTTTTTTCAAATATGAGTGACATTTGAAGGCCGAACCGCATTCCGTACATTTGAACGGTCTTTCATCAGTATGCACAATTTTGAAGTGTTTCTTTAACGTGTAAGGGGTTTTGAAGGTTTTGCCACACTGTTCACAAGAAAAGGGCCTTTTGTTCTTGTGAACATAAATCTTGTGGAGATTTAAATGACTTTTGGTTTTAAATTTAGCGTCACAGAAGTCGCATTGAAATGGTTTAGTAGTGACATGAACTCTTCTCTTGTGGTTGTTTAACAAACATTTAGTTTGATAAGAACGCCCGCACTGTTGGCAATTGAATGGTTTATCCTCCAAGTGTCTAGCCTCGTGCAAATTTAGACTCGACTTCTTTTTGAAAGATTTATCACACTTTTCGCATTTAAATGGTCGCTCCGAAGAATGAAGAACCTTATGAGTTTTTAGATCCCGCAATCTTTTAAAGGTTTTATCGCATTCAGAACATTTGTGGAGTTTCAACGGAAGGCCATATTGTGATTTATAACTAGAGTTACACAAATCATATTTGGACATGTGAGTAAGTTGATGTCCTGTCAAAGCAGATTTCCATTTGAAGGCCATATGACACAATTGACATTTAAATGGGCGTTCGGACGAGTGTTTGACTTTATGCGATGCCAATTCAGAATTACGTTTGAATGCCATATGACAGACTTCACATTTAAATGGACGTTCGGACAAGTGTATGAGTTTATGTTGTGCCAAGATCTTTTTCGTTTTGAAGGTCTTCTGACACAGTTCACATTGAAACGGACGATCAGAGGAGTGTATGAATTTATGTTCTGCCAATTCCATTTTGCGTTGGAAGGCCATCTGACACAGTTCACACTGAAACGGACGATCAGACGAGTGTATGACATTATGTTGTGTCAAGTAACTTTTGCGTTTGAAGGCCTTCTGACACACTTCACATATAAATGAACCTTCGGACGAGTGTATGAGTTTATGCCGTGTCAAGTCACTTTTGCCTTTGAAGGTCTTCTGACACAATTCACATTGAAACGGACGATCAGATGAGTGTCTAACCTTATGCTTTGTTAAAAGTGAATTAATATTAAACGACAAGCCACAGACGTCACATTTAAAAGGCTTCTTAGCATTGTGTGATTGTCTGTCATTCATTAATGGGGATAACTTCCTTTGTTCCTGATTCTCCGTAATTTCTTCCGCTGTGGGATGAACCGAATCTGCTTCTTTAGAAGTGCTAGTCTCATCATCATCATCGTTCTTAATGATGATTGGCCATTTCACTAGCGTTTCCAAACTTTCCACCTCATCCGAGTCAGGCTTCTCAGTTTTTATGAATTTAATTGGGCGAAACATTCCAATAAATGATCGTAATTACTTTGTGTTCTTATATTTTTATGAAACTGGTATCCAAGAAATTAGTCTCTACTAGAGACGAGTCGGGCCCCCGATTTAATCGGGCTTTTTCGACCCGACCCGACCCGAACCCGATTCGGGTCGGGTCGGGCCAAATTAATTTCAAAATTTTCCGGGTCGGGTCAGGTCGGGTTTTTATTTTAATTTTTTTTTTCGGGTCGGGTCGGGTCGGGTTAAGTTTATAATTTTAAAGTTGGACTCGGGCCGGGTCGGGTCGAAAAGAAAGTCGACCCGACTCGTCTCTACTCGACCCGACTCGTCTAGAGACGAGTCGGGCCCCCAATTTAATCGGGCTTTTTCGACCCGACCCGACCCGAACCCGATTCGGGTCGGGTCGGGCCAAATTAATTTCAAAATTTTCCGGGTCGGGTCGGGTCGGGTTTTTATTTTAATTTTTTTTTCCGGGTCGGGTCGGGTCGGGTTTTTATTTTAATTTTTTTTTTCGGGTCGGGTCGGGTCGGGTTAAGTTTATAATTTTAAAGTTGGACTCGGGCCGGGTCGGGTCGAAAAGAAAGTCGACCCGACTCGTCTCTAGTCTCTACTCGATTACAGCTTACAACGTCCAGGTTTCAATAGGCTTGAAGAACGGCCATACTGATGTATTTCATCGTTGTTCTTGAGACTGAATTCATCCATGTAAGAAGTAGCTTGCTTTTAAAAACTATAGGACTTTTTGTCTGTCATAATGAAAAAAGATTTTACTTACTGAACTTGTGAAATCGCACTAACTTTGATTTCATTCATGTTCGTTCAATGATGAAGTCAACTGCGATATGAATGTTATTTGTAAACGATCCGCGGGCGAATACCAAATGGCTGTTTGATTAAAGTTAATTTGTGAACTTTAATAAATTGTCTTAACTTTATTAGTTACGTGCCCATATGGCTCAAAATTCTCACGCTAAAATTACCATATACCAACAAAAGCGCCAATACGGATTCCACTATACCGAAAATCATAGCAGACAGCTTCTTTACTCAGAACACAGCTGACTCGCTCACGCTTTTGGTTACACGCGCTATAGAAGCCAGTCTGGGAAATAAGGATATTCTTTAAACTAGTCCTGGGGACCAGTTACCCCCCCCCTAGCGTCCGAAATAATAAACTGGTCTCCGGAGCGAGTGGTCCCAGCCTTTGTTCTCCTCTCCTTGAAGCAAGAGATGTGGGTCCATCGACCTCGTGTCGATTGCTTCCGACGACTATGGATTGGATACATCAAAAACAAAGGTTCGAGAGGTGGTAAATTGAATCGGTCGAATTTAAGATGTTGGAGGAGACTCAGGAGAGATGCGCATCCAGATGCGACTGGACATGAGGGTCAAGTTTGCCGCGCAACAGCAACCATAGAGATAGGAACGTATATATGTTCCTATCTCTATGACAGCAACCGTCAATGACGGGATTTTAGTCGTGAGAAAAAATCACAATCACGGGCCAGATTTAGTGGAGCTCGAAAACGCGAAGCTAATGTCACTCACGTCGGTAGCTTTTCCGGTTAGAAGAGCCGGAAAAGCTTCCGAAGCTGAAGAAATTGCCAGTGGAAGGTAAACTATTACAATATAGATTTAGTTAAGGTGTTGGCTTGTTTTAAATTATTGGCACATCTCTTTGGGTTGCTCCCACAGCTACCAACAAGAGTACATTGCGGGTTACTATTTTAAAAACAAAAATTACAAAATGAACGTTCAATCATAAGTAACATAATAGCAATATTATGTTACTTATGGTTCAATGTACATTAAGGAAGTGTCGAGAACAATTTCTGTCTAAGATCTAAAAAGTTTTAAACGCGCCACCTTAATTCGACTTGAAAGATGTATTTTACCTAAAACCATTTATTATTACCAAGATACCCCAACGCTTCAATTGGGTACGATGACGTGAAAGAGTCCTTGTACCAATTTAAGAAAAAGGCCCGACGTGAAGTTCCAGTGGGTGAAGCGGCTCAAGGTCAAGGAGTGGTAGCTCAAGGAGGGGAAGGTGGTGCAGAAGCAGAAGGTCAAGCGGAAGGTGCTGAAGTCGCGGAAGGTCAAGGGGGCTGGTGCTGAAGTCGCAGAAGGTCAAGGGTGGCATGAAGAACATGGAGCGGTCGTGGAGTATGAGGCAAACTTCATCCCGCACTTAAATTTCAATGAAATGAAAAAGGAACTTGAAAACTTTTATGATGATGTAAAATTTCCCAGAAAGGTATTTTACATCTGCTCAAATTCTGAGTATTCCCAATATTCTTACGGGAATATTACCCATTTGAGCGCGAGAAATTGGCCGAAGACAATTTTATTTTTGAAAAAATTGGTTGAAAAAAAAACTGGAGTTCAATTTAATGCCGCAGTAGTAAATCTCTACAGAAATGGCAGGGATTCGGTTGGATGGCACGCGGATGATGAAGAAGGAATTCATTCCGTTATTGCCTCCTTATCTTTAGGAGGGACGAGAGAATTTCAGATGAAGCCAAATTCATCGAAATACCCAACAAAGTCAGTTGATTTGACTCATGGTTCCTTTCTTTTGATGAGAGGGTCCTGTCAGCAAACTTGGTAACACTGTGTACCAAGAGCGGCAGGTCCCGATCATTCAAAAGAAAGGATCAACATTACTTTTCATTACATGGGGAATACAAAACACAAGTTGGGAAACAAAAATAAACCTCTCCGAGCCGAGACGAATTTACTTTCTAAACACAGGTCCACCAGCCAATGAGAAAAACCGGAAATACATAGTTCAAATTGGCGAAATATTGCCAAGGTCTTTAGCAAAGGCTTAAGCGTTTAATAATTCCCTTTGTATCCCCAATAATTCTAATGAGGACCTAAAATATATCACTGAAGGGTGTAATTAACTTTCGGCTCACTCTCAACCGTTAACACCTCCTATAAGAGGAGGCGAAACAAGGTCAATTCTAGTTTAAATCTAGGGTATCTTATTTCACAGACCCAATCGTTTCAACACTTGTGGATAGATGAAGAATTGACATCCATATTATCTAATGAACGTAAAAAATGCGTTTACACTATATATAAATGTAGTAAAGCTGAATAAAAAGTAAACAACAAATTTGAAATGTTAATATCAAAAGATGTTCTTGAAATATTAAGATGAAACAGAGCTTTATAGCTACACAACTACTTAAAGAATCGTAATGCCGAAAAATATTTAAAATATTTCCATTTAATATTCTGCAAAAAGGAAATGTTATCGTTTTGTAAGAGATCTTATCATCCTACTCGCTTTATATTAACTTTGATGTTCGTGTAGTGTTTCGATTCGGATGCAATCTTCATTACTCGTTCTATATAAACTCTCACTTGTGTCATTACATAGAAATAAGTTTATCTTAAATAATTAATTAAATATAAATTATATTAATTATTTTAATCGCCAGTAAATAACTTTAAAAATAGATAAATCGTTTAAAATAAAGTTGTTCCTATTATCTTTCGAAATATTGACGTTTAAAGTGAAGGGTACCCCTCTTGCCCGCTTTTTTCAAATTTTGGGGTATATATTCGATTCGTTTCCATTATAATAATAGATAAAAACGCATTCGCGTGAACCGATGGTGGAAGCCCTGCCATTGGGAGGCTGGACGTTTCTCGTAACCCTAGCCGATCGCCGCGTATATCTTAAAACCAAACGAAAACGATGGAGAAGAAGCCGGAATGGACAAAGACCTCAAGATGGTGGTGCATAGAAGCTGTTATCAATGTGGGATTGACGAAGAACAGAAGATTATATATAGCGAGACCATATTTTCCTGTTTCGTTTTTTAACAGGCCTATTGTTACAATTGTATCACTACAGACGTATTTCTAGCGGGACCGACAATACAGCGACGTTAAGCGTAGTAACCAGGATGGTAAATGTTTGGACCTATCGAGTCACGACATTAGAGGTCCAAACATCGAGCGGAGACTGTATTTCCTGAGTGTTTCATTATGCAGACTGGTCTTACAATTAGTAAAATAATCGATAAAAAATCACTTTATTTTGCACTTCACCCTCCCTTTAAGAGAAAACTCGTGACTTTTGAAGAGAATAAGCTGTTTGAAAGTATTGTTATTTGGGCCATAATATCGTAATATTTAGAACCAGGAATGTATGGAGGGGTTTAAAAAAAATGATGGCCTTTGTATAAGATGAAATGTTTGTAATTGCGGAACAGGAAAATATGGTCTCGCTGAATTTGTCTCGCCATTTTGGTCTCTCTGATTTGGTCTTGGGACTAATTGGTCTCACCGATTTGGTCTTGGAACCATTTGGTCTCGTGTTTTTTTGGTCCAGTGATTTTTGGGTCTCGGGACTTTTTGGTCTCGGTACTATTTGGTCTCGTGATTTTTCGGTCTCGGTACTGTTAGGTCTAGTGATTTGTTGGTCTCGGGACTATTTGGTATCGTGATTATTTGGTCTCGGGACAGTTTGGTCTCGTGATTATTTGGCTACCTAATTAGTTGCCACCTTTTCCAAAGCAATGGTCCCAATAATTCGTTGCCACCTTTTCCAAAACCATGGTTCCAATAATTTGTTGCCACCTTTTCCAAAATATTCTGCTATTAATTAGCTGCCACCTTTTCCAAAATATTCTCCTATTAATTAGCTGCCACCTTTTCCAAAACATTCTCCTACTAATTAGCTGCCACCTTTTCCAAAATATTCTCCTAATAGTTAGCTGCCACCTTTTCCAAAATATTCTCCTATTAATTAGCTGCCACCTTTTCCAAAATATTCTCCTATTAATTACCTGACACTTTTTCTAAAATATTTCTATTATTATTGTGGTAAGAGGCGGGCTTTTAATACTCATATAAATAATCTTCTTACCTCCAAACAAGGTTGGGTTGGGTTAGGTTAGGTTTAGTTAGTTTAGGTTCGGTTCGGTTAGGTAAGGTTTGGTTAGGTTAGGTAAGGTTTGGTATGGTTAGGTTAGGTTAGGTAAGGTTTGGTTAGGTATGGTTTGGTTCGTTTAAATTTGGGTGTTTAAAAAAATTCTGAAGGGTTGATATTTGTTTTAAAACGAGACTTTCGTGTCCAGAGATCAATTTGTCCCGAGACCCAATTGTTCCGGGACCAATTTGTCCCGAGACCCAATTGTTCCGGGACCAATTTGTCCCGAGACCCAATTGTTCCGGGACCAATTTGTCCCGAGACCCAATTGTACCGGGACCAATTTTTCCCGAGACCCAATTGTACCGGGACCAATTTGTCTCGAGACCCAATTGTACCGGGACCAATTTGTCTCGAGACCAAAGTGTCCCGAGACCCATTTGCCCCAAGACCCAATTGACCCGAGACCAATTTGTTCCAAGACCAATTTGACCCGGGACCCATTTGTCCCGAGACCAATTTGTACCTAGACCAATTTGTCCCGGGACCCATTTGTCCCTAGACCAATTTGTCCCAAGACCAAATCGGCGAGACCAAATTGTCGCGTACAGTTGTAATTGTAACCTTTTCCTTTGATAGTAATCTAGGTATAAATTATAGCATAAGTTTATAAGATATGTTCCATAAGTGTGTCACTCGTTAATGAGAGCTTGTCATGAAGTGACGTAGGTGAAACGTCATAGATTCTTGTAAAGCGACGCGTAGTGAGGCCTTGTCAAAGGCTTAGTACAGACTAAAGAGGAGGATGGACTGCAAAACCGAGTGTAGTCAATTCTCACGTCGTTCTTGGACTAGCTCTCATTAAGCCTCTAACATTACGAAGTATGGGTAGTGACATACTTATGGAACATATCTTATAAACTTATGATTATAGCTTTGTTTAGTTAAGTGTAAAACCGTATACTAATGATATTAGCTGTTTATATTTATCAACATTTTTAACGAGTCTCAAAGGGTACTTTTTCAAAACTATGAAGAGAGTGTATCACGGACGCAATGTTTTTATATAATAACAAACGATGTTTTAGGGACAACAATAAAACCTCATCTGAATTAGTACCGAAAGTCATCAACGGCTCTTACCTATAGTTCATATCAAAGGTTAAATGCACCGGTCCCAAAGCTTCGTGAATAAGAATATAAATATTGTAGGAGAAGGGGAGTCCATAATCCATATATTCTCAGGATGGTGTAGACTACATCAAATTTTCCAACATCCCCAAATTGACCAAAATATAGATGTCAGCCTATCGTGTGAATTTGGGCTAGACAGATAAGTTTTTAGCTTAGGTAAACGGGCAGTGTATTCCATTATTCATATTAAATGTAGGGTGTGTTTTGTTTACTAGATTAAGAGAGCTCCGTCGTTATCGTCAGTAAAATCTAACTCTAAATCGAATTCGGTCTCAGCGTTGAACAGTACGCGAAAGCCAAGTAGAAAAACTACCGTTCTTTGTCCATTTTATAATGTATAGATTTAATACCTCTAACGTCATTGATTACAATGAAACTTTAATCCAGTTGGAAAGTAAAAGTATGAAAGTGAAAAGCATTCTTATTCTAAGTCTCAAAATACCAACGTGGATTTACGCGACTTTGACTCTCATCGGTATTCTTAGTAATATTACAAATATCGTCGTGTTTTCACACGCACGAATGCGCTCGCCATTAAATATATTGTTGTCCGCTTTAGAAGCGACAAATTTAGTTATTTTTTGTTCATTTATTCCCGAAATTATCGCGGTATATTTCCCTCATTTAAATCTTCTTCACAAGTACGCTTTCGTCAATTTCGTCATCATCGTGGCGTTGGTTGGAGCATTGTCCATGTCCAACTGGCTAACCGTAACTATCGGAATGTTTCGTGTCATCGCTTGCACCTGTCCTTTCGCCATATCAAAGTGGTGTAGCGTGGCGCGTGCTAAATTAGCACTTTCGCTAGTAATTATAACGTCTTTTGCATTTCTTACGGTCTACGGATACTGCAACAGGTAATTGATTGAGACTTAAAAATTTGTTTTGCTATTTAAAGGGAATGAGAAGCTTCGTTTGAAAAACCTTTGATTTATATAACAAAAGATACAATTAATTTCCGTGAACCCAAAAATATCAAGCTTTTAATTCTCCGATTTCTGGTTTTTTGGCTATATGCATTTGAAAATGCTTCATATGAAATTATTTGCGCCTGGTTTAAAATTAATTTATTTTGAAACCTATGCAAAAAGATCAACTTAACTTTACACTATGAGAAATGAGATTCTACATCTTTTCAGCCTTTGCTAGTGCTGTAATGCTAAGTTGTGAAAACAGCGTACCCTTGGTCGCAAAACCTTGGGACTAAAATTTATTGACCTCGTATTGTTAAGCTCCATAGAGATTAACATTACGAGTTCGGATTTGAGTATAAATAGAAAATCCCTAGGATTCTCAAAAAAAGTTTAAAGGTAAGGATGTTATTACTTAAGGAAGCTTATTTAGTTTCTGGCCGCATGTTTCAAGATTTTCGTGGATTGATAAAACATTTCTTAGTACCTACTACCATAAGTTCATAAGATATGTTCCATAAGTTTGTCAGTGGTTTCTGAGAGCTTGTCATGAAGTGACGTAGGTGATATGTCATAGATTCTCGTAAAGACTAAATAGGAAGATTTACTTCAAAACCGAATTTAGTAAAATTTCATGTCGTTATCGAACTAGCTTTCAGTAAGTCTCTTGCATTTCAAAGTATAGGTAAAGTCATATTTAGGGAACATAGCTTATAAACTTATGCTACTACTTGAAGGTAGCCTGTCTGTAACATTACAGTGTGGTATAGGTAAAGTGGTTTGGGCTGGACGTTGATTATCAGTTAGTAACTGATAGTAGTAAATGACCAATATATACAATATATATATATATATATATATATATATATATATATATATATATATATTGGTCATTTTTAACTCATGTAATGGATCCTAAGTATTGTATTTGAAATGCATTTGTAATTCGTGTAGTTATTGAGAAAATGGGTAATATTAGGCATTAGCCATTAGACTCGGACTTCTTCACCGCATTCGCTTTTCGAGAGACACACATGACATGAAATTATATTCTTTATAATGGTTGACTGTTTCTCAAATATTGGAACCATAGTTTCGTTGAAATTTCGCCACAATAAAAGTATAATTTTTATTATTCTATGCAGGATACTTGCTATGAACTCCGTTTTCGATGACATGGAATTCGACAGTCCATTCTTCTTGAGGAATGTCGTTCATGGAGAAAACATAACATACATGGTTACAGAGTATACGGAAGGAAAGATCGCTGGCTTTGTTATGCTCCTCGTCACGTCCGTGCCGTGTTTGTGCACTGGAGCCCTCACTGTCATCTTGCTTCGTAGTTTGTGGAGAGCGCGCGTTCAAAGAACTCAACTTCTTTGCACGAAAGAACATTGTGAAGTCCGGTACAACGCTGGTGAAAATGAAGAGCGTATAACGATAACTATGCTCGTTGTTATATTATTCTTGTTTTTCGCTTACATTCCCGATTCGGTAGTTAGCGCGGTTCTAATATATAATCCTGACAGCGAAATTGGTTCTACTTGGTTGAATAAATTCGCGCGGAGTCGTTTTGGAATACTCGTTTCGAATTGTATGACATTCTTCATTTATTATTGCATGAGCCAAAACTTTCGTAAAACCTTGAAGACTTGTTTGAAAAATTTTATATATTTTCCATTAAGGAGAATAGTTATTAAGAAAAGTTAATGTCTTAGCGGTCATCATAGGTTTATTCATCTCTGATCTTCGATGTATATCGAAATATATTTTAATCTGCTACAGTTAAACTTTTCTTTGAAGTGGTGCTGCTATAGTTGAAAAGTTAAGATAATTATATTATATAAGTTCTAGCTGTTACCCGCGTTGTCGCTCGCGTGAAATAAAAACTTCCATCAAAATATATAAAGAATGGGTAGATTTTACTGATGACTAATATTTTTGTAGCACCCTAGGAGCTAAGGCACTCGGCGTTGCCCGTCAGCCCGTCGGGACATTTTTTATTACTTTTCACGCGGACATTATTCCATAAATAAAGATGCCAACAAATCAAACCAAAAAGACCATTTTAGCCCGTCTAACTAAATATTTGTGATATCGGTTGAAACGCGCGGACTTTGTTGCATAGAGTAGATTTTTTTTACATTTCTGGGCGCCATTTATTAAGATGGCGGCGGATTAGAAAAATCTTTCTTAGTACGCACGTACTATTTATGAGTAACGTTCCTGCAAATTTTCAGCCTTCCAGGGCAAGCGGTTTGGGCTGGGCGTTGATTATCAATCAGTCTATCAGTCAGTCAGGACTTCCATTTATATAGATATAGATTATAAAGGCCTCGGGAATAATGCATTGGCTCGTGTCTTGACGACGGCATGTTAAGGTCTCATTGTGGCCTCAAGGTTTTGATATGGAACTGTGATTCTTTGAGCCGCCAGGAATCTCAGGATCGCTGTATTAAAAAAGCCCATTTCCCCTCCAGTTCTTCACGCTTTTCCACAAAGGAGAGAGGTGGTCACGAATGTGACTTAGCGTTAGAGGTCGATTGTATTACTCCAAAACTTTCTAGTAATTTACAAGGAAACTTGGAATACTTGTGTAAACAAAGTTAAATAGTTTAACCACTTAAAATAATAAATGAAACTCTTTAATACAGATTTAATTAGTTACATAGTTTTCGCTTTGAGCAACTTTTTGGCTTTTCTGCTTATCTTGTATTCGGGGTAAGAGATAAAACCATCATGGTTAACATCGTCTTCTTTTAGAATTCGATCTACAATTTCTGAAATATTAATTAATAATGTAATGTATCTCACTTTTTATAATTTGAAATCTGTGTAAGCTCTTTTTGAATAAATTGATGTTCTAAACTAGAGAAAAGGGTGAAAATGTTTAACTTTCCGTTGATGGTCTTATGATAAAAATTTCTGAAAATCCAGGGATTGGATTTTTTGTTTATCATTTGCGGGTTCAACAAGTATAAAATTTGCATCGTAGTCTAAATCGAAACTGTGTTATTTGAGTCAGAGCCTTCACCATGTTCAAATGTTAGATTGTGCCAAGACAGGGCCAAAGAATATGGTTATCTAGAGTTCGCTTAGCTTAATCCATTTTTGTTATGAAAAATAACAACTCGGGAAACGGAAAATTCTAAAAATATTACCTCTACATGTCAAGAAGACTACCTACAGACTTATTTAACATGATAAGCCATTATTGCTCTTTATTTATAAGCAACTGCGGAAGTTAAAATTATGAAATTATTCAAGGATTGTTCAGAGCTCTATTCACAACTTGGTAGGCGTGTGAAAACTTTCCTCTCGTTCTACCTCGATTAATATTCTTGGTTTGCCATCATACGTCACTCGAAGAGGTAGAAACTTTATACCAGAAGTAAGATAAGGGTCTAGAAGTAAAGTGCTCTAGCATTGGTAAAAGATCCCGGCACTTGTGAACAAATTTGAGAATTTTATTCCGCTTCCATCGCGCCAACACTAGAGAGAGAAAATTGGTCGAGTTCCAAAAACATTCCCTACCCCCTTCCCCTCAACCTAAAGCCGCGGAACACAGACGCGGGTGCTTGAATCTAGTTCGGCCGTCTACCGCCGCGAGCGTCTCACGTTTTGGAGGGTAAATTCAGAAACCGCTACCAGAGGGGCAACCGTTGGTGTGTTATCAAGAATATTCACTTTCGCCAAGTGAAGAATTTGGTTACCTCGATACTTCTAGTCACTTATCTTACTTCTGTTTATACCATTATGCACAACAAAAATTAATCTATGTTATAATGGGAGGTGTCGGGAATTTGGCGCGCTAATGTATATCAAGCTTCTGGGCGGCGATGTTTGAGAGAATGCCACGCAAGTCGGTGATCATTTCATCTCTCGTAGATGCTGTATAAAAGCCCCTTCAATCGGCAAAAATGGGGGATCTCTTAATATAGGCGGGGAATTCGAACGATAAGAAAATTAACTGGTAACTCTATGAGATGGAAACATCAGGGATCCATGGAATTTTAGAAGCAGGAATAGAGAACGGTTAGCCTTTACTTCAGTCCGAGTCATAGCCCAGCATAGAGCCCCTCCCTTCAACACGTAACGAAAATTTTAAATTATCTTATTGGTTCACTTAAACTACGTTTTGATGACGTTGCTTTGTTAAAGAATTTCATTGAGTGTCATACTTATTGTTATTATGTTACATAAGATCACACTAACAACTGATTTTAGTGTAAAACTCTACTTGGCGTGAAAATTCCATTAAGTTTTTCAGCAAAAAAGAACGGTTTGAATTCCCTTTCTATATGGACTAAACAGTATATTGAATTATCCCTTGTTAATAGACGCGAAGGCTTGTTTAAATTTAGGAAACCCGGTCCTTTTGTAAACACCATTTTAAGCTTATTGTATTCGGTCTCTTCTTCAAAAACTACATAATACAAGTTCAGAAGTATGTTTCATAGTTTTATGACGGATTACAAATATGACCTTAAATTGCACATATTTCTTGGTAAAACGTACCTTGGTTCTTTTTAATTATTTCAGAAATCTCTTCGTGGTTTATAGGCGCAACAGTTATGGGTGGGGAATTTGGGTTTTCTTCTTTCTTATGATGATGGTGAGTGTGGCCCAAGGCACTCATAAGCTCAAGTCCGTCCAATTTGGTGTTATTGTCGTAGTCATGAATACTGTTGATATACTCAGATCTTTATAACGAGTAATTAGGTTGTGATCACAAAACTTACACAAAAAAGGAAAATTCTAAATTTTCCTGAGAAAATCCGAAGAAAAAGCCGAAAGCATTCTCAATATCCTCTCTCAAATGACTGAAAATAAATTATTATGACGAGTAAATCATTAGGAACTATCATAAGTTTATCATGCCTCTAAGTAGAGAAATGGCTGCTTAGTGTTTGTCTGTTTCCCTTTAATGAAACCCAATACTCTCTCCGTATCACTTATCACCTCAACTTCATTACAAAATTGTACTGCCTAGCCTAGCGTTTCTTTTATCCCTTTTAGAAAGTTTCAGGACTGAAACCGCCTCTAACTCACGAGAGAGAGGGATTTGGGGTTGCTTAAGCAAATTCGTTCCCCCCCCCAATGCCTGCCTATACGAAACGTGAAAATCTCCTTTATTCCATTGTATGATTTTTTATCATGTGACCCATTTAGTAATCGTGTCGACCGCTTGGTGGCTGCACTGCGACAGAAATTTCAAATTTTCTCTTTTCGACTCTTAGCGCTATTTCTGACGTCACAGTAGCCTGCGGAAAATGCCCAGTTGTAACCCGTATTTGTGTACTTAGAGGCATGATAAACTTATGTAACTATAAATTTACAATTTAGCTATTCATCCGAACTAGCACTTAGGCGT
Organism: Phalangium opilio; assembly: GCF_054372755.1. Taxonomy (NCBI): domain Eukaryota; kingdom Metazoa; phylum Arthropoda; class Arachnida; order Opiliones; family Phalangiidae; genus Phalangium; species Phalangium opilio. Next base: position 10,764,028 of record NW_028324217.1, on the reverse strand, counting down.
TGACTTATAATTTTCTAAATACAAGAGTGTAGAACCATTAATTGCATGCAGAAAATCAACTCACGGGGAGGAAGCCGCAATCTTAGGATATTTTCCTCGCGCCCCGAGGCAACTGCAGACGGAACCAGAGTTCACTACACGCGGGAAGATAGTCAATTCGAGCTGCCTCTAGCGGTGCTTTATAATGCGAGGGAAATAACTTAAGATGTCGGCGTCCCCTACTGTGTTTTTGCTTCTCTGTAGGAAATAATGGAATGGTCTATGTAAGGTTAGTTCTATAAAAATCTCAATTTCATATATTTTGAAGATAACTGGTAAGAAATTGGGAAGAAGAATATTCATGTTTAATTTCTATTTCTTCTTGTGCAAAACAGCGTTCTTGTTTAAGAATTTTGTTAAATAAGAGCTTCAAAACTACACAAATAAAGCTAAATCTAGTAACACATATAAATGCATACAACTGAACCAGTCTAATTTATACGCCCCCTTCCTCTTATCTGTTTTAACGTTGTAATGGGTAATCCGTTAAACGTACTCACTATCCTCAATAAAATCGTCATCGTGCAGAGCACTTTCATCAAAATCCGCTGAAACTAGGTGATGATCACGGAAATTTGCGTCGCTAACCTGAAACATTATTAACACTGCTATCACGTAAAAACAGGAAAGCCTAAATTTTGCCATGTTTAACACCGATTGACTAGATTCGCTTATAGAAACTTATGAAAATATAATTTCAACTTTCACGGGGAGTAAAATTTAAGCAGGCGTTCCAAGGTTTCGAAAATTTTCCTTCTCGTTATTGTACGGGCAGTTTCCGCTTTTATTATCGTTAAATGTTTCCTTCTTTTATTTGGTTATTAACTTTTGTTTGTTCATCTGAAGGGTATACCGCTACTTTAGTATAGCTTCCAACATTTACGCGAAAAGTATTTTGATTACTTTTACACTGTCAACTTTCCTTAAACGTGTATTGGGAAATCAGAGAGAGCAATGAATTATTTAAAATACTGTATAGTGCAAAAAGACATTACAACTAAATATTTGAATCATTTTCTTTTAAATTATTTCACGTGTTATTAAATCTATTTTTCACACGTTAAGAAGAGACGCGTGTGGTGAATAATACAAGACGACCCAAGGGCTCGTAATAGTAGCCACATCGTACGAGTGAATAGTTCCTGTATACCCTACCCTAATGAGTGATAGCATAAGTAACATAATAAACATAAGTATGACTCTTCCCATTGTAATAATGCAAATTTCCAAATGAAACCTATAATCAACACTGACACTCTCACTTACATCAGGCCAGGACTTGCAACCCCGTCGAGTACTTCATGCTGGTCTTTGGCGAATGACATAATTGTACAATTTTAGCCAATCACAATAAACCATCTCCTTGAACGCATTTGTGTCGGAAATAGTCGTCTGCTATTTATTGTACGAGCTCGTTCGCGTTGTCGCGGTGTTTCTATGTTTGAGTTTAAGATTGCCCTAAGTCGGATTTTCAGCACCAAAAATGATAAGCCTTTTGAAATCTAAATATTCCGTTACTAAATCTACCCAGTGCAATTTTCAACTTCGTAATGTGGTCGCGCTAAAGTCGGTAAAAAGTCAGACTGAGAAATGTAAGGGATTGATGTGCTTGCAAAGGCTTAAGCCTTATGAACAGCTTGAAGCAGTTTGTACTGTTTCTTCGGGAGTCTTAGGGAAAACAGGAGAGTTAAATGTAAACGAATTAACACCAACATCATCAGTGAAGCCCTTGCAAGTCGATAATGTATTAAACGTGCTTCAAGAGAGCAAAGAACTTGGGGGAATCGATCTTCCAATTTCTTTAATGAAGGTCAGTAAATGTTTAGCCTTACACTTGTTGCGAAACGCTTTAAAAACTCATTAATACCATAAGTAATGTTATAACCTGATTTACAGGATGCGCAAAACGAGGTCATTTGTTCAAAAACAAGTGAAATTGCCGAAAAGACCAGGAATTGCGAAATCTCCCCATATCAGAGTCATGAGAAGTTGAGTTGCTCCCTTCATGCTTTAGGGGCGAAAACGTTCCCTCTGAAATTAAGTGTTGAATTTAAACAGATAGTGGCGAAGTTTAGCGCACTTGATTTAACAGAAAAAGTCTCAACAAATAATCAGGTTGGCACAGTGAACAATCGAACATTTTAAAATAATCATTTGTTTAATAACACTTTCTGTAGTTGATTTTGGAGGTTACTAAGAGAGGATCTTATGAAGAGAAATACAATGCAGAGCCATTGAAATATGTTTTAAACTGTTCTGGCACATTAAGACTTGTGGTTTTGTTCAAAGGAGTGGTGAAAGAAGTAGAAATTTTCAAAGATGCTGTGCTTTTGGAGGATGTAGTAGTTTCACTGTTAAAGGACCTTTCAGATCCCGATAAGCGTTTTTGTAGTGGTCTAGCTAGTGACGCCATAGAAATTCTTTCGCAGCTACCTTTAATTCCAAAAACATTAAAAATCATAGATTTTCCTGTAAAGCATTTTATGTCCCTTAAATGCCCGGTAATTTTTACAAAACCGAAAAATATTGTGGCGGCAGACTCAAATGTTTGCAAGGAGTGCAAGTACTTAATGCGATATTTGCGTGCATCTTTGAAACGTAGAATCAAGGCTAACGCAAGTCCAACATCACGTAAGAGGAAATGCCAGCCATCGTCGACCTGCCCTACTTCATTTTTGTCACCAGGAAGCCTTGCGCTGAAGAAAAAACTGGCTTCTCAGCGGTATCACATCGCGAAGCAGAAAATTGTTAAATTGAATAAAAAGTTGACGAAATTCAAAATGGTACTAAATGACAAGCAACACCAAGAAATGAAATCTGTCACAGCCAAAATACAGGAGAACTTTCCATCGGTTCTGGAAGAGGTATTAGCCATTGATACGAATGAAAGTAGTGAGTCAGCTATTGCAAAAAGAAAGCGATTGCGTGAGGTTTGGGACGAAGATTGTGCTGCTAATTTAGCTCAAGAGAAAGAGGACTTTATGAATGATCAAAAGAAAAATGGTGTGTACTTCAATTAATTTTGAGTTTCCTTATATTTAGAAAAAATTTTAGATTGTCAAGTTTTGGTGTTTTTATGTTTAGTGACTGGAAAACGAGGAAATAGGTGGAGCGCCATCACTTATCGTTTGGCTTTGGCAGTTGCGTGTCGAAGCCACGCTGCGTATGATGCCCTTTCTTCTTTCAAAGTATTAAACTTGCCATCATGGAGAAGTCTTCAGAGAAAAACCAAGAAAAACCTGGATGAACCAGGAGTAAATCACGAGAAGCTCCGGGAAGAAAAGGAAACATACAATTTGTTTAAACACGATCAAATCGCCAATGGACTAGCTGAACCTAAAGGTGACGGGGTGTTAATATTTGACGAGGTGAAGGTGGCTGGCAAAATAATGTGGAACTCCAAAAATCACAAACTGTATGGAGCAGCAATGCCTTATGAAGAATATGCTTACTTGGACGATTTATATGAAGAAGTATGCGACGACAAGGACATAACTAAAGCCAATTACATGCTTCAGTTTTTATGGAGGGACTTGACTGCAAATTACGATGTTATTGGCCCTTATTTTTCCCTACCATCAACCGCTGATGCTCATGTGACAATGAGTTGTCTTCTCCAAGTGATAAAGGCTTTCGAATACCAACATTTTCACATTTCTGCCATTGTCTGTGATGGAGCCAGCGCGAATTTGTCAGTTATCAAGATGATGGTGGGCCTCGATGTAACATTTCCTTATCAGAAAAAGAATGGCGAAATAAATTTTAACATCCCTACTTCCTTCCCGAATCCACTCCGGATGGAGAGAAACATTCATTTTGTAATTTGTCCTTCTCATGAGGTAACATAATTGTGGACGTTAAACATTTCTAAGGTTTAATTGTTGTTTTCTAAACTTTGTAGTTGAAAAACTTAATAAATCAGCTATTTGCTTCGGATCCTGAAAGAGCAAAGGAATTTGACTATTTTGGAATTACTTTTGGGTGGAAACACATTGTCGACCTTAAAAAGAGGGATGACGCTTTGAGAGACTGCGGCATTCCACGAAAAATTCCTAAATTGTATCAGAGCTACGTAGACAGAGATGCTTGGACCAAGCTCAATGTTAAGCCGGCTCGAATATTGCAGGTAAGGTTCAAAAACAATTTGTCAACACTATAAATGACTCTTAAACTTTCGATTTTAGCAAAATGACGTACTGTCGGCTATATATGAATACGCCCATCCACCACCGACTGATGGATTGCCACAGCCCCAGCCAGAAGATTATGAGAGTGTCATGGGCACTTACCATTATTTAAAAGCGTGTCATAACCTTTTTGAAATGGGGACACTGAAAAAAGGTGCAATTGACGATTTAAATTGTGACATTATCAGAAACATTGATGCAGGAATGCAATATTTTTCTAATTGGTTCAAGTATATACTAGGTGAGTAACTTCAAAATAAAATAACCAATTAAAATAAAACTGAATTTCCTTACAGAAAATGATTCCACATTTAACCTTAGCAATCCAAGACAGAAAAAATTCATTTCTTGGCAGGTATTGTATATTTCACAGTTATAAACACAATTGAAATATTGTAAACAAAATTACATCTCATTTAAAGACATGGGCGTTGCTGAGAATCATGGTTTATGGATTTAAAGAATTTCTAAGGGAGAATCCCGGTTATTATTTGTGCCCAATTCGCGTGAACGGCAGTGCGGTTGAAACTTTGTTTTCCCAATACAAACATGGAGCAGGAGGAAAGCTAACTGGAATTAATTTTGCCACAGTCCGTAAAACCTCCCGAACTATTAGAGATATGAAAGGTCATCACAGCGGAGCTGGTTACCGAAATGAAAAACTTTATGTAATGAAATCATTTACAAAAAAATATTTTAACGCCGCTTGATACAAATTTAATAACCAATTTTTGACATTTTTTTAAAATTGAAATGGACGTACAATTAATAATTTAAAGAATACATGGCATAGCGACTAGGAACTTTTCTCTCTCTTTTGGACCTATTACGACTGATTTCAAATTGGTCACTTTTCTGGTCTTGAAGTTTAGAGATGGATTTAGGATTTTTGGCAACCTTTTTAACATTGCTTGGTTTTGTAACATTTTTTATATGTTTTGAAATAGGGCTTCTGATAGGATTTACGTGTGCTAATGAGTCTTCCCCTTTTGTAATTGTAATTGCTGTGCGAGCTTTTTGTTGTGTCAATGTCAATTGTTTTACAGGACTTAATGAATCCCTTGAGTTTCCGTTACCATCTTGTACGTTTGAAGAACTAGATGATTGGCTTGTAATCATTTGTTTATTTGACACGTGGCAAACTGAATTTTTTGTACTTTCTACTATGACGTTTCCATTGATCGGGGGAGGGCTTGAAGCTACCTGATTGTCAGACATTTCAATATCACTAACCAGGGAAAGAGTTTTGATTACTTTATTCTTTGAAGTTGCTTGAGGACTTGTTATGCCTGTGGCATAATTTTCTAGAGGGCGAATACCCACTATACTTGCAACCGTCTTCTCTGAGGGAAAATAATTGACTAGCCTCTTTTTCTTTAACTTGCCCCTGCATTTCCTCAGTGGTGATTCTTCGGTGGCAATTGATTGTACTTGTTTGTTTATGTCAGCGGACGTTGAAGGGCCGGCCAATGATGATTTTGTTGCAATTTGGTTTGCCTTGTTATGTTCAGTAGATAATTGGACATTTGGGTTATCACTTTTGTTGTTCATATCACTTTTGCTGTTTATATCACTATTGTTGTTTATATCACAAGGTTTAACATGATTTCTTTGAATTTGAGATACCCCTTTACACTTTGAGGGTCCTTTAAGATGAATATCTTTCTTGAGGGATCGCTTTTTCTTGGGCTGAATGACTTTAATACTGTTATTTCCTTTTAATTTCTTTGAAACTATGTATAATTCATCCCGTAGCCCGTTAGCTCCTTTTGATTGCTGCTTTTGTTGTTCTTTGTTTTTTTCATCCCACCCTGTTATAAATTCGTTACTTAGAGCATGAACAAACTTCCTTTGAATTTCTTGCATGAAAATTTTAGCTCCTTCTTCCTCAACTAGGCCTTCCGTTCCTTCGAGAAATACTTGCGTAAGACTTGGTTCATTTTCCTTCACAACATCCATCACTGCCTATCCATGGAAAAACTCACATTGAAATCACAGGAATAGCCGTCGAAAAACTTAAAATGCATACCTGTAGAATATTTTGGCCATGTTTCTTGATTCCAGCATCACACAGAACCAATCGAATAACTTTATTTAACATCGCGAGATATTCCAGTAGGTGTTCTTTTGGGATGAAAAGACCTCCTCTATCTCTCACTTTTACTCCTGAGAATATTATTTGTGTTTTTTCCTCGGCAGTTTGTCGCAACTTCAAGACTGCATCATAAAGTGTTTTTGCCTCTTTTATTTGCCCGGGGCTTAGCTTTTTACTAAAAAATGCCCTTCGTTTACTTTTCCTCCACACCTCGCCCATGCAGCCACCTCCTATGGTTAGAAGGCTCCTGTTATATGCATCTTCCAAACTATCATTCTGTAAACATACTTTCATCTTACCACATCTTTCCTATATAAATAACGGAAGTTGAAACAATTAAAAAGCTTACCATTTTCTTTGATACTTCACCACCAATGGAAGACGAACTACATATTCTACGCTTCTGACACCAGAATTTAAACACCTCTTCAGCATAGACGTGTAGAAGTAGAAGAAGGTTGTTTCTATCAAATGGTGATACAGCAGCAATAATATCTTCAAAAGTCTTCATTTCTCTCAATACCCATATATGAAACTTAAATACAGTAGAGCAGCTTTGAAGTTTTGTGTCAACTAACTCTCCTTTCCTATTTGTCTTTGGCAAATTTTCTTTATAGATGGAAATATACCCATTGTTTATGCGTTTCATGATTTGACTAGCGAATCCACCTTCTACTACTTTGTAGTGAAGTTGTAGCACAGGACTAGAGTCACCAAATATATTTGGTACTTCCATATTTATTGTATTTAATACTTCTAAACTCTCTTCACTAGTTAAATTGTCTTCCATGCTGCTTTTTTCAATACAATTACAAATCAACTATCAACCCAAGGCTTAGCAAAGTGACTCAAATCTCAATGGCGTCTCTTTTAACCTCTGAACCGGATTTCCGGTATGGGGCGGAAGTCGCTTCATTTTCCACCGCTAGGGGTCTCTGTGCTGGGCGCGAACTTATGATGACGTAAAAGGCTCGAAAATAGGTTTCTAGTTAGTTTTGGCTAATTGTCATACTTATGGTTATTATGTTACTTATGGTGATAGCGCTATCTTTTACAATGCTAAAATGATTTACCGTGCATAAAATCAGAGTGAATAGCCCCTCGATTCACTACCCTAAACAGTGATAAAATTATTACCCGTATAAATTTACCTATGCTGTTTCGGCGAATCGAAGACCAAATAGTTAGTGATTATCCTCTCGATGATTTTACAACATAGACTTATGCCGATGCTCACTTATCGCATCTTATAAATTTCTAACATGGACTTATAACCAGAACCTTTTGGAAGAGAAAGTTAAGTTATAGTAATTACCCATTTTAGTGATTATCCCCTCGATGAGTTACCTTTAGCAATGCTAAAATGATCAAACACATAACGCTAATTTAACTTTACGTCATAAAATTATGCCAACGCATACTTATCGCATCTTATAAATTTATAGCATGAACTTATTCCCAGAAGCGTTTGAAAGAGAAACACCCAACTTGAGTTCTTTCTTTGTGTAAACCCCGAATCATTTATTGTATAGAAAGTTCGGATTCCTAGAAAAGTCATGTCTAAAAGTGTGAGAAATTTTAAAGAGAGACTGAAACTTTTCGTTTTAGGTAAGGCAATATGATAAATTTGTGTGTTCATAAAATACTACAGATATTACTTTTTGATCATTAATATTTTCACAATGCATCCGCATTGTACTGTCATGGGTAAATCATAAGCCTTTCCCCTTAAAAATCACCAATTAATGAAATTATCCCTTTAACACAATTTATCCCTTTTCACTCTAAGTACGTTCATTAACAAGTGCGTTGTACATTCGCATTGCACTTTTATAGACAAATCAAAATACCCACCCTATGAAAATCAAAAATCCCTTTTTTCACTCTCCCATTCAAAAGACGAACGATACTTCTTCTTCTTCAGACCAAGCCCAACTAATACCAACATCGTCAGATGTACATCAAACGATGTGGCTAAAAACTGAACTGACAAACAAAAATTTCCGTTAGGAATTGAGAAGAGATCTTAATTAGGATATGAGTTGAACTCAGTTAGGCTAGTAATGGTTAAAAATTCCAACTTCTAGTAAATGTAGGTATTTCTAACTAAGTTTTCGTATTGCGATGTGGTAGGGCTTGTACAATAATTAATATTACTTAACGTATACGGTTATACAGCGTGGTCGAGATCAGACCAACACCTTACTTTGTGGACAACCCCCAATACTGCCAACGAATGACGTCACTATACTAAATTATACAGGATGTAAATAAATGTTTAGACAATGAGTGGCAAGTTACAAAAAGAATACTGGAGAATATGCTAGATGGCAACAAATTGTTTTAGCACAGTCCCACGACTAGTCTCCTCCAATCTGTTTGGTAAAGGTCTCAACGTAAACATTCGATGTGTCTACCATTGTGATGAAGGCACTCTTCAAGACGACTGTTCATGTCTTGCGATACATTTGCAGGAAGTCCAAGAAAATGTCTTCAGTGATGTTCTCATCTAAGAAGAACTGTCCGACAATTCAGTTTCCAAGAATGTCCATCCTAACATTTGCCTTGCATCGCATTTGATGGTAATGATGTCGTAACCACTGATAATTTTGTTGGGTTCAGTGTACGTTTTGCCGGTTTATCGTGCCATCCCTGCAAAATTTAGCCTCATCAGAAAACAGTACCTTTCTCAAAAATAACGGATTGACTTCAATTAGTTCATGCAGGGTAAGACTAAGGTCTTGCCGTCTTGAGTAATCCCGCGTCAAGTCTTAGCAAAATGCCAGCCTATTCCAACCAGGACATATTGAACATTGTGTTTACGAGGATTAACCAAGACGGCAAGACCGGCAGTGGCGGTAGCCGCGGTACCAGGATACTCTTTCGTGTAGGCTAAATATTTTTCGCAATTATGGGCGTGCACCTAAATTATTGCTAAGAAATTTTAAGTACTCAATGTTTAAATTGCTTGTGTATTTATTATCCTAACTCAAAGCCGGCACCTACGATGACAACGGAATTTTTGTAACCGTCCATAAATTACGTCACGCAAAAAAAAAAGCATTTTCTGCCCTCTCGTCCCCCAGATCACGCTTGGTCACGTTTTCTCAGACCCCTCTCCTAAAAACTACGCTACATTTTTAACCCACCCTCTAACGCACTATGACTTGTCTTCATTTACAAATCTAATTTGATTAATTTGAAAAGAGAACCTTTTTTGGTCACATCGTAGTATATGATAGGCTCTTAGTTTGTACCGAGCCGTAATAGTAGTAATAGTTGTTGTGGTTTTTGCTTCGTTGTCGTCAGATTTTAGCTTAAAATGGACTAATAGTACCTCAACCCACCCATAGGGGTAACTGAGCTCGGTGAGAGGGTGTATTAATTAATATTTTATCACAACGCACCCGGGTCGCTGGCGCAGCAGTAAGATACCCTACCACAGTACCATAGAGACTCGATAGGCGATCCGAGTTTTTATCTCAAAAGTGTCTTTATCTGTGGGGACGGACACTTTTTAATTTTTATCTGTGAGGTCGGATACATTGCACCAATTCCGACCCATCTATTGTCTTTCTTTTTGATCTTTGTTATATTTGTGTCCCATATCATAAATATATGGATGGTTCCGAACCTCTTCAATAAAACTTTCAGCATTGAACTTTCGGCATTCTCGATTAGAAACTAAACAAATAAAAACAATGCGGACCGCGGACGTCCTCTTCCGAACACGCGTGGTCGAAAATGACGTCACGACTCAAGCTTCTTTCTGATTGGCTTGTGTAAAGCGTTGACGTTGAACGCGTAACTGTGTTTTTTTTTTCGCTCGGGCGTAGGGATGTCAACTTCCCGAAAAAAAAACCGGTTTTTCGGTTAACTGATTCATTTAAATGGCCGGTTTAACCAAAAGCGGATTATGCTTCACACATAAAGTACGCAAGTCCCACTTTTCCATATCTTTGGCCATGGATTTCATGGCATTCCCGAAGTAAAAACTAAGCAGACGAAAAAAAAAGCTTTTAACCAATCATAAGCCCCTAACCGTAGATAACCTCTTTAATGCCAGACAATCGGCGACGGCTATTACTATTTTCTTCGCCGTCGACATAACCGGGAAGCTCGGAAGGCAAATTTGCGGTATCGTTCGTTAGTCGCTCTATTATATTCAACGTTTTAAAGCTCAAGTTTCGAAAATTTTCGAGTCATTTAATAAGTCTTCAACTAAATATTATGAGATTTTTTTTTTAATTTCAACAGAAAAATAGCTTTGCGAATAATAGTAGAATTGGCTAGGTATCAGCGGTATCCCGATTCCCGAGCCGCCGGCGGCTGAGTTCGCCGTAACCGCGTGAACAGAAAACATTCCTCGTAAAAAAACAAATACTCGGCGTCTTAAATAGTCCAAGCAAAAGCTGACCAGATTGATAAGATCTTTCGTTCCTTACTCCCAAATAATCTTCGGTATTGTGAAAAGTTTTATCTAAAGAATATTTTAGACACCCTACTCAGTCTTTATAGTAGTTCCCTAATTTATGTACCTGGTAAAATGGTTCATAATGCGGAAGGATCGCATGGATCCGAGAGAGCCGCGTTACTGAATTTTGTTCCGCCCGTAATTTTGGTAAATTATCGTAGTGGTCGTTTCCTGGTAGAATGTTGTGTTTTTAGCCACATCGTAGTTTACCGTAGGCTCTTACTTTGACCCGAGCCGTAATAGTAGTAGTATTTGTTGTGGCCGGAGTTTTCGCTTCGTTATCGTCAGATTTTAGCTTAAAAGGAAGTCTATAGTACCTCAACCCACCCAAAGGGGTAACTGAGCTCGGTTAGAGATTTTATTTTAATTAAAAAAAATTCAATCGCACCCGGGATATGAACCCGTGTTGCTAGCGCAACAGTAAGACACTCTACCATTGTACCATAGGAACTCTATAGCTTACCCGAGTTTTCATCCTTTAGTTTATATCTAAAGTGTCGGGGGTGGGTAGTGGTACCTCTTTATCTGTGGGGTCGGATATTTTTCATTTTTATCTGTGGGGTCGGATACTTTTGAATTTGTATCTTTGGGATCTTTATATTTATTTAAGTGCTCATTAAATAGATGACGATGTGGCTACTATTATGGCCCAGCCCTCAGGTCAAATTGTTTTATTTTATAACGAAATAACACCTCGGGCTCTTACTGACTAGGTAACAAAATTAATGATAAATGGGACGTCACGCATCGAGGAACCCCTTCCTCCCCCTTTGTCACGAAACGTCACATTTTTAGAAAACCCGCCCCCATGAGTGTGACGTAGTTTATGGACGATTCTTTCGACATATGAAGTCAGCATTTATTCTGACGCGTAGTTTTTAACATCCTTTTTTCTGAAGAAACAAAAGGTTTCAATAATTTCCTTTCTCAAGGTTAGTGGTCTAGCGCAAGGGCCCAAATATTTTACATTAAGAGGCCCTTTCAGAGCCCCCAAAGTGAAACGAAAAGTAGGCTATAGCCTATGTTGCCTACCCCTGGTGCTGCCACTGCGCACTTTAAAAAGTAATGGCAGCCTCTTAGTTTGGACTTCATTTAGCTCCTTGAGAAATTACATTATAATGAAATTTTAAGAGAAATCACATTTTCTTTATCAGAAATTTGATAATTTCATTCCAAACATTGACATAAATATGATTTTAGTCAGTAATTGTTGAAAAAACTAGCCTAGCAAAAATAATTCTCAAAATACTCAAAAATCACACTAAACTCCTTGAATTCTAGCCAAAATACCATATTCCCATTTCAAAAAAAAGATACAAATCCCACAAAATGGAATTTAAACCACGACTTGGTTGGCAAAACTGAATTAACATATCGTTCAATTAATTGAGTTACATATGAGGAGCTGAAAAATTTAGAGTAGGCCTATAGCACGAAAGTTTCGTCATCGATATTATAAGGCCTTTTCATATTCAAATAGGTATAGATGAATCATGAATAAATTCCAGGGTTGGCAAAAATTGAGTTTTTTTTAAAAAAAACAAAAGTTGTGTTTTTTATTGTTTAAAACACGATTTGTTGTTTTAAACTGTTTTTTAAACAAGTAGAAAAAAAACAGTAAAAAACACAAAAAAAACCTAGTTTTAAACATGTTTAAAATCACTCTTGCAGAACTAATAGCCTATATATTATACATCGCGGCTCTCCATTTAAGCCACTACTCCCGCTAGCGCAAGGCGCTTATTTTCACAGCCTGCTTGATAAAACAAAATGGTCTTGGTTCGGACCAAGACAGAGAAAACAAACGATGAGAGTGACGTTTATCAATTGACTGAAGATCCGATATTGCGATTTTTCTTTATTTATATTAATTTATTCCTTAATCACAATTTAATTCAATCAATTTATTTAATTGTTAATCGATTTATTCCCTCCAAATTAATTGAAAAATAACATATTTGATCTTTTTCAAGAACAAATTAGATTTTCCGAAATTATTTTATGATATTAATTATTTTGAAGGGAGTGCGTGTTAAGCGATCAATACAGAATATGTGAAATATTCTACTGACTGTTTAAAAAGAGCAAGAGCTCCTTAAATTTAGAATTTCATGGTGTAAGAAATTGTCCGTGTGGAATTAGAACCAGGGACCACTTGAACCCAAAGCGAGTATCATACAGCTTGACCAACGGACCACGAAAACGTATTGAGAAGAAAAACACGAAAAGACGAAATCAAGAGCTCCTAAAATTTAGAATTTGAAGGTGTAAGAAAGGGTCCTTGCCAGGGTTGCCAAAAATGTAGTAAAAAAAAGTTGTGTTTTTATTGTTTAAAACACGATTTAAAATTAGATTTTCCGAAAAATTTTATCATGAAATTAATTATTTAAAAGGGAGTACGTGTTGAGGGATCAAATTTGAATATTTGAAATGTTCTACTGACTGTTTAAAAAGAGCGCAAGAGATCTTTTTAAAACGAAAGTGTATTTTTAATAGCACATACAAAATGAGGGTGATGGGTAAAATTGTTCATTTAACCCCAAATGTCCAAATGCTTGATTTCTTTTGTGGCCACTATTAAGGAATTTTCGCTTCCATACTGCAGAGTTTCTTGGTCAGAACTCATACATATGAAACTTCACCACCCCTTTCTACTTTGTAGGCGCTTTATGTTTTCCGTTTACGGATTAAGCGTATTATTTTAGCACTGTCAAGGGCCTGGCTTTAAATATTACGCGTAATCACTTTAGAACAGTAAAATGTACCAACAGTGTAGAAAAACGTTGTTCCTTTACCTTAGGTAGACGACAAAATAAGTTATTCTTAATCAAATTATTGAATATCAGTCTTCAATACAGATTGGTAACGGATAAATCAACTGGTAAGGTTTCCAAACAATTAAACACTCATAAGAAACAGTCAAATAATTGCAAGGTTTTGACTGAAGCTTATTATTTCTATTATTATTCTATTATTTTCGCTCATTTTCAAATAAAACGAGGTAAAAATATTCGAAATACCTCTCCATAAAAAACATGTTTTAAACTGTTTGTTTAAAACGTTTTAAACAAATTAATGTTTTTTTTCATGGCTGTTTAAAACAAGTTTTAAACAAAAGTTTAAAACAAATTGTTTAAAACTTGCCAACCCTGATAAATTCCTCGATGGGTGTAACGGAAGCTTGTCAATTTTAGACAATACTTGGTTTAGTGGTCAGAATTTGAGCATTAACGTCTCCCTTTTTTGGTTTTTTGTTGGGCAAACCGTCTTTCCGTAAAATGCGCGGTAAGAGCTACGGACTGTAGTCCAAATACAGCTGTGGATTATTACAGCACGCTTCGTGAAGTATGCGAAGTAATTGTTTCGCAGGATTTTGAAAACGCGAAAATAAGCTTGGCGGGGAGGGTTTTCACGTGGAGGTGGACGAGACTTTTAAAACTCGTCGCAAATACAATCCATCGTGATTTTTATACAGGGTTCATACGAAATTTCGAAACCCAATTTCCCTGATATTTCCAGGTTTTCCAGAATACTTCTTATAAATTTCCAGGTGCATTTTTTGCATTGGAGGAGTGTTATAATTTCAAATAGGGTAACCAGACTATAGCTACAACCACATTATATAGGCTCATGCCTCTGTGGATGCCAGTAGCTTTGGTTACGAAATAAATATTATATGTTTACCATTCTTTGTTAGGTTATAATAGACAGTACCAAAATACAGAATTCCATACACCAGGGCTGATACTCACTCATACGCTCAATTTTAGTTGAATAAGTGACTAATTAATTTAGAAATGGTAAGCAGCAAAAAGTGACTAAATAGGGGCCACTTGAAATGAAATGTTTTCAGAGATGACCGATTTAAAAGATATTTTGAAGGTCAGTGTCGTAATTTAGCTCAATCTATGGTCTTAGATATTTCCAGTCAAAGGAAAGGTCACCTCATAAAAGGTCTACGGCGAAATTCAATTACAGAAATCAAAGCAATTGATGCCGTTTTAAATCAAAAACAAAACATTCATTTCAACTGGATTCATTTTAAATAATAAGTTAAACGATTTTGGTCTTTGATCAACTGTGATCTTGCTATTTTTGCGTTTAAACCGTCATAAGACGATTTTTTTCGTGCACCAAATTAGATTATGGGTCCCACTGAAGTGTATTTGTTTCACTTTATTTAATTTCCCTGATTTTTTTGGAAAAAAAATTATTATCCCTGATTTTTCGAAGAAATTTTCATTTTCCCTGATATTTCCCTGATTTTTTCCTCTACACCAATTTCCCTGATATTTCCAGGTTTTCCCTGTTTTCCATGTTCGTATGAACCCTGTTATATCACCTTTTCCAAAATTTTGTTGTTTATCTTCATCTACTTCCCAAATAATATTACACCTTTTCCAAAATTTTGTTGTTTATCTTCTCGCTATGGAGCTCTAAGGCTTCTCAAGCCCTAGCTCGTCACCCCCAAATGTTATTACCAAAAAAAAATGTTCCGGAAGTCCCCGAGGTCTGATATACGTCGTTTACCAGGCAAATTCAAGGGGGCTGCCATTGCGTCTTAGTAGTTTCTGATACCGCCATCTAGCGTCGAAGTAAAACGTAAAATTCGGTATTTTTGTCTCTTTAAACGTCGGTGTTTAAAGCCATCTAGCGTTCAAAAGCAGGAAGTTCAAAACCATCTAGCGTTCAAAAGCAGGAAGTTCAAAACCATCTAGCGTTCAAAAGCAGGAAGTTCAAAACCATCGTCTGAAATCCTTTGGCTCGGTGAATCCGATGATTTGAACATATTTTTTTATTCTCATTGGTAATTAGTAAGTTTTGAAAAATAAAAATGGCAAGCTGGGGTAGAACATGTTCCGTTCTTGGCTGTAAAAGTAGTGATAGGGATTTAAGGGAGTGGAGATCGTGGGTTTGCAAACTTCATTCGGGACCTGACAAAGGGTTAACTCTGTGTCATAAAGATTGTTGTTGTCCGCGGCCATTTTTAAAATACGGAATAAAATCAAAGTAGAATTCGCTCACTAGATGGCGATTACCAAAAACTACTCACATTTTAAAAATGGGAGGTAACCTCGTACATCGCGTATATATACTGTAAAAATAGTTTCCACTTAATACTCGGCGATTTACGTCAGTTATGGCTGATTACCCACAAACTGTAATCATACCAATTCGGAACACTCGATGAATACTTTACTAATTACATTAAACGATGTGATTTTAATAGACAATATTCAGCGACATGTCACGTACCGTCATACGTTTTACCGAGGTTTTGAAGCAGACGGGCTAAGACGGCTCCGTTTGGTCACAGCCGGCTCAATCATGCTTTTGGTTGCACGCGCTATAGAAGCCCGTCAAAAGAATGTTTTTCCTATGTAAAAGCGCATGCCAGGAATTTTCGATTTTTTCGCTGAAAAAAATCAAAGGAGTCAGCTTTTAACATGCCCGTCTATGGGAGGAACAGCGTTATTTGGCCCTAATTTTGCAAATACTGGTTCAAATAACTTGAAATTTTAATGATATGTGCAAAATAAGGCTTGTTATTTTTGTGCAAAGTTCTCATGTATAGTTTTATTGTAGTAAAATTTAAACAAAAATTAGCCATAATTCAAGAGATTAGTCTTCAAACGGTTTCAATGTGTTTTCTTCGGTTTCACTGGCTCGAATCTCTTGAAATTTTAGGGAGAGGTATAATGAAGATTTTAAATGATCGTGCAAATTTTCAAAGTTTTAAAACAAATAGTTCTTTTCTAGTTTTCTCAAGCCAAGAAGCAGTGTAAGCACAATACAGCTCCGTGCTGAAAAATAAGTGGACTAGCCTCCCGCGTTTAGCGAACGCGAGCTCCATCTAGCGAGAACAACTCTCCTAATATGGCGGCCCTTCACCGGTGCGTTGGTTTCTCGGCAAGTATTTAATGGAATGGTCTACTAAATGCAATTGTTAACCTTACTAGCACAATTAAATGCAATGCTCAACCTTACAATTAAAATTTCCTTCCTTTTAAAAAACAAAGGAAAATTTTATATTGCCAAAGGCGATAATGTGGCACAACGACTACTACAGAAAAGTCGGACCATCCACATTTGTTCGGACTAATAGCCACATCTTACGATGTGGCTACTTGTATAGAGATAGTTGCATTATCAGTGTCAGCGTTTCGATTTCACGAATTTAAAGGTAGCGTCGGCGAGGTTTATTACCGATCTAGAACGCTAGATGGCGCTCGCGTTGGGGGCGGTGGCCTAAAATTTGAAAAAAGGACCATACCCTACGAGTGGATGAATCGCGTCACGTGGGTTACAAAGACTCTATTTGCCCCTCAACCTGGACTCCACGTATCAATATAAATGAAGCTCGCCTGGAGCGCAAAACCTTGACGTCCATTTTGCACCCCTTATCCTCATTCTTTCGTGACAGCGAGGAGCGGTTTTTCTTTTTCGCACCTGGGAACTTCTTTTATTCTTGGAATTTTTCTTTTTAGCCATATCGTAGTATACGATAGGCTCTTAGTTTGACCCGAGCCGTAATAGTAGTAGTAGTAGAAGTAGTTGTGGCCGGAGTTTTCGCTTCGTTATCGTCAGAACCGGGAATCGAACCCGGGTCGCTGGCGCAATAGGCAGATATTCTACCAACTGAACCATAGAGACTTGATAGAAACTCCGAGTTTTTTATTATTTATTCTTATCTCTTAAATGTCGGGGTGATGTGGGGTGGGGTACCTCTTAATCTGTGGGGTCGGATACTTTTGAATTTTTATCTGTGGGGTCGGATACTTTTGAATTTTTATCTGTGGGGTCGGAT
Source organism: Phalangium opilio (assembly GCF_054372755.1). Taxonomy (NCBI): domain Eukaryota; kingdom Metazoa; phylum Arthropoda; class Arachnida; order Opiliones; family Phalangiidae; genus Phalangium; species Phalangium opilio. The sequence goes on along the minus strand of NW_028324217.1, from coordinate 10,746,425 downwards.
ACTTTTGAATTTTTATCTGTGGGGTCGGATACTTATGAATTTGTATGTTTGGGGTTTTTATATTTATTTTCTTTTTATGTATGTGCTAATTAAATAGATAACGATTTTCCCCGTTTCGTTCTCGTTCGGTAGCTATCGTCATTTATGTTATGTTTGACTAGAACGTTTTGGCGGTTAATTCAAATGTGGGTTTAGATAGAGCTAACATAGTGTCAAATGAGCGTTATGCGTTTGATCATTTTAGCATTGCTAAAGGTAATTCGAGGGGATAATCACTAAAATGCGTAATCACTATAACTAAACTTTCTCTTTCAAAAGTTTCTGGGCATAAGTCCTTGTTAGAAATTTATAAGATGCGATCAGTGTGCATCGGCATAATTCTATGTTGTAAACTCATCGAGGGGATTATCACTAAAAACTATCTGTTCTTCGATTCGCCGGAATATTAGAATTACAGCATAAGTAAATTTATACGGTTATAATTTAATCACTGTTTAGAGTAGGGAATCGAGGGGCTATTCACTCTGATTTTATGCACGGTAAATCATTTAAGCATTGAAAAAGATAGCTCTATTCACTCATTAGGGTAAGGTATAGAGGGGTTATCCACTCATTAGGGTAGGGTATAGAGGGGCTATTCACTCGGACGATATGGCTACTATTACGAGCCCTTGGGCCGTCTTGTTTTTTGTACTATGCTGTTATAGTCATAGGAGAGGGGAAATTCGCGGAATTGAGAAATCATTCAACTTGGTTTGGTTGGGGGCTTGGGGCCGGGCGCGTTTAGCGATCGGTTAGGTATCTTTCTTAGGGACGGGATTTCAGAAGTCAATTGTGTTCGGAACTGTTTTATATGAAGATGATAGGTTACTATTAATAAAAGCATCAAAACTATATCCATGCCTGGTTTTAATTCATGCTTTGTTTTATCAGGATAATTATTTTAGTGGTGTTTGGTAATGAACATCAAAAATAAAATGAGGTAAAAATCGAATGTTAAGTTTGACCAATCTAAAAGATTAGTGACTAAACATTTTGTGACTTTTATATAGTACGTCTACACCAGGACGTTACTGATAATTTAACAGGACGTGTGAATAATGTTTGAAATTATTGGGGTGGGAGAAGTTGCTCCCTCTCTCAGCTTTATCTTCAGTGCCATGTTGTGATTGTGAGGCATTCTACGTCAACCAAGATGGTCAAACTGAACTGCTAGCCTTTCTCCCTGCAGCCTCTTGGCTTAGTAACACTGGGAGAACCAAAATGAAATTGAACTGGGTTACTGGACGCTTGGCAAAATTTAAATGGACGCTCGCGATATTTTAAATGGACACTCGCGATATTTTAAATGGACACTCGCGATATTTTAAATGGACACTCGCGATATTTTAAATGGACACTCGCGATATTTTAAATGGACACTCGCGATATTTTAAATGGACACTCGCGATATTTTAAATGGACACTCGCGATATTTTAAATGGACACTCGCGATATTTTAAATGGACGCTCGCGATATTTTAAATGGACGCTCGCGATATTTTAAATGGACGCTCGCGATATTTTAAATGGACGCTCGCGATATTTTAAATGGACGCTCGCGATAGTTTAAATGGACGCTCGCGATATTTTAAATGGACGCTCGCGATATTTTAAATGGACGCTCGCGATATTTTAAATGGACGCTCGCGATATTTTAAATGGACACTCGCGATATTTTAAATGGACACTCGCGATATTTTAAATGGACACTCGCGTTATTTTAAGTGGACACTCGCGATATTTTAAGTGGACAGTCGCAATAGTTAGAATATTTTTTCAAACTTCGTATTTATAAAAGCTTTTTGAGGATACAGTGTATAGAGTAGTGTCGGTAGAGAGGGGAGTAGACTGTGTATCCCTCCCTCTAGGCGCGCTTTTGTAAGAGGGGATACTGTACGCGCCTGGTAGGGGGGATGACACTGAGCTAGAGCTAGATGTCAGTTCTACGTATGCAAACGTCATACCCTTCTATCTCTTAGCTAAGTGTCATCCCCCCTACTAGGCGCGTACAATATCCCCTCTTACAAAAGCGCGCCTAGAGGGAGGGATACACAGTCTACTGCCCCCTCTACCGACACTACTCTATGGTATGACGTTTGCATAGTAGAACTGACATTACTCTATAGACTAATGGTGGTAGAGAGGGGTGAAAGCCGTGTATCCCTCCCTCTGGGCGCGCTTTTGTACGAGAGGATACTGTACGCGCCCAGTAGGGGCATGACACTGAGCTAAGATATTGGAGGTATGCCGTTTGCATAGGTAGTACTGCCATTACTCTATATCGGGCCTGACTTCAGTCTTACAACATCAGAACCAGTTTGTGTACCTGTACATGTATATAGACAAGCCTTTAGCAACCAGGGTTTTCTATACAATGTTGTGATTCTTTCTCGTATAACCGTGTCTAATCATAGAGCTGTTAAACTGGCAGCTTCAAGAGGGAAAGGGTGTAGCGCTTCAAACTATTGTATCTATAAATCGCGTCAGGTTTGGGAGAGAATAGGCAGGCTAAAGACATTTTCTACGATTTAGGAAAGGAGAAAAAACTTATGCGTCATGCACTGCACAGCCTTAGACCATTGTTGGGTATTGTACAACCTTAGCACATTGCAAAATAATTTTGGTCTTTGTTAGCAACATCGAATGATAGATAATACCAGGTGGTAATTAGCAAAGGAGATTTATGTATTCATCCTTATTGGCAATAAGGGGTAGTATGGACTGGAACTTGCTTCGTTACTTTGAGTGGGGTAAGGGTGTGATGGTGTTGGAAAATTTCTGTGCCGGCTCGCTAAAAGCAAGGAGGATGAATAAGAGAGAAGACTGGTTTTGGAAATGTGGAAATAAAAACATGCATCGGCGCGTAAGCCGTTGGTAAAGGCGCACGTCACGTGATCGTTCTTGCAAACGAGGAGTATTCAAAATTATAAACAAGCTGATGAGGCTAGAAAAAGGGGGCTTGAACGCATGGGCGAGAACGTACGCTCTCTTGCCGTGAGGGGGTAGTGGTAATCATGGTAACTGGGGAACGCCACATTGTAATTTTATGAACTGCGGAGTACGTGCATTTTGTCTGACTCTGAACCTCCTCTCTTATAAATCCGCCTTGCTACCTACCGTATAGACCATTTCGGAAATTAAATACGGTACCATTGCGGTATCCTCCTTGGCGCCAAGAAACCCCGCTAGATTCAGTGCGAGTTGGCTTAATTCCCGCGAGCAGTGAACTCGGGCTCATTCTGGCGTCTCTTCTTGGCGCGAGGGAGAATACCCCAATGGCCGCCTCTCCCTTGTGGGTTGGTTACTCAGTATTTATATTCCGAAATTTTCTATAGTTTGTAGGTAAAGGGGGTCTGTAAACCAGAAATGTGGTTTTATTTTTGTTTGGGTTCTAAGAATTCCCTCCAGATCCATGAATGTATTCCATTTCTCTGTCTTGGCGGATGGTGTTAATTTCGGGAGGGTAATTGAGGTTTAACTACCCTTTTCTTAGTATCAACTCTGCTTTAAAGTGAAATTCCGGGTGGCTAGTGCTTCCCAAACACACCCATAATATCGGCCGGTTCTGACATTTCTACCTTGAATACAAGTTCATTCGTTCATTATTTTAAAAGGAGATAAAAGAAATGTTTAGGTGCATTGGAATGTGGTCACCGAAGAAATGGAGATAGAATTCAGTCTCGTTATGGTTACTGCAGTGATTATAACATTATTTAATCGCCGCGTGTACCCAGAACAACTCGCCAATTACACATGGCAAAGGTAATTGTAAAGCGATTAACGAGTCATTTCATTTCAGAAAGAAGTATGTTCGAAACACTTCGCAAATATCACACGATATAAGGAATTAGATCGGGATAACCAAATCATTTTACGTCAGGTGTTCACAGGATATAAAGAAGGATCACGTCCCTTTCGTTTGAAGAACCAATGTACTTTTTCAGTTTTTCCAAGAAATGAATAAAAATGCTCATTATATACTCTTGTTCAACCTCACTTGACGGTATTGTAAAAGTTGAGGAGCATCTGCCAATATATAATGGCAAGTACGGTTTCTCAAGTGCGGGTAAACAGGAGTATAGATATTTGTCTCCATAGTTTCATTTTAAGTTGAAAATATCGAATCGAAAAAAATAGTGAATCTTTATAAAAGACCTTTCTATTCATAGCTACTAGCCATTAGCACATAGAGAGTGAGAAAATGGATTGAAAGGCATGTGTATGGCATTGGGAAAAGGGAATAAAGGAATCAACTATAGGTGTTTGGTTGTCAAACTATTCAGGTGGTCGAAGCTACCCTGCCCTTATTTAAAAAAAGGGGGGAGGTACCTCCTTCTTACAAAGAAAAAACTTAATAGTATTGCAATGTTAGGGGGTTTCAGTTCAAACCTTTGCCCTCTAAAAACTCCGAACCCCTTCTTGGTACCGCAGTCCCCAGGAAAATCATGGCAGTAAGACTATAGAGTAATGGCACCTCCCTGCCTTTGGCTACGTTACGCTCTATGAGAAATTAACATGGAATGCCACTACTCTATATAGGGGCAAAAAGAAAACCCAGTCTGGCGTTCTTCGTCCCCCCGTTTAACATTCTTAAGCTATCCCTACCATCAACGGTCACGTGGCGCGAGCATCATCCATGGGGGGGGGGGGGGTTTGGCGAACCTAAAGGAAGCGTGGCTTCGTCGTTGGTGCGGTAACGGATGGGAGAAAGGGGGGAGTAGAAAATTCGTTAGAAATAAACTGAGTTGCAAGCTTTTTCGCCTAGGCGGCAGCACATTTTCTCGGCGTTTGGAGCTACACAGGAAAGTTTCACTAAAGGGGCGCCAACCGAGCAGAGTTCCCCTTTAAATACAAAACGCATAAACTTTCAAAGATTACCATCTTTTATTTATGTCTCCATAGAGTAAAAAAACGTTATTGAAAAAATGAAAAAGTACAATAGCAATAACGACTTATTTAAAATTGCGTAGATTTAGAAAAAACATTTCTTGAACATGAAATTAGTTGAAAACTTTGTTTGGCCAATAAAAAATACAAACACGTGTACGTTTAATTGGAATAAAGCTTTGAACAAAAACCCAGCAAAACTAGTAACTTCATACAATAATCACTAAATAAGAGAAAACTAAATATGAAAAAAAAAATTAGTATGTAATTCTATATTACTTCTGAAAAATTGCGTAGCTTTTGAAAGAATATTGAAACCAATACGAAGATAACAAAAGTGATAACCATGTGTGGGTTAATTTGAAAAAATGCTTTGGGGGGAAAAAACCCCCTGAAAATTGGGAGTAATTTTCCCCAGTCACAGCGTAATAAACAATATTTATGTAAGTATGTAACTACAACTGCGCGCAATTCTAAATTACTTATTTAAAAATGCGCAGTTTTTAACAAAAATAATTTTTAGCACAAAATTCAACGACACCTCCTTTTGTTTAGAAAACAAACGCACTAATTTGAACGAAAAAAATAAACAAGTAAACATGCGTGAAGTTACACGCGTTGTAACAACTTAATCTGAGCAATTGGGATCGAACTCAGGAAAAAGCTGAATTAAAATAACAGTAGTGGTATCCTTAATAGGTTGTAAGTAAATAAAGTCCTTCAATTTCTTAAGGAGGTTTTTGGCCAAGTTCTCACTGACAACGGTACGAGCGAGGTAATATTTCAACAGATCCGTATCGTATGTGGCCAACGTTTCGATAATGGGAAGATGATCATGAGTTAACAAATGCTTGGCATAACTCTTGGGCTCAATACTATCAATTACCATTTTAATGGACACATCGTCTTTGTTGAGAGCCAATTCAGAAATGATTTCATAAATGAACATTGAATCGGTAACTTCATTTAATTCTTCTTTTGAGAATCTGGTCCAACAATATCGGAACAAAATCGTTTGGTTGTAGCGTCGGACAAACTTGAACGCTCCATCAGCAAACTCTACCAAATCATTGCAGTTTGTAGCTTCAATAGCGCCTTCCATTCTGCCAATGTAATGGTCCAACGCCTTTATAATATGTGTATTTGGCCACGCGAAGTATGATATGTTCATCAATAACTCTTCAGGTGGTTCAAATTTGGATACTAATGCGCACATTTGCGTGTAATTTAATTGACTCAATAAATATCCCACAGCAGGTTCTTCTGAAAGTCGGAGAAAGTTTTTGATTGCATAATTCGACTGTTTAAAAATACTATCCAAGGCCTGAATTTTTTCATCTTCAGTTAAATTAATAAACAGAAATTTTACTGTTGATTTTCTAAGATCTGATTCACGAACAACTCTGACGAAAAATTGGACATCAATTGACGTTCCATCTAACAAACGGTCTAAAAAGAAACTATTCGGCGGGTTCAGCAAGTCTTCGTCTAGTTTATAAATCCAGTATTGTACCATCCAATTTTCATTATCGTAATCCTTTAACTCCTGTCCTTCTCCGATTCGTGGCCACAGTTCTCTAACTTTATCTTCCAAACCGTACGTGCATGTCATGTAAAAACTGAATGAAAAATCGAGGTCACTTTGATTCTCTAGTAGTAACCTGGCCATCTTGGGTCGATTTAATGAGCCTTCAACAGTCCAGCTCAAATTGGAGAGTTGGTGCTCCAAGGTGGTGTCGTTGACGTCGTCTTCAATTTCGTAAAGCCAATCAAATATTTCACGTCCCACTTCATCCAATATCATCATGGTCATTTCTTTAAAAAGTGTTGGTATGTTGGAACGCTCCAATTCGGCAATTGCTTCGTCGTTGTTTGACTCGTGGTGGAAAAAATAATGCAGAGGATATCGCAAGGATTGTTTACTTGCACTAATCCATACCGACGAGGCGAAATTAGTCAGGGCTTGGCGTTGTAGCGAAATCATAGGCAGCTTGGCAAGCTCCATTTTGAATTGTTCAATACGGCTTTTAATAAATGGGCGTATTGCCTTGGTGTAAATACTTGATGTATCGATTCTTAAAAATTTCCAACAGCGAGTAATAGTGTTAACTAAATTTTTCGATAAGAATCCGTAATCCATTCATCAGGAATTCTCCCCTTTGTTTAAATGCGACTTACCTAAAAGTATAAAACCTAAATAAAATAAGAACTAGAGGTTATAAGGAAATTCTCCCATGCCAAACCAAAAAACATGCATTAAAGGGATAGTTCCATGTTTAGCCAAGAAGCACAAATTATTAACGGTTTTATATTGAAAATTACGTCCCGTTAAAACATGAGGAAAAACTAAAATTTAAAAAAAACAACGTTTAACAAGTTGGGAAAACCAAAATATTACCTCTCCGTGTCGAGAAGATTATATAAACTTAAGTATCCAATGAAAACGTCGACCTTTTTGCCCTCATCCTTTCCCGCGCTTTGCGCTTCCGCATTTCATCCTTACTCTCAACATTATCTTCCTCCATTTTACATACAAAAATCAAATACTCACAAAAAGAAGTGGCAAAAACCTGCTGGCTCTTTACAACCACTTAATTTGACTTAATATCCAATTTCCAACAACAATAATATACCGGTAGTTTAATTGACAACCTACTAGCATCGAAATTCTCATTAAGAATGGCTCCCGCGGATAAAAAAGGCCAATTTTCAACTAGGTGGGCGTTATCTCATTAGATTTGAAAAATATCATTTGTCTTTTTTACCAATGCCTAACCGTTTGGATTTTTTTAAAGCAATCTTAGCATCAAAAAATAAATGTTTTCTATTCTTATTAAGAATAAAACAAGAGGATAAAAAAGGTCTGTCCTCTCGTATTTTTTAAGCTTTTACCATGATTACTCTATACAACAGTAACAAGGAGTATAAACCCATTAGTGGAAGCAGTATTTTTTTTTCGAAACAAAACATAAGTTTATCCTCTCTAGACTTCGCTAAAAACGTATTACTCCTACGTAAAATATTAATAGACAGGCAAGGATTCATACCGTTAAAGAAGGAGCGCAATATTATCCATATTTTCATTTCATATACAGAGAAAAGAAATTATTATGTTTCTGAGAGGAGCTTCCCATTTTTGTTGTTGTTTTGAAAAATATATCGCAATGCACGGGCCTTGATAGATAAAGGAGGCAATGAATGAAATATATCACAATGCACGCGCCTTGATAGATATAGGAGGCAATGAATGAAATATATCACAATGCACGGGCCTTGAAAGATATATGAGGCAATGAAGGAAATATATCGCATGCACGGGCCTTGGCAGATATAGGAGGCAATGATAATCTCTCTCTTTGCACGAGAGGTTTATCTTTAATACTTAAATAAATATAATTATTGTTAATTATTTTAATCTTCAATAATTAACATTAATAATAGTTAAATCGTTTAAAATAAAGTTATACCAATTATCATCTCAAACTTTGCTAATATTGACGTTTAAAGTGAAGGGTACCCCTCTTGCCCACTTTCTTCAAATTTTGGGGTATATATACGATTCGTTTCCATTATAATAGTAAGGAAAAAGCGCAATTGCGAAAACCTTTGGTGGCGATCCCACCTTAGGGAGGCTAGACGTTTCTCGTAACCCTAGCTGATCGCCGCGTATATCCTAAAACCAAACGATGATAATGGAGTAGAAGCCAATGATACAGATTGGTGTCTATGTGGAATAGACGGAAGACCAGTGGATGGTGGTGTTAGAAGCCAGTGTAAATGCAGACTGGTGTCTATGTGGAGTAGACGGAAGACCAGTGGATGGTGGTGTTTAGGAGCCAGTATGTACAGACTGGTGTCCAAGTGGGATGGACAAAGACCAGCAGAAGATGGTGGTGATTAGAAGCCAGTATGTACAGACTGGTGTCAATGTGGGATTGACAAAGAACAGAAAATGGTGGTGATTAGAAGCCAGTAAGTACAGACTGGTGTTCGTGTGGGATGGACAAGCCCAGAAGATGGTGGTGTGAGAACTCAAGTAGAGGAGCCATTTCCGTGACTGTGAAAGCAGTTCGGAAATGGCGAACACGTTTGCTCCGATACGCAAACTGCGAACGCGGTCACGTGGGTGTAACAACGGACAGACAGACACACAGACACACACACAGACAGACACACAGACAGACACGGCCGTTACAGAACCTCTCCTGGACTACGTCACACGGAGAGGTAAAAATAGATAATTGGGTTTAAATATTTGAATCTGTAACGGCTAACTTTAAACCGTCCGCCATATTTTACCCGTATCTACGTCGATGCGGTACATAAATTTCATTGGTACTCTTAGAAACAGTAGGTTTTATTTATAGTATGATACTGAACTACTAAGAGGGAATCTTGTCGTCTGCTACATTGGGAGAAATTAATAAAAAATGTCAAGCTCAGGTTTTATTTTTAGCTTACCCCGTATTTAGCGGCTCAATCATAACAAATAGCTAACCGAATGAAAAGGCTACTACTACAATTATCGCGATTAATCCGTTTATAAAAACACTTAAAAACGAAGTCTTAGGAAACTAGCACAGAAAGTGTTATGTTTGTAAAACTGAAGTATAGATGGCGCCAGCCTCTCCATAGGAAGGGTCTTTAATCTAGCTCTTTTTATTAGGGGTGTGCGAATACCACTATTTGGGTATCGAACCGGTTATCGAATACCAAAATATTTTCCTTATCAAATACCGAATCGAATAGTTTATTTCAAATCGAATACCGTATAGTTGGGCCTTGGTAATTTTTTCCTTCCCGATTAATCGCGAATAGTTAAGCCTAGTAACCGCGAATATTTAACCCTAATATTCGCGAATACTAGGCCAACTATTCGCGGTTAATCGGGTAGTAACCCCAATATTCGCCAATAGTCAATACTAAGCAAGGAGAAGAACATTTAGAAGCTCCTAAATTTCAAAATACCTCTCCTCATTGGTGGTCAAGTATTACTTAAAATTTTCCAATGCACTTGCTGGTAGTTTTTGATGGGACACAAATAAAATTGGGATGATATTTTTTTAAATAAGGTGGGTCTCTCTAGTGCCAAGGACCTAAATTTATGGTAGTCGAACTTTAACCGAATAGTCAGTTCGGTATTCGATATTCGAATCGAATAGTGAAAATGGGGTTATCGAATACCGAATCGAATAGTGAAAATGGGCTTATCGAATACCGAATCGAATTATTCGGTTCGGTATTCGATCAAATTATTCCATTTAAACGGTTAACCGCACACCTCTACTTTTTATGTTCTCTGACTGAGAAGCCATTATATTCAAATGATAGTCTAAAATATGGAGGCTACTGCAGTAGGAAAACCCCTAGGATAAGAAGAGAAGGAAGGTAGGGGCTTGGCGCAAAATAAAAACGTCAAAATGACGTAAAACACTAGTTCGGCGATATTCCGCTTGGGGATCCACGATCTCTTAAATTTGAACTTCATTTGCGATTAATTAGGTAAAAAATTATAAAATATATTTTAGTATGTATATTTTTGAAATCCTTATTTGTTGTTCTATCCAAATTAATAAACCTTATTGACATACAATGCTATGAATATACATGGAAATATCCCTTTAATGCAGTCATTGTAAAATAAAACACAATTGCATGCAGCAAGAGCAAAATGAAACATTCCAAAAGGGATTTCAAAAATGAAATACAACTCAACTCCTTGCATCTTGCAAGGAGAAAGATTGCTAAAACGCCTCACGATGGTACCTATAGTTAATTGAAATTACCGACAATCATCTTCAATTTGTCTAGCTTCAGAGCTTCAAACCAGTGTTGCCAATGTTCAAACTGTCAATTTCCCGCCTGACGACCCAAAATTTCCCGCCGACGGTCATTATTTCCCGCAACTCCTTTTAGAGCAAAATTGACGTAAGTTTTACGTTTTCAGCCGCACTACAATTTAAGTAAGCATTGTGAACTTGTGAAGGTGTTGCCTGAGAAGCACTAAATACTAAACTATAAGAAAGGTCCCATTTGGGGGACCAAAACTATGAAGGAAACATTGATGGTCGGTTGGTAAAAATCGGATGCGCCAAGAAAAAAAATTAAAATTTTACCAAATGTTTAAAAAAACATGATCAAAACCCCACGGTCATTGAAATTCCCGCCAAATCGATTGATTTATCAAAAAACTACCTTTTTCCCGCCAAAGCCAAAATACCATCGAAAAATCCCGCAAAACGGGAAATTTCCCGCACATTGGCAACACTGCTTCAAACAATGGTTTAAAATATGTATGGATTTAACAGCCACAGTCAAACGTTAGGCTATGATGAAATACTAATTAAACGAGCACCCAACTAACATATTTAAGTTAATGTCAATTAAACGAAATGCCGCTCCACATGCCCCCCAAAACAAGCTATAATTTCCTTCAACGAACGGATGAGAATTTGAGAAAGAACCCTATTTCCGTCCAAACGTAGTTTTCCAGCACAAAATAAACATCCATAAATGATGTTGTTTCGGCACAAAAGTGAATTAAGAACAGAGTAATTATAAATACCTTTGCCAGTAGCCAATTCCGAACACTCGATGAATACTTTACTAATTACAAATTACATTAAATGACGTGTTTTTAATAGACAATATTCGGCGACATGTCACGTTTCCCCGCGGTTTTGAAGCAGACGAGCTAAGACGGCTTTGTTTGGTGGAACCATAGCCTCCTGGATCACGCGAGTCACGATTCACGAACGAAGGCTGATCGCGCTCAGAGCCACAAATAAGAAAAATGTCTTATAGGATATGTTTCCAGTAACACTCCTCAGACCCCCTTTTAACTGGAAAAATATAGGATAATGACCGTTGAAGCGTTGCCTACGTTAATCAAGGCATGTGCGCCGCGCCGATTTTTATTTTGGCAATATAAGTTGCCAAATTCTCTCACCCGAGTGACCCGAGGCGCTATTAGCTGGACCATAGCCCACTTGATCACGCACGCTGGCTGCACGCGCTCTAGAAGCCCGTCCAAACGATTTTTTTTACATGTTAACTCGCGAATACGGCGGGTCACATAGGTTCGGTCTAAACTTTCAAACCCGTCTGGTTTTAACATGGGCGTCTATGGGAGGGGACCAGTTTTTTCAACGTTTTTGACAATATTAGTGCATCTACTGGTTCAAATCTCTTGAATTTTTAATGAGACGTGTATTGAAAGGTTTGATATTATCCTGTAAAATTTCAAGTCTTCAGCTATAATAGTTTTTTTTATAAAAAATAAAAATCATCACATAGTAGAGAAATTGAAGGGGCAAAATTCTCTACTAAGTGATGATTTTTATTTTTTATAAAAAAAACTATTATAGCTGAAGACTTGAAATTTTACAGGATAATATCAAACCTTTCAATACACGTCTCATTAAAAATTCAAGAGATTTGAACCAGTAGATGCACTAATATTGTCAAAAACGTTGAAAAAACTGGTCCCCTCCCATAGAGGCCCATGTTAAAACCAGACGGGTTTGAATTTTAGACCGAACCGATGTTATTCTCATTTTTAGGGTCGATTGAGCGGGCTTCTATAGCGCGTGCAGCCAGCGTGATCAAGTGGGCTATGGCTGGACCTAAATAATTTGAAATGTTCATTTTCTCGCGCTTGGAATTTGAAATACTCATTTTCGCGCGCGTTTTGGTCCAGCTATCAATGAAATCTCGCGGTAAAATAGGGAGAAAATAAGAAGTCGCATTTCTTAAAAGTCCCCCTCCTTCGAAACTACCGTGCAACGTAGGCAACGGTTGAAGTGTACAAAAATAAGGTCGCTTCTTCATAGACACGCTATCAAAACTTCGGAAAAATTGATTTCTGGCAATCCTTTTGTCGACCGGTTGCAGTAATATTAAAGGTAGTAGGACACAAAAATTAAGGCAATAAAGCAATCCTCTCTCAATATTCGCAATTCGTAACCTTACTAGCACAATAGACCATTCCTGAAACGCCATAGGAAAAGCAAACAGCACAGAGGCCGTGCCGCCATATTAGGCTAGTTCCATGATTCCATGACGCCAAGAACGACAATCGGCAGTGTGGGTGGGCTAGCCTCCCGCGTTTAACGAACGCAAGCTCCATCTGGCGCGAGAGAACTCTCCTAATATGGCGGCCCTTCCCCTGTGCGTTGGTTTCTTGTCAAATACTTAATGGAATGGTCTACCTTACTAGCACAATTAAATGCTATTCTTAACCTTTCTAGCACAATTTAATGTAATTCTTAACCTTTCTAGCATATTTAAATGTAATTCTTAACCTTTCTTGCATAATTAAATGTAATTCTTAACCATTCTAGCACAATTTAATGTAATTCTTAACCTTTCTAGCAAATTTAAACGCAATGCTCAACCTTACAATTAAAATTTTCTTCCTTTTAAAACACAAACAAACGAAAATATATCATCATCTTACCACAATCCTCTCTCATCAATGGCGAACGAAACATTTTATACTGTCAAAGGTGATGGCACTTGTATTACTACAAGAAGGTTGGACCAATAGCCGCATCGTAGACATACATCATACGATGACGCGACACGTATAGAGATAGTTCAATTATCAGTGTCACCGTTTCGATTTCACGAAATTAAAATTCAAACACAAAAAGTTTGAAGATTGCCATCTTTTGTTTATGTCTCCATTAAAGAGTACAAAAGAAATTTATTGAAAAAATGTAACAAGTACTATAGCAATTTTAAGGGACATTTAAAATCGCGCAAATTTAGAAAAACATTTCTTGAACATTAAATTAGTTCAATAAAAAATACAAAAATGAGTTCGTTTATTTGGAAAAAAGCTATGAACAAAAACCAAACAAAACGAGTAACTTTATACAATAATCCAATAATCACTAAATAAGAGAAAACTAAATATGAAAAAAAAAAATAGTATGCAATTCTATATTACTTTTTAAAAATTGCGTAGCTTATGAAAGAAAATTATAGAATACGAAACTAATACTACGATAACACAAGTGATAACCATGTGTGGGTTAATTTGAAAAAAAAAATGCTTTAAAAAAAACAAATCCCTGAAAATTGGGAGTAATTTGCCCCAGTTACAGCGTAATTACTAAACAATAAACAATATTTATGTAAGGATGTAACTACAACTGCGCGCAATTCTAAATTACTTGTTTAAAAATGCGCAGTTTTCTTAAGAGTACAAAGTTCAACAACTTGTTTTGTTTAGAAAACAAACGCAATAATTTGAACGAAAAAAAATAAACAAGTAAACATGCGTGAAGTTACACTCGTTTTAACAACTTAATCTGAGCAATTGGGATCCAACTCAGGAAAAAGCTGAATTAAAATACCAGTAGTGGTTTCCTTAATAGGTTGTAAGTAAATAGAGTCCTTCAATATCTTAAGGAGGTTTTTGGCCAAGTTCTTACTGACAACGGTACGAGTGAGGTAATATTTCAACAGATCTATATCGTATGCAGCCAAACATTTCATAATGAGAAGATGATAAAGAGAAAATAAATTTTTGGCATAACTCTTGGGGTCAATACTATCAATTACTATCTTAATGGACACAGCGTCTTTGTTTTCAGCCAATTTAGAAACGATGTCCTCAAAGAACTTTGAATCCATAACTTTATTTAATTCTTCTCTTGGGAATCTGGTCCAACAATATCTGAACAAAATACTACGGTTGTAGCGTCTGACAAACTCGAACGCTCCATCAGCGAACTCTACCAAATCATTGCAGTTTGTAGCTTCAATAGCGCCATTCATTTTGTCAATGTAATGGTCCAATGCCTTTAGAATATGTGTATTTCTTGGCCACGCGAAGTATGATATGTTCATCAATAACTCTTCAGGTGGTTCAAATTTGGATACTAATGCGCACATTTGCGTGTAATTTAATTGACTCAATAAATATCCAACAGCAGGATTTGCTGAAAGTCGGAGAAGTTTTTCGCTGTCATAGTTCGATGATATAAAAATAATATCCAAGGCCTGATTTTTTTCTTCTTCAGTTAAATTATTAAACATAAATTGTACATTTGATTTTCTAGATTCCCAATTACAAACAACCCTGACGAAAAATTTGACATCAAGTGACATCTCTTCTAACGAATGGTCGAAAAATGAATTATGCGGCATGCTCAGTAAGAGCCCACCTAGTTTATAAAGCCAGTATTGTACCATCAAATTTTTAAAATTGGCATCGCATAACAGACATTTTTCAATGATTCGTGGCCATAGTTCTCTAATTGTATCCTCCAAACAGTTATAGCATGCCATTTTAAAACTGAATGACAAATCGAGGTCAGTTTGACTCTCTAATAGTAACCTGGCCATCTTGGGTCGATTTAATGAGCCTTCAACAGTCCAGCTCAAATTGGCGAGTTGGTGTTCCAGGGTAATGTCAGTGACGTCGTCTTTAATTTCGTAAAGCCAATCATATATTACATATCCTACTTCATTCAATATCATCATGGTCATTTCTTTAAAAAGTGTTGGTATGTTGGAACGCTTCAATTCGGCAATTGCACTGTCGTTCATAAAATAGCGGTTGAAAAAATAATGCAGGGGATATCGCAAGGCTTTTTTATTTGAATTAACCCATACTCGCGAGGCGAAATTAGTCAGGGCTTGGCGTAGTAGAGAATTCATAGGCAGCTTGGCAAGTTCCATTTTGAATTGTTCAATACGGCTTTTAATAAATTGGGGTATTCCGTATGTGTAAATACTTGATGTATCGATTCTTTTAAATTTTTAATAGCAAGTAATAGTGTTAACTAAATTTTGTTCGATAAGAACCCGTAATCCATTCATCAGAAATTCTCGCTTCTGTTTATATGCGACCTACCTAAAACAATAAACCCTAAATAAGAACTAGAGGTTATAATGGAATCCTCCCACGCCAAACCAAAAAACATGCATTAATGCAGTCATTGCAAAAATAAACCATGAATGCATGCAGCACGAGCAAAATAAAACACAAATGCACGTAGCAAGAGCAAAATAAAGCATTCCAAAAGGGATTTCAAAAATGCAATACAACTCCATGCATGTTACATGAAGATAGATTGCTAAAACGCATCACGACGGTATCTATAATTTGTAATTAATTACCGACAATTATCTTCAATTTGTCTAGCTGCAGAGCTTCAAACAATGGTTTAAAATATGTATGGATTTAACAGCCACAGTAGAACGTTAGGATATCATGTAATACTAATTAAACGAGCACCCAACTGACATATTTAAGTTAATGCCAATTAAAGGAAATGCCGCCCCACATGCGCCCCAAAAGAAGCTATAATTTTAGAGGTGTGCGGTTAACCGTTTCAATCGAATAACTCGATCGAATACCGAACCGAATAATTCGATCCGGTATTCGACTAGCCCATTTTCACTATTCGATTCGAATATCGAATACCGAACCGACTATTCGGTTAAAGTTCGACTTCCATAAATTTAGGTCCTTGGCACTAGAGAGACACACCGTATTTAAAAAATATCATCCCAATTTTTTTTGTCTCCCATCAAAAACTACCAGCAAGTGCGTAGGAAAATTTAAAGAAATACTTGACCACCAATGAGGAAAGGTATTTTGAAATTTAGGAGCTTCTAAATGTTCTTCTCCTTGCTTTGTAATTTTATTGGCAAATATTAGGGTTAATACCCGATAAACCGCGAATAGTTGGCCTAGTATTCGCGAATATTAGGGTTAAATATTCGCGGTTACTAGGCTTAACTATTCGCGATTAATCGGGAAGGAAAAAAATTACCAAGGCCCAACTATTCGGTATTCGATTCGAAATAAACTATTCGATGCGGTATTTGACAAGGAAAATTTTTGGGTATTCGATAACCGGTTCGATATCCAAAAAGTGGAATTCGCACACCCCTATATAATTTCCTTCTAGGAACGATGAGAATTTGAGAAAGGACTCTCCGCCCTAACGCCAAGTTTTCCAGCACAAAATAAACATCTATAATGTGGTTTCTGCACAAAAGTAAATTAAGAACATTGTAATTATAAAAACCTTTGCAAGTAGCCAATTCCGAACACTCGATGAATACTTTACTAATTACATTAAGATTAAACGACGAGATTTTCAATAGACAATATTCAGCGAAATGTCACGGTTTCCCATGGTTTTCGAGCAGACGGCCCGAGGGAGTCTCTCACCACAGCCCACTCGATCACGCTGGCTGCCCGTTTAATCGTAAAATATCGAGAATATGCCCGGTTAGTACTCCTTGGTCAAAGGAGTCTAAAAATTAGCCTTATAGGCACTACCTCCTATATAAGAAGCCTTAGGTCTATGGGTAAAATGCCGTTTTTTGGGGTAAAAATGTCGTTATCTGGTGGATCAAATGTACTGAAATTTAAACGAGAGGTGCTAATATTACTGTTATGTTTATCTTAATATTTGTTTTTTATTTTCAACGAATGGTTGCTATCAGGAGTTGTCAGGTGTTTTGAGGGAGTTGAAACCGAAAAGAGTTTCCCGTCTATGTAGACCAAAATATCTAAATAGTCTTAGAACCCACCCTTATCTAATTGGATAGAAATCCCATACACTAGAATTTCCAGTCAACATAAATCTCATTGGGACGGACTTTCCCAATGGACTGAAATCCCATTACAGCGAAACGTCCCAATGTACTGAAATCCCATTACAGCGAAACGTCCCAATGGACAGTAATCCATTTTGACTAAACGTCCCAAAGGACAGGAACCCGATTTGTTGTATTTTGATTTCGGATTTCGAATCACCACAGTACCGTGGTAGAGCGTAAGGCCTGCAATTCAAACACGCGGATTCAATCCCCGAAGGATATAAATGTGTCGTAAACATCTTAGTTAAGCTAGTACGTAGATCAGTAACCATATAACCCGAGCTAAGGTTTGAAAACGACAAAAAAAATGTCAAAGGATGCGTTATTTCCTAAAACAATTTAGATATATTTTTATCATTTTGTTAAAGGGTATGAGAAGCTTCGTTTGAAAAACCTCTGATTTATATAGCAAAAGATAGAATTAATTACTGTGAATTCAAAAATATCAAGCTTTTAATTCTCCGATTTCTGGTTATTTGGCAATATGCATTTGAAAATGCTTCATATGAAATTATTTAAAATCCACTTTTTAAGAAAGGCTAGAACGTTTTCTTGTTTTTGACGTCACACACGCGAGATGGTGCCACTCTCTCCGCTATCAAAGCATGGACAGAGCTCGAGACGCGTATAGCTCTCGCGCTCGCGCGTATAGGATTCCCGCGCTTTTTTCCTCAACGTCATAGTGATGTCATAAACCAACCGAACAAGCTGACAAGACAAAATGATTTATATATATCGAAACTGAGTTTTCGTGATTTTCCAATGAATTTTAAAAATAGAAACTTTGGCTCAATTATATTAATAACTTTATATTTTGAAAGTAGAGACTTGAAAGTGTAATATAATACCACTTTCGTGCTAAAATATGATATGAAATTGTAAATTCCCATACCCTTTAATATGTTATGTTTTTCAACTTAGAATGAGTATGATTTACTTTACAAAATCCCGTACTGTTCGTTTGAAATCTATTAAAATCTCTCTCGAAAATCTCGAGATCCCGAAATCTTACCCTTGAAATCTGAAAATCCCGAAATCTTACCCTTGAAATCTGAAAATCCCGAAATCTCACGTCAAAATCTGAAAATCCCAAAATCTCACGTGGAAATCTGAAAATCCCAAAATCCCTACCTCAAAATCTGAAAATCCCGAAATCCCTACCTTAAAATCAGAAAATCCCGAAATCTTCACCTAAAATCCCGAAATTCCACATTAAAATCTAGAAATCCCGAAATCTTAACGTAAAATCCCGAAATCTCACCCTAAAATATCAAAATCTGAAAATCCCCACGCTTACAATACACGTTTTGCATCTATTTAAGAGGAGAATACCGAGGGGCTAGTCATTCGCCAAAATTTTGTACACCTGATTACTGATTTCTGAATTTTTAAATGAATTCCGATGATTACTGGACGAACTCCTTGATTTTTGTGATTACGATTATTTTCGGTGATTTCCATAATCTTTTCACTGATATCCCGTTATTGCTGCAGATTACTTGAGATTTTTGTTTGTATTCCAATGAATTGCGGTGATTTTTGGTGAATGCCGTGATTACCACTGGATTCTTCGTGAATTTCGATGAATTTAATTGTGTAAACTTATGTTGCTCATAAAGGTCCAAGAGGGGGTTGGATAAGGCGGAACGCTTTAAACTATTACTTCCAGAAGCTGGAGGTATTGATAAATTCCCAGTACTTCCACCCAATCGGGCGCTGGAACCTGCTAGCTTCTCTTCCTTCAAAGCCTTCGCCGGTGGAATTATTTCCATATCAGCTACACTAGAGTCTCGATTTTCCCCGACACGCGTTACACCGTTCAAATTCGCACTCGTAGCGGCGTTATTCGTCAAATTTCGAACCAATTGCTGCTGTTTCTCTAATTCAGCTTCAATTCGAAGATTTTCCATGTCGTCCATCTAGAAAAACAGCAGGGGTAATTATGGTACTTATGGTATGGTAGATTCATCTTTTACACACGGAAAGATAATTATAGACTTCTTAATTACCTCTAATATCGATTCCTTCAAAAGTCGAACGAATGTGGATCTAACACATTCGTTAGGAGCGTTAAAAGTGACAAGCACTTTACCGTCGACATAGTAACTTAGTCTAATTCCGTGAGGATAATCTGATTTACAAATAAAATAAAATCATAATTGATACAATAATTAATAACACAATTTTAAATAGACTGATTAATATATATATATTTTTTTAACTTACACGGAGTTTTGAAGAGAGTGACACACATACCGCAGAGTGGAAAAGATTGTCGAAAAGTTAGGCTATCCTCCTTCTCGCTGAAGCTTTTCGTGACCATAAGCATATCGTTGAATATAAACACTTCCCTCTCGTGAACACCGGGTCGTTGCTTTTTACTGACGTCGGAAACCTCGTACAGTCGCCATGCGGACCAGACGAAACGTCGATGTGGTAATGCGAGATTCTGAAATAACAAACAAGAAACGTAACTTATTATTAAATATAATTAAATATAATAAACTCTTCAAAGGGAGATACAATGAGTTATGTAGGGGCGTGTTAAGAACTTTATTTTGTAGTAGCGTTACTATTTTGCGTATTAGTGATTGGGCGATATCACGTGACTGTAAACGTTTTTCACGACTCGGCGGATAGATTCGCGAAAACACCTATGCCCATTCTAAATGCACTACGAAATTCACGCATGCCCAGTACAGCTCTATTAGATGAAAGAACTGCCCCTCATAACACAATGTAGGCCTACATCCCGCTAAACAAAGAACACTTTCTTTTCGTCTATTTTGCATTATAAGCTTATAAATAAAGCTTATTTATAAATAAATTTAAACTTAAGCTCTAATAATAGCATAGTTAATTATAAAAAACTTACGGGTTTCTTTCCAACGATTCTTTGATCAATTCTCGAAACTAGAGTGACATGATCAGTACCGGGTTTAAACTCATTGGCTTTGATTCTTTCGTATATTCCCGTCAACATCTCTTTATCCAAGTCATGACAGTCCTCAGCACCTAAGAATTAAAGTAATTGGCAAGGCTTAGCACACGCAACACTTAATCCTAATTATCTCTAAGAGGAATATAAATATAATAATTAAAAACGAACCTGTTGTACTTTTAATAAAGTCTTCGAGCTTCATCCGATTCTCGGCTTTCATGTTAGGCGTATGTAAATCAGTGTTGAGCATAATAATGGCAAAAGCCAAAATATAAACGGTGTCTTTGTTGCCAATATCCCCATTACACGAAACGAATCCTTTACTGAATTCTTCAACGATACGGTCGATCTTTTGAGCCTCACCGGGAAGCCTGAAGTACGTTTGAAATTTACGAAGAGCCTCGTCGACTTGCATACCAGCCAGATCTAACTCCTGGACAAAACATCTGGAAACAGAATTAAATAAGGTTAGAGTTGGGCAAAAATTAAAAATAAATGCATCAATTCTTCAAGTCTTAAACTTGGAATAAATTATTTTGTTGAGTTTGGATAGGAATAGCGTGGCTTAACAAAGGGTCTTAAACTTAAGAATAAATTCTTTCGGAGTGTCTATTTGTGCCCGGGTTGCGGGCAGAAATAGCATAAAGGGTGCTAAATTCGCCCGGGTTCCGGGCAGAAATAGCGGCCGACTAATGCGAGGCTAAAAGTGCCCGGGTCCCGAGCAGAAATAGCCGGCCCACAGTGGACTGTCTATATGCCCGGGTTCCTTACTGAAGTTACTGATGCAAACCCGGGCACAAATAGCGGGCCCACAGTGGGCCGTCTATTTGTGCCCGGGTTCTCGATTTTTGAGAAACCCGGGCAGAAATAGTGAGTCCACAATGGGCCGTCTATTTCTGGCTTTGGCAAAGCATTTTGGGTGTTCTCGTTTTTCTTCTTTATTTATTTGTTATATTTCCCTCCTAATATCCGGTTCACGGTATCTCAACCAATAAGAGGTCAGAGTTAGATGCGCGCGCGCACCGGAAGCTTAGAGGTAAACTTTCGAAGCGAGAACACTCCAGCCAAGCCTTCTACTCCCCCTCTTTCTACCCTCTTTGATATATCTAAACTAATCTTCATAAATATAAAAAGACAGAACTCACTTTAAAACGTCCATATTGAAGGGTGACATCAAATTTCCCAGGTATTCTCCTATCATCTGCTTGCTGAGTCCTTTTGTGGAGATAAGAAATCTGGCAACCGCTTGCGCTGATCCATCGAGAAAACCATTTAAAATGAGGTAACGAATACCTCGTTCTGGTTTCTCATTGAACAAATTCAGTCCGACTCTGTATTGTCTTTTTCTTTGGACTTCGGAGACTTTAATACCGGGGGTCACCGGGATGCCATCGTGGGGAGTTTGTAAACCGGGAATACCGTACGAATGGCCCGGATAGTTCATAATTTCCGGGTTGGGCGGAGAACCGCAATAGCCGACAGCGACGGTTGTACCTTCCAGACTGTCTTCGCTGTTCTCAGAAACATTGCTCAAAGGTTTGTCTTCGGCTAAACCGCTGTTGGAACACTGTTCGGCTAGGACCTATTGGGAAGATAATTGGACGTCGTCGATTAAGACAAAGGTCATAAGATATTTTCCATAAGTTTGTCGCTGGTTACAAACTGGAGCTTGTCATGAAAAGACGTAGGCGAACGTCACTTACTAGAGATTTTCGTTTCCAAACTGGGGAAGCATCAACCATACAGTAGGTCTTCTGTCGTACGGACGATTCAACTCCTGGTACACCACTTCCACTGCCAGTTGTATTGCTACCCGTGTTATTGGAATTTTCCAGTTCTAAGGCGTAAACTCGACGGGACAAACATTTCTCGCCTTTGGACGCGTTGGCAATGTCCTTCAATCGTTTCACCATACGGTACTTGCGGAAAGCGCGTTGAATGGTCAAAGCAGCGTGATGCTCTCTCACACCACTGCCTTCTCTAATACTAGGCCTTGAAACGTACAACAGAAGCATTTTATATGTGATATTTTGAATTTACGCTTAGTAACCGTTAGATGGCTCTTTTCTGAGGCGAATTTTCGCGATGACGAAAGTAAATTCGTACTGCGCAGTCTCGCATGACGTCACGTCTTTCGCTTATGGCGGACCAGGAAGGGAAATAAGGATTTTTTAAACTGTTCTAAATAACCTGGTCCAGACTCCATGACCATTGACCAGGGCACATCGTCTGCTTACTCTCCTAAGCTCGCTCATTGGGCAATCCAAATCAAACTTAGGTATTTCATTGGCAGTGGCTGTTTTTGATAAAAACTTAAGGGCTGTGATGGGTTGAAATTTCCATGCAGACGCCATTGAGTCATTGACACGTGTCAAAACATACACCAAATTTAAACTAGTATTTTTTGAACTCGGAAACCGTTCAGCATCATGAACCGGTTTATTGACCGGTTTTTGGCTTTCTTTTTCGAGACGAACTTATCAGATTACACTTCGTCGTTGCTAACAATTTCCCATAGTTTTGAATTTTCCGCCAGTTTAAAACCTCAGAAAAGCGACATCTAGCGCCATTTTTGAAATCCTAACTGCCACCCCCCTTTTATTCCTATCGCAAGGCCTAGTATTAGAGAAGGCAGTGCTCACACCGTCGTACTTTCGTTCCTCCTCCTTCGACATCTCTTGGTCAAGTTTTATCGTTTCTTGACTAGCTTCTTTAGTTTTAGAATTGAGTTTGAAAAACCCTTTCCAATGGGAACACCGCGCCTGCTGAATAAATTCATTGTAATGGTGGTTACCGGGACAATACAAAAACACTTCGTACACAGATATAAATAAAATTACCTCTTTCTTCGACATCTCTTGGTCAAGTTTTATCGTTTCTTGACTAACTTCTTTAATCGTTAATTCTGAACGACTTTTCTCACTCGAAAGTCGAAACAGTCCTTGGAATGATAATAATAATAAAAATAATAACGATACTTTGTTTAGAATAGACTTTACGATTGAATCTTCTTCAAACAACTTATTCGAAGATATCGTTAAGACATCAAAATTAGGCTTAGGTTTTAAATTTGTATACGCCGCGCGTGCCTTATAAATTCACGCGCCTTTTCATAAATAGGCTCACGTGTTCAAATCGCGCGATTTAAATTCGCGCCAAATTTTCCCGCCAATTTTTCGCGCCAAATTTTCCCGCGTATTTTATATTAGTTCCGAAATTACGTATACAGCGCACCTAACGGAAATTTTAGCAAACAAACTCTGCGAAGCCAATGATTCCCAACTTAGTGTAGGCATAGAGACTTAAATAAATGCTCAAATTTTAATCGTTTTTAGTTAATAGTTATGATATGAGAATAAATCGCAAATATTGCCAAACACCTATTCAAAATTCTATAATAAAAACTCATTCGACTTAAATTTTAACGACAAAAATAGTTCAAAACCTTAATAACATTATAAAGATTAATTATTAGGCTTATTTTTAATAATAGAGGTCATAAGGACATTATCTCCTTATGTAGAGGTATAATTATTCTGATTAATTCGGAATGGAAAAAATTAGGTTTAGCTAATTCAGTCTGGGAAATAGCACACTTCCTCGGGTCCAAAACCAGTTTATTAATTGCTTGGACTAGTTTTTTAATTCAAAAAGTGGGACTTACTGGTCCTCGGGACCAGTTTATTAATTGCAAATCTATAAGAGAGCAAAGCCTGGGACCAGTTTATTATTTCGGACCCCAGGGGGGTCACTGGTCCCAAGGACTAGTTTAAAAAATATACTTATTTCCCAGAGGCGAAATAGCCCGGCCTCATTTTACGTCCGCCCTTGTATTTTGAAAGGGGGATTGGGACTATGGCGCGCGAATACTTAGGCATCCAGGCCCGTAGCCAGAAACGTTACGCAGAGGGGGCAGTATTTTTCTGTGAGGGGGCATGGCAAATGGAATTTTTTTTGTAGAATAACATAAATATCAAAATGTCAGACAATAAATATTTCCGCAGGTATTTCATTATTGACACTCATTTAACAATTGAAAATCAAACTTTTTTTAAAAAGTTTAAAAAAAATAAATTGTTAATAAACAATTCTAAATCTAAATTTCAAGTCAGATCTTTTTCGTAGGCTAGGGAAGTTAAATTTCACTTTCTTTCAAGTGACATGGCTCGTCGTTAAAGTGAAAATACGCGAGTAGGGCAAGAAAAGCTTGCCTCGCAACTTCGCAAGTCGCTGTTGAGGCGTCAAATGTAAGTCTGTACCCCGAGGGGTCGGTCATTCATTAATTCCCGTACGCTACCCGTGAAATCCAACTTAAGAAATCCGAAATCAATCCTGATTTTGAAATCAAATAAAAAATCAGCAACGAAATCACAAAATCATTAAAGAAATCATAAAATCAGGAAAAAAACACAAAATCAACTAAGAAATCACGAAATCAACATAAAAATCACGAAATCACAAAATCAGTAAAGAAATCGTGAAATCCATTACAAAATTCACGAAATCCAAAATCCAAAGAAATCACAAAATCCGACGAAATCAAGGGGAAATTCTCAAAATCCGACGAAATCAAGGGGAAATTCTCAAAATCCGAGGATATTACGTAACAAATCTCAAAATCCAACGACATCAATGGAAATATCGCAAAATCCGTCGAAATAACGAGAAAAATAGCAAAATCCGACGGAATCATGGGAAAAATCTCAAAATTCGATGAAATTCATTGCATTTTATCGAATTCTGAAATCAAACGGAATCCGAAGAAATCAAATTGGATTTCGAAATCCCGAACACTTTTTCCAAAACGCCCGACCCCTCGCTGTACCCCGACATAATATTTTGGTCCTGGATGACAAAACCAGCGATATATATCAAGGATAACGACAAAAGCTAAAAAAAATTCAAGTGTATCAGGAATATACACAGATAAAGACAATAAAGTCTAAAATATGTTGATATACATTCTAAATAGTTTTAATATTTGTGTACCAAAATAAAAAGTTAATTTGATAAGGGGGCATTGGAAAATTTTTAGGGGGCATTTAGGGGCAAACCGAAATCTTATTTGAGGGGGCAGGATATATTTTTGAGGGGGCATTGCCCCCTGGTGCCCCCCCCCGTGGCTACGGGCCTGTAGGCATCTTACATCTTCTCCCTAATAAACTAGACATCACTTCTTGATCAAAACACTTTCGTTCTTTTCACATCCGACAACGGACCATTTCAAGTCATTTAATTAATATATAATGCTATTGACACAAGTTCATAAGATATGTTCCATAAGTATGTCACTACGGGGGAGGACAACTGACCTAAAGTTCGAATCTTTTTCAAACGATGGCGCTCAGATCTGCGGGGAATAACACAATTCTATCCCCCGTGTATTAGGTATTATAGTGGATATTTTGAAGTTTTCCTTCTATAAACCATCCCTGTACCGGAATTCAGTTAACTATTTATTATTATTTCACGCTATACTAACGCCGATAGAAATAACTGTCATGAAGGCTTTAATGTATTGTACATAAGGTGAGACGAACCTGATCTCGCATCTTTGAAAAAGGGGAATTTTTTTTTCCAAGCGCGGTTAGGCGGTTAAGATTACCAGGTTTACAGGTTTAAGTTGTTCGCCGTACAATGGTACGCCCTTTTGAATCAGGGCGGCTTCCTAAAAGTGGGGGAGCGCAGCAGAAGTTAATATGTTAAACAATATGCGCGAATGTTACACTGTTTGTGGTGGCAGCGGGGAACGGAAGCCTTGAGATCTACCGGTCCAGAAAATGCGGTATGGATGAGTCGGGGTGGGCGCGTCGCCAGGCTTCGTTTTTGGTCCACCAGGTCATGAGGATGGCCCGAACGGCGTCGTGGTCCCAAACGGAGCCCTCCAGACCCAGGACGACTTCCAACGGGCTACCACGATTGACACGGCGCCAATGGGAGGTTGCGGAGGAGGGACACGTCTCTGGACACGCCATTAGGACGTGAAAGACATCTTCGTCTTGGAGACCACAGAGGGGACAGGTGCGCTGGTAATCGCCGAAGTCGGCGCGGCGGACACCCGTAAGCAGGGACCAGTGAAAGGGAAAGGGTGTGCGTTACTGATCAGGGATAGATAGCGACCTGAACAAGTGGGGATGTTCACCTCGACATTTTTCATTAAGGGGGAAGACCACTGAAGACAACCCAAAAGAGATCGAGTCCAGTGTTCAAAATAATAGCCCCATACGGATAAAATTTTACTCACTTATAGTTTAAGCCCTCTCCTAGCGATTAAAATAGTTTTCATTATTTTTAATTCAATATCTAAGTCAGAATATTTTTTCCCGCTGGTGAAGTTTTGGCTGTAGTTATTCAAGACCAGCTCTTACAATTCAATACCTAATTTTTTGCCTATTATGTCATTCAAAAGACAATTTTGAGCTGTATCGATTAAAAAAAATTTCAATTAAATCCATCCACCTGACCTGTGAACACCTGAGAATGTTACGGGAATTTTATCTTTGGATAGCACAATTTCTTTCATTGACCACCATTACGTGAATGGTTTGCCCTTCGCGGGACACCGTTACCCCTTTTCCAATAGAAACGCTTGTAATATCTGTAAAGTTTTTTTTTCTTGATACTACTATACCTATAAAACTAGAGCTGTACTTCTCTTCCCTATTGAAAGTACATTTAGTATAGCTTTGAAGGCACTGAAGTATTCATCTGAAACATGGTGACATTTAAGAGGGTCTAAACTAGGCCTAATGCAAATAAATGTAGCGCTATTCGAAAAAAGGGATAATTTGAGCGTCAGATAAGGTGTGAGTCTTGCTCCTAAAATGTACACGTAGTTTACGGTTAGTGAACCTTTGCATCATTTTAATACAGTAATGGCAGTGCTGCGTATGCAAACGTCATGCTCTTCTCTCTTAGCTCAGTGTCATCCCCCTACTGGGCGCGTACAGTATCCCCTCTTACAAGAGCAAGCCCAGATGGAGGGATACACAGTCTACGCCCCTCTCTACCGCCACTAGTAGTCAATTTTGTTACAACGAGATCAGTTTTTAGCCACATCGTATGATGAACATCTACGATGTGGGTCTTAGTTTGACCTGGCCTGTTGGTGGTGGTGGTGGTGGTGGGGGCGTCGTGAAAGAGAACTGCCTTAGACAATATAAAATTTTTCGGTCGTCATTGAAGGGAGAGTGAATGGGAGAGAATTGGGGTGAGGTGATATATTTCGTTCCTGTATTTTAAAAGGAAGGGAATTATAATTGTTAGTTTAAGCATTGGATTTATTTGTACTAGCAAAGTTAAACATTGAGAATTGTATTTTACGTTTGCTCGATATATTTAAAGCGAGAGAGAGGACTATGGTATTGCCTTAATTTAAATCGAAGGTTTAATACTCCCTTTAAAATTCCGGTCACCCGTGGACAATAAGGGTTTCACGCCATCAATCATCCCGATCCCCGATTTCAAAATTCAAAGAAATGGAGGGGGATTTTTAAGAAGAAAAAGCAAGTAAATACCGACGTTATATGTAGAATGGTGTTTATTATTAGAATTTACGTGTATTTCTCCTCAAATCGAGAAGAATTTTAAAAGAAAGTCCGAGCGGGCAAGAATTCTAGAAGCGCGCTTTAGAAATGTTTTTAGTTTCTCCTTAGCTACAAGGTATCAATGGGACTAATAGTTTTACCTGAGTAGTAGTGGTAGTAGTAGTAGTATTAGTAATTTAGTAACGGGCGTTGGCGATATTTGATTCTCTTTGCCAAGCAGCCATTGAAAAATTATTCCCTCTGACCGGTATATTAGGGGATATTTCACTAGAAGTATATTTATAGGGATAGCGAGAGTACGTAAACGATGTGGCTTAATTATGGGCTAGACCATCTTGTTAATTTATTTAGCAGCAAAACCAACTTCGAAATTAAAATGTATATGGCAACAGAGTTAAGTCTTCCTTAATCACCCCCTAAGAAAAAAATCAAGTTAATCGAAAAGAAAAAGACCACCAAGTAAAGTTCTTAGTCGCAAAAAGCGCCATCGACATTATAGGAAGAAATATTACGGCAATACCAAGTATCAGACAACGACCACATCTCTTTTCGACGCCAGACCGTTTGTGAGCCAAACAAAATGTAGAGAGGAAGGCTAGCAGTTCAGTTTCACTCGTTACTTGACTAACTCGGCTAATTTCAGAGGGCCTGACAACACTGCACTGCAGTTAAAGCTGAGAGAGGGGGAGGAAATAACTCTAGCCCTTTTAGTGGAAGCTATCTATATTTAGAATAATAAAATAACATAAAAATTGCTTTAAATTAATCTAAATCGATTAAAACTGGTTGTATGACCATTTAATTATTAAAAATCATTTAGTAAAGTAAATTTTATTTTAACACCCGGGAGAGGGTCAGTGAGGCCTAATTTCAAGTAGGACAAACTAGAATTTTGTTGGTGGTAAGCGGGAATAGCCCCGAAATCTCAGACCACTAGTGGTCTGAGCCGAAATCCACGAGCAGCAAAATTCTTTGACGAAGCGAATGAAGCCTTTCAAAATCGCATTCACAGTATCCCGTATTAACCCCTCCCCTCGGTAGTTCTGTACAACAAAAGAACTTCAAAATCTCGCTGCGGGGGCCAGCCGACCAGTTTTACCTTTTCCCGTCGTTCTGCCAGTCTTTATACCAGCATAGAAGGAAAACTTCTACATAGTATGAGAAGTTCAGAGTTTAGTCTATACCCAGATAGGGTGCCCTCTAGGAATTAAGTATTGAAGCTGTCTAAATTTGAAGTTTTTCTGGTGCAGCTCTTTTATTAGTGGACGGATTTAATTGAAAATTATTTTAATCGATACAGCTCAAAATTGTCTTTCGAATGACATATTGGACAAAACATTAGGTATTGAATTGTAAGAGTTGGACTCGAATAACTACATCCAAAACTTCACCGGCGGTAAAAAATATTCTGAATTAAATATTGAGTTAAAAATAATGAAAAATATTTTAATCGTTAGGAGAAGGTTTGAACTATAAGTCAGTAAAATTTTATCCGTATAGGGCTATTATTTTGGGGACTGGACTCGAAATAAAACGGGCTATTTTGATTAGTCTTCAGTACGGACTGAATGGTCTTATGGGTTCGATTTGTTGCCAACTCAGTCATGCCTCTAGCGGTGTCTCCTGACATGATTGAAATTATCCACTATACAGGCGTGCCCCTGGAAGTTTGTTTCTCTGCATGTGATTTTCGTATTGGTCTATAGTAAATCTTGATATCCCTGCAAATACCCAAAATTTCATGAAAAATCCGAAAATCTCCTCGAAATCTGAAAATCTTGTACCATATCCCGAAATCTCCTTCAAAATCTGAAAATCCTGAACAAAATCCCGAAATCTCCTTCAAAATCTGGAAATCGTGTTCAAAATCTGAAAATCTCAATGAAAATCCCGAAATCTTAAAATCTTGAAGTAGATTTCAAGATTTCTAAAATCTGAGTCAGAATCTCAAAATCTGGGGAAAATCTCAAAATCCCGTACACTAAAATGCCGAACGTCCGACCCCTCGTCAAAAATAAAGCTAAAATGTTACGGGTCTGAAGGCTTAATGACTGGGGGTTCCAGAACCCAAATTTGAGTACGTGAACCAAACCAACCAACAACTCACCAACGTGTCATGGCAATCGGATGAATGGTAAAACACAAAAGGGACAAACAAACAAACAAATAACATAAAATTTTAAATAGATTATTAGAAATATATAGGAGGTACAGTTTCCAAAAAAGGTTAACTATACGAATCAGATTCGAACCGAGTCCAGATGGCTTACTTGCGCAGCATTGAAAGTATCCCATGCTACCATGAAATACAAAACAGCATAACAAGAATATTTAGAATTTTTTAAAGAAATTTCCGGTGTACCCACAAAAAAAGTTTCATTAAAATCCGCCACTAGTGAGCAGCGACGTTTGTCGAAAATGGAAATAATGACCCAAAAGATAAATGCAACAAATATAAATCTTTAAAAACCTTTTCTTATTTCACGGAATTAGGCCTAAATGAAAGTGATGGATTCGTTTCTGACCAGTTAGAAGCTTTTATTAATTGTGAATCGTATGTTTTTCAATGTCTTGCGAACGTCTCTTAATTTAAAATATCAAATTGTGTTTGAATTTAAATTAATTTAAGGTTACATAGCATCTAAGCCTCCGTAATCATTACTCCACGGAAGGAGATTGTTTACATCCGAGAGAAATTGGCGTAACACAGCTATTCGGCTGATGAGTAACTAAATAAGAAGCTACTATCAAAGAGAATATACCAAGAGGAGCGGAAGCTCTAGTTTTTTTGGTACCCCTGAGTTTTAGGGTTCTAGTTCCAGTGAGTCACGTGATCGCGAAGCTCGCGTCGTCTATTCCGTAGTCTGCTAAAGTAGGGTTAGCTTCCTTAGATCAGACAACGATGTCGTTAACACTATGGGATGGTTTAAAAAATGTTGAAGGTAAGTTAATAATACAAAAATATTACAATTTAAAAAATGTATTTACTTTTCTCTCGAATACTAGCGCATTTGAGAGCATTAATCAACTGTTCTGTAGCTTCCGTTAACACTAAGACTCAGCTCTAAAATTTTGTCGATTTGTAGACGACATATTCTAACCAATGAGAGGTGTAGCGAATAAGCCAATCACAAGAAACCGGATGTAGTTCCCTAAAACTCAAAGCCACCAATTTTAAAAGCCTTGGCTCCTCTTGGTATATTCTCTTTGCTACAATATACCATTTCCAGTTGGAAGTAATAATCATATTTGAAACTTTTAATTTATTGAAAAATCAACATTATTATTTTGAAGAGTTTCTATAAATTTAACGACTTTTGGAACATTCTTTACTTCAAATACATTCCAAAGTTTCGCAACTGCAACTGTTTGGCACCGTTTGGCAACAAGCGGTACCTTCGGGACAATTGTCGCAAGGAGAATCGAGACAAACGTTTCCGCAATGTACAATGTGCTCTGGACATTGACCAGCTGAAAAACCAAAAACATGGACTAATATTTCTCTTAAATTCATAAAATATGTCAATTTCTTTTACTGGAAAAAAGGTATTAATTATGTTTTTTTGAAATTGGTCTGTCATATCGTAAGGGAGTAAAAAATTCTATTAAAATTTCTATACTTACAGCTTTCCTGGACGATGAATGTCATCGCCAAAAGAACGTAGAAAATCGAGACCTTGACGCTGAACATCTCTTATCGATGGACAATAATTCAATGAATTAAAATATTTAACAAGTTAATCGATCTCGTTCTTAATGTTCTTGTTTACGAAAATCAACAAACCTTAACGGACACGTTTCATAATCTTTACAACTAATGCAAAAATAGCTTACCCAACACTTATTTAAATTAATAAAAACTAATGATAAGATTCTAAAGTCTGGAAACTTTTGATATTTTTACCTCTCCGAGTGACGATGACGTCACGGAGAGGTATTACACTGGGTACGTATGTGTTTGTGTTTGTCTGTCACCGCGTTGGCAGTGGGCAAATCGGAGCAAACGTGTTCGCAGAAAGCGACTTTGGCTTCTACTCCCATCGTTAGGATCAAGAGGTACGCGGCGATCGGCTAGGGTTACGAGAAACGTCTAGCCTCCCAATGGCAGGGCTTCCATCTAAGATTCACGCAATTGCGGGTTACATACCTAGAATTTCCAAAAATAGTTTAAGAGGCATACACTTGAATTCAAACGTGAGCAATAGCTATGTTAAAAACTATTTTAGGAATAAAGTTTCTTAAAACGATTTAACTAGAATTAAGGTAAATTAATGACGATTAAAATAATTAATATCAATTATATTTATTTAATTATTTAAGAAAAACCTCTTAATTACGTCTCGACTCGGAGAGGTTTATTTTGGTTTCTCAACTTGTATTGAAATAATCTCAAATCGATCGAGAAATCGCACATAGTGTTGTAATCTATGTGCTTTTGGTATTACACCGTGTAAAAATTTCATTACTTTATGTATGAATGTTAGCAAAATTTTTAATTTATTTTATATTTAATGACAATACCTGATGCCTTATTTTAATTAAACGAAACGATATGTCTAAATCTCATGACGGTATGCAATTACGAAGAAATGTAATACCGTTACATATAATTTTCCCCTGAAAAAAATTGTTCTATCCTTATTGCACTATGTATATAATTATTCAAAACGAGATGATAACAAATACATACATCGAATATATATTTTCGCCATCAATAATAATTACAACATATTTACACAAATCGAATTAAATTTTGATGTCTTCTACGATAAAGTTTTATCAGGCATAGATGGAATTTTTGAAGCAGGAATGGAAAACAGAGTAATCTGGGCGTGCGTCAAAGTCCCGGGACGGAGGGGGTATGAAAGAAGAGGCGGGTCATAGCGACAGAGGTAAAAATGAATTACGTTATTTTCGCCGTTCCCGTCAGCAACGTCATCAAAACGTAGTTTAAGTGAGCCAATAAGATAATTTAAACTTTTCGTTACGTGTTGGCGGGAGGGGCTCTATACTGGGCTGAGTCGGTCTGAAGACTAATCGTTCTCCATTCCTACTTCTAAAATTAAATCCATCCCTGGTTATATGTAACGATATTAACTTTCTTAGTATTTGCATACCGTCTCATATGTTCATGAGATTCAGACATCTCGTTTCGTTCAATTAAAATAACGCATCAGGCATTGTCATTAAATGTAAAATAAATTCAAATTTTTGCTAACATACATAAAGTAATTAAATTTTTACATGGTGTAATACCAAAAGCACATAGATTACAACACTATGTGATTTGGTAATACCATTATCTCGATTCAATTGAGAAATGATACCGTCGCAAGCCGAGTCGCAAGAGCATTTCAATAAAATATCAAGTTTCCAGTTGTTATTATTTTCGCAATTTAAATAAATGTTGGGTAAGCTATTTACGCATTAGTTGTAAAGATCATAAAACGTGTTGGTTAAAGGTTGTTGATTTTCGTAAACAAGAACATTAAAAACGGGATCGATTAACTTGTTAAATATTTTAATTCATTGAATTATTGTCCATCGATAAGATATGTTCAGCGTCAAGGTCTCGATTTTCTACGTTCTTTTGGCGATGACATTCATCGTCCAGGAAAGCTGTAAGTAGAAATTTTAAATGAATGTTTACTCTTTTACGATAATGACAGACCAATTTCAAAAAAAAAAAATAATTAATACCTTTTTTCCAGTAAAAGAATTTGACATATTTTATGAATTTAAGAGAAATATTTGTCCATGTTTTTGGTTTTTCAGCTGGTCAATGTCCAGAGCACATTGTACATTGCGGAAATGTTTGTCCTGATTCTCCTTGCGACAATTGTCCCGAAGGTACCACTTGTTGCCAAACGGTGCCAAACAGTTGCAGTTGTGAAACATTGAAATGTATTTGAAGTAAAGAATGTTCCAAAAGTCGTTAAATTTGTAGAATAACAATGTTAATTATTCAATAAATTCAAAGTTACAACTTACAAAAATGAATTTTTACTTCCAACTGCAAATGGGAATCGTTTCTTTACTTTAAACTAATTCGGGATAAAAAAAATACAAGAAAAAAAGTCGGAGGAAGAGCTTAAGTTTTTGAGATCTAATGCCGTGAACACAACATTAGATCAGGAGTTATGAACTTTTGGTTAGATCAAATTACGGAAAGGCTTGGTTTTAACGTTACTGTTATTCAAAATTTAACCATAGTACCCCGGTTTTAGGTTGGGCATAAGCCTTATGAGCAACAATTAATAACTTCTATTTACACGTACCTTAGCTACAACAATATAATTAACTCAATGATGCACAACAATGAAAAGTATTCTGAATTTCTGATATTTTCAACTTCAAGCAGCTACGGATGGACCCCAACTACAAATGTTCATAAGATTTATTCCATAAGTTTGTCACTGGTTACTGATAGCTTGTTATGAAGTGACGTACGTGAAAGGTCTTAGATTCTCGTAAAGCGTCGCTGTCTCAAATAAAACTAAACAGGAAAATGGACTGCAAAATCGAGCGTAGTCAATTCTCTCTTGTCGTCCTCGAACTAGCTCTCAGTAAGTCTCTAGCATTACGATGTATATTAAGTATCATACTTATGGAACATATCTTATAAACTTATGCAACTATGGTACTCCAGAATCAAACTTCCCTCCTACAAGCGTGAACATTTGAGACATTAGTGACGTCATAATACTTGCAAATCATTGTCAAACTAAGTAGACGACGGGCTTGACGTTATTAAATATTGGTATCGATTTGGTAAAGTTAAAATATAACTGGATATGATCTGGCTTCGTTTTAGCATATGTACAATAGCAATTATTGTATTATTTATTTTTATAACGCAAGTGCAAAGTTTTAGTCCAAATGCAGACTTACTAGTTTACGTGAAGAAGAAGAAAATCAAAATGGTATTGAACTATTTTTCATAACGGGGTCCAAAGATGTTTTGATACGGTGCTTTTGAAAACACTCACATTGCAACTTTAAAATTTGTCGCTAAAAATTAATTATGTTAAGTTTATTTTTGTTGCACATAATTTTGAATTTGTTTTTATATTTTATTTCCGGTGACTTTATTTTACGAACTTGTATTAAGATACCTGTGCTGCGCGCCATTGCGAAACAGTACAATTGTTCAATTGACAGCTGTTTTAGGTTAGATTGTCAACGAAATTGTTTCAGAACTTGATCCATTTTGGAAAAAAAATGTAGATAAGGTTAATTAGCTGCAAATTATGTTAGTTAATTTATGAACGTTTGGTGTACTATAAATATATTTAAAACTTTGATTTGTTTAATTTTTATACAGGTCAGTAGATCTTTATGTGTTAGTAACTGTTGACATATACAACAGTAATTGTGGGCTTATGGGTGAGGTATTTTTTTAAGATAACGTCATACCTTAAAAGATAGGCCTTTTCCTAAATATAAAAGGAAAAATATTAGAAGTAAATAAATTATCTCTTATTGCAGAATATATAGCATTTAATTACTCTTAAAAACGAAGACTACTGCGCCATCCATTTAGTGGCGTCTCACAGGCGGAGAGAGGTTAACCAATGGTGGCGCAATAGTCCTCGTTTTTCAGACTAATTAAATGCTAATTATTTTGTAATAAGACATCGTGTATACTTTTAATATTTTTCCTTTCACATTTAGAAAAAGGACGTTCATTTAAGGGATAACGTTATGTTAGCTAACCCTTTCATTAAAGGAAAGCGCGGCTCCGTTGATGCCCCTTATAGATGGCTTTTCTGCTACACAATGGCTAAGCTTGCTGAAGGCTAGTTAAGCCAAAGGCAGGAACCAATGGGAACTAGTGCATTTGGTCTGATTGGTTCCTGCCTTTGGTAAGGTAAAATTCGTGTGCAGAAGATTAGCCAGAATACTATGGGTGATCATGGAACCGCGCTTTCCTTTAAGTCTCGAATAAGTTCAAGATCGCATGAAACGTGGATGAAATTGAAAATTACATATTTTCAAAAACTTGTTACCTGGATATAAGACTTTCCTTTCGTCAACTAACCTGTTCAATGCGGCTCTATAAACTTGGATCTGTTAGGTAACAGAAAAATTAGGCATCATCCAAGACTACAATTTTTCATGACATGAGAAGTATATTTATTTGATCCAATGTATAGGCTTAGTATACAAAAACATTCCTCATAAGTTTTAATATTTTTTAATAACATAGCTTGTGTTTATTCAGGTTCCTTTTTAATGACGAAGTCCTCGATCTGGATTCTCAATCGTGGATATGAAAAAACACCATATTCGGCGAGTTGCTTCGGAGATAACCTTTCCAATGCAACATATGTGAAGCTCGCAATTTGAAGTTTTGGAGGGAACATCTCATACCTTTATGTTGAAACAAATCGTATTCATTTGCAAAAGCGGTTTTACAAATGTAGCACTCGTAAATGACAGGTTTCACATCAGTGCTTGAACAGTTTTCATATCTTCGCGAAGTTTCGAAATATTTGTCATACAAATGATTAGATTCTTCGTGTGCACGACGGGATGTTTCGGAATGAAAACACAGATGACATTTAGAACAATTGAAAGATTTAGCACGGCAGTGTATCAATTTATGTTTTTTCAGATGTGAGCCACATTTGAAGGCCGAACCGCATTCCGTACATTTGTGCATCATTATATTGTAGTAGCGAAGGTTACGTGTAAATAGAAGTTATTAACTGTTGCACCTAAGGCTTATGCCCACCCGTACAAAAATTTACGGCTGCATTTTGCTGTTATTTAGATTTTTTAGAATCTGCAATATATTGCAAATAAACTGGAATATTCTGGAAAAATACTGGAATAAACCTGAAAAAGGTTCAACTTCAGACAAAATTAAGATGCATTCCAGAGAGCAATGCAGAACATTTTAGATGTTTTGCAGAAAAATTATCTTCCGTTGGAAAACTCAGTACAGCAGTATACAAAATTTAGCTACTCTAGAGTCATAAAATAGCTACCTTACAGCTAGAAAACAGAAGGGAAATAGTAACTACCGTATTAAATCAGGATGTTTGTAGGCTCATTACAGGTACTGTACCTTCCAGATATATTGTATGCATGTTACAGTCAGAAATTGCTAAGTTTGTAGGATAATGGCAGACAGGTTTCGGACACTTTTTAGGATAATTGCAGGCGCGTTTCATATACTTTGTAGGAAAATTGCAGGCGCGTTTCAGATACTTTTTTGGATCATTGCAGGCGCGTTTATGATACTTTATTGGATCATTGCAGGCACGTTTCAGATACTTTGTAGGATAATGGCAGGCGGGTTTCAGATACTTTGTAGGATCATTGTAGGTGCGTTTCATATTCTTTGTAGGATAATTGCAGATGCGTTTCAGATACTTTGTAGGATAATTGCAGGCGCGTTTCAGATACTTTGCAGGATCATTGCAGCTGCGTTTCAGATACTTTGTAGGATAATTGCAGCCGCGTTTCAAATACTTTGCAGGATCATTGCAGCCGCGTTTCAGATACTTTTAAGGGCCATTACAGGCGCGTTTCAGATACTTTAATTTGTACGATAATTGAAGGTGCTTTTCAGATACTTTTTAGGATAAATGCAGGCGCGTTTCAGATACTTTGTAGGATAATTGCAGGCGCGTTTCAGATACTTTGTAGGATAATTACAGGCACGTTTCAGACACTTAGTAGGATAATTGCAAGTGATTTTCAGATAATTTTTAGGATAATTGCAGGCGCATTTCAGATACTTTTCAGGATAATTTCAGGAGCGTTTCATATACTTTGTAGGAAAATTGCAGTCACGTTTCAGATACTTTTCAGGATCATTATTGGCGCGTTTCAGATGCTTTGTAGGATCATTGCAGGTGCTTTTCGGATAACTTTTAGGATCATTGCAGCCGAATTTCAGATACTTTGTAGGATAATTACAGGCGCGTTTCAGATATTTTGTAGAATAATTGCAGGTACTTTTCAGATATTTTTAGGATAATTGCAGGAGCATTTCATATACTTTGTAGGATAATTGCAGGCGCTTTTCATATACTTTGTAGGAAAATTGCAGGCGCTTTTCATATACTTTTCAGGATCATTGCAGGCGCGTTTCAGATACTTTTTAGGATCATTGCAGGCGTATTTCGGATACTTTGTAGGATAATTGCAGGTGCGTTTCAGATACTTTGTAGGATAATTGCAGGCGCGTTTCAGATTCTTTGCAGGATCATTGCAGGCTCTTTTCATATACTTTGTAGGATAATTGCAGGTGCGTTTCAGATACTTTGTAGGATCATTGCAGCCGCGTTTCAGATACTTCGCAGGATCATTGCAGGAGCATTTCAGATACTCTGTAGGATAATTGCAGGTGTGTTTCAGATACTTTGCAGGGTCATTGCAGCCGCGTTTCAGATTCTTTGTAGGATCATTGCAGTTGCGATTTAGATACTTTGTGGAATAATATCAGATGCGTTTCAGATACTTCGCAGGATCATTGCAGGTGCATTTCAGATACTTTGTAGGATAATTGCAGGTGCATTTCAGATTCTTTGCAGGATCATTGCAGGCGCGTTTCAGATGCTTTGCAGGGTCATTGCGGGTTTTCCTATCAATTATTGTGAATCAGTCGCCTTATATACCCTAAATTTCCAAAAATTTTTAAAGAGGCTTACGCTTGAGTTCAAACGTCAACAATATAGCTATGTTTAAAATTATTTTAGGAATAAAGTTCTTTAAAACGATTTAACTAGAATTAAGGTAAATTAATGACAATTAAATTAATAAATATCAATTATATTTTTTTAATATTTAAAAATAGCCTCTAAATTGCGTCTCGACTTGGAGAGGTTTATTTTGGATTCCCAACTTGTACTCATCCCTTACAAAAATATTAAGCTGTAATTTATCTGAATACACGCTTTTCTGACTTGCTAAAGTAATATCTGAGATGGTCCAACTGTTTAGGTACATGTACAAGTTCTTACCACATCTAGCTAAAAAGGTATTTTCGTCTATCTAACATCCACAACATACACACTCACAGAACATAATCGAAAAACTCTTTAAAACTTGTAGCTAAAAACCGATTACAACTGAAGGGAAGGGTCCCGACAGGCTTGTTTTACGTCTATTCGCAACCAGGAAAACTGCTGTAGACTTATATGATAGCGCTAAAGTACTTTGGTTCGCAATTTCCTTCACATTTCGAGCGCCATGGTGATAGTAGATCTTGTCTTAATCGGTGAAGTTGGACTGCAAAACCAAGTGTATTCAATTCTCGAGTCATTCTCGAACTAGCTCTCAGTAAGTCTCTAGCATTACGAAGTATAGGCAGTGTCATACTTATTGAAACATATCTGATAAACTTTTGATAACTCTATATACAATACTGGCCCTTTTATGACCAAAAATGTTTCAATTTTCTATCTTTTATGGTGGTTTAAATATTTTTAGGATCGAGACGTGACAGTATTAGATCAAAAGATCTTATTGAGATGAATGAGTAAAGCTTTTTTAAGATGCCTTTTTAGGCCTAACCAATTGTTTATTCAAAGTTTAGGAAAATAAAAGCAGTAATATTAATGCCTAACAGAAGCAGATAAAAAGTTATGGAGCGCTCGAAGTTGACTTCCCGTACAAAAATTTTAAGCTGTAATTCATCTGCATACGCGCTTTTTTATCGCTACCACCCTGTAACCATTAAGGCTACATTTCTGCAGCTCAAAAAAACGGAAAATTTCACAGCAATTCTAGAACTGCAAATTGACTGCCGTTTCTACATTTTCTGTTTGTTAACTGTTAACTGTCTAGCCTGGCAGAAAAATGCAGCGCAATTCTGCAAACGCTATGCAAAAGTAGAAATACCAGCTGTTAGTTTAAAACTGTAACTTGACCGTTTTTATAGATATGTTACAGGTCTGCGAAATTGATGGAAAAGTAGAAATCCAGCTGCTAATTTAGAACTGTAATTTGACCGTTTTAATAGACATTTTACAGGTCTGCAAAAGTGATAGAAAAGTAGAAATACAGCTGCTAATTTAAAACTGAAATTTGACGACATTTATAAACATGTTACAGGTCTGCAAAAGTGATGGAAAAGTAGAAATGCAACTGCTAATTTAGAACTGTAATTTGACCATTTTTATAGACATGTTACAGGTCTGCAAAAGTGATAGAAAAGTAGAAATCCAGCTGCTAATTTAAAACTGCAATTCTACCACATTTATAGACATGTTACAGATCTGCAAAAGTGATGGAAAAGTAGAAATGCAGCTGCCAATTTAAAACTGTAATTTGACCATTTTATAGACATGTTACAGGTCTGCAAAAGTGATAGAAAAGTAGAAATCCAGCGGCTAATTTAAAACTGCAATTTGACCACATTTCTAGGCATGTTACAGGTCTGAAAGAGTGATTGAAAAGTAGAAATCTAGCTGCTAATTTAAAACTGCAATTTGACTACATTTAAAGACATGTTACAGGTCTGCAAAAGTGATGGAACAGTAGAAATACAGCTGCCAATTTAAAACTTTAATTTGACCTAAATTGACAATTTTTATAGACATGTTACAGGTCTGCAAAAGTGATGGAAAAGTAGAAATTCAGCTACCAACTTAAAACTGTAATTTAACCACATTTAGAGAGATATTGCAGGTATTCAAAAGTAGGAAATTCTACTTTTGAATACCTGCAATGTGTCTATAAATGTGGAATAGTTACAGTTTTAAATAGGCAGCTTTATTTCTACTTTTCCATCACTTTTTCAGACTTGTAACATGTCTATAAATATGGTCAAATTACAGTTTTAAATTGGCAGCTGGATTTCTACTTTTCCATCACTTTTTCATACTTGTAACATGTCTATAAATATGGTCAAATTACAGTTTTAAATTGGCAGCTGGATTTCTACTTTTCCATCACTTTTTCAGACTTGTAACATGTCTATACATGTAGTCAAATTACAGTTTTAAACTAGCATCTGGTATTTATACTTTTCTATCACTTTTGCACACCTGTAACATGTCTATAAAAATGGTCAAATTACAGTTTTAAATTGGCAGCTGAATTTCTGCTTTTCCATCACTTTTGTAGACCTGTTACACGTCTATAAATGTGGTCAAATTGCAGTTTTAAATTGGCAGCTGAATAACTACTTTTCCATAAGTTTTGCAGACCTGTAACATGTCTATAAATTAGGTAAAATTACAGTTTTAAATTGGCATCTGGATTTCTCCTTTTCCATCACTTTTGCAAACCTGTAACATGTCAATAAATATAGTCAAATTGCAGTTTTAAATTGGCAGCTGGATTTCTACTTTTCCATCACTTTTTCAGACTTGTAACATGTCTATACATGTAGTCAAATTACAGTTTTAAACTAGCATCTGGCATTTATACTTTTCTATCACTTTTGCACACCTGTAACATGTCTATAAAAATGGTCAAATTACAGTTTTAAATTGGCAGCTGAATTTCTGCTTTTCCATCACTTTTGTAGACCTGTTACACGTCTATAAATGTGGTCAAATTGCAGTTTTAAATTGGCAGCTGAATAACTACTTTTCCATAAGTTTTGCAGACCTGTAACATGTCTATAAATTAGGTAAAATTACAGTTTTAAATTGGCATCTGGATTTCTCCTTTTCCATCACTTTTGCAAACCTGTAACATGTCAATAAATATAGTCAAATTGCAGTTTTAAATTGGCAGCTGGATTTCTACTTTTCCATCACTTTTGCAGATCTGTAACATGTCTATAACTGTGGTCAAATTACAGTTTTAAACTAGCAGCTGTTATTTCTACTTTTGCATCGCGTTTGCAAAATCGCGCTGCATATTTCTGCCAGTACAGACAATTAACAGATAATAAACAGAAAATGTAGAAACGGCATACAATTTGCAGTTCTGGAATTGTTGTTAAATTTTCGCGTTTTTCGAGCTGCAGAAAATGTAGCCTTAATGTATACCTATTACAGCGTGGTAGCGATAAAAAAGCGCGTATGCAGATGAATTACAGCCTAAAATTTTTGTACGGGCAACCTAAATCATTTGTACTATGGTTAAATTTTCAATCCATGCATGGGAAAGGCCTCTAGTGTTATCACTACCGAGTTTGCTACTCAAGAACCCAAACTTCCCTCCCACAAGGTTCACGTAACGCTTTGATTGTTTCCTTTGATATTTCTAAAAATGTACGTGTTTTCTACAAACCCGAAACTAAATGTCAACAACTCTGTAATGCAATCATTGCGTTGCTGTTATGACATCACCAATGAACTCACTGGTGGGAAACGGAAAAGCCGTCATTAAAAGTGGTACCTCTCAATTAAATTCAGAGAAAATACACGTGAAAAATTGCCTTAATCTCCCAATTTTTACCTCTCCGTGTGACGTAGTCCAGGAGAGGTTCTGTACCGGCCGTGTCTGTGTGTCTGTCTGTCTGTCTGTGTGTCTGTCTGTCTGTCTGTCCGTTGTTACACCCACGTGACCGCGTTCGCAGTTTGCGTATCGGAGCAAACGTGTTCGCCATTTCCGAACTGCTTTCACAGTCACGGAAATGGCTCCTCTACTTAAGTTCTCACACCACCATCTTCTGGTCTTTGTCCATCCCACACGGACACCAGTCTGTTCTTACTGACTTCTAATCACCCACCACCATCTTCTGTTCTTTGTCAATCCCACATTGACACCAGTCTGCACTTACACTGGCTTCTAACACCACCACCATCTTCTGTTCTTTGTCAATCCCACATTGACACCAGTCTGCACTTACACTGCCTTCTAACACCACCATCCACTGGTCTTCCGTCTATTCCACATAGACACCAATCTGTACCATTGGCTTCTACTCCATTATCATCGTTTGGTTTTAGGATATACGCGGCGATCAGCTAGGGTTACGAGAAACGTCTAGCCTCCCTAAGGTAGGATCGCTACCAAAGGTTTTCGCATTTGCGGTTTTTCCTTACTATTATAATGGAAACGAATCGTATATATACCCCAAAATTTGAAGAAAGCGGGAAGAGGGGTACCCTTCACTTTAAACGTCAATATTAGCAAAGTTTGAGAAGATAATAGGTATAACTTTATTTTAAACGATTTTACTATTATTAATGTTAATTATTGAAGATTAAAATAATTAAAAATAATTATATTTATTTAAATATTAAAGATAAACCTCTCGTGCAAAGAGAGAGATTATCATCGCCTCCTATATCTGCCAAGGCCCGTGCATGCGATATATTTCCTTCATTGCCTCCTATATCTATCAAGGCCCGTGCATTGTGATATATTTCATTCATTGCATAAACATAAGCGAGATTGTTTTGGGAAAAAAATACTGCTTCCACTAATGGGTTTATACTCCTTGTTACTGTTGTATAGAGTAATCATGAGAAAAGCTTTAAAAATTACGTGAGGACAGACCTTTTTTATCCTCATTCAAAAATATTTTTTGGTGCTAGAAAGCTTTAAAAAATCCAAACGGTTAGGCATTGGTAAAAAAGACAAATGATATTTTTCAAATCTAATGAGATAACGCCCACCTAGTTGAAAATTGCCCTTTTTTATCCGCGGGAGCCATTCTTAATGAGAATTTCGATGCTAGTAGGTTGTCAATTAAACTACCGGTATATTATTGTTGTTGGAAATTGGATATTAAGTCAAATTAAGTGGTTGTAAAGAGACAGCAGGTTTTTGCCACTTCTTTTTGTGAGTATTTGATTTTTATATGTAAAATGGAGGAAGATAATGTTGAGAGTAAGTATGAAATGCGGAAGCGCAAAGCGCGGGAAAGGATGAGGGCAAAAAGGTCGACGTTTTCATTGGATACTTAAGGTTATATAATCTTCTCGACACGGAGAGGTAATATTTTGGTTTTCCCGACTTGTTTAGTTCATGAAAACACTAAAGCTTGAGCGTATCACAATTATAAAACTGCTTAAAAAATTACAAAGTATTATAGTACCCTAAGGCATTTTGGTAATAATTATACCAAATTTATAATAACTACAAGTAACTGTGGGCGTTTCACCATTGCACTAAAATTCATCGGCAAGATAGCGGTTTGGTTATAAAATTAAAACTACCTTTTCAATCTTTAACGAGTTATATATAAAAACTAATCTCTTATTACGTGTAAATCTCAACTATTTTAAGTTAATGCTCCAATACGCAAACTTTGCTCAAATCGCAAGTGTCCGCGTCTTGGTAAGCTTCCTCGAATTCCTTGAAAGAACATAGCTCGTTAGAGCATCCCTTTATTTTCACTGGTTTTTCGTTGACGAGGGTTTCGATTTTGAAATTCTGATCACCGTCGCATTTGTACAAGGTAAAGGCGATGTTCGCCATGAAGGGGCAAATGAGACTAGATTTCCATTTGCGATCGCTGGATG
The DNA here is from genome assembly GCF_054372755.1 of Phalangium opilio. Classification (NCBI taxonomy): domain Eukaryota; kingdom Metazoa; phylum Arthropoda; class Arachnida; order Opiliones; family Phalangiidae; genus Phalangium; species Phalangium opilio. The sequence continues at coordinate 10,701,993 of NW_028324217.1, read as the reverse complement.
CGCTATAATTGTCGGCCATGAGTGGTTTGTCGTCTTTGAAAAGTCCAAAAGCACTCAAAATCTTTTTCATGGCTCCCACGTGTGAAAACATCATGTAGGCATTCGGATGTTCACCTTGTTTCGCAAGTCTATGGACGAAATCGAAACAATATGTTAAAATCTATATCTATATAAATCAAAGTCCTGACTGACTGATTGACTGACAGACTGACTGATAATCAACGCCCAGCCCAAACCGCTTGCCCTAGAAGGCTGAACATTTGCAGGAACGTTACTCATAAGTAGTATATAGGCGCGTACTAAGAAATATTTTTCCAATCCGCCGCCATCTTAATAAATGGCACCCAGAAATGTTAAAAATCTTCTCTATGCAACAAAGCCCGCGCGTTTCAACCGATTTCACAAATATTTAGTACACTGGTTTCCTTTAACCTATAGACGGGCTGAGAATGGTCTTTTGGGTTCGATTTGATTGGAAATAGCTGAATTTTACAACGCAAAAATATTTAGACCTGAATTGGTTCAGTAGATCCTTGACAAGAGGACACGCTTATCGATAATTTCGCTCTGGGCCACCATAGCCATCACTGTAATAATAATTTAGGTCCTCCAAATATTCAAATATTTTAACGTCGCTTTCGGAAAAGATGTGGCACCATATAGAATTTCCATCGATGGCGTACTCAAACTGACAAGTTCGGGGCATCATCTTGACTTGATCAGCAGTAACGTTGAAGCCAAGGCTTTCCGTAATTTGATCTAACGTTGTGTTCATGGCATTTGATGTCAAAAACTTAAGTTCTTCCTCCGCCTTTTTTTTGTAATTTTTATCCTGATTTAAATAGTTTCCAAGTAAAGAAAATAATGTTTATGTGATATTGTTAATTTAACTATATATTCAATTCCCAAGTTTTCCTATTTCGGTATTACTCTTTTATTGTGACCATTATCTTAATCTACTTAAAGCTATCCAATTTTCGTCGTCAGTGTCCCCGCGAGATCTCTTCCAGCCATCCCATACATTTCAGAAACATAAGAAATATAGATCGAGTACGGAAACCAAGGATGATTGGGGGGAGGGAAGGATGCGTAATCTGAGGAAATTCTGCACGGTAACTGTGGAACAACTCAGATAGGAATACTCGGAAAAATGGCGGGTGGTCTATGTCAGATAAATCACGAAGACCGCCCGCCATTATTCCGTGTATTTTTCCGCCATTTTCTAACGTCCCTCTGGACCTGAGCCGTTCCACAGTTAGCGGGGCAATTTCTCTCAGATTACTCATTCTCCCCTCACCATCCTTGCGGAAACGACTGTCAGTTTTAAAATACAACCAAACGCACCCTAGAAGACACTTCACCGAAATTAACTAATTTATAAATTACCTCGTTGAGTATTTTAGGATAATTAATCGGGAGTTTTTATAAACAAATTTTGTTACCTACACCAGGGGTAAATAACGAAAGGAGTTAGAGACGCTAGCTTCCGTAGTGTAGAATACAGTGGGACTTTCAAACGTAGACACAGAAAAGAGAAAACGCCTCGGTCGCGCCGCCTATAATTCAAAATAAGTATGATATTTTCCAACCAATAGCGTGGCAGCAAAGATTCGAAAGGCATGCTGGGATATCGATTTTCTCCTGTCTGCTAGTATTCGTCTGCTAGTGTTCGTCTGCTTACGACTGAGTGACAATTAGGCTTAGAGTAAAGTTTATTCATTAAGGTGCACCAAGAAGTTATATCAGTATCTCAGAGAGAAGGCATAAGATGCCTTTGTATTCGCGCGCCATAGTCCCAGTCCCCCTTTCAAATACAAGGGGGGACGTAAAAGGAGGCGCCGGGCTATTTCGTCTCTCCTCAGTCGGAAAATACGTAATTTTCGTCATTCGAGTCGTCGCGCTGACGTGAGTTTTCAAGAACCAATGAGATGCTGGTTGCAATTTAGAAGCGGGGATTAACTCCGGACCTACGTTTGGACTGGAGATAAAGCTGGAAATCTGGCGAATTTATATCTTCTCTCTGAGATACTAGATATAACTTCTTGGTGCACTTGAATTAGAAACATGCAACTTTAAAGTTGGTAATTTCCTTATTCGATAATGAAATGGAATTAAATGTCGTTTTTGCATCCTTCAATACAGTTTTAGTTGTTTTAATTTCTTTAGTCACAGATACAGTCGATGATCCTGATCCCACAGTTCTCACTAAGCCTTGGCTCACTGGGCCGACTCTGTAACCGAGCACTTACGGCAAAACAAGTTTGATCACATTTTGAGGATTTCCCCGGCTTCAAATTGCAAATTGTTGACTTATCTTTCTTCTTTAAATCGCTATTTACTCGCGATTGAATATAATAATTATATTGGGTTGATTTATGAGACGACTTCACAACATCGACACCCGCCATTTTAATTTACCCAGAATACCTTGCGGCGCGAGATTTTAAGGCAAAACTATTAAGGTTCTGGTCTTATTTACAATACAGTTCCAAAGATGGCACTACGTTAGTTACAAATTCTATGACGTTTCAAGGTCCCACTGTATTCTACACTACGGAAGCTAACGTCTCTAACTCCTTTCGTAATTTACCCCTGCCTACACTATACATATGTCGACGGGAGCTAATTTCCTCTTTTATTTGTGACCATTAGTTTAGGTACTAACTTTCAAAAGTTGGCCCAAACATAAACTACAAATTTTAAACCAAGAGCAAACCCATTTCCATTACTCATAATCAAACTGTTATTTAGGTAAATCTACTAAAAGCTATCTAATTTTCGTCGTCATTGTCCCCGCGATATCTCTTCCAGACATCAGAAACCTATCAGATAGTCGATATAGATCGAGTACGGAAACCAAGGGTGATGGGGGAAACGACTGTCACTTTCAGTGGCGTCGCCAGGGGTTTTTTGGAGGCGCTTGAGCCCCCTGAAAATTCTGTGAAGTCCCTCCTAAAATTTTTTAAAAGCACCCCCTAATATTTACCTACAACCTCTCCTAATCATTCAGTTGGGGTGAATTGAAGTTTTTACTATGAAAGTGAAATACACATAGAAACACTATTTCATATTTATATCCTCTAGAGCGTATGTATACAGTCGTAACAGTCTATTTTGATGATTTTTCTATGGCATAGCTACTCTACACCGTCCCTAGCGCTGAGGGCAACATCTTCCCCCTTTTTTCTCAATCGCCTGCCTTGACAGTGCCTTCCGAAGCAAGGTGTAAAAATAACTTCTCCCCGTCCTTTACCCAATAAAGTACCGAGGATCTCCGAATCGAATAATTGAAATTTGCCATTAACTGCCCCCCCCCCTCAATTAAGCACGCCCACTATAGTCTGTCAAACGAAAGAAGAGCCCTGAGAAATTCGTCCAAATTGATGTCGCCACCATCGACCCCATAGTACTTAATCAACTTGTTTTGTTTTGTCAATAGTCGTCTGTAATATAGTCTGCTATAAACAGATAGGCTTAATCGCAATAGAACCAATACATTTTGCAATATATATTTAATATGTTTATGTTTCATGGTTTTTTACGATCATCGAGTATTAAAGAATATAAAACAAAATTAACGACAAGACACCAGTTTTATCTTTGTTGAACTAGCATTGCAATATATTTTAATGACATAATAGCAGACTATATTACAGACGACTATTGACAAAACAAAACAAGTTGATAAAGTACTATGGGGTCGATGGTGGCGACACCAATTTGGACAAATTTCTCAGGGCTCTTCTTTCGTTTGACAGACTGTAGACCATTTTAACAGTAATAAAATTAATTTATGTGAAGCGAAAGCTTTTGTGATAAAACATGCGTTCAGTCCTTAATTACTTTTCCTTATTTTATTACTCTAATATTCGCCTTATAGACATGAGGGTGTCATGATAAAAGTGATGTGTTTTGAAAAATTGGAAACACAACACTTTAGGGAGGGCTTAAGCCCTTCCAAATCCGAGCCCCTGGCGACGCCACTGCATAAACGAGGGGGGATGAAAACGGAGTAACGTTTCTAGGGTTTGAAATTTGGGGAAGTGGCGGTGGGCTAATCTGGGCCAACTATTTGAAAGTTATTACAAGAAATTAGTAATTAGATTTTGCTTCATTAGTTCATTGGGATATGTGTAGACCTTTATAACTATCCGAAAAAATTTTGTCTCTCGTGAAATTATTCGTATTTTAAAGATATACAAACTTTAAGGAACCGAATTTATTGAATATGAAACATTTGTAAATGAAGGAATTTCACTTGTCTTAAGTTTTGTTTTAGTTTCGGTTTGCTTTTATTCGACACTACTGCGACTCCCTTCAAAAGAACGTGAAAATTTTACATGTCTCCATCTGTTGAATGGTCTTCTCTATTTATTTGTTTGTTTGTTTTTCTTCAAACTAATATTTTTTTATTTTGAATTTTATTTCTACAAAGCTGAAACTAAACGAATCCATGAAAATCTTATATATTGCTGTTAAACTTTGGTAGGGCTACGAGCAATATTTTGGTAGGGTTTAAGGGTTATTTTGTGTGGGCTAAGTTCGAAATTTGGGGGGCTATCCCCTAAAAAACGCCTAGCGACGCCACTGTGAAAACGGTGGCAGATTCGCGCTACCCTCTGCACACTGGCTATTCAAGAGAGAGGAAAACTGGGGATAGAAGCAGTCGGTGCTGGCGACGATGATTCTACAGACGCGCGCTTTGGCAATTTTGCCCATAGGTCTATTGGTTTCTTCTCAGCTACATGGTATCGATGGGACTAATAGTTTTACCCGAATAGTAAAAGTAGTAGAAGTATTAATGACGGGAGTGAGGAAACAAGTAAGGAGTTGGCAACATGTGATTCACGTTGCCTAGTAGCCAAATATTAGGGAATATTTCGCTAGGATAAAGTTGATTGAAGTTGAGATAGCGAGAATACGTAAACGATGTGGTGTTATTATGGGCTAGACCATCTTGTTCTTTAAAAGCCCGAAAGACCAGCGCTTTTGAGAGAGAACGAGAGAGAGAGGTCGATGGCACTGCTCGTGCTGCGTGGAGTCCAGTGTTCAAGATAACCATCTCGTGGCTATTTACCAGCCAGTCTTATATACGGTGGCCTTGGAGAATGGTGTGTCTTTAGCATTGCTCTTAGCTTGGAAATCAAATTTCTCTGAATTAGTACGTAAATATATTGTAAAAACATTTTAGATCATTGAATGAACGTGAATGAAATCAAAGTTATTGTGATTTGACAAGGTAAAACCTTTTTCATTAAGACAGACAAAAAGTACTATGGTGTTAAAAACATGGAAGAATCCAGACTCAAGACCAACGTTGAAATATATCAGTATGGCCGTTCTTCAAGCCTATTGAAACCTTGACGTCGTAAGCTGTAACCGAGTAGAGACTAATTTCTTAGATGCCAGCTTCATAAAAATATACGAGCATACAGTAATTACGATCACTTATTGGAATGTTTCGTCCAATTAAATTCATAAAAACTGAGAAGCCGGATACGGATGAGGTGGAAAATTTGGATACACCTTCAAACGTTTTACTGAAATGGCCAATCATCATTAAGAATGATGATGACGAGACTAGCACTTCTAAAGAAGCAGATTCGGTTCATCTCCCAGAGGAAAACACTGACAATGTGGAAGAAGTTACTGAGAATCAGCAACAAAGGAAGTTATCCCCTTTGATGAATGACAGACAATCACACAATGCTAAGAAGCCTTTTACATGTGACGTCTGTGGCTTGTCGTTTAAAAGTAATTCACTTTTAACAAGTCATAAGGTTAGACACTCTTCTCATCGCCCGTTTCATTGTGAACTGTGTCAGAAGGCCTTCAAACGCCAAAAGGAATTGGAACTACATAAAGTCATACACTCGTCCAAACGTTCATTTAAATGTCAAGTGTGTCAGATGACCTTCAAATGGAAAAGTGCCTTTTCACGACATAAACTCATACACTTGTCCGAACGTACATTAAAATGTCAAATGTGTCATATGACCTTCAAAAGGAAATGTGGTTTGACGGAACATCAACTCACTCACATGTCCGAACGCCCATTTCAATGTCAAATGTGTCATATGGCCTTCAAAAGGAAAAGTGGTTTGACGGACCATCAACTCACTCACATGTCCGAACGCCCATTTAAATGTCAAATGTGTCATATGGCCTTCAAAAGGAAATTGGGTTTGACGGAACATCAACTGACTCACATGTCCAAATATGATTTGTGTAACTCTACTTATAAATCACAATATGGCCTTCGGTTGAAACTTCACAAATGTTCTGAATGCGATAAAACCTTTAAAAGAGTGAGGGAACTAAAAAGTCATAAGGTTCTTCATTCTTCGGAGCGACCATTTAAATGCGATAAGTGTGATAAATCTTTCAAAATGAGATCGAGTCTAAATTTGCACAAGGCCACACATTTGGAGGATAAACCATTCAATTGCCAACAGTGCAAGCGTTCTTATCAAACTAAATTGTTTTTAAACGCTCACAAGAGAAGAGCACATATTACTACTAAATCAGTTCAATGCGACTTATGTGATGCGAAATTTAAAACCAAAAGTCATTTAAATTTTCACAAGATTTATGTTCACGAGAACAAAAGGCCCTTTTCTTGTGAACAGTGTGGCAAAACCTTCAAAACCCCTTACACGTTAAAGAAACACTTCAAATTTGTGCATACTGATGAAAGACCGTTCAAATGCACGGAATGCGATTCGGCCTTCAAATGTGGCTCATATTTGAAAAAACATAAACTATTTCACTGCCGTGCTAAATCTTTCAAATGTTCTAAATGTCATCTGTGTTTCCCTTCCGAAACATCCCGTCGTGCACACGAGACATCTAATCATTTATATGACAAATATTTCGAAACTTGGCGAAGATATAAGAAATGTTCAAGCACTGATGTGAAACCTGTCATTCACGAGTGCTACATTTGCAAAACCGCGTTTGCAAATGAATACAATTTGTTTCAACATAAAGGTACGAGATGTTCCCTCCTAAACTTCAAACTGCGAGCTTCACATGTTGTATTGGAGAGGTTATCTCCGAAGCAACTCGCCGAATATGGTGTTTTTTCATATCCACGATTGAGAATTCAGATCGAGGACTTCGTCATTAAAAAGGAACCATTATAAACACAAGCTATGTTTTTACAAAATCTCATAACTCATGAGTAATGTTTTTGTATACTAGGCCTATACATTGGATCAAATAAAAATACTTCTCATGTCATGAAAAATTGAAGTCTTGGATGATGCCTAATTTTTCTGTTACCTAACAGATCCAAGTTTATAGAGCCGCATTGAACAGGTTAGTTAACGAAAGGAAAGTCTAATAATCAGGTAACAAGTTTTTTAAAAATATATGTAATTTCCAATGTCATCCACGTTTCATCATAAGCATATAATACCACCCGTAAGCGTGAATTCACAATACGACCACGGGTAATCACCATTGTACAATAGCGCCAAAGAGATATTTGAGGTCCTACGCCACCTCGAGGGGAATCGAAGCAATTCTCTCCTTCCCAGTATCCCCCTAGTGGGCCCCTACTATCTTTTAACTCGGCAGTCGTCTGCTTCTGAAATAATAATTGTCATTTTAAGTTTATTAAGTGTAAATTATTTTGAATTTTTATTCAAAATAGAAAAAAATGATAGAGATAAGTTAAAACAGTACATATGGTTTCGGATGCATAGGATAAAAGAGTAGGTTGCCGCTTGCGGTTAAGCCTTTGGATTTGGAAGAAGTTTTATATTGGCCACTTCAACTGTTATAAAAATTCGGTTTACTATCCCATCCGAAAAAATAGATGAATAAATAAAATTTAAATAAACATTAACTTTACATTCCTCCCCCTCCCCGATCATTAGCGAAGACTCGAACATCAAAATCCACGGTTTAAAATGTTTGTTATGATTACAAGTATTAATGCAGGTAGAGCATATTGCATATAATAGGTAAGAATAAGGTATATATTAATCCTTGTATTTGTGTCCAAGCTTCCGTTAGCATCCCTTGCGCGATTTTGAAAAGCGTTTCCCTTTGGTGCCACCAGGAAGACCTGTGTCGCGAGTTTTACTCAGACAATGCCTGTGGCTAAATTCCCCCCCCCCCCCGATTCACGCTTACGGGTGGTATGATATGCTTATGGTTTCATGCAATCTCGAACTTATCGAGACTTAAAGGGAAGGGTTAGATAACATAGCATTATCCCTTAAATGAACGTCCTTTTTCTAAATGTGAAAGGAAAAATATTAAACAAAAGTATACACGATGTCTTATTTCAAAATAATTAGCATTTAATTAGTCTTAAAAACGAGGACTATTGCGCCACCATTGGTTAACCTCTCTCCGCCTGTGAGAATTCAACCAATCTTGTAAGGGTAAGTGGTTCGGTTTAGCAGACGCCACTTAACCAATGGCGGATGTCGCAGTAGTCCTCGTTTTAAAGACTAATTAAATGCTATTTATTCTGTAATAAGAGATCATTTACTTACTTCTAATATTTTTTCTTTTATATTTAGGAAAAGGCCGTTCTTTTAAGGCATGACGTTATGTTAAAAAAAATACCTCAGCCACAAGCCCACAAATACTGTTGTATATGCCAACAATTACTAACAAATAAAGATTTACTGACCTGTATAAAAATTAAACGAATCCAAGTTAAAATACATATATAGTACATCAAAGGTTCATAAATTAACTAACATAATTTGCAGCTAATTAACCTTATCTACATTTTTTTTCCAAAATGGATCAAGTTCCGAAACAATTTCGATGACAATCTAATCTAAAACAGCTGTCAATTGAACAATTGTACTGTTTCGCATTGGTGCGCAGCACAGGTATCTTAATACAAGTTCGTAAAATCACCGGAATTAAAACAAAATATAAATATAAAGTCAAAATAATGTGCAACAAAAATAAACTTAACTTAATTAATTTTTAGCGACAAATTTTAAAGTTACAATGTGAGTGTTTTCAAAAGCACCATATCAAAACATCTTTGGACCCCGTTATGAAAAATAGTTCAATACCATTTTGATTTTCTTCTTCTTAGTTTTGCATAAACAAGTAAGTCTGCATTTGGACTAAAACTATTTGTACTTGCGCTAAAATAATAAATACAATAATTGCTATTGTACTTTAATATGCTAAAACGAAGCCAGCATATCCAGTTATATTTTTACTCGTTACCAATAATTGTAGCGCTCCTCATTTTTAAACTGCCAGTCTACCATTCGCGAATTTCCCGCCAAGAGTTTTCAATTCAGTCGGCTAGAGGCACTGCGTGTTAGTTGAATGGGGGAAGGTAGCTATAGTGGGACGGAATGACTATCTCACGAGTCACGAGTTTAGAGCGGCCGGCCGAACCCCCTCCTTCACTGCGCTTACCGCCGGCCGAGAGGTTTGGTCCCGATTCGCCGCTATTCATTTCGCCGCCGCGCCAATTCGCCTCCAAAAAAAGTCTCAGTTCGCCGCCCATCCATTTCGGCGCCGTCGCATTTCGCCGCTTTGCGAAAAACGATAAGAGAAGAAAATGGAATGACCGAAGTCCCAGATATTAAAATGTTTCAGTTCAATGACATGATTATAAAACATTTAATTTAAAAAAATAAAGATCTTCGTTTTTTTCATCAAAATTCCATTTGCCCAAAATATTTTATCATGAAATTTTGAATTATGGTCGAAAGAGAACGTGTGAAGACTGGCAAACGTTGCTCACGATAAACGTAAGTGAACACAGACTAACGGCGAGCTGTCTATGTATTTCCACTTTATTAAGACGTATTTAAAACGTATATAGTATTTCAAAATAACCCTTATATCCCTTTATATAACCCTAAAATATTTTCCAAGGACTACGATGACCATATAGGGTACGTGTAACCGATGTCGCGTGTGTTTGTTATATAGTAATTCCTTCACGCGAACCCTTCCCAAAATAATGCAAAATTTCATGATAAAATATTTTGGGCAAATAGAATTTTGGTGAAAAAAAAAACGAAGATAAGTATTTTTTAAATAACTGATGTTTTATAATCATGTCATTAAACTGAAACTTTTTAATATCTGGCACTTCGGTCATTCCCTTTTCTTCTCTTATCGTTTACTTTTTCTAGTCTTTGTCCACAAAGACAGTTTTTATTAATTTTACCTTTGGTTTTACATTTATGTCAAAATAAAGTTTTTTTTTTATGTATATGACATTCGAAAATCTCATCTTAATAAGTCGGCGAAATGAACTGGCGGTGAAATGAGTCCCGTTTGGCGGCGAAATGAAAAGCGGCGAATCGGAACTTCTTGGCGGCGAAATGAAAAGCGGCGAATCGGGACCGGACCGGCCGAGACCGGCAGAAACCTTACCAGCCCAAAAAACCGCCTTCTGCCCAGGGCTCTACATAAGGATATTTTTTTAGTAGTCAGCCTGACTAGTGAACCCCCTATCCCAATTTTTTTAGTAGTCACTGACTAGTGAGACGCATGGTTTACGAATGTTTGGGACATTTTTTTTACTAGTCAAGTTGACTATTGAACCCCCAGATGCATGAGTATTGGGAAAAAGATTCCATCATCGAAACCACAATTGAACCTCTCAAAATTAATATGCAAGAAGACAGCGAAGACTCTGATGAAGACGTGGACTGAAGACGCTTTGATGCTGAACTACTTATGGACAAGTACTTTAACTTATGTCATTAAAATATATTGCAATGCTAGTTCAACAAAGGTAAAACTGGTGTCTTGTCGTTAATTTTGTTTTTTATTCTTTAATACTCGATGATCGTAAAAAATCACGAAACATAAACATATTAAATATATATAGCAAAATTTATTGGTTCTATTGCGAGAACAAAGCCTGGGACCAGTCCGGAGACCTGGGACCCTATTCTCTAAAAATCTAAATCATTTGGACGATGATCCAAATCTAAACGTTTGGATCGGCTCCATTTGGATAGGGCGCTTAAGGTGGAAGTTCCCGATTATACTCCAAAAAAGAGTAAACTAGTTCCCATTTTATTTCAAAAGCAAAGAAGCTATCGACAAACTGTTTTCTCGACAATTTTTAGTGAAACCTTACCTTGTTCCCAATATAAAATTGAGAGTTGGACTAGGCCTTTCTATAAATTATTTCGCGGGAGGGTACGAACGCCCTTCATCTCTGCTTTTTCCCCCGGCAACATTTTCTTTTCGCGGGAGGGAAGAATAGCCTTCGTCTCTGCTTTTTCCCCCGGCAACATACGGATTTTATGTAAAGGCCTCTTGCTTCAGTTAATTAATTAAAATTATTTTATTAACTATAATAGAATGAGACTCAGTTCCCGTTTAATTTCGTTTCCAGTGAGGCAATTTTCGAAATTGAAATTTCAAATAATATAGCATAAATACATTCGTTTCTTGCAACAAAAACTATAAATTTATATTTAATACTTAATTATTTATTGACGAAAAACCACTTTTTGGTGATGAAATAATAGGTGGCACCATGGTCGCGATTTTATATTTTGGTTTAGTAATATTTCTTGTGGCGTGGACTTGGGTCCAGGCCCAGCCTCACCCTACAATAACGTTGGTGTTGCCTGCCACCACATTAAGGGTACCAAAGATCTTTTCTTTGAAAGGAATAAAGAATAGGACACACCGATACCTTTCCCAGTTTGCCTTATTCTTTCCCACTAAAAAGAAATACAGTTTGAAGTTGTATGATCTCCCCCCCCCCTTAAATAGAAGAAGTTCAGGCAACAAAATATGTAGGCATACAAAATAGGAGTCGTTTCAAGATCAGTGGCATCGTTCGGTCCCCATTTCCAATAACGAAACCCCTTACCACCCCAACCTAATGGGTCCGCGCCCCGAGGCAAAAGAAATATTCATTCTCAGGTCGTAAAAGCTATTGCAGTCTCAGTATGTTTAGCCTGCACACATGCTTTTGCTACACATGGTTTTCAGAATAGGAGGATTGATACCATTTACACCAGTAGGCCCGGGTACTTGGCGGACAAAGTGAAGTACCAAGTAGACTGGCCTCCTGGTGTTAATGGTATCAATCCTCCTAGTCTGAAATCTATTAAATGAATAGTATAAGTTGAGTTATGAGTTCTATACTCCTTCGTATCATAACCCGCGATGACTCTTTTCTTTGTCAAAGAGCGACAAATGTTCAAGATATCGCAAAATACAATTATTCAGAAAAAAACTGTTTCGAGAAAAATTCTAGACCCACACTTTTCGAAAGGTAAATTGTGTAAAGATCCCTCGTACATCATCAAAGTTAAAAAAAACTGAAACTAGACGCCTCTAAAAATCGCATTAACTGGCGTGAAATAACGACACTGAGTAGCCAACATGCGGCTCGAATAATACATATCGAATTATATTAATTACATTACTTAAAATTACTCAGATTCAATTTACGGTCTGCAACATATAACAAATATTTCTAGCTTTTCCGATCAGAATATCAATTAGTTGCTGTTTTTTTCGTTTGAATTTATTTCTAAAGAGGTACTTTTCTTGAAACTTTGAGGGAGTAAAAGATACTGATTCTACCGGGACAATAGGTCGCGGCACTTAGAAAGCTCTCTTTTCATTAGCCTTCTCTCACCACTCACTTCTACGAAAAAGTGAACTGCGAGGGCTCCCCAGAGTCCCCAATAAAGAGAAGCTAGCTTCTTTACCTACTCTTCGTTCCTGAACTTGCATATGTCAGTGAGATGTTTTTCCGAGGGGCAGTCATTCAGCGTATTCGGTGTATAATACCGCTGCCCTTTGCAGTGCTAAAATGATTACTCGTAAACCGTACAAAGAATCTAAGAGTGATTAGCCCCTCATAGGGGCCAAAAACGCGAGCTAGTATAGCACGAGCCACAGAAAAAGTTAAAGTTGGACATTTTCTACACAACCTGCCCATGCAAAGGACTGTTATTTTTGAATTTGCAATATCCCTGGAGCATAATGTTTTTCTATGCTTAAAATTAGTCAATCGCTTCAGGCGAAAAAATCATTCCCATCCCCAGCTTTTCTATTACGAGGCCTGAATAGTAGGATAGACAGTATAGTATTATTATATTTTTCCAAGATAACCTGGTATTTACCCTTATATTCCTTTCGTTAAAGCGAGATCATTTTGGTAGTTAGCAAAAGCTATAGCAACTTAGCAGGGAGTGACCACGCCTTTTTTAAGACTTCTCCCTGTTAAAGGTGACAATGTTAAATTTATAAATAGACTCGAGACACTTTTACAGATCATTGGTCGGATTGTGATTTTTATGGTTTGAAAAAGGACGGTACTTTTCATAATTATTTGCATTTATAATGAGCATTCCGGTGGCCCTCCAGCGCCATCTAGTTTTCAAAAACGCCCTATTAAAAGTGCGACCTTCCACCTTAAAACCGTATTCTCTAACCCAAATCCAAATCGACATTTGGATCTCCCGCCAAACCTTTATCCAAACCAAATGTACGTCACTTCCTCTTTCATTACGTAATTTTACTTAGCGTTTATTGGTCAATTCTTTTGCAGCGTTTAATATAAAAGTAAAATGTTTTTAAGCCTTGGATTTTTGCAAGTTAGATTGTAATAATTTTGTAAAATTAAGAAACCTCTTAATTTGATAGTTTAAGCTTATTAGGCCTAATTAATATTAAGTGGGAAATTAATTTGATAGTTTAAGCTTATTAGGCCTAATTAATATTAAGTGGGAAATTAATTTGAATGAAAAATAGGTGGATATCTTTTATTAATTGGGAAATAATGCACACATTTTACATTTAAATTTTACAAGTAAACATTTATTTTGTGTATATAAAATTCAAAATTAATTTCACTAAGGCAATAAATTAATTACCTAGGAGGAATTAACTAGTACATATGTTTAATATTAGAATTTAACTCGTTTCAAAACTAATAAAGTTTTGAACCGTTTTTTTTTAATTTAGTTAGTAAAATTTGTGATTGTCGATTGGTCAATATTGTAAATTAACCAATGGTGGAAGCAATTTTTTTTAAACTCAATGAAACTGAAATAGCAATCAATCATCTACTGAAAGAGGTATCAACCTACTTTTTTTTCAAAAGAAGGTAAATAAGGATTAGATGGCCGCTTGCTGCTTCAAACAAGATTTTTAATCATGAAGAGAATATTTTGTTAATTTTGGTCAAATTTAGATATTCGGTAATCGAGTTGATATGACTTGAAGCACTTTTTACTCATGTCTATTTTAAACTTTAATCACAGATTTCGCTTACCATTTCACAAGCATAATAAACACTACAGAAGGACGCAAATCTATCTGTGATCAGTAACAGTGACCAATATAGCAATTTGCCCAATTAATCGGTTTGAACTTCATTTGCACATTTCTATTCGTCAATTTGAAATGTTGCGAGAAATTTGAATGGAATATAAGTAGTTATCTCTTTCAGTAGATAATTTTTGATGTTGATATTTAAGATTCGTGGAGTTAAAAAAAATTATTAAGCTTTGATATCAACATCGGTTAATTTACGATATGGGATTATGATGGTAGTCTGTTTATAAGATTAAATCGTTACTTTAAGTGTCACTAGACAGTATCTACCTCCAAAATCGAGAGTTAGTAACTTTTAAGCATGGGCGAATACTCGAGTAACACGAATAACTCGATCGAATATCGAGACGAATAACCGTCTCGATATTCGATAAGCCCCTTTTCGGGTATTCGAACGAATAACGAATAGTGAATTTTACTATTCGGGCCTACTATTCGTTAAATATTCGATTAACTATTCAAGAAAACAAAAATATTAACCCTAAAAATGTTTTAAAAAAGTAATGGCAGTTACACTTTTTAATGTATAAGTTTCTATGGGAAAATAGGCCTGAAGTGCTACTACTCTATAGCGCATCTAAATTCTAAATATAATTTAAATTGATTTTAATTAATCCTTCTATTTCTGACTATTCGATAACTATTCGATAAGGGCAATTTTAAGTTAAGCCTAATTATTCGATATTCGGTTCCCAAACAACTATTCGTCTCGGTATTCGATAAGAAAATTTTTCACTATTCGATATTCGTCTCGACAGTCAAAAACTGGTATTCGCCCATGCTTAGTAACTTTATAACCATCTCCTAGTCACAGGATATCCGAGGGTCAATTTCTTATATCATATGACATGTGATAATCTGACGAAGGCTTACTATAGCTCAGTCAACTTTTGGCAAGGCCTAAGGCTAACCCGTTTTGCTTGAGTTTCGCGGTCAAATTCCTTTTAAAGCATAAATCATATAGTATCCACCCTTGATTTTCATTTCGCAACACACGTTGGATTCGTAAACCTCGACGCGCACCACGATTAGAAGGATTAAAATGCAAAAACAACACACTGACCGCATACATTTTTAGTAAATAACATCATTTCTCACTACAGCTGTGTTTTCGGGGCTGAAGCGAGGCGGTGATAAAGAAAAAGAAAGGGGGTAGTTTCGAGGGAACGAAATTCAAATGCAAGGCGCGTCCCTTGAATTCGTAAATACCGACGTTTAACGCAATTATAATATTGAAATCTTATACAATCTATATCTATATAAATCAAAGTCCTGACTGACTGACTGACTGACTGACTGACAGACTGACAGATAATCAACGCCCAGCCCAAACCGCTGGCCCTAGAAGGCTGAAAATTTGCAGGAACGTTACTCATAAGTAGTAGGCGCGTACTAAGAAAGATTTTTCCAATCCGCCGCCATCTTAAAAAATGGCGCCCAGAAATGTAAAAAATCTTCTCTATGCAATTAAGTACGCGCGTTTCAACCGATTTCACAAATATTTAGTACACTGGTTTGCTTTAACCTTAAGACGGGGTGAATGGTCTTTCGGGTTCGATTTTTCGCCATCTTTTAAAATGGCGCCCAGAAATGTAAAAAATATTCTCTATGCAATAAAGTCCGCGCGTTCCAACCGATTTCACAAATATTTAGTACAATGGTTTCCTTTAACCTATAGACGGGCTGGATGGTATTTTGGGTTCAATTTGTTGCCATCTTTTTAAATGGCGGCCAAAAACTTAAAAACCCTTAATGTCCGCCTGAAAAGTAATAAAAAATATCCCGACGGGCTGACGGACTGTGCCGAGTGCCTTCGCTTCTAGGGTGCCACAAAAATATTAGTCATCAGTAAAATCTACACATTCTTTATATCATTTTAGATGGAAGTTCTTATTACACGCGAGCGACGCCGCGGGTAACGGCTAGTAGAGTAATATTTGCTGAGGGGGGTGAGACGTCAATGGTTTTTCAGCCAATGAAATTAACAAGCCAACAGATGGAGTCACCTTCTGGTGGCTATAGAGCTCATGTTAAATTCTGCCGCCAAAATGGCGAATGGGCGGAGTTTAATGTCATCCTCCCCGTAACCGATATTACTCTATTAAGTTAAATTTAAGAAAACAAAGCACTACTTTCAAAGTCTAAACTTTAAAAATACGACGATAAGAGAAGGCGAAGTAACGGGCAAAGAGAGGCAAACATTTAAAGGCAAAAATTAACGGTAAGCCAAGGCTTAGCGCAATTTCACCGCCTTAAAAAAAGGGCCAAGTTTAGAAATAGATTGTGGGACAATAAAAAGGTGGAAAATTATTGAGCAAATCCTCAAAAAACATGAAAATGTCAGGGCGTGCCAACTACGGGGGCAGCGGGGGCAAAGGCCCCCGCTCAAATTTTCATCTCTATGGGACTTTAACATTAGGCAGCCATTTTGCCCCCGCTCCAGTAGAAAATTTTGGCTCATGTTGGCACGCCCCTGGTCAAAATGACCACGAAAAAGAACCCACTCTCAAATTTTTTCCACTTAAAAAAATGGCGGCCACAAACGGGGTGAAAATGGGGAAAAGAGCTATCCAAATGACGATTTGGCCGGCCATTTGGCTTGCCAAATGTTTGGATAGGGTTTGAACCAAATGAAAAGGGATTTGGAGTTACAGAATACGGATTAGTGTCATTTGGGGATGAGCCGACCCCAAATCCAAATCATTTGGATTAGGAACGATCCAAATGTAGTTAGAGAATAGGGTCCCTGACCAGTTTATTTATTCCAAAACTTGGGGTCAGTGGTCCCAGGGACCACTTTATTAATTATGGTTTTTGGAAAAAATAGACGGTGGGACCAGTTTATTAATTCGGGGTTCCTTATTAGAATTTTTCTAGCTGAACACATTTTCTACCAATTCTACTCATAGGTAGTTAGTACTCCTTGGCTACAACTTCCCTACAAAGGTTTTGTAGTCTATTGACTATTGATCTTGTCTAGCGTCTATACTCTAGAATGAGTTTCTTGTAGTCAACAGTCCAGACCATAGCCAGTACTAGTTGTCAGTAGTATTAGGTAGTAGTGTATGGTCACATTACAGGATTTTGATCTGGCTTACTGATAGCGAGAGAAGATATTCTTTACTTTTGTGTCTTTACGTGTTTTTTATTCTCACCATTTTAGAAATTTAATTTATAGTGGGACCGGTAGAATAATAATTAATGCGAGGGTCACTGGTCCCAAGGACCAGTTTAATAATTCCAACATGAGGGGTACGTTCAGTAACCCTCTTTGATGACAGCGCTTACTAAGCGATGTGAGATTTTTCCTACTGTACGCTTTTTCGCGTTTCCGGTTTTGACGTCATGATGCTCAGCGCTTGCCCATCAAAAAAACCAACTAATCGATATGGTTTTTTTGATGGCGTGACGTAGCGTTTGACTGATGAACACTTGACAGACGAAAAGTTGGCGCGGGATTTAAAAATTAAATTCCAATAATGTTATTCCTACAGTAATTGTATTAGTTTTCATTACAAAACTACTTCTACCATTCAAATAGACATTTTCTTAAACAATTTCATTATTTGTAAGCTCGTTTATACTTAAAAAGAGCCATTTGTGCTTCGTAACGTTTTGAGGCCCAGTAAGACCTTTCCCCAACTCCATTTTCTAAACCAGCGCTAACTTTAAAGTGTCACTTTTCCGTTCAACAGCCTTTTACGTCACTGTGACGTCTCGAGCCCATCAACCACACATCAAGAAAACAGCGATTTCCTTGAGATTTTCGTTACTGAACGTACCCGAGGGGTCGCTGGTCCCGAGGACCACTTACAAAATTCACCTTATTTCCAACCCTGTTCCCATATAGCTCAAGACCTCCATAGTCGTCTGCTCTGGTGTCTACGAAGAAAGTCGAAGACAGGCTTGGAAATAAGGTTTATTTCTGAACTAGTCCTCCGGACCAGTGACCCCTGATGTCTTAAATATGAAACTGGTCCCGGGACCAGTGACCCTTCCCCTTTTATTTTTCTACTGGTCCCAGGACTTGTGGTCGTTCTCTCTTCTAAAAAAATCTCTCTCGGCTTAGGGTTGTATACACAACTGGACTCCTGGAGTCGAAATTTATGTTAAAATGATAATAATTAAAGAGGTCCCCATATCAATTTTTAATAAAAGTAGGAATTAATAAACTAGTCATTGGGACCAGTGACCCTCACGTTTTGAATAAAAAAAGTGGTCCGAGCTATTAATAAACTGGTTTTTGACCTGTAAACCTGTCTTATTTCCTAGCCTGGTCGAAGAATTAATATTGAATGACAGGGTGGGAAATAAGAGTGTTTTTTAAACTGGACATTAGGCCAGCAACCCCCCCTGTGGGCTGGAATTAATAAACTGGTCCATGACCATTGACCAAGGCACGTCGTCTTCTAAACTAAACTAAACTGGACTCTGATTACCCTTGATTTCTTTTAGTGGTCCCGTGGACCACTGACCCCCTCTCCATTTTAATTTTTAAACTGGTCACAAAATTTAGTATTTAGTCCCACACCCTCCTCCCTTCATGTCCACCTACTATTACCTGGAGCTGTAAGGTTTATTGTAAACCCTAGCTCGTCATCAAACACGGAGCAAAAAAAAAAAAAAAAATTTACCCTGTGCCACCGCCTTATTTCCAATGCTGTCCGTGATCATTGATGTCACGTGTCTTGTATCTAAAAAAGGCGCGCTTTGGTATCGGAAGGCGGTTTAGTGTTGTTGACATTTAACAATAATTAATTGTCAATTAATATTAATTTACGATTGGTATTTGCGTTTTGAAAATGGATTCTCTTGTGGGGACATCTGCCCAACGTTCATCGCCCCAACAAAGTACGTTAAAACTATTATAATATTACAAATTAAACTAAACTGCACACCAGCATGATGAGATGAGGGGTTAAGAAGGCATGTTGGCCATCTCTTTAAATAAAAGCGTTTCTTTCATTCAATAAGAACATGGCAATGCCTAATTAGCTTCGAATTTGATCCACACCTTCTGTCAAAGGCAGACGTAGCATTAGCAAATTGTTAGGTATTGCTTGCATGCACCTGCTGTTACTAGCACATTCTTTTCATCAGCGGTTCTCTTCAGTTTTTTTTCCTTATATTTTGGCAATATTTCACTTAAAAGCGCGCCGGATTGTTATATTTAAGCTTACGAATGTACTAATTTGACGCGTAGGGTCATCACAATTCGTGGTACCCAGTGAGAAATCTAAGGTTTCAAAGAAAACGTCTCAACATTCAGGTAACCAACTATATACAGGGTTCATACAAACCTGGAAAACAGGGAAAACCTGGAATAATCAGGGAAATAAATAGTTGGCAAAAACCTCAGGGAAAATTCAGGGAAATTTATAATTTTTAGTAAAATTCAGGGAAATCAGGGAAATTTGCGTCAAACAGGGGCCGAGAAATTAAGCAAAATGTTCATAAACATATCCCCTCCATAGGATTAACATTACACTAAACTTTGGAGGCTCATAACTCTGGTTCTACTAGAGATGCGGGGATGTCCTTTTAGTATGTTATAGTCCAATTTGTCCCCCATCCAACCATACTAAAAACTTAGGGCTACGACAAACAGGGGCCAAGTAATTGAGCAAAATGTTCAAAAACATACCCCCCTCTATAGGAATAGCATTACACTAACTTTGGAGGCTCGTAACTCTGGTTCTACTAGAGATACGGGGATGTCCATTGATTATGTAGTAGTCCTATATGCCCCCCCCCCTCCTTCGTTAACATATGCTCCATAGGATACTCCATATACGGGAAAAACCTGGGAAACTCAGGGAAGTATATGGGGAAAAACCTGGAAAACTCAGGGAAATTAGTTTTCCAAAAGTTGTATGAACCCTGTGGATAGTCTTGGGAATTGTGGTTTTGTACAATAGGGTAATGGCAGCCCTCTGCCTTCGACTGTATTAAGCTCTATAGGGAAATAACATGGGGTGCCATTAGTCTATATGCGTACATAAGCATTACGATTTAAATTAACCCTATTATTCTAAGAACGATATATATTTTTTGCGATAAATAAAGAAATGTAGGTAAAATTTTTATGTTACGTTACTGATGTGTAACATGTTTTTGTCAAGCATAGGTGGTGAGAAAGATGATTCTTGCTTTAATGAAATGTTAAGCAAAGCTGGGTTTATTCTTGGAAGAGGGGAAGATCCGCATAAAATAAGTAATGACTTGCTTCCACTTTGGAGAATTGGCCTTATTCCTGATCAACGCCACCGAGGCGTAGCGGCGTCTTTTGGAACTATAATAATACGGTAGCCAATTACAGGTGGCGCTGTAGTCGATGGACTCTGATGGAGATCTGTTCTTTTCTATGTTTTGATTATTACCGCTTCAACTTGAAAAAACATGTTTTAACTAATTATTATTAACCTAATAATCTCCAAATAGACCAAAATCGAATGAAAACTTACCCTGAAAGACTTATTTCATAATATTAGACAGAATAAGAAAGGTAAAATCAACTTTTAATACTTTTGAAACCATATCGCTCGTTAAGCCTTGGCTATTCTAATGAATGATTCAGAAAGATCAACAAAACATAGAAAATAACAGGTCTCCATCAGAGTCCATCGACTCCACCTCCACCTGTAATTGGCTACCGTATTATTATAGTTCCAAAAGACGCCGCTACGCCTCGGTGGCGTTGATCAGGAATAAGGCCAATTAATTGAAAATTTAGTTATAAAATTTTCTTTTTTATATGTAGAAGTTGACCAAGCTATTTTTCAAACAAATTTGAACAACGAGTTCAAAATTAAAATAGGTACCCATGTAAGTTAACGATATATCATTGGTTGGATATATCAAAGTTGTCTTTCGAAAATGAATGAAATTAATTACAATAATTATTTTTAATTACGCGTGTTTAGTTTGTCGATAATTTTGTGAGAGAGTTTAATGAACGTGTTGAAGACTTAAAATGGTTGGTAGCTTAATTAATTATTTCGTAATAATTTTAAAACCATACGTGTTTATTAATTAATTAAAATTGTATTAGGTTGAAAAAAAGCCTATCGCCAACCGTAACAGTTGATGAATGCGAAAGGTAATTAAATAATTAAACTCCTAAAACTATCATTATTATTGCGCCTTAATTTATTTTTTTTAAATTAGCGCAAGAAGTAAATTACAGGATTGTTTGATAAAACTTTTACTGGGCGTTGAAATAGTTCAGAGTAAAATCGCAATTACTATGTTGGAACAAGCCACAATTTTAGCTTTGGACGATTCCAGGTATCAAGGGAAACTGCAACTAGAACTCAAAATATTTTAAAGGAATGGTTCTTGATTGAATTTTTTTGCTCATTCCTATTTTAAAGGCTGTTTTCCATAGTGGGAAATTTTTTAGTAGGATAGTAGTAAAAATAGTAGTATTCCTCCTACGTAGAAAAGCAAAACCTATAATGGAGAATATAGTATGAATTGCTGATATTTCCAATCTCGGGGTATCAAAGAAATATTGCAGATGTCCCCATAATTACGAAACACGAAATACACCTAAAAATAAATTCATTCAAAATTTACAACGGCCTTACGAGTTTCTAAACCGGGCTTTCACGAATGAGGGGTGATCTTATTGGTTCGCTTAGAAATGCGCAGAGGCAGAATTTTAGTGTCAGAATGTTTTCAGCCAATGAAAAAATGTCACCTTTGAGTTTGTATTTCTGTTCACTAGATGGCGCTTGCTTCATTTTCAATCTGCCCCTTAACGGGCGTATATATATATATATATATATATATATATATATATATATATATATATATATATATATATGGCCAGCTTGTTTATTTTATTTTTAGGTCTATTATAGACTTTTACAAATCTAAATCAAAAACGGATCTGGGACTCATTTTGACTAAGGCTTAGCACTCCAACTTTGAAATTGCTTTATTCACATCAATTTAAACTATATTTTTATGATTGTCATGAAGCATACGTTACTAATATTAAAAATTAACTGACTTAATGATAATTAGTTGATTGAAATAACAGATATGTTAACGTAATATCACTAAATGACTAAAAATACCTCAACCATCAAAATGTTGCAGCCATCAGCCATATTTTTATTGTTTATTTTTTTTTAACTACGGTAGCGCCACCTTTTAACACAGGGTTCATACAAACCTGGAAAACCGGGAAAATCAGGGAAATAAATATTTGACAAAAACCTCAGGGAAATTTCGAATTTTTAGTAAAATTCCGGGAAATCAGGGAAATTTGCGTCAAACAGGGGCCGAGTAATTAA
Organism: Phalangium opilio; assembly: GCF_054372755.1. Classification (NCBI taxonomy): domain Eukaryota; kingdom Metazoa; phylum Arthropoda; class Arachnida; order Opiliones; family Phalangiidae; genus Phalangium; species Phalangium opilio. The sequence goes on along the minus strand of NW_028324217.1, from coordinate 10,679,365 downwards.
GCAAAATGTCCATAAACATACCCTCCATAGGATTAACATTACACTAAACTTTGGAGGCTCGTAACTGTGGTTATATTAGAGATACGGGGATGTCCTTTGACTATGTTATAGTCATATTTGCCCCCCCCCTCCTTCGTTAACATTAGCTCCATAGGATACTCCATATACGGGTCAAACCTGGAAAATTCAGGGAAGTATATGGGGGGAAAACCTGGAAATCTCAGGGAAATATGTTTTCCAAAAGTTGTATGAACCCTGTAACAGATCCTCCCATAACGATCTTATCCCTGCCCCTGGAAGTTCCTCTTCATTTCTGAATTTGTCTATAGAGCTATTTCAGTGGGGGAAAAATTTCGTCTGCTACGAAAATTGGGCCTGCCTTTGAGTGTAGGGCGGTCATTTTATGAGGGTTTTCTCTATGGGCAAATAGCATTGGTGACGTAGCCATTACCCCCTCTGAAATAGCTCTATTGTGCCGACTAACAATAGGTAATAGGCCCCTGTTTTTGTTATGATCAGCCTCATAAATTGCCGCGTTTTCCGAAATATTGCTATTTTACTCTCTTTCTACCAGCGCATACTTAGCCTTTCGTTAATAAACAGTAAAAACGAAATGGGGAGTAATGCTTTGGCCTTTTAACTAGGGGTCCCAAGAGACCTAATTGCAAGGCCAGTACAGATATGTTCAAACGAGATTAGACCAGGTTAGGTTTAAGCGATGCGGATGAGAAGCTTTTTTTTTTTTTAAATTACATGTTGGGCCTTTCAAGACTAGTAGACCACTACCAACGCCTACTTGTGAGGCCTGTACAGAATGAACATGCAAAACAAAATGTTGGAGCAATACATTGGCCTTTTAACTAGGGGTCCTAAGAGACCTAATTGCGAGGCCAGTTCAGATATGTCCTTACTTGGGGTGCGAGAATACCACTTTTTTGGGTATCGAACCGGTTACCGAATACCAAAATATTTTCCTTATCAAATACCGAATAGTTAGGCCTTGGTAAATTTTTTACTAACCGATTAATCGCGAATAGTTAAGCCTAGTATTCGCGAATAGTCAACCCTAATACTCGCGAATAGTTAAGCCTAGTATTCGCGAATGGTCAACCCTAATACTCGCGAATAGTTAAGCCTAGTATTCGCGAATGGTCAACCCTAATACTCGCGAATAGTTAAGCCTAGTATTCGCGAATGGTCAACCCTAATACTCGCGAATAGTTAAGCCTAGTATTCGCGAATGGTCAACCCTTATACTCGCGAATAGTTAAGCCTAGTATTCGCGAATGGTCGACCCTAATACTCGCGAATAGTTAAGCCTAGTATTCGCGAATGGTCAACCCTTATACTCGCGAATAGTTAAGCCTAGTATTCGCGAATGGTCAACCCTTATACTCGCGAATAGTTAAGCCTAGTATTCGCGAATGGTCAACCCTTATACTCGCGAATAGTTAAGCCTAGTATTCGCGAATGGTCAACGATACTCGCGAATAGTTAAGACTAGTATTCGCGAATGGTCAACCCTAATACTCGCGAATAGTTAAGCCTAGAATTCGCGAATGGTCAACGATACTCGCGAATAGTTAAGACTAGTATTCGCGAATGGTCAACCCTAATACTCGCGAATACTAGGCTTAACTATTCGCGATTAATCGGGTAGTAACCCTAATATTCGCGAATAGTTAATACAAAGCAAGGAGAAAAACATTTAGAAGCTCCTTAATTTCGAAAAACCTCTCCTTGTTGGTGGCACAAGTATTTCTTTAAATTTTCCTAGGCACTTGCTGGTAGTTTTTGATGGGACACAAACAAAATTGGGATGATGTTTTTTTTTTTTTTAAATAAGGTGGGTCTCTCTAGTGCCAAGGACCTAAATTTATGGTAGTCGAACTTTAACCAAATAGTTAGGTTCGGTATTCGATGTAGCGAAAATGGGCTTATCGAATACCATATTGAAATATTCGATTGAAATGGTTAACCGCACACCTCTAGTCCTTAACGTTCAAACGAAATTAGACCAGGTTAGGCTTGGTTAAGTTTAAGTGATGCGGATGAAAAGCTTGTTTTTAAAATTTCATGCCTCTCAAGTAGGCGTCGGTAGTGACCTACTTGAGAGGCCAGTAGAGAATAAACATGCAAAATTAAACTACAAAAGAGATAAAATTGAATGGAAATATTAAAATAGATAGAGTTGGTTAGACACTGGATTGGTCTCACTGTAGGCCGACTATAGACACCTGCTTCATGTCAAGCCAAGATGTGGGGACGTTGCTTTTGTTACATAATTTATATTTATTTTGAGCGCATTTAGAATCCAAAGGGATTTTTTTTTTTTTGGAAATATTGTAGAGAAGATTAGGTTAAATGCGGTACTGGTCAAATAATAATCATTATTATAATCATAAATTATATAAACAGTAAAACCATACGAACCCGTGATTAGTCAAAATATAGTTATCCATAGTCTTTTCTCCGTCATCGGTCTAGATTTTTGGTTGTAGGAAAATTACTACTATTTTTACTACTAAAAAAATTCCCACTATCGAGGGTGGCCTCGTAAATACGAATGACCCCTTATGGCAAGTGTATGGTGCTTTTCCGCTAAGCAAGAGGGAGTGCTATACGTCTCTTCAAGCCTATATTAGCCGTGGCATCCTTCTGAATTCTGATTTGCGAGGTTCCTAGGAAAACAGCTGCCAAGAAATAAGGCAGTTGCTCTCCCTGGACAAATGTCAACTTAAAATTAAATTAGATGTTTGGGGTCTACTTTCCTTCTGGCCACTTAATTAATTAAAAATGTTCCAAGATTAACTTTTTTGACTGGAAATGTCTAATTTATTTAATTAGTATGTTTGGGCTCTACTGGATATATAGCCAGTTGAAAAAAATCCTTATTTCTCAGAATGTAGGACAAGCTTATACTAAACAGCAAAATTTTGTCAAGAAGCGAAATCGAGTTTACTAGGGAGAAGGTCTAAATTCGCCACATTTCAGGCTTTATCTCCAGTCCAAACGTAGGTCCGGAGTTAATCCCCGCCTCTAAATTACAACCAGCATCTCATTGGTTCTTGAAAACAAATTACGTATTTTCCGACTGAGAAGAGGCGAAATAGCCCGGCCTGCTTTTACGTCCCACCTTATATGTTGAACGGGGGACTGGGACTATGGCGCGCGAATACTTAGGCATCTTATACCTTCTCCCTAGTAAACTAGATATCGCTTCTTGGTTTAGTATAGTGCTAAGGCAGTGGCCCTAGATAAATGATCACTTAAAAAAATTTGCTGGGCCAGTTTAAAAATTAAATGCTTGGGGATCTACAGGCCTTGTGACCACTAAATTAATTAAAATCTTTCCAAGGTTACCTAATTTAAGTGGCCAGTGGCCCATTTTTTTTATTAAAGTTCTTGGCCAAGGCCTTAATAAACTCATTTCATTACGTATTTTCCGACTGAGGGGAGGCGAAATAGCCCGGCCTGCTTTTACGTCCCACCTTATATTTTGAACGGGGGACTGGGACTATGGCGCGCGAATACAAAGGCATCTTATACCTTCTCCCTAGTAAACTAGATATCGCTTCTTGGTTCTAGCCGAGCACGACAGTGAAGTTTAAAGACAGGGGATAACGGTGTTATCCATGTCAAACACATTTTCAATTTTAAATTGAAAACAATTATTAATAGTTCAATTTCAGCCATATCACTAACTTTAAAAAACTACTAGTGATCGTTAGTCGCGAAACATTTTTATGAACGAACCATTCCTTGATATATCAAACATTGCTTTTTCGTTAACCACTTTTTCTAAACTTTAGTAACGAAGTGACAAAATCAATACCCGGCTTAATACTTTGTCAATTTCGGTGGAACAAAATTATAGACGACGAAGTTCGTTTTTCCTTGAATTTATTTTTCCTTAATGAAGTTTTTTCTCATATTAATAAATAAATAAATTAATAAATTAATTAGATGGTTTCAAAGAAAATGATGGAAATTTTAACTGTCCTTCCTTTAACCCTTCAAAAAGATTTGATTACCGCCATTCCTGAAATGTTAAGTTTTTCGTATCACGATGAACTAGCTAAAAAACTCTGGTACTTTTTAAAGTTTTATCATGGATAAAGAATGCGCGTGAGGAAATTTGTTTTCACGCTATAGGATAGGCAACTCCCTATCTCGAACGACAGCTTATTCTGTATATACTCTGTTACAACATCGGTTGTCAGCACGCGCAAACCTAGGTTTCTACGTAATCTAGCCTTGCGCGTGCTGTCAAGAGACAAAAAACTTCAGGATATTTTGAACGATTTTAAATCCTGAATATCCTGAAGTTTTTTGTCTCTTGTCAGCACGTACAAAGCTACGTTACATAGAGACTTAGGTTTGCGCGTGCTGACAACCGATGTTGTAACAGAGTATATACAGAATAAGCTGTCGTTCGAGATAGGGAGTTGCCGATCCTGTAGCGTGAAAACAAATTTCCGCACGCGCATTCTTTATCCATGGTTTTATTGTCCCTTTAGAGGAACTGCAATGAAGGCATGTTGGTAAAAATTATTGTAAGTACCTCAGATGCATTACGTGACGCCGAAATCAAAATACCGCGAATGTTGTGGGACTGGACACCTATGTATTTTTTCGTGACATTGCAGCACCCAGTCCATGAAGTGCTAGTTTTCTAAGTAAAACGAACTAAGTTTATTCGAATTTCGAACTACGTACGCCTTTTCTCGATCACGTGCCTCTGACGTATTTCAAATAATAATTACCAGGGCTGTGCGGGTCCAGATTTTTGGGTGTCGGGTAAACTTCGGGTAATAGAAAATTTTACCCGCGGGTATCGGGTCCAATTTTCAATAGAGCTATCTCAGTTGTGACGTCAGTGCCTAGATAAAACGTCACGGGCTTAGCTTTGGCAATCGGCGGCCATGTTTGGTACCGCTTTGGTTCTATGGGCAAATAGCATGGGTGACGTCACACTAAGGCTTCTGAAATAGCTCTATTACCCGTCGGGTCTTCGGGTCTTGCAAAATTCCCAAAATTTGCCTTCGGGTCCAATTCGAGTCTTTGTTTTTCCATACACTCCAATTAAAGCTAGATTTCAAAGCTGAGCCATTAGCCCATTATTAAACAATATTAATTAATTACTTGTTACTTCTTAAATTATTTAATTATGAAACATACGCGGTTACGTCATTAACTGGACCCGTGGGGATTTTTTCAGACTCTGCGGGTATTGGCAAAGGCTTAAAATTGGGACTCGGGTACCCGTTCGGGTCCTAAAAAATATGTTTAGGGTATCGGGCCAGACCCGAAGACGAGTACCCGAGATTTCCGGGTACCCGCACACCCCTGATAATTACACAACCACCCGTGTCTTCTGTGGAGTCCATTTTAAATCAGTTATTAATTTAATCCATTAATATTAGCAATTTGCTGAGTAAAAAATACGAATTGAGCGCTGCCATCGTAGATACATTAACAAACATGAATATTAGAATGGATTCTTTCAAAGAAGTTAAGCAAAATGTGTTAACTTCGGTACGAGCCGCTCATCCTAACGATTTGCCCATTATTCTTAATTTTTTACTCGAAGACGTTGATGGCGTTGAGGCATTTTTGGTAAATACGTAATGAATTCTGAAAAAAATCGAATATAAAATTTTTATTTAATCGTACGAAAAAATTACACGTACCAGACTGCGACTAAACTACGCGCCACAATTGATTTGGGACCACTAATTCCTGAAACATCTTTGACACCGTTACGCAGTCAAGAGCAAACGTGAGATAGTTTTTATCAGAAGTAGGATAAGGGACTAGAAGTACTGAGCTAACCAAATTCTTCACTCGGCGAAAGTGAATATTCTTGATAACACACCAACGGTTGGCCCTCTGGTGGCGGTTTCAGAATTTCCCCTCCAAAACGTGAGACGCTCGCGGTGGTAGACGACCGAACTAGATTCAAGCACCGGCGTCCGTGATCCGCGGCTTTAGGTTGAGGGGAAGGGGGTAGGAAATGTTTTTGGAACTCGACCAATTTTTTTCTCTCTAGCGTAGGCGCGATTGAAGCGGCATAAAATCCTCAAATTTGTTCACTAGTGCCAGGATCTACTATCAATGCTAGACTGGCCCTTCACTTCTAGTCTCATCTCACTTCTGTTTTTATTTCAGTATTAAATTGTTAACGTTTTAGAATTTTTTTCTTTTTCTTTGTAATAGTTCATCTGTAGGGGACGATGTAAAGAGAAATATTGATCTCTTAGTTTTGGAAGTAATTCTGGAACATTCTGTCAGAGATAAAAATATTTGGAAAGCTTGGATCAAAGTACGTATTTTATGAGAACCTTGTAATAGACTTGTGACTGAAATTAATGTCCATACTAATACGGGACTTACGAGGTTAAAGGCCTTCCAAAAGCAGGTTCGAGTATTTATCGAGCCTTGGTTTGATACTCGAAACTTTTTCGAGTTTCAGAAAGTATCTTATCGAGTATCGAGTCGAGTACTTATCGAGTACTCAATCGAGTATCGAGTCGAGTACTTATCGAGTACTCAATCGAGTATCGAGTCGAGTACTTATCGAGTACTCAATCGAGTATCGAGTCGAGTACTTATCGAGTACTCAATCGAGTATCGAGTCGAGTACTTATCGAGTACTCGCGCAGTACTAGTTGCATGGCATTTTGCCCCTCATTTAAATTAGCATAATCTTTCATTTACTCAATGTCATAGATCCGAGGGGGTATAGACACTTGAAAACTCAGGTGTACAATGTGTCTTGAACTCAATGTACTGTCAAAGCTGAACTCTGAGTTCCGAAGGCTTTGAACTCAATGCACTGTCAAAGCTGAACTCTTTAGAACTCAGGTGTACACAGAGATCCAAAGTGTCTACCCCCTCGCATAGATCCCTTAATAGGCAAAATGCATGTACCGCTGTCCTTAACACCTTTTTTGGTACACCCTAATTGTGTTATAATAACGTTTCATTAAATTTTTAGGCAATTGAAAAAGTTAAAAATGCATCTGATCATCGGGTAAAATATTAATTGTGTTTAAAATTATTTGAGTTTAATTAAAACAAATTTTTAATCAAGACTTTAGATATCTTGATTTTGATTGGATTATATCCCCAAAATAACTGCATGAAATACGTTGAAAGTATTTTCAAGAGTAAAGTTAAAAGCGGACATTTTACGCCAAAACTTATCGAGAAAACATTCAAAAGACATCATACTGTTAGAATGTTTTAAATTTAACTAAGCGGAGCCTCCGAGATGATCTAGGCCCGTGCGTGTCGATTTTTATATGGGGAAATATCCAGTTTCGTAGAGGAAATATTTTCACCCAATATGTGTACTAGATGGCGCTTTTATTACAGTTGCGAAGGGGGTCTTCCATAAATTATCGTTGATGTTTTAGGGGTCAATTATAAAAATTTTATGAAAGAGATAGGTTTCACCCTTAAATTAACGCTATGGTTTTAGGGTTTATTTATTTTTTATTGAATCTTTCGGTTAGATTGTGTGGACAACAAAATTAATTATGGGATTTTAACATAGTTGTTTTTTTAGTTAAACAAAACTTCTTGAAGTTGCTAATTCACTGTTTTATAATACCATAAGAGGATTGTTTTACTCCTTCGTAACCTTTCATTTTTTTAACCTTAGCTTTTTTATCCTTTACTTCTTTGGTATGATTGTTTAATAGGTCTAAAAGTCTTTGGAAATTTTCTAAAACATTTTCTTACTATCCGCGACCTCGGCCTCACAGCTCTACGTCTAAGCCTTGCCCTAATATTGTAGCAGTCGACGGGGTCACGAGGCCGAACTTACTTTTATTTTACGATACTAAAAGCGCCCCCAAGTGAGAAAACACGGCGAACTAAATTAGTTAAAAAAAAAATAATCGCTTCGTGATAGCCACGGGCCTAGATCATCTCGGAGGCTCCGAATTAAGTCATGGTTTGAATTACTAACTACTTATTTAATTATTAATTAATCTATCTCAGGTTTTAAAAGATAAGTTAATGATAGTCTTAAACGTCGCCAACGATTTTCTACGAAGCATGGATATTACTTTAACCAACTTTGGAACTTGCATTTATCTAAATGCATTTACATCTATGGGAACCCATATGGAAAAAGCCCATAGAAGGGTATAAGCAATAACAAATGTGGATGAGAGGGAAAGTATGACAATGGCCATAGAGCCTGTGTTAAAAAACGCGGACATCAAAGTTTCGCCAATAACTATTTAGTTTACTAGTGACTGATGGACTTGCAAACTCGCGACTGAAAGTAGTTCAGACATTTATGCTCCTTGGTTTAACCATAGCCCACTCGATCACGCGTATCACGACGCAAGCTGCTCGCGCAATAGCTAAATTACCGAGATTTGTTTTAAACGCATCTAGTTTTATGCGCTCTTCTATTGCTTCGATAACCTTACTTAAATCCATATTATACCTTCAAATACCTTTTAAAACATTACCAGCTACTCTGTCCTGACTACAAACACAAATCGAGGAAATTCTAGCATACACAATAGCAGACGACGGTAACCGCGTAACCGCGAATTAACACAAAACCTATTTTAAAGGAGTGAACAGGCCCAGTATAGCTACGCCAATAAAACGGTCAACTACGGCGAAACTCTGATGACTCGCGATTGCTTTTGGCCATTTTCATACTTTTCCTCTCATCCACTTTTGGCAATAATTAATTTAATTTAATTAATATACGTAATTAAATTCTCAATTATAATAGGAAATCATCAACTACTTAATCAATTTCCTAAGTTACGGAAGCGTTCTTTCTCAAATTGCTGGTCTGGAAACGTTGTGCTGTTTAGCTAAGAAAGACGCGGTTGCCTTAGCTGATTTCTCAAATATATTCAACGTATGTTAATTAGTTTAGATTAGATTTATAATCAAGTTTAATTACTTATATTTTTCCCTTAAATAGTATTTGCTTTATAAAATTGACAAGTTTAGCTTGATTCAAATTCGAAAGGTTTATTTTGTGATTATGCGAATTGCTTTTCACGGCGGTCCCCAGGGAGCGCTCAATCAGGTAAAGTTAATTGGCCTTATTCCTGATGAACGCCACCGAGGCGTAGCGACGACTTTTGGAACTATAATAATACGGTAGCCAATTACAGGTGGCGCTGGAGTCGATGGACTCTGATGGAGATCTGTTATTTTCTATGTTTTGATTATTACCGCTTCAACTTCAAAAAACATGTTGTTAACTAATTATTATTAACCTAATAATCTCCAAATAGACCAAAATCGAATGAAAACTTACTCCGAAGTCTTATTTCATAATATTAGACAGAATAAGAAAGGTGAAATCAACTTTTAATACTTTTGAAACCATATCGCTTGTTAAGCCTTGGCTATTCAAATGATTCAGAAAGATCAACAAAACATAGAAAATAACAGATCTCCATCAGAGTCCATCGACTCCACCGCCACCTGTAATTGGCTACCGTATTATTATAGTTCCAAAAGTCGCCGCTACGCCTCGGTGGCGTTGATCAGGAATAAGGCCAATTTTATGACTATCAGCTTCTCTAGTGATACTTAAGTGTGACGTCACGTACAATGGACCAAATTTAAATTCAGTTTTAATTTTGTTAGGGTGATATTCATATTCTAATCACGAAACAATTGGTTAATGCCGATATAAAGTACGTAAACTTATCGGGGTTTTAATATAGAGTAATGGCACTACATGTTAATCTCTCATAGAACCTAACGTAGCCAAAGGCAGGGAGGTGCCATTACTCTATACTTGCTCTAATCCTTAATTAAAATTAAATTAACATATTAGTTATCAAAAAATTGGAGTTATTGGATGTTTAATGGCCGCGAAACAAATGAGTGATTGCCAAGAAAATATTGACACTTCAGTGACCAATGTCTCAAACTTATCGCTGAATAATTTAACATCGTCGAGGCGACTTTCCAAAGTGGTCTCCAACACAACGCCATCTAACCACCCCAGTGGTGACAATCTTTCTAAGAAATCCATATCGCTTTTTAGCATCATAGTTCGAAAAAGCAAACTGCATAGCGAAGTCCAAGGACTTTTTTGGGATGAAATCGCCCGAGCCATTCAAATGGGCGATCTTTCCGAGGCTATCGAGGTACGTATGATAAACTCAGAAGCTTATTGCTGCAGGGTTCGTACGGAACCTGGATAACCTGCATAAGTCAGGGATATGAAAATTAGGGGAAAAAGTCAGGGATAAGTCAGGGATTTAAAGGTTTTTCCTAAAAAGTCAGGGATATGTCAGGGATTTAAAGGTTTTTCCTAAAAAGTCAGGGATATGTCAGGGATTTAAAGGTTTTTCCTAAAAAGTCAGGGATATGTCAGGGATTTAAAGGTTTTTCCTAAAAAGTCAGGGATTTAAAGGTTTTTCCTAAAAAGTCAGGGATATGTCAGGGATTTAAAGGTTTTTCCTAAAAAGTCAGGGATATGTCAGGGATTTAAAGGTTTTTCCTAAAAAGTCAGGGATATGTCAGGGATTTAAAGGTTTTTCCTAAAAAGTCAGGGATATGTCAGGGATTTAAAGGTTTTTCCTAAAAAGTCTGGGATATGTCAGGGATTTCGTTTGGTATATCAAACCATGCTTCGAGCAATGCTAAATATGAGACAGGTGTAATTATGAAGTGGGCTCTGGTAAACACCTTAAAATGGTCAGGGATAATGCCAAAATTTGGTCAGGGATAGCCTGGAAAAGTCAGGGATTTTCAATGTAAAAATTTCGTACGAACCCTGTGCCGGTTATTTAAGTTAATATCTAGAAATTTATTACTTTAGGATTGGGTTGATAGTACCATAGCCTCTACATTTGAAAATAATAATGTTGTGGATTACACAAATGATTTAAAAGATTGGTGCGAAAAAAATATCAATACTGAGCGTTTCAAAAAGGGTGCGGTGGAACCGTAGTACAGTGGGCTCTATTGGCTATTTTGAGTCCATGTTCTATGAAATTTTTCTATCCATATCACCGTTTTCAAGTTATGATTGGAGTGTTTTATGGATGACCCCTTCATTAAATTGTAATTTGTAGACTGTGGCCCTTAGGGTAAAATGTTATAGAATACTTTCAACTCAAACCACTAGAACCCACCATGATACTACATTACCACCAGCAAGAACGGATTCTAGCTAATAAGAACATAGGGCAGTAGCTTTAGCCTCTGGTTACTCTGGTACCAATCTCGCAAGGTTTGTAGAGAAAATTCGTCTGCTAATATGTCACGTGTTCAATAGCATACAGCACAACCTGCTGGTAAAGGGCTCTTCTTTTGCCTCACCTATGGTAGGCATTGGTGTTTCACACAAATATTTTAGGAACTCACTGTATTTCCCTGGATGAATTGTTAGGAAACTATACCATGTATGCTAGGATGGGGACCGAGGGGTTGGACGTTTGTCAAAATCCCGTACAGTTCGTTTGAAATCTATTAAAATCTCTCTCGAAATCCCGAAATCTTACCCTTGAAATCTCAAAATCCCGAAATCTCACGTCAAAATCTAAAAATCCCAAAATCTCACGTCAAAATCTGAAAATCCCGAAATCCCTACCTTAAAATCTGAAAATCCCGAAATCCCTACCTTAAAATCTGAAAATCCCGAAATCCCTACCTTAAAATCTAAAAATCCCAAAATCTCACGTCAAAATCTAGAAATCCCGAAATCTTAACGTAAAACCCCGAAATCTTACCCTAAAATATCAAAATCTGAAAATCCCACGCTTACAATACACGTTTTGCATCTATTAAAATCTTGGACTAGATTTCAAGATTTCTAAAATCTCAGTCAGAATCTCAAAATCTGGGGAAAATCTCAAAATCTTGGTCAAAATCTTGAAATCTCAAAATCCCGTACACTAAAATGCCGAACGTCCGACCCCTCGATGGGGACAGAATATTTCTTGCGCAATGTTCTTATTAGCTTGAATCCGTTCTTGCTTCCAGTCTTTTTGAGACACACTGTACAACAATCCAACCATAAGTAAGGTATTACATGTACAATATACTTCATGTTTTGTACGAAAAAAAAAATAGTCATGGTACGGAGATTGACACATTCTACGCTCTGGAGGAATTGAACGAGGAAAGCATTGTCGTAAATCTCGCTGCGCTAACCATAAAAGATGAAATGTTAAACAGAGGCGAAGTTCAATCGAGTCTAGGCGAAAAATTATCGTAAAAACCTCAAAAGTTTAACGGTCCAGGGAGCCCACCAGTCCTATAATTCCTATAAATTCCTATATTTTTGAACCAGTCCTATATTATCCTATAATTTCATGAAAGGTCCTATAATATCCTATATTTTTGATTTAGTCGAAGTTTTTGTATAGTTTAGCATCAAATTTATCAAAATTTTGCTTTTTTTTTATTGAGATCACATTTGAATAGACACCGAAATTGCTTCAAAGGCTCGCTTAGGATTTTTTATATATTATATTATATTATATTTTAATTACGTTCTTCTGAGTTTAATTTCAAAGTAAAATCCAATTTGTTATTTTTTGAGATTTTTCTACATAGTTTAAGCCCCAAAATTGTATTATATATGAGGGTTTTTAGTCCTATATTTTCCTATAAAAACACATTTTTTCTCCTATAAAATCCTATAATTGGCCTTATTCCTGATGAACGGCACCGAGGCGTAGCGACGACTTTTGGAACTATAATAATACGGTAGCCAATTACAGGTGGCGCTGGAGTCGATGTACTCTGATGGAGATCTGTTATTTTCTATGTTTTGATTATTACCGCTTCAACTTGAAAAAACATGTTTTAACTAATTATTATTAACCTAATAATCTCCAAATAGACCAAAATCGAATGAAAACTTACTCCGAAAGTCTTATTTCATAACATTAGACAGAATAAGAAAGGTGAAATCAACTTTTAATACTTTTGAAACCATATCGCTTGTTAAGCCTTGGCTATTCACGTGATTCAGAAAGATCAACAAAACATAGAAAATAACAGATCTCCATCAGAGTCCATCGACTCCACCGCCACCTCTAATTGGCTACCGTATTATTATAGTTCCAAAAGACGCCGCTACGCCTCGGTGGCGTTCATCAGGAATAAGGCCAATTCCGGAAAAAAATTCCTATTTTTCCTATAAGGAATTTAAATTTAAGAGTGGGCTCCCTGTTAACCCTATTTTTAATAGTGGAATTGCCCATTTATAAATTAGCTTAACTTCTTTGTACAGCAAACTTCAATCATCCGCGTTGACACTAGCGTCACTTTTTCGTCTATTGCGTATGTGCGTACATTTTCGAGATAACGGGAGTTTGGAAGAGATAGACGCGCTTTTAGTTTGTGGCGTTACATTACCAAACACTTTTGTAAAAGACGAAACCGATTACAAGTGCCTTTCGAGTGAAAAGAAAAATTTATTATGCACAGCTACATTCCATTGCCTTAATTGGTTTCGAGAAGTACGCCACTAATTATTGTAATCGAATTCCGCACGTATTAATTTAAATATTTAAAGGTGATTAACGCGTTTGCGCCAATTAAGAACGATGAGAATCGAGCAAACGTCATTCGAAGAATCCGAAATATTATCGAACTTCAAGAGAAACTTAAATTATTTTTAGCTCGTGAGTCACGTGATAAACTATAATTTCAACAGCGTGTAAATACTGTTAATTGAATTAATTAAATAACAGATAATCCGGAATTTAAACCACCAAGAGCTAATTTTGATTTGAACGATGAGAAGGCTTTTTCTAACACAGCTGACCCTGTTCCCGCCGTCCCTAAAAAACCAGCCGCAGCTAAGACCAAGAAAGGCAAACTGTACGTAACTTGTTTCCGGTTGCCATCCCTAGATGGCATTGTACCGGAGCCTCCGAAATGAACTAGGCCCATGCATGTCAAATTTTATGTGGGGAAATATCCAGTTTGTTAGGAAAAATATTTTCACCATAGATGGCGCTTATATTACCGTTGTGACGGGGGTCTTCCTTAAATTATCGTTGATATTTTAGGGGTCAGTCATAAAATTTTTATGATAGAGAAAAGTTTCATCCTAAAATTAACGTAAATGTTTTTGGGGCTATTCACTTTTTATTGAATCTTTCGGTTAGATTGTATTGATGACAACAAAATAAATTATTTCAATTAAAATAATTCAGTAAGAGTTATAAAAACGTATACTTACAATCCGCGACCTTGGCCCAAATACTTAAGCAGTCGACAGGGTCACGGGGTTGAACTTTGTTTATTTTTCGGTCGTATCAGCGCCCCCAAACGGGAAAACACGGCGAACTAAATTAGTTAAAAAAATATTCTCGCTTCGCCACACGCATGGGCCTAGTTCATCCCGGAGGCTCCAGTTGTACTAATGTTTCTTAATAAATTTCTAGAGGGCGTAAGAGAGCCCTAGACGAAGACGAAGACTCAATCTCAACACCAAGCGCTACTATGGCGCCGACAGCAATAGCAACACCCGCTTATGCACCGGTAAAACCTTAGGATATTTATTTTTTTCTGATTGCAATTTAAGGATTTATACTGCCTTTAACCTTAAAGCAAAGAACGGGTCCAGTTGACTTTCCTCCTGAACTCCGCTTTTAACTTTTCAAAGGCTTGTGGGTGGGATTTATGCTTGCATTTATGAATCCCGCCCACAAATGCCTTCGCCAAGCCAAAACTGGAGTTCCTAAGGAAAGTCACATTGCTTTAAAGTAACAGGCGGCTCCATTATCACCCCTAGCATGCTGGCTAATCTTCTGGACACGAATTTTACCTTGCCAAAGGCAGGAACCAATCAGACCTAATGCACTAGGTCCCATTGGTTCCTGCCTTTGGTTTAACTAGCCTTTGCCAAGCTTAGCCAACGTGTAGCAGAAAAGACATCTTTCAGGGGCATCAACGGAGCCGCCCTTTGCTTTAAGGTCGAGCTAAAGCCAACTTGGGAAGGGGGGGAGGGGTTTTACATATGCCTTTAGTTTCTGCTCATTTCCAAGCAAGTGTTTCAATTAGAAAATTTCAAGACTTTACAAACCGAAAGACAACATTTCAAAGATTACAACAAAATTGTGAAAAACTTTTATTTTTGAAATTACATTAAGTTAAATGACATTAAATTTAAAGTTACTAATTCCAATATATCTTGTCTTTCCATCGTTTAAATTGCATAAAATTTTGCATACACGCGCATTTACACCTACGCTAGTGGTTAATCGAGACACTTTTGCAAAATGTCAATTATGAAACTAATTAAGCGAATAAATTAATTTAATTAGCGACTTAATTAGTTAAATAATTGACATTTTCCAAAAGTGTCTCGATTAACGACTAGCGTAGGTGTAAATGCGCGTGTATGCAAAATTTTATGCAATTTAAACGACGGAAAGACAAGATATATTGGAATTAGTAACTTTAAATTTAATGTCATTTAACTTAATGTAATTTCAAAAATAAAAGTTTTTCACAATTTTGTTGTAATCTTTGAAATGTTGTCTTTCGGTTTGTAAAGTCTTGAAATTTTCTAATTGAAACACTTGCTTGGAAATGAGCAGAAACTAAAGGCATATGAAAAACCCCTCCCCCCCTTCCCAAGTTGGCTTTAGCTCGACCTTAAAATTGCAAAATAATAATTTTTATTCTAGGATAAACAATTACTAACAAATGGGGAAGTAGACTTGGCGATTTACAGACCATTTTTTCGGTAAGAAACTAATTACATATTAAAGCGGAAGATCTAGGTTCTACACATTATAACTTATAAGGGCCTTTTTCTAAACATATAATGGAGAATATTAAGAAAAAATTAATGATCTTTCACTACAAAATAATTAGCATTTAATTAGTCTTAAAAATGCTGACCACTAGCTGCCTCGCCATGTTTAGTGGCCTCTGCTAGACAGAACTCCTTACCCCTACTGGATTGGTTGAATCAATTCCGTGCCAGTTCTGGCTTGCAGGCACCTCTAAACATCGCGAGGCAGTAGTCGGCGCTATTAAGACCAAATAATTAGTAATTACTTTTAAATAAAAGTTTTTTTTTGTAATAGGCCTATTTTCCCTTCCATTTTTTAGAAAAATGGGGGTTCATTTAAGGCATATGTTATGTTGTTTGAACCTAACCTCTAAAGCAACAGGCGGCTCCATTATCACCCCTAGCATTCTGGCTATTCTTCTGGACTAGAGAGCTGCAGAGAACAAAATATCTGTGTCTGATCCGTTTCAATTCCTTTTTTTTTTCTTTTTCCGTTACGTTTCCATAAAATCGTTTATTAGCTCTTTCGTTTCCACAAAATCGTTCATTAGCTCTTCCGTTTCCACAAAATCGTTCATTAGCTCTTCCGTTTCCGTAATATATATCTTTCTTCCTTCCTTCCAATGTTGATTTAAGCCGGCGGAACGGAACGGAATCCGCGGAAAACGGAAAAAATTCCGTTCGGTGCAGCTCTCTAGAGAGAACAAAAGATCTTTGTCCGATCCGTTTCAATTCCTTGAGGAAATTTGTTTTCACGCTATAGGATAGGCAACTCCCTATCTCGAACGACAGCTTATTCTGTATATACTCTGTTACAACATCAGTTGTCAGCATGCGCATTGCTACGTCTCTATGTAACCTAGCTTTGTGCGTGCTGACAAGAGATGAAAAACTTCAGGATTTAAAATATCCGCGAGTTTTTTTAGCTCGAGTGCACGGACCTCTAGGCCTTAGTTTTAAATAAGTGTGAAATTGCTTACAGCCTACTGCACGTATTTGAAACTAAAGCCTAGAGTTCCTTCCGATTTTGTTTTAATCCGGCGGAACGGAACGGACTCCACGGAAAACGGAAAAAATTCTATTCTGGACACGAATTTTGTCTTGCCAAAGGCATTAACCAATCAGACCTAATGCACTAGGTCCCATTGGTTCCTGCCTTTGGCTTAACTAGCCTTTACCAAGTTAGCCACTGTGTTGTAGAAAAGCCATCTTTAAGGGCACCAATAGAGCCGCCCTTTGCTTTAAGTTAAGTTAAGTGTGGTGCAATTTACTTTAAAGGGAATTAGATTTAACTACGTTTGTTTTACTCGAATGCAATCTAAAAATACCGTCACTCGATACTGACGTCATTGAGGTAGGCGTATCTTTAAAAACGTTACCGCCAAAATTACGGCCACTTAAATAAACTCATCTATAGGACGAAAAAGATTGCAAACTTGAAGCGGCGCAATTGGAATTTCTTTTGGATGATTTATACAAGAAACTTAAACATATTTTGCCCCAAAACGCTACCAAGCGATTATCAGCGCTGAAGGTATGGTTAGTAAGTTAACAATCTCAATTAGTTACTTATTTAATTTAGGCGATTTTTTAGACTGTTAACTCGTGTAGAGATAGTGGTTTTTCAAACCTGGAGCTTTATTCGGCAGTAGATGTCGCCACTTGTATGGTTAATATGTTGCCGGCGTTTTGTAGCCTTTTGGAGAATTGTAACAGCTATTTTGAGGTGCGCACCGACATTACGCTTAAATTGATTAATAACTAACGCTAGGGATTGTTCACTAACTGGGTTTCCCATGCAGGGTTCATACAAACCTGGAAAACAGGGAAAACCTGGAATAATCAGGGAAATAAATAGTTGACAAAAACCTCAGGGAAAATTCAGGGAAATTTATAATTTTTAGTAAAATTCAGGGAAATCAGGGAAATTTGCGTCAAACAGGGGCCGAGAAATTAAGCAAAATGTCCATAAACATACCGCCCTCCATAGGATTAACATTACACTAAACTTTGGAGGCCCATAACTCTGGTTCTACTAGAGATGCGGGGATGTCCTTTGAGTATGTTATAGTCCTATTTGTCCCCCATCCAACCATACTAAAAACTTAGGGCTACGACAAACAGGGGCCAAGTAATTCAGCAAAATGTTCAAAAACATACCCCCCTCTATAGGAATAGCATTACACTAACTTTGGAGGCCCATAACTCTGGTTCTATTAGAGATAAGGGGATGTCCATTGATTATGTAGTAGTCCTATTTGCCCCCCCCCTTCTTCGTTAACATTTGCTCCATAGGATACTCCATATACGGGAAAAACCTGGAAAACTCAGGGAAGTATATGGGGAAAAACCTGGAAATCTCATTGAAATTAGTTTTCCAAAAGTTTTATGAACCCTGCCATGTAATACTGTCGCCAACTACATGTTCCGAATTATTCCTTGATTCCCCTCTTCATTTCCCCAATTTATTGGACCAAAACGGATGTAGATATAGCGCCATCTCTCGGCAAAATAAATCGTTTTTACGGATTTTAAAGATGGCGGCGCCCACCCAATTTTAGCCGGGATTTCTATTTTTGACGTCATAGGACACGTAACATTTGGTCCAATTTTCTTATAACTTCCTGTTAGGGAAAGTAGCTGCGGCTAGGGGGCGTTTGGAACATGCATACTTAATTAATCTTTTAGGGGGAACGAACAATCCCTAGTGTTAGTTAATCCATGCTTAAATTGATCAATTTATTTTAATTTCCCATTATATCCTTGTCAAGTTGTTGAAGGAAAAGAACAATGTTTCTGTTGAAGATGGCGACACTGGTCTCGATTCGGAAGAAACGATAACCATCTCCCGCTGCATGATTTACCTTTTCAATATTTTAAAGACCATTTTATTGTGGGATGGGTTTTGTGATGTTGATAATATGGAATTGCTCCAAGAAGCCATGTTTAAAATTGGATCCAGATTAACTATTAATCCTAACCCTAACGCCTCTTCCCTTCAAAAAACCAAGTAAAGGCTCTTTCAGACGATCCAACTTTTTGACTCAGCTTGATGGGTCAACTCGAGTTGAATCAACGCTGGATGAGTTGAGTCACCAAAAAAGTTGGCTAGGAAAAATTCGATCAGTGATCCAATTTTTGGTGACTCAACTTTTTAATTTCATTTCTCCAGCCAATCAAAATGAATTACAAAAAAGCCTTTTTCGCGGGTTATTTCGTAAGTGCCAAGGTAGGTGGCGCTTAAAAAGTTCAATTTGACGGTAAAAGTTTAGTCGCGTGAATATGAAGGATTTATTTCACTTTTCCCTTCAAAAGTTGGGCAAGCAAGTTGATACAACTTTTTGACCCATCAAGCTGAGTCAAAAAGTTGGATCGTCTGAAAGAGCCTTAAGTAAACGTAAGCCTTGTTAAGCAAGTAGTCCACTAAGCCTTGTGAAACTGTATCGTTAACGTAACGTCACGTATCCAAATACGAACAGAACGCCATCTGATAACGTTTCTTAAACGATGCTTTCGGACTTAGGTAATGGGCGCCCTCTTTCGGATGATTTACGGACTTAAAACGGTAATGATACGGTTTCGCAAGGCTAAGTGGACTACTTGCTTTAATGTTACAAATGCATCGTAACTAATGTACAAGCTTAATGCGGTTTCAAGGGCCTGTTTTAGTTATTTATCGAAATTTGAGTGCAATTTACCGAGTCTCGACAGCGCTGTAGCGCTTCTCGATTTACTGGAGACAGTCACAAAGCATAGTTTCGATGAAGACCTTAAAACCAAGGTATCAGATATGGCCGAGATGTTTTTACAAAATCATTGGAAATCGACAACCGACCTCGATGTTAAACAACCCAAAGTTAACGCCAAAATTGAGAAAATTCTCGAAGCATACTTGACTTTTAGTCGAGATGTTCTCAAGTGCCTCGATTTCCTAATTAATAATCCAATTAAAGAGTTAACGAATTTGGATGACAAGAACGCCAGAGTGGAAACCTTCCCAACTCTAAATAAGTAATTATTGACAGGAATTTTGCCATGTGTCGTCGTTAATTTTATTTTTTATTGGCAGAGCGTCGTTTCCAGCTTATTATTCGTGTATTATGAAATACTTGGTCAAATACGTTCAAGAAATTGAACATTACAAAGCCAATAATGATAACACTGATTCGGGTGCCGAAATTCTGGAAAAATGGAATAAATCGGCTTTAGTTCTCAGAGAACTAGTCACACTTTTAAAGGTAACTCAAGGAAAACTCGAGGAGTTTTAACATTAAAAAAAAAATACACGTTTTTCCAGATTTTTGATGCTAAAAGCAATTTAAAAGCCTGTTTTATTGTAAGTTAATGCTAATTTTAATTATATTACGTCAAGTTGTAATTATGTTAAAATATTCACGACCTTACTTACGTAGCACTCGAAAAAATATCTGGAACTATTTCTCCGTTACTGCATGCCTTTTTTGAAAGGAGTTTTCAAAGAACAGAGTGATAACGTTATAGATTTCTTAAAAGTTCTTCAACAAAGTACGAGAGTTTTGCAAAATTGTTGTTATCACACCAAGGTAACATTTTATTAATTTTATTAATCAAGTTTTGATAAATTTTTGCTAAATATTAATATTTTATTGTTTTAGCAAGTTTCTCAAGACGCTACTCTTTCAAAACATGTTCCAACGCTAAAGAAATATTTCGATATGATTATTTGCGAAGTTAAAGCCATGCTTATCGCCAATAATTGTAAAGACGCCTTTTGGATTGGAGTATTAAAAAATAAAACGTTAAAAGTAAGAAAATTTTAAAATTATATGGGGTACATGGCGTAGTGGTTAGCGCTTTCGCCTCGCAGCAAGAGGATCCCGGGTGGGATTCCGGACTGTGGCACCGGGGGAAAATCTGGGAAATATCGGCCTTATTCCTGATCAGCGCCACAGAGGCGTAGCGGCGACTTTTGGAACTATAATAATACGGTAGCCAATTACAGGTGGCGCTGGAGTCGATGGACTCTGATGGAGATCTGTTATTTTCTGTTTTGTTGATCTTTCTGAATCACGTGAATAGCCAAGGCTTAACAAACGATATGGTTTCAAAAGTATGAAAAGTTGATTTCACCTTTCTTATTCTGTCTAATATTATGAAATAAGACTTCGGAGTAAGTTTTCATTCGATTTTGGTCTATTTGGAGATTATTAGGTTAATAATAATTAGTTAAAACATGTTTTTTCAAGTTGAAGCGGTAATAATCAAAACATAGAAAATAACAGATCTCCATCAGAGTCCATCGACTCCAGCGCCACCTCTCATTGGCTACCGTATTATTATAGTTCCAAAAGTCGCCGCTACGCCTCGGTGGCGCTGATCAGGAATAAGGCCAATTCCTTCTGCGTAGAGTTTGCAAGTTCTCTCCCCGCTTGTTAAAGGAGTTTTCCTCCGCGGTCTAACCGGGTTTCTCCTTTCCATCAAAACTTGCAGAGGTAAACGGTAATAGTTAGTATAGGGCGCTGTAGGTTAGCTGTGGCATAGGGGCTAGCCACCACCCCTCTATGCAATGTAAAGGGACCCACCTGTAAACAAGCCACCGGCTTAGTGTGGAAATCCCTTCGTAGACAAAGCTTAGATTATTATTATTATTATTATTATTATTACTTTCAAGTTTCTGTAAAGAGATTTTAGCATTCAATAGTTCTTTACGTTACGTAATGTTACAGGGTGAAGAAATAATAGAATCAGAAAACGAGGAAGAAACTGAGATGTCAAACACAAGTGATATGGTAATTGTTGAAACTTGATTTTTTTGCCTCCGGATAAGTCAGTTAGTAGCCTAATACCAGGGATAGATTTAATTTTAGTAGTAGGAATGGAGAACAGAGTAATCTGGGCGCGCGTCAAAGTCCCGGACCCCCTTTCCACGGGACGGAGGGGTATGAAAAAAGAGGCGGCTGGGTCATAGCGACAGAGGTAAAAAGGAATTACGTATTTTTCGCCGTCCCTGTCAGCGTTATTATCAAAACTTAGTTTAAGTGAGCCAATAAAATAATTTAAAATTTTCGTTACGTGTTGGAGGGAGGCGCTCTATACTGGGCTATGAGTCGGAATAACTGAAGTATATACTAACCGTTCCGTTCTCCATTCCTACTTCTAAAATTAAATCTATCCCTGCGCCAACTACCCGTAGAGGTGACTTTGAGAACTAAGTACTGTATTGGCTTGTCAATTAGAGTAGTTCTCAAAGTTACTGCTACAGGTGGGTGGCGCTTATCAGGTATAAAGGTAATGAGGCATAATCTGACTTATAGCGAGAACAACATAATAAGCTTAAGTCTGCTAAGCTAAATTTTAAGAGTTTAATTTGTTTTCACAGGATGTTGATAAAGGTGGTGACAGTGATACTGCAGATTTGAGCGATACTGCGGATTTGAGCGATACTTACTGAGATGAAAATTATTTTCAAATATGTAACTGTATTCTTTTTCAAGCAGATAGAAATAAATTCTATATAGTAGGATATTTTTCACTTGTCTTTAAACTTGATGATTGGTTTTAAAAAGGCGACCAATTATTAGAATACAAGACTTTACAGTTCATTTAGTATTAAAATATGATTACCAATTTTATGATCTTTATTGCGGATAGAGATTGCAGTTTTAAAAATATTTCTTCTTCAAGTTAGAAGTGAAAAAAGGTACTGTCAATCACTTTTTTTAATTCATATTTGCACCTCCTATGTTGAAACATAGCCCACTCGATCCATGCTCACGTTAAAGCGTTAACAGCTTTAGCCTTGTGGTCGTTGAGCGCGTGATTAAGTGGGCTATGGTTGAAACTGATGGGGATAGTAGTGCGTCACACCCTCTCAAGTCTAACCTCTGTTCTGGTAGCCATATTGGGTGGTCTCAGCTTCATTCCTGCTTTAAACCCACCAATATGGCAGCGTAAATTATGTCACTAGGCTCAGCTCCTCCTCCAAATGAAAGCTCTCTATAGTTTGCATACATGGAGGATTCGTACCTTCTACACCAGGAAGCCAGGCTACCTGGAGAACAAAAGCCCATCTACTTTGTCCTCCAGGGAGCGTGGCCTTCTGGTGTAAATGGTATGAATCCTCCATGTGTGTAAACTATCTATACCTTTAGAGCTTTCCTTATTAACGTCCAGTCTTCCGGTAACTCATTTTCATCAATTAAACAAAGTTAATAGCTACATTTGGTGTTCAATCTCCAATGGAGGTTCGAGCTTCAGGGCTGTTGCATCCACGTGTCTTACTATGGTTCTACGAGACATTGGCCTGCTGTCCTGGTTCAGATTTTTGCACAAGTCCCGAAATCCCGCTCTTTCAACAATGCTGAAAGGGGCGTTATCTTTCCTTTTTTCCGAATTCCATCAATATTTCTCAGTTTAACCCTTCCTAAAAACTAAACTGAGAAATATTGATGGAATTCGGAAAAAAGGACAAACAATTACGAACCCGAAGGATATCGCCTCTGAATTTAATGCATTTTTCACCACAATACCTACAACGACACGGCTTACTCCTGTCTAGGGTTCGAAAATTACGGTAATTTTGGAAAATGGTAAATTACACCGTAATTTACGAAATTCAAAAATTAAATTATGTTGATCGTTTATAAGCTAAGTAATGAAAAATATCACTTGAACACAGCTATTATTTTTATAGCATAGTATCGTAAATTATTTAAACACAGAGTTTTGATGTTTGCAGCTCCAAATACTTTTGAACAGCAACATCTACTTGCTTCTTCTTACCAATTTTGCGAATTATTGCTATTTCACGATTTAGAACAAAATTCTAGAGAAGGGCCGAAACCAGTTTAAACCGATACCGATATATCGGTTTAGTCAAATTTCGGTACCGATATTGGTATTGGCCCATCTCTAGAAATTTCTAACAACTACAGCTTTCCAGCTGACGTAAACGAACTCGACAACAAGAATAGACGAGAAAATCGAATTTCATTTCCTTAATCAAATTTTTCCCACGCTTGCCGATCGACCTTTTATGACTTACTCATGTCTCATGGGAAGAAATGTGTGCTTGCACGGGTAGAGCAAAATATGGAGCTTTTAGACCGTTTTCCAAGTGAAAGAAATGAAAATTCGGTGGTAAATTACCATCGTGGTAATTTACCAGCGTAAATTACCACGGTAATTACCAGGGTAATTACCGTTTTCGTAATTTACCCGAGAAAATCGTAAATTACAGTTACCGTGGTAAATTACCGTGTAAATTACCTTGGTAATTTACCGATTTAGAACCCTACTCCTGTCACACCAGTTAAAAAAGTCAGTAATGAGTGTTTTTCATTCTATAACATAACTGAGGAATCGGTCTTTCACTACCTAAGAAAACTTGATCCAAACAAGGCTACCGGCGTAGACCTTATACCATCTAAGCTAACAGGGTGACCACAATTCCTATATTTTATAATTTTTCCTATTTTTTCGATACCTTCCTATTAGTTCCTATAATTTAGACAATTTTCCTATATTTTCCTATTTTTCGAAATTTTTTCATATTTTGCGCGCGCTCACTGTTGGTTTTAGTTAGGGTTCTAAATCGGTAAATTACCATGGTAATTTACACGGTAATTTACCAGGGTAACTGTAATTTACGATTTTCTCGGGTAAATTACGAAAACGGTAATTACCAGGGTAATTACCGTGGTAATTTACGCTGGTAAATTACCACAATGGTAATTTACCACCGGATTACATTTCCTTCACTTAGAAAATGGTCTAAAAGCTCCATATTTTGCTCTACCCGTGCATGCACTCTTATTTCTTCCCATGAGACATGAGTAAGTCATAAAAGGTCGAACGGCAAGCGTGGGAAAAATTTGATTAAGGAAATGAAATTTGTATTTCTCCGTCTATTCTTGTTGTCGAGTTCGTTTGCTTCAGCTGGAAAGCAGTAGTTGTTAGAAATTTCTAGAGATGGGCCCATACCGATACCAATATCGGCACAGAAATTTGTCTAAGCCGGTACATCGGTATCGGTTTAAACTGGTATTGGACCTTCTCTAGAATTTTGTTCTAAAAACGTGAAATAGCAATATTTCGCTAAATTGGTAAGAAGAAGAAAGTGGATGTTGCTGTTCGAAAGTATTCTGAGCTGCAAACATCAAAACTCGGTGTTTAAATAATGTAAGATACTATGCTATAAAAAGAATAGCTGTGTTCAAGTGATATTTTTCATTATTTAGCTTAAAAACGATCAATATAATTTAATTTTTGATTTTTCGTAAATTACCATGAACGGTAATTTACGCGGTAAATTACGGCGTAATTTACCATTTTCCAAAATTACCGTAATTTTCGAACCCTAGTTTTAGTAGATGTCATTTAAAAATTTGAAGTGTGACAGACATGAATGAGTTTTACATTTCTGCCACCAAGGATTAATAATACAAGCTAACGTTTAGCTTGTTTAATGCTGCTAGCCTGCCACCATGGAGCAATAATTTAGGAAACTTAGCTGCAATGTAAGGCACTTTTAAGGAACATGATTCTCACTCCGATAAAATTACTCCATGGAAAATGTTATGGGGAAACGGCAAAAAATAGAGTTAAGAAACTTGTCGTTTGCTTCAGATCGTGTTTTTAGTTTTAGTTTAGTCAGGGTCGGATTAAAGGGGAGGCCGTGGGTGGGGGCACAAGGCTTGTTGGGGGCGCATTGAGTTCCCCATCTAACCATACAAAAAAGTTGGGGATCGAGTATAAAGGGGCCGAGTAATTGAGAACAATGGTCAAAAACATACCATCCATAGGAATAGCATTGCACCAAAAATTTGGAGGCTCATAACTCTGGTTCTACTAGAGATACGGGGATGTCCATTGATTATGTTATAGTCCTATTTGCCCCCCCCCCATCCAACCAATGCCATACAAAAAACTTGGGCATCGAGTAAACAGGAGCCAAGTTATTGAGGAAAGTGTTCACTAACATGCCCACTCCATAGCAATAGCATTACACTACTTTGGAGGCTCGTAACTCTGGTTGTTCCAGAGATAGGGAGATGCCCTTTGAGTATGTTATAGTCAGGGCCGGATTAAAGGGGGGCGAGGGGGTGCTAGCCCCGGGCGCAAGGCTTGTTGCGGGCGCATTGAGTTTAACTATTCCCCCTCAGCAACATTTGCTGTTCCTTTTTTTCCGACTTAAAGGGCGCAAATTATCTCGGCCCCCGTGTGCAAAATTGCTTAATCGGGCCCTGAGTTTAGTATTCCGTCATTTCCATGAGGTATCTGGCTA
The DNA here is from genome assembly GCF_054372755.1 of Phalangium opilio. NCBI lineage: Eukaryota > Metazoa > Arthropoda > Arachnida > Opiliones > Phalangiidae > Phalangium > Phalangium opilio. The sequence continues at coordinate 10,653,329 of NW_028324217.1, read as the reverse complement.
TCGAATTTTATTTAATCTTTTTAAATTGAACTGTTTAATACTGTTTCAGTTTGTGTTGAAAATCATGTCTTACTAATTCCAAATCATTTGAAACCTATATTTTCCTATTTTTTCAATGGCAAATATCCTATATTTTTCTATTTTTTCAATGGCAAATATCCTATATTTTCCGATTTTTTTAATGAAACATCTCCTATAATTTCCTATAAAACGATTGTAAATTTCCTATTTTCCTATATTTTTTTCAAGGCTTTGTTGTGGTCACCCTGAGCTAATCAGAGCACTGGCCGGGATAATCGCACCGTTTCTGACAAAGATAATTAACTCCTCTTTTGCGACCTCCAAGTTTCCGAGTCATGGAAGAAAGCCAAAGTGGTTCCTATATATAAAAAAGGAGACCACGCTGATATGGGGAACTATAGGCCTGTGTCTGTACTACCATGTCTCTCGAAAAGTATTGAACACTTTGCATTGGTACAACTATACGACTATTGGAAATATCAGGGGTGTCTTAAACTAAAAGAATGACACAGAGCGTAGCTCTTATTTATACCGTATCTATATTTATTGCGCAGCAACTGAGAGAGATTATAATACAGAAGTAAAACAAAACTAAAAACATGTGACAGAAAACATTGCAAACAATACAGAAGAGTAGAGAAGGGATTGCCATCTAGTGGTGGATAAAGTTGTAATTCTACACCCTCTCTCAACGTTTATACATGCACAATGCTATCATCCCTTTGCTAGCAGTGAAGTATAGAGTCCCATCAGAGATGATAGTTCTTGAGTTTTTACTTTTTCAAGCGGTTTTGTCAGCAGATCAGCTAACATTGCTTCAGTTGGGCAGTATGCGAACTGAATCACGCTTTGTAAATCCTTTATGAAATGATGTCGTGTATCAATATGTTTGGTGCGTTGGGTTATGCCTTCATTTTTCACCATTTTGAGACAGCTTTGGTTGTCTTCATAAATCCTGATATCCACTTCCTTTACGTTTAGATCCTTTAATAGTTTCTGAAGCCAAAGTGCTTCACGACATGCCTCTGCAAGCGCCACATACTCAGCCTCGGTTGACGAAAGTGCAACCAGGGTTTGTTTGCGACTTGCCCAGCTTATTGATCCGCCTAACCATTGAAATATGAATCCAGTATTGGATTTTCGGTCAGTTGTATCACTGGCCCAATTGGCATCCGCATATCCAATGAGAACTCCCCAATCCGCGTTGGTGGTTCCGAGTTTAAGCTTCATGTTTTGTGTTCCTTTCAAATAGCGAAGAACGCGCTTTACTGCGCTCCAATCTTTGGTAGATGGTTTTGAGATCTTCTGACTGAGAATTGACACTGTAGCTGCTATGTCGGGTCGTGTGCAGGTTGCAAGATATAGGAGACATCCTATTGCTTGACGATAGACGTCCTTATCTGACATCTCATCCGTGTCATCTTGTTCTGTGTTTTTCATGTAACCTACATCCATCGGGGTTTTAGCTGGTTTGGCATCTTGCATACCAAAACGTTTCGTGATGCGTGATATGTAACCCGACTGGTGGATACTGAAAATACCGTCAGAATCGCGTTCGATTTCTTGACCAAGATATAACTTTAGCTCTCCGAGATTTGTGACTTCGAATTCACCTTCGAGTAACTGTGAACAGTCAGCAAGGAACGCTTCTGTCCCTAGTGCTATGATATCATCAACATACACGAACAGATAACACCATTCGTTTCGTACTCTCTTTGAGTAGAGACAAGGGTCTGCAGTCCCTCTCTTAAACCCGTCCGCTTCCAGTATCTTGTTAAGTTCTTCATTCCACATTCTAGCTGACTGTTTTAAGCCATAAAGACTTTTCAGTAGTTTACAAACCAAATGTTCAGTCTCTGGTGTCTCGATACCCTGCGGTTGAGTCATGTAAATGTCTTCATCTAAGTTGCTGTTTAGAAATGCCGTCTTGATGTCATAATGACATACTTTTAATCGTTTATGACCAGCAACTGCCAATAGAGCTCGGAACGTTGAATGTTTCCCCACTGGAGCAAACACTTCATCATAGTCGGACCCAAACTTCTGTGAGAAACCTTGCGCGACGAGGCGAGCCTTATACCGGCTTATGTTTCCGTTCGCGTCTCTCTTTGTTTTGAAAAGCCATTTGCAGCCAATGGCCTTTTTATTTGATGGGAGCTCTGTAAGTATCCATGTGTTCATGTCTTCAAGTGATTTCTTCTCCTCCGTCATAGCGGCTATCCACTCACATTTGTTAGGACTCGTGAGTGCTTCATCAATGCTAGACGGATCGTTAGTTTCATTCTCCTTCTTCGCAATCATGACTTCAATCAATCTCTCTGAGGCCTGCCCTTTGTTAGACCTTGAAGATCGTCTTACGTCTTGGTTGTTAGCCTCTATAATTTCACTCGAATTCTCTCCCTTCCCGTCGGTTTCGGGGTCCACTTCTTCATGTGCAATATTTTCTTGATCATGCATGGTAGTGTTTGGCGGCAGTAAGTACTCCTCCTCACATGTTGCTTTGTCGTGTGAAAGACATTGTTCTTCAACAAATTTGACATCTCTACTAATTGTGATGACGTCGGTTTCAGTATTTACCATTCTGTATGCTTTTGAACCAACTTCATACCCCATGAAGGTTAATTTAATCGCTTTTCTGTCGAGTTTTCGACGTTTTTCATCAGGGATATGAGCAAACACCGTACAACCAAAGGTGCGAATATGGCTTAGCTCAGGTTTCGTACCATACCAATGCTCGTATGGTGTTTTATCAACCGCCCTGCTAGGTAACCTGTTTTGTAAGTAGCAGGCTGTGTTTACTGCTTCACCCCAATATTTATTTGGTAACTTTGCTGCTGTGAGCATGCATCGGGCCATCTCCGTTAGGGTACGATTTTTCCGCTCAGCAACCCCGTTCTGTTGCGGAGTATAGGCAGTAGTGAGTTCCCATGCTATGCCTTCCTGGCTGAGAAAAGTTTTCATCTCTTTGTTGACGTATTCACCGCCACGGTCTGAACGAAATTTCTTAGGTTTCCGGTTGTATTGTGTTTCACAAAGGCGAACGAAACCACGAATATGTTCAGCCACTTCATCTTTACTCTTGAGGAGTGACACGATAGTGTATCGACTTTTGTCATCGATCAATGTAAGCATGTACCTTTTCCCACTCGGCGTTACCGTTTGCATTGGACCACACAAATCCGTGTGAATCAGGTCAAGAGTTTCTTTAGACCTGTTTTGCGATTCCGGGAACGGCAATCGCGCCATTTTCCCTTCAAGGCATGCGTCACAAATGGTCACTTTATCGCATTTGTCTATTTTTATACCGTCACCTAGTTGCTTAGTTACTAGGGTTTCCACCGCTTTAGGGTCACGATGGCCCAGCCTTCGATGCCACAGATGAATGCAGTTTCTCAATGCTACATTGTGAACCAACAAAGCTTCCGTTGGTTGCTCTAATTTATATAGATCGCCCTCATTGCTTGCTTTTGCAACAACTGATCCATCAGCTTGAATAATCTTGCAATTCTCGGCATCAAATACCACATTCAACCCATTTTTCACCAGTTGACGCACTGACAGCAGACTACCAGCAAGTTGTGGTACAAATAATACGTCTTTGACCATTGCTGTAGTGATCTTGTCACTTTCACCAATGCATTTTAGCTGCCCCGTACCTTTTCCTGTCGCCTGTAGATAACCACCATCGGCTGCGTAAACTTTGTCTTGAAAGGTTTCATCCAATGTTGTGAAAAAGTCTCTGTCATTTGTCATATGACACGTAGCGCCTGAATCCACATACCAGGCGTTACCCTTGGGTCGTCTCGTGATCTTGAAGGACGTAAAACCTTGTTCATCACTAGCTTGTTTAGCAACACTCGCTTTCTGTTTCCCGGAATGTTTAGTTTTTGGATTTTTCTCTTTCAAATGCCAACAGTCTTTCTTAGAATGACCCATTTTTCCACATTCCCAACATGTACTGCGTCGCGAGCCTCCGGACGTAGTGTTACTTTTATACATTTTTAATGCTGTTTGTGTGTCAGTGACATCGGTTTTACCTGCCAATCCTTCACGGCGTTTATACTCATCAATTAGCTTTCCTTTTACTAGTTCCAATGTTAAGGCGCTTTCATCTCGTGTTTCCAAAGCAATTATGAGAGTTTCGTAGCTTTCAGGCAGACTGCAAAGTAACAAAGCAACTACGAGGTTTGTTTTTAATGTTTCGCCCAAGCTACTTAAACGATCTACAATATCCAACATTTTTTCCAGATGTTGTTCCATATTTCCAGTCTCGGTCAGTTGACTTCGACATAGTGCCTTTAAGAGAAACACTTTGCTACATAGTGTACTTTTCTCATGGTAGAGTCGTAGTGCTTCCCACACTATCTTCGCTGTTGTTTTATCACGAATGTGCATAAGCTGGTTATCCTCAACAAACAAGCCTATTGTAGCCCTTGCTTTCCTATCTTGTTTCGACCAAACCGTGGTTAACGGTTCTGGAGGGGCTTCATCAATCACATGCCATAGATCCTCTTTTATTAGAAACATTTCCATTTTAAATTTCCAAACCTGATAATTGGAGTTATTCAGCTTTGCAAACTGGACTTTTGTTGCATCCGCCATTGTTCGTTATTCTTTAGTTTTAGTTGTTTGATTTGAACAGTATTGATACACACATATACCAAACCACACCCAGCAACGTTCAAACGACAATTAATATAAATTAATTCACTGTCCTTTACTTTATTTAACGTTTATTAAAGCATCCTAGGCCCATAACCTATTGGAAATATCAGGGGTGTCTTAAACTAAAAGAATGACACAGAGCGTAGCTCTTATTTATACCGTATCTATATTTATTGCGCAGCAACTGAGAGAGATTATAATACAGAAGTAAAACAAAACTAAAAACATGTGACAGAAAACATTGCAAACAATACAGAAGAGTAGAGAAGGGATTGCCATCTAGTGGTGGATAAAGTTGTAATTCTACAACGACTTCTATACGAGAAATAACTCACTATACAAACTGCAATCTGGATTTCGCCCAGGCCACTCAACGATAACTAGCATCTTTTATTTATTAGAAACCATAATCTTTCGGCTTAGTAATGGACACTACGTGGGAGTAGTTTTTGCCGACCTTAGTAAAGCGTTTGACACGGTGGACCATAATATCCTTTTATATATTCTCAAAAGCAAAAACTTATCGGAAGAATCTCTGCGATGGTTTCAGTCATATCTTTCCGGTAGGAAAATTCTGAGCCGTGTAATGTAACCAAAGGAGTCCCCCAAGGTAGCATTCTCGGTCCAATGCTTTTCAATACATATACCAGTGATGTAAATCAAAAACTTGAGCACAGCGTGTCAAATGAATACGCAGATGATGCGGCCCTCATAAACTCGGCGACAAGCATAGCTGAACTGATGTCTGTCATGAGTAAAGAAGTGAAGTTACTAAAAGAAGCGCTTAATAGTAGAAACCTTACTCTGAATGAAAATAAGACGGAATTTATGATATTCTGTCCCAATGGAAGATCCCTGGATTCGGGGTGCTGTGAAATATTGGCAAATACACTCATCAAACGAGTCTCCCATTATAAATATTTGGGTATCTTAATAGACGATACTCTTTCATGGAGCCCAAACATTGATTATATAACTAAAAAAGTAAATGGAAGAATGGGAGTCTTACGTCCTCTTCATACGTCACTAGATACAGACACTCTCAATTTATTATACAAGGCCCTGATCCAGCCGATAATGACATGGAGATATTTTCTATAATTCAGCAAATCTGACCAAACTAAACCAACTACAAGTTGTGCAGAATAATGGCTCTCGCTTTACGACAAAAAAGAAAAAACGTTCCTCCGCATCAGAATCTCGCAATGAATTGGGTTGGTTATCACTAACAGAACTTTATAAAAATAACCTTCTGAAACTAATGTATCAGATCAATAAGGGGAAAACGCCTACCTATATGAATGACTTCTTTACTAAGCAAACGGAAATGCATAATTACTCAACCAGATCCAGCAATAATAATTTCCACGTGGAAGACCTTCAAACATCACTCCGGAAAAAAAGTGCAAAATTTCGTGGTATAACTCTATGGAATAATTTGCCCCAATATCTAAAAGATATGGACTCGATAACCCAATTTAAAAAAGAGTTGACTAAATTTTTAAAAAACTATTTTTTATTTTATTTTAGTCTTGAGTTAATTTAAATTTTAATGGACACCTTTGTAAACCAGATTTATCTGAAAGGACTTCTCCAAAATAAAAGCCGTTATTATTATCTTTTGCAATCATGCTAACCGCAACATCACGAAATTCAAGATTGGCCTTGGATTTTAATGGCCAAACTTCAGAATCGTCGTGACTTGAAGTTGAAGCCATTGAAACTAAATAAAATACAAGACCTTTCTTTAGATAATGAAAAATATATCGAATAACGCTAAATTACTGGCCCCTCGAACGAACCTAGCATATAGACAAGGAGATAACCACTAAAGAATTTCCAAAACATCCTGGAAGTGGATAGCCCCTCGTATTGGTTCAAAAATAAGGAAGGTTAAATAAATAATATGGAATATAGTCTGGGAGATAACCACTAATGAATTTCCAAAACAACCTGAAAGTGGATAGCCCCTCGTATATCGCGTATAGATTCCGAAGAATCGGAAGAAATATCGTCGAATCAGCATTTTGTTTTAGAATAGCTTAATAACAATTCACGGACTTATAGTAGACCCCAAAAAAACCTTTAATATCTCAAACTTGTTAAAATATTTGTTTTGACCTCATATTCTTTAAGCTTTTCGTTCAAACCCATCATGGATATTGCAAAAGCCCTTACAGGGATGGCGAAAAGAAAATCAAGTGATTGTTTATCAATTCGTAATAAGATCATTTTGAAAGATCCATTGTTAAAATTCAAATTAGTTTGAGATTTCATGGAGCATATGAAATTTGCGCCTCCGACCAATCTCCCTGCCTTCTGGTTAACAAAATTCTCTTGGCACGCTCTATATCTCGCGCCACGACTGTTACATCACGCGCAGTTCTTATCAAATCTGGTGCTAAATTTCTTTGGCCATGGAGCAAACCAGGGGAATTTTGTTATCAAAAAGGCAGGGCGAGCAAATTTCAAATTATCCATGGAATCTCAAACTATATTGAATTTTAAAATAATTCGGAATTATTGTATGGATGTTTCGCTATGCATATTGGTTTTATAATAATACAATAATCGCTAAAAATCACTTAATTTTCCATTTCACCCTCCTTTAAAGAAATTTCAAAGCATCTTGAGGGTAGATAATCTTTGGTTTTCGCGTATTTTGGGTGAAATAAATCATAGTCTAAAGCCCGATGCCCACTGAATGGTTTTCACGCGTTTTGCGCTCATGTGCCCGAGCGGGAGGCGCGTGAAAATTCGGCAATTTGCAGACCCCTCGTATATGGCGTAGATTGTATCAAAAATTTAAGGAGGGTTAAACTTAACATATAAATACAGTCTGGGAGATAACCACTAATGATTTTCCATAACATATTGAAAGTAGGATAGCCCCTCATATATAGCGTAGAGAAACTTAAATAAATAATATGGAATACAGTCTGTTAGATAAGCACTAATGAATTCCCAAAACATATTGAAAGTGGATAGCCCCTCGTATATGGCGTATATTGGATCAAAAATTTAAGGTTAAATAAATTATACGGAATATAGTCATGGGGATAACCACTTAAAAAATTCAAAACCATATTTTAAAGTATGTAATTGAATAAAAAATTCGGAAATGAGCTTACCTTCTAATCTGGTGGTCCAAAAAGAGGCGTTTGCGCGCTTTCGAAAAAAGTTCAAGTTTAAATAAAACTTGAATATTAAACCGAGTTCACGCACTTTCGCAAAAAAAGTTCAAGTTAAAAAAGAACTTGAATATTAAACCGAGTACACGCACTTTCACAAAAAAGTTCAAGTTAAAAAAAAACTTGAAAATTAACCGAGACCGAATGCACGCACTTTCGCAAAAAGTTAAGGTTTTAAAAATGTTAAAAAACGCAAAACTTAAAACGAATTCAAGTTTAACTCGAATTTTAGCTTTTAAAAAAGCTGTTTGGAAACAGTTCTAGGACTGTTGTGGAAATTAAAGTCTTAATAAAACTGCGAAGATTTAAAAAGGCTACAATAAGAAGGATGGAAAATCTGAGAGATGCGAGAGAGTGTGCCAGTGACGGAAAATCTGAGAGATGCGAGAGAGTGTGCCAGTGACGACGTGGATTACTGCTATTTTCCAACCGAATCCATGTCTCTAACCTTCCCAGGGCTTCTCAGTGAGCATTGCGGTTTAGTTCATGATAACATCGAGGAAAGCTTTGTGGTTCCATTTCTTAACCACCAAATCTTCCCTTTACATAAGCCTAAAATCATTTTAATAGAAACCAATACACAAAATGCAAAACATTTTGTAATAACAATATATAGGTTCATTCAAAAAGGGTGGGAAGACAAAAGTACTGTGGGTTCACTACACATTTTATTTTATAGTGCAATTAATTAATTTTATGCCTACTTGTAATTTTGCGCGAAATAATTCTACAAACGTTTGTGTATTTTTGCCCGTCAGAGCAGTAATTCGTATTGTGTCGTTTATTTTCCAAAATTTCGTATTTCTACTTTGAGTTAGAAAGATTTAAAACAAAACTTTATAATCTATACGAATGTGCAGTTAAAATGCATTTAGGCATACTAATCTCGAAAAAGAAAGAAAAAAATAAAATATGGAAAAATAGGCGTTTAATTAGAAGGTTAATTATTTTTTCCTCCAATTTAAAGCTCCGGTGTACTGGGGGCAAATCATTCTACAGGCGCTCATAGGAAATACATAGGATTGAAAACGCCTACAAGAGGGCTATAAGTTTTAAAAACATTATCCCTAATTAAGGTTCCTGAAATTATTTTTTTTTTATTTTTCAAAATTTATAAAAGCCATAGGCTGGAATTGAAATCTATAACACGAAGCTGTAAACGTTTCACGGGGATTATCGAACTTTTCCGTGGATAGGAAAAAGCTACGATTGACAAGCTCAATCCGCCCATCCCATAGAAAACGGGTCATTGCCAGTTCAGGATAAACTCTTTGGCGCCAGTAATTCCCCGAGAAAATTCAAAAGGGACCTGTTCTCTCTAGAAGGTTAGGTATTTTGGCGCGAAGCGAATAACAGCGTCATCAAGGCGAGGTGGATGGCTTCCAACTAGATTGTCAAAAGAATAAAAGAATGGTGCATTTTTTGGGGGATTTCTAGAAAGAGCGGGAAAGTTTGCTTGACAATAGACACTAGAAAATGGCGGGAAAACTCGGCAAAATAAAATTATAAGCAAAGTTTCTTCTGTAAGAAATTTTCTCCAAACATTTAAGGCGATTTTAAACATATTTATAGTTTCTATAAAATTACATCCTTCAATTAGTAGTCCTTATTAACTCATAATAATTTACCATAACCATCAAACGATGAAAAACTTCATGTCAATTAAAACTTTCAATTGGTTTTCATTTCGTATTTGTCATAAATTTAATTCTGCAGTGTACTGATGGAAAACCCTTAGACAGGCGTTCATAGGAAATACATTTTCATTGAATGTAGTTTCAGCGCGTTGTTTCTCTCGTAGGAATTTGCCTTTCATGGATTGACTAACTAAATTTTAAAGAAAAAAACAATAACTTAATTATTGTATAAGTAAAGATTATTAAACTCCCAGTTTCTTTTTCTTCTACGTGACAGAACCGAGGGAGTAACCACTCCGAAATTTAATTTTTATTACTTATAACAAAGATTTTAAACACTTTTACAGTATCTATAAAATTAAATCGTTCGATTAGTAGCCCTTATTAACTCATAATTATTTAACATAACGTTCGAAGAATGAAAAAAGTCAAAAAACTTCAGGTCAATTAAAACTTTTGTCGCAAAATTAATAACAAGCTCATCTCACCTTAGGCCTGGCAATATGACTGGGTTGTAAGTTGTCGAAAATCGCAAAATAACAATCCGGAGCTTCAGGAACCTTTTCTACAAAAATATGATGCTTTAAATTATTTTGTCTATAGAAATAAGTCGGTCTTTGTCGTAATTTTCGAACCAAGAAAACTTATTGGCTAATTTATGAATCCGGTAATAGACAGTTTGTATTTAGGCCTAACTTGACACGTAACTAACAATTGTAACAATACATTTTGAGGCGAAACCTTAAGCAATATTTTGGGTGGCCCTTAAAAGGGCCTTTTTTTGGTATACAGTTTAAAATGTCCAGGACTGCGTGCTTTTGACCTAATTTTCTGTTTTTGAAACCAAAATTAGTCTATGTAATGGACTCCCATTTTTGGCTTCGGGGGACAATAACGGCCAAAATAAAAAAAAATTTTTCGGATAAGGGCCCGTTCCAGCCTCTCTTTCTCCTTTTGCTCCCTTTCCTCCCTTACTTCGGCGAAAGAATCCCAGTCCACCTGGACCTCAGCATCCCTTATTTTCGGGTTTGCGGTGTTTGCCCTTAATAGTCTGAGTTCCTGCCTTAACTTTCGGACCTCGTCCCGAGGTTCCCAATTCTTCCCCCGCGCCTACCCCTCCAATTTTGTAAAGCCAACGAGTTTGGTCGAGGTAAAAACGCGGGAAACGCTCCCTAGATGCTAAACAAGTCACGCAAGTTGGGATTTTCGTATTTGCTAGGTGTGGTTGGGGTGGGAGTGCATTATAACTAAATATGTACTCACGTTTTCTAACTCAATATGGCCCACCGATTGGGTACAATACTTTCTTGCGCTACCTAGCTAAAAAATATATATTTTAATGTATTCAACCACCACATACAAAACACAAACACACGTAACATTATGAACTGTACTTCTATCAATCACGCTTTATGCTATGACGTAATGTAACTACCAATTGTAACAATACACTTTGAGGCGAAACCTTAAGCAATATTTAGGGTGGTCCTTTAAAGGGCCTTTTTTGGTATACAGTTTAAAATGTCATGTCCAGGGCTGTCGATCGAATCTTAAAATCCAAGCAAATGCTTTTGCGAATTCAGGGTAAAAGACATATCGTCTGGTAGTTCTGGATATCCAGATTTGGGTTCAACCAAAGTTAGACATTGAGAATCTAACGCTAAAGATTCTGGAACGTAGGAAGATTCGGCCTTCTTTTTTTTGGTGGGCTACCTTCGTCATCTGAAGAATCTACAGATTCTGAATGATTAGTTTGTAACTGTAACTCCGTTGCTGGAATGATGTCTACTCCAAATAAAGAATTATCAGGAGTAGTCATCGTTTCAGAATCGTAATTCATCTCATCCAAAAATGATTGCAAATCAGTCGATTTTCTATCTTTTTTCGGCAATTGTAACTCCGTTGCTGGAGTGATGTCTACTCCAAATAACGAATTATCAGGAGTAGTCGTCGTTTCAGAATCGTAATTATGATGACCACCAGAATGCTCGAAAATTCTTTGAATGACCACCCCCTCCCAAATTTCTTCATGCGGGTGTGCAAGCATTAGTATCTAATGGCACTAGATCATCACGATAAGCGCAATAGATCTTTTTTAGGTCAGAAGCCATTACTTCTTCCAAAGTCATATTACACAATCCAGTGATCGAGATGACTTTAATCGTGCGAAAGACTCTCCGCTCAATGAAAAAAACGTCAGCTTGAATTTTACTCAGAGGATGCACGAAAAAGGCAGCCATTCTCAAAGATTCGAAAGTGCTAAATGAATCTCATCGCCTAGTTTCCTCACGAGGCGACTAGGTTTCCGTCCGCATCTCCGAAGAAAGAGTAAGGTACTTCAACTAGCCGTATGATTGGTCAGCTACAAATATAAGCCGATATATGGGTTAGAGGATGGGGGGGGGGACGAAGATAGGGGAAGTGGAGAGAGCATTAAAAGAATTCCGCAAATTTTTCCTCCAAAAAAGAGGTTCTTAAACTGTTCTTGAAAGGCTGTTTTAAGGGCCATATTTACTTTTTGAGGAAAAATTAAAGGTTTCCAAATCAAATGTATTGAAATCTTGCACACTGAAATCACACACACACCTATATTAAATTAAGCCCATATGCCTACCTCGGATAACATAAAAATAGGTAGCTCTCCCAGATCAACGAAAATGTCTTAATTAAATTTGGGAGTGGTTACTCCCTCGGTTCTGTCACGTAGAAGAAAAAGAAACTGGGAGTTTATTAATCTTTACTTATACAATAATTAAGTTATTATTTTTTTTCTATAAACTTTAGTTAGTCAATCTATGAAAGGTAAATTCCTACGAGAGAAACAACGCGCTGAAACTACATTCAATGAAAATGTATTTCCTATGAACGCCTGTCTAAGGGTTTTCCATCAGTACACTGCAGAATTAAATTTATGACAAATACGAAATGAAAACCAATTGAAAGTTTTAATTGACATGAAGGTTTTCATCGTTTGATGGTTATGGTAAATTATTATGAGTTAATAAGGACTACTAATTGAAGGATGTAATTTTATAGAAACTATAAATATGTTGAAAATCGCCTTAAATGTTTGGAGAAAATTTCTTACAGAAGAAACTTTGCTTATAATTTTATTTTGCCGAGTTTTCCCGCCATTTTCTAGTGTCTATTGTCAAGCAAAATTTCTTGCTCTTTCTAGAAATCCCCCAAAAAATGCACCATTCTTTTATTCTTTTGACAATCTAGTTGGAAGCCATCCACCTCGCCTTGATGACGCTGTTATTCGCTTCGCGCCAAAATACCTAACCTTCTAGAGAGAACAGGTCCCTTTCGATCTTTCTCGGGGAATTACTGGCGCCAAAGAGTTTATCTTGAACTGGCAATGACCCGTTTTCTATGGGATGGGCGGATTGAGCTTGTCAATCGTAGCTTTTTCCTATCCACGGAAAAGTTCGATAATCCCCGTGAAACGTTTACAGCTTCGTGTTATAGATTTCAATTCCAGCCTATGGCTTTTATAAATTTTGAAAAATAAAAAAAAATAATTTCTGGAACCTTAATTAGGGATAATGTTTTTAAAACTTATAGCCCTCTTGTAGGCGTTTTCAATCCTATGTATTTCCTATGAGCGCCTGTAGAATGATTTGTCCCCAGTACACCGGAGCTTTAAATTGGAGGAAAAATAATTAACCTTCTAATTAGACGCCTATTTTTCCATATTTTATTTTTCTTTTTTTTTCGAGATTAGTATGCCTAAATGCATTTTAACTGCACATTCGTATAGATTATAAAGTTTTGTTTTAAATCTTTCTAACTCAAAGTAGAAATACGAAATTTTGGAAAATAAACGATACAATACGAATTACTGCCGACCAAGAGTCTAATAGATGTTATCTCTAAAATGAACTCTTGGTCGTTCCTCTTTTGACGCGTAATGGGCGGGCAGCTCGACCCTTCAACGGATTTTCCCGATTGCGGAAAAATCTCGCTTTCTTAAGGCCCCTTCTGAGTTTGGGTACTCCGTCGAAGACCTTGAGGTTTTTACCAAGGAATATACAGTTTTACTTGATATACTATGTAGTCCTTGCAGTTCACTTTCGCGAAGAAGAAGGGAGTGGGAGAGAATAGTAATAAAAAGGGAGCTCTTAAAAACCCCATACCCCTAGGGCACGGCCACCTTTTGTCCGGTTGTCCCGCTCGTCGGAGCCTTATCTAAACATCAATAGATTCAGTGTCTTTCTTCCTCCTAATTTTCAAGAGTAGCGAAAGTAGTTTTACCACAATAAACGAGAAGCTAAATTACTATAGAGGATCCTGCATGTTTAGACGATATGGGAAGAGAGAAATTGAAGCACTACTTTCGCTGATTCACCGATCTGTGATTCTAACGAAATAATATAATTTTGTATAGTTGCAGATCCTAACTTGAAGTTGAGCAAGTTTCAGTAATATATAAATAAAAATAATTCAATGTGTATTATTCGAGCCGCGTCTAGGTAAACGTCACACCCGATATTTCACTTCACAACTTAGTATCACTTTTAGAGGCTTCTTTCTTTAGTTTCAGTTTATTATGGGCCTCGATTATGTAAAGCGGATCTTTACAAATCTGACCTTTCGGAATTTGTGGGTCCAGAATTTCAGGCAAAATGCAATCGTTAAAAAAAGCACAAAGTTTAGGAAGCATTACGTTTTGCCATAAATGCCCATCTCTCTCTATCTCTTCCACAAAAATTGGGTTATTTTCGTCTATGTACACAACGAAGAAACACTTGTTTTTATCAGCGATATTTAACTGCCCCTGAATTTGATAAAAATAGGCGTGTGATCTCTTCAGTGTATTGTTGGTTTTACCGTCCTCATCGGTTGTTAGGTTTAAAAATTTTATTTTTTTGTTTTTTATGGCCTCAGTTAAGTTTAGGCCTATTGCTGATGGTGCCGTTTTCACTTCAACCAAAGCTTGTTCATCGTCTATGACACCTGTAAAACCGAGACATATTTTTAAAAACCCGCTGACCAACAAATATTCCCTAAAAATTAACATACCATCAGGACTCGCTGCTAGGTATCCGTGTTTCAAGTCAACGTACAGACCGCTTGGCCTAACAAAATAGCCCGTTTTGTCCATGAAACATCTAATTGCCACAGTTTCGTTGGTTTTTCCGTATTCCGTACACTCTGATGAAAACGTTTGCTTATACAGTATGCTCTTGACAAGGTTGTGACACGATGTGGTCGCTTTACGTTTCATGCAAAGGCCGAAAGTGGAGGCAGTAAGGCGATGCTTTCTGTGCGCGACATAGACGGGGTTTGCGTGTTGACCGCGGGATATCTTTTCGATTTCAATTTGTTCAGAAATTGTAACCTGTAGAATACGTAATATACATGAAATATTACATTTACGTGAAACATATACGCCACCAAAGCTTTAGGGTCATTGTTGACCAAATTGACCTACCTGAAAATTCTCCAGTCTACTGGCTTTCTTTGCCTCAAACTGGTCCAGAGTTAATGGCACCGTATCCGCTTTAGGTCCATACACTCTAAGAAATGGAAGTGTTAAAAAGGTGTCTAAACGGTGTAAACACCGTAAAAACACCCATAAGAGTGTTTTATTACCTTGAGTTTTTAGAGGCCAATTTAAAGTGTAAATTCGGTGTAAAATACCACTATTAAAACACCGTTCGAAATTGAACATGAAAAATTATAATACTGCTGGTTTCTTGAATAAGGTCTTTCATTTATTTTTACCTCTCCGAGTGACGTATGTCACGGAGAGGTTCTGTAACGATCGTGTGTGTCTGTTTGTTTGTGTGTGTGTTTGTGTGTCTGTTGTTACACCCACGTGACCGCGTTCGCAATTTCCAAATCGGAGCAAACGTGTTCGCCATTTCCGAACTGCATTCACAGTCACGGAAATAGCTCCTCTACTTGAGTTCTCACACCACCATCTTCTGGTCTTTGTCCATTCCACACGGACACCAAACTGTACATACTGGCTTCTAATCACCATTATCTTCTGGTCCTCGTCCATTCCACTTGGACACCAGTCTGTACATACTAGCTTCTAATCACCACCATCTTTTGGTCTTCGTCTATCCCACATGGACACCGGTCTATACATACTGGCTTATAATCACCACCATCTTCTGGTCTTCGTCCATTCCACTTGGACACCGGTCTGTACATACGGACTTCTAATCACCACCATCTTCTGGTCTTCGTCCATTCCACTTGGACACCAGTCTGTACATACTGGCTTCTAATCACCACCATCTTCTCGTCTTTGTCCATCCCACTTGGACACCAGTCTGTACACCTGGCTTCTACACCACCATCTTCTGGTCTTGGTTTTTGTCCATCCCACATGGACACCAGTCTGCACACCTGGCTTCTACTCCATCGTCATCGTTGGGTTTAAGACATTCGCGGCGATCAGCTAGGGTTACGAGAAACGTCTAGCCTCCCTAGGGTGGGTTGTCCACCAAAGGTTTTCGCAATTGCGGTTGTTCTTGCTTTTAGCTGTAGTTCGACACCCTTATATACTACCTATTTGAGTAAGGCAAAGCAACCGGCGTATGCTTCATTTCAAACGCCAATATTAGTCAAGTCTTTCAAGAATGTTTAATTGTTCTTTTTTAAAACGATGTAACGTTCAATAAGGCGAATAACTAACGAAGAAAATATTAAATATTAATTATATTTATTTTAATATTTAAGATAGTCTTGTTTCTCAATTCAAAATTAATACGGAAAGAGTTAAAAAGCAGTCTATGTTTTTGTCTGTGTGTGTCCGTCCGTTGTTACAGTAGTGCGCTGCGTTAGAAGTTCGTTTTGTTTTGATGTGTAAAGGAATCCTACAGAACCATAATATTCCCTTTATCCTTAGTATAAAGTGAATATGTGGAAATATTTTTCGTAATTATGATGTACTTAGTACTTTTGTAGCTTTAAAGCTCTATTTCATTTTGATATTCCAAAGATTTTTTTAATATTATTATTTAAAATGGATGTTTCTATATTACTTAAGCTATGCTACATCTGTTTATAGGATAATCCTTTCTAAAGTGAATACAAGCACAACGCTACTATATTGGTCAAATGAACTTTTATTTGTCAATAGGCCTAGTGAACCAAAACGTAAACGTTTGGTTTTCGTTTCTGTAATGCAGAGACATTAACGGTTCAGAGTGAGCCGAAAGTTAAATACACTTTTAAATAATTAGGCTTAGATTATATAATCATGGTGGAAATCTGGGCCGCGTTCAGCAGAGCCCAGCGCTGTGAGCAGTGTCCTACATAACGGGATTTTGTTTTTGAATTTTGACGTCACGGTGCTTAGCGCTGAGCTAGCGCGGTCTTCAAAGGAAATAGTCGGCTCTTTGGATAACGTGACGTAAAACGCATAGTTCTCAGCTTGGCGAAAAAACCATGGAGGAATTAATACAAATAGCTTTGTGGGACTATAACTATTTAATTGGCGTGAAACCAGTTGATCACGCGAGAATTTTAAGAGATATGTTAGTTTCTAATTTTAATTATAAAAGTTGTTATCTATCTCTATAAATATGTTATCATACAATTTTTGTTAAGCCTTGGTACCTTGCACGCTTTATTGCGCTAGCGTCATTTATAAAACGCCGATGACCGGAGAAAAGCTATGACGACAGACTTCACCGGTAAACATTTCCAAAATCCGCCGTCTTTTTTGGTGAGCTCTGCTGAACGCAGCCCAGAGTCCCAGACCAGTGAAAGGTCTGATCGTAATCGGATAATAGCTTCGTGTTTTCATGCTTTTTATGGTACGCATTTACTTTCAGTGTGTGTAGCTACAAATAAGCTTTGGTGTTATGTAACGTTAACAGTCATGTTGACAAACTAAGAAAATCGTTGAGATGAAACGAGAGGATAGTGTTTACATGGCAACCCTGTTGTGAATATGGCTTTGAACATAGAGGGCATACAGTTGAGGAGTAGAAAATTGGGCCTTTACAAACACGTAAAGGTAATATCCCTCCAAAGTTTTATCTCTTCATTTCCCGTTTTTCCCCCATCGGATGATTTTAATGTGTACAAGTATATCATTATTGGATGTAAAATGTCGTCTGATTTACAGTATATTTGCTATGCTTTGTATACTGATTTAATATTTCATAAACATTTCCATATCTGGGTAAATAAGTTTGTAAGTAGTCGTCTTGACTCGGAGAGGTAATATTTTGGTTTTCCCAACTTGTTCATTAATGTTTTAATATTAAAGTCAATACAAACAGTAAAAAATTCTTGAAAAACGTACTTGTTAAACCTTTTTTTAAAGATGATATTCATGAAAGAAAACAGTTTTATCCTTTAAATAAAATTAACAAAGAAATTGGTAATCTGGCGGTGTTGTACCTTCATAAAACTATGCTAAACGTGTTAGGCGACACTCTTACAGGTGTTAAGCGATACTCTTAAAAAACGAGACTAGGTTAGGTACTGGCCTCACAGTACTGGCCAAAGTGGGGCACTTGCTTTTGTGACATGTTTTATCATTAATTTGAGAAAAATTAGAGTACTAAATGGATTTTTTTTTGTAAAATCTGTAGTGCAAATTAGATTAAACGCGTTTCTGGTGCTCGAAAAACTCTTAGTGAAAAGAGATTATTAAATTTAACAAGAACGTCTATATCTACTGCTTGAATATTATAGCCTCCAAAACTAATTTAATACCCTATGCAATTGTACGAATTGAAAACTTTCTGCCTTTTTCAGAAGTTTATAAACCCGTTTAAATGACTTTATATGCAACAACCCTCGCTTAAAGAGGTATAGTTCTGCATGTGAGAACTTTCCTCCCTATAGGTGATGAAGTTCTCTCAAGATGGAACCCTGCTATGAATATAGCATTGATTGCTAATAATACTGCGGAATGGCGGATAATCAAAATTTGATTAAACAGGAATACCATACTCGATATTTGAGTTATGCCTCATGAGTGGTCAAAATGAAGCTACTATAGTGTTTTTTACGTCATCGGTTTTGCTCTTAAGTCTAGGAAAAGTACTAGAATTTCTACTATTATCCTACCAAATAATCTCCCACTCTTAAAGGTGTTACGCGACACTCTTAAAGGTGTTACGCGACACTCTGAAAGGTGCTATGCCGCACCCTTTAAGGAGTTGCACAACACTAATATGAGAGTAAAAATTCACTTTCAATGCGATATAAGAGTTAAAAAGGTGTTAAACTGCACCTCTGTTGCACAATTTTATACTTATCTTTGCCACCAATTGCTCAAATAAGTGTTATTAAACCCTTTCAGGGGTGTAAATGTACACCTGTAACGGTGTCAAATTTGGACCCATATAAAGTACTTATAAAGGTGTTAAATCTCACTCCAATTTCTTAGAGTGTAGTCTTTTTCAATTGGTAGTAGAGTGGCCATCACTTTTCTGCGTTTCTCTTTTGGAATGTCTTCTTTTTTTCTGTCAACTTCTCTCTTTCTTTTTCTCTTCTCCATGAAGGTTTTGAAATGAGCTCCAGGACTCTTTCCCATAGCGTTCTTCCACGGATTTCCGTGCCATGAAGAACCTTTCTGGTAGTGAGTCCAGATAGCAACGATCTTCTTTGGTAGCTTCCTTTTTGAGAAAAGTTAATTCTTTTACCCGAGTTAATTTTGGCTAGGATGCTCATAAATAGCTCAGCTCGATTGCTCGTCTCGTTGGCGTATAGGCGGTCAGCCTTCGCGGTCAAGGAATCGACCGACGCCATTATAAACGGGAATATCCCGTTCTTCTTTAACTCGGGTAAAATGTTTTCTTCTCCTTCTTTGTCACCTTGACAGAAATAGGGACGACATTTAGCATGATCGCCAAATACGTGTGCCGGTCCATTATGTAGGTCATGACGTAAGTTAGCCACAGACGAATCGCCTTTTGAGTTGTGCGTGATTGTTCCCCGTGCGGCAGCTGTTAGCTTGTGTATTTTACCTCTCAACCTTTTTCTACCATTGCAAGGAAGCTTTGTGTTGAGGCTAATTTTGTGCAGTGCCTTAGTTTAATTTTTCACCGCGTGGTTGGCACACTCCAGTTTTTGCACTTTGCGCCCGTAAGGCACTTTTTCGATTATTCGACACTGACCGCTAGAGTCACCATCAGCTATAAATTTTAGGTACCGAACACCGTGCATAGCCTCGCTACATTTAAACCGTTCAACTACGATGTCGGCTTCCATAGCTGAGGAAGATTTGTCCCAGTTTCGATAGCAAAGGTGTTCTTTAGGCGTCTCATTTCTGTTGGCAGATAAGGCGCAGGCATAGCAATATTTATTACGTATGCCTAGAAACAGAAGCTTTTTCGTCGCTCGTCCAATAATACAAGCCTTTCAAATTTATAAATGATTAAATATGATGCAAGTATTACTCTTAATTGTAGTATTTTAATTATTACCACGCCAGAGGCGGCGTTGTAGTTATGACCGTAACTTCTTTTGCACAAACCACCATCAAGATAAACCGTTATAAATGGAACACCATCATCGTCTACGTGGTTTTGGGCAAGAGCTAGCTCCCTTTCGTCGTTCCCAGCTTCGGTCATGGAACGAAGTAAAGATTCTTCCCAATACTTGGCAATTATACGAATGGTTTTTCAATTTAAAATTAACCAATGCGTGGAGTAAGAATTAGTACCTTTTCGAGGAAGCGTTCTTGACCAGAAAACTTATTCCAAGTCATGGATGGAATGTCCATTATTCCAAACCATTCGTCAAGTTGGGAGTATCCGTTACCAACTGAAAGAGTGGCCCACACGGCTTTTGAATTTATGTCAGTTTTCTTTCGGGTGGATATAGTTTTTTCATTCGGCGATTCGGATGTTTTTAAAAATCGTTTTTTTCAAGTTCGGCCTTCGAACACGAATGTGCTTTGAATGTCACGTCTCTTTTCTTCTACTAAATCAAAATACCCCAGAGTGCAAATCAACCGATGATCGAAATAGCTTGAGACACCAATTTAAAAAAAAATCTATTTCAACTATTCTATATCCTTTAATAATTGACTTTTCATTGTCTTTGCAAGGGCTACCTATGACTAACTGGTAGTTTTCGAGATCATTATTTTCTGGTCTAAAAAATTTAATTAGTTTTACAAGCCTTGCCTACATTTAAATTTATTTTAATTACTTACGATGAAATTTCTCCTCCTCGCCAAGCTTTTCGCTGATGATTTTGGCGTGCTATGAATTCTTGATGAATTTTGACCGACGAAGCGGATCGCGCCTGAATTATCTAAATCATCACTAATCACTGAACACGACACGCAATCAGAAATCGTTTTGCAACAGTTGTAACATGTCTGTGTCGATGTGGACACGAAATGTATTGGGGAAGTGATTTTGTTTTTACTAGAAAATTGGGGGTCAAGCGGTTCTTCGAGTTCTAATTGTTTTCTCTCGGCGAAAAGTTTTCTATGCGTTTTAGCGCGTTTAGTTTTAGCCTTCTTATTTCGCAGAGCTCCTTTGCTATTACCCATTTTTATGTTTTAGCGAAAAGTTTTTCGAAAATAAACAGACAAGCGATGCATGCAGTTCGTTTCAAAAATAATAGTGAGCCTCTGAGCTTGAAAAGATGTAGGTCTATCTATTGATATTCGTATTTCACCCCGTTGTCTTGAACATATTTCGACGAAAAAAAGTCAGAAACTGCATAGGGTGTTATAATACGGTGGAGTGATATATAATGTGAAAACCCTATAGAATTGGTATACATTGGCTATAGACGGGCTGGGGAGACGGCAATAGCTTTTACGACTTGTCGATGAATCTTTGTTGTGCCGCGGACCCATTAGGCTGGAGGTGTTAAGGGGTGTCATAATTGGTAACAGAGGCCGACGGATGCCACTGATTTTGAAACTAGCCCCCTTTATTTTTTTTTCTTGACGTCATTTGTGGGTCAGCGACGTTTTTATGACAACGGCGAACGCCTGAACTTCTTTTAATTGAGGGGGAAAAGATCATACAACTTGAAACCTTATTTCCTTTCAGTAGGAAAGAAAGTGCGTAACAGGGCTAACTTTATACTTTTCAAAGAAAAGGTCTTTGGTATCATTGCGCTGACAGGCAACATCAGTTCTTGAATAGAATTTGTATTACGTTGGATTTAACTCAATAAGTTTTTAACTTAAATTTTTTTTGAAAATGATATATAATGAACAAAAGCATTTTCTATGGGATATGAGGTTCTCAAGAGGATCGGAAGAAAAAATAATGTTCTACGGACAAAAAAGCAAAATAAAAACACCTCGAATTACCAGGGCCGTCTTAAGGCGTCATGGGGCCCAGGGCTAATTATTTCAGGGACATAAAAAAATGAATATTCAGTTGTATAAGACTCGATACAGCGTAATATATTAAAAAGTTAATTTCATGTCGTCAAAAATAGATAAATTCAGAGAAGAGCATTCATGTTGTTTCAATGCAGTAGCGATAAGCTTAAATCATTTTCTTTCTAGCCTTTTCATGAGTTCTGATTCTCTTTGATTATCATGCTCTTCTGGCTCATCCTGAGATACATTACCCTTTTGGTGTAAATGAGAATCCGATGATGTTGCCCACGGTTTTGTTAAAATAAATAAGTTGACTTCGTTATTTTTGAAGAATTTTCCATCCCTCAAGCGCCTTTTTTCACTTTGGAGCTTAACTTTCAAATTTGTCACTGACCCTTGCGATGATTAAAGATATTTTGAAGTTTCGAAAATATAGGCCTAAAACATCCATGCGTGCTCAAACTAAAATAGATTCGGAATTACAATTAAATGCCTGTTAAGTTTATAAGTTTTAACGCTAGAAATCTATAACTTTCAGAGGCCCTAGCTCGAAATATATTTCAAATTAAGACACTTTCCCTGTTAAAATAGTATTACTTCCGTAGGATATGTTTCCAACGGAAACTTTTCAAGTTTGTACACTTTATAATTAATTTATAAAACAACTAACCCATTAAATCGCGAGTCGATTGTTTTATACGAAAGAGACATTTGTTTTCTTCATTGGGTAAAATTCTTATAGCTTTTTATAACGATCATCGACGTGAAAATATGTTTTCGGTTAAAGTAGTTTTTGAGCGAATTTTCGACCAGCTTGTTTTTTTATTCTCAGAAGGGGCCTTAAGGCCCCGTCAGAGAAAAAAGTTTCGGAATTCTTCCGATAGGGGAGAGCACCATAGTATTAGCTAGTTGTAGAAATGGGCGCTTGCGGAATTTACGATAAAATATAATTAAACCAACCCGCAGAATTTGAAACTACTTTCTTTTCTAAGATATTTCTACCTTATGTAGTCATACGCCTAAGCTTTTCTCAATCAATAACTGCGGGTATGAAAGAGTTTGTTTTCAAATGTATTGAAATGTAGTTTTCCCGAGGGGCAAGTCAAATGTGTATTCCGGTGTACACTTTACTCTGCATTACCAAATAATATCAAATTTTCGCGAGTATTAGTAAATAACATTGTATTACCAAGTGTAATGTGTATACTGTGTACACCTTTCCAAAGAGTGATTTACCCCTCGAGTTTTCCTGGGTGAAAACCTAACGCGAGATCCAACACAACACGAATACTTCTTCCATCCACAAAACTTTTCCCCTTATTTGCACTTGTACCCATTGTCTAATTGCCCCAAGGCAGCGCAGCCCGGAGACACTCCCACTCACTTATGGAAAGGGGCTGGGAACTTTGAATAGAATCAGAAATCTATTACCTTACACGAAGTTCACTTCAATAATGGTTAGTACCGTGGACATCATCTATGAAGAGAAAACCCGAAAAAAGAACTTGGCAAGAGTGAAGAGGCGTGAATTTTTTCCCCCTCCAGACGCGAGCTAGTCGCGAAGAGAAAAAATTTTCCTCTCGAGAGAGAACTGTGATAAATCTCCACTGCCAAGATAATCTGACGTTTCCTAGAAACAGTGGGATTCAACTGTATTTCGCGCAAGTGAGAAGCCGCTGCATAAGATACAACCATGATACGATTGTAAGAAAAGCACATTTTTCTCACTACGCGACACTAGTGTTTTTATTTTCACCTCTCTGCCTCGCTGTTCGGGAGGAACGGTACCGTTTCTAGCCTGTAAAAATACTTCATAGATGATGGCCGGCGCGAGGTAGGGAGAAGTGAACTTCGTGTAAAGTAATATATTTCTGATAGAATAGATTCGCGACGGATTACCGCCCCTATACTCGTTACAGATTTAGTTGTCACCAGGACCGAACACGTTGTTGCCATATTTTCTTATACATTTATAACAATTAAGGCTACACCTTTACCTTTGCTGTAAGGCAATTGTAGTGGTATTAAAGTTCAGGAAAAAATTCGTCAAAACGAGACAAATGTACACTATTACTAAATTTTAGCCCCTATCGGAAGAATTCTCTGACGGGGCCTTAAGAAATGGAACCACAAAGCTTCCCTCGAACTCTTTTTCGATGTTATCATGAACTAAACCGCAATGCTCACGGAGAAGCCCTGGGAAGGTGAGCGAGATGGCTTCGGTTGGAATATAGCAAAAACCCACGTCGTCACTGGCACACTCTAAGAAAATGGGGTGTGCTTTAACACCCTTAAAAGTAGTTTATATGGGTCCAAATTTGACACCGTTACAGGTGTTCATTTACACCCCTGAAAGGGTTTAATAACACTTATTTGAGCAATTGGTGTCAAAGATAAGAATAAAATGGTGCAACAGAGGTGTAGTTTAACACCTTTTTAACTCTTTTATCGAGCTAAAAGTTAATTTTTTACTCTCATATGAGTGTTGTGTAATTCCTTAAAAGGTGTGGCATAGCACCTTTCCGAGTTTAAATAACGCTTTTAAGAGTGTCGCAGAACACCTTTCAGAGTGTCGTATAACACCTTTCAGAGTGTCGTATAACACCTTTCAGAGTGTCGCATAACATTTTACAGAGTGTCGCGTGACACCTTTCCTAGAGTCGTGTGATACCTTTCAGAGTGTGTGATGACACCTTTCCTAGAGTCGCGTGACACCTTTCAGAGTGTCTGATGACACCTTTAAGAGTGTTAGATTTTATGGCAAATAGTTCTATATTCATAGCAAGGTTCCACCTTGAGAGCACTAAAGATGACAGTTCTAACATCCAGAGCTATACCCCTTTAAGCAAGGGTAGTTCTCGCATGCAATGTGAAACTGCGTAAAAACTTGGCCACTTGATCGACTTAAAATCCAGCGTGAAACTGCATGATAAGTTGGTCATTTTCAATGACTAAATAACTTCTGAAATGGCAGAAAGTTTTAAATCAGTACAAATTCATCGGGTATTAAATTGGTTTTGGAGGAAATAATATCATAGCAGTAGATAAAGACGAACACGTTAAATTTAATAATCTCTTTTCACGAAGAGTTTTTCGAGCAGATTGTCTACCATTGGGTCGAATCCCAATGGATCGAATGTTTTGTTCGACCGAATCCCATTAGACCGAATACCGCAATTTGGGCGGTTTTCCAATCATGAATTTTCCTTTCATTCCTATTTTTCAATTGATTTTCTAATTTCAGCAAATAATATTTATGTTCACCAATAACATTCTTCAATAAATTTTAGTAATTAATTTTCATTGTTGGAAATTGTCTAACCTAACCTAACCTTACCAAACCTAACCAAACCTAACCTAACCAACCCTAACCTAACCTAACCTAACCTTACCTAACCTAAACAAACCTAACCTAACCTAAACCTAACCTAACCTCACCTAACCTAACCTTACCAAACCTAACCTTACCTTACCTTACCAAACCTAACCTAACCTAACCTAACCAAACCTAACCTAACCTTACCAAACCTAACCAAACCTGACCTAATCTAACCTAACCTAACCTTACCAAACCTAACCAAACCTAACCTAACCTAAACCTAACCTAAATTAACCTAACCTAACCTCACCTAACCTAACCTAACCTTACCAAACCTAACCTTACCAAACCTAACCAAACCTAACCTAACCTAACCTAACCTTACCTTACCAAACCTAACCAAACCTAACCTAACCTTACCTAACCTAAACAAACCTAACCAGACCAGACCAGACCAAAAAATAAAATTAATATTCTTATTAAACTTCTTGATATTGAAGCAAATAATATGTATGTTCACCTATAACGTTCTTCAATAAATTTCAATAAATACCTTTCATTTTTGAAATTGTCTAACCCTAACCTAACCTAACCTAACCTAACGTAAGAGATCTCCCTCCCAAGTACTGACGGCGCTCGATGCTGTTTAGCTTCTTCGATCATCCAAATCACTTTATCCATTGCGCTACTGGAGCTCGGCAACTTAAGAAAACGCTATGATTTTATATGTGTAAACCCATCCCATTCAGTCGAAAGCTCTTCCATATAAATATTCCCATTCAGCAGAAAATCGCTCCTTGGGCTATAAATTGTTTTAAATTTGGCTACAATTTTAGAAATCTGAATTCGGTCCAACGGGATTCTATCCAATAGGAGTATACCTTTCGAGCACCAGAAACGCGTTGGACCTAATCAACTCTACAATATTAAAAAATAAATAAATCCGTTTTGTACTCTGATTTTTCTCAAAACAAAGATAAGACATGTCACAAAAATATGTGTCTCACATATTGGCCTCTCAAGCTGGCGTCTATAGTCGCCCTACTGTGAGTCCAGTACCTAACCTAGTCCTGACTTTTAGTGTCACATAACACTTTCAAGAGTGCAATAGCGTTGCTAAGGTTTAAAATTGGGGGGGGGGCTTAATATTAGTATTCGTGTTTTAAAGATATACAAACTTTTATTGATAAAGAGTACGGAACCGAGTTATTGACTATGAGACAATTGTGGATGAAAGATTTCACTCGTTATTTGTAACTTTAGTTTTCGTTTGCTTTTAGTCCCCACTACTATTTGATACTGAAATTCATCTCTACAAAGATGAAACTTAACGAACTTTTCATTATAATTTTTATACACTATATTGCTACAGAATTTTAGGAGGCTACTAGCAATTTTTTGGTATAGTTTACGGATTATTTTGAGGGTCCTAAGTTCCTAACTTCGAAATTTGGGGGCGCTATAGCCCCCATAAAAGACCTAGCGACGCTACTGCAAGAGTGTCGCCTAACGCTTTTAAGAGTGTCATCTAAACACGCTTAGCTGTGTTTTATGAATGTACAATACCGCTTGATTACCAATTTCCTTTTTAATTTTATTTAAAGGATAAAAATATATTCTTTCATGAATATCATCTTTAAAAAAATGTATAGAAATTAAGTTTTTCAATAATTTTTTACTGTTCGGATTGACTTTAATATTAAAACATAAATGAAAATGAAAGACCTTTTTTAAGAAACCCGCAGTACTATAATTTTCCATTTTTAATTTCAAAACAGTGTTTTAAAAGTTCTCTTTTACACCAAATTTACACTTTAAATTGGCCACAAAAATAAAACTCTCTTTTGGGTGTTTTTACGGTGTAAAAAAAGTGTTTTCTTAAATTACACCTTTATAACACGTTTTTAACACTTCCATTTCTTAGGGTGCACACTCTCTCGCATCTCTCAGATTTTCCATCCTTCTTATTGGCCAAAAAAAAGGTTTTCAAGTCGTTCAAAAACTATAAATAGGAATGGGCGCTCTCCAATGTCCTTTCTCTTGCGACTTCTCCTCCAAGACTAGTACCCTTTCAAAGCCTTTTTAAATCTTCGCAGTTTTATTAAGACTTTAATTTCCTCAACAGTCCTAGTACTGTTTCCAAACAGCTTTTTTAAAAGCTAAAATTCGAGTTAAACTTGAATTCGTTTTAAGCTTTGTGTTTTTAAACATTTTTAAAACCGTAACTTTTTGCGAAAGTGCGTGCATTCGGTCTCGGTTAATTTTCAAGTTTTTTTTAACTTGAACTTTTTTTGCGAAAGAGCGTAAACTCGGTCTCGGTTAATTTTCAAGTTTTTTTTAACACGAACGTTTTTTGCGAAGTGCGTGATCTCGGTTTAAACTTGATCTTTTTCGAAAGCGCGCAAACGTCTCTTTTTGGACCACCAGATTAGAAGGTAAGCTCATTTCCGTACTTTCAAATATGGTTTTGAATTTTTTAAGTGGTTATCCCCTTGACTATATTCCGTATAATTTATTTAACCATAAATTTTTGATCCAATATACGCCATATACAAGGGGCTATCCACTTTCAATATGTTTTGGAAATTCTTTAGTGCTTATCACCTAG
This sequence comes from Phalangium opilio, assembly GCF_054372755.1. Taxonomy (NCBI): domain Eukaryota; kingdom Metazoa; phylum Arthropoda; class Arachnida; order Opiliones; family Phalangiidae; genus Phalangium; species Phalangium opilio. The sequence continues at coordinate 10,625,608 of NW_028324217.1, read as the reverse complement.
ACCAGAGCTGTGATAATTAGCTGACGACTAATTGAATTAGAATTAGCAATTAGATAAATATTTGTGAACTAATTATTTAGCCAATTAGCAATTAGACATAGAATATAATTAAATTCAATTAGAAGTTATGTATTTATTTATCAAACTAATTAATTAGAATTACTAAGGTAAAAAAGAACCATAAGTAAACATTAAATTGGTTTTGAATTTCTTAGGTGGTTATCCCCTTGGCTATATTCCATATTATTTTTTTAACCTTCCTTATTTTTGAATCAATATGCGCCATATACGAGGGGCTATCCACTTTCAATATGTTTTGGGAATTCATTAGTGCTTATCTCCTAGACTATATTTATAGGTTAAATTTAACCCTCCTCAAATTTTTGATGCAATGTCCGCGATATACGAGGGGCCCGGGCTAGAGTATGAGTAGTATATAAATAAGAGAACGGGATGGGTATGAATTTGCCATAGAGATAACATGGGGTATGATACCCTATGGGAAAATTAACATTGGGTATGAAAATTCGACGGTCTCGAATTTTTCCGAAGCGGCTTTTTTGTGCACCTTGGACGGCATGGAGAGTACGTAAGTTTTACGGTAAAATGAGAACAGAGCGGGACGGGTATGGACCATAGAAATAACATTGGGGGTATAAGTTTTGCCGCCTCATAGTACGGTAGAGGCTGACAAAGGTAGTACGGAGGGTCCGTACATAAAGCGACGAGGGGGATTGGATTCTTACCGTTTCAGAGTACGGGGGAAGACCGAATTAATTGTATGAAAATTATTTGCCTAATCATCGGTGCTTTCCCTGGTATATTACGGGAGTCTGGTGTCGAGACAGAACGAAGAGTTCTCAAATTTCCCTTCCGAGAGAGAGGAGAACGTTTTCAGTGTACTTAAAGCAGAAGGGAATAAGATAGAAGGGAGACATTAGAGCCTGCTTTGGTAACGAGAGTCCGACCAACCTCAAGAAAACCGCGAAAACTTTGCGCAAGTACACAGCTTTTAACCAATTTACTGCAAATATAGTTCTTTAAGTTCTCCGCGGTATCAGGCGGCCTATTTGTCTTAGGGCTGTCGATGTTTTGTTCTTGTGTAATTATAACCTCAAGTATGTATTTTATTGAAACAAATTTTTATTTTTTAATATTAATTCAGAATAATTAGTTTTCATCTATTTATTACCTACAAATTATCTGATTTTGGTATGTTCTGAATTCCCGTGTATCTAAATTAATTGCACAGCTTGATTTCGTTTATCAACATGAAATTCGGCCATTTTTATCTCCTTCAACGTAAAGTTGTAAACAAAACTACTTTTTATTCGTCAACCGAGACGTCACCTTCTTATGTGACGTACAGCTAAGGCAGAAGTTAGACAGCCAATCAGTGAAGGGTAGTTGATTTGAGGTTAGTAAGACTGTTGTTACGAGTGTAAAGCATTATGGAGATATAAAGTGTGTCCCTTCTCCCTTATTCCCTTCTGTTAAAGTATAAAAGAGCGTGCATTATAAATTCTCCATAGGGATTGTACATACAACATTGACTATAGGGTATATAAATTTTCTGAACAATGGAAAATGAGGATTGTTTTCAATTTCACCGATCCAAGGGTACGGGAGAGGCCGACTAAATATTACGGTTAGTTATTTAGGTACAGTTTTCAACGAAGATCTACAGTATATCTATAAGCTATATTTATTATAATATTATTAAATAAATTTCACGGTAAAATGAGAACAGAGCGGGACGGGTTAGGACCATAGAAATAACATTGGATGTATAATTTCGTCTCGATTTCTCTGAATCGGCTCTCGTGGACGGCAAGGAGAGGACAAAGTTTCACGGTTAAAAAAAAAGAGAGAAAGAGGGAGAGTTCTAGTTTCGTTACTATGAGAGAAAAGCTCGAGGTTTGGAATTTCATAAATTTTTTATGCGTGCCTTTCATCCATACGAGACAGTTATCTGCCGCGGTGTGTTTTTAAATTAAGAAATAAAAATTGTAGTATGGGAGAGAAGAAAAGGAAATGTTTTTGGCGTGATGCAAAATTAAGTTTTGACGGTCTTAGTACAAAACGCGTACGGTGGGGTATAAGATTTCGGTAAAGTTGGATATACGTATATTGTGATCGAAGAAACATGAGACATGGATGAGGGATATACCCTATGGAATATTACGATAGGTATGCCCCCTATAAAATGGATATAATTTCGATTCAATTTCTCTGAATCGTCTCTCTTGGTCGGCATGGAGAAGACGTAAGCTTCGAGGTTATAAAAAAGAGAGCTCTAGTTTCGTTACGATGAGAGAACACAAGGTTGGGAATTTCATAAATTGTTTATGCGTGCGTTACAGCTATACGTGACAGTTGTCTACGGTGAAGTGTTTTTGTAATTAAGAGAGGTAAATCAGCTTATTGGAGAGAAGAAAAAAAACTTTTTTGGCGTGATGTAAATTCAAGTTACAGTATGACCGTCTTTGAACAAATTGCGTACGGTGGGGTATAAGAGATCAGCAAAGTTTGTATACGTATATGGTGATAGAACGAACATAGTTCATGGATGAGGGATATACCCTATGTATTGTATCGAGGGGTACATACACCCTTTAGAATATAACCTGGATGGATATATTAAGTTATAATTTTCAAGGAAAATATACAGTATATCTACAAGTTTTATGTTTTTAATAACGTAAAATAATAATGAGGGTTACTACCCGTTTAATTTCATTCTGAATTCGTATCTGGTTTTGTACACATTTTGGAAAGCGACAAAAAATGTACGCGATTACCGTATTAAATTTTTCTGAGGTATTCGTTGCCAATGGGCCCTATAAAATGAAGTTTGGAAGGAATCTCCTGCAAGGTTGAAGTGAACTTTATGAGAGCCAAGAACGAATTTGTCGTTAAAGAACTACGGGAGAAAGTCGTGTTTGCACTTTTTGGTCACCTTTCCCCCACAACAAGCTAAACGTGAAAGACAAGGCTTTAATTTCCTCGATCTCCAGACAGAACAAAGCCATAGAGTTAGCTAGATTGAGAGCATAATTTCGTGTCAATTTCTCTGAATCGGCTCTCTTGCTCGGCAAGGTGAGGACGTAAGTTTCATTTTCTCCCAAGTCTCGAGAGGAAGCGAAAATCGTTTTCTTATTTTTTTATCACCACAAGGTATCCAATAAGGCCTACAACTATTTCGCGGACTTTCTTCAACTATGTCTGACCTCGATTGTCTAAACGTGTGAGGCTTTTATCCACAATATAAGGTTGAAAGCATTGTCAAATACTAAATTAGATTAAAAGGTGCGGTTGGATGACATTTTCATTAAAAATTGCTCTTAAATAACTAATTTCAATAAGACGTTCTGATTTTTGAACAAACTGTGGTTGAAATAACTAATTTCAATAAGACATTCTGCTTTTTGAGCAAACTGTGGTTGAAACTGTTGTAAAACTATTAAAATGTGTTTTTAAAGATACCCTATGGGAAAATTAACATTGGGTAAGAAAAAACGACGGTCTCGAATGTTTCCGAAGCGGCTGTTTTGTGCACCTTGGACGGCATGGAGAGTACGTAAGTTTCACGGTAAAATGAGAAAAGAACGGGACGGGTTAGTAATAACATTGAGTGTATATTTTCGTCTCGATTTCTCTGAATTGGCTCTCTTGGACAGCAAGGAGAGGACGCATATTTCACGTTTAAAAAAAAGAGAGAGATAGCTCTAGTTTTGTTACGATGAGAGAACTCGAGGTTTTGGAATTTCATAAATTGTTTATGCGTGCGTTTCACCCATACGAGACATTTGTCTGCGGCGGTGTGTTTTTTTTTATTAAGGATGGTAAATCGGAGTATAGTAAAGAAGAAAAAGCTTTTTTTTTGACTCATAAACTGTTGTAAAATGATTAATATGTGTTTTTAAAAAGTAAAACTATGAAAATGTGTTGTTAAATAAGTAAAAATTGGATAATTGTTGATAAATTACTATAAAAAATTGTTGAAAATTTCGTTAAATGACAAAATTTTAATGAAAATATCATTGAATGCCTTTAGTATGATAGAAAATGATGTGAAGTGACTGAGAAGCTTTTTGGAGTGTTGTTAAATGAATAAAAGGTGGTTTAAAGTGTCGTTAAATGAATAAAAGGTGGTTTAAAGTGTCGTTAAATGACCAAAATAAGAATGGAAATGTCGATAAATGACTAAAATAAGAATGCAAATGTCGTTAAATGATTATAATAAGAATGGAAATGTCGTTAAGTGACTAAAATAAGAATGGAAATGTCGTTAAATTTCAAAAATAAGAATGCAAATGTCGTTAAATGACTATAATATAGAAGAAAACGATCTTGAATGACTAAAATGTGACTTGAAGCGTAGTTAAATTACAGAAAAGTAGTTGAAAATGTTGATTAATGACTAAGAAATGGTTTAAAGTGTTGATAAATGACTAAAAAGTGGTTCAAAGCTTCGATAAATGTCTATAAAATGAAAGAAAATTACATTAACGGACCGAAAAGCTGTCTATAGTGCCGATAAATGACTAAAAAATACTACGAAGAGTTGTGAAATAACTAAAACATGGTTCAAAGTGTTGTTAAGTTAATAAAATGGTGTTGAAAGTGTTGATGAATGTCTAGAAAAGTGGTTGAAAGGGTCGTTAAATAATTAAAATATGAATGAAAATGTCTTTAAATGACTATAATATAAAAGAGAACGATGTTAAATGAGTGAAAAGCGGTTTAAAGTGTAGTAAAATTACTAAAACGTTCTTGAAAGTGTTGATAAATGACAAAAAAATTGTTGAAAGTGTTGATAAATGACTAAAAAGTTGTTGAAAGTGTTGATAAATGGCTAAAAAGTTGTTGAAAGTGTTGATAAATGACTAAAAAGTTGTTGAAGGTGTTGATAAATGACTTAAAAGTTGTTGAAAGTGTTGATAAATGGCTAAAAAGTTGTTGAAAGTGTTGATAAATGAGTAAAAAGTTGTTGAAAGTGTTGATAAATGACTAAAAAGTTGTTGAAAGTGTTGATAAATGCGTAAAAAGTTGTTGAAAGTGTTGATAAATGACTAAAAAGTTGTTGAAAGTGTTGATAAATGCGTAAAAAGTTGTTGAAAGTGTTGATAAATGACTAAAAAGTTGTTGAAAGTGTTGATAAATGAGTAAAACGTTGTTGAAAGTGTTGATAAATGACTAAAAAGTTGTTGAAAGTGTTGATAAATGAGTAAAACGTTGTTGAAAGTGTTGAAAAATGACCAAAAAGTTGTTGAAAGTGTTGATAAATGAATAAAAAGTTGTTGAAAGTGTTGATAAATGACAAAAAAGTTGTTGAAAGTGTTGATAAATGAATTAAAGGTTGTTGAAAGTGTTGATAAGTGACTATAACGTTGTTGAAAGTGTTGATAAATGACTAAAAAGTGGTTCAAGCTTCGTTAAATGACTATAATGTGATCGAAAATTATGTTAATGGAACGAAAAGTTGTTCGTTGTGTTGTCAAATGACAAAAAGGTTATAGGAAGTGTCTTTAAATGACGTTTAATGACAATAATAAAAAAGATAACGATGGTAAATGACTGAAAAGCGTTTTAAAGCGTAGTTAAAATACTGAAAAGCTGTTGAAAATGTTGATTAATGACTAAAAAGTGGTTCAAAGTGTTGAAAAATGACTAAAAAGTGGTTGAAAGCTTCGTTAAATTACTATAATATGATAGAAAATTATGTTAAAGGACCGAAAAGCTGTTTGAAGTGCTGTCAAATGACGAAATATGCTAGGAAGTGTTGTTAAATTACTAAAAACTGGTTCAAAGTCTGGTTAAATTTCTGAAAACTGGTTGAAAGTGTTGCTAAATATATGATTAAGATGAGATACGCCAGCATTTACGTGATTGGTTGAATTTATCATATTATAGAGAGACCTTATAAAATACTTCGCAGATCCCAAGATAAGGCTTACATAATTCTTCAAGCTGTCCGCAATACTAAATGGTGATAATCAATTTAATCTGTATTAAAGTTAATTCTTTCCCACGTGGTACCATGAACTTAAGTATAAGGCTTACACAATTCTTCAAGCTGTCCGCAATACTTCTAAATGGTGATAATCAATTTAATCTGTATTAAAAATAATTGTTTCCCACGTGGTACCATGAACTTAATTTCTGCCCTATAAAATTTTGACTTAAGCCTTGCCTACACTCTCTCTAAATTATCACCATTCTACATACCTTATCGTAAATAATTAAAACCGTTCAAATCGATTTAACCAACTTTGATCAAATATTTTCTATAGGGAGTGAAAATGTATCTTTTTGGTGGGCATCGTCCACCGAAACATCACTAATTTAAATGGTGTAGGTGCCCCAATGCTGATGAAGTCGACGGAGATGGACGGCTGTTATATATGCATAAGTCTAACTTTAAAGATAAGAAATATACGTGTGCATATATATGACCATCACCACACAATATCATACCCAATAGGACCTCTAATTATTTATTGGATTTTCTTTACATATGTCTGGCCTGCAATGTCTAAACATTAAAGATTTCTATCAAAATTTTATGGTTGAAACGTTTTCAAATACTAAATTTCATAAAAAAAACGGTTAGACGAGAAATGTTTCATTGAAAACTGCTCTTAAATAACAAATTTAAATATGAAGTTCTGCTTTTTCAATAAAATTTGGTTGAAAGTATTGTTAAATGAATAAAAAGTGCATGATTTCATTAAAAAGAACGGTTAGACGAAAAATGTTCCATTGAAAATTGCTGTTAAATAACTAATTTTAATAGGAAGATCTGCTTTTTCAATAAAATATGGTTGAAAGTGTTGTTACATGAGTAAAGAATAAGTTGCAAGTGCTAGTAAATGACTAAAAAGTTGTTGACAGTTTTGATAAATGAGAAAAAATGGTTAGAATGACTTTAAAGCGGTTGGAAGTTTCGTTAAATGACTACAACAAGGTTGAAAATATTAATAAATGACCAATAAAGTGGTTGAAAGTGTGGTTAAATGAGAAAAATATGTTTGAAAGTGTTGTGAAATGAAAAATATACTAGCAGTAGTTGGTCCTGTAACGTAACGGATGTGGATTACCAAAATATAACCACTTGATTTCAATCGTGATTGGATACTATAATAACCTAAAATTTGGAATATCACGACGTTTCGAGGATGCTTTTAGACAATTTTAGTCAAAACCCATTGGGAAAAATTCACTTTTATCAGTATCATTTCTATCTTACGGTTAAATTTCAGAATATCTATTATCCACTTTCGAACAGAAGTCCAATGCAAATTTAGCCAACGTCTTCGCGTAGTTTGAATAGAGTGTGATATGCCAATGTCATTGGATGAAAGTGTCAAGGGACCAAACCTCAGGACTAGAGACGCCACACGCGTATTTTTGTTATCATCGCGCGTGTTTTATTAGGCGGCCCCCTGGTCCTGAGGTTTGGTCCCTTGACACTTTCATCCAATGACATTGGCATATCACACTCTATTCAAACTACGCGAAGACGTTGGCTAAATTTGAATTGGACTTCTGTTCGAAAGTGGATAATAGATATTCTGAAATTTAACCGTAAGATAGAAATGATACTGATAAAAGTGAATTTTTCCCAATGGGTTTTGACTAAAATTGTCTAAAAGCATCCTCGAAACGTCGTGATATTCCAAATTTTAGGTTATTATAGTATCCAATCACGATTGAAATCAAGTGGTTATATTTTGGTAATCCACATCCGTTACGTTACAGGACCAACTACTGCTAGTATATTTTTCATTTCACAACACTTTCAAACATATTTTTCTCATTTAACCACACTTTCAACCACTTTATTGGTCATTTATTAATATTTTCAACCTTGTTGTAGTCATTTAACGAAACTTCCAACCGCTTTAAAGTCATTCTAACCATTTTTTCTCATTTATCAAAACTGTCAACAACTTTTTAGTCATTTACTAGCACTTGCAACTTATTCTTTACTCATGTAACAACACTTTCAACCATATTTTATTGAAAAAGCAGATCTTCCTATTAAAATTAGTTATTTAACAGCAATTTTCAATGGAACATTTTTCGTCTAACCGTTCTTTTTAATGAAATCATGCACTTTTTATTCATTTAACAATACTTTCAACCAAATTTTATTGAAAAAGCAGAACTTCATATTTAAATTTGTTATTTAAGAGCAGTTTTCAATGAAACATTTCTCGTCTAACCGTTTTTTTTTATGAAATTTAGTATTTGAAAACGTTTCAACCATAAAATTTTGATAGAAATCTTTAATGTTTAGACATTGCAGGCCAGACATATGTAAAGAAAATCCAATAAATAATTAGAGGTCCTATTGGGTATGATATTGTGTGGTGATGGTCATATATATGCACACGTATATTTCTTATCTTTAAAGTTAGACTTATGCATATATAACAGCCGTCCATCTCCGTCGACTTCATCAGCATTGGGGCACCTACACCATTTAAATTAGTGATGTTTCGGTGGACGATGCCCACCAAAAAGATACATTTTCACTCCCTATAGAAAATATTTGATCAAAGTTGGTTAAATCGATTTGAACGGTTTTAATTATTTACGATAAGGTATGTAGAATGGTGATAATTTAGAGAGAGTGTAGGCAAGGCGTAAGTCAAAATTTTATAGGGCAGAAATTAAGTTCATGGTACCACGTGGGAAACAATTATTTTTAATACAGATTAAATTGATTATCACCATTTAGAAGTATTGCGGACAGCTTGAAGAATTGTGTAAGCCTTATACTTAAGTTCATGGTACCACGTGGGAAAGAATTAACTTTAATACAGATTAAATTGATTATCACCATTTAGTATTGCGGACAGCTTGAAGAATTATGTAAGCCTTATCTTGGGATCTGCGAAGTATTTTATAAGGTCTCTCTATAATATGATAAATTCAACCAATCACGTAAATGCTGGCGTATCTCATCTTAATCATATATTTAGCAACACTTTCAACCAGTTTTCAGAAATTTAACCAGACTTTGAACCAGTTTTTAGTAATTTAACAACACTTCCTAGCATATTTCGTCATTTGACAGCACTTCAAACAGCTTTTCGGTCCTTTAACATAATTTTCTATCATATTATAGTAATTTAACGAAGCTTTCAACCACTTTTTAGTCATTTTTCAACACTTTGAACCACTTTTTAGTCATTAATCAACATTTTCAACAGCTTTTCAGTATTTTAACTACGCTTTAAAACGCTTTTCAGTCATTTACCATCGTTATCTTTTTTATTATTGTCATTAAACGTCATTTAAAGACACTTCCTATAACCTTTTTGTCATTTGACAACACAACGAACAACTTTTCGTTCCATTAACATAATTTTCGATCACATTATACTCATTTAACGAAGCTTGAACCACTTTTTAGTCATTTATCAACACTTTCAACAACGTTATAGTCACTTATCAACACTTTCAACAACCTTTAATTCATTTATCAACACTTTCAACAACTTTTTTGTCATTTATCAACACTTTCAACAACTTTTTATTCATTTATCAACACTTTCAACAACTTTTTGGTCATTTTTCAACACTTTCAACAACGTTTTACTCATTTATCAACACTTTCAACAACTTTTTAGTCATTTATCAACACTTTCAACAACTTTTTACGCATTTATCAACACTTTCAACAACTCTTTAGTCATTTATCAACACTTTCAACAACTTTTTACTCATTTATCAACACTTTCAACAACTTTTTAGTCATTTATCAACACTTTCAACAACTTTTTAGCCATTTATCAACACTTTCAACAACTTTTAAGTCATTTATCAACACCTTCAACAACTTTTTAGTCATTTATCAACACTTTCAACAACTTTTTAGCCATTTATCAACACTTTCAACAACTTTTTAGTCATTTATCAACACTTTCAACAATTTTTTTGTCATTTATCAACACTTTCAAGAACGTTTTAGTAATTTTACTACACTTTAAACCGCTTTTCACTCATTTAACATCGTTCTCTTTTATATTATAGTCATTTAAAGACATTTTCATTCATATTTTAATTATTTAACGACCCTTTCAACCACTTTTCTAGACATTCATCAACACTTTCAACACCATTTTATTAACTTAACAACACTTTGAACCATGTTTTAGTTATTTCACAACTCTTCGTAGTATTTTTTAGTCATTTATCGGCACTATAGACAGCTTTTCGGTCCGTTAATGTAATTTTCTTTCATTTTATAGACATTTATCGAAGCTTTGAACCACTTTTTAGTCATTTATCAACACTTTAAACCATTTCTTAGTCATTAATCAACATTTTCAACTACTTTTCTGTAATTTAACTACGCTTCAAGTCACATTTTAGTCATTCAAGATCGTTTTCTTCTATATTATAGTCATTTAACGACATTTGCATTCTTATTTTTGAAATTTAACGACATTTCCATTCTTATTTTAGTCACTTAACGACATTTCCATTCTTATTATAATCATTTAACGACATTTGCATTCTTATTTTAGTCATTTATCGACATTTCCATTCTTATTTTGGTCATTTAACGACACTTTAAACCACCTTTTATTCATTTAACGACACTTTAAACCACCTTTTATTCATTTAACAACACTCCAAAAAGCTTCTCAGTCACTTCACATCATTTTCTATCATACTAAAGGCATTCAATGATATTTTCATTAAAATTTTGTCATTTAACGAAATTTTCAACAATTTTTTATAGTAATTTATCAACAATTATCCAATTTTTACTTATTTAACAACACATTTTCATAGTTTTACTTTTTAAAAACACATATTAATCATTTTACAACAGTTTATGAGTCAAAAAAAAAGCTTTTTCTTCTTTACTATACTCCGATTTACCATCCTTAATAAAAAAAAACACACCGCCGCAGACAAATGTCTCGTATGGGTGAAACGCACGCATAAACAATTTATGAAATTCCAAAACCTCGAGTTCTCTCATCGTAACAAAACTAGAGCTATCTCTCTCTTTTTTTTAAACGTGAAATATGCGTCCTCTCCTTGCTGTCCAAGAGAGCCAATTCAGAGAAATCGAGACGAAAATATACACTCAATGTTATTACTAACCCGTCCCGTTCTTTTCTCATTTTACCGTGAAACTTACGTACTCTCCATGCCGTCCAAGGTGCACAAAACAGCCGCTTCGGAAACATTCGAGACCGTCGTTTTTTCTTACCCAATGTTAATTTTCCCATAGGGTATCTTTAAAAACACATTTTAATAGTTTTACAACAGTTTCAACCACAGTTTGCTCAAAAAGCAGAATGTCTTATTGAAATTAGTTATTTCAACCACAGTTTGTTCAAAAATCAGAACGTCTTATTGAAATTAGTTATTTAAGAGCAATTTTTAATGAAAATGTCATCCAACCGCACCTTTTAATCTAATTTAGTATTTGACAATGCTTTCAACCTTATATTGTGGATAAAAGCCTCACACGTTTAGACAATCGAGGTCAGACATAGTTGAAGAAAGTCCGCGAAATAGTTGTAGGCCTTATTGGATACCTTGTGGTGATAAAAAAATAAGAAAACGATTTTCGCTTCCTCTCGAGACTTGGGAGAAAATGAAACTTACGTCCTCACCTTGCCGAGCAAGAGAGCCGATTCAGAGAAATTGACACGAAATTATGCTCTCAATCTAGCTAACTCTATGGCTTTGTTCTGTCTGGAGATCGAGGAAATTAAAGCCTTGTCTTTCACGTTTAGCTTGTTGTGGGGGAAAGGTGACCAAAAAGTGCAAACACGACTTTCTCCCGTAGTTCTTTAACGACAAATTCGTTCTTGGCTCTCATAAAGTTCACTTCAACCTTGCAGGAGATTCCTTCCAAACTTCATTTTATAGGGCCCATTGGCAACGAATACCTCAGAAAAATTTAATACGGTAATCGCGTACATTTTTTGTCGCTTTCCAAAATGTGTACAAAACCAGATACGAATTCAGAATGAAATTAAACGGGTAGTAACCCTCATTATTATTTTACGTTATTAAAAACATAAAACTTGTAGATATACTGTATATTTTCCTTGAAAATTATAACTTAATATATCCATCCAGGTTATATTCTAAAGGGTGTATGTACCCCTCGATACAATACATAGGGTATATCCCTCATCCATGAACTATGTTCGTTCTATCACCATATACGTATACAAACTTTGCTGATCTCTTATACCCCACCGTACGCAATTTGTTCAAAGACGGTCATACTGTAACTTGAATTTACATCACGCCAAAAAAGTTTTTTTTCTTCTCTCCAATAAGCTGATTTACCTCTCTTAATTACAAAAACACTTCACCGTAGACAACTGTCACGTATAGCTGTAACGCACGCATAAACAATTTATGAAATTCCCAACCTTGTGTTCTCTCATCGTAACGAAACTAGAGCTCTCTTTTTTATAACCTCGAAGCTTACGTCTTCTCCATGCCGACCAAGAGAGACGATTCAGAGAAATTGAATCGAAATTATATCCATTTTATAGGGGGCATACCTATCGTAATATTCCATAGGGTATATCCCTCATCCATGTCTCATGTTTCTTCGATCACAATATACGTATATCCAACTTTACCGAAATCTTATACCCCACCGTACGCGTTTTGTACTAAGACCGTCAAAACTTAATTTTGCATCACGCCAAAAACATTTCCTTTTCTTCTCTCCCATACTACAATTTTTATTTCTTAATTTAAAAACACACCGCGGCAGATAACTGTCTCGTATGGATGAAAGGCACGCATAAAAAATTTATGAAATTCCAAACCTCGAGCTTTTCTCTCATAGTAACGAAACTAGAACTCTCCCTCTTTCTCTCTTTTTTTTTAACCGTGAAACTTTGTCCTCTCCTTGCCGTCCACGAGAGCCGATTCAGAGAAATCGAGACGAAATTATACATCCAATGTTATTTCTATGGTCCTAACCCGTCCCGCTCTGTTCTCATTTTACCGTGAAATTTATTTAATAATATTATAATAAATATAGCTTATAGATATACTGTAGATCTTCGTTGAAAACTGTACCTAAATAACTAACCGTAATATTTAGTCGGCCTCTCCCGTACCCTTGGATCGGTGAAATTGAAAACAATCCTCATTTTCCATTGTTCAGAAAATTTATATACCCTATAGTCAATGTTGTATGTACAATCCCTATGGAGAATTTATAATGCACGCTCTTTTATACTTTAAGTACACTGAAAACGTTCTCCTCTCTCTCGGAAGGGAAATTTGAGAACTCTTCGTTCTGTCTCGACACCAGACTCCCGTAATATACCAGGGAAAGCACCGATGATTAGGCAAATAATTTTCATACAATTAATTCGGTCTTCCCCCGTACTCTGAAACGGTAAGAATCCAATCCCCCTCGTCGCTTTATGTACGGACCCTCCGTACTACCTTTGTCAGCCTCTACCGTACTATGAGGCGGCAAAACTTATACCCCCAATGTTATTTCTATGGTCCATACCCGTCCCGCTCTGTTCTCATTTTACCGTAAAACTTACGTACTCTCCATGCCGTCCAAGGTGCACAAAAAAGCCGCTTCGGAAAAATTCGAGACCGTCGAATTTTCATACCCAATGTTAATTTTCCCATAGGGTATCATACCCCATGTTATCTCTATGGCAAATTCATACCCATCCCGTTCTCTTATTTATATACTACTAGTATGATTTATCTCACCCAAAATACCCGAAAACCAAAGATTATCTACCCTCAAGATGCTTTGAAATTTCTTTAAAGGGAGGGTGAAATGGATAATTAAGTGATTTTTAGCGATTATTGTATTATTATAAAACCAATATGCATAGCGAAACATCCATACAATAATTCCAAATTATTTTAAAATTCAATATAGTTTGAGATTCCATGGATAATTTGAAATTTGCTCGCCCTGCCTTTTTGATAACAAAATTCCCCTGGTTTGCTCCATGGCCAAAGAAATTTAGCACCAGATTTGATAAGAACTGCGCGTGATGTAACAATCGTGGCGCGAGATATAGAGCGTGCCAAGAGAATTTTGTTAACCAGAAGGCAGGGAGATTTGTCGGAGGCGCAAATTTCATATGCTCCATGAAATCTCAAACTAATTTGAATTTTAACAATGGATCTTTCAATATGATCTTATAATTATTTTACGAATTGATAAACAATCACTTGATTTTCTTTTCGCCATCCATGTAAGGGCTTTTGCAATATCCATGATGGGTTTGAACGAAAAGCTTAAAGAATATGAGGTCAAAACAAATATTTTAACAAGTTTGAGATATTAAAGGTTTTTTTGGGGTCTACTATAAGTCCGTGAATTGTTATTAAGCTATTCTAAAACAAAATGGTGATTCGACGATATTTCTTCCGATTCTTCGGAATCTATACGCGATATACGAGGGGCTATCCACTTTCAGGTTGTTTAGGAAATTCATTAGTGGTTATCTCCCAGACTATACTCCATATTATTTATTTAACCCTCCTCAAATTTTTGATGCAATGTCCGCGATATACGAGAGGCCCGGGCTAGAGTATGATTTATCTCACCCAAAATACGCGAAAACCAAAGATTATCTACCCTCAAGATGCTTTGAAATTTATTAAAGGGTGGGTGGAATGGAAAATTTAGCAATTTTTAGCGATTTTAAGACAAATCTGCATAACGAAACATCCATGAAATAATTTCGAATTATTTTAAAATTCAAATGGGTAATAAGATATTTGCGTCTCCGACCAACCACCCTGCAATTCTTATTGACAAAATTGCCGAGGCACGTTCCATGTTGAATGTAATTCAGCGTCAGATTTGATAAGAATTGCGCGATGTAATAACAATTCGTGCCAAGGGAATTTCAAACTTTATTTTCATGGTTTGTTTACATAATCTATTCAGGAGGGACCAAGCTCTTCTAGAAACTTTTTGCCCTCCTTAAATTTCAAAATATAAACGTGAAAAGAAAATAGTATTGTCAACTTAATTGTTCGGAGGCGCAAATTTCAAATTATCCGTGAAATTTCAAAACTAATTTGAATTTTAAAACTATTCGGAGGTATTTCATGGATCTTTCACTATGGTCTTCCAATTATTGGACGAACCGTCACAAAATCAGTTGACATAACAATTAAGGTTGAACGTGTATTTTATTTAGTTCCAATGGCTGCAACATTTTTTTATTTAACCTTCTCTACGCGATATACGAGGGGATATCTACTTTCAGGTTCTTTTTGAATTTCTTAAGTGGTTATCCCCTTGACTATATTCCATATTATTTATTTAACTTTCTCTACGCGATATACGAGGGGCTATCTGCTTTAAGGTTGTTTTGGAAATTCATTAGTGGTTGTCTCCTAGACTACATTCTATATTATATATTTAACATATCTTAAATTTTTGAAGTCATGGATGCCGATAGGATTTACAGTGATTTGGATTCGGATTCCGAATTGGAAGTTTCTGGAACGGTGCATAATGCATCACCTGTCTCTTCCGCGGGAACATCCCAGGCCTCTATTTTAAGCAGTCCTGAAATGACTAACGCTTCGGAGGACGAGGACGACGGAAATTGCGGGTCTGACCTTCAGTCCTTAGCTCGGAGAATCGTCAAAGCATTTGCTTTGAAATTCAAAGAGAGTGGTGTGGGAGTGCGCAATATACAGGATCACTACGAGTATCGCGGACATATTTTAAGCGATACTGGTGCTGTGACGAAATATATCGTGGTGCAGTGCAAATGGGAAAAATGTGGTCGATGGACCAAGTACAGCAAAGCACTGCAGGCAACTTGGAGCGTCATTTCCAGGTAATGAGTTATCCATTTTTAATATATTTTCACATTTACCAATTCCTTCAAATTTTGGATTTATCTATTCCAAAAGAAAACTCACCAAGGCATTTTGAGAGAAAAGATGGCCAAAAGATCAGGCGAGCAGCTGTTGGCTCCAGTCAAAAAAGTGGTGAAGTTCAAGGCTGACTCGCCGAATCAATTGAACTTCGAAAGAGCGCTTATGACCATGGTGGCCAATAACGGTCTGCCCTTTACAACGGTGGACCTACCGGGTTTTCGAGAGGCCATCGCCAGAGGAGGACCTCAGGTTACCGTGCCATCTTCGTCGTCGCTGTTAGCCGGAGTCCAAAAATTGGTGAAGAACAGATAACCAAAAATTGGTTTGTGCTTTTCACATTTTTATGTGTTTTATAACCATTAAATATTTTGGTCATTCTAGTCGAATAAGGACGAAAAACATCCCGTAGTCGTTCGCTGGGGCCAAATTGTAGAGCTAAAATGCAATTTCATAGATGAAAATTGGCAACAACACACTATTGCAATTGGATTTTCAAGCGTGGATGAAATGGAGGCAGTTTCGTCTGAAAGCAATTGGGCGAAAATAGAGAAGACCATCAATGAAAGTGGACTGAAAACGGCTGAAGTAAGTAGAATAAGAAGATCACCATATATGATTTTCTTTCCGGAAAACTACTTATCATATGTATTTCTGCAGATATACCCGGTTCTGATAATGGACGCGCCAACGGCTTTGGATGTCTATAACCAAGGAAAAACATGGAATATCCCATCATCCCAAGCTGAAAACTGTAATTTTAACCATGTGCGAATGCTACTAAGTTGAGACTAACTTCTCTTACTCTTCCTATAGGCTTTACGACATTAGACGAGATAATGACCACTAAAAAAAGACGAAACATCCCAGCTCTACCAACAATGGAAGAGTGTGATGTGTATGTCTTACACCCTCCACAAAGTGTTCCTACGACAGGTTAAAGCCTCCACCGAAGCCACCAAAATTTTTGAAAAGGTGGAACAAAGGCTGACGAAGCTCAGAAACTCGCCCAGTTTGGGGAAAAAATTTTCCATTCTATCGCCAGGAGGAAAGGTTTTCCAGGAAACCAAAAATATGCGGATTCATTCCCTAATTAACGCGATGGAATGTCTTGTTCAGGTACTGCAAATTCATATGTCTTATTATATCACTTTGATACAGTATTTTTAGAGAAATAGAATAATTATACAGGGTGGGTTAGCTACTTGAAGAATACAGGCAGTGTCCATACCAATAAAGAACTTAACTTTATATTTACTATAGCACGGAGAGGGAATGGTTCATTCCCTGAGAGGGGTCATCGGGGAAAACGAAATTGATAACCCTGCGTCAACGATTTTTGACACGATAACCGAGTTACTCCAAGTGTACAAGCCGTTTCAGGAGGCTTCGAAAGAATTTGAATGCTTGGAGCCGGTTGCCGCGAAGACCCTGGGATTGCTCGTTGGGCCTTTGTACAAATAAGAAGACTGAAATGGACCCATTTCGAGGATGGATTTTCGAAAAAAAATAGAAGAAGATTTTGCGAACACCTTCGTCAGGGTCATCAATGAAGACCAGTTTGTCTTGGCATCATTTTTGGACCCGAGGCAAAAACGATACATGTTCATGGGTAAAAAATTCACTATTTATTTATTTTTACCATGGTACGTTCGCTAATTATAGGTAATTATGTTACTCCAGAATGGAGTGGAGAATATCCCCTATTTTGTTTACCAAATGTTGACAAGGTATTGGAAATGATCAAAATGGAAATGCGAGAAATCGAAGAGGAGCGGGTGGCTATAACTGTGTCAGAAGCCGGAGATTTCATGTTTCCGATCCTGGCGAATGAAACCGGCACGGTACAGGGTCAGGAATTGTCAACAACACCATTCGTGGAGGTGACAAACTATTTGAAGGAAGTTTTGCCACCAAAAGTGGACAAGAGAAGTAACCTGGCTCCTCTACACATTTGGAAGGCAAAAGAGAGAGCATAATGCCGAACTTGGCCAAAGTAGCCAAAAGATACTTAGGTATTTCGGATTTTTCCGGACTAACCACCTCGGCCGTGGAAAGGGCCAGGGCTCTGACGCGGTACGAGCGATCTGGCCATAGAGGGGAAACAGCGGCAATGCTCAAATCTTTAAGTGAACTTTAGAAGTAGATGAGCCAGAGGTGAGTTTCCGCTTCCCCCATTGTAAGTGCATTTCAACGAATAACCTTTATCTTGTTTTTTTTTCTTCTTACCAGGGCTCTGTCATCGAGCCATAGGTTGGCGTTAAGAGGGGATTAGGGCTACTGGCGAGACCCCTCGGAGTACACTTCCTCCAAATAAAAACGCGTCCTACATCGAGTCAATTTAATCATAAGAATTACGCCGCCACGTCGTTCTTATGAGTAAATGACTCGAGTCTATTGTACCTCTTGGGTGGACGTGGAAACAATAGGCTAGAGTTTTTCTCTTTTCAGTTGGCGTCTTAACATTCACTTGGAATATTGCATCTAAATCTATAAAAATTGCTTCGAATGCCGATTAAATTTAGTTTATGGTGATTTTTATAATGATTATATTACAAACAACATGGAAGAGACGGCCCGTGAGATGATTTTAATTAAATCTTAAGCATATTCCACTCAAAACTTGGAAATGAACGGAACCCGGCAATGCATGGCTACAATTGAAATGTCACGACATATCCACACACTGATTGTCAACTATCGACTGAAGTGGGGGAGTGTCGCATTAAAGTAAAGATGCAAGGACGTGATATTTCGTGGCGACCCCAAGCGTTTAATTTTTTTAATATGGAAACACCTACGGTCACCACAAAATATTACCTTTTTAAAGCCTATGTAGTAGATTAAAGCCGACTTAATGATAGAAGTTTTACGGATTTTCAAGGGCAAGTCATTTTGATCGTCCGTAGTTATTCTTTCTAAATTAGCACTTTCCAAAACGGTTCAAAACGATGTGAAAGTGTCTCGTGTAAACGCGGCTTTAGTCACTCTCCACGCGCGCCAGAGAGCTGGATTCGAGGGGTTAACCACTCAGCGTACATCGGCCTAACATGGATAAAGAATGAGCGCGAGGAAATTTGTTTTCACGCTGTAGGATATGCAACTCCCTATCTAGGACGACAGCTTATTCTCTATATACTCTGTTCCAGCTTCGGTTGTCAGCACGAGCAAATCTAGATCTCCACGTAACGCAGCTTTCTGCGTGCTGACAAGAGCCGAAGAAAATAAGGATTTTCAGGATTTAAAACATTCGCGAGTTTCTTTAGCTCTCACGCGCATTTTTTATCCTGATATTACTAAATCCTAATTCTCTCTGCTCAGTAATCACCCTCCCCTTAACAGGAGTTACTTTTCAGAAAGTATATTGTTATTCTACAGACTACAGTACTCCGGGACATTGGGCTACTTGTTTGCCCCCAGCTTCTCGAAAAATGTTGGCTAGAATCTCGGCCCGAATAATGTGAAAGGGGTAATTTACCTAAAATTCTCTACTCTAGTAATAATATAGTTATTTTGTTTTAAAATTTTTCTTCGATCGATATTTGAAAATCAGTGTACTGTTTGTGTTGTGACGTTTCAAGTAAAGCCACGCTGTGTTTTATACAACTTTTTAAGTGTAGAATTAATGGACGGTGTTGTGGTAGATGTAATTAAAATCATATGCTACTACTCAATAGAGTAATGTCAGTTCTACGTATGCAAAAGTCATACCCTTCTATCTCTTAATTAGCTCAGAGTTATCCCCCCTATCAGGCGCGTACAGTATCCCCTCTTACAAAAGCGCGCCTAGAGGGAGGGATACACCGTCTACTCCCCTCATACCGACACACATTCATAGTTAAAATCAAATAGTTAAAATTTTATAGATGGCAGCACGAAACTTTATTTTTACAAATTTTTTAACGAAAGTTTAAAATTAATTATAATAGCTCTTTTCGTAATTTTATGCACGCATGCTCAGAATAACTCTGGGGGCCAGTGAAGCAGACTACGCTTTGAACTTGCGTTGAAAATGGAAGGGACCGAAACTAAGCTCCGGATTTTTGATCCGGTATATAGTAAATTAAAGGTTGTTGAACTCAAAGATATTCTAAAAAGGAAAAATATTCCATATAAAACTAACTGGCGAAAACAAGCTCTCGTTGAGGCACTCTGTAAGCATGAAAGTGAAAATACCCCTCAATACGACCAAGGCTTAGGATCATCAATTCAAGTCGCAAAAGAATCATCAAAGCTCAAATGCATCGATAATATTCAACAACAGCGTTTGCAAATTACAAAACCAACAAATAAGTCAGATGCGTACAACCGAGTATTAAGTTTTGGTTCCTCATCATCCACGCATCATGATTTTATTTTGGAAAAGAAAAATCCTGAAGTGCTTCCGTATTATCGGACACAGTTTAAATTACCCGACCCGGTGGAAATACCACCATGTTGTTGGTCAAAAGACCTGTACCTCATTCCAGATCTAAGTTTCGCTAACATTTACGATTACTTCGTGCGCGCCAAAGTTTTTATTGATGGGAAAGATAGAAACGATCGTAAAGGCATGGAAAGAGCTGTAGCTCATAAAAGAGCTGGGGATATTCACAAGGAACTCTTAGTAGCTCAAGTAAGAATAAATTATTAACTTTAGATAAGTTTGAATTAATTTTAATACTTCAACAGATTACCGATTCCCTGACATATGTAACATCACGCTGTTTTGCGTCAGCGAGAAACTTAGACTATGCTGTAGTTGTGTGCCTCAAGAGCACTGGGAAGGTGTGCGCTGGAGCCTGCGAATGCGCGAGGGGATTATCTGGATCATGCAGTCACATAGGTGCTCTTCTTTTATGCATAGAAGCCTTTGCCGAGTTTAGATGCAAATCTGGAGATAATGTAGGCACTTCACGAGAATGTGGATGGAACAAACCCAGAGGGAAAAATATTATCGCGTCTGAGTTGAAACCACAAATGTTTAAAAAACCAAAATTAATTTGTGAAGATGAAAATTTGACTGACGCTGTCAAAGAGGACAAACCTTTTGACTTTGACCCGAGACTTAAAATACATAGAAAATCTGATTTTATCGATTTAGCCAGGTCTGTTAATGAATTAGTACAAATTTACCCAGAAACAGGTCTTAGACACTTATGGGATATTGATACGTTACAACCAGAAGTACCCGAGGTCGCAATTGAGGTAGAAGTTTCTTCCAGTCTAGACGCAGTGAACCTAGTCCCTAGTCAGAGGCTACTTGGAAGTAGAGAATCTTTGTCAATACACGATAGTTCAGAATATGCAATGCCCCATAGTAAAACAGTAACTCTAGCAGATTTACCAACTAATGATAAATTTGAAACGCTACTTATTAGAAAACCTGCTATGGTACAATCTAAAATAGAGATACCTACTGACCAATTTGAAAGAGAATCACTAAGCTTAATTTTACCAATAAGATCTGAAATTAAAAATATTTCAGACGAAACAGCGTTATCTTACATACAAAATAAAAGCACTAGCACGGATCTTGTTAGGTACATTGAAGCTAATACTGTATCTCAGTCAAAATGTAAATTATGGATTGATTTGAAACCTGGTAGAATAACGAGTTCTATCTTCGGATTAGTATACAAAGCAAAATGTAAAAGTTTACCCAAATCTATCATTGCTAAAATACTCAACCCAAACCAACTAAGTAAATATAGCAAACTACCCAAAGCGATCCAGAGGGGCATTGATTTAGAACCATTAGCGGTAGAAAGGTACATTGATCTCACTAGTTTTGTCGTTGAAAAATCTGGCCTTACTTTGCACACGCGATATAGCTTTCTAGGTGCTAGTGGGGATGGTATCATAACTGATCCAAATATTGTCTCCAAAGGTGTCCTTGAAATTAAGTGCCCTTCTTCACTGAGAAATAATGATATTAGCAATATGCCTGTTGGTGAGATAGTGAATAAATACAAAGACTTTTGTATTGGTAAAGTAGGTGACCAATACAAATTAAAGAGAAACTCCTCATACTATTATCAAGTGATGGGTGAAATGGCAATCAAAAAATTGACATGGGCAGATTTTGTAATCTTTACTGGAACCAAAGAATGTAGTTATGTTTATATTGAAAGAATAGAGTTTGACCAAGATTTTTGGCAGGATATCGAAGAAAAGCTTGTCCAGTTTTACAAGCAATACATTGTACCTTACGTAATTTAGTTCCTAAAACATTTGTGATGTAGTTATGTAGTCATGGTAATGTTGTTATGTTAAACAATGAACACTGTTTTAATTCCCTTCAGGGGATAGTATTTAAAAATTTCTTTTTATTTAAATGTGTAAGAAATTCATAAAAATACAACTATTTTCCGACTACTGGCTTATTAATGTTGGTTAAATTTGAACATACACTAAATATTTGACTAATTATTTTAATTTGTGATATGGGAAACACCCCATCTAGAATGTGAAAGTTTTTTATCCTACCAATTGCCCTCTCTACATGAATTCGTAATTCAGCGATCCTCCTGGTTTCAACTACTTCTTCCTCGGTAAACTGTGCCTTACTTTTAAGGAAAGGTGGTATGTTCAAGGTGCACTGTTTCGGCGCCAACAAATCTTGTATGGTAAATCCTTTGTCGGCCATGACATTTGAATTTGATGGTATAAGGTCAATGATACCACTTTTTTCAACCATGTATTTGTCAGAAGCTCGACCACCCCATGGTTTTGAAACATATGATATTACACCACCCGGAGTGATTCCGATAAGGAACTTGGCCGTATTATGATGTTTGTAAGAGGAATATGTTGTATTCTGAGTAAGCATATCTTTAGATCTTTCTATAAATACTTCAGTAGCATCAAGGATCAACATTGTGTCAGGGTATTTTTTGAATTTTTCTGGCATGTACTTGTTTACCAATTCTTTAGACGGGTAAGGACACAGCGCCTGTAGTTCCTTGTCTAATAAACAAATCCAGGTTGTAAAAATTTCAGAAAATGTAGATATACTAATGTCAAATCTGTCTGCTATGTCTTGCGTTAGCAGTCCCAGCTTTAGCCTCATAAGAACGGCGAAAAACTCATTGATAAGCGATAGTTTGTGATATCCCACATTTTTTCTTTCTCCGTCAGCCGATTTTGAGGCTCGATAGTAAGTCATACACTCAGCTTTTCTTCTTAAGAAACTGAAATAAATGATGGCATAATTATATATCCTTCAACTTAACTTCTGGAAGCTTCTAAAAATTTACGAATTTCATGCTCAAGAACGTCAAGATAAAGAATTTAAAGTCTTACTTAAAAAGCCACATAAACGTAGCAAATGTAGGCAGTCCAGTGTAAAATTTGGTAACACTATCATCGTGTTGAATTTTTTCGAAAGACCACGTTTTCTTACGAATAACATCTTTGTACTCCTCAATTTGTAGCTTTAGCTTAGCATTTTCTTCGAGCAGATGATCGCTCATTGTTTGTGTACCAAAACCTTTTGAACAAGTAAAATATTTGTCATTACTTGGTAGATTGATATAATTTTAAATCATACTTCTAGTGGTTTTACTCTGCTTGGGTTTTGATGGGTTTCCATCAGTATAATCATGAAAAGATAATGATGACTGAATTGAATAATTATACCAATTCTTTTCCCATTGGTCTTCGTCTGACTTCCTCTAAAGTTGAATTCATTAACATGTATTGGGAAACTTTAAAATTACAGGTTTTACCTTCTTGGCATTCCGGCGTACTTGCCTCTCTTCTCGTGACAAATTCAATGGAAACACTTCTTCCGCAAATGAACTTGGTTCAGTTTCATTAATTTCTTCCGCGATTAATGAAGAACGTTCTTTTTCGATTGGCAATGGTTTTGAAATGATAGTTTCAATCACAGTGGGTTTCATATACAACGTAGGCACCCAGTCCACGTCGTGTTTATCCCACCCAGGGTAGCCGCTAACAAAATGCTTACTACAGATTTTATCATCTCGTCCAACCTTCCAGTTTTGTCTATTTATTATTTTCTCCCATAGTTTTCGTCTTTTAACTGGAATTCTATGAAATTTTGTCTTTTCTATTTTGGATTTCGAAGAGTGACTCTTACAACCAACAACACAGCAAGAAGGCATGATTATTGTTCACTGGCTCGCAAAGGCTTAACTTTTTAACTCAATATTAAAAGCCAAGAATAGAAATTTTAGAAAAACTACATAAAAAATTATTTTTTTATAAACTTTAATTATTATAATTTAAAAATCTACTTATTTGTATATTTTTAACTCTCTTACAAATCACCAAACAAATTGAAGTTGGGATTTAATGCATTTTTTCCATAGACTACAAGGGTAGTCTGCATAACTGGCCCCCAGGAGCTTCTAGCGCATGCGCGAGTTGTTTTTCCCCCTTTTTGGCCCTTTGGATGCGAAAAGAGCTATTAAATCTTTAATTTCCAAGAAAGATAACTAAAAGTAAAACCTATTTAAATTGTATAAACTAAGTTTTAAAGTAATTAATAAAAAATTATTAGATGGCGCGACCATGGACAAAGCAATACAGTATTGCTTAGTCCATGGCGCGGCTCTCCATTATCGCATATTTTGTGGGCCTTTCGTGTGGCTTTCACCGAAATTTGGAGTACCATAAATGAGGGGTTTATAGCAAAAGCGTATAGAAAACCATAAAGTGAAGGTCTTTACCGCCTGGGCTGAACGTGTAAAAGTAGGAGCCCCCTCTCTATCGCGTTGTTCCGACCCCCCTCCTCGTTAGAGCCGGTACGATGCCGCTTCGTCGTGGCGGAAGATTAAATTCGCGTAGTGTTACACAAGGTACATGAGTGAGTTGGCTACAAAATATAGCTCCACTAAATTTCGTAGGAGTTGCGTCGGCTGCTTATATTATTAGGCCTAAAGACGAGTGTGCCGTCCAATTTCGGTAGTTGGAGAAACAACTTTCTTATCGGTTTCCGTTTGAATTGATATGTCCTTATTTAGTTTAGGAATGGGTATATTTATGATCGTTTGTACACCCAAAGTACGGCATTCTTTCACATAAAAATTGTATTGCGTACTTTGGTTTTTTGGCTTTAAAGCTAAAAGAGCAATCTGCTCTGTGGTTTTTCCGAGGCATTTCAAAAACGAATAATAATAATAACGGCTTTATAATATTTGTATCATTAAAAGAACTACCACGACAACTACATATTCTAAACTAAACTTAGTAAACTAGTCTACTTTAAATATTTATATAACAATTAAATTATCACCTTGGGAAGTTAGGAAAAAAGTCAGGGTACTTTAGGCCTTGCCGCCTGACTTAGCGTGCCGTGGCGTTAACGCGGTGACCGAAGAGGCGAAGACCCGAAGCGCTCCCGACTCCCGTTCCGGGGTTGTTTAAAAAAAGCAGACGATATTTTAGTGTTTCTATTTTTGCCCTGAAGTAGCCGGCGCCGCTAGCGTCGCAAAACTATTTCTTGCTTGAGTATGACGTCTGCCTACGATTCGGATGAGGTAATGCAAGTGGAAGGTGATTGGTTGTTTAATCGGAGGAGCTTACTTAGATCCCGCGAACTTCTCATTTTACATGTTAACCAAAGCCAAAGCCTAAGATAAGTTACTGACCTTCACTTTATGGTTTTCTATACGCTTTTGTTTATAGTTATACACCTAGCGTTTCAATCCGGAGGGGATGCCAGTTGTTTTTTTGTTTTTATTTTGTTTGGGCTCCAGAAATAATACAAAACTTGCTTAAATGACAATTAAAGTGCACAAACTACCATATCTAAAAGTAAAGTAGCTAACATATAAGTTAAAATATTAAGTTTCAAACTAATAATCCACTGCTCAAACATTTGAATTTAAATAGTGATTTCTCCTTCGGGACGAATCAAATTAACTTAATTATTTGCTTTAATCAAAGTCAAATGTTACTTGAAGAGCAACGGCGCTAGAATCGTCTTTAATTAAAGCTAAGTCTTTTGCTAGGAACCATCAATTATACCATCGCTATATTTATATTTTTTTCTGTACAAAATACAAATAGTTCTAACTGGAGCTTCCCCGAAAACTAATATAGACTGTACCCCCATATAGTGGCCTTGCGGTTTTTCGCGTGGGGAAAAAAATATTGGGATTGAACGCATTTCGTTCCTAGGCATGCTTTCCAAGAACGAGGAGGGAGAGAGGGGGGAATGAGAATGTTTTAAACGAGTGAAGAAGGACTCCTTCGCGAATGTTTTTTTCACTCAATCTCTATAGGCTCCATAGCCGCCGCCTCTCCTCAAGGTAGAATGCTAAGATAGTCCCTTCTTATTATAGTTTCGCGGAGGGGAAAGAAACGCTCGGGCGATTTCTCTTCCAGGGGAAAAATGTTTTTTTCATTCCCCACCTTCTCTTTCGTAGTTTTGCGAATGAGAATGTAAAATCTCCCGACTATCATTCTCGTTCTATGAATATGAGGCTGGCTTGTTGAAACCAAGGGTTACGATTTTCGAAAGAGAATCTAGCATACCCCTCAATTTCCCGAATTTGCCCACCACTGATCTCCATGCATGTGGCAAGGCTTAAGCATAGCACAAGCGCTCCGCGACGCAGCTGTTTGCGCTACAGAAGCCGTTCAATCGGCCAAAAAGCGCTACTTTTGGATTATCGGCGGGAAGTTCGAAGGAAACCAAAATTAACATTAAGTTCTATTAGTATAGGAAAAATAGGTTTCAACCCAGAACAAATTGAAACAAAGCTAAAAATTTCAGACCTAGTAGATTTTTGGGCGCTCTTTAACGTGGTGTGGTCTCCCACACTCTCTCATTGGTAGAATTTCCACCATATTGGAAAATGGCGGACAAAATCTAGAAAACGTTTAATAACTCTGGTTCTACTAACCCGATTAACACGTAATTAGGCTTCAATTGTAGATTACGTACAAACACAATTCATATCATGAGATATGCTGTCCTACAACTAACCGGAAGTTCACAATCCAGCCCGGAAGTTTAAGGCAAATCTAATTTTTGAATATAGCGAAACGGTTTCAAGGGAAATAAGTGCAAACAAGGTTTTAAACCTAAAATATTTTATTCCCATTATATTATTACCTCTCCGAGTGACGATGACGTCACGGAGACGTATTACACTGGACGTGTCTGTGTGTGTGTCTGTCACCGCGTACGCAGTTAGCAATTTTTTCTTATACTCCCAACATTAGGATCAAGAAGTGCGCGGCGATTGGCTAGAGTTACGTGGAATGTCCAGCCTCCCAATGGCAGGGCTTCCACCAAAGGTTCACGCAGTTATCGTTCTTGTGAATCAATCGCCTTATTCCCTTATATACCGTAAAGTTCCAAAAATTGTTAAAGTGGCATGCGCTTGAATTCAAACGTCAACAATAGCTATGTTTAAAATGATTTTAGCAATAGTTTCTTAAAACGACTTTAGTAGAATTACGGTAAACTACTGACGATTAAAATAATTAATATCAATTATATTTTTTGAATTATTAAAGAATAACCTCTTAATTGTGACTCGACTCGGAGAAGTTTATTTTGGTTTGACAACTTGTATATTTATCAATATTGGTTAAGCTTAAGATTAATCATAGTCATCTTCTTGAGGTTGAGCCTCAAAATCTCTTTGTTCATTTGAACAAGATACTCCCTTGCGGTGTCTACAAATTGAAGAACAGACTGGAACAGTTTTACGGCATTCACAGACTTACTTGCATTTACAAGAGATAATCTGCAGAAGCTCATCTGGAGCAGGTTGTAGAGTGGTAACGATTGGTCTGAGTTCAGATCCTACCTGTCTCCAACCCCATTCTCTAGCATTAAGGCTGCTTCCAAGCCACGTTTGAACTTGGTGATAAACTCTATATGAATGCTGCTTTGCTGCCGCACTTGTTGGTGGAAGAGAAGCTAATTCAAAATTTTAACTTATGGTCGCTTTCTGTAACTCTAGGAGCTCAATTCTATAATCTTCAATTAAAGTATACACTTGGTTATGTCAACTTTGTTTCACACGCTTTAACTCAATTTTAGCAGTATTGACAAGTGTCGGCGAACAATGGTATATATTAAAACATTTAGTTTTATGGTTATGATGGTAAAAAGGCTATTTTACCTTCTCCCGTACTCTACATTATAGTTCCGGTCATAAAAGAAACAAAATTTGTCAGTAATGGGAACTATTTGTTTTATTTTGGAAATGTATTCTAAAAATAGAAAATATAAAATTCTTTAAACCCCATTTTTTATATGAGGCTAATCTTCAGAGTCAGATTATGAACTTCTGGTTAGTTGTAGGGCAAAATATCTTAAGAGATGAATTATGTGTTTGAAGCCTAATTTTCTAGATTTTGTCCGCCATTTTGCAATATGGCGGAAATTCTACCAATGGGAGTGTGTGGGAGACCACACCACGTTAAAGAGCACCCAAAAATCTATAAGGTCTGAAATTTTCAGCTTTGTTTCAATTTGTTCCGTGTTCCCTCTATTTTTGGGCAAAAATGACTACTATTTGCCTTAATTTGGTTCCGTACTCTTTATCGATAAAAGTTTGCAATGTTTAAAATACGAATAATTTCACGTTGACACAAATTTTAGGGTAGTTACAAGGGTCAACACAAATTTCAATGAACCAATTATGAAAAATTTTGTTATTGATTTCTTATAATAACTTTCAAATAGTTTGCCCAGATTGAGACCCCCCCCTCATTTTCACACCCTAGCGACGCTACTGACCCTTGTGTATCTACCAAGTGAACTTTACTGTGTAAACGCAATTTTAGTTAAAAACTGTATTTTGAAAAACAAAGAAGAGTAGAAAAATCATGATTTAGAAACTAACTGAAAAACGTTGCGGAAAGTATCATAATACCAGTTGCTGTTGGCAAAAAAAAATATTTTAGTGAGATATAGTTTTAAATTATACCAGAAGTAGGATAAGGGACTCGAAATAAAGGGCTCTAGCGTTGGTACTAGATCCTGGCACTAGTGAACAAATTTGAGGATTTTATGCGGCTTCCATAGCGCCTACACTAGAGGGAAACAAGTTGGGAAAACCAAAATTTACCTCTCGAAGTCAAGAGGAGGCAGGGGCGTCGATCATGTGGGGGCGGTGGGGGCCTGAGCCCCCACGGGGAAAAATGAGAGGGGGCTCAGCCCCATCTGGGAAGCTGCGTTTAATTTGGGTGCCACTGTGAGTCGGCCGAGACTGGTCCCCCACGCTCACTCTTTTTACCCTATAAGGAAAATATAAATGTCCTTTTGTTGTTGAAATAATAGAGTTATTTTAGTCTATTTCACTATTTACGATTAGGTCTGTATTTATATCCTAAATTCCTCATAAACATTTTCTACTATACATGGATGTAGCAAGATTATATTCAGAACGGAGGTGCGCAAATGTTTTCAGGCTGGATTTTTTAATACCAACCACTTGGCATCGCTTAGAAACGCCAATCAGTGACTGCAAATTGGAGGTTGGAGCGACCGAATTCTCCAGGAGTCTTGTGTTGAACCAAACGGACTCTTTTTATATTGCGGGGAGCGCAGCGGTCCTACATTTTCTATAAAATACTATATATTTGAACCTGTCCCATATTATGTTATAATTTCATGAAAGGTCCTATTATATCCTATACTCTTGACTTAGTCCTATATCCTATACTCTTGACTTAGTCTTATATCCTATACTCTTGACTTAGATTTATATCCTATACTCTTGACTTAGTCTTATATCCTATACTCTTGACTTAGTCTTATATCCTATACTCTTGACTTAGTCTTATATCCTATACTCTTGACTTAGTCTTATATCCTATACTCTTGACTTAGTCTTATATCCTATACTCTTGACTTAGTCTTATATCATATACTCTTGACTTAGTCTTATATCATATACTCTTGACTTAGTCTTATATCATATACTCTTGACTTAGTCTTATATCCTATACTCTTGACTTAGTCTTATATCCTATACTCTTGACTTAGTCTTATATCCTATACTCTTGACTTAGTCTTATATCCTATACTCTTGACTTAGTCTTATATCCTATACTCTTGACTTAGTCTTATATCCTATACTCTTGACTTAGTCTTATATCCTATGCTCTTGACTTAGTCTTATATCCTATGCTCTTGACTTAGTCTTATATCCTATGCTCTTGACTTAGTCTTATATCCCATACTATTGACTTAGTCTTATATCCTATACTCTTGACATAGTCAAAGTTTTCGTATAGTTAAATGCCAAATTTGTCAAAATTTAGCTGTTTCATCGAGATAAAATTTAAAGACAGCGAAATTGCGGAGCTCGCTTCGCTCGCTCTGGAATTTTTACACATAGTATTGTCATTAAGTTTTTTTTCGAAGTAAAATCTGATTATTTTATTGTTTAGAACTAAAATAGGTTTACATATGAGGATTTTTAGTACTATATTTCCCATAAAACACCCTTTTTCAACTACAAAATCCTATATTTCATATTTTCCTATAAGGAATGAAAAATTTAGGCTTAGCTCCCTGGTGTTGCCTTGGGCCCCAGCCCCCCCTGGGAAAAATTATGATCGACGCCCCTGAGAGGAGGACTACTTACAAAATTATGGAAATATTTTTTTATGAAAAAATACTGAAGTTAAAATTTATGAAATATTAAAGCAGTATACAAAGCATAGCGAATATACTGTAAAGCAGACGACATTTTACATCCAATAAGGATATATCTAGTACACATTCTAATCATACAATGGGGGAAAAAACAGAAAATGAAGAGTTAAAATTTCGGAGAGATATTTCCTTTATGTTTTGTAAAGGCCCAATTGTCTACGCCTGAACTGTATACCCTCTATGTTCAAAGCCATATTCACAACAGCGATGCCGTCTCTCGTTTCACCTCAAACGATTTTCTTAGTTTGCCAACATGACTGTTAACATTACATAACACCATGAATAGATTCATGATAACACCAAAGCTTATTTGTGGCTACACGCATTGAAAGTGAATGCGCACCATAAAAAGTATGATAACTGCGAAGCTAAAACCCGATTACGATCAGCCCTTTCACTGATCTGATTTCCACCATGATGCTTTATTCTATTATAAAATCTAAACCTGATTATTTCAAAGTGTATTTAACTTTCTGTTTGCAATAATGATAGCTTCTGAAGAAAACTTTCAAAAAAACTATTTGAAATTGAGCCTTACATTTAAGAATCTTCGCGGCGACGCAAGGGCGAAACAGACTCGGAGTCCAATTTGAAATTTCCGGATCACGTGGTATCAACGACCTTGTACGATGACAGTTTTCCCCCTTTTCTATGTCTATACCCCTCCCTCGAGCTGATTTTTGCTCGAGGTAGAAAATTTTGCACTGTTTAAGGCTAGCGAATTATAATAATAATTATTATTTCTAAGCTCTCCCCTTACGCGGAGGAACAAAATTCGGTAACGCGACTTTTTCGGATCCTTGCCATCGTTCCGCCTTAAGAACCAATTTACCGGGTACATAAATTACTATATATATTGAGTAGAGTGTCTGAAATATTCTTTAGTTAAAACTATTCACAATACGAAAGATTATTTTGGAGTAAGGCACGATGATCTTATCAATATGGGTAGCTTTTGCTTGGACTACTTAAAACGCCGTGTATCTGTTTTTTACTAGGAATGTTTCTATTCCCGCGGCTACGGCGAGCTCAGCCACCGGCGGCTCGGGAATCGGGATACCGCTGATACCTAGCCAAGGCTTAGTGTAGTTTTCGAGTCTACTATTATTCGCAGAGCTATTTTTCTGTTGAAATTAAAAAAAATCTTACAATATTTAGTTGAAGACTTATTAAATGACTCAAAAATTTTCGAAACTTGAGCTTTAAAACGTTGAATATAATATAACGACTAACGACCGATACCACAAATTTGCCTTCGAGATTCCCGGTTATGTTGACGGCGAAGTTGAGCCGAGGTCATTCCCATTTCCCATGCAAGAAAATAGTAATAGCCGTCGCCGATTGGTCTGGCATTAAAGAGGTTATCTACGGTTAGGATCTTATGATTGGTTAAAAGTTTTTTTTCGTCTGCTTAGTTTTTACTTCGGGAATGTCATGAAATCCATGGCCAAAGCTATGGAAAAGTGGGACTTACGTACTTTATGTGTGAAGCATAATCCGCTTTTGCTATAATTCGTCGTCCGTGGTCTATAAATGTGGTCAAGTTACAGTTTTAAATTGGCAGCTGGATTTCTATTTTTCCATATTTTTTGCAGACCTGCAACGTGTGTACAAACGTGGCCAAATTACAATTTTAAATAATAATATCACATAGAAGATATTTGCAACATTAACAAGACCAATCTGGATATACCAAAAATACCTTTATTAAATGCTTTCAGAAATACAGCAATAAGAGTTTTACTATTGCGTGTTCGAAAATAGCCAATAAAGATTTCATTATTGTATTACTATTTTTTTTATATCTCATTTAAGCTTTCATTTTTATATTATTGTAACATTTTTACAAAAATGCCATTAAAGATCAATTATTTTTTTCTCAAATATTACAAAGAAACTTGTATTATTATAGTATTTTTACATGTGCACAGTAATTCCAATCAACCTTTTAAAGGGATGTACAATCCGTTATGTATGGGCGGGGCCTATATCAAACTTATCTTCCATCAAATATAGCTCTACTGAGCATGCGTGAAGTTCGTAGCATTATCAGTGCATTGGGAATGGGCATCTACCGTAGAAACAGACGTTCAAGCAGACGACAGCCTAATCACTACTCCAGGAAATAGTAACACTACTACTAAAAAATATAGTTCTTGAGTCTTATAGACACGCCCATGCATAACGGATTGTACATCCCTTTAATACTAGTATATATAAATATTTTTATACAAATGCGTTGGCTAGGCGCGCTTTTGTAAGAGGGGATACTGTACGCGCCTGGTAGGGGGATGACACTGAGCTAAGAGATAGAAGGGTATGACGTTTGCATACGTAAAACTGACATTACTCTATTGCCGTCGTACTGTTGTTTTTAGTTTAAAGGTCCGTCCACTTTAGAGGTATTTTTCAGTTTCGCACGCCAGTTACGTGCCTCGTACACAAACAAAATATTTCCTTCGCACGCGAGATCCATCTGTACGCAGCACCAAGAAAATTTGTTTGAAATTTCAAATATTCTCTCATCGTAGGCGCCTACGCAGCCAATCAGGAGAGGCAATGAATCACGTGATATTTTTAAGATGGCGTCGATCTGTGAAACACACCGCTAGCAGTTTTTAGAAATGAGTAATCTCGTGATATTTTCTCTACTTTTAATAAATCGTAGAAATTAAATGAAAAAAAAAAAAAAATAAAAGAAGAATATGGGTTTTGGGAAGTATTCGCTGACCGTGAGAGATTTTCATAATTTAGTCCCGAATTTAAGGATGTACACAACAGATTACATAAAGCTGAGAAAGGCATAGTATCAAACTAGACTTCGAAGTTCCGGCATTTCCTATTGGTCCTTACAATGGAAAATAAACTTCGTGTGTGTGGACGAGATGCGAGCGAAACGCGCTAAGCTTGCGATCGGGCAACGCGTGCGAGACGTGCGAAATATCTGTAGTGTGGATGGACCTAAAGATTAGACTATATAAAAATATTTCAAATTACGCCTTCTACCTTTAATCTCGTGCGATCTCGTGCGATCTCATATGAGGAGAACATGGTAATTTCGACTTAGACTTAACATTTAATAAGTTTTATATTTCATTAATGTATAAATAAATTATTTTAATTATTTACTACAGATATTCTAGGGCTTATACCGTTAATTTGTGCAGAATTTCCATACGATTCATAATACCCTGCTCAAAGTTTAGTGATTACATAATTTATCCCAATGATATGTACATAAATATAATGGCTCAGTAGAATACATAGGAGATGCAATTTTGAGATTTATAATTATTGAAGATATGAACTTTTTAAATTTTATAGTATTTAAGATTTTAGAAGAAAATTATATACAATCCTTGATTAACAAATATACAATCCTTGATTAACAAATATACAATCCTTGATTAACAAATATAAAAACCTTGATTAACAAATTTACAATCCTTGATTTACAAATATACAATCCTTGATTAACAAATATACAATCCTTGATTAACAAATATACAATCCTTGATTAACAAATATACAATCCTTGATTAACAAATATACAATCCTTGATTAACAAATATACAATCCTTGATTAACAAATAAACAATCCTTGATTAACAAATATACAATCCTTGATTAACAAATATGCAATCCTTGATTAACAAATATATATGGTAGGTTAACAAATAAATAATCCTTGATAAACAAATAATTAATCCTTGAGAAACAATATATAAGCCTTGGTAAACAAATAAATAATCATTGATAAACAATATATAAGCCTTGGTAATCAAATATGTATGCCTTGATAAACAAATGTTCCATGTAATACCTCTAATTAAAACCAGAAATTTCCCTAAAAAATGAAAATAGCATTACACCTTTACTGAAGAATCTTTTTTAAAATTGATTGATGAATATTCTACAATAGGAAAAAATGATTTGCTATCCCATGTGCGTGTACCGCTACAAGCGGTCACGTGATTTGAGTAAAATTTTGGTTTTTTTACAATTACGTCAGATGACTCTAAATTTTGATTCAAACGAGATGGGCTGAGAGCCACTAAGCTTGTCGATTATTTTATTTTAGTTATATCTTGATCTTCTTACGTTTGATCCAAAAGTAGAGAATCTACCGAAAACAGCATTTCCAAAATTTTTCCGAATTACAAGAATTTGAGTTGGTACAAAAAAAAAAGAGGAACACGTGAATGTTAAATGAAACATTTTCAGGTTTGACAAGGTTATCGTTTTCAATGATTATATTCATTCAAGCAGAAATATGACAACAATGCGACTAAAATCTTACCAATTTAAGAAGGCCACACCAACGAAATCTAGACAGCAACAACCTTTAAAAATGTATCCGCTTATCAGCGAATCATGTGATAGGTATAAATATGTTGCTTTTGTAAGTATATATTGCAAAACACTTTTGTTATCCAAACAGCAGAAATTTCATTTAACGTATGTAATACATGTGGTAGACTTACTTTTAAAAATTACTTTTGATTAGTAGTTTAAATACAAAATAAAATAATGATAATAGTTGGGCATTCACGACTTAAAGAAGAGATATCTTGGAAAAGAATACTGAAATCGCTTTCATCCCTTCTTCTCTCCGTCTAGCGATATAATCGTTAGGCTCGGAATAAACCAATTACCTAAATCGTTGCCTACGTTTATCAAGTTTCGAAGGGGGCGACTTTGAAGAAACTCCCTATTTTACCGTGAGATATCATTAATAGCTGGACTGAAACGTGCGCGAAAATCAGTATTTAAAATTCCAAGTGCGCAAAAATGAACATTTCAAATTCCAAGCGCGAGAAAATTAAAATTTCAAATTATTTAAGTCCAGCTAATAGCGCCTCAGGTGAGAGAATTTGCCGAACGAAAAATCAAAATCGGCGCCGCGCACAGGCCTTGATTAAAGTAGGCAACGAATAAATGGAGCATTTGTCCAGTAAAATCCCAGACCCCCTTTTTCATAGTCTAAAAATGTATTGGACATTGTTTCAAACGAGACTCTGCGCTATGAAGACCTATCTGATAATGTACAAAGACCCTGTAAGCTTCCTCAACGGTAATAGTGCATTTTTTTATGTTTTATACGTTTTTCGGTCCCTCATAATCATTGATCTTGTCAAATTCATTTGCTCAAATAAAACATATAAGGACATCCTGATGTTTACTTTCGCGGACAGTTCTAGGAACCATTCAGTCACTTTTTGTATTGTCCAAGCAAGGTCCACTGGTTTAACAGTGACGAATTCTGCACGAAAGTTTGAGACATATTCCAATTAAAGAAACCTACGAAATGATGAAGCTTGACGGTTTTTGTTAAACCTCTTCTTCTTCTTCTGTGTTGAGTGAGAACGAATCAAAGCCAAAATCGATAGAAAGAGACCAAACACGAGACAACAGAGCGGCACAATCAGGCTCTTCCAATTTAGAACCATTAGCTCAACTTCATCATTAATGGCCTTTTTGCGTAGGAGACACGTTAATGCAGGGAGTGTGTTAATGTCGGTTATATGAGACATGGCGTTAGACTCAAAATAACGAAGGACACTGGAATTTAAAAAAAAATATAACAGTTTAAAAATTCAATGATATATGTTATAACAGTTTAAAAATTCAATGATATATGTTATTTTTTCTAATGTAACACTTAGAAAGTTTAACAACTGAAATCTATTTATGTCGGGCGGATTGAAATCAACACAAGCGGAAAAACCATTATTAACAGATAAAAATCAACAATTCATTTGTAATGCTACTGTAAGTACAGTGACTGTCCCGGTTAACAAATTCGGTACAACTGATAAGCATTCCCCGCTTAGATCTAAAATGTTAATTATAATAAAAAAGAAAATGCTTATCAATAGTCTACTTTTTTTAAAAAATTCCTTATTCTCATTCTTATTACCTGTACGAGTGACGTATGTCACAGAGAGGTTCTGTAACGATCGTGTGTGTCTGTCTGTGTGTGTGTCTGTTGTTACACCCACGTGACCACTTTCGCAGTTTCCAAATCGGAGCAAACGTGTTCGCCATTTCCGAACTACATTCACAGTCACGGAATTGGCTCCTCTACTTGAGTTCTCACACCACCATCTTCTGGTCTTGATCCATCCCACACGGACACCAGTCTGTACTTACTGGCTTCTAATCACCACCATCATTTGGTCTTCGTCCATCCCACTTGGACACCAGTCTGTACATACTGGCTTCTACACCACCATCTTCTGGTCTTTGTCCATCCCACTTGGACACAAGTCCGTACATACTGGCTTCTACACCACCATCTTCTGGTCTTTGTCCATCCCACTTGGACACAAGTCCGTACATACTGGCTTCTACACCACCATCTTCTAGTCTTTGTCTTTGTCCATCCCACATGGACACCAGTCTATACACTTGGCTTCTACACCACCATCTTCTGGTCTTTGTTTTTGTCCATCCCACATGGACACCAGTCTTACACCTGGCTTCTACACCACCATCTTCTGGCCTCTGTTTTTGTCCATCCCACATGGACACCAGTCTGCACACCTGGCTTCTACTCCATCGTCATCGTTTGGTTTAAGACATTCGCGGCGATCAGCTAGGGTTACGAGAAACGTCTAGCCTCCCTAAGGTGGGATCAGCCACCAAAGGTTTTCGCAATTGCGGTTGTTCTTTCTTTTAACTGTAGTTCGACACCCTTATATACTGCCTATTTGAGTAAGGCGAAGCAACCGGCGTATGCTTCATTTCAAACGCAAGTCAAGTCTCTCAAGAATGTTTAATTGTTCTTTTTTAAAACGATGTAACGTTCAATAAGGCGAATAACTAACGAAGAAAATATTAAAAATTAATTATATTTATTTTAATATTTAAGATAATGTTGTTTCTCAATTCAAAATTAATACGGAAAGAGTTAAAAAGCAGTCTATGTTTTTGTCTGTGTGTGTCTGTACGTTGTTACACTAGTGCGCTGCGTTAGAAGCTCGTTTTGTTTTGATGTGTAAAGAAATCCTACAGAGCCATAATATTCCCTTTATTGTTGAATGGTTAATTTGAAAATATGCACTGAACGCACTCCGGTGTCATTAAATACGATTATGTATAGTCCATGTAGTTCTTTAGTTTATGGAATTTTGTCGGCTGTATGAGTTGATTAATTTGGATTTAGTAGATTGTTGGGCGCTAGCCATGAATTAACAAAATTAACTTAATGATATAAATAAACTTAATTTATACTAACTTAAGCCACGGAATTATTATTTAATCAGAATTTCCAACAAAAATGGTAGCAGAGCGTGGTTGCGAGAAGTAAACAGTAATGGACTAAGGCTTAAGTTAGGGATACTATTAAATGCGATTATGGCGGCAGCGGAACCTGGAACGTTTTCTTTTCCGAAATTAAACCATGGAAATTATAAAAGATGGAAGGCAGATATGCGAATGGCGTTACTGGATTTTGGTTTGTGGAAATTCGCCGAAGGGACAGCGGTTCAACCTAGTGCAGAGGCAAGATCGGAGGAGATTGAAAGGTATGAGACGAGAAGTGAACGTGCGTTGTCGAAAATAACTCTTGCCCTCGATAATGAACACAAGGATATTATTGCACATTGTAAAACGGCTAAAGAAGCATGGCAAACTTTGCAAGACGTTCATGAACCGAAAACCATGGCTAGGATAGGGGCATTACGTACTGAATTTGTTAGCCTACGGTATACACCCCCGGAAACAATGGCTGGTTACATAGCAAGGGTAACAGCGGTTGCTGAACATTTGAAGAATGCTGGAAAGACGGTCCCTGATGATGAGATTGCTCATCAGATGATCTATAAGTTACCCCCACAGTACGCGATTACGGCTAATATTGCTTATGGACTGGATAAAGCATCATTTACGTCTCAGAAAGTGAAATCCTTATTATTAGCGGAGGCTGACCGGTTAAAGCATTTAGAAGGTGATGACGTCGTGACGACGCAAGCAGGATATTCATCTACAATTAAAGAGACTCAGAACAATGCAGTACACAATAAACAAGGGCAGAAAAGGTGTTATCGTTGTAACAAGCCTGGACATTTTGCTCGAAACTGTAGAGGGAAGCCAGCCCGGAATCAGGATGATAGCAATAAAAGAGATAGGACACAAGGAGGAAGAAAAGATATATCCTTCTTATCAGCGATGCTTACGGTAGCAAAGTCGGATGTATGGATTTATGATTGTGGAGCGACCCACCATTTTTGTACCAAGAAAGAATGGATGTTTAATTACCAAGAACTATCTACCACAGTTGATACGGCAGAAAAACAAGCTAAAGCGGTGGGAAAAGGAGACGTGGCTTTAATGGTTAATAGCCCCTCGGGAATAAGAAGAATATACTTGCGTAATGTTTACCACATGCCATACTACAAGAGGAATTTAATATCCGCCCGCATGATTGATGAAAAAGGCTTTCGATCTGTTATTAATAACGGTGAAATCCGAGTTTACACACCAGAAGGGCCATTGCTTATGGTATCAAAGCTTAAAGATGATAAACTGTATGAGGTAGATGCCTATGCTGAAATGGTTGAGGAGCGTCAATGTCATGTTAGCGTGTCAAAGGAAATGGGCATATGGCATCAAAGGCTTGGGCATCCCAGTATTAATCGCATGAAAAAGTTATCACAGATGGAGATGGTGTACGGGTTGCCAACGCTGAAAGGAGATTTGGGTGTCTGTGCCTCGTGCAGACTATCGAAAGCGACAAAGGCAGTCTGTAAAGAAAGAAGCTCCATTGTTACGAAGAAACCTCTCGAGCTTGTTCATAGCGATGTGTGGGGGCCATCACCGGTCACAACACGAGCAGGAGCAAAATATTTCATATCATTTATTGATGATTTCTCTCGACTGGCCATGGTATACACAATGACGTCAAAAGGTCAAGCATTTGAGTACTACACCATTTATAAAGCATGGGCAGAACGACAAACGGGAAATCGTCTACAACGACTTCGAACCGATAATGGCATGGAATATTGCTCTAAGATTTTTGAAGACGATTGCATTAAAAATGGGATACAGATAGAAAGAACCAACATTTATACACCGGAAATGAATGGCATTGCTGAGCGATATAACAGAACCATCATGGAAGGGGTTCGTACACTCCTAGAAGATGCTCATTTACCTCAGAATTTGTGGGGTGAAGCTCTCCATGCATATGCGTATTTGGCAAATCGTCTACCTCATTCGAAAGGGGAAAACAAGGTACCAGAAGAACGATGGTCTGACAGAAAACCATCCGTACGACATTTAAAGAGATATGGTTGTCTAGCATATGCATATAAGCCTATACCTTACCGAAATAAACTAGAGAGACGTGCAACACCAGGTGTTCTTGTCGGATATGCTGTAAACACTCGTGGCTACCGGATCTGGTTACCAACAGAGAAGAGAGTTCTTGAGACGAAACATGTTAAATTTGATGAAACAAAACTGGGTATCGACAACATTAGTGGAGCGGATGATAACATTTTTGATCCGGTATATAATGATCTCTGGCCTGAACAAACCAATATTCTGGAAGACGAAGGAGTAGCAGACGAATTGGACGTAGTCGTAACAGAAGAAGATAAGATAGAGCAGGCCAAAGATATGGAAAATGTGAAGCCCCGTTGGAAGAGAATAGAAAGACCCCGGAAAAAGGGATCGGAGAAGGGAAGAATCGATGTATATTATTATGATCAATACAGCGAAGGGGCTAAAGTACGCATTCGCTCGCAGGACGAAATGAGAAGATACTTACAAGACAATGGAGAAGTATATAGTCCTGAAGATTTTAATTTTAAGCCGACAGTGGAAATTGCACCAAACGTTATTGAAGCCCATTGTATAGAAATTCCATCAACCTACGAACAGGCTACAAACAGTAAAGAAAAAGCGAATTGGAAAAGGGCTATGGAAACAGAACTAACAACTATAAAGGAACGGAATGTATGGGAACTAGTGGAGAGACCAGATAATAGGAGTATTATTGGAAGCCGCTGGGTTTTTGACGTGAAGCGTAAGGCATCTGGGGAGATTGTCAGATATAGAGCAAGATTGGTAGCTCGGGGATTTACGCAGAAAGCGGGACAAGACTATTACGATACCTATGCTCCAGTAGTTAACTTCACACTGGTTCGATTATTCATTTTCATATTTGCGGTATGCTTGAGATGGGTACATGTACAGGTCGATGTAAAAGGAGCCTATTTATATGGCAAGTTGGACGAAGACATCTATGTAACGCAACCCATTGGATTTGTGGAACCCGGGAAGGACGATTGGGTATGGAAGTTAAAAAGAGCCTTATATGGGCTAAAACAGAGTGGCAGACAATGGTTCTCTGAATTAGACGCTACATTACTCAATTTTGGATGTACGCGATTAAAAGCGTGTAATTGTATATACACCTATGGATGTGATGCACTAATTATAGTATATGTTGATGATATTATTATTTTGGCCAAAACACTAGACGTGAAGAATGATGTTACGCGACTGCTCAATAACCATTATGAGCTTACGGTTCTCGGAAATTTACATTATTTCCTTGGTGTGGAATTTGAGTTCCTACAAAATGGTTCGCTACGAATACATCAAGCGAATTACATAGAGAAACTCAAGGGGGAATTCAAGATTGAAGAAGCGAGTAAGAAGTTGCTAGTTCCACTTCCAACGGACATCATCTTAACAAGGAAAGATAATCACACAACTACAGACTCGATAGAACAATTGTATCGAAGATTAATTGGATCATTGAATTACCTATCCCAACATACAAGACCTGATATAGCGTTCATTGTATCAAGCTTGTCACGGTTTACGTCGAGTCCTGGGAAGAAGCATCTAAATTATTTAGAAAATGTATTGAAATATGTCTTTGATACCGCAGAGTATAGCTTAACATATATTACTTCAAGCAAGCTCAATTTAGAGGTATACTCCGACTCATCATGGGCCTCAGATGTTGATGACCGGAAGTCGACAAGTGGGTTATTGGTCAACATCAGTGAGAACCCCATATACTGGAAATCAGTTAAGCAAACAGTTGTAGCGCTTTCCTCAATGGAGGCAGAATATGTTGCCATGGCTGAAGCATCAAAAGAACTTGTGTGGATCAATCGTGTCATATTGGAAATAGAACAGCTCATTGGCAATGCGAGAGATGAGCATCTTCCAATTATCAAGTGTGACAACCTTTCCGCGATATATTTTTCGAAAAGTTGTATAGAAAATAACAGATCAAAACATATAGATATAAAATTTCATTATATTCGTGATTGTTTAACGAAAAGATTGTTTAATATTGGATATGTAAATACTAACGATAATTTAGCCGATTTATTTACAAAAATATTACCGAAAAGAAAGTTCCAAGAATTTTGTCTTAAACTAAAGTTATGTTAAAGAAATACATATTTATCTAATTAAGGGGGAGTGTTGAATGGTTAATTTGAAAATATGCACTGAACGCACTCCGGTGTCATTAAATACGATTATGTATAGTCCATGTAGTTCTTTAGTTTATGGAATTTTGTCGGCTGTATGAGTTGATTAATTTGGATTTAGTAGATTGTTGGGCGCTAGCCATGAATTAACAAAATTAACTTAATGATATAAATAAACTTAATTTATACTAACTTAAGCCACGGAATTATTATTTAATCAGAATTTCCAACATTTATCCATAATATAAAGTGAATATGTGGAAATATTTTTCGTAATTATGATGCATTTAGTACTTTTGTAGCTTTAAAGCTCTGTTTCATTTTGATATTCCAAAGATTTTTTTTAATATTTTTTATTTGAAATGGCTGTTTATATATAACTTAAGCTATACTACATCTGTATATAGAATAATCCTTGGTTTAGTGATCTCATGAAGAAAGCTAAGATCTAGACTCCGGAGGGCATATCTATTATTACCCGCAATAAAAATAAAGAGTAAATAATTGAGGCCTGAGGTGAAGTAATCTTTGGGTTTTGATTTTCGTGTCTGAAATGAAGAGATATCAACGGTTCAGAGTGAGCCGAAAGATAAACACACTTTAAAATAATCAGGTTAAGATTTTATAATAGAAGAAAATATCATGGTGGCAATTAGATTAGTAGGGCTAAGCTATATAGTTTTTATTCTATTTATTGTGCGCATTGACTATCAGTGCTTAGCTTTGGTATTATTTAACGTTAACACTCATGTTGGCAAGCTAAGTATATTTTTGAGGTGTTGTGAGACGAGACGATAGTGTTTACACTGCTAACCAGTTGTGAATGTAGCTATCAGAATATAGGGTAAACAGCTGAAGCGTAGACTTCATTTCCTGTTCTTTTTGCCATTGACTGATTTCCATGTGTCCAAGATTTATCCTTATTGGATGTAAAATGTCGTCTGCTTTACTGTATATTCGCTATGCTTGGAATACTGCTTCAATATTTCGTAAATTTTTGCTTCAAAAAAGAGAAATAATTCCATATCTAGGTAAATAACTTTGTAGTAGTAGACCTCTTGACTCGGAGAGGTAATATTTTGGTTTTCCCAACTTGTTTTTTACATAATATAGTCTTTAACACGACAATTAAAAATATATTTTGCTATGTCTAAATTTTTGTTTAATATTTAGCTACATTCCACTCAAAAATGAGAGTTCAAAGAAATCACATTTTTTTTAACAAAATTTAATCAATTAATTTAGTATTTTATTTCAAACTTCAAGAGGATATAGCAATTGTAATGGACGCTTAATTATTTTTTGATTCGTTTTTATGGTAGCTGACCGACTAACTCCAACTCGTCCTGAGTGGAGTTCCAAGATACGCCACACTTTCCAAAGGTGTCGTGGTAATTTATCACCCCGTACTAAAACTACACCGCTTTCGTTGATTAAGGGGGAACCTGATTTTATGCTCTTTACTTTTTGGGCAGTCCTTAATTCCAATAGGTATTCCTTTCGCCATCTAACCCAGAACCTATTTAAAAGTTCTTGGCGGTGTTTCCATCTTCTACTCAAGTCGGGCCTATGTAATTCTATTTCACTCATCTTAAATTTTCTCGGAGGAAGGGTATCAAGTCGTTTTCCAATAAGAAAGTGCGAAGGTGTAAGAGACGAAGATTCATTACTGTCGTTGCTAGTTAAAGTAATAGGCC
Organism: Phalangium opilio; assembly: GCF_054372755.1. Taxonomy (NCBI): domain Eukaryota; kingdom Metazoa; phylum Arthropoda; class Arachnida; order Opiliones; family Phalangiidae; genus Phalangium; species Phalangium opilio. Next base: position 10,581,917 of record NW_028324217.1, on the reverse strand, counting down.
GCGAATTCACTACGGATTCGACTTCTATGAGAATAGTTTCTAGTTCTCCATAAGATAATAACGCTCTGCCTAGTACCCTTTTTAAACAATCTTTCACCGTTCGCACCATTCTTTCCCACATACCTCCCCACCAGGGAGTATAATCACTATAAATTTCTAAACAATCTTATTCTTTCCAAAATAATGTTTTGTTTCCGGAGTCAGAACAGTGCTCCATAATTTCGATAATTCCTTCTGAGTTCATTGGAAGGTTTTTGCATTGTCCGACAGAAAAAGTCTGCTAACACCGCGACTACCCACGAACCGTTTTAACGCGAGTATAAAATTTTCGGTGCTTAAATTTGACACAAGTTCGAGATGAACGGCTCTAGTTGTAGCGCAGGTGAATAGCACGATATAACTTTTTGTTTTTGATGGTACGTACTTCCTTTCTTTCTCATTATAACACCTTATATATACTGGGCCTGCAAAATCAACTCCCGTTGTCTCAAAAGGTGAACTCGCGTTAACGCGTTCTGGAGGTAATGGTGCGGTCTCTGGATGATATGATAGTTTCTTCAGTCTTTTACAAAGCAGACAATTAGCTAATTGTTTTTTGATAATTTGTCGTCCACGCGGAATCCAAAATCGTCCTCTTAGACTCGCGAGTGTAGAAGTTACACCCATGTGCATAACCTTTTCATGGTAGTTCTTGATGATGAATTGAGTAAATCTGTGTTCTTCTGGTAGTATTATGGGATGTCTTTCATCCAACTTAAGGTCTGCGAAACCAAGTCGTCCTCCCATTCGGCATAATCTGTCTTCATCTAAATATGGCTTCAACTCTAACAGTTTTGAACCAGGTGGGATTTCTCGCTTCTCCTTGAGGGCTTTAATTTCTCGCGGGAATGCTTCTTGTTGTGTGAACTTGATCCAATAATTTTCGCTTAGATTAATCTCATCTGTGGTCAATTCACCTTTTTTCTTGTTGATTGGATTTTTACAATTGAAATGTACTCGCAAAATCCAAGCGGTCGTCCTTATTACTATTGAGAAGTTGCTGTAATCTTCTAGTTTCAAAATGGGTTCCAATCCTCCGTTTGAAACTTCGCTTGTGTATATGACAATGGAATTCATATATTTTGGTCTTTTCTCCGTGTCCGCTTCGCTCGTTCTGGTGTACCTTTCGGGTTGAATTGGCCATCCTGATTTATGTCCTTTCAAAAAATCTGGTCCTGTCCACCACATTTCATTTGATTGAAGTTCAGATACGGTTTGACCCCGTGTGAGGAAATCAGCTGGATTTTGTTTACTTGGTACATATCTCCATTGCTCGGGTTCCGTGAGCTCCTGAATTTCACTCACTCTATTTTCTATGAAGGGTTTCCACTCTCTGGCATTGCTTCGAATCCATGAAATAACAGATTGGTTGTCACTCCAGAAATGTATAGACGGCTTTATTGGTTATGATGGTTTTCATTAATCTGGCTCCAATGACTGCTCCCATCAATTCCAATTTCGGAATCCTAAGCTTTTTCAGAGGTGAGACACGACTTTTTGATGCCAGTAGTAGGACAGTTGGAATATTGTTTTCTCCCATAGACCAAATGTAAACCGCTGCTCCATAAGCTTTTTCGCTTGCATCCGTGAAGCAGTGCAACTGTAAATGTTCGTTATTTTCACCATAGAACCTTCGAATTTCTAGTTGGGACACGAGTGGTAACTCCAGACACCACTTGTTCCAAATTTCTTCCAAATCGGAATCGATATCTTGATCCCAGTCAGTTCCCCTCTTCCATAGCTCTTGATACAGACATTTAATTCTGACGGTGAAAGGGGAAATGAACCCGAAGATGAAACGCTTTGTATTTGTCTTGTTGCTGAGAAAGTCCAGGAGTTTGGAGACTTCGAAACATAACATGTCTGATTCCGGGCACCAAGCGATTCCCAAAACCTTTAGCAGCGTATTCGATATCGTGCCGGTGTCTTTGACAGATTTGTATTCACTTGGATCTTCGGACAACCTTTTATTCAACCAAGTTGAGTTCGATTGGAACTTTCGTAATGGCATTCCAGCTTTCGACCACATCGTCTTCGCTCCATTGAACAAATCAAAAACTTTATTTTCGTCTTTTGCTCCACCCACAAGATCATCGAAAAACAGGAAATCTCGCAACAATTTTTAAATTTCTGGTTGTTCATGCTTGAATTTTTCGATATGGTAGCGAATTGTAGCTGCCAGTAAGTATGGGCTTGATGTTAGGCCAAACAAAACTCGTGTCATTCTGTAAACTTGATATTGTAATTTATCTGGATCTAATGTTCTATCCTTTATCCAAAGAAATCTAGTTACATCTCGATCGCTCTCCGATAACCCCACTTGCAAAAATGCCTTCTCAATATCGGCCGTAAATCCATATTTATTCTTCCGAAATTTGATCAGTAGACCAAGTAAGTCCATGTTGAGTGCTGGTCCTGAATTAAGGCAATCGTTTAATGACGGCGAATTTAAAGCATGGGAGGATCCGTCGAAGACGATTTTAAGATTCGTGGAGCTTCTTTATTCATTAATTACTTCACTGTGCGGCAAATAAAATGTCGTCTTAGATTCGCTTCCCATGTTCACCTCTTCGATTATTCCATTTTTCAAGTATGTTTCGAGGACTTCAGCATATCTGTTGAATAACTCTGGATTCTTCCTGAATTTTCTTAATTGGCCTTGAAATCTAATTTTTGCTTGTTGATAGTTATTGTTTGAAAGTTTTCTTTCATCCTTCCAAGGGAGACAAACTGTGTAACGCTTTCCGTCGTAGCAAATCTTAGAGTCGAAATCCCTTTGTATGGCTTTTTCATTCATCAATTGGTCATCATTTTTGTCCACGTGAAAAACGCATACATTGTAAGAGCCTATTGAGGACTCGTCATCTTACAATTCTTCATCCTTTCCATGAATTGTCCAACCATGGATGGTGTCATGTGCCATGAGAGATGAACTAATTCTTTCGGTGACGCCGCTAGATACCTTCCAATAGTAATCTGCTCCCAATAACAATGCAATTTCCTCGGAACTTGAGAGTCCATCGTGGGGTGGCGTATCGGCTAGTTTCCATCCCCTTTCATCAGATAATTTCATTAAGTCTTGTCTCGGAACTCCTGGGATACTTCCGCTTAGTTTTGTTGATACTATGGCTTCTACGGTTATGCTTCGAGTGTCAAACAGGCTTCTTAGAGACAATTGTACCTTTGGACGCTCAATCCTTTTATTCCTTCCTCCAAACACTGTCAAGTTCAACGATTCCCTTCCGATGATGGGCAGGTTTAACTTCTGGCATATATCAGATGATACATATGTACGGTGGCTTCCGTCATCCAACAAACATCGTACGATTTCTTCTTTTCCATCATGATATATCTTTGCGCAGGCAGTACGGAGGTAGATTTTTGATGAGGAATTCTTAGAGAGAATAGTGGACAGAGTTGCAACTTCATTTTGAATAGTTCTGTCTTCCTCTTTCTTGTTGTCTGGACTGGAAACAGCTTTGTATTGAGTATCACATATCATGTGCTAATGACATTTTTGGAAAAATTTGCAGGAAACTTCTCTTTTCTTCTTGCAAAACCTTGCTGTATGTCTTTTCTGGGCACATATAAAACAAAGTGATAGACTTCCTTTCGTTCATCCGCATTTAGAGTGGTACAATTTTCCATTTTGTGTGGCTCGTTACAAAATGAACAAGTATTTTCTGATACAGTTGTTTTGAAAGCAGATGTGGAATGGATTCTTTGTTTAATTTTGGGGTTTCTAGTTAATGAGTTTTCGGGTTTCTTATCTTGAATGCTAAAACCTGTTTTCAATTTACTAGCTTGTTCCCTACTTTCGACCTCTTCTTTTAGGAACTCGATTAATTTATCAATACAAAACCCCTTCCGGCTTTTCTGGGAATAACTAAGAACTATATCTTCTGGTAATAAATCCGTAATTATTGGAATTAATACAGCCCCATATTGATTTTTAACATTAAGAGTCTCTAATCCCATAAAAATAACATAAAGAACATCAAAGAAATTCCGTAAACTTCTAATGTCTGACGATTTTCTAACAAGTTCTAAATTTCGTATATTTTCGATATGAGCTTGTGTTATATCTTCATCTCTACCGAATCGTTCTTGGAGAGTGTTCACCGCGTTAAGATAGGTCATTGATAAACCCCTAACACTAGATAAAGCAATACCCCCTAGGTAACTTCTGAGATAGATAAGCTTAGCGGAATCGGGTAACTCGGTATTGTGGAAGGTATTTTCAAAAGATGTCCAAAATTCCTGCCATTTACTTACAACTCCATAAAATTTCTCGATAGTTATACGCGGCAATTTCGTATTTACAGTCTGCGCGTTATTAAAAGGTACAGGAGATTGTGCTTGGCTTACTATCTGTGTTGTACTTGATGCTGATGACCTCTGGGTTTGTCATTTGCAAGTTCTGTTGAGCGTCGATGCACCTTGACTTTAAATCGATGATTTCATTTAGAATTGTTTCACAATCCATCAAGTCCTTTTCCAATTCCGCGTCCGTAGTCAGTCCGTCTTGCACTTTCTCGTTAAAAGCACAAATGTTCGATTCTATATTGTCTAACTGAAGAACGTATTTAGTCAATATAGCGTTGTTTACAGCTAAAGACGTGGCTCCCAAGGCTTGATTTATTTAATTTTCTAGACGCGTTAACGAACCTCTCGCGTGGCCTCTTTTACCGACGTTTCGTTTATGCGGATCCATTTGAGTTCGGATTGTTTGGGATATACAGTTTAATTTTCGAGCCTCAGAACGCGAATTTCACGAAATTCCTTCGTACAGTCACAGGTTTCGTAGAGAATTTATAAAGTTTCTAAATACAAATAACTTCTGGTCTCAGATTTAGTAGAGGGTTCACAAAGTTTTTCAAACACACGCTTAATAACTTCTATTAACCGTTTCTACTTTTTCGCTCCGTTTTTCCGTTTAATTTCTAAATTAATTTCTAATCCTATCCCGCGTTTTCGGCACCATGTTATTTTTTCTAATCTAACACTTAGAAAGTTTAACAACTGAAATCTATTTATGTCTGGCGGATTGAAATCAACACAAGCGGAAAAACCACTATTAACAGAAAAATCAACAATTTATTTGTAATGCTACTGTAAGTACAGTGACTGTCTCGGTTAACAAATTCGGTACAACTGATTAGCATTCCCCGCTTAGATCTAAAATGTTAATTATAATAAAAAAGAAAATGCTTATCAATAGTCTACTTTTTTTTTAAAAATTCCTTATTCTCATTCTTATTTTTTACATAATATAGTCTTTAACACGACAATTAAAAAATATATTTTGCTATGTCTAAATTTTTGTCTAATATTTCGCTACAATATATGGTGTTAGACTTAACTTTACTCGGGGATTAAATCTAAAACAACCTTTTTATGACTATATAGTATTGGATGAGAAGAAACCCGGAGCCAAGATACAAACAATTCTTTTATGGTAAAATCATCACATCTGCTATTTCAACTAAGAACGTATTATGATGTTTTTGTTGCAACTCTATATTTAAAGTGGATTAAAATTGACGCTAGTTTTTGTGCGTATGATGTATAATATCACTTAATGATCTATTAAATTTCAAACATTGAAATTGACGATAACAAACATTGAAGCACGTAACATGATATACAGTTTATCAAAGCCATAAGAAGCTTGTTTTGGCTAAAATATTCCAAACTAAAATTTTTTATTTAGATAACACGACAATCACTTGACTTACTTGGTGTCGAAAAAAGGCTACTATCACACTGCTCTCTACAACTTTGCAATTTGGTTTCAAAGTTGAAGAACAAAAATTAAGAATATTTCATCTAACCCTAGAAGATGTCAAGAAAGCTTAAAAAGTAAACAAGCAATTTTTTCTCGAGGTTTCGCGCTCCTGCTAGAAATATTTGCTTCTGAGATATGGAAAAATAATTAACTCAGCCTCGTTTCAGAATTGAGAAATCCCCACGTTGCTATCACAAGCCCGAATTCCTCTGAAAATAATCTCCCTGGCTTGTACACAATAGGGTGTTCGTAAAAAAAATTGGACGTTAAATAAAATCTTATATATTTGCTTAAAAATGAACGTTTTCTTCAATTTTTGATTATATAAACATATGGTTCTCCTTTCTCCATGATAACCAAAATAATTGGTTTATCACAAATAGAACTATATTTAAAAACGTTTTGTTTAATTTAAAGTTGAAATTTAAGACCTTCTAGAGGCTGCCTGCGGGCAAAGGGACCCTTCCTGAGAGATTTTATCATTACACTATACAAACTTGTGACTCTCAAACCGTTAATTCAAGGGACACGCACGTAATAATCATATCTCGTAGATGTTAAGATATTATGTTGCAGATAATTAATATGAAAGAAAAATGATATTTTTGCATTTTTTTACATAGATTTGTATGCTGATCGCAGCATAAAGGAACGAGGAATAGCCAATAAAAGCAGATAGGTTATGCTTAAAGAGTGGAAGTACGAGAAATAAAAATGGAAGAGAATATAATACTTCTGGCTCCGCCTTCTGCGTCTAGTTTAGGGGTTAGATTTCTACTGCTCTATCGTCGTGACTCCACCTCTAAGGATAGGCTCCTCACAGCTTTTGGAGAGAGAACAAGAGTTCCAAGGAAACCCTTACAATTTTGTCGCGCTTTCTAATGTATTTTAGCAATGTATAATGAACTCCATATTGATATAATAGCAAAGGATAATTATTACAAAAACTATATTTAGGCACTGTATAATTAATGCCTTACAGTAACATTGCTAATTAATATTGAAATCGTATAAAGAATATCTCCTCAACAAAAGCCGAGATACAACAAACCCCAAAAAATCCTTATTTCTCAGCCTGTTACGGCTACAATGACAGGGAGCCGAACATAAAGAGGTCACACAAAAGACACGTGTCCTTGGAATGACCCATATTAGTTTAAAACACGTTTCCGCACAATTTAAATGAGATCATAGTGTTTAGCAGACGGCATAATGAATTTTAAACTTTTTAGGACGGTCTGAGACAAGGACTAGGCAATATCCCCGTCGGCGTTACAGCGTCACTTTCGGCGAAAATGAGCCAAATAACGATGAAACCGAATTAAAAATAACGATGAAACCGAATTAAAAAATTAAACACCGTTAGCGGAATGCAGTGAGCAACAAAAAATGTCGAGTCCGCACGTTTAATTACCGAAATTCAAAGAATAACAGCGAAAACATGAGAGTGGAGGTATTTTAAGTAAGGTCTCAAACACAGTTATAGAAAAGCCCCGTCATGAGTCCCGAGGAACAAACAATAAGAGCTTTTCCAAGACCTATGGCAAAACGCTGCCAGTAGGTAAAACCAAAAGACGGCGATAACACGAAAAATAGTTTAAATCACTGAAAATTAAGTTTGATTACCGTTAACGGAAGGCTTTAGAAGTCGTTATGTGCAAAAATCAAACGAAGCCAACTCGATCACGCGCTCAGCAAAAAAAATCCTTATTTCTCAGCCTGTTACGGCTACAATGCGACTCTGGAGCAATGAGATAGATCTCTATGAGAGAGATAGAGTTACAATTCAAATACTCGCGTATGCTTATTTTATTTAACACGTTTAAAAACTATCTTGACAGCTTGTTACACAGATTATAGCAGCAGACGTTAATAAAAAAGTTCTTAGGGTGGCGCCACCCGTATTTGATAAAGATTCATGCTCGATAAAAGGTGTATTGCGAAACGTCGATCTCGAGATCTCACGTTGTGACTCTAGGTTTCATATATATATTCTATCTCATTGCTCTGGAGTAGTTTAAAGAGAGCGAAGGCGAGACGACGACGAAGGCGGAGCTGACGACGAAAAAATGCGACGACGAAGGCGGAGCTAATTTTCCGTTTTATGTATCATAAATGGATGTCCGTAATATTTTGTCCCATCATAGATGACGACAAAATAAAAATGTAGATTACGGGCTTAGACGCGGCGAACGACGAACGGCTCACTATTGCAGAATCCCATTATGGAGAGCGACTATCCAAAAACATAATATGTAACCTATGGGTGTACCTCATATGAGCAGTTCCCTGTAGAGCAGTTCTCGAAATAGCAACCGCGATTCCAAAAAAACAGCGGAGTTTTTCAAAACTGCTGTTTTAGAAATAGCGGCTGCTGTTTTGGGAAATAGCAGCGTTTGTGCTGAGTTTTGAGCATTTCTTAACAATACAGTTGTATTCGTTGGTTTCAAAAACTACCGTTTTCTGTGATCATTTAATCAGTAATGTGACCTACTAACGGATCGTGTTTATGATTTTTTTTAAAAGTACATTTAAATATTGTACTATTCTTCAGGCTGTTATCAGTTTACAATGATTTGAAAAAGGCATATTAAAATCCGAGAAAGGTTATTTTATTTCGGAAGTAGATAATTGAAAACAGTAATATTTTGGAAAAGGCATATTATAATTCGAGAAAAGTTTTTTTATTTGGAAGTAGATAATTGTTAACAGTTATTTTTTGGAAAAGGCATATTATAATTCGAGAAGGGTTATTTTATTTCGGAAGAAGATAATTGTAAATAGTAATTTTTTGGAAAAGGCATATTATAATTCGAGATAGGTTATTTTATTTCGGAAGTAGATAATTGTGAGCATTAATTTTTTTTGGAAAAGGCGTAACATTGTTACACCATTTCCAAAATATTACTAACCTAAGTCTAACCAAACGAAACAAAACCTAACCTAACCTGACCTGACCTAATACTATTTAGTTGAAATAATCAACTTTAACCTAACCAAATTATCCATATCTGACCTAGTTCTTTTTGAATTCATATAACCCAGCTGGGCAAGCTTACACCATAATAAACAACTATGGTTTTTCGCATATCTGTTTTTCCGCTCTTTAGAGAACTGCTCTAACGGTACGCCGCGTTTACGAGAACCGCTGTATCGGTAATTGCTGTAATGGGTAAACTGCCATTTCGGGAACCGCTATTTAGAGAACTGTTGTTATGAGGACCGCTATTATGAAATCTGCTCATAAGGGAACTGCTCAAGTGAAGGCTTCCCTAACCTATAGCCTGCTGATTAGCTACTTAGTTTTAGGGGAGTAAAAAACTGGAGATCCTCAAATGAGGTAGATATCAGTGATAAAGTTAAATTTTGATCTATGTATTGTAATCACTTCTATTTTCTCTTGGTACGAGTAATTTTAGCTCGATTAAGAGGTAGGTCTTAACATGACCGTACTTATCTGCAAGAAAAATTGTTCCCGATTTTCATAATCACTAAGTAGATTAAAAGAAAAACATCGTTGACTTTAAAGCATAGCGCGGCGCTCCAGTGGATCCCCTACAAGTAGACTTTCCTTACGAACTCCAGTTTTGGCTTGGCGAAGCTAGAGGCATTTGTGGGCGGGATTTATATGTGCATGTGTAAATCCCGCCCACTAGTCTTTGCCAAGCCAAACCCGGAGTTCAAGAGGAAAGTCCCCTTGTAGGAATCCACTGGAGCCGCGCTATGCTTTTAATAAAAAGTACTTACATGTCAAGATACTTGGATCTGATGTTCTCCGAAACCCCTCTTTTTATCACCCAAAATAAATATTCAGTATAAGCCGACTCCTTGCTAACGTGAATGTAAGTCGGGCTTTCACAAATGTTGAGCAAATCCACCAGACCCAAAAATATAATTTCTTGTATAAACGAAACGGATTTAGTAGAAATAATTTTTTCCAGTATTGCTAATATATCATCTTCTTCATTGTAGCCACCAGTTTTTATGGACATTTTCCAAATATTTTGAAGCACAGAGCTGGGTGACTCCTTAAAGAATTTAAAGTCGACAGTTTTATATGAAAGGAGGAGCGCTTTTGGGGGGATAATTAATCCATTACCAAATGTTAGAAAAAAGTTTAAATTAGATCTTTTTGATAAATAAAGATCTAGTAACTGTTATATGTTTGAATGCAGACATCGACTAAGTTTAAGATTTAGCGTCAAATTTTATTTAAGCGACTTGTCATTACATTTCCTAGCGTGCGAGAGACGCCTTGTCTCAATTGTGTTTTTCTTATATACATTTCTCTTATCTATTTACAAGTTTTTTATCTTAAGCTTTATTTACATAAATCTAAAACATTACTCCGTTTCAATCATAAGTCTATATCCTAAGTATATATATAACATCTTTCCTTTCCGCCGTAGGAATAGCTACGGCTTGCCGTTGAAATTAATACTCATTTGGGTAGCGTACTGGTGGCTTTATATTGTCTCTTGTCCTCGTCTTTTGCACCGAAATGTAGTCTCTTGGGTTGAATGGTGGAATGGTGCTTGGTTTTGCGGATGGCCTTATTTCGCTAGAAGTAGGCTGAGCTCTTGTTCTCTCTGGTTCACATGCCCGGCCTGGTGCGTTTCCCGTGGAGTTGGACATCTGTATTGGCTCTACCTGTTGAGTCTGGTTGTTGTTGTTTGTTCCATTCCCAGTTGAGGTAACTGTAGTCGTGCTATGACGTGTTGTAGTTGTTGTCGGCTGGCCTGCGTCCCTTGAGTATGGCGTGTTTGGTAAGGGTTGTCTCTCTCTTATTCCCAACTGTCTCCTCTCTGGTTCGAGTTCATGATTCGTTTTTAATTGGTGCCGCGTCCGTCGTATCCGTTTCCCTTCCTCTGTCAGCAGGTTGTATGAATGGGGTGCTTGTGCTACTGTTTCGATAGTTGCCTTGCCCCATTGTCTTGGGCCGATCTGATGGTAAATTCGTGTGCCCTTCTTAAAAATGATCGGGTCCGGCATCTTTTTGCTACTTTGATTGTGTGTCATAGTCTCTTGTCTGCCCTGTAGTGTTCCTCTTATGTGATCTGTCGGGAACTGCGGGTGTAGAGGGCCAGACGATGTGCTGTGTGGAGTGCGAATTCGTCTGCCCATTAACATTTCGGCTGGCGAGGGTAGTTGTGCGACCGGGGTGGCACGGTACTCCATAAGTATCCGATGCAGGTTTTCTCCGTCCTGTTGGGCCTTTATAAGAAGATTTTTTAGTGTTTGTACGGTGCGTTCAGCCATGCCATTCGACTGAGGGTGGTACGGGCTCGATGTTACGTGCTGCACTCCCCATTTTAGCAGGAATTCTCTGAAGGCGCTTGAGTTATACGGCGGTCCGTTGTCGGAAATCAATCTCTGAGGAGTTCCATGTCGTGCAAAGTGGGGTAGCATGAATTGTATCACGGCCTCTGCATTTGTCGAGTTTAATTCTTGCGCTTCCACGAATTTCGAAAAGTAGTCGACTAGAAGGATTATGGTTTTATTTCCTACGTGGAATAAGTCTGTCGCCACGATTTCCCATGGGCGTTGATTAATTTCGGGTGGATGTAACGGAAGTTGTGTATTTGCTCTCGCGCGTTGCTGGCATGTTGGACATTGCCGTACGTAGGTCGTGATCTCTTCGGTCATTTGGGGCCAATATACGTGTAGTTTTGTTCTCGCTATACACGCTGTGATTCCTTGGTGCGCGACGTGAATCTGTCGGAGGACTTCTCTTCTCAAGACCGTTGGAACGTATAGTTGTTCACCGCGGTATATTAAGTTGTCTCTGACGTGAAGTTCCTCTTGGATACCCCAGAACGGTTTTATTGGCGGGTTTAGTTTCTTGATTGATGTCGGCCATCCGTTTTTTATGTATTGGAGAAGCGTTTGGCACGTGTCATCCTCTTGTGTGGCTTTGCGATATAGTTTTATTTTCTCATCCGGTAGCGTTTTTGTTGCGTGTAGTACGATGCTGGTGCCTTCCAGGTCCGATGTATCGATCTCTCTCTCAGTTCGGGGAGCCCGTGATAAGGTGTCGGCAACGTATAATTCGGATCCTGGTACATAAGTTATGTGAGCATCATATCGAGTTAATCTTAATACCAGTCGTTGTAATCTGGGTGAGAGCAGGTGGAATGGCTTTCATACGACGTTTACCAGGGGTCGATGGTCTGTTTCAATCGTGAAGGAAGTCCCGGCTATGTAGTATTGAAAACGCTCACACGCGTGGACGATGCCTAGAAGTTCCCGCTCAATCGGAGCATAATTTTGTTGCGTGGTCGTGAATGATGTAGAGGCATATTTGACTGGTCGGTTGGATTGCATCAGTACGGCGCCGACTCCAATCCCGCTACTGTCGACTGAAATGGTACTAGGTATTCTCGGGTTGAAGAGGGCAAGGACTGGAGCCGTGGTTATTAGTCGTTTTAAGGTGTGAATGTGCGGTCTGCATTGGCGTCCCATATGAAGGTCGTACCCTTTTTGAGCAGCGCCCGTAATGGTGCGGCTTCCGTTGAATGCTGAGGGAGTAATCTTGCGACGAAGTTTACCATCCCCAAGAATCTTTGGAGAGCCGTACGTTCCCTAGGTGCTGGGATGTCTTTTATTGCTTGCACTTTTGATGGAGCTATTTCCAGGCCGCGGGGTGTGATGGTCATTCCCAAGTAAGTTATTTTTCAACCGCCAGCTGCATTTTGTCCGAACTGAACGTCAATCCTGTCTGGCGAGCTCGTTCTAGCACCGCTACAATCGCTCGATTTTGGTTCCCTTTTGTTGTTGCCAAGAGGAAGTCGTCCGTTGATATATATGTGTGTGGGAATTCGTTATGCGGATATATTGTACTCATCGCCCTTTGGAATACTGAAGAAGAAGTGACGATCCCCATAGCCAGGCGAAGAAATCGGAACCGTCCGTACGGTGTTGCAAATGTGCAAAGTAGGGAGCTCTCTTCATCCAGCTCTACCTGCCAAAATGCGCTCTGTGAGTCGAAGACTGTAAATATCTCTGCGTCATGTAGGTTTGAGAATATTTCTTGCGCTGTTGGCGTTGGGAATGGTTCCTTTTTAATCGCAGCGTTAAGGTTTCTTGGATCCAGACAGATTCTTGTTCCGCCGTTCTCTTTGGCTACCGCTACCATCGGGTGGACCCAATCAGTCGGCTCGGAAACTGGGGTTATGATTCCTAAGTCTTGGAGTCGTCTTAGTTCTTTACGTACGCCTGCCTGTAGTGCTTGTGGTATCTGTCTTGGCGCCGAAATAGTAGGGGTTACATTTGGTTTAAGCCGAATTGTGTATTTCCCTGGTAAGTTTCCAATGTGGTCGAAGACATCTTGGTACATCTGAACTATCTCGGCTGGCGTCATCCTGTCTACGTCTTCTGGTTTTGGTGATTGTTTACGTACTTGAGTCGGTAATTGTAGATGTCTGGATGAGGTCAAGTGCCATGGTGGTCCTGTATATGCATCATCCGTTCGATTTTCCGCTGAAGTATATTGGCTGCGCATCGGTGGTGTCGTGATCTTGTTGTTGTGTACCGATTTGTTGGGAGTCGCTTCGCTGTTCGTTTTCGTATTATATGACTATTCTTTACGATTCCGGGTTTTGTAATGCGGATAATGAGCCCCATCTCGACTGATGCTTGTGCGCCCAATATAGGTATAGTCCTTTGCGGTGTCACGTAAAAACACTGTAGCGTGGAGGCAGCGAATGATGCGCAAACGATATATATAATGCCAATGATCTCGATTTGGTGTCCTGAATATGCTCGTACCGTGAATGGTGGCTTGTATAGTTGTGGCTTTACTGGTAGTTTGTCATAAATTCCTTGATGAATTATGTTTACTTGTGATCCAGTATCGAGCTTCATCGTGACGGGAAAGTTGGCAAAGTAGATGGTTTCCAGCCATTCTTCCGCTGGCGCTAGCGGAGACTTCATGTCGTGGCAGTAGAGGCTAAGTGCAGTGCAGTGGAATGATTGCCAGTCGCTTTCTGTGTCGTCGTCTCCGTTTGTCAGGTATTGATTTTGGTACTGTCCATGAGGGTTGTCAATGTAGACGGCTGGGTGCATTGAAAGTTCGTGTGTTTGGGTGGAGCGGCAACACGAGATCCAGTGCCCTTTTCGTGAACATCCGTGGCAGGTATCATTGCGTGCGGGGCAGTACCCTTGTGGCGTGTGGATGGTTCCGCAGTTGCGGCATGCGTCTTGACCCCGTCGGATTTGCGAATAAGGATTAGGTTGCTGCGTCCTGCGATTTAAAAGTGGTGAGACGGCGTCATGGGCTGGCGCTGTTGTGCTCTGTTGGCTTGTTGAGTGACAAAGCGTTGACCCCTTGTGGAATTTGGTCGTTTCTCTCTGCGGCGCAATGAGTCCAGTGTTACTGGAGTCGGTTCTGCCTTGTCCATAGGTGCCGAGATGGCATTAGCGTGGTTAGTTGATGCTTCATCTGCTTGGCATTTGGCAATAGCTGTGTCTAGAGTGAGGTTCCGTATGGCGAGAAGGTCTTTCCGTAATGTCTCCTTCCGGATTCCGCATGCAATTTGTGTGGCGAGAACTTCGAGAAGTGATGCATGTAAGGTACCAAAGTCGCAGTTGCGGGCTTTGGTCTTCAAGTAGGTTATGTACTCGTCGAAGGGTTGGTGCGGTCCCTGGTACGTGGTGAATAATGTGTAGCGGAAGGCAATCAAGTTCTTGTAAGGCTCGTAGTACTTGTCAAAGGCAGCGTATACCATGTCTAGTGTCAGATTCTGATCTTCTGGAACCGGGATAGTGAAGGTGTTATAGATGCGTCTTGCTGCTGGTCCGATGATGTGGAGAAATGTGGCGATTTGGATCTCGGCCGTTTCGGTGGAGAGTTTGGCAGCCATGGCGTAAATTTTGAAGCCGTCGCGGTACTCGGACCATAGCGCTGCTGGATTATTGTTCCCCGGGTTGAAAGGTTCCGGCCCTTTAAATGATGTTGTCGTCATTGTGGAGCGGCGGAGTTGAGGGTCTTGTGCAATGGGGTCGGAGCTACTTCGGTACGCGAACTATCTCGGTAGGCGGTGTTCGTGAACCTCTATCACCATGTTATATGTTTGAATGCAGACATCGACTAAGTTTAAGAATTAGCGGCAATTTTTATTTAAGCGACTTGTCATTACATTTCCTAGCGTGCGAGAGACGCCTTGTCTCAATTGTGTTTTTCTTATATACATTTCTCTTATCTATTTACAAGTTTTTTATCTTAAGCTTTATTTACATAAATCTAAAACATTACTCCGTTTCAATCATAAGTCTATATCCTAAGTCTATATATAACAGTAACGAAAGTTTTCCTAAGGACTATCGGGTACTAATCTGTTTAAACAGAAGTCCGTTAAATCAGTCAAGGAAGCAAACAATTACAATAGCGTCCGTCTCTGGTGGGGAAAGAACTCTTTTTAGACTTTAACCTCCACGGATGGGGATTTGTTTTCCTCCCTTTCCTAAGCCTAATTGAGTTCCATTTTTGGAATTTTCTCTTCACATGAGCGGGGAGTCGCTTCTTCAGCCAATATATGGTTCTCTCCCAATATGGCAATTTTTGGCGTAATAGTTGCACCTAAACCGAAGGTCTGAGAAAATTAATCGCGATTTGGCGAATGCATCGCGCTTCTTCAGTACTGCTGCAAAAGAGTGCCAGCCCCCTTTTGGTTACTTCCTAGGCTAATTTAACGGACTTCTGGCTAAAACCAATTGTTTCGATACTTTCAGGAAACTTAAGCAAACAATAAATAAGAAAGAGTTAATTGGTTTCAGGTACGTGTGCAAAATACAGGTAAGACATATCGTAAGGAATCAACATTGTTAAAAAACCAATGCTATAATAGATCTTTGACCTAATAAGTAACGGGCCCTGACAAGCCTTCAGTGAGAACTATACTCACCAGGGGTTTGAACCGTTTGATTCGAAATGCGAATAATATAATTTGATCTTTTCATTGTAATTTTTGTCGTGCTCTTTTTCGGTCTTACTTCTCGAGTCGGAATGTTACTTTAACTCTATTAATGTATTTAACTAATAAAAAGTTATTAATTTTTCGTCGGTTTATTTTTTCTACACTAAACATCAACATGGTAGCAGAGTGTGGTTCTTAATGTTCATCAATTACGCTGGGAGAAGTCATTAATTGATCGCAAGTATAGGATAGAACAAGTCAACGATAAGTATAAAGTTTATTGTTTGATATTGTCAAGAGGGAAACAATGACCGATGCCGCATTGCTGACATGGTTCATAAAGTACAGGCTAGAGTCCTAACTCATTATAGCTTCCGAAATTGGAAATACGAAGTAGAGATGGTATTAAGGGGAATAACGTTTGGAAAATTATCAATGGATAGGCAACGAAACCAGAGGGCGGCGAAGAAGCCATTGCTTAATATGAGGAAATGGCATTTTCAATAATAGTACTAAGCCTCAGTGAGGATGTTCGGGAAATCATTGGTGGAGAGGATACTGCTGTTGGTATTTGGAAAAATGTATGATAACCTTCAAACCTAAATCACGGGCAGGAAAGGTGGGCTTATGGAGGAATTTTTCACAATATCGTATCAAGAATGTGACTCCATGTCTAACTATTTTGGGAGAATAACAAACCTTGTTAAGCAACTGTAAGATGGGGAAATATTATCAGATATTTGTGTGGTCTATCGATTAATTCGAGCTTTGCGGAAATCTTATCAAACGTTAGCCGAACACCTATACCTCTTGCCCGACAAGGACTTTACCCCTACACACATTATGGATACATTGTTAGCAGCAATGTCCGAAGAATTGTTACTGAAGAACAAGCAACATGTCCTGGCCATACAGGTTCATATGGGACCAAAGGGAAAGCAATCAACTATTGAAAAATCCCATAGAGTGTTCAAAGGGGAATGTTATGAGTGTGGGAAGAGAGGTCATAAGGCGGTAGATTGTCCAGCTCAAAGAGGGGCCAGCAGTAAAAGGATCAAGCAGAAAGTCTCAAAGAAGCCAAGTAAAATAGAGGATAAGGTTTGAGCCTGTCTTGCAGTCGTATGCGTAACAGAGACCAAGACCGATAAATGGGTTGTTGAATAAGCAGCAACCCACCATTTTCGTAACCTAAAGGACTGGTTTGTAACGTTTACCAAATATGAGGTTGATGTGAGATTCGGAGAAGGGGAAACGAAGGCTTAAGGTTCTTGCAATGTCAGTATCAAGATGAAGAATGTAGTGCTCCTACTTATTGATGCTATATATACCTAAGATATGCGCCATAATATTTTGTCCGCAAGGTTAATTGACACAGCGGGATTTAAAGGAATATTGCAGAATTCGAATTTCCGAGTATTCGATATTGATGGAACTTTTCTGTTTGAAACTCCCTTGAAGGATCGTTTTTATACGGTTTACGGCCTTGTACAGCAAATGATGTCCAAACTGAAGAAAGAGAAGCACAGGTGAGATCATTTACACAATCAGATCATGGTATTGAGGGAATTAATCTATGGCACCGGAGATTGAGTCACATCAATGCCAACGACATGAAGTTTCTATGGAAAGACCAAGATGCTGGAAGGAATGGGGTTACTCACGGGAAATCAAGAACCTTGTGTGCGATGCGAGATTGGCAAGAGTACCAAACAGCCTCATCAATCTCATCAATGAACAACTGGCATCTAAAGCACCGAAGTTTTACAACTGATCCATACAGACATGCGGGGACCGTCACCGGCGAAGCGAAGTATTTTGTTACCTTTATTGATGACTTAAGTCGCTACATCACTGTGTACGCCTTTGCCAAGAAGAGCGATGTATTTTCTTGTTTAGAAAAGTTCAAGGCCATAGTGGAACGACAGACGGACGGGTAAGAAAATCAAAGCCACACGATCTGATAACGGCATGGAGTATTTCGCCAAGGAATTTAAGGAGACCTGTGAACGCCTTGGAATCAAACCGTAAATTACTAACGCCTATTCGCCTGCAATGTATGGCGTGTCAGAAAGAGTGGATCGAACATTGCTGGATTTGGTACGCACTTTCATCGTCGAAGTGAAACTTTCAACCTATCTTTGGGCTGAATTGGTCACTACAGCGGCATACCTGAAGAACCGGACAAAACACAGCGATGGCGTCCCTTTGGAGTTATGGATGGGCAGAAAACCAAGCGTAAAACATCTAAAACAGATTGGGTGTCTGGCATACGTACATACTCCGAAACAACACAGACGGAACAAATTTGACAAACCTGCTCAAATGGGAGTTTTAGTTGGATACGCGTTTCATACAAGAGTCTATCGCGTTTGGATAAAAAAGGAACGAAAAGCTGTGGAATCAAAACATGTAAAACTCAACGAAACTATAATGGGAGTTCAAAATCTAACTAATGTCGATGAAGATCAGATTTTTAATTAGGCTTTTTTTTTCGTGGAACCACTCAAATCCAGATTCCGTAATAAACCCTGAGGTCCCAGACACGCAACCAATACTGGGGTGGAGAAAGAAGAGAACATTGAACAAAGGATGTTCCCCAGGCATGTACGGAAAAGAGAAAAACATCTACGAATGGGTTGGTCAATGGATGGATCAGGGAAGTTGTTCCAAGTTAATCAAGCTCAGACAAGAAAAAAAGTAAACATCTATTATCGACAAAAAGCTTATGGGTCCAGAATTCGATCAATAACAGAGATGATAGAATTTATCAAAAAACATAAACTTCAGGACGACATAGAAATTTGTGATTTTTCAAGAAAGAATCTTAATGTTAATGCACCGGATGAAGACGGAGAACTCGATGATGAAAAATCAGATAAAAGGGAGGAAATTTATGCATTGCCTATGGCAAATTGTGCTGAAGTACTAATACCTCGGTCCTACAACGACGCAATAACATCACCCCATAATGACCGGTGGGAAGCAGCAATGGAAGACGAAATGGCTACATTACGGGAACGACAAGTCATGAAGGAGGTCATCATTCCTTTCCAACAAGAAGATCATCGGCTCTGGATGGGTTTATGCCTTGAATAATTCGTTATAAAGCAATATTGGTTGCCAGAGGGTTTAACTAGGTGGAGGGAATCGACTATGACCAGACTTTCTCGCCAGTCATCAGTTTATCTCTAATACGATTGTTTCTCACCGTTTACGTCGTTACCTTTGGTTGGCTAGATTCCCACATGGATGTAAAGAACACGTACTTGTATGGGAATCTGAATCATGAGATATGTATGAAGAATGTTCCAGGACTCATGGATAATCCAGCCACTTGCCTCCGATTACCAAATGTTCGGTGCCATTCCCAATGTCCTAGAGACACTCCAAGAAGGCGATACCAATCAAGACGAAAGATAGGAAATGGCATCACCATTTTATAAAACTTCAATTTCTATTTTCTAAACTTTTTCCAAGACATTTGGCTCTCCGTTAAAATTACATATTTTTTTTTGCTATAATGTTAAATTACATATAATGTATTGTTTGGCCTAAGTAGCCACATATTATATCTCTGATATAACCCTAATGAATTATGAATTTTACAATGCTTGAAAATGTAAATATTTCCAATCTCCAATTGTTCCCTTAAGATAAATTTAGAAAAAAAACCTATAATTTTTGTATAAAATGTGCACTTACTTTAAAAACCTTATCTTGGCCGATTCTTTTAACAATCTGGACTAAAGCTTTTTCATGGGAAAAAATGTCTTCAACTCTTTCTATATAGAGTGGCTTTTCAGGAATGGATATTTTTGACAGCAAGATTCCTTTGCACGATTCACTTATGTAGAAACAAGCAATGGCCCAAAACGTGAAAAGAATATTCTCGAATGCAGTATTGTACACAACACTTGTACCTGTGAATTAATTATTTTATATTAGTTATCGTTATTAATTATCCATTATTCATAAAATAATGGGCATTCAGGATAAAAACGTTGTTTGGTCGAAATTATATTGATTTTCGAAGCAGTTATTGTTAAGGTTTCCCACAGTTGGAGTTCAAACAGTTCAGTTTTCGGTTCAGTTCAGTTATTTTCGGTTTCAGTTTATTGACTAAACTGATTTGATTGCTTCAGTTCAGTTTCAGTTTGCACATCTCCAAACTAGGGCTTTGCGAATAGTACTTCTTAAGGTATTCGTCGAATTCCCAATAGGAGTGTTTTTGGGAGCCATCTCTCGGCTCGGAATAGGAAAATGACCAAATAATTTGACCAAATAGTGTGAATTTCAAAAATTCGACCAAATAGTGTGAAGTTCAAAAATTCGACCAAATTTAAATTTCTATAAAACTATTCTACCAAATTTCAAATTTATAAATAATGGGACACGGAAAGGTACTTTTGAACAGCTGAAAACTCATTTTTGAACGAATCAAAGGTTTTATTTTAATCAAAATTAGGTTAGTTGTCAATATATCCCTACTCGCTTTGCAATGTATGACCTCTTCCATGATACTATATTTTTTAATAGGTATACTATAGTGACATATTATTAGGAAGTTCAATATAGTTAGCTCCGCAGCGAGAAGTTGATAATAACCAGTAACCTTTAAGTTAAAACCTTTAATGATTTATCCTTGTCTATGAACTTCTAAAGACTGAGTGGCTGATTCCAGCTATAGCCTCCTAGATCACGCGACTCGGTGAACGCGGGTAATAATTAACAGTAGCCACGTCAGAATTTTAAGGGTGTGTCTTCCCAGTCGCGTCATCTATTAGGCCACGGTCCAGCGGTCACGGACATTATCACAGCGCCCATAGGGATAGGAGCATAACATTTATGTTTCTATCTCTATGACAGCGCCCTCAAATTCACAAAATCAACAGAAAAATTCAAAAACTGGTTGCGAATACCAAATAATTTGGTCAATAGACTGTTAAAAACATTCACTTTCAAATTGTTTTATCCGCTATAGAATAGTCGGTTTTTCGAAGCTCATTATTTGGTATTCTAGAATTTTGAAAATCATTATTCGATTCGTCGGTGCGAATAGTAAACGTCAATTTTGACCAAATTATTTGGTCCGACCAAATAGTAACGAATAGTCTGCACGGTCCTACTCCAAACTGATCAGTTTTCAGTTCGGTTCGGCTTATTTCTTAAACTGAACTGATAAAAACTGAACTGAAGAAATAGTTAAGTCCTCTTTCGATCTATGGCAAGAAACTATATCAATACATTCCCGCAAACATTAGTAGAACAATAGAAAACTGGCATCGTTTAGTATTGCATGCTGTATGATATTTTGGGGGATGTGTCGCGTAAAGTTACCTTATTAGTGTCGCGTATATTTCATCATTTATGTCGTGTATATTTAATTATGCATAGAAATAAGCTATTAATTTAAGTCCCGTGATTAGCTGGGACCCTCTGCAGAGAGACACAGGCTAAAAGAATACCAATATTAGTAACTTAAAAGGGTATCATAATTAGTTAAATAGTCGAAGTTAAATTGTTCAATGTTAATAATTAGTAGTTAGTGTAATAAACATGACTCTTAAGGTATGGCACTTCACGATTCCAAAATACTTAGTAGTAGTAATAGAAAATGTTAGCGGTTAATAGTTACAATCTGGGTATTTTAGCCCTCTGACACAGTATTTTTCTTCTTAATAATCTCTGAAGCAGTCTGGGAAATAGCACACTTCCTCTGGTCCAAAGCCAGTTTATTAATTGCTTGGACTAGTTTTTAAATTCAAGAAGTGCGGGTTACTGCTCCTCTGGACCAGTTTATTTATTTCAAATTAATAGGAGAATAAAGGCTGGGACCAGTCCGGAGACCACGAATACGTTCAGTAACGAAAATCTCAAGGAACTCGCTGTTTTCTTGATGTCTGGTTGATGGGCCCGAAACGTCACAGTGACGTAAAAGGTTGTTGAACGGAAAATGGACATATTGAAGTTAGCCCTGTTTTCGAAAATGGAGTACGGGAAACGTCTTACTGGCCCTCAAAACGTTACGAAGCGCAAATGGCTCTTTTCAATTATTAACGAGCTCAAATTGTTTAAGAAAATTATGTCTATTTGAATGGTAGAAGCAGTTTTGTAAAGAAAACTAATACAATTACTATAGGAATATCATGATTGGGATTTAATTGAAACTTAATTTTTAAATCCCGCTCAAACTTTTCGTCTGTCAAGTGTTCAACAGTCAAGCGCTAGGTCACGCCATCAAAAAAACCATATCAAATAGATGGTTTTTTTTGATGGGCAAGTGCTGAGCATCATGACGTCAAAACCGGAAACACGAAAAAGAGTACAGTAGGGAAAATCTGACATCACTTAGTAAGCGCTGTCATGAAAGAGGGCTACTGAACGTACCCCAGTTTATTATTTTGGACGCTAAGGGGTCACTGGTCCCAAGGACTAGTTTAAAAAATATTCTTATTTCCCAGACTGCTCTGAAGGGGTTTTCGGTTCAGTTCAGTTATAACTGAAAACTGAACGGATCAGTTCGGTTTCCTGGCTGAACCGAACTGATAATTTCAGTTCAGTTTTAGTTCTTGAAAATCTTAACTGAAAAGTTTCAGTTCAGTTTCAGTTTTAGTCCAAAACCGATTTGAACCGAACTGTGGGAAACCTTAGTTATTGTCTTTCCAGTTGTTTTTATACTCTTTGACGGGAACAACTGACTTGCACTCGTAAAATTTTCACGAAGCTTTTAAAATACAGCTTGCTGAATCTCACAGAAATATTTTATTTAATCTGCAGCCCCTTTTGAAAAAAACGGCCAGAAATATATTTTCGCAAATAACTTCTCTTCGATTCAACCTGTATCTTTAACTTTTAGTAATTATTTATGATTTTGGTTTAAATATGCTCCCATGGCTACAACGTACTTATTTCTTATTGTAAGGTTTCAAGTCGAAGAGGGCGAGATGCCTTGGCCAAGATGTGATTATGTAGGATGCGGAGTGATTTGAATAATCACGAAAGGAATGAGGTTCACATGGGTGGTGACGGAAAATGTGTGGGGGTAAAGTCACCGCTGGTGGACACGGTGATGTCGGCGCGACATCCGAATAGAGTCGTATTCTCTCAAACATTATCGTCCAGAAGCTTGGCGTACTTAAGTGCACCACACTCCCGGCAAAACGTTTATGTAACTTAGCTTCGTGAATGAAAATTAATTCAGCACCTATTTTTTTATCAAAAAACGATTTTCACGAAAATATGTCATTATTTTTCGGAAACTGAAACCTGCACTCTTACAGCAAACTTCATTTTTGTTTTATAAAAAATTAAGATTAAATTTTTCTTTCCAACTGAAACCACTCAGTTTGGAGATGGTCATAGATCCCGACATGTATAAGTTCTGTCAGAAGGGAATAAGAGAGAAGGGAGACATTAGAGCCTGCTTTGGTAACGAGAGTCCGACCAACGTCAAGAAAACCCCGAAAACTTTGCGCAAGTACACAGCTTTTAACCAATTTACTGCAAAAATAGTTCTTTAAGTTCTCCGCGGTATCGGCCCATTTGTCTGCTAGATTTTCATTCTCCAAAGGTTTAGGGCTGTCGATGTTTCGTCCTTGTGTAATTATATCCTCAAGTATGTATTTTATTGAAACCAATTTGTATTTTTTAATATTAATTCAAAATAATTAGTTTTCGTCTATTTATTACCTTCAAATTATCTGATTTTGGTATGTTTTCAATACCCGTGTATCTAAATTAATTGCGCAGCTTGATTTCGTTTATCAATATGAAATTTGGCCATTTTTATCTCCTTCAATGTAAAATTGTAAACAAAACTACTTTTTATTCGTCAACCGAGACGTCACCTTCTTATGTGACGTCACAGCTAAGGCAGAAGTTAGATAGCCAATCAGTGAAGGGTAGTTGATTTGAGGTTAGTAAGACTGTTGTTACGAGTGTAAAGCATTATGGAGATATAATGTGTGTCCCTTCTCTCTTATTCCCTTCTGGTTCTGTACATTTTCCCGGCTTTGACCATACTTCCATTTTCAATGTTAATTAGCATAGGGGTTAATAGTATATTCGCTTGCAATCTTCGTTCATCTTGGATGATGGTGACCCCCAAAAGTAAACAAAACCTTCTGACTAGATAATGTTTTAACCCGTTTTTATGTAACTATACACGGCCAACGCCAGCAAGAACCTTCGCTTATGTACTTTTATAAGAAAGATAAGTTTCTCGTTATAAACAGTTATCCCAGTTGTTACACCGTGTGCCTGGATTTCAACCATTAGTTAAAACTGATATTTCAGTAATAAAAATATCCTTCATAGGGACATAATTACATTTTATAATAATGTAATAATTAGTGCTGCAAAAAGTATTACCTTGACTCATCAGAACGGAAAAAGACTCGTAGAATGTAGAGTATGAAGATTTCTTGGGACGAGGATGAATATTTCGTAGTACACTAATAACCAGAGGAAATAGCAATAAAGAGAATATGATGCCAAGCCAAACCTAAAATTAGAGAATGAGAGTTATATTTAATGGTAAAAAATATTTCGAATCCAAATAACAACAGGATACCAGTTGCACATTTGGTCAGTTTTTTCATAAACATTTCCAGAAGGTTGGTGACGGTTCTTATTATTTATTCGTTGCGCGGAGGAATATTTCTTCAATTATTTGGTCATGGAAGAGTTTGTTTTCATTCAATATTTTTCACATAGGTTCCATACAAAGTATGTCTCATTGTAATTGTACAAAACCTTTAGAGAGAGCTGCCACGTCTAAATTTACTCTTTATTACCATTTTATTTTGCAGAAAATTGATCTACATTTGTGCCAGCAGTTAGCAAATCCCTGCTTACTGCTCGGTTCGATTTCATTTACAAGCAATTGAACTGAAAGTAAAATACTGCTTGCGGAAACCATGTGTAAGAGAGCTTAGTTTCAAGTGTAAGCTAGCCTACACAATAGTTTTTTAATGAGTGAGACCTTATGGGAAAAGGAATGTTTTTAATCTGAAATACAGGATCTGCGTTAGCTGTAACTTAAATTAGTATGAACTGAACTGAAATGAACTTTGTCATAACACTTAAATTAGGGGGCTTCTCACTTTTCCCTCGATTGTGCTTTATTTAACTTAATAATCTAAACTAACTTAAACGCAGTAAGATATGAATTGTTTAATTAATTCACGTAACAATTGGTAGCAGAGCGTGGTTGGCCCATGGAATTTTAACTTTAATTAATACAAATCTTAATCGCGAGGGCCAAGGCCTCAATTAATACCGTAATTACGGGTCCTGGACTTCGATTTGACCTAAAACAATTAAATGCCAATAGTTATCGAATATGGAAGATGGAAATGGAATTAATGCTACGAGAGCGAGTATTATGGGAGCTTATCACCGAATTGGAAGTGCCTCCAACGGAAACAGCAACGGCTGAGGAACAGCGCCTTTATAAACTCCTTGAATCAATGGCTTTCTCAACTATCGTATTGGGTTTGCTGGAATTAGTCACATCAAAGGTCAGGAAAGCACTACGGAAACATTTTGAGCCTAAATCAAGATCTCGTATTTTACGATTACTAATAGAATTTCATGCGTTAAAATACAGTGAGGGAGAAAGTATACCGGATTTCCTTGGCAGACTATTTGAACTTGCAATAGAGTGGGAAGATGCTGGAAAAACTTTGGATGGCGTACAAAATGATCGCAACATTACTAAGTTCCTACGATTCCTTGGTGGCTCAACTATATCAACTGGATAAAGATAAATTCAAACCAGAACCAATAAAGGAAATACTCATCAATGAACATGGAAGACGTGTCAATAAAGAAGCATGCTTTGAAGAAATGAATAACGCATTTGCAGCAAATTTCCAGTGGAAGAGAGATCAGCTAAACCGAAAGCCACTTTTAACGGAACATGTTACAATTGCCAGCGTGCAGGACGCAGAGCTGCAGATTGTCGTCGTCCATCGCAATCAAGGGAGAGTCACCAGGATAGTAGCAAGAAATACGAAAATGGAGCGTTCTTTGTCTCGTCTCACTGTACAACTACACCTACGAAATATTGGATCATGGATTCTGGAGCAACACCACACTTTTGTAACCAGCGAAATTGGTTTAAAATTTTTTACCCCGTTACAAACAGAAGCAACAGTTGAGGAAGACAAATCCCAAGTCGAAGGCGGAGGCGACGTCTGGTTGCGACTGAACGATGCCAAACGAAACATATTTCGTCTCAAGGACATACTTCATACCCCAAGAATGGGACGAAACTTGATATCGAACGTTTATTGAATCAAGCTGGCTATAAATGTTACAGGATAAACGCAAAATAGGTCGTATATTTTCCACATTGAACCTATGACTTTGAGGCTCTTTATTACAAGATAATTTCTATACAGTGCATGCAACATTTTTGATGAATGGACCATTAGATGATGGAAATCAATCACCATCAGAAACATACGCTACAGAAGAACGAAAAAGCACTGGCCCATTCCATATCCATTGAGAACATTTGTGACGAGGCTGGATCACTTAATTCATTTTAAGACTAATAAGATTTATAAATGATAAAAAGTATCTTTGCACCCATGAGTTCATCGAGAATCTATACTGTCCTTTGCATAGATTCACATTGTACCGATTTTGTGATCAGATCTTAGGCAAGCTCTAATCTAAACCTCATCAAGTAAAGGTTAATAGGTTGGTTTTTAAAGTTAATCAGATGATTCATAGTTGATAACTAGGTTTTATTAAATGGCGATTCAACTCACATAACTCTTAATTATAACTTGGCTATAACATAAGTTTATAAATTATCGTAGATAAGTTATAAACTTACGATTTTAATTATGAGCCCATAAGCGCCCTAGAAGAAAAGCCAACATTTCAATGAAAACACGATCGACGAACCATCAGTTTTTCTAAGACACCCAAAAAAGCTAGCAACTATTATTCTGCAATACCATAAAAAAGGTTTTACAAGATAGTACGTACGCTAGATAGAAGTGCTATAATATAGAAATATTGCAACTATTAAGTGTAATGAATATGGCATCAGTTATTTGAACTTTTAAAGTAAATTGAAATAAAACGTGTGGTTCAGAATAATCTAGAGAACTATAACGCGTTGAATTACGTTTTTGAGTACATTCAGAGCTGGTGTAATAATTAGAGATGGCCGATACCAGGAGCAGATGACAAAGGAGTCTCGGACGCTATCTTCCATAATGTAGAGGGCAATGGGATCCGCGAACGTCACGGTTATTAACCAAAATCATTACTCCAGTGCCACCTCTCGTAGGAAATTTGAGCTTTATTTTCCAACCAATAGCGTGGCTGCAAAGTCTCGAAAGGAGATCTGGGAAATCGCGTCTGGAGCCTCTCTTTAAAAATACGTATCGTCTGCTTATAATTAGCCCAGGCTTAACGAGTATTAGAGTTAAAAAATGGATTTCAACGGCTTTTTAATCTTTTTTTTTAGACTATAATTGATAATGAAAAGCCCAGCGAATAACGTATGTACACTACTAAAAAACTAAAATGTGTTTCAGTGCCAAATTTTTCTAAATTTCTTCTTGAATTAAATGATAGCTACAAGAGGTTGGGAAAAGAAATCACTCACGATCTTTTAAAACCCAAAAAGTAAGAGACAGTGATTTCGTTTCCAACCTCTTGTAGCAGTCAATTAATTCCTACCTTTAAGGTCACAAAATGTACTCTTATCTTTTATCGTAATACCAACGATTACAGATGTTTGAATAAAGTAATTATATTGTGTATATTTATGTCGCGATCGGGTAAGACGAACCTCAGTAGCCACCGTTAGTCCGTTATTACAAAAAAAAAAATTCCCAACAGACTTTGGTGCCAGATATAATCCACCAAAAGCATCGTCTGCTATAATGTCTGATAGCGCCTCTATGGCAAACGATACCGCTACAGCTGTGACGTACGCGGGTCCCATTGCCCTCTATATTGTTGAAGCTAGCGTCCGAGACTCCTTTGTCATCTGCTCCTGCCGATACCAGGCTTAACCCGATACCGATCGATACCGGTACAAACATGAACCGATACCGATCGATACCGATATTTACTCACTATGATCCAAAACCCGATACTTCAACCGATACCGATATGGTATCGGTTCATCCCTTGAGTAGTAGGCGCGTACTAAGAAAGATTTTCGCTTATTAGTTGTTAGATAAACTGAATTCAGGTACTTTTATAAAAATGAGATTAAAAATCATAGCAATGAGATATTATCACCATCATTACGTTACCAAAAGACCTAAAAATATCATGCAGCGCCATATAACGCATTTTAAACGAGTATCGGTTTAGTGCCGATACCGATATGGTATCGTTACCGGTTCATCCCTAGACTAATAATGGAAAGAATTGGTTGAAAAGTATATTCGTAGTATAGTGTAATATTTAAAGTTGGGAGAATATTCCATAAAGTGTGTTATTTCGAAGTATCCCCTAATATTTGGAAATATGGCGTAATATTTAGAAGTATATGTAGTACGAGGAATTACCGTGTAATATCTGGAAGTATATTCGTAGTACCGTGTATTATTTGTAGTACCAAGAATTTCGTAATATATTCGTAGTACCGTGTATTATTTTTAGTACCAAGAATTTCATAATATATTCGTAGTACCGAGTAATATTTAGTATGGTGTACGTTTAAAACGCTAATGGTTACCCCGTCGATGTTTTTGTTCTTATAAATAAGTTTCTTTAAGTTCTTTAACATTTTATTTCAGCTTTCTACCCCACTAGCGCAGACCTCCGGGTTGAGGTTACCGACTCTTTGCTGACATCCAATCCCCAAACAAGTTTTCCCGAAGAATTTAGGTGAATCTTACCTCTATGGCAAAGATAAAGATTGTGTCGAACACGTGACTGGTTAAAATTTCACACTGACACGATATTATTTTGAAATTTCCTGGCCAAGAGATTGCAACGTAATCCACGTATTCATGGTAACTTTCGTCTAGAGCAACGGGAAAAGTTGCCAATTCCGATTCCTTTACAAAAAACATCATTTTAGAGATTCATCATAATTTTTATCCTTAGCATTTTATATGTCGCAAAAATCATTGTGCCTTTGGATATAGGATAGTACTTATGACACATCTCTCGTGTGAAAAAAACTTTTAGCCTTTTAACGACAAAACAAAAAATAAACATAAGAGTACAATGCACATGGCCGTCACCAGAGGGGAGTCCAGGTGGGCCCGGCCCACTCTGCAGTTGGTTTGGCCCTCCCAATAAAATTCATGGGGGAAACAATATGGAATAGTTGGCTCTAAATATTCTTTTGGTAGAAGACAGAACAACTAATTTCTGCGATAAAATGTTAAATGTGATGTGACTGATGTGACGTCTTGGAATTTTCATACCAAAATTGAAAATACTATTTTAATAGTAGAATGGGCTATTTACATGGAGGGAGGAGGGCACAAATAAATCTGCTTTTTGACCTCCAGGCAGCTTTTCTTCCTTGTGTGTATGGTATGAATCATCCATGTGTGAAAAGCAGCTATATCAGGCTGAGAAAGAAGCAATTTTTTTAAAACTGGAGCTGTGCCCAGTTGAGCCAAGGTAGTTTTTTTTAAAAGCTGGTGAGTAAATATCGTGCGGCTGGATATTTCTGTCAAATTGAATAGTTGCGTGGATAGCCGTCAATTTTAGACATTAGTCTAAATAGTTGTAAAACCCAATTAGTCTTGACCAGATTATTTCCACCTAAACCCGAAAAAGGATTGAGCCATGATGATGAATCCCCTATTTCAAGCTCGATATACAGTACAAATGATGGTAACCATATTTGTAATGAAATCCAGGAAATTCACCAAATATAACCTGTACGGTAGGATTTCACTTTGTCATACCCCATCATCTAACAATTGTTTCTCACTAATAAGATCACGGGGAGTTCATAAAAAATACTTAAAAAATTCCTAGCACGTCGCAAGTATTTTTGAAAATGTTTTGAACATTTTAAATTTCGTGTACTTATCACTATTGAGACTAAAGGCGGTCTCCAATCAATATTGCAATATAAGTAGTGGGGACTTCAACTAATTGAAGGACTCGCGACGGTAGTATAACTTTGAAATATTAAGGACCTACTTCAATAGAAAAGATATTTTGAAAAAGGGGTCAAACTCTTGGGTGAAGTAACAAAATATAAGCAATAATTAAGGTGTCATTTAATGCTTTAAGTAACGATATGCATGCAACAATATTTTGGAAAAGGTGTCAACCTAACCTAACTTATTTTTACTTACATATCGTTATTTAAACCAAACATTTGACACCTTTTCCAAACGAAATGTAAGAAAAAGGATTTTGGAAAAAGTGTCAAATTATTGGTTTAAGTAACGATATGTTAGCAAAAATAAGTTAGTTTGACACCTTTTCCCAAAATATTGTTGCTTACATATCGTTACTTAAAGCAATAAACGACACCTTTCCTAAATATTTTGCTCACATTTTGTTTCTTCCACCAAGAATTTGACCCCTCTTTCAAAATACTTTTTTCTCTTATCTTTCATAAATGAAATATTTCAGTAGGTCTTAAATATTTCATACTTATAGTACCGTCACGAGTTTTTCAATTTTTTAAGTCCCCCCTCTACGTTTACTGCAATATTGAGTGCAGAATGCCAGTCTCAATATGAAATTTAACATTTTCAAAAATATTTTTAAAATTAAAGCGAAGTCTTTGCCCCACGTTTACTGAGCCACTTCGGGAGTTAAGCAAAGAAGCTGCCAATTTTTGTGTCAGAAAATAATGAAATGCATCTTCTTTTAAAACTTAACATGAGAAATTTAAAATAAATAATAGCTTGATATCTTTTCCAGTAGATAAATGTTTGATATTGATATTTTAGTTTCATTGATTTAAAAAAAAATTGCTATTGAAATCGGCCAATTGACCATCACTAATAATTTCAATTAAACGGTTCAAAACCTTTCGGAAAAGCTTAGTTTTGAATTGAGTTAAATTCAAATTTTAATTATATAAGCTAATTAATTTATCGTAGATAATTTAGATATTGATTTAGCGTAATTTATGTTGAAATAAATTTCGCAACGTACATTTGGAATGGGTTAATATTTGGCAGGAAATTCAAATGTCGATTTGGATTAGAAAAGTAAAAGAATATGTAACCAGCCCTAATGTTTAGATTTGGATTTGGGGTCCTAGCTATTTAAATTTTAAGAAAATTGTGTTCCTGGATACTTGGAAGTCTTTTGCTTATTTCCGCTCTCGGGAATTTTCAGTAGGTTGGAAGTATTTGGCTTATTTCCACCCCTTTTCAACCTTTTCTGCTGTGAGTTATTATGTCGGTTATCTTCTAAGCAGGGACGGAAGTAAAATAACTTTGAGACACCTATAGGGGTCACTGCCTCACTGGACAAATATCCTATATATTAGGTGTGCAAAAATGTTATGTTGCGCCGGGACCATCTTGTTTGTTTTGTTTTACACATACATAAAGATTAAATCCCATATTTCTAAATCCTCTGGAACTTATTTGTAAGACTGCTAAACAAGCCTCTAAAGTTTACTTGTACGAATCGACTACATAAATAAATTGCTTGAGTAAATTCTGAACCAGTGTCGTTTTAATGCCAGCTTGTTCAGAACTGAGTCGGGCTTTTCCTGTAATAAATCTAGGACGTACCAGCACTACCAAGCTTGAAAGTGAACGATTAGTTTGGAAAATCATCTATTTTGAGCTGAAGATTGTTGGAATTTTATCTAAGACCGTTATACGCCGATGTACTGATAAGCTAAAACCCTCGTTCTTCTATTGGAAGCGCCTGTTGCTGCTCCTAGCGAGAGAGTCCCGAAACTATACGACTCATAGCTCATGTTATGGCTTTGGTTTGAGTCGAAAAATTTGAATATTGACAGCAGCATGGCGCTATTGAGGCGATGCCCCGAAGGAACAACGCGCCGTATCTCCATTCCTGTCCAAATGCGTTCAAAGGTCTTAGTTTTTATCCACTTTATCATGCATTGGTTTTGTCTAAAAAACTATTCCGTTTTGAACTGAATCATGTAATATATTTTCACGGAGACCTTGAACATTTTTGCAGTATTAAGTTCCGGAAATAGTTTCACTACATTAGGCACCACCGCTACTTACAATATATATATTGGAATAAACAGGTTTTGAAATTGTTATCATGGCTTGATCATGCTTTCTCAAAATATTGTATTATCTTAAATGAATTTCACATTGGTAAATAACATAAGATTTAAAAGTTATTTGCGTTTAGTTTGAAACAACGTTCAAGACCATAGATGTCGGTCGAATGACAATTTATCATCAAGGCCAAGTTGACTAATGGACATGTCACGGATTTTAAACAAAGAAAAATAACCTTTCGAACGGTATTGATAGGTTTTGTAATTACGCGCCGGTTCTTTATATCCAGACATTTTAATTTAATACCTTACATTTTGAACAAGAATTCCAATTAGTCCTGTTCCTTGGTTTTTTCCTGTAACCGCGCCGAAATCCAGATCCTCCTCAGTTCTTATGAAGGTGCTTTCAGATAGCCTGAAACCATTAGCGTTCCTATTTTAATATCAGTACATACTGAGCAACCAGAAGGGTTGAAAATAACTTCACTTCTGTATATGATAATTATTTTGTACTAACATAATCATATATCTATAGTTGATATTTCAAGATTATACTTGTATAGCTAAAATTCGAACATCAGCACACAACAGAACCATAGTTAGATAACTATAATCAGAAACTCCATTTGACTTTATACTTCAATATAGTACAGTGTCTGATGCACTGTTTCTCAAAATATAAGATTATTCTTCAACAATTTAGAGATTTTTCAATCCGCGAGAGACTGATTACTTAGCGTATTCGATGCACAGGCAGCTCAAACTGATTACATTTCGACTATTGGTTGTGTTCGCTAATATTAAAATTTATCCATTCGGCATAATCTTGGAGAACCCTCCATGTACTCCAACTAATCAGTGAAAATATATATTTCTCATATGTATAAAGTAGTTTTTTGGTAGGCCTGTGCTGGTAGTGATTTTTTACTCTCGGTTCGAGTACGGCTGCTTGAAAAATTTCGGATTTTTGACTGGTATACTTCAATAATTAGGCCTTGCAAAACTACCAGTATTCGGGTGCTTTTCGGGTAGCGAAACACTCCTATCTGGTCAAAATGTTAAATTTTTGAAGAAAAAAAAATAGTATATCAATACGGTGAAAAACACTGTTGATTTAAAGGCAACCTACGAGGTCCGCCCCCTACGAATTCCAACAATACCCGATTGTCCTAAGCCGTAATTTTCGGGTATCGGGTACTCACTCAGGCCTAGTTTCTATACAAATTTAATCCGAAATTGGCAGATAGACGATAAACTTATAAGGGTTAATAATAATAAAAATCCAGGCTTTATCTACAAATGATTTGTTTTTCAGTAACCAGGGAAGTATATGAGGATTGATTAGACGAATATTTCAAAAAAGGAAGTGTAAATAAAACTGTTGAACATGAAATCATTTTTTACAACAAAGGTCTATACATCTTCGAAGAAATTCACTATTAAAGTTTTACACTGGCTCTAAAAGCCATGACTTCGAATATCTAAGTTATAATTTAAAAACTGTACGTACGTTATATTTAGTGAAGTGATCACCCGAGATACTATATCACCAGCGTGTCCTTGAAATTTGTAATCGCTCTCCGTTAAGTAAAATGGAACCTAATTAAAAAAAGGAAAAATTAATAAGGAGCGAATGTAATATGAATGATTATTGAGTATGAAGGCTATCAAATGGAAATATAGCCTAGTTAGCCAACAATATAAAGTGTACATTAACAAACAAGAGTTAGGAAAAAATTCATACCCCTGTGTGTCCTATTCGTAATCCCGTCATTTTTCGATATAATTTTAAAACTGCTGATTCTTCAGCACAAAATTCAGTTCTCCGTGTTTCTATAAAAAAAATGTCAAGTATTACAAGTAAATCAATATTTGATTTTACATTAAACAATTTCAATACGGAGCCGAAGTTTTACCAAGCAAGGTGATGAAATAAAAGCTTGAGGTGAACTTTTTTGACTCAAAAATTACCCGAGTGCCGATTTTCATCTTTACGCTCAAATTTCTATTCTTTTAGCCTATCTGTGATGCACTATAAGATGATTTCGAGTTTCTGTAATGGAGATGTTTGCTAAGATTATCTGTTGACCGAAAAGTCGCTATTCTAAGAGAGCGGTAGCCCTCAATTGGCCCTTATTGAAATGTTTTTATGCGGAAATAGTGTTTTTAATATAAAACAGTTTCAATGGTACGGATAAACACCTTTGGGCTTTACTCAACATTATTTTTTAGCTGATATGGCGTTTTTTCTAAGTGAAAGGCTTTTCGATAAGAGCTTAGAGGATGAAGGGTGAAGAGGGAAATCATATACTAATTCTACCTGCATAGTGAAACATCCTAAAAATATCCCATTGATTTAATAAATCAAAATTACATTTGTATTTCTTCCGACTACCTAATACAAAATATTTGAAGGAATTCAAACTTATTTTGATTTTTAAATCATTGGGAAATAATTCTCGGAGAGTTCAATATGCACGAACGTCTTAGAATTAGATGAATCCATAAAATATTACTTGGTTTTTCCCTTGACACAGGTTTTTATCTCTCCGAGTTAAGATAACGTCACGGAGGGGTATTACACTGGACTGTCGGTGTGTCTGTCTGTCACCGCGCTCACAGTTGGAAATCGGAGCAAACATGTTCGCAATTTCCGGACCGCGTTCGCAGTTCACAGAAATTTGGAAAATTGTACTTCATTACGCGATCTACTCTCACCATGCACTTGTCTTTCGAATGGTATATACCACATACACGCCAATCATAACAACACCATCATATACTGGTCTTCTGTCTATACCACATAGAGGCCAATCTGCTACATTGGCGTCCTCTCCATTAACATCGTTGGGTTAAGATCTACGCTCGCTCGATCGGCTAGGGTTACGAGGAACGTCTAGCCACCCAATGGCAGGGCTTTAGAGACGAGTTGGGTTGGGAATAATTAATTTGAAATTTTTCCGGGTCGAGTCGGGTAGGGTTGTCATGTCCTTAATTTAAAATTGGGCCGGATCGGGTCGGGTTCACTTTCTATTGGTCTTTTTCTTATCTTCAAAATAATAGGGCAGATCGGGTCGGGCTTTTTATAGACCAGCGGTCCCACCCTACAATTTGAGGTTGGAAAAAATACTACTCAAGTCTCACAAGTTTCGGGCGAGACAGTGGGAGGAGGGCGCAACGCGCTAGATGCTAAGCACAAAATACGGGAATACTCCGTTCCATTAAAGGGAGGGTGAAGTAGAAAATCAAGTGATTTTTTATCAATTCTTCTACTAATTATAAGACCAGTGTGCGAACTCTGCATAGTGAAACATTCAGGAAATACTTCCGAATGATTTTAAAATTCAAATTAGGTTCAGATTTTAAGGATAATTTTAAAGAAGGACCTCCGACCAATCGCGTAACGCCTTGCCTTTTTATTAACAAAATTCTCGTGGCACGCTCCATGTCTCACGCCACGATTGTCACGTCGCGTGCAAATTTTATCAAATCTCCTAATAAATTTCATTAGACACGGAACGTTAATTTTGTTAATAAAAAGTCAGGGCGTTACGCGATTGGTCGGAGGTCCTTCTTTATAATTATCCTTAAAATCTGAACCTAATTTGAATTTTAAAAAAAGTATTTCCTGAATGTTTCACTATTTAGATTGGTCTTATAATTAGTAGAAGAATCGATAAAAAATCACTTGATTTTCTACTTCACCCTCCCTTTAAAGGAAGTAACAGTTGACAAAGACTAAGTATATTTTTCTTAAGTGGACAAGCAACTTCTCACAATTTTGTGGTTTTTAAAAATGTATAGCATGGCAACCGTGTTATTGCACAGCGTTTCGGTTATCGGTTTCGCGGCTAGGGTCCGGCTACTTTTATGATTCTCTCTCTCGTCTCGGTTAATTCGGCAAGCTTCGTTTTGAATCTTTTTGTATTGGAAATTCAAATAATTGAACGAAATGCGTTTAGTTCACAAACGACATACATTGGTTTTGTATAGTTATAGCATCTGAATAGAAACACTATACGCATATCGAAGTTAATATAAAGCTAGTAGGGTGAAAAGATCTCTTACAAAACCGTAAAATTTTCTTTTTGCAGAATAATAAATGAAAAAATTCTAGAGGGCCGGTTCTAGGCCCTTCTAGATAAGAACCCACACCCTCCCGTAATGTTAAAGAAATAATTCACAGATTTTAGGCTTAGCGTCCCATAGAAAAAGCATGGGATTTTTGGTGGTCCACTCCATCGAATAACTCAGAAACTACTGCGAAGTTAAGGTTCGGAACACTTTTGA
Source organism: Phalangium opilio (assembly GCF_054372755.1). Classification (NCBI taxonomy): domain Eukaryota; kingdom Metazoa; phylum Arthropoda; class Arachnida; order Opiliones; family Phalangiidae; genus Phalangium; species Phalangium opilio. The sequence continues at coordinate 10,545,703 of NW_028324217.1, read as the reverse complement.
ATTATCAAGCAACTATTGAATGTTGAACTTCTGAAGTTTGGTTAAGAACAATTAATTCTAAGTATTTTATTTTAATTAATTTATAAATCATGGTAAAACTGTTACATATATTACACTGATATCATAGCATTTTGTTAGCCTCCATCGGGTTTGTGGCGCATAGGATAACGCGTCTGCCTATAGAGCTGAAGATTGCCGGTTCGAGTCCTGGCAAGCTCTGTGTTTATTTTCACAGATCTTTTATTCAACATAAATGAAATAATCCTATAAATACAATGTTTGGATAATTTTTTTGTTACGAAGTACGGGCTTGTGGCGTAATGGATAACGCGTTTGCATTCGAGGCAAAACATTGCAGGTTCGAGTCTTGGAAAGTTCGTTGTCTATTTTGATGAAGAATCTTAGTATATATAAAGGAAAATTCTTAAACAACAAACTTTCAATGAAATAGTCGCGTGCTGGCGCGTGGTTTAGACATAACTTTTTTTTAAAATCTAAACAAAATGGTCAACTAAACTTAATTGAGTCACCAACCGCCTTTTTATATGAAACAAGTTACCACCCGCCTATCTATGGTGAATTAATTTACAACCCGCCTACCAATTGTGAATTAATTTACCACTCCCCTGCTAAATGATTTAAAATTTTAATCTTTCCCATAAAATAATGAGAGGCACTTGGAGTGAGCCAATATGCTCACGAACATCTTACTGGAACATCGAATTAATAAAGTTTGACAAGCATATTATTATTTTTATAATAGATTAATACAAATTAAGGCTGAAGGAACAGATATTATATAAAAAAGACTTGGTTTGCCCAAGCCTTAAAAACAAAACGATAAGAGTTTTTCCAGTTGTCTGAAGCGCAGATATTATTTTTTTTCAATTGAATTTTAAAGACAATCCGTATTTTACTACTCTTTAGAATTTAATTCAATCACCTGATTTTACTGCTAATGGATTAGTTTCCTATAAATTAATTGAAATAAAAAATTACTTATCTCTGATTTTTCAACAACAATTCCATTTTCCTGAAATATTTTATCATGCATTTATTATTTTGAGGGATATCGTGTAAATTTAATCAAATTGACACTTTCTTGTTTAATTTCCGAGAATTTTCCTTTCAAAAGGTTTTAAACACATCAAGTTTTCATAATGTTGTCAACTAAATAGCAACTCAACCAACACTTTTAAAATCTTTCCCACAAGCACTGTTATACACAGTTCAATAATTGTGACTGTGCTTAAAGAAGAAATGAACCCGTTTTTCAAATTTTAGAAAGGTGATAACATCCTCCTTTTGTATTCTAAAAGACCGCATAAAATACATTATTAATGAGAGAATTATTTGAAAATTAAAGTACGTTCTCCATTGAAAAGAAAAAATTTCATGATAAAATGTTTCAGGAAAATGGAATTGTTGTTGAAAAATCTGAGATAAGTAATTTTTTATTTCAATTAATTTATAGGAAACTAATCCATTAGCAGTAAAATCAGGTGATTGAATTAAATTCTAAAGAGTAGTAAAATACGGATTGTCTTTAAAATTCAATTGAAAAAAAATAATATCTGCGCTTCAGACAACTGGAAAAACTCTTATCGTTTTGTTTTTAAGGCTTGGGCAAACCAAGTCTTTTTTATATAATGTTAAGTATGTTTCGGCATTACGATTCTTTTAGTAGTTGTGTAGCTATAAAGCTCTGTTTCATTTCAATATTCCAAGAACGTCTTTTGATATTACTTTTTGAAATACGGTGTTTACCTTTTAATTCAGCTATACTACGTTTATATATAGTGTAAACGTGAAATGAAACTTGCCTAGTTAAAATGGATGTAAATACTTAATATTTTAGAAAGTGTTGTTTGGATTGGAAATTAAGACACCTTAGGGATAAACCAAAATTGGCGTCGATTCGTGTCTTCTTGCTCTTTGAGGAGGTCTTAACGGTTCAGAGTGAGCCGAAAATTAAATAAACAATTGAATGATATCTATTAGGTCCTTAAATAGAATTAATAAAAACTATCATTGTAGACAAAGACCGGAAAGTGTAAAAGATAAGTTTAGAAAATTAACTGCCTGAAGAAACAGATATTCAAATTTTCACTTTTGAAGACATGATTATAAAACATCAATTATTTTAAAAAATTCTTATCTTACTTTTTTCACCAAAATTACTTCAGAACAATATTTTAACAAGAAACATGCGCATCATTTTAAAAATAGTACGTGTTACATTTTATTTTCTATCAAAAATTTACAATTAGGTAGAGAATTCGGCCCTATAAAGAGTATAAAATGGACAGAAAATCGTTGAGAGCTGAGAAAATAAAACCGTATGAAAACTTAACAAAACGTATTCTTCAATTGTAATGTTTTCGAAGTATTAAATATAAACGTGCTGTATAGCTCTCAAAGATCACGATCAATCTACAGATCTTTTCGACACAAATAACTAAATCACAATGAAAAGGCCTATGTTACTTTCCGCTTCGCAATATTTCCAATTTTAAAATAAAAAAATTAAACTCTTCAAGAGAAATCATTTCATATATCCAAGTATTTGGATATCCTAATAGAAAATGTTAGTCGAAAGTAAAACCTAGTATCAAGGTAGTATCCCTTAAATTCTTCTAGGTGCCATTTTTTCTTGAAAAAAATACATGGGTAAATAATGTTGAGAAATATTTTAGGAAAATGAAATTTTGGTGAAAAAAAGTAAGATAAGAATTTTTTAAAATAATTGATGTTTTATAATCATGTCTTCAAAAGTGAAAATTTGAATATCTGTTTCTTCAGGCAGTTAATTTTCTAAACTTATCTTTTACACTTTCTGGTCTTTGTCTACAATGACAGTTTTTATTAATATCTGTTACTTCAGTCTTCATATTAACTAAAATTATTTAGAAAACACTGGAGTGAAAAAGCTTTATTACCAGCCGTCGTTAATCCGGCTTAATTACCTGCCGTCGGTAATCTAGCTTAATTACCTACCGTCGGTAATCTAGCTTAATTACCTGCAGTCGGTAATCTAACTTAATTACCTGCCGTCGGTAATCTAGCTTAATTACCAGTCGTCGGTAATCCGGCTTAATTACCAGTCGTCGGTAATCCGGCTTAATTACCAGTCGTCGGTAATCTGGCTTAATTACCAGTCGTCAGTAATCTAGCTTAATTACCAGTCGTCGGTAATCTAGCTTAATTACCAGTCGTCGGTAATCTAGCTTAGTTACCAGTCGTCGGTAATCTAGCTTAATTACCAGCCGTCGGTAATCTAGCTTAATTACCAGCCGTCGGTAATCTAGCTTAATTACCAGCCGTCGGTAATCTAGCTTAATTACCAGCCGTCGGTAATCTAGCTTAATTTCCAGCCGTCGGTAATCCGGCTAAATTACCAGCCGTCGGTAATCCGGCTAAATTACCAGCCATCGGTAATCTAGCTTAATTACAGTCGTCGGTAATCTAGCTTAATTACAGTCGTCCGTAATCTAGCTTAATTACCAGTCGTCGGTAATCTAGCTTAATTACCAGTCGTCGGTAACCTAGCTTAATTACCAGTCGTCGGTAATCAAGCTTAACTTTCAGTCGTCGGTAATCTAGCTTAATTACCAGTCGTCGCTGATCTAGCTTAATTACCAGTCGTCGCTGATCTAGCTTAAATACCAGTCGTCGCTGATCTAGCTTACTTACCAGTCGTAGGTAATGTAGCTTAATTACCAGTCGTCGGTAATCTAGCTTAATTACCAGTCGTCGGTAATCTAGCTTAATTACCAGTCGTCGGTAATCTAGCTTAATTACCAGTCGTCGGTAATCAAGCTTAATTACCAGCCGTCGGTAATCTAGCTTAATTACCAGCCGTCGGTAATCTAGCTTAATTTCTAGCCGTCGGTAATCCGGCTAAATTACCAGCCGTCGGTAATCCGGCTAAATTACCAGCCATCGGTAATCTAGCTTAATTACAGTCGTCGGTAATCTAGCTTAATTACAGTCGTCGGTAATCTAGCTTAATTACCAGTCGTCGGTAATCTAGCTTAATTACCAGTCGTCGCTGATCTAGCTTAATTACCAGTCGTAGGTAATGTAGCTTAATTACCAGTCGTCGGTAATCTAGCTTAATTACCAGTCGTCGGTAATCTAGCTTAATTACCAGTCGTCGGTAATCTAGCTGAATTACCAGTCGTCGGTAATCTAGCTTAATTACCAGTCGTCTGTAATCTAGCTTAATTTCCAGTCGTAATCTTGTTAACTTAATATATATGTGTGGGGTCTTTTTCCAACTTAACTTGTTAGCTAACACAAGCTAAGGTTCTCTTGTTTTTTAACCACTACGAAAATTGGTTCAACCGTGCTATTATCATAAACTGACTCTAATCCATCGCAGATTGGAATGGTTTTAAAAATTTTAAATTAAACACACTTAGACTTAATTATAGTTAATGAATATCGCTTAGCGCCAAGTAAAATGTTGCACCTTTCATTTAAAACCGTTTTCAATCCTAACAAATGTATAGTTATGTCTATAAGTGCCTGGACAAAATGGCTGTTTGCGAAAAAAATCCCATGTTATTTCTAAGGGAAATTTCCAGTTTTTCGTCAAAAGGGCTGAATAATTTTATGGAAATGAAACCACCCTTAGCAACTTTATTTTTTATAAAATGAACTAATTATTGGATCTCTTTGAAATTTTAACCACATATTCAGGGCCAGAATTGTAGTTCTGTGGATTTTTTTCAAAACAGTTAATACAATACAAAAAAAGTTACATGCAAACAAAAAACCCTCCTTATACATTAAGAGCAGTATGAAGTCTTATCTAAGAGAGCTACCGCTCTCATAGAATTATTGAGGATATAGAGTAAATATTTAGACACTTTAACCTTTACAAATGTGTCCCACAGTTCGGTTCAAATCGGTTTCGGACTGAAACTGAACTGAAATTATCAGTTCGGTTAAGCCAGGAAACCGAACTGATGAGCTCAGTTTTCAGTTATAATGGAACTGAACCGAAAATCGCTTCTTAGATTATCAAGAAGAAAAAAAACGATGTCAGAGGTCCAAAATACTAAGATTGTAACTATAACCGCTAACATTTTCTACTACTACTAAGTATTTTGGAATCGTGAAGTGCCTTACCTTAAGAGTCATGTTTATTTCACTAACTACTAATTATTAACATTGAACAATTTAACTTTGACTAATTAACGAATTATGATACCCTTTTTAGTTACTAATTACTGGTAGTCTTTTAGCCTGTGTCTCTCGGCAGAGGGTCCCAGCTAATCACGGGACTTAAATTAATAGCTTATTTCTATGCATAATTAAATATACGCGACATAAATGATGAAAAATACGCGACACTAATAATTTAACTCTATGCGACTCTAATAAGGTAACTTTACGCGGCACATCCCCCAAAATATCATATGCAATACTAAACGATGCCAGTTTTCTATTGTTCTACTAATGTTTGCGTGAACGTATTGATATCGTTTCTCGCGATAGATCGAAAGAGTATTTAACTATCTCTTCAGTTCAGTTTAAGAAATAAACCGAACCGAACTGAAAACTGATCAGTTTGGAGAAGTGCAAACTGAAACTGAACTGAAGCAATTAAATCAGTCCCTAAACTGAAACCGAGAAATAACTGAACTGAACCGAAAACTGAACTGTTTGAACTGAACTGAACTGTGGGAAACCTTATGCTGCAGGAAATATATCGCTTAATTCGTGCTTCTTATTGCCGGTTTTCCCATTGGCTGATTGACCTATGTTTAAGAAGTATAATTTTTGATTGAAAATGTTAGTCCTTATCTCAACTCGGAGAGTTTTATTTTGGCTTTCCAACTGGTTTTTTGTTTTTACAAACCGTGAATATAACCATTTCGCACGCGTGTCCCTTCTTACACGGTTGTAAGGCTTGCAGTAGAAAAAACATTTACTCTTAATCTACTGGATTTGAGCAGCAGATTTCGAGCACCTTTTTTGGAAGGCAAATCTATGGTAACTCATGTTTTTCAAAAAATTTATTTCATAAAACACCTTTCTGGTATAATTATACACCTCTACTAAGATTGATGTTTAACACCTAACAGGAATAAAAAAGCACCAACGTCCATTGAATTTAAAAACACCAAATTAGTCTCAAAAGACACCGTTTTTAAAAATTTTATAAACACTTTTTCTGGTATTAATATACACCTCTATTCAAAGTGATTTTTAACACCTAATAGGATTTTAAAAGCACCTTCAGTGAAGGTATTATTTCGCACCATTTTCAAAGGTGCGCATTGACATCCTTTGGAAAGGTGCTTTTCAACACCAATAGGGGTGCTACTGGGGATACATTAGGAAACACCTCTAAAGGTGTCAAATAGTTAAATTATTTTTAACAGTGCAAACCTTAATTTATCGTTTAAACAAACACCTTCGCTTTTCTGTGAAACTCTATTAAAAATATCATACGTTTTAGGCTATTTCTTACTATCACGGTATTTTCATTATAATAATGCATATCAAATAGGCTGGTAATACGTACATGGAAGGTATTGCGAAATAGATTCAAATACGGAACAAAATACCCACTCGTTTCTTGATGATTTGAAGAACTCTCGTTACGGAACAAAATACCCACTCGTTTCTTGATGATTTGAAGAACTCTCGTTACGGAACAAAATACCCACTTGTTTCTTGATGATTTGAAGAACTCTCGTTAGTTTCTATTTCCTAATCTATGAATATTTCTCTTACTATGTGCTTGCGGTTTTTCTTCAAATTAAAAAGACAATCTTACAGCAGCTATGAGAGCATTATTGAACAAGAAACGTTTGCGCGTTAACTCTAACGATCATTCTATTGAACGATTTCACGAAGCCTATAAATAAATAGTTATTTGGTGAACATATACGACCTCATAACCGTAGAGTACTAGGTTTGAACTGAAGTAACTAAGTAGCACTTGGTTTGCAATTCGGACTGCGTGATAATCTTTTATTCATATTAAAAACAAAGCTAACAGAAACATTCTTGAAAGCGGGAAAAAGGACCGTAGGAAACCTTTTCCCAAGTTTTAATTTGAATTCTTTCTTAGTTCTAGTTCCATTACAGTTATTAACCATAAACACTGAAAGTATGGGTGGAACGTTGAAATCGATTCCTACTAAAAAATGTGATCCATTATAAACATTAACCTGCACACTATGAACGTGACTAACAAATATCCCGCATACTCGGAAATATTGGCTAGGTTTACCGCACGGAAACCTATTTTATATTCCTACATTTCTTTACTTACTAATACAATGGACATCGGTCGCCGAAAGCTTCGGTCGAAATCCTTGTCCTTCAAATAAAATGTCCTCCCCCTCTCAATTAATTACAAATTATCGACTGATTCTAGGTACAATGCTTACCTCGTACCAAGTTTTGGAAAATATTCTCAATTGTTTCCCTCGACATCCAATGCCAAACAAATAAACAATTTGCCTGGATGTTTTTTTTAGTATAAGCGTTTAGAATACATTCCTAAGTGATTTTAATTCGAAACTATACGTCCGATGCCACAGATGTCTGTTTCAAATGTCTTCAACATCGTTTTTATCACAAATGCGATGTGATTTGAATGTGTTTCTGAGAAAAGGCATCTGATCTGAACAGAAAATGACACTGAACTGTTTAACCGAGAACTGAAGTGAAGCATACATATTTGATCTGTTCGGTTCACAAATCAGATATTCGTGTTCGGTTTGAAGCACTAATGTTGTCAGTGGCTCACCTATAATTTTCAATAAGAGCCTTGAGAGGATAGTAAAAGTTTCATTTTGAATTTTGATTGTAACGCCAAATTTAATAAAAAGTATTCTCCCCTTTATAATTAGTTATCTTCACTTTAAAATTAGTTATATTCCCTTTAATAATAATAATAATAATCTAGGCTTTGTCTATGAATGGATTTCCACACTAAGCCAGTGGCTTGTTTACAGGTGGGTCCCTTTACATTGCATAGAGGAGTGGTGGCTAGCCCCTATGCCACAGCTAACCTACAGCGCCCTATACAAACTATTACCGTTAACCTCTGCAAGTTTTGATGTTCAATATTCAATAATTCTCCTTGAGTTGGGGTCAGCGCTGGTCGCGAACCACGGTTCAATGGGGAATAGAATACCAATGGCCATGGTTTCTAGGCTTACAATTCTCTCTGGGGGTTTGTGAGAGTCCCTTTTCTTGTACATATATTTTTAACCCTTTACCTAAAGAATGGAGTTTGCCAAACGTGATTTTCAAATGTATTATTGTGTAGTTTAGGATAGTTTTAGTGCATTATTAGTGACGTAGTATATTATTGTTACGTGGGCGAGAGAAACAAGTTTCTACTTGGACCATGAATAAAAACTCTGACCTCTTCCCGCGTTTCAAACACCTGCAAACAAACAAGAACGTCATAAAAATAAAACTGAACTCAAGCAGGGAGTGGTCTAAGAGACCTTTACCACAGGAAGATCGACGATGATTGGTTTGATGGAGGAAACCCTTGACCACCAAAAACCTATATATGCTCATAGTGAACAATGAGCATTAATTCTTTGTCACTCTCCACCACATACGACGCTTATGCCGGAGACGTCGCCTGATTTCCGAACCCTTGCCACTAATGCTCCTGAGTCCTGACCGACGTATGAGGAACGGCGCCCGTCTAAGTACGCGTAACCGCTAAACTTTAAATCAATTACGGTATACTTGGAGACAAAGGCAACCTTTCCATGAACATTAAATTGGTTGGGCCTTTGCCCTAGTTCATCCGCGCCGCGCGTTAATCGTTAGGCCTTGCGCCGCGTACCGATCTCTGGATCACCGCACCGTGGAGATGAGGATGTTCCCGCTTCAAAACGTGTAACGTACAAAAACATTTATTAAAAGTCCTTATGAGACATTTGTTTAGAACTCTAAACCCTTTTGTGGTTAACAAGATCAAAGCTATGTTAACACCCTTATGTGGTGAATTATATTTTTATAATTGTTAGTTAAAACCCTTGAGGTACGGTATCGTATTTAGTAAACAGGCCTGATTATTGTTGTGCATGCTATTTTTAAATTACGAGTCCTATTCAGTGTGCATGCTATTATTATTTTTTATTAGTGTTAATTAAATATTTTATTGGCAAACTCCAAATACGTTTCGCTAACATTATTATTCCTATTATTTAAAACAATCCCCTAGACAACTTTGACCATAATTATTATCAGAAGGGAATAAGGGAGAAGGGACACACTTTATATCTCCATAATGCTTTACACTCGTAACAACAGTCTTACTAACCTCAAATCAACTACCCTTCACTGATTGGCTGTCTAACTTCTGCCTTAGCTGTACGTCACATAAGAAGGTGACGTCTCGGTTGACGAATAAAAAGTAGTTTTGTTTACAACTTTACGTTGAAGGAGATAAAAATGGCCGAATTTCATGTTGATAAACGAAATCAAGCTGTGCAATTAATTTAGATACACGGGAATTCAGAACATACCAAAATCAGATAATTTGTAGGTAATAAATAGATGAAAACTAATTATTCTGAATTAATATTAAAAAATAAAAATTTGTTTCAATAAAATACATACTTGAGGTTATAATTACACAAGAACAAAACATCGACAGCCCTAAGACAAATAGGCCGCCTGATACCGCGGAGAACTTAAAGAACTATATTTGCAGTAAATTGGTTAAAAGCTGTGTACTTGCGCAAAGTTTTCGCGGTTTTCTTGAGGTTGGTCGGACTCTCGTTACCAAAGCAGGCTCTAATGTCTCCCTTCTCTCTTATTCCCTTCTGTTATTATTTATCGCATAACCCCAATAGTGAACGTTAAGTGAGTCGCCCGGGCATATAACCTTTATAAGGACAGTTAGACTAGCTATGAGCCGAAGTACCTTTACTTAAGTAGAAACGCTAGACCCTAACATAGGTAAAGTTAAGATTTAAAGTAGAAAGGTCAGCGCCGTCACCAGCTAAAAATTTTAGGTTGGGCCACGGGAGGGCCAATGAAAATGGACTTTATTTGCATGCGCGGCGAGAGCTTTTACCCCATTTTCCATAAAAATTGAGAATTCGGTGGTAAATTACCACGGTAATTACCTTTTCGTAATTTACCGAGAAAATTGAAAATTAAGTTACGCAGGTAAATTACCATGGTAATTTACCGATTTAGATTCTAGTTTCTCTGTTAAACCCCTGTGAAAGTGTGACTACAGAGTCCAGATGGTAGATTTTTCACTTTAAGATACCCCATCAACAAACACTGGTTTCTGACTAATTAGCATGGGGAGTTCATAAAAAATACTGAGACAATTCTTAGCGTGTGGCAAGTATTTTTAATAAATTTTTGAAAATTTTAAATTTCATGTACTAACCACTATTGAGACTAAAGGCATACTGCACTCAATATTGCAATAAAAGTAACAAATTGAAGGACTCGCGACGGTAGCATAACCATGAAATATTGAAGACTTACTGAAACAATTCATTTCTGAAAGACAATAGAAAAAAATATTTTAAAAGACGGATCAAATTCTTGGTGGAAGAAACAAAATGCAATCATTAATGTTTTGGAAAGGTGCCATTTATTGCTTAAAGTAACGATATGTAAGTAATATTTTGGAAAAGGTGTCAACCTAACCTATTTTTGCTTACGTATCGTTTGGAAAAGATGTCAAATTATTGGTTTAAGTAACGATATGTAATCAGAAATAAGTTAGGTTAGGTTGACACCTTTTTAAAAAAATTGTTGCTTACATATCGTTGCTCAAAGCAATAAATGACACCTTTCCTAAATATTATTGCTCACATTTTGTTACTTCACCGAAAAATTTGGCCCCTTTTTCAAAATATCTTTTCTATTGTTTAAGTAGGTCTTTTATATTTCATAGTTATATTACCGTTGCCAGTCCTTCAATTTGTTAAGTCCCGCCTACTTTTATTGCAATCTTGGGTGCAGAATGCCTTTAGTCTCATGAATTTTCAAATTTTCAATTTTTTTTACAAAAATACGTGCACGTGCTGGGAATTTTTTCAGTATTTTTTATGAACTCCCCGTGATCTAATTAGTCAGAAACAATATTTAGTTTATGGGGTATCGCAAAGTGAAGTCCTACCGTACAGGCTACTTTGTGAATTTCCGTGATTTCATTACAAAAGGGTTTGTACAAAATTTTTGGAATAAAATTCCCAGACTTTTCAAGGTTTTCCCTGACTAAAGTCCACAAATTTCCCTGACCATTTGCAATAACTTACATGGCGTATATATATGAAAACAAATCTAAATTCATTCGAATAATTTTTGCACGAGTTGTTATTGTTATAAAAATAAGCCAACTATTTCTTTAAATCTAACTTCATCTAAGTAAATCAATCATAACCGGAGCGAGCGACGCGAGCTCCGCGAATTTGGTCATATCTCACATAATACTTTTTCTGGTCACCCTTATACTCTTTTCCAGACTTTCAATTTCCATCCAATATATTTTTCCCTGACACTTCCCTGACTTTTAAGGTCCATTTTCAATTTCCCTGACTTTTAACTGAACTTTTAGGCACATTTTAAATTTCCCTGACATATCCCGGATTTCCAGGTCGTGTTCGAACCCTGTTTACCATCATTTGTACTGCATATCGAGCTTGAAATACGGGACTCACCATCATGACCATGGCTCATAGGTTTAGGCGAAAAGAATCTTGTCAAGACTAAGGCCCATGAGGGATAATAGCTCCTTTCTGTTTAGATCTTAAAGCGGGTTTCGGTTTTAAATGGGTTTTACAACTGATGTCTAAAATAGACGGCTATACACGCAACTATTCAATTTGACCGCACTGTCCAGCCGCACAATATTTACTCGCTGCCACGATTCACTAACAGCTGCATCCGCCGAATTTCGGATTCGGAACATTTCTTTCTCGAAGGGATGATAACGACGATAATACGATTCTGATTTGTACACTAAGAGATTTGTTTAAAAACTACCTCCAATTTGTCTGTTTTGATATTTTAACCTTTCAAAGTGCATATGGATCAGATAAGCACATATTGTCAAGAAAATATAATTTGTTTAAATTTGACCATTAAATATAAAAGCCTGATTTTGAAGGTTAAAGATTGTAAGTGACCAGCTTTTAAATACCATGGCTCTACTGGCCACAGCTCCAGTTTAAAAAAATTGCTTATTTCTCAGCCTGATATAGCTGCTTTTCACACATGGAGGATTCATACCATTCACACAAGGAATAAAAGTTGCCTGGAGGACAAAAGGCAGGTTTTTTGTGCCCTCCTCCTTCCAGGTAATAGTTCATTCTCCTAGTGAAAATGGTAATTTGGTACGAATCTTCTAAGCTTCTATAGTAGAATTGCAATAACTTTTAAAAATTCCAAGACGTCACATCAGTCACATCAAATTTAACATTTTATTGTAGAAATTAGTTGTTCTGTCTTCTACCAAAAGTATATTTAGGGCCAGCTATTCAAATATTTTTCCCCCACGAATTTCACAGGGAGGGCCCAACCATTTGCAGAGTGGGCCGGGCCCACCTGGACCCCCCTCTGGTGACGGCCCTGAGAAAGGTCGTTATATGATCATGTCGAACACGCTTCTGAGACCCAATTACTATGCGCTGACCAGTATTACTAGCGACTGATGCATGGTAGTATAAAAGTTGGTAATTTTATATAAAATTTAATTACACTTCAACTTATCACACATAAATTTACGTTTTAATACTATAGGCCTAATAAATAGCTTTCCAATGCCATGTTAAAACACCACATTCCACAAAGACCCAAAAACATCGGGAAAAATAATTGGTTTTGGTAAGGTTCATGAGCTAGATAAAGTACGATTAAAGTAGGCCTAAATTTTATCCGCTCATACCATCACACAATCACAACCCTTAAGTTAAAACGGGTCTTAACCACCATTGGCTTAAATTTCATTTGGATTGACCAATCAGCGAGCTCAATAGAGGTAGGAGAAAAATAATTTTTCAGCAAAATACGGTAACAGCTAGGGAAGAATGCCTTTCTTTTGTGTATTATGGTGAAAATTTGCAATTTCTACTGTAGTTATGGGAGAAAACGACTTCTTTTAAAACAGCCTAGAATCTTCCCTGTCAGTTTAGAAGATATTTCTCCATTTTTTTAGAATTGATAATAATATTGATATTTTTCATCCACTCGTTTCTGATTCTGTATTGCATTTTTCATTATAGAAATTCGACTTGAACAGGGCAAGCAATGTTTAAATGGACAGTAAAGTGACATGGATTTAAAATACGGATCAAAGAACTCACACGTTTCTTGAAACTATTATGGAATATCTGTAGTCAGTGATGTTTGTCAATGAGGAGTATTCTCTTCCGGATTTTCTTCAAATAGTTTTGTTTTAGATGGTATTAAAGGGATCACATTTTACGAAACATTAACCTCAAGACAATATGAGAGTTCTTTCTGTAAAGGTATTGTTGATTAACTATAGTCCGTCAAACGAAAGAAGAGCCCTGAGAAATTTGTCCAAATTGATGTCGCCACCATCGACCCCATAGTACTTTATCAACTTGTTTTGTTTTGTCAATAGTCGTCTGTAATATAGTCTGCTATAAACAGATAGGCTTAATCCCAATAGAACCAATACATTTCTTCTTTCGTTTGACAGACTATAAGTTTTCACCCGTAAGTTTCCATGATTATTAAATTGAAAGACTAGCGATGCATATAAAAAAGTTTTATGTGAAATGGTTGTTCAGTGAACAGTAGCGTAGAGTTTCTAAATTAAACTCTTTACAGGAGATCGACCAACCTTATCATATTTTATCCATTTTTCAAAGAGAAAACAGTTCCGTAAAAAAGCTACTTCTACCTCTCCAAGTTCGTGTAGGGTTACGAGAAACGACAAGCCTCCCAATGGTAGGGCTTCCACAAAAGATTCACGGAACTGAGGTTTTTCTTTTAACTTAATGTGAATCAATCGCTTTATATACCCTAAATTAACAAAAATTATGAAAAAGGTGTACGATAGAAATCAAACGTTAACAATACATATGTTTAAAATTATTTTAGGAAAAACGGTTCTCAAAACGACTTAACTGAGATCCAGGTAAATTACTGACGATTATAATAATTAATATTCAATTATATTTATTAAATTATTTAAGAAAAACCTCTTGATTGCGTAGATTGCCCTCGTTTGGAATCGGTGAGGTTTATTTGGGTTTCCCAACTTTATTCTTTCCTAGTATTCTTACCTCTCCGAGTGACGATAACGTCACGGAGAGGTATAAAAACGGACGTTTCTGTGTATGTGTCTGTCACCGCGTTCGCAGTTGGAAAAATCGGAGCAAACGTGTTCTCAATTGCCGGACCACGTTATAAGTTCACAGAAATTCGGAAAATTGTACTTCATTGCGTCATCTATCTTACCTAACGCCACTCATTATCTAGCCATTGCACCATCATCAGCTGGCTGACCGCCAATTCTTTCACCCAATACATATAATCAGAAGTGGTATGATACTAGAAGTATTGAGCTAACCAAATTCTTCACTCGGCATTAGTGAAAAGACTTGATAAAACACAAACGGTTGGCCCTCTAGTGGCGGTTTCAGAATTTTCCCTCCAAAACGTGGGACGCTCGCGGTGGTAGACGGCCGAACTAGATTCAAGGAGCCGGGTCCGTGTTCTGCGGCTTTAGGTTGAGGGGAAGGGGGTAGGAAATGTTTTTGGAACTCGACCAATTTTTCTCTCTCTAGTTTTAGCGCGTGGGAAGCGGCATAAAATCCTCAAATTTGTTCACTAGTGCCAGGATCTATTACCAATGCTAGAGCCCTTCACTTCTAGTCTCATACCACTTCTGATATAATCTATACCACCATCTGTATTGATTTGCTTCGAACAACAACACCACGCGCTAGTCTTTCCTGTATACCACATAGACACCAATCTGCATCATTGACATCAACTTTATCATCGGCTTAGGTATACGATTACTAGAAACGTTTAGCCTCGCAATGGCAGGGCATTTCACGCAATTGCGCTTTTTCTTGTCCTTTACTGTGAATTAATCGCCTTATATACCGTAAATTTAAAAAGAATCTGAAAAGAGTGTTTTCAAGAAGTTGAACGTTAGGAATAGCTCTGTTTAAAATTATTTTAGGAATAAAGTTTATTAAATCGACTTATCTGTAATTACGGTAAAGTACTGACAATTAAAATAATATCAATTCAATTTATTTAAGAAGAACCTCTCGCATCGGAAGAAAACTAGTCAAAATTTATATAGAACGAGTAATGAAGATTGCATCTGAAGTTGAAACGCTACGCATTTCATAGTTAATATGACCCGAGTAATTAACAAGTAAAATAACAAGTTGGGAAACCAAATTAAACCTCTCCGAGTCAAGACGAGCGCTAACATTTTCTACCAAAAATTATGCTTCTCAAACAAAGGTCAATCAGCCAATGTGATAACCGGAAATAAAAAGCACATTTTTTCAGATATTATCTAGTTGATCTTTAAAGGTTGAAGTGGCTCATTAATTCTTTTTAAGGACCTGATATATATCACGGTAAACATCTCCCATGTTATTCCTAAGGTAAAATTTTCCTTTTTTACCCAAAAGCACTTAATTATTTTATACATATGAAAACCACGCTTAGTAACTTTACTTTTTATGAGAAAAACTATTGCAAGGATCTCTTTGAAATTTCAACCACGAATTAAGGGCTCGGATTTTAGTTCAATGGATTTTTTTGAAAAGATTAAACATAATACGAAAAAAATATATCCAATCAATACACCACCCTTATAGATTAAAGACAGTGTCAAGTCTTGTCTAAAGGAGCTACCACTCTCATAGAATCACCGACTTATAAGTTGGTGTTCTTTAAAGATGAAATAAAAGGCCGTCAGATATAATAAATTATGCACTCCAATGCTTAGGTAGCAGATATGAGTGCAATTTATTAAAAAATTTAGTGATAATTGAAGTTGGTGGAAGTTAAAGCATTATCAAAGGTTGATACATTAAAGATTAACGCACCTCAAAATTCTCTGTTTTGTCAAATGAACTTTACCATTCTTTTGAGCTTGAAAGCGAAGAGGCAGAACAGGAAAAACAGTAGAATCGATTACATGGAAACCGTATACCTTAATCACCTGTATACGTGAGAAACATTGCGACATAAATCAATAAACATAGGAACCCTTTCTCGTGTTTATGTGTTCGTAAAAGGACGTAAACAGAAAATGTGCCCGTAATATATCCAAGAACCCATATACTGCCTGAGAAATATAGAGTATTTCAATCAAGGCACTGAAGCGTATTTAACATTCAACGTTCTCACGCGTTAAATGAGTTCGTGCCATTTACGTATTATATAAAAACGTCTTGGTTTGGACCAAGGCCGAAAAAACAAACGATATGTGTGAGGTTTATCAATTGACTGAAGTTCAGATATTGAAAATTTTTTCTAGTTATTTTTATCCACTCAATCCTTAATCAATATTTAATTCAATCAACTGATTTTACTGTTAATCGATCTAGTCCCTCTAAATTAATTGAAAAAATTACATATCTACGCTTTTTCAAGAACAATTACATTTTCCGAAAACATTTTATCATGAAATTAATTGTTCTTGAAAAAGCGTAGATATGTAATTTTTTCAATTAATTTAGAGGGACTAGATCGATTAACAGTAAAATCAGTTGATTGAATTAAATATTGATTAAGGATTGAGTAAATAAAAAAAACTAGAAAAAAAAATTCAATATCTGAACTTCAGTCAATTGATAAACCTCACACATATCGTTTGTTTTTTCGGCCTTGGTCCAAACCAAGACGTTTTTATATAATATCTGTCACTTCAGTCTTAATGTAATTAAATTTTGAATAATTATGTTTGCTTTACCGTCATACATTTGCACTCTAAAATATAATGGTGCATTCAAACACCATATATGCTGTTTTTTCCAGTGCCAAAAAAGACATCATTTAGGGTGTACTTTAACCCCATTTCTATGATCAATTCACGCCATTTACTAATATTATTTGGAAGTATTAAGGAAATATTAGGCATTTAAGCACCATTTACAGTGGCTTTTAGCATCTTTTTTTTGACAATCTGTTGAACTTCTAATATTACTTAGTTTAATGGTTTTAAAAGTAGGGAAAAAGTATGCTACCTATGTCACATTATTAAACCAAGTGAAGTGAAATAATTGTTAAAAATTTATTATAACCACTAAACCACAGACACGTGGTAAGTCTAAGTTTTCCAAGAGATCTAACTAATTATTATGTCCAATCACGATGGTTAAAACTTGTATCTACCTGGGCTAGAACCTGGGACTTTCCGTGTGTGAAGCGGACGTGATAACCATTACACCATAGATACGTGGTAATACTGAGTTTTCCAAGAGATCTAGCTAATTCAAGCGCCCAATCACGATGGTCAAAACATGTATCTACCAGCGCTTGAACCTGGGACCTTCCGCGTGTGAAGCGGACGTGATAACCACTGCACCATAGATACGTTGTAGCACTGAGTTTTCCAAGAGATCTAGCTAATTCTTATGTCCAATCACGATGGTCAATACATGTATCTACCAGGGCTCGAACCTGAGACCTTCCGCGTGTGAAGCGGACGTGATAACCACCACACTACAGATACGTAATAACACTGAGTTTTCCAAGAGATATAGCTAATTATTATGTCCAATCACTATGGTCAAAGCCGTACTTCTGTAATTAACTAAAATTAACATACTTGTTTTGATCAAACTGGCTGATAACACACCCTGAATACTTAATTGTTAATTTAAGATAATTCCGAAAAGTATCTTTGCTGTAGTTTTTAAGTTATCGGTGGGGAAAAATCACGAAAAACCCATGTTAATCTCCATAGGAAATTAGCAAAAGCGGGTGAATATTACTTTAACGTTACAAAACGGTATCAAGTCTTATCTACAAGGGCCTACCGGCCCTGTAGAATAATTGAGCTTTATAGACAATTTCGATAAAAACACAGCTGCCAGCACACATATGGTTTCGTCATTAACTTTTGTAAAGTCGGCATAAATTATAAATAGGTACTCCACTTTTCTTTATAAAAAATTTTACGAGTTAGTATAGAAGTGGAAAATACATAGTGTGCCGTTCCTTCACACGAAACTGAAGATTTCTATAATTTGTCCTTTTCTTAATTTCTTCAAATATCTGTCAACGATAAAGGGTATCCTCCCATTGGATCGAGTCCCATTCGACCAAATTCCCAATCGACTAATTTTATCTGACATATAATTTCAAATCCCGCCGTTTGTGCGGTTTCTGCCTATTGGATTTGTTTTATTAAAAATATTGGTTATAGTGCTATTTAATACATCGTCATAATTTAATTTAGCGATGGGATCATTCGTCTCACCGGGGCCCAGTGGAAGACTATCGGACAATCGTGAAACAGTCCATGGAAACATCGACAGCCCTAAGCCTTTGGAGAATGAAAATCTAGCAGACAAATGGGCCGATACCGCGGAGAACTTAAAGAACTATTTTTGCAGTAAATTGGTTAAAAGCTGTGTACTTGCGCAAAGTTTTCGCGGTTTTCTGGAGTTTGGTCGGACTCTCGTTACCAAAGCAGGCTCTAATGTCTCCCTTCTCTCTTATTCCCTTCTGTAAAAATGTATAAAGTCCCTCCTCCCTTGCAATTCACGGATATTCTTCCCAAAGCCAAATTGTTTAGGCCTATTTACTCAACTCAACTACGACCAAAAATTATGTAGTTCTTGGATTTCAAAGGAGTTGAAGTTCTCCCAATGCCTTTGCAGTCCTCTCTATAGCTGATAGTCCAAAAGCATTGCTTATACAAAGAGGAATCTTACTAGGGTAATGTCTGTACCCAGGATTTGTTAACTTCGACCATTTATATTTGAGAATAAAAATTATTATTTTAGCAATTTTATCAGAAATAAATGATTTAGGCCTAAAAACTCGGGCCTTGAATATTTTATTAAACTAGTAATATTATAAATATAGCTACTGTGTTTCGATCAATTTTTATGATTCTGGGCTTTTAGTGCAAAGTAAACCGAATAAAGTTTCTAAAAAAATAGTGTGAGTGCAATTTACGAGAACATTAACAGTAATGTAATAAAGTTAATAGTTGGATATTACTAACAATACGAACAAAGAACCATCGTTTCAAAAAACTAATGTAAATAGTAAGAATCTAAATACAGCTTTTTTTCAACACGCGAGAGTCGAGAGCAAATTACTGTAGGTTGTGCGTGTTTCTCTTCTACTACGCGCTAGCTAGTTTTTCGTCGCCTTTAAAACTAAGCCTGAACATTATGAAAGTTGTCTTGCTAATCGTAAGTACACGCCAAGTTTTTCAAGTTAACTACTTAAATCTGGCACATTTAAGGTCAAAGTTGTGGCGTATTATTTTTAAAACTTATATTACCAAAAGTATATATTAAATCAAAAATTCTCGATAAAACAAGCGAAAGTTTGTAGATCTCTTATTTCCCCATTTTTCTACCCCGTTTTGAGTGGCGGACAGTCACGAGAGTTACGCCTAGGTCTACTTACTCTGCGGTTTCTAGCGTACTGATGAAGAAAGCGATAATGTAGTTCGTTAAATTCTGGTGATGGACCGAGAGAAAAAATAATTGTCTCATAATCAAGATGTTTTTTATTTAATAAACTTGGTTTTCATAGATTTAGGATTGGTTGTTTTTTAAATAAAAGTTAAATCGCGTTTCCTTAGGTTAACGAACCTTTCTATAGGACCATAGGACACATTAAATTCTTTTAAAGTCGTTATGCATCAAAAAAATTATTTCGCGTAGAGTACGCAGGCAATCACTGATTCACTTGCTCTACTCGATAAGTGTAGGTCAAAAAATCTATTATTTAAAATAACGTAGCTAAATCTGCCTGTGTTTGGGCGAGAGCTCGAATTGCATCGTCCGTTACGTTCATAAGGCATAGGCCTACAATGTCTGAGGCCAATGTCACTTGTCTTGTGAAAATATGATGCTCCTTGGAAGATAGGGTCAATAACTGTTTTACATGATGGGATCTGGTTGTGTTAGCGTGTGAGGATGTAAAATATATGTTTTTCAAAATAAAATATAGGTTTAAATTTATTAAAGGTAATAAAATCCCCAGAAACATCCAGTTAAAGTTTTAGCCGTTTTTTCGGGTTTGTTTGACTTTCCCCATTTTCTTTAGGTTTAGAATTCATTTTGCTTCATTTTTGAGAGTTTTTCCCCTAAGTCTGTTTTTGAAAACGTAATCCTGACTAAAATTTAAAACACCAACCTCAGAGAATTGAATAGGATAATCAAGTTTGAAAACAGTGGAGGTTTTAACAAAACTTTGAAATTTAGTGTGTCCTTGATATATCAAATATTTTCTTCAAATCGGATTGGGAATCGTCCAAAAAATGGGGTTACCTGAGAATTTCAAGGAGAAAAAAAGCTAGTAAATTTTTATCTTGATTCTTGAGTGAAAACGAAATGGTAGTTTTTGTGGAAAATATGGAAAACAAGTTGAGAAAACGAAATATTACTTATCCAAGTCATGTGGATTATATCTCTCCCTTAATTTCCTCTAAATACGCATTTTTATGGTATACGGACTAAATACCCCCTAGTTTGAATTTTAAAATGATTCGGAGGTATTTCCGGAATGTTTCACTATGCAGAATGGTCTTATTTAGTAGAAGTATCGATAAAAAATCACTTTATTTTTCATTTCACCTTCCCTTTAAGATAATCTACAAGTTGGGAAAACCAAAATATTACCTCTCCGAGTCTAGAGGACTACTACTACAAACTTATTTACCTAGATATGGAATTATTTCTCTTTTTGAAGTAAATATTTACGAAATATTGAAGCAGTATTCCAAGCATAGCGAATATACATTAAAGCAGACGACATTTTACATCCAATAAGGATAAATCTTGGACATATGGATATCAGTCAATGGGGAAATAACAGGAAATGAAGTCTACGCTTCAGCTCTTTACCGTATATTCTGATAGGTACATTCACAACTGGTTTGCAGTGTAAACACTATCGTCTCGTCTCACCTCAACAATATTCTTAGCTTGCCAACATGAATGTTAACGTTAAATAACACCAAAGCTATATTGTAGCTAGACGCACTAATAGTCAATGCGCACCATAAAGAGAATATAAAGTCTGTAGCTACTACCCGTTAATCATTAGCCCTTTTACTTTTCTAATTGCCACCGTGATCTTTTCTTCTATTATAAAATCTTAACCTGATTATTTTAGAGTGTATTTAACTTTCGGCTCACTCTGAACCGTTGATGTGTCTTCATTTCAGACACGAAAATCAAAGCCCAAAGTTTACTTCACCTCAGGCCTCAATTATTTACTCTTTGTTTCACTAAGCCTATTGCGGATAATACTTGATATGCCCGCCGGAGTCTCAGTCTTAATTTTCTTCATGAAATCACTAAACCAAGGATTATTCTATATACAGATGTAGTATAGCTTAAGTAATATGTAAACAGCCATTTCAAATAACAATATTAAAAAAAATCTTTGGAAAATCAAAATGAAACAGAGCTTTAAAGCTACAAAAGTACTAAATGCATCATAATTACGAAAAATACTTCCACATATTCACTTTATATTGTGGAAAAAGGGAATATTAAGGTTCTGTATGATTTCTTAACACATCAACACAAGGCTAACTGCTAACGCGACGCACTAGTGTAACAATGGACGGACACACACAGACAAAAGCATAGACTGCTTTTTAACTCTTTCCGTATTAATTTTGAGTTGAGAAACAAGATTATCTTAAATATTAAAATAAATATAATTAATATTAATTATTTTCTTCGTTAGTTGTTCGCCTTATTGAGCGTTACATCGTTTTGATAAAGAACAATTAAACATTCTTGAGAGACTTGACTAATATTGGCGTTTGAAATGAAGCATACGCCGGTTGCTTCGCCTTATTCAAATAGGTAGTATATAAGGGTTTCGAATCGCAGTTATAGATAAGAACAGCGCAATTGCGTGAACCTTTGGTGGAAGCCCCACCATTGGGAGGGCAGACGTTTCTCGTAACCCTGGCCGATCGCCGCGTATGTCTTAACCATAAGAATGATGATGGAGTAGAAGCCAGGTGTACAGACTGGTGTCCATGTGGGATGGACAAAAACAAAGACCAGAAGATGGTGGTGTTAGAAGCCAGTAAGTACAGACTGGTGTCCATGTGGGATGGACATAGAGTAGATGACGGTGGTGATTAGAAGCCAGGTGTACAGACTGGTGTCCATGTGGGATGGACAAAACAAAGACCAGAAAATGGTGGTGTTATAAGCCAGTAAGTACAGACTGGTGTCCATGTGGGATGGGCATAGAGCAGATGACGGTGGTGATTAGAAGCCAGTGTGTACAGACTGGTGTCCATGTAGGATGGACAAAGACCATAAGAGGGTGGTGATTAGCAGCCAGTGTGTACAGACTGGTGTCCAGGTGGGATAGGCATAGACCAGAGGCTGTTGATGTTAGACAGGCAATGGAGTAATAGCCTGTAAGTGTAATAAAATTTTCGAAATTTCCGGAAATTGAGAACACGTTTGCTTTGCTCCGATTTTCAAACTGCGAACACTATTTTTTAAAATGATTCACTTATTTCATAATGAAATAGTTTTTAGTGGAATTTTGGCGAAAATAGTAAGACAATTTTTTTTAATAATTGATATTTTATAATCATGCCTTTAAAACTGAAAACTTCAATATCTGTTACTCAGGCAATTACTTTTCTTTTACTTTTCGCGTCTTTGTCTACAGAGACAGTTTTTCTTAATTTTATTAAGACCGTAACAGAACTTCTTAGAGTCCTTTCCATACCACCGTTTTCAAGTTATGATTGGAGTGTTTTATGGATGACCCTTTCATTAAATCGTAATTTGTAAACTGTGGCCCTTAGGGCAAAATGTTATAGAATACTTTCAACTCAAACCACTAGAACCCACGATACTACATTACCACCAGCAAGAACGGATTCTAGCTAATAAGAACATAGGGCAGTAGCTTTAGCCTCTGGTTACTCTGGTACCAATCTCGCAAGGTTTGTAGAGAAAATTCGTCTGCTAATATGTCACGTGTTCAATAGCATACAGCACAACCTGCTGGTAAAGGGCTCTTCTTTTGCCTCACCTATGGTAGGCATTGGTGTTTCACACAAATATTTTAGGAACTCACTGTATTTCCCGGGATGAATTGTTGGGAAACTATATGCTAGGATGGGGACAGAATATCTCTTGCGAAATTTTCTTATTAACTTGAATCCGTTCTTGCTTCCAGTCTTTTTGAGACAGACTGTACAAGAATCCAACCTTAAGTAAGGTATTACGTGTACAATATACTTCATGTTTTGTACCAAAAAATAGTCATGGTACGGAGATTGACACATTCTACGCTCTGGAGGAATTGAACGAGGAAAGCATTGTCGTAAATCTCGCTGCGTTAACCATAAAAGATGAAATGTTAAACAGAGGCGAAGTTCAAGCGAGTCTAGGCGAAAAATTATCGTAAAAACCTCAAAATTTGAACCCTATTTTTAATAGTGGAATTGCCATTTATAAATTAACTTCTTTGTACAGCAAACTTCAATCATCCGCGTTGACACTGGCGTCACTTTTTCGTCTATTGCGTATGTGCGTACATTTTAGAGATAACGGGAGTTTGGAAGAGATAGACGCGCTTTTAGTTTGTGGCGTTACATTACCAAACACCTTTGTAAAAGACGAAACCGATTACAAGTGCCTTTCGAGTGAAAAGAAAAATTTATTATGCACAGCTACATTCCATTGCCTTAATTGGTTTCGAGAAGTACGCCACTAATTATTGTAATCGAATTCCGCACGCATTAATTTATATATTTAAAGGTGATTAACGCGTTTGCGCCAGTTAAGAACGATGAGAATCGAGCAAACGTCATTCGAAGAATCCGAAATATTATCGAACTTCAAGAGAAACTTAAATTATTTTTAGCTCGTGAGTCACGTGATAAACTATTTCAAGCGCGTGTAAATACTGTAATTGAATTAAATAACAGATAATCCGAAATTTAAACCACCAAGAGCTAATTTTGATTTGAACGGTGAGAAGGCTTTTTCTAACACAGCTGACCCTGTTCCCGCCGTCCCTAAAAAACCAGCCGCGGCTAAGACCAAGAAAGGCAAACTGTACGTAACTTGTTTCCGGTTGCCATCTAGGGATTGTACTATTTTTTCTTAATAAATTTCTAGAGGGCGTAAGAGAGCCCTAGACGATGACGAAGACTCAATCTCAACCCCAAGCGGTACTATGGCGCCGACAGCAATAGCAACACCCGCTTATGCACCGGTAAAACCTTTGGAAATTTTTTCTGATTGAAATTTTAGGATTTATACTGCCTTTAAAGCAAAGAGCGGGTCCAGTGGATCCCCTAAAAGTTGACTTTCCTCCTGAACTTCGCGTTTAACTTTTCGAAGGCTCGTGGGTGGGATTTATGCGTGCATTTATGAATCCCGCCCACAAATGCCTTCGCCAAGCCAAAACTGGAGTTCATAAGGAAAGTCACATTGCTTTAAAATTGCAAAATAATAATTTTCATTCTAGGATAAACAATTACTAACAAATGGGGAAGTAGACTTAGCGATTTACAGACCATTTTTTCGGTAAGAAACTTATTACATATTAAAGCGGAAGATCCCGGTTCTACACATTATAACTTATAAGGGCCTTTTTCTAAATATATAATGGAAAATATTAAAAAAAATAATCTTTCACTACAAAATAATTAGCATTTAATTAGTCTTAAAAATGCTGACCACTGCCTCGCCATGTTTAGTGGCCTCTGCTAGACAACTCCTTACCCCTACTGGATTGGTTAAATCAATTCCTTGCTAGTTCTGGCTTGCAGGCACCTCTAAACATCTCAATGCAGTAGTCGCGGCGCTATTAAGACCAAATAATTTGTAATTACTTTTAAATAAAAGATTTATAATTAACTAATTACTTCTAAATAAAATTTTTTTTTTGTAATATTTTCCCTTCCATTTTTAGAAAAATGGGGGTTCATTTATGGCATATGTTATGTTGTCCGAACCCAGGGCCGTCACCAGAGGGGGGTCCAGGTGGGCCCGGCCCACTCTGCAAATGGTTGGGCCCTCCCTGTGAAATTCGTGGGGGAAAAATATTTGAATAGCTGGCCCTAAATATACTTTTGGTAGAAGACAGAACAACTAATTTCTACAATAAAATGTTAAATTTGATGTGACTGATGTGACGTCTTGGAATTTTTAAAAGTTATTGCAATTCTACTATAGAAGCTTAGAAGATTCGTACCAAATTACCATTTTCACTAGGAGAATGAACTATTACCTGGAAGGAGGAGGGCACAAAAAACCTGCCTTTTGTCCTCCAGGCAACTTTTATTCCTTGTGTGAATGGTATGAATCCTCCATGTGTGAAAAGCAGCTATATCAGGCTGAGAAATAAGCAATTTTTTTAAACTGGAGCTGTGGCCAGTAGAGCCATGGTATTTAAAAGCTGGTCACTTACAATCTTTAACCTTCAAAATCAGGCTTTTATATTTAATGGTCAAATTTAAACAAATTATATTTTCTTGACAATATGTGCTTATCTGATCCATATGCACTTTGAAAGGTTAAAATATCAAAACAGACAAATTGGAGGTAGTTTTTAAACAAATCTCTTAGTGTACAAATCAGAATCGTATTATCGTCGTTATCATCCCTTCGAGAAAGAAATGTTCCGAATCCGAAATTCGGCGGATGCAGCTGTTAGTGAATCGTGGCAGCGAGTAAATATTGTGCGGCTGGACAGTGCGGTCAAATTGAATAGTTGCGTGTATAGCCGTCTATTTTAGACATCAGTTGTAAAACCCATTTAAAACCGAAACCCGCTTTAAGATCTAAACAGAAAGGAGCTATTATCCCTCATGGGCCTTAGTCTTGACAAGATTCTTTTCGCCTAAACCTATGAGCCATGGTCATGATGGTGAGTCCCGTATTTCAAGCTCGATATGCAGTACAAATGATGGTAAACAGGGTTCGAACACGACCTGGAAATCCGGGATATGTCAGGGAAATTTAAAATGTGCCTAAAAGTTCAGTTAAAAGTCAGGGAAATTGAAAATGGACCTTAAAAGTCAGGGAAGTGTCAGGGAAAAATATATTGGATGGAAATTGAAAGTCTGGAAAAGAGTATAAGGGTGACCAGAAAAAGTATTATGTGAGATATGACCAAATTCGCGGAGCTCGCGTCGCTCGCTCCGGTTATGATTGATTTACTTAGATGAAGTTAGATTTAAAGAAATAGTTGGCTTATTTTTATAACAATAACAACTCGTGCAAAAATTATTCGAATGAATTTAGATTTGTTTTCATATATATACGCCATGTAAGTTATTGCAAATGGTCAGGGAAATTTGTGGACTTTAGTCAGGGAAAACCTTGAAAAGTCTGGGAATTTTATTCCAAAAATTTTGTACAAACCCTTTTGTAATGAAATCACGGAAATTCACAAAGTAGCCTGTACGGTAGGACTTCACTTTGCGATACCCCATAAACTAAATATTGTTTCTGACTAATTAGATCACGGGGAGTTCATAAAAAATACTGAAAAAATTCCCAGCACGTGCACGTATTTTTGTAAAAAAAATTGAAAATTTGAAAATTCATGAGACTAAAGGCATTCTGCACCCAAGATTGCAATAAAAGTAGGCGGGACTTAACAAATTGAAGGACTGGCAACGGTAATATAACTATGAAATATAAAAGACCTACTTAAACAATAGAAAAGATATTTTGAAAAAGGGGCCAAATTTTTCGGTGAAGTAACAAAATGTGAGCAATAATATTTAGGAAAGGTGTCATTTATTGCTTTGAGCAACGATATGTAAGCAACAATTTTTTTAAAAAGGTGTCAACCTAACCTAACTTATTTCTGATTACATATCGTTACTTAAACCAATAATTTGACATCTTTTCCAAACGATACGTAAGCAAAAATAGGTTAGGTTGACACCTTTTCCAAAATATTACTTACATATCGTTACTTTAAGCAATAAATGGCACCTTTCCAAAACATTAATGATTGCATTTTGTTTCTTCCACCAAGAATTTGATCCGTCTTTTAAAATATTTTTTTCTATTGTCTTTCAGAAATGAATTGTTTCAGTAAGTCTTCAATATTTCATGGTTATGCTACCGTCGCGAGTCCTTCAATTTGTTACTTTTATTGCAATATTGAGTGCAGTATGCCTTTAGTCTCAATAGTGGTTAGTACATGAAATTTAAAATTTTCAAAAATTTATTAAAAATACTTGCCACACGCTAAGAATTGTCTCAGTATTTTTTATGAACTCCCCATGCTAATTAGTCAGAAACCAGTGTTTGTTGATGGGGTATCTTAAAGTGAAAAATCTACCATCTGGACTCTGTAGTCACACTTTCACAGGGGTTTAACAGAGAAACTAGAATCTAAATCGGTAAATTACCATGGTAATTTACCTGCGTAACTTAATTTTCAATTTTCTCGGTAAATTACGAAAAGGTAATTACCGTGGTAATTTACCACCGAATTCTCAATTTTTATGGAAAATGGGGTAAAAGCTCTCGCCGCGCATGCAAATAAAGTCCATTTTCATTGGCCCTCCCGTGGCCCAACCTAAAATTTTTAGCTGGTGACGGCGCTGTCCGAACCTAACCTCTAAAGCAACAGGCGGCTTCATTATCACCCCTAGCATGCTGGCTAATCTTCTGGACACGAATTTTACCTTACCAAAGGCATTAGCCAATCAGACCTAATGTACTAGGTCCCATTGGTTCCTGCCTTTGGCTTAACTAGCCTTTACCAAGTTTAGCCACTGTGTTGTAGAAAAGCCATCTTTAAGGGCACCAACAGAGCCGCCCTTTTCTTTAACTTAAGTGTGGTGCAATTTACTTTAAAGGGAATTAGATTTAACTACGTTTGTTTTACTCGAATGCAATCTAAAAATACCGTCACTCGATACCGACGTCGTTGAGGTAGACGTATCTTTAAAAACGTTACTGCCAAAATTACGGCCACTTAAATAAACTCATCTATAGGACGAAAAAGATTGCAAACTCGAAGCGGCGCAATTGGAATTTCTTTTGGATGATTTATACAAGAAACTTAAACATATTTTGCCCCAAAACGCTACCAAGCGATTATCAGCGCTGAAGGTATGGTTAGTAACAATCTCAATTAGTTACTAATTTAATTTAGGCGATTTTTAGACTGTTAACTCGTGTAGAGATAGTGGTTTTTCAAACCTGGAGCTTTATTCGGCAGTAGATGTCGCCACTTGTATGGTTAATATGTTGACGGCGTTTTGTAGCCTTTTGGAGAATTGTAACAGCTATTTTGAGGTGCGCACCGACATTACGCTTAAATTGATTAATTTATTTTAATTTCCCATTATATCCTTGTCAAGTTGTTGAAGGAAAAGAACAATGTTTCTGTTGAAGATGGCGACACTGGTCTCGATTCGGAAGAAACGATAACCATCTCCCGCTGCATGATTTACCTTTTCAATATTTTAAAGACCATTTTATTGTGGGATGGGTTTTGTGATGTTGATAATATGGAATTGCTCCAAGAAGCCATGTTTAAAATTGGATCCAGATTAACTATTAATCCTAACCCTAACGCCTCTTCCCTTCAAAAAACCAAGTAAGTAAACGAAAGCCTTGTTAAGCAAGTAGTCCACTTAGCCTTGCGAAACCGTATCGTTACCGTTTTAAGTTCGTAAATCATCCGAAAGAGGGCGCCCATTACCTAAGTCCGAAAGGATCGCTTAAGCATGGATTAACTAACGCTAGGGATTGTTCGTTCCCCCTAAAAGATAAAGTATACATGTTCTAAACGCCCCCTAGCCGCAGCTTCTATCCCTAACAGGAAGTTATAAGAAAATTGGACCAAATATCACGTGTCCTATGACGTCAAAAATTGAAATCCCGGCTAAAATTGGGCGCCGCCATCTTTAAAATCCGCAAAAACGATTTATTTTGCCTAGATATGGCGCTATATCTACATCCGTTTTGGTCCAAAAAGTTGGGGGAATGAAGAGGGGAATCAAGGAATAATTCGGAATATGTAGTTGGCGACAGTGTTACATGGGAAACACGGTTAGTGAACAATCCCTAGCGTTAGTTAATCCATGGTTTAAGAAACGTTATCAGATGGCGTTCTGTTCGTATTTGGATACGTGACGTTACGTTAACGATACGGTTTCGCAAGGCTTAGTGGACTACTTGCTTAACAAATGCATCGTAACTAATGTACAAGCTTAATTATTGCGGTTTCAAGGGCCTGTTTTAGTTATTTATCGAAATTTGAGTGCAATTTACCGAGTCTCGACAGCGCTGTAGCGCTTCTCGATTTACTGGAGACAGTCACAAAGCATAGTTTCGATGAAGACCTTAAAACCAAGGTATCAGATATGGCCGAGATGTTTTTACAAAATCATTGGAAATCGACAACCGACCTCGATGTTAAACAACCCAAAGTTAACGCCAAAATTGAGAAAATTCTCGAAGCATACTTGACTTTTAGCCGAGATGTTCTCAAGTGCCTAGATTTTCTAATTAATAATCCAATTAAAGAGTTAACGAATTTGGATGACAAGAACGCCAGAGTGGAAACCTTCCCAACTCTAAATAAGTAATTATTGACTAGGCCTGTGCGAGTACCCGGTACCCAGGGGCGCCGATCATGTGGGGGCAGTGGGGGCCCGAGCCCCCACGGGGAAAAATCAGAGGGGGCTGAGCCCCCTCTGGGAAGCCTCGTTTAATTTGGGTGACACTGTGAGTTGGCCGAGATTGGTCCCCCACGCTCCCTTTTTTGACAGTATAAGGAAAATAATAATGGCCTTTTCTTGTTGAAATTATCGAGTTATTTTAGTCTAATTCACTATTTACAATTCCTAATAAACATTTTCTACTTATTATGGAAGTAGCAAGATTATATTCAGAGCGTAGGTGCTCAATGTTTTCAGGCAACTCAAATCAACGCGTTCAAATTTAAATTGAAGGCAACAAAAATTTTCGGTCGTGTCAAAATTTTAAACCAATCAATCCACGGATATTTCCCCTGAAAATATTTCTGTGAATCATATAACGGAATTCTGGAGGGCGTGTCTTTAAATATTAACGCGACAAAATAATAATATAATAATAATATTTGTTGAAAATCATCATAGTCATCTTCTTGAGGTTGAGCATCAAAATCTCTTTGTTCATTTGAACAAGATACTCCCTTGCGGTGTCTACAAATTGAAGAACAGACTGGACCAGTTTTACGGCATTCACATTTCAAGTCACAGACTTACTTGCATTTACAAGAGATAATCTGCAGAAGCTCATCTGGAGCATGTTATAGAGTGGTAACGATTGGTCTGAGTTCAGATCCTACCTGCCTCCAACCCCATTCTATAGCATTAAGGCTGCTTCCAAGCCACGTTTGAACTTGGTGATAAACTCTATATGAATCCTGCTTTGCTGCCGCACTTGGTAGAAGAGAAGCTAATTCAAATTCTATTTCTACTAGTTCAATTCTATAATCTTCATTTAAAGTATACACTTGGTTATGTCAGCTTTGTTTCACACGCTTTAACTCAACTTTAGCAGTATTGACAAGTGTCGGCGAACAATGGTATATATTAAAATATTTAGTTTTATGGTTATGATGGTACAAAGGCTGTTTTACCCTCTCCCGTACTATACATTATAACTCCGGTCATAAAAGAAAAAAATTTGCCAGTAATGGGAACTATTTGTTTTATTTTGGAAATGTATTCTAAAAATAGAATATTATATGAGGCTAATCTTCAGCGTCAGATTTTGAACTTCTGGTTAGTTGTAGGGCAAAATATCTTAAGAGATGAATTATGTGTTTGAACTTTGAAGGTATACTACAATTGAAGCCTAATTTTCTTGATTTTTCCGCCATTTTGCAATATGGCGGAAATTCTACCAATGGGAGTGTGTGGGAGAGCACACCACGTTAAAGAGCGCCCAAAAATATATAAGGTCTATTTTTGGGGTAAAATGACTACTATTTGTCCACAATTCGGTTCCGTACTCTTTATCAATAAAAGTTTGTATATGTTCAAAATACGAATAATTTTACGTTGACACAAATTTTAGGATAGTTATGGTTATAAGGTCAACACATATTCCAATGAACCTTAGTTATTGATTTCTTATAATAACTTTCAAATAGTTTGCCCAGATTGAGAACCCCCCCCCCCACATTTTCACACCCTAGCGACGCTACTGACCCTTGTGTATCTACCAAGTGTACTTTACTGTGTAATCGCAATTTTAGTTAAAAACTGTATTTATTGAAAATATTACATATTTTGAAAAACAACGACCTTGTACGATGACAGTTTTTCCCCTTTTCCTTGCCTACCCCTCCCTCGAGCTGATTTTTGCTCGAGGTAGAAAATTTTTGCACTGTCCTCTATAATTCGTCGTCCGTGGTCTATAAATGTGGTCATGTTACAGTTTGGCAGCTGGATACCTGGATTTATACCGTTCCATCACTTTTGCAGACCTGTAACATGTGTATAAATGCGGTCAAATTACATTAAATTGGCAGCTGGATTTCTATTTTTCCATCCCTTTTGCAGCCCTGTAGCGAACTAATAAGCCTTACACGCGAAAACCAAACCAAACTCAACTTCAGTAATAACAGAGTTTTATTGAGATCATTAAAAATTAAACTAACAGTCCATTTTTCATACTGCGCGTTATAAAATCGAGATTAATTTACAATCAAAGAACTCTATCCGTTAACTGCTCAAGCAACTCTGCACTTCGCCGTTTTACACCGTTTGTTATATACAAGTTATAAAAAAGTTACAAAAAGATAGTATCTAGTTTTTTAGAGTTCGTGACGTCAAGTTGCGACATCCTCCCCCCGATGGACACAGTTCATCATTGTGAAACTTCTAAATGGTGCAACATCTGTATAGCTCGTCGTAAAATTGTCCCTCCAGGAAGTTTGATTGCCACCGCTCGGATCAAGCCATCGCGCCCGGGGAAAAGTTGCTGTATCCGGCCCATACGCCAGCTCTGTCTCGGTAGTTTTGGCTCAGCAAGAAGGACCACATCCCCTTCTTTGAATTCGCGAACTCCATGTACTGGTTTACTAGCATGTGCGGTCTTCAATTCCAGCAGGTAGCTTTTACTCCATCGATTCCAAAACTGGTCCAGCAGCATTTGTCTGTAGCGTAGCCTTTTAGTCAGCTGGTTTCGTCCGACTGATGATGGTACTTGCGAGAAATCTTGACTCGGGATACTTGTTAGGCGTCTTCCGATAAGAAATTGGGAAGGAGACAAAGGAGAGGGTTCGCCTATGTCAGTAAAGTTGTATGTGAGGGGCCTGGAATTAATGATGGCTTCAATCTCGATCAAACTGGTGTTCAGCTCCTCATACGTCAAATAACTACGCCCCAGTGTTTTCTTCAGACAATCTTTCACCGATCTTACGAGCCTCTCCCAAAATCCACCCCACCATGCTGCTCGCTCCACGATATGTTTCCAGTGGATGTTTCTTTGGCCCAGGAAGTCCTGGAACTGATCTTCCGTGATTTTGTTGTAGAGATCCTTTAAGTCCTTCTCAGCTCTTTTGAAGGTCCGAGCGTTGTCTGAATAAACCGTAGATACGAGTCCTCTTCGAGAAATGAATCGGCGAAAAGACAACATGAACTTTTCGGTGCTTAAGTCAGTCACTGCTTCCAGGTGTATGGCTCGAGTCACTCCACAAGGAGCGCGATGTATGCTTTGTTCTCTCCTTCCTCGCCTCTTATAAACAATGGTCCGGCAAAATCGACGCCGGTGGTAGCAAACGGAGGAGACTCTGTTATTCGATCAGCTGGTAAAGGAGCTGGTACTTGGGCTCCTGGCTTGGTTCGGAATCTTCTGCATCTCCCGCAATGATGGACGATTTTCTTTACAATCTGTCGTCCTTTTGGAATCCAGAATTCGTCTCGTAACTGGACAAGGGTGCTATCGAGCCCACCGTGCTTGACCATCTCATGCGAATTCCTTGCTATTAACTCTGTTAAGTAATGATCGGCCGGTAACAGGTACGGGTGCTTGAGCCCATAACTTATGGTGGCTAACTGAAGACGTCCCCCAACTCTTATGACTTTATCCTCAAGGAACGGTTGAAACTGAAGTAACTTCGAGGTCTTGGATAATGGTTTCTTCTCAGATAAGCTTTGGTACTCTTCTGCGTATGCTTGGCGCTGGATCTCACATATCCAATAGTGTTTGGCGCTTAGGAGCTCTGTAGCGGACAAAGGACCTCTCTGTCTTGAAGATTCGTTGGTCTTTAGATTTTGAATGAAACGTTGAATCCAAGCGGTAATTCTGTAGATTCGATTTATTCGACTGTATCTTTTGACATCCAAGAGGGGTTCAGGATTCAAATTGCAGAAGAGCGTAACGATCTTCCTTCGTTCGTCCAGCATGATTTCTTCGTCAGGACATGTAGCTGCTTTCGAGGAACTGGGCCATAAATCTTTCTGTTCCGTCAGCCATGGTGGTCCCTTCCACCAAAGGGAGTTTTCTGCTAAGTTCCGGATATGACAACCTCTTGATGCAATATCGGCTGGATTAAGCTTGCCGGCTACATGTGACCATCGACTTGGCTCGGTATGTTGCTGGATAGATGCGACTCGATTGGTGACGAACGGTTTCCATTGCTTGGATAGACCTCGAATCCAATGCAAAACTATTTCCGAATCTGTCCAACAACTATAGCTGGATACAGTGCCTTCGAAGACTTGCATCGTGTGGTTTAGAAGTCGGGCTCCTATAACAGCTGCCATGAGTTCTAATCTTGGAATGGTAAGGGCCTTTATGGGTGCAACTCTAGTTTTCAAAGAGACCAATGATACTCCAATGTCTCCATCTTCAGTCTCGTGGCGTAAATACAGGACAGCTCCATAAGCTAATTCGCTAGCGTCGCAGAAAAGATGGAATTCTTGATATACGACCTTGGCGTTGAAACCAGCGTAATACCATCTCGGTACTTTAACCCTGTCGACCAATCTCAGCTCCATGATCCAATCATCCCATGTCTCTTGCACCTCCACTGGTAATTTTTCGTCCCATCCGACTCCCTTCACCCATAACGTCTGGAAAAGGCATTTTACTCTGATCAAGAATGGTGATAGCAGACCAATAGGGTCGAAAACTCTCGCCGCTGCCTTCAGGACACCTCGCTTTGTATCTTCTTTGTCTTTCAGTAGGTCGAGCAATGAGGATATGTCGAATGTAAGTAGGTCTTCTTCATGATCCCAGGACATGCCAAGGA
This sequence comes from Phalangium opilio, assembly GCF_054372755.1. NCBI lineage: Eukaryota > Metazoa > Arthropoda > Arachnida > Opiliones > Phalangiidae > Phalangium > Phalangium opilio. The sequence goes on along the minus strand of NW_028324217.1, from coordinate 10,511,254 downwards.
CTTTGAGCAGGTTAGAGCTTGATACCTTCCCCAGTAGTTTTACGGGTGTACTATCTTCACTCCATAAATCGGTTAGTTCTCGGCAGTTGGTCACCCATTTCCTCAGATTCATGCCAGCGTGACTGAATATCTCCTTTGACACGCGATATACTTCCTTGGCCTCGTCAACGGTCTCTCCCCCCGTGACTAAATCGTCGACGTAGAGTCGTTTCGCCAACATGTCGCTGATTTCAGGATACTGGTACTCATATTTCTTGAAATGACATCTTATAGTGGCTGCTAATAGGAACGGACTGGAGGCGACCCCAAATAGAACCCTAGTCATTCGTAAGTGGATGATTTCCAAAGGCTCATCTGACTTGGGCATAGTCTTTATCCATAGGAAACGGACATAATCTCTGTCAACAGGGTCGAGATATATCTGGAGGAAGGCTTTCTCGACATCACTCATCAGGGCTATTCGGTACTGTCTAAACTGGATCAGAATGGTTAGTAAGTCTGGAACCAGGCTGGGCCCAACATGCAGGCAAGAGTTGAGCGAAGGGAATCCCTTCTCATGTGCCGAGGCGTCGTGGACTATTCTCAATTTCGTGGTGGACTTGTCATCTCGGATGACAGGGAAATGAGGCAAGTAGTGTAGCCCTTCCTTTTGGTCTATGTTTTGCTCAGGAACGTATTCTGCGAAGCCTTGGTCCAACATCTCGGATACAGCGCCTTGATATCTCATATAGAGGACAGGATCTTGTTTTAGCTTCTTGACTAAGCCTTCGAGCCTCCTTTTGGATAGGGCCATATTGCTGCCAATTTTATCTTGACTGTTCTTCCATGGTAGTCGAACTGTATATCTTCCGGCGCCGAAGGTGAGAGTCTTCTCGTGGTTAACCAATACTTCGTCTTCAGACTTCGATGATACGGATTCCTCTGTTATTCCAAGAGACTCAATCTCCCAAAAGGCTTTTAATGATGCTGCTATCTCGGTCTCTTGAACGCTGACTTTCATGACTTGGATAGAATTAACAGATAACGACGTACTTTGTGCCCCATGAACCGACCAGCCAAAGATGCTTTTCACCGCTACCAAAGATCCGTCCATGCGCTTATTCTCTCCGGTATTTAACGCCCAAAAGTAATCGACTCCGATCAATACCAGGACCTCTTGTGAAACTGGTATCCCATTGACCTCGGTTATGTCGCTCAGGGGTAGATTTCTGTCTTCCATGTACCTCCGAATTCCATTTCCAGGTACCGTGACCATCGCTCCGCTAATTACTGGTACTTCTAAGGCTTCAATATCCGCAAACGCCTCAGGATTCGTAGTACTTCTCAATGTCAGTTTTACCCTTTTTCTGGTAACTCGTTCAGGTTTCTCTTTCCCGAATGGGAAAACATCGACAACTTCCTCCTTTACGTCTGGAAGGTTTAGACGGCGTCGCAAATTCCCTTGAATAAACGTTCCTTCGCTGGCTCCATCGAACAGGCATCTGACCGGTACTCTGGAGTTTTCACCCTCTGCGTATGCGACCACTGTCTGAAGTAGTAGTCGTTGGGATAAGTCTCTCTCACATTGTGGCATAATGGTACTCATCGCCATGGTACGTTTCTCTGGTTGCGAGCTGTCTTCCGACTCTGAACTGATACTTTTAGGCTCAGATTGATCTTCGAACTGTTTACGGCAAATTGACTCATGGTGTTTCCTTTGACAATGTCCACATCTGACTCCTGATGGACAGCGACGCGCCATGTGACCTTGGGCTAGACAAACGAAACATCGATTTTGGCTCTTGATGAGTTCCGTCTTCTGGTCTATCGATAATGCTCGACATTCTCTCGTAGGATGTTGTGAATCACCACAGTACATGCAGGACTTGCTCAATGCTGTTTTGAGTACTGCTGTTGTAGAAGGCTTGTTCCTAAGATTACGGTAATGTTTGGAATGGCTGGACTCGTTCTTGGCACTGTTGCTAGTCCATCGGCTATTGAATGCTGTATATTTCTCGTCCTCGTCTTTACGAAGAGATGTGGCTCGTTCTCTGCTTTCCACTTCCCGCTTAAGATACTCTAGCAATGTTCGCCCGCTCTGCTCTTCATCGTCATACCGCCTATTGTACTCCAGTAGAATCTCATGCGGCAAAACTTGCGTTAAGATAGGATAGAGAAAGGTGCCATACGTTTTTACGGACGTTCCCAAAGCCTCTAGACTCTTCACTTGAATTTCGCAGGTGTCATAAAGATGTCTTAACGATGTTACATCCGACGCTCTTTTAACCGGCTGAAGATGTAAAAGCTTCACCATGTGTGTGTTAATTGCATCCGACCTTTTGCCAAAACGGTCGGTCAACTTCTCTATCACGGCTTCGTAATTTTCTTCTGATAAAGTATATCCTCCTATTGCTGACAACGCTGGGCCCTCAAGGAAGGATTTAAGATAGGTGAATTTATCCACCGCCGCTAGCGTAGGATTCTCGTGAATTGAAGCCTCGAATTGACCCCAGAAATTCTGCCACTCGGCTAGATCTCCATTGTACTTAGGAATGGTTAATCTTGGTAATTTTACGGTTGCCGACCTGTTGCTATTTCTCTCTTGGGTGCGAGTCTCGTGCAGGATGACTTCTGATGGTCTTTCTACCACTGCAGCGGTTATGGCCTTTGTTGCTCGTGCCGTCCAAACAATGATCTTCTCGGCATAGTCTTCCGCTGAATCCACCTCGGCTTCGATGTCTGTCTCGTCCGTCATCGACTGTATTTGTGTATTTAGCTGGTTAAGACTGATGTTCTTGCCTTTTAATTGCTCCAGTAATTCTCCCAAGGCTTCTCGGTCCGGATTCTCATCTCGCAGACACATCTCGATCTTATTCAATGGTACTGTCGTTCGCTGGCGAATAACTTTTCTTGATTTTTTAATGGTCTCCATAGGTAGGTTAGGCATGTAAGATCCTCAAGTATAATAGTTCTTCCGATGAATTCCTCAGATTCGGCGGCTCATGAACTCTCGTATTACTAGTCCACTAATTTCTCGTTCTCAAAGTTCTCACTCCCGGGTTTCGGCACCAAAATGTAGCGAACTAATAAGCCTTACACGCGAAAACCAAACCAAACTCAACTTCAGTAATAACAGAGTTTTATTGAGATCATTAAAAATTAAACTAACAGTCCATTTTTCATACTGCGCGTTATAAAATCGAGATTAATTTACAATCAAAGAACTCTATCCGTTAACTGCTCAAGCAACTCTGCACTTCGCCGTTTTACACCGTTTGTTATATACAAGTTATAAAAAGGTTACAAAAAGATAGTATCTAGTTTTTTAGAGTTCGTGACGTCAAGTTGCGACAAGCCCTGCAACGTGTATATAAACGTGGCCAAATTACAGTTTTAAATAATAATATCACATAGAAGATATTCGCAACACTAACGAGACCAATCTGTATATACCAAAAATACCTTTATTATTAGATGCTTTCAGAAATACAGCAATAAGACTTCTACTATTGCGTGTTCGAAAATAGCCAATAAAGATTTCATTATTGTAATACTATTTTTTATATCTCATTTAAGCTTTAATTTTTATATTATTGTAACATTTTTACAAAAATTCCATTAAAGATCTATTGTTATTTTTTCACAAATATTACAAAGAAGCTTGTATTAATATAGTATTTTTACATGTGCACAATAATTCCAATAAACCTTTTAATTCCAGTATATATAAATATTTTTTTTACAAATGCGTTGCCGTCGTACTAATGTTTTTAGATTAGACTATATTAAAATATTTCAAATTACGCCTTCTACCTTTAATCTCGTGCGATCTCATATGAGGAGTACAAGGTAATTTCGACTTAGGCTTAACATTTAATAAGTTGCATATTTCATTAATGTAGAAATAAATTAATTATTTACTGCAGATATACTAGGGCTTATAACGTTAATTTGTGCTAAATTTCCATACGATTCATAATACACTGCTCAAAGTTTAGTGATTACATAATTTATCCTAATGATGTGTACATAAATATGATATTTCAGTAGAATCCATTGGAGATCCAATTTTGAGATTTATAATTATTGAAGATATGAGCTTTTTAAATTTTATAGTATTTAAGATTTTAGAATAAAATTATATATATTCCTTGATAAACAAATATACAATCCTTGGTAAACAAATATATAATCCTTGATAAACAAATATATAATCCTTGATAAACAAATATATAATCCTTGATAAACAAATATATAATCCTTGATAAACAAATATACAATCCTTGATAAACAAACAGGCGCGTAGGAACGTTTCGAATTTAGGGGGGTACAATCTAAATTTGGATTTGGGTGCCCCCCCCCCCAAGAAAAGAAAAATGTCGAAAAATACATTTATCAATTAAGGTACTTTAGTTACAGCATCTCGGAGGCTCCGGTTACAGTGAAATGTGAAATGGTGAATTACTATGATTTTCCAAAAACTGGTGGCCGATAGTTGTTGGATGTGGATAATGTTCGGCACAAGAAATTTTTATCAATCCTCTCTGGATATGTTTAGATAATCACTAAATGGTTTATTCTTTTTGAGTAATTTTTTCCCGTAATTCAGGGCACCAACTCTTTTAGAGAATTTTTTAATACGAAAAATAGGATTTCCTTCTCAAAATATCGGATTTTATACTACCTCATTCATAAAACTAAAGGGTTATATAGGACTCTTAAATGATAAGACCCATAGTGCGGATAATTTTATTTAATGAGAATGTAAGATTCCTTTAAGTGCGTTATATCACATCTTGATCTAATCAAATACTCAAGGGCTCACATAGAAGACACATTCAGATTTACTTTTAAAAGTGACTAATGATTAAAAAAAAACAATAAGCAAAAAGAGACTTAAAAGTGACTGAAAATTACCAAATCAAGCTATATAAAAGGGACAGGTAGGAAAAGATGTTTTCCAGGGAAAACTAATTTTCAAAATTCTTTTTATAATTAAAGATAATTTAAAAGTCTGTGCTCTAATTGAGCTTAATCTGTGAACTTAGACATTTTAGATGAAAGGTTTTAGGCAAAGTTCAATTGGAACGCAGCTCAGAATGCAAAGTAATTGATATACTTTAAAAATTATTTAAATTCAATTATGGAAACATTGAAGGGAAAAGTCTCCTGAGCCAGCGAAGCGAGCTCCGCCATTTTTTTATGTGACCAAATGAGATCTCGCTAATTCTACGTTTAAAACGTCATGCAACTGGGATTATAAATAATTACTTCAAAATCCCAAAAATATAGGACTTTAAAGAACGATTTGTGAAATTTTAGGATAAATTCTAAAATATAGGATTTTATTCGAATTATAGGATCTCTGGGTGCTGAAGCGTAAGTGGCAGGCACTACAAGAAGCAGACGATTAAGATGCAAAAGACTTAAGTTTCGTCCTGCATACTTTCTTGCTGCCATTGCCTTTAAAAAGGTTTTCTCAGTGTCCGCTTTATTTTCACAATAGATCATTTCGGTATTCATCTCTGCGCAGGCACGAACGGTCTTCAGCGCCCCAAATTTGCGAAGCTGTCTTTGATAAGCTGATTAAGCTCTACCTTTTTATGCCTTACCAAAGACGGGCTTGTGCTCTACAACGGAAAACGGCGCTGCGCCTATAATACCGAAATGGTCTATTCACCTCTTTTTAATTCAGTATCATTTTGGCGCCCTTTGATTATAAACTTGGCGCCCTTTGATTATAAACTTGGCGCCCTTTCTGATCTATTTAGGCGCCCTAGTAAAATTTTAGGGGGGGGGGTAAAAGGGTACGCTACTGTAAACAAATATGTAATCCTTGATAAACAAATATATAATCCTTGTTAAACAAATATATAAACCTTGATTAAAAATATATATGCTAGGTTAACAAATAAATAAACCTTGACAAACAAATATATAAGCCTTGATAAAAAAATATTCTATGTTATTCAGTACTTCTAATTAAAACCAATAATTTCCCTAAAAAATTAAAATTGGCATTACACCTTTACTGAAGAATAATTTTTAAAACCGATAGAGGAATTTTGTACATTAGGAAAAAAATGAGTTGCTATCCCATGTGCGTGTACCTCTACAAGCACAATTACGTTAGATGACCCTAAATTTTGATTCAAATAGGGATGGGCTGGGAGCCACTAAGCTTGTCGATTATATTATTTTAGTTATATATTGATCTTCTTACGTTAGATCCAAAAGTAGAGAATTTACCGAAAATAGCATTTCCAAAATTTTTCCTAATTACAAGAATTTGAGTTGGGAGGAACACGTGAATGTTAAATGAAACTTTTTCAGGTTTGACAAGGTTATCGTTTTCATTGATTATGTTTATTTAAGCAGAAATATGACAACAATACGACTAAAATCTTACCATTTCTAGAAGGTAAAAGCAACAACCTTTAAAAAAGTCTCCGCTTATCAGCGAATCATGTGAAAGGTATAAATATGTTGCTTTTGTAAGTATATATTGCCCAACACATTTGTTATCCAAACAGCAGAAATTTCAGTTAACGTATACATGTGGCAGACTTACTTTTAAAAAATTACTTTTAATTTGTAGTTTAAATACAAAATAAAATAATGAAAATCGTTGGGCATTCACGACTTAAAGAAGAAATATTTTGGAAAAGAATATTGAAATCGCTTACAACCCTTCTTCTCTCCGTCTAGCGATATAATCGTTAGGATCGGAATAAACCAATTACCTAAATCGTTGCCTACGTTTATCAAGTTTCGAATGAGGCGACTTTTAAGAAACGAGACTTCTTATTTTCTCCCTATTTTACCGCGAGATTTCATTGATAGCTGGACTGAAACGAGCGCGAAAATGAGTATTTAAAATTCCAAGTGCGCGAAAATGAACATTTCAAATTCCAAGCGCGAGAAAATTAAAATTTCAAATTATTTAAGTCCAGCTAATAGCGCCTCAGGTGAGAGAATTTTGCAACTTAAATTGCCGAACGAAAAATAAAAATCGGCGCCGCGCACAGGCCTTGATTAACGTAGGCAACGAATAAATGGAGCATTTATCCAGTAAAATCCCAGACCCCCTTTTTCATAGTCTAAAAAAGTATTTGAGTCTTAGTATTGGACATTGTTTCAAACGAGACTCTGCACTATGAAAACCTATCTGATAATGTACAAAGACCCTGTTAGATTCCTCAACGGTAATAGTGCATTTTTTTATGTTTATAATATATATATATATCATCTAATACAGCGTTCATGAAGGCGCACCATGAATCAAGTCCGCATAAAGAAATGCAGGAGCTCAATGGATTCGTTTCAGTTTGTTAAAGGCAGTTCTAGGAACCATTCAGTCAGTTTTTGTATAGTCCAAGCAAGGTCCACTGGCTTAACAGTGACGAATTCTGCACGAAAGTTTGAGACATATTCCAATTAAAGAAACCTACGAAATGATGAAGCTTGACGGTTTTTGTTAAACCTCTTCTTCTTCTTCTGTGTTGAGTGAGAACGAATCAAAGCCAAAATCGATAGAAAGAGACCACACACGAGACAACAGAGTGGCACAATCAGGCTTTTCCAATTTAGAACCATTAGCTCAACTTCATCATTAATGGCCTTTTTGCGTAGGAGACACGTTAATGCAGGGAGTGTGTTAATGTCGGTTATATGAGACATAGCATTAGACTCAAAATAACGAAGGACACTGGAATTAAAATAAAAAATATAACAGTTTAATAATTCTGATGATATATGGTGTTAGACTTTACTTTACTCGGGGATTAAATCTAAAACAACTTTTTTATGACTATATAGTATTGGATGAGAAGAAACCCGGATCCAATTAAGATCCAAACAATTCTTTTATGGTAAAATCATCACATCTGCTATTTCATCTAAGAACGTATTATGATGTTTTGTTGCAATTCTATATTTCAAGTACATTAAAATTTACGCTAGTTTTTGTGCGTATGATGTATAATATCACCAAGATATCACTTTTAATGATCCATTAAATTTCAAACATTGAAATTGACGATAACAAACACTGAAGCACGTAACATGATATACAGTTTATCAAAGCCATAAGAAGCTTGTTTTGGCTATAATATTCCAAATTAAAATTTTTTATTTAGATATCACGACAATCACTTGACTTACTTGGTGTCGAAAAAAAGCTATTATCACACTGTTCTCTACAACTTTACAATTCGGTTTCAAAGTTGAAGAACAAAAATTCAGAATATTTCATCTTACCCTAGAAGATATCAAGAAAGCTTAAAAAGTAAACAAGCAATTTTTATCTCGAGGTTTCGCGCTCCTGCTAGAAATATTAGCTTCTGAGATATGGAAAAATAATTAACTCAGCCTCGTTTCAGAATCGAGAAATCCCCACATTGCTATCACAAGCCCGAATTCCACTGAAAATAATCTCCCTGGCTTGTACACAATAGGGTGTCCGTAAAAAAAAATTGGACGTTAAATAAAATCTTATATATTTGCTTAAAAATTAACGTTTTCTTCAATTTTTGATTATATAAACATATGGTTCTCTTTTCTCCAAGATAACCAAAATAATTGGTTTATCACAAATAGAACTATATTTAAAAACGTTTTGTTTAATTTTAAGTTGAAATTTAAGACCTTCTAGAGGCTGCCTGCGGGCAAAGGGACCCTTCCTGAGACATTTTATCATTACACTACACAAACTTGGGGCTCTCAAACCGTTAATTCAAGGGACACGCATGTAATAATCATATCTCGTAGATGTTAAGATATTATGTTGCAGATAATTAGTATGAAAGAAAAATGATATTTTTGCTTTTTTTTACATAGATTTGTATGCTGATCGCAGCATAAAGGAACGAGGAGAATAGCCAATAAAAGCAGTTAGGTTATGCTTAAAGAGTGGAAGTACGAGAAATAAAAATGGAAGAGAATATAATACTTCTGGCTCCGCCTGCTGCGTCTTGTTTAGGGGTTAGATTTCTACTGCTCTATCGTCGTGACTCCACCTCTAAGGATAGGCTCCTCACAGCTTTTGGAGAGAGAAAAATAGTTTCTGCAAAGTGGATTACGGGCTTAGACGCGGCGAACGACGAGCGGCTCACTATTGTAGAATCCCATTATAGAGAGCGACTATCCAAAAACATATGTAACTTCTAGCCTGCTGATTACCTACTTAGTTTTAGCGGGGTAAAAAACTGGAGATCCTCAAATGAGGTAGATATCAGTGATAAACTGATAAAGTTAAATTTTGATCTATGTATTGTAATCACTTCTATTTTCTCTTGGTACGAGTAATTTTGGCTCGATTAAGAGGTAGGTCTTAACATCACCGTACTTATGTGCAAGAAAAGTTGTTCACGATTTTCATAATCACTAAGTAGATTAAAAGCAAAACATCGTTGACTTTAAAGCATAGCGCGGCTCCAGTGGATCCCCTACAAGTTGACTTTCCTTACGAACTCCAGTTTTGACTTGGCGAAGCTAGAGGCATTTGTGGGCGGGATTTATAAGTGCATGTATAAATCCCGCCCACTAGCCTTTGCCAAGCCAAACCCGGAGTTCAAGCGGAAAGTCCCCTTGTAGGGATCCACTGGAGCCGCGCTATGCTTTTAATAAATAGTACTTACATGTCAAGATACTTGGATCTGATGTTCTCCGAAACCCCTCTTTTTATCGCCCAAAATAAATATTCAGTATAAGCCGACTCCTTGCTAACATGAATGTAAGTTGGGCTTTCACAAATGTTGAGCAAATCCACCAGACCCAAAAATATAATTTCTTGTATAAACGAAACGGATTTAGTAGAAATAATTTTTTCCAGTATTGCTAATATATCATCTTCTTCATTGTAGCCACCAGTTTTTATGGACATTTTCCAAACATTTTGAAGCACAGAGCTGGGTGACTCCTTAAAGAATTTAAAGTGGTCAGTTTTATACGAAAGGAGGAGCGCTTTTGGGGGACAATTAATAAATTACCAAATGATAGAAAAAAAGAAGTTTTAATTAGATCATTTTAATAAATCAGAGCTGTGCTAATTAGCTGACAACTAATTGAATTAGAATTAGCAATTAGGGAAATATTTATGAACTAATTAATTAGTAAATTAGCAATTAGAGAAATATTTATGAACTAATTAATTAGCAAATTAGCAATTAGACATAGAAACTAATTCAATTCAATTAGAAATTAGACATTTATTTATCAAACTAATTAATTAGAATTACTATTATCTAATTAAGGTAAAAAAGAAACCATAAGTAAGCATAAAAGTGCTCATGGGTTTAGTACTTTGGTGATGTTTTAATGCCATTAAAAAACGGGTACGGAAGCCATGAATTATTCTCGAAAAATGAGACAAGCCTCGAGCCTTCCGTCATTTTAAAATTTTTCTCATTTCTTCATTTTCTTGCCACAGTTCCTATAATGGACTCCTGAGTAGTAAATACATGCGCACTGCTATTAATTCGAGTAGGTAAAACAGTCGAAATTTCGAAATGGGGCAGTTGCGAACTACGAAATTTTCTACTAGTACTAGTATTCTCTCATATTTGAGGAGCTGAAAAATTTAGAGTAGCACTAAGGTTTCCTCATCGATATAATAGGTCTTTTTCATATTCAAATAGATGAATCAAGAGTTAATTCCTCGATTTTTTACATTAAATTGGCGTAAAAGATTAATTGAAAATCCAATTGGCTAATTAGTTAATCCTAAATCTAATTAAATTTTAATTAGATAATTACCTTTCCGATTCATACTAATTAATTAGAATTACTTCTCAATTAGCACAAGGTAATTAAAATTCAATTACCATTTTCAATTAGTAAATGTTGCTAATTAATTAGAAATTCAATTAGCTAACTAATTAATTAGCACAGCTCTGTAATAAATAAAGATCTAGTAATGAAAGTTTTTCTAAGGACTATCTCAGTTTAGACAGAAGCCCGTTACATTAGCCAAGGAAGCAAACAATTACAATAGCGTCCGTCTCTGGTGGGGAAAGAACTCTTTTTAGGCTTTAACCTCCACGGATGGGTATTCGTTTCCCCCCCTTCCTAAGCCTAATTGAATTCTCGAGTTCCTTTTTGGAAATTTTTCTTCACGCGAGCGGGGCGTCACTTCCTCAGCCAATATCTGGCTCTCTCCCAACAGGGAAAATTTTGGCGTAATATTCGCACCTAAACCGAAGGTCGTGAAAAAAGTAATTGCGATTTGGCGAATGCGTCGCGCTTCTCCAGTACTGCTGCACAAGAGAGCCCCATTTTGGTTACTTCCTAGGCTAATTTAACGGACTTCTGTCTTGCAGTCGCATGCGTAAACGGGTTGTTGACTAAGCAGCAACCCACCATTTTCGTAACCAAAAGGACTGGTTTGTAACGTTTACCACATATGAGGTTGATGTGGGATTCGGAGAAGGGGAAACGAAGGCTAAGGGTTCTGCCAATGTCACTATCAAGATGATGAATGTAGTACTCCTACTTAAGGATGTTATATATATACCCCAGATATGCGCCATAGTCTTTTGTCCGCAAGGTTAATTGGCAAAGCGGGCTTTCAAGGAATGTTGCAGAATTCGAATTTCCGAGTATTCGATACTGATGGAACTTTTCTGTTTGAAACTCCCCTGAAGGATAGTTTTTATACGGTTTACGGCCTTGTCCAGCAAATGATGTCCAAAGTGAAGAACGAGAAGCACAGGTGAGATCATTTACACAATCAGATCGTGGTGTTGAGAGAATTAATCTATGGCACCGAAGATTGGGTCACATCATTGCCAACGACATGAAGTATCTATGGAAAAACCAAGATGCTGGAAGAAATGGGGTCACTCACGGGAAATGAAGAACCTTGTGTGCGTTGCGAGCATGGCAAGAGTACCAAACAGCCTCATCAATCAACAACTGGCATCTAAAGCACCTAAGTTATGCAACTGATCCATACAGACGTGTGAGGACCGTCACCGGTCATGTCCCTAGGTGGAGCGAAGTATTTTGTAACCTTAATTAATGACTTTAGTCACTACATCACTGTGTACACTATAGCCAAGAAGAGCGATGTATTTTCTTGTTTTGAAAAGTTCAAGGCCATAGTGGAACGACAGACGGGTAAGAAAATCAAATCCACACGATCTGCACTGTAAAAAAGTAAGGTTCATCTTTGAATGCTTAGGCGTGCCTAGTCCCGACACTGTGGTGGTACGCTTTAACGTTCAAATTTGAACAGAACACTATTGTTCAAAATTAACCGCTCACGCATTCATATTTGAACGTTGCGTAAGAGGTTAGTATATCGTGTAAATTTAAGCACGAAACCGCTCAAATATCATTGGAAAATTAAACATTTAATATTGTATCTTTATGCATTCATTATTGAGCAACATCGGAGAGTTTGATCAAGCGTTCATATTCAATTGCTTACGTTGAAAATTGAGCAGTTCACTATTTAATGATACATGGTGATAAAGCGTTTGATGAAGCATTGAAATTTGACGTTGAGTTTTGAATGGAAAAATTTGATTTCAAATTTCATCGCTTAATGCCTTATGGTAGGGCACACTATATATTAAATATACGCACTGATAAGGAAGAAATCTTATGTGTTTAAAGCTTGTGCATCATCTGACGTCTTGTGAATTTGAAACACATAAACTATAATCGATGTGTTTAATAACAATTCAGTTATATGAACAGAGTCAGCACTTAAGGAAAGTGTTCATTATCAAGTTCATTCCGATTATAGCGTTGTTGCAATAAATCAGAGCTGTGCTAATTAATTAGTTAGCTAATTGAATTTCTAATTAATTAGCAACATTTACTAATTGAAAATGGTAATTGAATTTTAATTACCTTGTGCTAATTGAGAAGTAATTCTAATTAATTAGTATGAATCGGAAAGGTAATTATCTAATTAAAATTTAATTAGATTTAGGATTAACTAATTAGCCAATTGGATTTTCAATTAATCTTTTACGCCAATTTAATGTAAAAAATCGAGGAATTAACTCTTGATTCATCTATTTGAATATGAAAAAGACTTATTATATCGATGAGGAAACCTTAGTGCTACTCTAAATTTTTCAGCTCCTCAAATATGAGAGAATACTAGTACTAGTAGAAAATTTCGTAGTTCGCAACTGCCCCATTTCGAAATTTCGACTGTTTTACCTACTCGAATTAATAGCAGTGCGCATGTATTTACTACTCAGGAGTCCATTATAGGAACTGTGGCAAGAAAATGAAGAAATGAGAAAAATTTTAAAATGACGGAAGGCTCGAGGCTTGTCTCATTTTTCGAGAATAATTCATGGCTTCCGTACCCGTTTTTTAATGGCATTAAAACATCACCAAAGTACTAAACCCATGAGCACTTCTAAACTTTTATGTTTACTTATGGTTTCTTTTTTACCTTAATTAGAAAATAGTAATTCTAATTAATTAGTTTGATAAATAAATGTCTAATTTCTAATTGAATTGAATTAGTTTCTATGTCTAATTGCTAATTTGCTAATTAATTAGTTCATAAATATTTCTCTAATTGCTAATTTACTAATTAATTAGTTCATAAATATTTCCCTAATTGCTAATTCTAATTCAATTAGTTGTCAGCTAATTAGCACAGCTCTGCAATAAATTACATTAAGAAACAATTTGAAGGCCTATGTAAATATAAGGGAAAGGTGAAATACGCAATAATCCGTAACATTTCCTTTGATATTATTGTATAATGATATTTATACAGACAAGTATATATTTAGTTCACGGTAAATAAGCAAGTTATAGTAAATTATTGAGATGTTTTTGTATTTTTAATGAAAGTTTTGTTTGTAGTAGATATTTACTGCAGCGGAATCGGGTAATTTTAGGGCAGAATTAATTTTGTTTTGTACACCTTTAGCGATAGAACAATTGCGCTCACGTTTGAATGCCCATTAAACGCTTTTTTTCTTAGAGTGCTGTTTTAAAGCCAAAACCACTTTCATTTCAATGTCAATAACGCTCTCGTGTGAACGCCCATATCAAACTCGTTTGAACGTCAAAAACAATCTCGTTTGAACGTCAAAAACAATCTCATTTGAAAGTCAAAAACAATCTCATTTGAAAGTCAAAAACAATCTCATTTGAAAGTCAAAAACGTTCTTATTTCAACGTCAAAAGCAATCTCGTTTGAAAGCCAAAAAATTCTTATTTGAACACCTAAAACACTCTTGTTTTAATACTAATACTAATACAATCATATTAGAACGCCAAAACGAACATATCTGAACGCTTCATTAGCGCAAGGCGATTATTCAGAATTGAATGGGATAAGTATTCATCTAAGCTGTTCAAAAATGAATACTAGAGTTAGGTTTTGATCGATATGACGGTGGTTTGTTCAAAAATAAATGCTCATGGTTGGTTTTGAACGCCTAAAACACTCCTTGTTCAAAATTGAATGTCTCTGGTTAAATGTGAACGCGTCAATAGAGGCTTGTTCAAAATTGAACGGTCACTATCATTTTTGAATGCCAAAAGCACGCTTATTTTTTACAGTGTGATAACGGCATGGAATATTGCGCCAAGGAATTTAAGGAGACCAGTGAACGCCTTGGAATCAAACAGTAAATTAGTAACGCCTATTCGCCTGCAATGAATGGCGTGTCAGAAATATCGGACATTGCTGGATTTGGTACGCACTTTCATCGTCGAAGCGAAACTTTCAACCTATCTTTGGGCTGAATTGGTCACTACACTGTTAAAAAAAAAGGTATTTTGAAGGCACTATAAATTACCTCCGGGACTTTTTTAGTACCCATGAACGTATTCTATTAGTTGTCTCACAGTGCGGGTATTAAATGATTTCGAAAAAGGTTTTTTGGGAAAATAAGGTATGTAATGAAACCTTTTAGAGTTTCAGCGCTTCTAGCGGTATTTTATCGTACCCTGGATGTAGAAAAGGACTTAACAGATCCCTTTAGAGGGATTTTTTAGCTCCGGCCTGCTGATTATTTCTAACAGTACTAGAGTAAAGTAAAATACATGATATAATGCTTCTAGCCCAAATTCTCTAACACTGCTCACTTCACCATTAGCACTAGTAATGACAGCGCAGAAGGAATCTCTGTTGGAATATTATATATAAGCATAAAGAAAAGTTTCGGTTAGGTTTATTTTTATGTTTTCCACTTAATAGGGTAGTGGTTTTCTACCCGATATTTAAATTTCAATCGCAATCATCCTAGCTAGTGGTTTTTCTTAAATATTTAAATAGATATAATTAATATTAATTATTTTCTTCTACAGTTATGTACATAAGCATACGTTACATCATTTAAATGTGGTACAATTATGATATAAGGTATACATAATTAATATAAAAGTTTGAATCCGAGCGTACGCCTTGAGTCCCCATTCAGAAAATATCCATGAATATGTGACCCTCAATTACTATTATAATGTAACAGTGACACACCTTCCTTAACAAGAGTAGATAGAAAGTGTTGCTTTGGGGTCATGGCGTCAGCCAGTGCCAGATGGCACATGATCTGGCACCAATAAATATGGCGTCAATGGACGCCCACGGAATTTTTCTTCTTATAGCGCCAGTGAATCAAACATTTTTCCCCCAATATTGTTGCGGCGTACAT
This sequence comes from Phalangium opilio, assembly GCF_054372755.1. Taxonomy (NCBI): domain Eukaryota; kingdom Metazoa; phylum Arthropoda; class Arachnida; order Opiliones; family Phalangiidae; genus Phalangium; species Phalangium opilio. The sequence continues at coordinate 10,495,637 of NW_028324217.1, read as the reverse complement.
GACGTGTCGTCCTATGGCGTCAGCCCATGGCGTCAATGTTAGGCTTAAGCGTCATATTCGACAACGTGGTAAATAACCCTTGTCATACACGTGGTTTAACTATAAGATCGTGATTGGTCTAAAAAGTGCGCCATGTTTACATGGTCAGAAGGTCTCGTGACATTAAAGTATAAAAGACGAGGACGGTTTAAAGATAAGGCATTCCTTCCTTGAAGTACCGATCCAGACCCGAAAAATGTAAGTATAATTTCTCATAAAATTTTAGTGTTATAATCTTGGCCCGCATCACATTTAATGCGATTACCATATTTAATGCGAATATTTAGGGACAACTCCAACGTGTTCGAGATTTCTTCAACTAAATCAATCAGCGTAACGGCGGACTGTAGGATTAGACTAGGAATGACCGATGGCTCAACTGGGATCGTATTAAGCGAGGAGGAATATATGCAACTTTACAGGATGAAGGACTCCATAAACAGATTTTTCGAGAAGGACGACGCTCAACCCACCACATGCTTTTTCGAGGGATCGATGGACAAGCGAATTCAACTTGTAACTTATCAGGATAGGAAGATGTTAAATATCCGCCAAGTGATCCAGGGACAAGGAGCGAACTACGGAATCCAATACCCGACTAAGAATGGATTTGCCATAGGACCATTCCTATGGGGGAAGTTATTGGAAAAACACATTCAGGTGACGACATTCATTACCGAAGCGAAACGTGTGGAGAGTGCGATTAAGGGAATAGTAATACAACAACTAACTGAGGGAATAAAGAATTCGTGCAACGGCTGCATTATCGACCATCCTTCACAATTACAGCATGACTGCATAATGATGGAATGGAGCGAACGTGTAGATGAACATTATTCTAATGCCGTGTCTAATTTAAATATCGAGATGATAGTTAATATTTTTAATAATTCCACTTTCTTAAGTTTTCAATTCTGTAAGCAAATGGTTTCTCTAAGTGTATGTAACTCTAAAAAATTCTTGTAATACATTGAATTTAAATAATAAATATTCAAATTTAATACTTTTTCATTTACCTAAATATAAGCCTACTTCAAATTTTAGGAGTTATTTACATTCAAATTTAATACTATATAACTAAATATATAGGTATATTCCAAATTTTAGGAGTTATTTCAACTTAATATCTGAATTTAATACTTCTAAATATAAACTTTAGAAATTATTTCAACTTAAATCAATTTCTCTTTATTGATAGGCCTATTTTCATGGATAGGTAATGTAAATAACGAGGTCGATGAACGTGAATAGAGAAACTCGGATGGTAAATAAACGGTCTATGTCAATAATTAGAAATCATGATAAGCGCTTGTAGGAAACTCTGGCACCGAGTGTCGACATGGGATGATAGTTGAGGTTGCAATGTTTGTTTATGCCAGGATACTTGTAAATAAACAAACTAGATTGAAACTTGGCGTGAGTTTCGAAACATGGCGCGGTTTTCGGGCCTATTTCACATTTCCAAGGATAAGAAATGTAAATAACGAGGTCGATGAACGTGAATAGAAAAACTCGGATGGTAAATAAACGGTCTATGTCAATAATTAGAAATCATGATAAGCGCTTGTATGAAAGCGGTTAGTGTCAACATGGGGTGATAGTTGGGGTTGCAATGTTTGTTTATGCTAGGAAACTTGTAAATAAACAAACTAGATTGAAACTTGGCGTTAATTTCGAAACATGGCGCGAATTTTCGACTTGACGCCAATGGAAAAACCCATATGATAGTTCGGGCAAAGATTAAATGCACGACGCCAATAGTATAAAAGCCCGGCACGTGTCCAAACTCAGTCACTTTTGTTCCTGACTTCAGACGAGTTCCAGCCTGCTCCTTAGTTGCTTTATAGTATTTTTCAATACTTGGTAACATTTGCCGTTGGAAGTTATTTTGCAGAGGGTAAGAAAATATTTACGGGCTAGTACCGAAATTACTTGCGATTTTTACAAGTACTTGCGATTTTTTACAAGTACTTGCGATTTTTCTGAGATTGTCCTTATCATTCATTGAGAATGTTTAAGTGTAATATTTGTGAGTGTTCATACCAAGGGAACAGGGAACTTTTGAGACATAAAAGGGAGAAACACGAGGGTGTTAAATACCCATGCTCGCAATGTCCCGCCGTTTATACCAGACTTGCGAATTTAAAGTTACACGCGGCTGCCCGACACTCTAACTTTAAGGTTCCACACCCCCTCATGAACAATGCGGGTCCATCAACTTCTACCTTTGTCCCATTCTTGGGTCCATCAACCTCTACCTTTGTTCCTCCTGTTATCCCATTCTCGGGTCCCTCAACCTCTACCTTTATCCCTCCTGGGACGCAGAGGCCGAAACGGTCCACGTCCGACCCATCCACTCCTGAGACGAAGCGGCCGAAACGGTCCACGTCCACCCCTATTCCTTCCCCTGTTTTCGGCCCCCTTTCCGGCGTCACTCGTAGGGTGTCGTCGGACCTTTCTCCTGAAAATCTAGATGAACTGTCCGACGATGGGAATCGTGCCTTGAGCGAGTTCATGGACCGAGAAGAGGGTGTCATCAATGGATCTCTACCGGGAACTCCTCCTCCCGCCGTTTGCGAAAATCTGGATGAGCTGTCCGACGATGGAAATCGTGCCCTGAACGAGTTCATGGACCAGGAGGATGACTTCCCAGCCCTTTCCAGCCAGGAGAACCGCGACATCCATCGCTTTATGGATCAGCAGGAGGGTGGTGGTGGCCAAGAGCAGGAGGAGGAACCCATCGTTGCGTCACCGGAAGTTCCTCTTCACGACGAGCTAGAGGAACTGGAAGTACTCGGTAGGGCTATTTTTTGTGCACGTTTCACACCCGTAGCGACTGAGACAGACGTAGAGCTGTACGTGGGTAGACATAGGGTAGCGATTGAAAATTACTTGCGCAATAAACTGGCTAGGGATAGGGGGATTAAGTGGTATTTAACTGTCAGGGCTCGCTACACCCGTCAGTTAGCCGACACTGACGAGGAAGTAGAAAATTTAATTTATCACAGAACCCGAAACCTTGCTATTTTGAACCCCGACGTTATCCCCGGACAGATAGATTTTAGTATTACGACTCTGAAACGTTTAATGGAGGAGTACGAAGCGCAAGGTAGCGGGTGGGTTCTAGATAAAATTCTCTTCCTGCAAATTAATATCATAGCGTACCTCCCGCTTCACGGGGGTACGTACTTTGAAACCCCTAAAAATCTTATAGCTAAGAGGGCCCTATTAAATGTGCGAAATACAGACAATAAGTGTTTCTTATGGTCAATTTTGGCACATTTACACCCTGTTAACCATGGGAACAACCCCAATCGTGTAGAAAAGTACCTAGAGTATAGTAATGAATTGGATATGGCCGGTATTACGTTCCCCGTGGAAGTAAATACCGGTAAATTTGAGAATTTCGAACGGGTGAATAACCTTTCGATTAATGTTTTCGGATACGAGAAAGAGGTCTTCCCCCTTTACGTGAGTTCCAACAGAGTTGAGGAACCGCGTCAAGTAGATTTATTGCTATTAACCGAGGGTGAGAAGAAGCATTTCTGCTTAATCCGAAGCATGAGTCGACTTCTAGCAAAGTCATTCACCGCACACACAAACATGGACCATTATTGTCGTTATTGCCTGCATCGATTCTCCGGTGTAAACTCGGAGGAAAACTACAGGAAACACATCAAGGAGTGTAGTATACACGGACCCCAGAAGATCGAGATGCCGGTAAAGGAACCTATTCTGGAATTCAAAAACGTCGCGTGGCAACAGAAGGTAAACTAAAACTTTTGTTATTTATCAGGGTATTTTGAATAGCGCGCCAAAATAGTTTACTGAGACTAACGACAGACGGCGCCCATAGCAAGATAAATAAAGCAGACGATAAGATGCATGGGAGAGAGAGAGAATGTTTTGTTTACATTTTATCTAATATAGTTTTATTTCTATTTCTCACAGGTTAAATACGTTATCTATGCCGATTTCGAGTCTATTCTCCGTAAAGTTCACCGATGCGATCCCGATGTCGACCTCTCCTCAACCACGAAAACTTCGCAGCATATCTCCTGTGGGTTTAGTTATGTCATTGTTAGTCACGACGGTACAGTCTCAAAACCAGTTACTTATCGAGGGATAGATGCCACGGAAAAGTTTTTAGAAAACCTTTTGCGTGAAGACGCGATTATTCAGCGTAAGATTAAAGATAACGCCCCCATGATTTTATCAAACTTAGAAAAGGCGCAATTCGCCTCGGCCCAATCTTGTTACTTATGTAACGAGCCTTTCACTGTAACTGACTGTAAAGTTCGTGACCACGACCACACTAACGGAACCTACAGGGGAGCTGCCCATAATTCGTGCAACTTGAAACTGAGGACCCGGAATTTCGTTCCGGTCTTCATGCATAACTTATCCCGTTACGATGCACATCTTATCATGGACAAAATTGGATTGGTCAAAGATCACAAGATTACGTGTATCCCCACGAATTCCGAAACGTACATTTCGTTTTCTCTGGGTAATTTACGATTCTTAGACTCAATTAGGTTCATGCCGGCATCGCTAGAGACACTCGTATCGAATTTGGCTCGAGGAGGAGCCGATAAGTTCAAGTGTTTAAACTCTGCCTTCAGCGCTGACGAAGTTCCGCATCTGCTGAGGAAGCAGGTTTACCCCTATGACTACTTCGACTGCGAGACTAAATTCGACGAGACCGAGTTGCCACCCAAAGATGCCTTCTTCAATTCCTTAACTGACGAAGAGGTTAGTGAGGAAGATTATTCTCAAGCTCAAAAGGTTTGGGAAAAATTCCAACTCACTAACCTCGGTGAGTACCATGATTTATACGTTAAGACCGACGTTCTGCTCCTAGCGGATGTTTTTGAAAGTTTCAGGGCTATGTGTCTAGAATATTACAAGTTAGATTGCGCGCATGCATATACAGGTCCTGGTTTCGCTTGGCAAAGCGCACTTCACATGACCCAAGTGAAATTGGAACTACTCCAGGATCCAGATATGCATCTCTTTATTGAGAAGGGTATAAGAGGGGGTGTTTCTCTAATTACGCATAGACTAGCCATAGCCAATAATAAGGATCTCCCCGAAACATTCAACCCGGCAGAACGTAGCTCTTACATTACCTACCTAGACTGTAATAACCTTTACGGCACCGTAATGTGTCACCACCTGCCGATGAGAGGATTTCGATGGATTCAACCATGTCAAGATTTCACCCGTGAAATTATCTTGAATCACCCAGACGATGATCCCCAGGGTTTTATCTTGGAGGTTGATCTTGAGTACCCGGAAAGTTTGCACGAAGAACATAACTGTCTACCCTTAGCACCCGAACGTAGAGTTATTAACGCGGATGAGCTTTCACCGTATTCGATTGAACAGTTGAACAAACTGAAAATTAACGTACAGGATAGCCTCCCAAAGTTAGTTCCCTCGCTCTACAATAGGGAAAAATATGTTCTCCACTACCGGAACCTCAAGTTTTACATCGCTAAGGGGATGAAATTGGGGAAAATCCATCGAATACTCACATTCGAGCAGGGTGCGTGGTTAAAACCATTTATCGAGTTCAACACGGAGAAGAGGAAGCAGGCAGTGAACGACTTTGAGAAGGATTTTTTCAAGTTGGCCAACAATAGGTACGCATCTACGCTACGCTAAGTTATTATTTCACACGTAAATTAATCAAAATTTTCATCTATTAACAGTGTTTTCGGGAAGACGATGGAAAACCTCCGCAACAGGATCAACTTTGATCTTGTCCAGACCCGGGAGATGGCAATCAAGAAGGCCAGTTCACCGACATTCCAGAGGTTCACCATCTTCAGGAACGAGCTGGTCGGGATCCATCGTCTGAAGAAATCCCTCAAGTTGGACCGACCCATTTACACCGGTTTCGCCATCTTGGACCTCTCAAAGTTGGTCATGTACGACTTCCATTACAACACTATGAAGGCAAAATATGGCGACGACCTCAAACTTCTTTTTACCGACACAGGTATGATTTTTAAAAACGTTTACTAGATTTAAATCCTTTTTTCTACTTTCAATTTTAACTAATTAAATGTTTTACGTATAATTGCAGACAGCCTGACCTATCAGATTTTCACCGACGATTTGCCCCGGGACTTTGCCCAGATGAAGGAGATGTTCGACTTTTCCGCTTACCCCAAGGAACATCCTCTCTTCAGCGAGGAAAACAAGAAGGCCCTCGGAAAGTTCAAGGACGAACTCAACAGCGTCCAGATTCAAGAGTTCTGCGGCTTGCGACCGAAAATGTACAGCATCCTGTCGGCAAAAGGTGAAAAGAAGACGGCGAAGGGAATCTGTCGTCGCGTAGTCAAAAAGAAGATACGTCACGCTCAATACAAGGAATGCCTGCTTCAACGTAAACTCACGACTGAGGAGATGAAGAGGATAGTCAGTGTTAAACACGAACTATTTTCCATCACTCAGAAGAAACTCGCTCTTAACCCCTGCGATGATAAGAGATTCATCATCGATGGGGTGTCTACATACGCTCATGGTCATTTTAAAATTAAGGAATAATTCCAAGTGTATAATTACTTTCTGTAACCCTATCCCCTCCCATTCCCTCCTGGGGGCGAAGTGGCCGAACCGGTCCACGCCCTCCTCCCATACCCTTTTGGTGCGCAGTGGCCGAATCGGTCCACGCCCAATTTCCTCTCCCATACCCTTTTGGTGCGAAGTGGCCGAATCGGTCCACGCCCAACCCTTTTCCTTTTAAATTTCATAGTTTAATGTATAGTTTATAAGTTTAATTTAATGTATATATTTTCAATGTTTAATTGTATAGTTTTAAGTTGTTTTTTTCTCGAATGAGTTTTACTCCGTGATTCTACGGTTTCTCATTCAAAATAAAATTTTTTAAATACAAATTTTCTCCCTCTTATTTCATACAACTTAGGCAAACATTTTTTTCAGGTTAAGGGGAGGGGCTCGACCGCGTGGGCCAGCCGCGTGCGCGTGTTTGAATTTCCCGCGTGTAGGAATAAGTTCGCGCGCGATTTAAAGAAAAACACATAAATTCAATCAAAAAACTTTATTAAAAATCTCTTATACATAAATTCCGATATCATTTTATCGTTCAAATTCTTATCTTTTACAAATTTTAAGCAAATATCATACATTTTAATACCTCTACATCTATGCAGAGAAAAATATACGCAAAATCCGCCACATGTCTGACTGGAATTTCCTTGAAGTTGTTTAGAATTAAAAGTTACGGTAACGCTGTTTCTTTCTACAAAATCGTTGAATTGAAACATGTCCGGCGGGTTTCCGAAACTATCGAAGAACTCGGTATTTTTGTTACTAGAAAAGTAAATAACAGTCCAATGCTGACCTTCAGTTTCTGAAGAGCCAGTATTTACAATATACAGTGAAGGGAAAAACTTTACTTTCTCGGGTAGCAGGTCAGCTGCAAAAACACCTCGAAACAGATCTTTGGTGAATTTATCCCTTTGCATAATTTTAGTTAATTGTGTAGTGTTCATAATCTTTTAGTTGTAATCGTATATGACAGTTCTATTCTTATCAATCTCAACCAAATTCTGAAACTCAGAGTAATATAAAACTGTGATAGTCTTGGGCAAGTCCTTGGCGAATTTTAATTCCAATCGCAAGTTACCATTCCTTATCAATTGAAATTGAGAAGTTGAACTACTGAGGTCGGCACTTAAATCAAAAGCAAATATGCAATTCCCATTGGGGAATTCCTCCCGTGAAATGTAGTTTCCCTCGTCCAATAACCATTGAGAGGTTTGAGTAAAAAGATTAGTATAAGATCTCATATATTGACCACCAGAAAAGTTTGGGGTAAGAGGTTTATGTGGAACGCTAGCTCCGTCAAGGTACAAGGCGATATGATTTAAATCATAAGGTTGAAAATTGAATGGTGACTTTCCGTAATCACCCAAATATGCATTTTGATCTACAAGAGCGAAAAGAACTTTTTTGGGTAGTTGACCCATGAATAAATTATCTCTAACACATATTTTTGTACCACTGTTAATTGAGAATGAGTTACATTCCGTGCGAATAATCGGGTATTTCATGGTTGCCAGTTCCAAACATTTAGCGTGGGCGATTAACACTTCCGATGGTAATTTTACTTTACGAACGTACAGGGATGCTAACTCGTAAACCACTTTCCATTTAACTGCACCGTCTGCATGCACGCAAAATTCGTTTGGACTTTTAACAAACTTGAATTTGAGATCCGTTAAATTTGGGAAGTATCGAGGTTGTTGACAAAGATCCAAGTGTACAGTTCCTACCATATCTATTGTTCCTTTTCTAGCAAAGGCCGCTCGTGTTTTAAACCCTTCGTTATCGTCCAAAACGTCAAATTTTCCGGCCGTGTCTTTGTAAAACATGGAACTAGTAAGAAAACTAGTTTTGGCGGGTCCTCCGAATGTCACCGCCGTTTGAAACATGGCCTTGTAAGGGTAGTTTTGCGGCGATGGTGTGACCGATCTCTCTTGAGCTGAAAGGTGTACTTCGCTGAAAAGACTATGCAGGAAATTATTTACCGGTCCAACTTTATCAGCAGCTGCTGGGATTGTTTTTCCATCGGCCGGGTTGACAATCCTGACTTGGAGATGTAGTAAAGTCTTGGACAAGTCCAAATACGCGTCGGAACTACCAGCCACGGTAAACGTGATTGTCGAATTTTCGTTAATGTTAGAGATGGGGCTGTATTCCACCCATTCTCCACTCAGAATACTGGTATTGGTAAGAGGTACGTCGAAAAGTTCGACTTCGCTACTGATTGACCCATGCGAACCGGGATGGACATGTGTCATTATATTTTTCAGGTAAAAATATCTGGATGATTAAAGGACGTTGCTTTCCTCTTTCTTGCCGAGGCTGAACTGACGAGTGATCTAGACCTGCGTTTCCTTTTATTACCATTCCCCGTCATTTTTCGAATTTCTTCCGCCGCACTAAGGGCGACGTCTTTAGCCGCGGCTTTTCCATGAGATTTTACAGATGCTTTTAAGGGAATCCCGCTAGCTACGTCTGTCACGACCTTCGCACCTGTGTTCAAAAACTTTTTACCGAGGTAACTGGCACCCCGTTTGAGTAGAGGTATTGCCCGGCGAAAGGCCGATGAAATGAAGTTTCCCAATCCGTACCCGTGTTGCACCGGAAGTCCCCTGTATACCGCTAAAGAATTACCAATTTGGGAATGAAAGTGTTTATAATAATCAAATTTTCCACCATGTCCGATCTGGTTTAGAAAGTGTTGATCGTAGTCCGATTGGTTAAAGGACATATTCGATTTGACGACGTTCTTCATCTAAATCTTCAAGTGTAAATGACACGAGGACCTGTTTTACCTTCTAATTTATAATGGTGACCACATTCTACGGGGTCTAAAGTGTAGAGTAACGTGAACTCTTCCTCTCACGAAATCTATGGGGGTACCAAGCTCACTCATTATGTTAATTTCAATTGACTGGAAAGTATTGCAGGCGAGGGGGAGGTAGTGCGGTCTAGGGAAATCTTTGTCTACCGTTTCTCCGTCATTACCCTGCACGCTAACGATTCTTAGTAGAGGTATGTGCACATCTCCCACGGGTCTAGACTCGACCACGTCGCTATAAACAAAGAGTGAATGAAGTCCCGCGTCGAGGTCAAAGGGGTACGTGGCTATGGTAGACTGGGAAAAAGTCGTTGATTCCGTGGAATCTTTCGAAAATCCGAGAATAACAGCTAACTCCCCCGGTATAGTTAACAAATAATCCTCTTTGAGAGAAAGTTGTACTCTTCGTATGCGCTTTATGTAACTAAAGGAATACTTGAGCTGGGCGGGAATTGAAGGTTCACGCGTAATAACGCCCGCCACGTCATCCTCGACGTAGTTAAGTTGCTCGATAAGGTCCTGGATATTACCATAATATCCGGCGGGTAACTCTATGATTGTAGAATATACTACTCTACCATTACTCACGAGTATAAGCGAGCATGTCCTACTCAAATTATCCCAAGTGTGCGGGTAGCTAATTTCCGCTAAGCCTACTTCGTAAAATCCCTGTAATTTTACGGGTTCGGGGAGGTACGTCCGGAATTTACTTCTCGTATTGTCGGGGAAATACCTCATCGACGAGTCGGAAGGTAAAGTGATGTAAAAGCTCATACTATATCTATTTCCTGAACCCAACTGTCAAAAGACGGAGAGTATCCTTTCCAACGTACTAGCTTCTCTAGCGTCCCGTCGGGTCTGCGACGTTTCCTCAATATCTTTTCTATTTTAAACACGCTAGAATTTAGGTCTTTACCCACTTTCTGTAATTGTTCCTTGTAAAAAATACCAGTAATCGGTTCCGAATTCAAATCCTGGATCCTATACACCGGTGGACTACGAGGTAATCTCCCCACCACTTTGAAAAGTTCTTCCGACCACGTGGGCAAGTAACCCTTCTCGAAAATATTCTTATGTTTGCTTATCCGGACTACGTCACCAATATCGTAAGGATACTTTAATGGTGGGGAGAAGTCTATATCGCCGTAAAGGTTTTCCCATACCCGTCTCGATGTTTCGGGTGTGACTTCAACGGGTTTACACTTTATGGATCGGTGATAATTGTTATTATAAGCTTGAACCATGTCTTTAAGAGCGTCAATGTACTTATAGGTATTGTTTTCCGTGAAATACCGATACATGCGACTTTTTAGAGTTCTGTTGAACCTTTCAACTATCGTAGCCTTCTGTTCGGAATCCGGGGCAAAGAACTCAATCCCCCTTCTTTTCAACTCTCTCTGAACATCCCTGCATATGAACTCATTACCGTGGTCACTTTGCACTCGCTTCGGTGAGCGACCGGACTCGAGAATAGCCTTAAAAGCCCTAAGGATGGTTGGTCCTTTCTTGTCCTTGGTAGCCACCACAAAGGCGTATTTACTGAAAACGTCAATGCAGCACAGGAGGTATCTGAACCCCTTATTGTGACGAGTTAGGTTCTTCAAATCAGCTAAATCAATCTGCCACTGCTCATCGATCCCATAAACTATTGTCCTATTTCTCTTAAAGTTTTTTCTAGCATTCCTGTGTAATGTATACGTATCTTGTGTTTTTAAAAATGTCTCCACGTCTTTTACCGTAACCTTTAACCCAGCCTCTTTAGCCGCTCGGTATAGCCCGAGAACACTTCCATATGAACCCGGGTCAGAAACATTAGAATAAATCTCTTTTAGTCTATCCATTAAGGGTGCAGTTGGTTACACTATGATAATGCCTGAAGAGAAAATCGCTAACCTCTATAATTAGGAATATGGCAATTACTAAAACCACAGTTAAAATTTTAGGAGATTTAAAAAATGTGTCTACTAGGTTGGCTAACACCACAAAAGTACCCACCTGATTATCGCAACCTTCCATATCGGAATACTTAAAATGAATGAAACGTGGAATGTAAATGAATCGTATTTTATTTAAAACAAGTGCTACAAGTTTATCCAATTTCCGAAACCCTCACCAGTCTGAGCGGGCAAATAATAATCCTCCTTCACTTCTTCTTTCTCCACTTTTTCTTTCTTCGCTTCACTTTTTTCAGGCGGGGGTGGGTCTGTTTTTCTAATTTTAATTAATGTTCTTGGTACATTAACCGTATACAAAAGTTGGTAAAACTGTGGGGCACCAATGACGGACGACTGTTTTTTAGAACTCTTCGCGGTATAAGCTAATAAATCAATTATATTTGAACCGATGATTTTACGGTTCTCATATATTAACTCTCCGGCGTGTGTCCATCTTATTTTTGATATACGGTCAATCCATTTGTACAAGTTCAAACAATCAGCTGCGCTATAGGAAGGAACCGAAGAGACGATTTCAGGACCCCAATTCCGGTTTTTTGCTGGTTTTACTTTCGCCCTTTTCACCGTTTTACTAATTTCCCTCGAAAGTACGTGGTTATATCTTAATAGTTTATCAGTATCGTTTAATTTAGTATCGTTTATGATGGATTTCAACTTATCCTCCTTATCCAACTCCATTGAAGTGTCGACTTTTAAACCGCTATTTGAATTTAACCTATTATACGTTTCTTCGGAAATTAATAACATTTTCGCGCCATTTTTACTTTATAGCTCGACTTATAGCCGCACCTGCTACTGAACTAATGATAGATAGTAACGGTCCGAGAAGTAAAGGGATGAAACCTCCGTTTTGAATTAATAGTTTCCTTTTCTTTGAAGGGAGTATGTTGGACGTAACCTTTCTTATAACGTGTCGATGTTTCTTCAACCGCTCCTTCTCCTCCACTGAAAGAGGGACATTGCCCCGTAGGATATTTATACAACACTCGACAATAGATTTAATCGCTTCTTTATTGGCAAATTTAATTGCGGCATTTCTTTGACATGAGTTACAATTTGCAATATATTTTAAAAAATTTAAATTATCGTGGACTCGTTTTGACGGAGCCATTCCGCTAGTTTGGACGCCTTCACCAAGGTACAGTTGTTGCTGTCCCTATGAAAAGTGCAAGCCCTGGGGGTATCGCACTCGATACTTGATAATCTCGGGCAACCGTAGTCTTCGGCGTTGATAACTTCGCACCCTAAGAACCTTGATAGGGTTTCGGCCTTCTCCGCTCCTTTCGTCACGTATGACGATGCTCTAGCTCGAATATAGTCGGCGGCCTCCTGCGTCGTCTCGTATGGGTAGTCTCCCTCCTCGAATGCCAGATCGCAAGTGTTCCTTGAGAGCCACCTGCATTGCCTTTTATCCTTGACGGATAACTCTGAGAACTTGCATGGGGATTGGAAGATCCAGACTTCGTGGACGTCGGTCTCCTTCACGTACATCGTCAGCTCCTTGATTACCCATCGTCCCTTAATCCGGAAAAAATTCGCTTCAAGGATGGCCGTCATTTCGGTATGAACAGTGCTGCTTGTTGACCTGGAAGTATACCTGTTCTTAGACGGTGGTTATCTAGGGTGTTAGCCTTAAGGTCTACAAATAGATATCCGTAAGGTTCCAAAGTCGCCTGTCTAAAAGAGTCTACCACGTATTTACTATTTCCCGGCGAAATTTGTTTCGCAAGATGGATAATGGCCGACTGATCACGTGGTGTTTTAAATATAACCAAGTAATGGGCATTTAAGTTTAAGGTACGAATTTCCTTCCCGGGATAATAAAGATTCTGCATTAAAATTAAAACTGAGGTATTCCTATGGTGCGAACCCCTAATGAAAAGATTCGTCACGTCCTTATTATTCGCTATTTCACATAGTAAGTCGTCTAATATAACGAAGTTCCTCACACTAGCATCTAGGGTGCTAACATCTAATAAACCCTCGTGAAATTCTACACTCGGAGTATGGGATAGTATAGCACCGTATAGATTCGACTGATACTCCGTATAACACCAAATTATTCTTTCGGGGGTGGGCGAAATACATATGTCCTTATGCTTAATTAATTCCCCTACGAAAACACTTTTCCCACAGCCGGTGACTCCAGCCACTAGTCCGGTAAAGGGGTGTTGCATACTTAAATCCATATCGATAAATGCGGGAGGAATTAACTATCGTAAACTTATATTTAAAGAAATTTATACTTACATTTTTCGGATCTGGATCGGTACTTCAAGGAAGGATGTAGAATGCCTTATCTTTAAACCGTCCTCGTCTTTTATACTTTAATGTCACGTGACTTTCTGACCATGTAAACATGGCGCTCTTTTTAGACCAATCACGTTCTTATAGTTAAACCACGTGTATGACAAAGGTTATTTACCACGTTGTCGAATATGACGCTTAAGCCTAACATTGACGCCATGGGCTGACGCCATAGGACGACACGTCATGTACGTTTCACTGACGTCACAACAAGATTGGGTGAAAAATTTTTGATTCACTGGCGCCATAAGAAGAAAAATTCCGTGGGCGTCCATTGACGCCATATTTATTGGTGCCAGATCATGTGCCATCTGGCACTGGCTGACGCCATGACCCCAAAGCAACACTTTCTATCTACTAACAAGGGGTAAGCAAAACTTGGGGAAATCTATAGCGGTTGATCCCTTGCTTACTTTTATGACCCTGCAAGCCTACAGCACAGACACTAAAAGGCGAGATGGATGGCAAAATTTTACACTCGTACTGCGAGCCTACAGCGTAAAAGACGAGATGGAAGGCAAAATTTACCCTCGCGTCTTTCCGTCTCAGTAACATCGAAGTTGTCTATTGCTTACCTTGTCTGAGAATGATTCAAGCCCGTGGTAATTAAGGAAAAGCTTACCGGTTTCAAATGTGCCGCCAATATTTGATGGCGCGAAAATATAATTTAGACCTGTTCGTGGGTTTTACTTGACACCTAATTCGGTAGCTCAAAATACCTTTAAAAGTATATTTTCGAACCTTTTTGAGTATTAACAGGTACCCTTTTCGGTAATAAGGAGTACCTTTCAAAATTTTAAAGTATTATTCTGACCTTTGTTGCCTTGTTCGGGTTTAAATGATACCTATTTCGGTATCACAAAATACCTTGTAGTCCTCAAAAATACCTTGATAAAGAGGTATTTTAGAGTACCTTTACACAACGGTATTTTGTAGTACCTTTATAGGTACGTCTGGGGATGCATCGAAAAATACCTTTAAAGGTACTAGACAGTACGGTTATTTTTTACAGTGTATAGCGGCATACCTGAAGAACCGGACAAAACTCAGCGATGGCGTCCCTTTGGTGTTATGGATGGGCAGAAAACCAAGCTTAAAACATCTAAAACAGATTGTGTGTCTGGCATACGTACATACTCCGAAACAACACAGACGGAACAAATTTGACAAACCTGCTCAAATGGGAGTTTTAGTTGGATACGCGTTTCATACAAGAGTCTATCGCGTTTGGATAAAAAAGGAACGAAAAGCTGTGGAATCAAAACATGTAAAACTCAACGAAACTATAATGGGAGTTCAAAATCTAACTAATGTCGATGAAGATCAGATTTTTAATTAGGCTTTTTTTTTCGTGGAACCACTCAAATCCAGATTCCGTAATAAACCCAGAGGTCCCAGACACGCAACCAATACTGGGGTGGAGAAAGAAGAGAACATTGAACAAAGGATGTTCCCCAGGCATGTACGGAAAAGAGAAAAATATCTACGAATGGGTTGGTCAATGGATGGATCAGGGAAGTTGTTCCAAGTAAATCAAGCTCAGGCAAGAAAAAAGTGATGAAAAATCAGATATAAAGGAGGAAAATTATGCATTGCCTATGGAAAATTGTGCTGAAGTACTAATACCTCGATCCTACACTGTAAAAAATAACCGTACTGTCTAGTACCTTTAAAGGTATTTTTCGATGCATCCCCAGACGTACCTATAAAGGTACTACAAAATACCGTTGTGTAAAGGTACTCTAAAATACCTCTTTATCAAGGTATTTTTGAGGACTACAAGGTATTTTGTGATACCGAAATAGGTATCATTTAAACCCGAACAAGGCAACAAAGGTCAGAATAATACTTTAAAATTTTGAAAGGTACTCCTTATTACCGAAAAGGGTACCTGTTAATACTCAAAAAGGTTCGAAAATATACTTTTAAAGGTATTTTGAGCTACCGAATTAGGTGTCAAGTAAAACCCACGAACAGGTCTAAATTATATTTTCGCGCCATCAAATATTGGCGGCACATTTGAAACCGGTAAGCTTTTCCTTAATTACCACGGGCTTGAATCATTCTCAGACAAGGTAAGCAATAGACAACTTCGATGTTACTGAGACGGAAAGACGCGAGGGTAAATTTTGCCTTCCATCTCGTCTTTTACGCTGTAGGCTCGCAGTACGAGTGTAAAATTTTGCCATCCATCTCGCCTTTTAGTGTCTGTGCTGTAGGCTTGCAGGGTCATAAAAGTAAGCAAGGGATCAACCGCTATAGATTTCCCCAAGTTTTGCTTACCCCTTGTTAAGGAAGGTGTGTCACTGTTACATTATAATAGTAATTGAGGGTCACATATTCATGGATATTTTCTGAATGGGGACTCAAGGCGTACGCTCGGATTCAAACTTTTATATTAATTATGTATACCTTATATCATAATTGTACCACATTTAAATGATGTAACGTATGCTTATGTACATAACTGTAGAAGAAAATAATTAATATTAATTATATCTATTTAAATATTTAAGAAAAACCACTAGCTAGGATGATTGCGATTGAAATTTAAATATCGGGTAGAAAACCACTACCCTATTAAGTGGAAAACATAAAAATAAACCTAACCGAAACTTTTCTTTATGCTTATATATAATATTCCAACAGAGATTCCTTCTGCGCTGTCATTACTAGTGCTAATGGTGAAGTGAGCAGTGTTAGAGAATTTGGGCTAGAAGCATTATATCATGTATTTTACTTTACTCTAGTACTGTTAGAAATAATCAGCAGGCCGGAGCTAAAAAATCCCTCTAAAGGGATCTGTTAAGTCCTTTTCTACATCCAGGGTACGATAAAATACCGCTAGAAGCGCTGAAACTCTAAAAGGTTTCATTACATACCTTATTTTCCCAAAAAACCTTTTTCGAAATCATTTAATACCCGCACTGTGAGACAACTAATAGAATACGTTCATGGGTACTAAAAAAGTCCCGGAGGTAATTTATAGTGCCTTCAAAATACCTTTTTTTTTAACAGTGTAGAACGACGCAATAACATCACCCCAGAAAGACCGGTGGCAAGCAGCAATGGAAGACGAAATGGCTACATTACGGGATCGACAAGTCATGGAGGAAGTCATCATTTCTTTCCAACAAGAAGATCATCCGCTGTGGATGGGTTTATGCCTTCAATAATTCGTTATAAAGCAAGATTAGTTAAAGCAGAGGGTTTAACCAGGTGGAGGGAATCGACTATGACCAGACTTTCTCGCCAGTCATCAGTTTATCTCTAATTCGATTGTTTCTCACCGTTTACGTCGTTACCTTTGGTTGGCTAGATTGCCACATGGATGTAAAGAACGCGTACTTGTATGGGAATCTGAATCATGAGATATGTATGAAGAATGTTCCAGGATTCATGGATAATCCAGCCACTTGCCTCCGATTACCAAATGTTCGGTGCCGCTCCCAATGTCCTAGAGACATTCCAAGAAGGCGATATCAAACAAGACGAAAAGATAGGAAATGGCATCACTATTTTATAAAACTTCAATTTCTAAACTTTTTCCCTGACATTTGGCTCTCCGTTAAAGTTTCATTTTTTTGGCTATAATGTTAAATTACATAAAATGTAGTGTTTGGTCTAAGTGGCCACATCTTATATCTTTGGTAACACCCTAATGAATTATGAATTTTACAATGCTTGAAAATGTAAATATTTCCAATCTCCAATTGTTCCCTTAAGATAAATTTAGAAAAACAGCACTATAATTTTAGTATAAAATGTGCACTTACTTTAAAAACCTTATCTTGACCGATTCTTTTAACAATCTGGACTAAAGCTTTCTCGTGGGCAAAAATGTCTTCAACCCTCTCTATATAGAGTGGCTTTTCAGGAATGGATATTTTTGACAGCAAGATTCCTTTGCACGATTCACTTATGTAGAAACAAGCAATGGCCCAAAACGTGAAAAGAATATTCTCGAATGCAGTATTGAACACAACACTTGTACCTGTGAAATTAATTATTTTATATTAGTTATCGTTATTAATTACCCATTATTTAATGGGCATTCAGGATAAGAACGTTGATTGGTCGAAATTATATTGATTTTCGAAGCAGATATTGTCTTTCCAGTTGTTTTGACGGGAACACGCATAAAATGCACAATTTACACACTTATGCTTCACCCAATAACATAAACGTGGATTTTTTTATTATAAGGGCGTGTTGAGACATGGCAGTGTGCATTTAGTACACGGAACTTAAAATTTCAACCAAAGTTGTACGAAATATTGTTCTAGCTGACAAAGCACGTGAGATTAAGTTTAATATCTCAAGACACGGTTGTTAAAGCACGCAAATATTTCTAAATTAAAATCATGTCATAACCCTTGATTGCGAGCTTCTTCATAACCACTTTTCTACGTACAAGAAACGTTTTCCAACAACCTGCTCCTCTCCCAACAACTGACTTGCACTCGTAAAATTTTCAGGAATCTTGCTGAATCTCACAGAAATATTTTTTTTTTTAGAAAAAACGGCCAGAAATATTCTTTCCCAAATAACTTCTCTTCGATTCAACCTGTATCTTACCTGTATCTTTAAGTTTTAGTAATTATTTATGATTTTGGTTTAAACATGCCCCCATGGCTACAACGTACTTATTTCTTATTGTAAGGTTTCAAGTCGAAGAGCGCGAGATGCCTTGGCCTGGATGTGATTATTTTGGATGCGGAGTGATTTGAATAATCACCAAAGGAATGAGGTTTACTTGGGTGGTGACGGAAAATGTGTGGGGGTAAAGTCACCGCTGGTGGACACGGGAATGTCGGCGCGACATCCGAATAGAGTCGTATTCTCTCAAACATTATCGTCCAGAAGCTTGGCGTACTTAAGTGCACCACAGTCCCGGCAAAACGTTTATGTAACTTTGCTTCGTGAACGAAAATGGCTAGAAAATTAATTCAGCACCTATTTTTTATCGAAGAACGAGTTTCACGAAAATATGTCGTTATTTTTCGGAAACTGAAACCACTCTTATAGCAAACTTCATTTTTGTTTTATAAAAAAATTAAGATAATTTTTTTCTTTCCAACTGAAACCACTCAGTTTGGAGATGGTCATAGTAGTTAGTGATTATGAAAGGTATTTCTTGTTAGCTATCATCTTGAAACATGGCGTCACTAAATGAATAAGTAGGCTTGTTCCGTTCATTTCAACCGATTTGACTGGTTTAAAAGATACGCGTTATGTTTTAGGTATCAAATATGCAGTCATATTTATAGAAACCGAAGCATCCCGACAGGTATAAGTTCTGTACATTTTCCCGGCTTTATCCAATACTTCCGGTTTCAATGTTAATAATAATCTAAGCTTTGTCTACGAAGGGATTTCCACACTAAGCCTGTGGCTTATTTACAGGTGGGTCCCTTTACAATGCATAGAGGGGTGGTGGCTAGCCCTTATGCCACAGCTAACCTACAGCGCCCTATACTAACGATTACCGTTAACCTCTGCAAGTTTTGATGTAAAGGAGAAACCGGGTTAGACCGCGTAGGAAAACTCCTTTTAACAAGTGGGGAGAGAACTTGCAAACTCTACGCAGAAGGATTTGTTCCCAGATTCTCACCCGGTGCCACAGTCCGGGATCGAACACTGGATCCTCTTGCTGCGAGGCGAAAGCGATAACCGCTACGCCACCACCTGTTATTAGCATAGTGGTTAATAGTATATTCGCTTGCAATCTTCGTTCATCTTGGATGATGGTGACCCCCAAAAGTAAACAAAACCTTCTGACAAGATAATGTTTTAACAAGTTTTTATGTGCCTATACACGGGCAACGCCAGCAAGAACCTTCGCTTATGTACTTTTATAAGAAAGATTAGTTTCTCATTATAAACAGTCATCCTAGTTGTTAAACAGTCATCCTAGTTGTTACACCGTCTGCCTGGATTTCAACCATTAGTCAAAACTGATATTTCAGTACTAAAAATATCCTTCATAGGCACACAATTACATTTTATAATAATGTAGTAATCAGTGCTGCAAAAAGTATTACCTTGACTCATCAGAACGGAAAAAGACTCGTAGAATGTAGAGTATGAAGATTTCTTGGGACGAGGATGAATATTTCGTAGTACACTAATAACCAGAGGAAATAGCAGTAAAGAGAATATGATGCCAAGCCAAACCTAAAATTAGAGAATGAGAGTTATATTTAATGGTAAAAAATATTTTGAATCCAAATAACAACAGGATACCAGTTGCACATTTGGTCAGTTTTTTTCATAAAAATTTCCAGAAGGTTGGTAACGGTTCGTATTATTTATTCGTTGCGCGGAGGAATATTTCTTCAATTATTTGGTTATGGAAGTGTTTGTTTTTATTCAATATTTTTCACAAAGGTTCCATACATAGTATGTCTCATTGCAATTGTACAAAACCTTTAGAGAGAGCTTAATTTTAGGATGAAACTTTTCTCTGTCATAAATATTTTATGACTGACCCCTAAAATATCAACGATAATTTAAGGAAAACCCCAGTCATAACGGTAATATAAGCGCCATCTCGTACACATATATGGTGAAAATATTTTCTTTATCAAACTGGATATATCCCCACATAAAATTTGACGTGTATGGGCCTAGTTCATTTCGGAGGCTCCGATCAGATGAATGATAGTTGATAACTAGGTTTTATTAAATGGCGATTCAACTCACATAACTCTTAATTATAACTTGGCTATAACATAAGTTTATAAATTATCGTAGATAAGTTATAAACTTATGATTTTAATTATGAGCCCATGAGAGCCCTAGAAGAAAAGCCAACATTTCAATGAAAACACGATCGACGAACCATCAGTTTTTCTAAGAAACCCAAAAAAAGCTAGCAACTGTTATTCTACAATACCATAAAAAGGTTTTACAAGATAGTACGTACGCTAGATAGAAGTGCTATAATATAGAAATATTGCAACTATTAAGTGTAATGAATATGGCATCAGTTATTTGAACTTTTAAAGTAAATTGTAATAAAACGCGTGGTTCAGAATTATCTAGAGAACTATAACGCGTTGAATTACGTTTTTGAGTACATTCAGAGCTGGTGCAATAATTAGAGATGGCCTATACCAGGCTTAACCCGATACCGATCGATACCGGTACAAACATGAACCGATACCGATCGATACCGGTACAAACATGAACCGATACCGATCGATACCGATATTTACTCACTATGATCCAAAACCCGATACTTCAACCGATACCGATATGGTATAGGTTCATCTCTTGAGTAGTAGGCGCGTACTAAGAAAGATTTTCGCTTATTAGTTGTTAGATAAACTGAATTCAGGTACTTTTTATATAAATGAGAACTCATCACGATTAAAAATCATAGCAATGAGATATTATCACCATCATTACGTTACTAAAAGACCTAAAAATGTCATGCAGCGCCATATAACGCATTTTAAACGAGTATCGGTTTAGTGCCGATACCGATATGGTATCGGTACCGGTTCATCCCTAGTAATAATGGAAAGAATTGGTTGAAAAGTATATTCGTAGTATAGTGTAATATTTAAAGTTGGGAGAATATTCCATAAAGTGTGTTATTTGGAAGTATCACCTAATATTTGGAAATATGGCGTAATATTTAGAAGTATATGTAGTATGAGGAATTACCGTGTCATATCTGGAAGTATATTCGTAGTACCGTGTATTATTTGTAGTACCAAGAATTTCATAATATATTCGCAGTACCGAGTAATATTTAGTATGGTGTACTTTGAAAACGCAAATGGTTACCCCGTCGATGTTTTTGTTCTTATAAAAAGTTTCTTTAAAGGGATGTACAATCCGTTATGTATGGGCGGGGCCTATATCAAACTTATCTTCCATCAAATATAGCTCTACTGAGCATGCGTGAAGTTCGTAGCATTATCAGTGCATCATCTACCGTAGAAACAGACGTTCAAGCAGACGACAGCCTAATCACTACTCCAGGAAATAGTAACACTACTACTAAAAAATATACTTCTTGAGTCTTATAGACACGCCCATACATAACGGATTGTACATCCCTTTAAGTTCTTTAACATTTTATTTCAGCTTTCTACCCCACTAGCGTAGACCTCCGGGTTGCGGTTACCGACTCTTTGCTGGCATCCAATCCCCAAACAAGTTTGCCCGAAGAATGTAGGAGAATCTTACCTCTATGGCAAAGATAAAGATTGTGTCGAACACGTGACTAGTTAAAATTTCACACTGACACGATATTATTTTGAAATTTCCTGGCCAAGAGATTGCAACGTAATCCACGTATTCATGGTAACTTTCGTCTAGAGCAACGGGAAAAGTTGCCAATTCCGATTCCTTTACAAAAAAACATCATTTTAGAGATTCATCATAATTTTTATCCTTAGCATGTCGCAAAAATCATAGTGCCTTGGATATAGGATAGTACTTATGACACATCTCTCACGTGAAAAAAAACCTTTAGCCTTTTAACGACAAAACAAAAAATAAACACAAGAGTACAATGCACATGGCCGTCACCAGAGGGGAGTCCAGGTGGGCCCGGCCCACTCTGCAGTTGGTTTGGCCCTCCCTATAAAATTCATGGGGGAAACAATATGGAATAGTTGGCTCTAAATATTCTTTTGGTAGAAGACAGAACAACTAATTTCTGCGATACAATGTTAATTGTGATGTGACTGATGTGACGTCTTGGAATTTTTTTAAAAATAATTGCTATTCTGCTGTAGATGCTTAGAATGGGCTATCAGGAGTTCATAATAACCCGAAGTACGAAACTGGTTAAAAAGCCCGTAACAACAAAGTTTCGCCGTAAAGCTCAGCGGATTCATACACCGCTTAACTCCCAAAGAAATAGTTATCCCATTTTCTAGCGCCCACGCGCATTAACTTACACACTTCCGGTTTAGCACTATTTTTATCTTGTGATTTTGGAGCGAAAATGGCTCACGTTTGCTTCTGTCGGAACGGTGTAAATTAAGCCTTGGCTAAGAAGTTGGCTTTTAGTCGGGGTTTCTAGTTTTCTACAAAACATTTAAACGATCGTCAATTATGTTTTGTTGTGATATGTGTGAGTGAGAATTCCGTTGTTAAATTAAAACGGTTTGGACAAATTTATTCCCAGTATCTTTAATATAAGAATTGCAACGTGTTTCTACGTCCACCATATCGCCATTTTTCTTTTCGACGGAGGTCCCAGCCAACGGAAGTTTTGGAACGAAAACCAAGGAGCATAGATACCACTACGATATACTGTAAGGTTGTATGTCCATAAACAGGCTAATCCATTCTATGCGCAACGACAGAATCTTGTTGTTCGCGATTTTTACCATTAGCTCTATGGCCAGTTTCATACTTCCCCCCCCCCGAAGGGGGGTTATTGTGAACTCCTGGGACTATTTACATGGTGGGAGGAGGGCACAAATAAATCTGCTCTTTGACCTCCAGGCAGCTTTTCTTCCTTGTGTGAATGGTATGAATCATACATGTGTGAAAAGCAGCTATATCAGGCTGAGAAAGAAGCATTTTTTTTAAAACTGGAGCTGTGGCCAGTTGAGCCAAGGTAGTTTCATTTAAAAGCTGGTGAATAAATATCGTGCGGCTGGATATTGCGGTCAAATTGAATAGCTGCGTGGATAGCCGTCAATTTTAGACATTAGTCTTAATAGTTGTAAAACCCAATTAGTCTTGACCAGATTCTTTCCACCTAAACCTGAAAAAGGATTGAGCCATGATGGTGAATCCCCTATTTCAAGCTCGATATACAGTACAAATGATGGAAACCATATTTGCAATGAAATCCAGGAAATTCACCAAATATAACCTGTACGGTAGGATTTCACTTTGTCATATACCATCAACTAACAATTGTTTCTCACTAATAAGATCACGGGGAGTTCATAAAAAATACTTAAAAATTCCTAGCACGTCGCAAGTATTTTTGAAAATTTTTTGAACATTTTAAATTTCGTGTACTTATCACTATTGAGACTAAAGGCAGTCTGCAATCAATATTGCAATTAAGTAGTGGGGACGTCAACTAATTGAAGGACTCGCGACGGTAGTATAACTGTGAAATATTAAGGACCTACTTCAATTGAAAAGATATTTTGAAAAAGGGGTCAAACTCTTGGGTGAAGTAACAAAATATAAGCAATAATTAAGGTGTCATTTATTGCTTTAAGTAACGATATGCATGCAACAATATTTTGGAAAAGGTGTCAACCTAACCTAACTTATTTTTACTTACATATCGTTATTTAAACCAAACATTTGACACCTTTTCCAAACGAAATGTAAGAAAAAGTATTTTGGAAAAGGTGTCAAATTATTGGTTTAAGTAACGATATGTTAGCAAAAATAAGATAGTTTGACACCTTTTCCCAAAATATTGTTGCTTACATATCGTTACTTTAAGCAATAAACGACACCTTTCCTAAATATTTTGCTCACATTTTGTTTCTTCCACCAAGAATTTGACCCCTCTTTCAAAATATTTTTTTCTATTATCTTTCAGAAATGAAATATTTCAGTAGGTCTTTAATATTTCATAGTTACAGTACCGTCACGAGTTTTTCAATTTGTTTACGTTTACTGCAATATTGAGTGCAGAATGCCAGTCTCAATATGAAATTTAACATTTTCAAAAATTTATTTAAAATTAAAGCGATACTGTATGAAGTCTTTACCCCACGTTTACTGAGCCACTTCGGGAATTAAGCAAAGAAGCTGCCAATTTTTGTGTCAGAAAATAATGAAATGCATCTCCTTTTAAAACTTAACATGAGAAATTTAAAATAAATAGCTTGATATCTTTTCCAGTAGATAAATGTTTGATATTGATATTTTAGTTTCATTGATTTAAAAAAAAATAGTTTTTGAAATCGGCCAATTGACCATCACTAATAATTTCAATTAAACGGTTCAAAACCTATAGGAAAAGCTTAGTTTTGAATTGAGTTAAATTCAAATTTTAAATATATAAGCTAATTAATTTATCGTAGATAATTAAGATATTGATTTAGTGTAATTTATGTTGAAATAAATTACGCAATAAGTAAGTGACGTACATTTGGCATGAAATTCAAATGTCGATTTGGATTAGAAAAGTAAGAGAATATGTAACCAGCCCTTATGTTTAGATTTGGATTTGGGGTCCAAGCTATTTAAACTTTAAGAGAATATTGTTCCTGGATACCTTGGAAGTCTTTTGCTTATTTCCGTTCTCGGGAATTTTCTGTAGGTTGGAAGTATTTGGCTTATTTCCACCCCTTTTCAACCTTTACTGCTGTGAGTTATTATATCGGTTATCTTCTAATCAGGGACGGAAGTAAAATAACTTTGAGACACCTATAGGGGTCACTGCCTCACTGGACAAATATCCTATATATTAGGTGTGCAAAAATGTTATGTTGCGCCGGGACCATCTTGTTTGTTTTGTTTTACACATACATAAAGATTAAATCCCATATTTCTAAATCCTCTGGAACTTATTTGTAAGACTGCTAAACAAGCCTCTAAGGCTTACTTGTACGAATCGACTACATATTTAAATTGCTTGAGTAAATTCTGCACCAGTGTCGTTTTAATGCCAGCTTGTTCAGAACTGAGTCGGGCTTTTCCTGTAATCAATCTAGGACGTACCACTACCAAGCTTGAAAGTGAACGATTAGTTTGGAAAATCATCTATTTTGAGCTGAATTTTTTTGGAACTGTTTTATCTAAGACCGTTATACGCCGATGTACTGATAAGCTAAAACCCCCGTTCTTCTATTGGAATCGCCTGTTGCTGCTCCTAGCGAGAGAGTCCCGAAACTATACGACTCATAGATCATGTTATGGCTTTGGTTTGAGTCGAAAATTTTTAATATTGACAGCTGCATGGCGCTATTGAGGCGATGCCCAGAAGGAACAACGCGCCGTATCTCCATTCCTGTCCAAATGCGTTCAAAGGTCTTAGTTTTTATCCACTTTATCATGCATTGGTTTTGTCTAAAAAACTATTCCGTTTTTAAATGAATCATGTAATATTTTTTTCACGGAGACCTTGAACATTTTTGCAGTATTAAGTTCCGGAAATAGTTTCACTACATTAGGCACCACCGCTACTTACAATATATATTGGAATGAACTGGTTTTGAAATTGTCATCATGGTTTGATCATGCTTTCTCAAAATATTGTATTATCTTAAATGAATTTCACTTTGGTAAATAACATAGGATTTTTAAGTCATATATGCATTTAGTTTGAAACAACGTACAAGACCATAGTTGTCGGTCAAATGACAATACATCATCATGGCCAAGTTGACAGATGGTCATGTCACGGATTTTAAACAAAAAAAAATAACGTTTCGAACGGTATTGATTGGTTTTTGTAATTCCGCGCCGGTTCTGTATATCCAGACATTTTTATTTAATACGTTACATTTTGAACAAGAATTCCAATTAGTCCTGTTCCTTGGTTTTTTCCTGTAACCGCGCCGAAATCCAGATCCTCCTCAGTTCTTATGAAGGTGCTTTCAGACAGCCTGAAACCATTAGCGTTCCTATTATAATGTCAGTACATACTGAGAAACCAGACGGGTTGAAACTAACTTAAAACTTCACTTCTGTATATGATGATTATTTTGTACTAACATAATCATATATCTATAGTTGATATTTCAAGAATATACTTGTGCAGCTAAAATTCGAACCTCAGCACACAACAGAACCATAGTTAGACAACTATAATCAGAAACACCATTTGACTGTACACTTCAAAATAGCGCGAGAAACAGTGTCTGATGAACTGTTTCTAAAAGTATAAGGTTATTCTTCCACAATTTAGAGATTTTTCAATCCGCGAGAGACTGATTACTCTGCGTATTCGATGCACAGGCAGGTCGAACTGATTACATTTCGACTATTGGTTGTGTTTGCTAATATTAACATTTATCCATTCGGCATAATCTTGGAGAACCCTCTATGAACTCCAAATTTCGGATTTTTGACTGGTATATACTTGAATAATTAGGCCTAGCGAAACTATCAGTAATCGGGGTGGTTTTTTGGTAGCAAAACCCTTATCGGGTCAAAATATTTTTATTTTTGAAGAAAAAATATAGGATATCAATATGGCGCAAAACACGGTCGCTAAATATGTGTGTTTTAGAGGCAACCTCCTAGCCTCCGAGGTACGCCCCTACGAATTCCAACAATACCCGATTGTCCTAAGCCGTAATTTTCGGGTATCGGGTACTCACTCAGACCTAGTTTCTATAAAAATTTAATCCGAAATTGGCAGGTAGACGATAAACTTATAAGGGTTAATAATAATAAAAAAATTCAGGCTTTAGGCCTATCTACAAATGATTTGTTTTTCAGTAACCAGGGAAGTATATGAGGATTGATTAGACGAATATTTCAAAAAAGGGAGTGTAAATCGAACTGTTCAACATGAAATCTTTTTTACAACAACATCTTCGAAGAAATTCACTATTAAAGTTTTACACTGGCTCTAAAAGCCATGACCACGAATATCAAAGGTATATTTTAAAAACTGTACGTACGTTATATTTAGTGAAGTGATCACCCGAGATACTATATCACCAGCGTGTCCTTGAAATTTGTAATCGCTCTCCGTTAAGTAAAATGGAACCTAATTAAAAAAATGGAAAATTAATAAGGAGTGAATGTAATATGAATGATTATTGAGTATGAAGGCTATCAAATAGAAATATAGCCTAGTTAGCCAACAATATAAAGTGTACATTAACAAACAAGAGTTAGGAAACAATTCATACCCCTGTGTGTCCTATTCGTAATCCCGTCATTTTTCGATATAATTTTAAAACAGCCGATTCTTTAGCACAAAATTCAGTTCTCTGTGTTTCTATAAAAAAATGTCAAGTATTACAAGTAAATCAATATTTGATTTTACATTAATCTAATTCAATACGGATCCGAAGTTTTACCAAGCAAGGGGATGAAATAAAAGCTTGAGGTGAAGGGTATTTTAAGAACGTTTTTGACTCAAAAATTACCCGAGTGCCGATTTTCATCTTTACGCTCAAATTTTTATTCTTTTAGCCTATCTGTGATGGACTATAAGATGATTTCGAGTTTCTGTAATGGAGATGTTTGCTAAGATTATCTGTTGACCGAAAAGTCGCTATTCTAAGAGAGCGGTAGCCCTCAATTGGCTCTTATTGAAATGTTTTTATGCGGAAATAGTGTTTTTAATATAAAACAGTTTCAATGGTGCGGATAAACACCTTTGGGCTTTACTTAACACTATTTTTTAGCTGATATGGGTTTTTTAGCCACATCGTATATATACGATGAGGCTATTAGCTTGTCCCGCGAGCCTGTGGGTGTGGTGGTCGTAGTAGTTTTTCGCGATTTGGAATGTGGTCAGAGTTACCCAAAGAAATAGTTAGTCAGAGCTAACCGAAGAAATGGTTATTTTATTGCTTTGGCAGTATAAAACGTTTCGTTCGACATTGAAGGGAGAGTGAATGTGAGAGAATTGTGGTGAGGTGATATTTTTCGTTCGTGTATTTTAAAAGGATGGGGATTATAATAGTAAGTGCAAGCATACATTTAATTGTACAGGTAAGGTTAAGCTTTGTGAAATGTGGTTTACGTTTGCTCCATATATTTAAAGCTAGAGAGAGAGAGAGAGAGAGAGAGAGAGAGAGAGAGAGAGAGAGAGAGAGAGAGAGAGAGAGAGGAATTTAGTATTGGCTTAATTTAAATGGAAGGTTTAATACTCCCTTTAAAATTCCTGTCACCCGTCAACAATAAGGGTTTCACGCTTTTCATCTCACCCCCCGATTTCAAAATTCAAAGAAATCGAGGGGGATTTTTAAAAAGCAAAAGGAACTATATACCGACGTTATATTTGGAAAGGTGGTGTTTATTACTAGAAGTTACGTCGTTTCTCCATAAATCGAGAAGAGTTTTAAAAGAAGGTACTAGCTTGGGGCAGCATTCCTTTCCTTTCATTCTTGTAAAAGCTTCAAAACGAAGAGACGTTTATTTTTTTGGTGCTAAGATATCGCGGAATATTTTTTTAACTTCTTTTAACAATTATTTAGTAATTTCTTATTATAATTAATAATTTTTTGTTGTTGTTGACGTTCGTTTAAATTGTCGTGTGTGCGCAGTACATTTTTATCGTTTCCTAGTTCGAATTGAGGAGTAAAGGATTGAACAATCACAGTAGGTTAGGTAAGGTATAGAGGGGTTATCCACTCATTAGGGTAGGTATAGAGGGGCTATTCACTCGTACGATGTGGCTACTATTACGAGCCCTTGGGTCGCCTTGTTTTCTAAGTGAAAGGTTTTTCTATATGAGCTTACAGGGTGAAGCGTGAAGAGGGAAATCATCTACTAATTCTACCTGCATAGTGAAACATCTTAAAAATATCCCATTGATTTTATAAATCAAAATTAGTTTGCATTTCTTCGGACTACCTTATCCCAAATATTTGAAGGAATTCAAACTTATTTTGATTTTTAAATCATTGGGAAATAATTCTCGGAGAGTTCAATGTGCACGAACGTCTTAGAATTAGATAATCCATAAAATAGAGAGTTTAAGCATCCCCTATACGCGTACGTGTAGCCACCTTTGACAATGCATTGGTCTAATGCACTGTGGAAGGTAGCTACACGTACGCGTTTAGGGGATGCTTAAACTCTCTAATATTACTTGGTTTTCCCCTTGACACAGGTTTTTATTAGTGTTCGTACGGGGACCCCGACCCCGACCCCGAAAACCGGGGATCCCTGACTTTTTCCTCCGACCCCGACCCCGGTACCTAACATGTAAAATGTAGTCGGGGTTTTTTTCGGGGTTAGATTTTGGTTACACTCTAAGAAATGGAAGTGTTAAAAAATGTGTTTAAACGGTATAAACACCGTAAAAACACCCATAAGAGTGTTTTATTACCTTGAGTTTTTAGAGGCCAATTTAAAGTGTAAATTCGGTGTAAAATAACACTATTAAAACACCGTTCGAAATTGAACATGAAAAATTATAATACTGCTGGTTTCTTGAATAAGGTCTTTCATTTATTTTTCATTAATGTTTTAATATTAAAGTCAATACAAACAGTAAAAAATTATTGAAAAACGTACTTGTTAAACCTTTTTACCTCTCCGAGTGACGTATGTCACGGAGAGGTTCTAATTTCAACGTGTCTGTCTGTCTGTGTGTCTGTCTGTGTGTCTGTCTGTCTGTGTGTCTGTGTGTGTGTCTGTCTGTTGTTATTGACTTACACCCCAGGGGACCGCGTTCGCAGTTTTCAAATCGGAGCAAACGTTTACCCAAATTCCGGACCGCATTTACAGTTCCCGGAAATTTGGATTCCACTTACCATAGCTATTATCCATTACCTGTCTAACAGCACCATCCTCTGGCCATTTGTCCATCTCATATGGACACCAGTCTTTACCCACTGGCTTCTATAGTCCACCATCATTTTGGATCTTTTTCCATGCCACATGGACTCCAGTCTGTACACACTGGCTTCTACACACCACCATTTTCTGGTCTTTGTCCATTACACTTGGACACCAGTCTGTACACACTGGCTTCTACACAACACCATCTTCTGGTCTTTGTCCATCCCACATGGACACCAGTCTGTACACACTGGTTTCTACACACTACCATCTTCTGGTCATTGTTTTTGTCCATCCCACATGGACACCAGTCTGCACACCTGGCTTCTACTCCATCATCATCCTTAAGGTTAAGACATACGCGGCGATCGACCAGGGTTACGAGAAACGTCCGGCCTCCCTAAGGTGGGGCTTCCACCAAAGGTTCACGCAATTGCGCTGTTCTTATCCATAACTGCGATTCGAAACCCTTATATACTACCTATTTGATTAAGGCGAAGCAACCGGCGTATGCTTCATTTCAAACGCCAATATTAGTCAAGTCTCTCAAGAATGTTTAATTGTTCTTTTTTAAAACGATGTAACGTTCAATAAGGCGAATAACTAACGAAGAAAATATTAAATATTAATTATATTTATTTTAATATTTAAGATAAACTTGTTTCTCAATTCAAAATTAATACGGAAAGAGTTAAAAAGCAGTCTATGTTATTGTCTGTGTGTGTCCGTCCGTTATTACACTAGTGCCGCAGTGCGCTGCGTTAGAAGTTCGTTTTGTTTTGATGTGTAAAGAAATCCTACAGAACCATAATATTCCCTTTATCCTTAATATAAAGTGAATATGATGAAATATTTTTCGTAATTATGATGCATTTAGTGCTTTTGTAGCTTTAAAGCTCTGTTTCATTTTGATATTCCAAATATTCTTTTTAATATTATTATTTGAAATGGCTGTTTATATATTACTTAAGCTATACTACATCTGTATATAGAATAATCCTTGGTTTAGTAATTTCATGAAGAAAGCTAAGATCTAGATTCCGGCGGGTATATCTAGTATTACTTGCAATAAGCTTATGAAATATAGAGTAAATAATTGAGGCCTGAGGTGAAGTAAACTTTGGGTTTTGATTTTCGTGTCTGAAATGAAGAGACATCAACGGTTCAGAGTGAGCCGAATGTTAAATACACTCTTAAATAATCGGGTTAAGATTTTATAATAGAAGAAAAGATCATGGTGGCAATTAGATTAGTAGGGCTAAGCTACAGAGTTTTTATTCTCTTTATGGTGCGCATTGACTATCAGTGCGTCTAGCTACAATTTAGCTTTTGTATTATTTAACGTTAACACTCATGTTGGCAAACTAAGAATATTGTTGAGGTGAGACGAGACGATAGTGTTTACACTGCTAACCAGTTGTGAATGTAGCTATCAGAATATAGGGTAAACAGCTGAAGCGTAGACTTCATTTCCTGTTCTTTTTGCCATTAACTGATTTCCATGTGTCCAAGATTTATCCTTATTGGATGTAAAATGTCGTCTGCTTTACGGTATATTCGCTATGCTTGGAATACTGCTTCAATATTTCGTAAATTTTTACTTCAAAAAAGAGAAATAATTCCATATCTAGGTAAATAACTTTGTAGTAGTAGACCTCTTCACTCGGAGAGGTAATATTTTGGTTTTCCCAACTTGTTTTAAAGATGATATTCATGAAAGAAAACAGTTTATCCTTTAAATAAAATTAACAAAGAAATTGGTAATCTGGCGGTGTTGTACCTTCATAAAACTATGCTAAACGTGTTAGGCGACACTCTTACAGGTGTTACGCGATACTCTTAAAAAACGAGACTAGGTTAGGTACTGGCCTCACAGTACTGGCCAAAGTGGGGCACTTGCTTTTGTGACATGTTTTATCATTAATTTGAGAAAAATTAGAGTACTAAATGGATTTTTTTTTGTAAAATCTGTAGTGCAAATTAGATTAAACGCGTTTCTGGTGCTCGAAAAACTCTTAGTGAAAAGAGATTATTAAATTTAACAAGAACGTCTATATCTACTGCTTGAATATTATAGCCTCCAAAACTAATTTAATACCCTATGCAATTGTACGAATTGAAAACTTTCTGCCTTTTTCAGAAGTTTATAAACCCGTTTAAATGACTTTATATGCAACAACCCTCGCTTAAAGAGGTATAGTTCTGCATGTGAGAACTTTCCTCCCTATAGGTGATGAAGTTCTCTCAAGATGGAACCCTGCTATGAATATAGCATTGATTGCTAATAATACTGCGGAATGGCGGATAATCAAAATTTGATTAAACAGGAATACCATACTCGATAATTGAGTTATGCCTCATGAGTGGTCAAAATGTAGCTACTATAGTGTTTTTAACGTCATCGGTTTAGCTCTTAAGTCTAGGAAAAGTACTAGAATTTCTACTATTATCAGGGGTGGATTAGGGGAAGTTACGAATGAGCCATAGACCTTACTGTGGGAGCATTTCATTTACGAAAGAGAGAGAGGAAAGACTGGGTGGGTTAACATTTTCCGACCCCCTTTCAACTGAGTAAGATTGAGGTCTCTACCTGGTGGTTGATAAGAGAAACACAAGCAAAATGGCAGCTGATATAAACGCAGAAACTTCTTCACGACCAATTACGGTAACTAACAGTTTAAAATGCGATAAAGATGCATCTACTCAATGTAATTTCTATTTACTGATGAAACAAAATATGAGAAATAAGGCTGTAGCTTGCAACATTGATAAAAAACCAACAAAAAATAACGAGAAAGTGGAAGAAAAACCTAAGCCTTTGCCAATTTTTAAATCGGTTTCAACACAGTGCTTAACTTTAGTAAATCCCGTGGTTATACCGCCAAAGAAATCGGATATTAAACTGAAACCTACATCAACAGCTGACAAATCTACTAATGTTGACAAAAAAATCTGCAAGGATGTATCCACTGACACAGGATCATTGTTAGTTGGGACATTGCTTTTGGATATTTCCAAGCTCATCAATTTTAATTATCATGAAGAGTTAAACTACGAAGTAAGTTAATTGTTCTTTGTTTTTGGGGTTTGCCACTAATTAAAGTCTTTCTGGTTATGTTACAAATTCTTATGATTGGTATTTTAGGTTAAATGTGACAACCGGTCCCAACCAAGTTTAAGAGTCACGAGAAAAGATGCAATTGGATTGATTAATCCAAAAATAAATAGGGGAAAGTGTCGGACTTCCAAATTGTCCTGCCTTTACCTTAGCTTGACATGCATTTCGAGACGCTCGAGCGCGCGAAATGGTATCAACCAATCAGATTTGTAGTTGATGATGTCATTCTTCCCGAAAATAACGCTCGTACGCCACCAAACGGGAGAATTTGGCATAGGCGTATCTCAAGGAAGAGTCACAACCTGCGCGCTCTGTTCTATTTTCTTTAGTGATTTTTTCGCGTTTGAACGAGGTTAAAGTTTGTTTAAATCGCTAGCACGCCGAAATTAAATTAAAAATGCCCCAGATGTTCTTGAATCATCATTTAATTCAAAAATACTCATCGTTAAAATCCTTTAGAATTTCGTTTAAACTTGGGCCCTGGGTTGTCATTATAAGCTAAAACGTTTTTCTATTAGTAAATAACATCAATATTGTTACGTAGGAATTAGTACCGAGACGGAGTTTCTAACTTTAATTTTACAATTTTATTAACGATAAGCGGAAAATATACAATGACAATAGGCCGTAGGAAACTAAGCCTTGGACGGACGGAGATGTTCGACCCGTGAACGCGACGGTACGCGGAGAGCTCCCGTACGGAGGAGACTTCGCTAGGGGCAAGAGCATTTCGTTCTCGGTACCCTGGCTTAGTCTAAGGGATTAGGAGCTGGCTTTTTCAGCTGGCGATCCTACCCCGAATTGGTAAATAACATCTATATTAACAAACTAAATTAATACAATCATGTACATCATCAAATTAAATTGTGGCGATAAACTGCAGTGGCCACGGTTAGCCTATGTCAAAAGCAGCTAATGTAAAATAAAACCGCACTATTTCTTCACGCGCAATATCACAAATTGTCTTAGGTACGTGGTGAATGGGCGAGGGGGATGAAACAGATTTCGCGAGTATGCATTCACCCCTCCAAATGCATGTCACAGACGAAGGAGAGAGTCCGACACTTTCCCCTATTTATTTTTGATTAATCGGGAAAATAAAATAGAACCAGTGGAATTGGTGATTTCAGAAGCAGGACAATGTTATCTTTATATCCTATTTAAAACGGTACAGAAATTCGACCTCAAATCGGAGAACCAGGAATTAGACACTGAAAAATTACAAAATTTACTCGACACTATATCAGGTCGATTAGGCCATGCATTTTGCCCTGGGGTTAACGAAGAGAAAGTTCGCGATGAAAGTTTTACAAAACCCAAAAGCTTAATGGCCTTCAATTACCCTTTCATTAGATACCAGTCAAATAGGTGTCAAGTTTTTTACCAGTACTACTTGAAAACAATTCCCAAGCGCCCTAAAAGCAAGCAGTGCCAATTTTGTGCTACAGTTACAAATCAGATTTTTGGGGCTCGAAAACGGAAGGCCAGTGAAACTCCAACTCGAAAGTACAAACGGCAAAGAATTAGCAGTAATTATCCCATTAAGTTCTTAACACCTACGAGCAAAGCACATCGGCTTGCAAGAATTGGAAAAGGAAGATTTCAACTGAAACGAAAGATATCTAGTCTCAACAAGGAATTGAAAATTCGACAATTAGAATTGTCTGGTACACATTCTCAAGAAATGTCACAGATTGTTGAAAAAATAAACCAGGAATTCAAAGAAGATTTGGACAAGACCCTAGATTCAACGGATGGGTTTACTAAACGCCTTTTAAAAGAATCATGGGAACGTGATTCTTCTTTGAAACATCTGTCGGACCAGAAGAACTTTATATTGGATCAGGCCAATTCTTTAAGTACAAGGAAAAAAAAGAAATGGAGTGCCATTACATTAAGAATTGCGCTTGCGGTGTATTGCCGTAGTCCGGCAGCTTACAAGGCTTTGCGGGGTTTTCAGATTTTGAGTCTTCCTTGTGAGTCAACTCTCAAAGAAAAAACTAAAAAACTAAACCATAAACCTGGAGTTCAAGAACACTTTTTAGCCGAGGAACAAGAGAAATATTCTCATTTCAAAGACGAAAAAATGAAAAGGGGTGAACCAGTAGCAATGTCTGAAGGTATTTTGGTGATGGATGAAGTGAAAGTAATTAACAAAGTAATGTGGAACTCGAAAAGTCACGAGTTTGTGGGTTTCGCAATGAATGAAGACGACTTCAGCGACCTCACTGATATATATAAAGCAGTATCTCCAGTAACCCCTTCACCTACCCAGTATGTTCTTCAGTTTTTGTGCCGTGACTTAACCTCCGGATACGACATAATAGGCCCCTATTTTACTTCAGCGTACCCGTTTCAACAAAAAACATTAGTCACTTGTTTATATCAAACCATACAAGCGTTTCACATCTACGGATTCAAGACAATGGCTATCATATGCGATGGAGCCAGTGAAAACTTGGCTTTAATGAAGCTAACGATGGGTGTTCATGGAGCCTTCGGATTTGAACTCAAAGATGGAAAATATAACTTCGAAATTGATCCAAGCTTTGAAAATCCATTTTCCGAGGAGCCTAGAAAAATTCACTGGATTATT
This sequence comes from Phalangium opilio, assembly GCF_054372755.1. Classification (NCBI taxonomy): domain Eukaryota; kingdom Metazoa; phylum Arthropoda; class Arachnida; order Opiliones; family Phalangiidae; genus Phalangium; species Phalangium opilio. The sequence goes on along the minus strand of NW_028324217.1, from coordinate 10,459,800 downwards.
TGCCCTTCCCATAAGTTGAAAAATGTCATTGGTCAGTTGTTTGCGTCGAGAGCTGATGGGCCTAAAGACTTTTCTCGTAATAATATTCACTTTGGGTGGCGCCAATTAGAAAATGTAAGAGAGAGAGACAAGGAGCGAACTAAAGCTGGACAATTACGACGAGCTCGTCGTTTGATTGATAGTTACCTAGAAAGAGACGCTTGGACCAAGCTAAATGTGGAGCCATCTAAAGTTATGCAACAGGAAGATGTTTTAAGCGAATTGTTTGAACACGCAATAGGTGATAAAGGAACAGTAAAAAGTAGGCAGAGCTCAATGGAAACGTACAAATTCTTGCGGGCATGCAATCAGCTTTTTGAAGACGGTTTTTTGACTGGAAAACGTGTAGACTGTGTTGACTCCCCAGTTATGGAATCCATATCTCAAGGCTACAAATATTTTGAAGACTGGATTTTAGAAATTTTGCATGAAGATCCAATTTATAATTTCAATAGTCCCAGGCAAGAAAAATTTATTTCTTGGCAAACTTGGGATTTACTAAGAGTGGTTGTTTTTGGATTTAAAAATTTGGTGAAAGATTTTTTTGAACGTCTTCCTGGATATTTTTTATCACCTGTTAGAATAAATGCTTTGGTCCCATTGAACCGAATTCCCATTCGACAGAAGGGGGTTTTTTTTGGGGTCTCATTCGACCGAACGTAGCCAAAGGTGCGATTTTATTATAGTCCCATTGGACCGAAATTCTATTGAACTGGAAGAAAACATACTGTGTGGTTTTGCATTAAATATATTTTTAATTTCACAACTTATTATTGTTAAAATAAATGGAGTTGAAAATGTATTACTGCACTTATTTTAACTACGTTTTAATTACGGCGAACCTCACCTACCCTAGCCTAACCTAACCTAACCTAACCAAACGTAACCTAACCTAACCTAACACAACCCAACCTTGTTTGGAGGTAAAAAGATTATTTATATGAGTATTAAAAGCCCGCCTCTTACCACGAACAATTTATTAGCAATAATAGAAATATTTTGGAAAAGATGTCAGATAATAAATTGGAGAATATTTTGGAAAAGGTGGCAGCTAATTAATAGGAGAATATTTTGGAAAAGGTGGCAGCTAATTAATAGGAAAATCTTTTAGAAAAGGTGGCAGCTAATTAATAGGAGAATATTTTAAAAAAGGTGGTAGCTAATTAAAAGGAGAATATTTTGGAAAATGTGGCAGCTAATTAGTAGGAGAATGTTTTGGAAAAGGTTGCAGCTAATTAATAGGAGAATATTTTGGAAAAGGTGGCAGCCAATTAATAGGAGAATGTTTTGGAAAAGGTGGTAGTTAATTAAAAGGAGAATATTTTGGAAAAGGTGGTAGCTAGTTAAAAGGAGAATATTTTGGAAAATGTGGTAGCTAATTAGTAAGAGAATGTTTTGCAAAAGGTTGCAGCTAATTAATAGGAGAATATTTTGAAAAAGGTGGTAGCTATTTAAAGGGAGAATGTTTTGGAAAAGGTGGTAGTTAATTAAAAGGAGAATATTTTGGAAAAGGTGGTAGCTAGTTAAAAGGAGAATATTTTGGAAAATGTGGTAGCTAATTAATAGGAAAATCTTTTGGAAAAGGTGGCAGCTAATTAATAGGAGAATGTTTTGGAAAAGGTGGTAGCTATTTAAAGGGAGAATATTTTGGAAAAGGTGGTAGCTAATTAAAAGGAGCATATTTGGAAAAGGTGTCAACGAATTATTGGAACCAAACCAAACCAAACCTAACCTAACCTAAACTAACCTAACCTAACCTAAGCTAAGCTAACCTAAGCTAAGCTAACCTAACCTAAGCTAACCTAACCTAAGTTAACCTAACTTAACCTAACCTAACCTAACCTAACCTAACTTAACCTAACCTAACCTAACCTAACCTAACCTAACCTAACCCACCCGAAACCAAAATATTAAAATTTTAATTTAAAATTTAAAGACATTGATGGAACTACCATTAAGACTGTACTACATTTTAAGCACAATTGGTTTATTAATTCTATATATCTCTTGCCTTGAAAGGAATGAAAGTGAGCGTTTTAATTAGTATCACGAAACATTTACTTTTAATATTATTAACATACCTTTCGGAGATTCGAACCAACAACCTATCGCTTCGCAGTCCAACATCGTATCCACTACACCACCGAACCGCTGACGGCTACAGTGTTTCAAGTTATATTCATGTATTTTTTAGGGGCATATTCGGACGATTGGGATTTCGGTTCATCGGGAATATAGCCATTGGGCTGGAAATCTAAAATCATTGCGGGATATTCGGTCGAATGGGATTTCGGTCCATTGGGAATTCGGTTGAAAGGAACGATACCGAATAAATGGCAGCTCAATAGAAAGCCTTTTTTCCCAGATTAAATATGCGACGGGAGGTAAAATTACTTCTTTGAACTATGTATCTGGACTTAAAGCGACTTTAACTCGTCGGAATGTTCATGGTAGCCACCGTGGGAATAAAAATTACCGCGATCAAATGCTCTATGTAAGAGAATGTGATCTCTAAATTTATTTGGAAAAATAGTCTTAAAAATAATTTTTTAGCTGTTAAGAGAATAGAGCAACTTTATTAATCAAAAAAAAAAAATTATGAAATTGTAACATTTGTTATTAAAATTTAACAATTACTTTGAAATAAGAGATTTTTCTCAATCAATGTTGTAAATTAGGAACAAAATTAATGACATAGTTTAACACACAAAGTCTAGGAATTGTTTAGCTTTTCTTTTGCGGGTACTTCTTTTGACTTTGCTATCATCAGCAATGCTAGGTTCTACAATGTCACATTTATTCATGATTGCGGAGAACTCACTTGGGTTATTATCACAAAATACTTGAGTAGTCCCACTTGGGATGTTATCACAAAATACTTGAGTAGTCCCACTTGGGATGTTATCACAAAAAAAATTAGTAGTCCCACTTGGGTTGTTATCACAAATAGTTTTGGTGTAGCAGCCACTTGGAGTATCGCAAATACCATTAGTAGAAGATCCACATGGATTGTTATGACTTTCTTTATCACAAATCACTAGATTAGGCGATATACTTGGACTATTATGGCTTTCGTTTTCTGTAAAATTCTTGTTGGTGATAATTTTTGGATTTTTCATGGTAAATGTTTGAACTTCACTAGTGCTTTGGTGATTAGGATTTTGAGATCTCTGACTTGAAAATATTTGCCGTTTCTTAAGGGCTCTTTTGACTGATACGGGGGAAGTCAGTACTGCGTTGCTTTCTGTACTTTTTTGAATTCTGATCTTTGATTCTTTCTTTGGCTTAAGTAGGGACTTTTCTGAGGAGGGACTGTCTTTTCTCAAAACTTGTTTTCTTTTTCGTTTCTTTTCAACTTCAACTTCACTTCTTTGAGTATTAACACCCGTGGTATTAGTTAGTACTTCTTGATAAGTTGCTTGAGCTCTTCTTTCTAGTTTTGTTTTAGCTGTTTTCGCCAATTTCTCAGCTTCAGTCGCAGATTTATTTTCTTGTTTCTTTATCTTGTCGTTTTTCTTACTTTTTAGGGAATATAGCTGGTCTCGTAGCGTGTGTCCTCCTTTACCACTCTTCTTATGACTTGAAGAAAATTCTTGAATTCGGGCGTGCACCATTTTACGCGTCCACTCGTTATAGAAATTTTCTATGCCATATTCGTTGAAGAACGTCGTTTTTGGAAGAACGTCAAAAAATAATTTTCTTTGATCTTCTGTTTGAAGGAACTTGAAAGTTTCATCGGCACATTTCTATAAAAAGGTAGAAACATCCTTAGTAAAATAAATAAATTAATTTGTTACAATTACTCTTACCTTAATCATTTTGGTACCATATTTTAAAAGCATATTTTGATTGGCGAATTTACAGACAGACTTTACTAGCTGCCTTATAAACGGCAAAAAGAATTTCTTAGGAAAGCATAATTTCCCATTATCACGGTTTTTTAGTTCTAAAGGCAAATCCCTTTCTTTTTCATCTTCATTCATCCTCAAAAAAACTACACATTTTAATAGCTTGTGATCAGCTATTTTTTGTTTAGAACTGATATTTGCAGATCTTTTCCATTTTTTCTTTCCCTTTCTCAGAGTTCTACCATAAATTTCCCCCATTGTACCACCACCCAACAAATATAGGCCGATATCTGGTTCATTCCCCCAATTCAACATATATTGAGGCTCATCAATTTCATAGTAAGGTGTTATCGAGTGTGATGTTCCTTCCATTAAGTTTTCACTGAATCGTCCCGGGTGTTTTTCAATTACTTTAAAAAAAGTGAATGCTTTTGATGTGATTAATGTCAATATAGGAAATATGTCCATCATATTAATTTGACTCAATTCTTGCATTAGAGCTGATTTAAGCGTTTTAGCTTCTTCAAAAAACTTAACAGTTAACGTTGCCATGCACTTGTTCGTTCGTACTGTCGCTTTTTCTTTAACTTCTTTATGTTCTCTACCAAGTTCCTCTTCAACTTGCTCTTCCACATCATGTTCTTTTTGTATTTCTTTAATGTTTTTAATCACAAGACGCTTTTTAACCTTTGGCTCAACAGGCTTACATTCAAACTTCAGCTTTTTAAACATAACAAAAAGTCTTTCCAAATAATTGCACACATCTTCCCGACTTAATAGGAGGTTGAATAACGTTGTACGAGATTCGGAACATTTAATAAAATAATTAACATCTTCTTTTAAATAGTGAAACAATTTGTTTTTTAGCCATATCGTAGTATACGATAGGCTCTTAAGGCTCGTTTTCATAGGCGCGAGTTGCGTGAAAATATCGAGCGAAAGCGGAAACGTTCGAAAAAAATACATTACCGCGCGTATTCAAGCTCGTGAAGCGTGAGCGTTTTCGAATTTTCTAGCTTCTATGAAAACGAGCCTTTAGTTTGACCCGAGCCGTAGTAGTAGTGGCCGGGGTTGTCGCTTGTTATCGTCAGATTTTAGCTTAAAAGGAACTTTATATTACCACAACCCACCCATAGGGGTATCTGGGCTTGGTTAGAGATTTAATTTTAATTAAAATTTTTTCAGGTCAGACCCGGGAATCGAACCCGGGTCCCTGGCGTAGAAGACAAACATTTTACAACTAAGCCACAGAGACTTGATAGAAACCTCGAGTTTTTTATTATTTATTTTTATCTCTAAAATGTCGGGGTGATGTGGGGTGGGGTACGTCTTAATCTGTGGGGTCGGATACTTTTGAATTTTTATCTGTGGGGTCGGATACTTATGAATTTGTATGTTTGGGGTTTTTATATTTATTTTCTTTTTATTTATGTGTTTCGTTCTCGTTCGGTAGCTATCGTCATCTATGTTATGTTTGACTGGAACGTTTTGGCGGTTAATTCAAATGTGGGTTTAGATAAAGCTAACATAGTGTTAAATGAGCGTTATGCGTTTGATCATTTTAGCATTGCTAAAGGTAATTCGAGGGGATAATCACTAAAATGCGTAATCACTATAACTAAACTTTCTCTTTCAAATGTTTCTGGGCATAAGTCCTTGTTAGAAATTTATAAGATGCGATAAGTGTGAATCGGCATAAGTCTATGTTGTAAACTCATCGAGGGGATTATCACTAAAAACTATCTGTTCTTCGATTCGCCGGAATATTAGAATTACAGCATAAGTACGGTTATAATTTAATCACTGTTTAGAGTAGGGAATCGAGGGGCTATTAACTCTAATTTTATGCACGCTAAATCAATTAAGCATAGAAAAAGATAGCGCTATACACTCATTAGGGTAAGGTATAGAGGGGTTATCCACTCATTAGGGTAGGGTAGAGAGGGGCTATTCACTCGTACGATATGGCTACTATTACGAGCCCTTGGGCCGTCTTGTTATATTTAGTTCCGCGTCTCCCGAAAGTTCTTCCATTTTCAAACGCGGTAGGCCGAGGCCAACGCCAAGACTTCCTTAACATACGCTATAGCAGACGCCGCTTCTCCGTTCGTTTGGTGGCGGCATCGTTACCCAGTGAGCCTTGCGAAACCTCACTCCGATTGAGGGGGGGGATATTATTTTTACGAGAAGAGAATCCCCCAACTCGTTTATATTTCACTTGCCCATCCACAAATTTTATCTCGTTCGTAACTTCCCCTAATCCACCCCTGGGAATATCTTATTAGAACGGATTCCTAGCGATATAGCTTTAGATTACACCCGTCAAAGAAAGGCAGCAAAGCTAACAATGGACGGCGAGGAACTGCTAAAATTTATAGAACGAGAATTAGAGAGCAGAGAAATAGCTTATGCACTAGGAAAGTCACTAGAAACGGCGGGCAGTCACGATCAAACTGGGATGAAAACGACGAGAGTAAAGGCAAAAGCGTTTAGCGGCATCAAAAATAAAATTCCAACCGCGGCAAATTTGAACGTGATAACAGAAAAACGCGCCTGTCTATACTGTGAGAGTAAAGAACACGGGGAAAATACCTGCGAAGAACTCACCCCAAAAGAACGAGCGAGTAAAATATATGAAAAGAAACGGTGTTTTATTTGTCTCGGAAATAATCACTTTTCAAGAAGGTGCAAAAATTGGCGTAGAACTTGTAAATACTGCGGTCGCAGACATCATTTTACTCTTTGTGAAAAAAGGGAAGTAACGAGGGAGAAAGAGGCTCAAGTTCATGCGTCTAACAGAGAAATCGAACGAGAAAGTAATGCGTCTTCAACTGAATCAAAACCGCACGCTACATCTGGAGAGATCCTAACCCGACTACAAAAGTAACGCGTGTAGTAGAAGTAAACCTTCGAAATACAAAACACCCATCCTTACAAATAACAGTACAAGCTTGCGAAATACCCTACATTTGTAGTGGTGTAATTACGTTACCAGATGAGGGACAAGTTAACAAGTTAACAGAACTAGGATATCAGCTAGCTGAAGAACCCAAAGATGTAGGAAAGGAACCAGGAGAGTTAGATTTACTTCTCGCGACGGATTTTCTTTGGGAAATAAACACTGGAAACGTTCAGTCATTGGAAAAGGGATTAGCAGCGGTTGAAACTATTTTTGGGTGGACAATACAAGGGAGGGGTGCCGCACCCTCTCTTTGTATCGCAGAAAACGTTGTAACAACGGCCTTAATCATAACGGAAGCACAAAAGGCGTCCAGTCAAATTAAAGCCTTTTGGGAGCTGGACTCGTTAGGCATACGAGAAACTGAGCCTAAGAAAATTTTAGATGGCGAAGTATTGCAAAATTTCACCAATACCATTAAACAAGATGACGAAGGACGCTACAAAGTATGTTTGCCTTGGAACGAAAATTTGGAGTATTTAAAGGACAACTACGACATTGCGGTACGGCGCACAGAAAAATTACGTAAACGCTTTCGATCGGACCCTGGACTGTATGAAAATTACCGGGCAGTAATTCAGGAACAATTGAATCAAGGAATCATAGAGGTAGTTAATGAAGAAACAAATCTAGATGGACCTAGGTTTTATTTACCTCACCAACCCGTAATAAGGCCCGATCATGATACCACAAAGTTACGTATCGTACACGATGGATCGTCATGCGCGCAGGGAGCGCCCAGTTTAAACGACTGCCTCTCTTCAGGCCCAAATCTCAACCCAGATTTATTGAAGGTTTTGTTACAGTTTCGCGAAAACAAGGTAGCTTTTACAGCAGACATTGAGAAAGCTTTTCTCCAAATCTCGCTGAACCCGAAAGATCGTAATGCTGTACTTTTTCTTTGGATGAATGACCTGCAATCAATTGAATTTCAAACGATGAGAATAGCACGCGTTCCCTTTGGAGCAAAATCGAGTCCGTTTCTTCTTGCGGCAACTCTCCGACATCACATTGCAAAGTATGAAGAAAGTAAACCAGAGATATGCAAGAAATTAAAAGATGGACTTTATGTGGATGATTTGGTCTCTGGCGCTGCAGATGTGGAACAAGCTGCAACAATTGCAAGAGAGGTGAAGCTAATCTTAAGAGAAGCAAGAATGAATATTAGAAAATGGACCACAAATTCAAAGGAATTAGAAAATAAATGGCGTGAAGAAGGACTGGACTACGTGGAAAATTCAACCACCGATTTTAATCAGTCGACGGTAAAGGAATTCATAAGCAATGTACCCAGAACCAAGCGAGGTGTATTGCAGACCGTAGCCAGGATTTTTGATCCAATTGGATTTTTGTCTCCTTATGTAATAAGGCTAAAGTTGCTTATTCAGGACTTGTGGAAGGAAGATAAAAAATGGGACGAAGAACTGAATCCAACATTTGCACACACGTTTGACAAGTGGTGCCGAGAGCTACTTGACATATCCTCGATATCAATTGGCAGGCATTATTTTAATGGAACTGAAGAATGCTTAATTAAAGAACTATCGCTTCACGTGTTTTGCGATGCGAGTGAAAGGGCATATGCAGCAGCGGCTTATCTGCGATTCGTAACAACAAACGAAGAAATAAATATAGCATTTGTCTCTTCCAAATCACACGTTGCCCAATGAAGGAGATGAAAATTCCAAGACTTGAACTAATGGGAGCTTTAATAGGTGCTCGGCTGGCGAATTATTTACAAACAAATTTAAATATGAAGATAGATAAAGTATGCTTTTGGTTGGACTCGTCAATCGCCTTATATTGGATCAGGGGCTCTTCTAGAATTTATAGGCCTTTCGTGCAAAATAGAGTGGCAGAGATTCAAAGTTTGACAGAAATTAGCCAATGGAATCACGTAAAAGGATCAGAGAACCCTGCGGACATGCCTACCAGAGGAAAAAGAGCTATGGAATTAATAGAAAACCAATTGTGGTTCGAAGGACCTAACTGGCTAAAATTAGAAGAAGAACAATGGCCTATGTCAAGCTTTGAAGAACCAAGTTCAGAAGACGTCAAAGAAGAAATATTGTCAAGTTTTCAAGCTCCTCTGATCTGCAAACCAAAGGAATTGTTAATTGATTTATCAAGATTTAGTAACTTACTTAGGGTTCTTAGGACGGTTGCTTGGATTTGGAGATTTATTGAAAATTGTCGAAAACCAAAAGAAAAGGTAAAAGGTCCACTGAATGCGGAGGAAATTGCAAGAGGCGAGAAAATACTTATTAAACAAGAACAGAGCGAATACTTCGCTGATGAAATTAGCAGATTGACAAGTAATCAACCGTTGGCAAACAATTCGAAAATTCTGAACTTAGGACCTCAATTGGACAAGGACGGACTTTTGCAATTGAGAGGTCGTCTTGACAAAAGTCAATTTGCGTATCGCCAAAAACACCCTTGGATCTTACCAGAAAAAAGTCGTCTCTCTGAACTAATAGCGTGGTACCATCATAAGTCAAAGTTGCATGCAGGCGTAAGCGACATATTAACGTCAATACGCGAAAAGTATTGGATAACGCGAGGTCGTCAAATGGCTAAAAGAATAATTCAGCATTGCGGAACTTGTAAGCGGTTTTCCGCAAAACCAGCACAGATGACTGTCGCACCTTTGCCAGAAGACCGAATAACCCAAGCACAAAGTTTCGAAATAACAGGAGTAGATTTTGGAGGACCACTTTACGTACAAACGGGCAAAAGAACTACAATAAAGTGCTATATCGCGCTTCTAACGTGCGCGGTTACTCGGTCAGTACATTTAGAACTAGTTAGTGATTTAACTACAGAGAAATTTTTAATGGCGTTTAGGCGTTTCATAGCGCGTCGTGGCATGCCACGTGTAATCTACTCCGATAACGCTAAAACGTTTAAACGAGCAGAATCTGATTTAAAAGAAATTTACAAAAATTTAAAACACCCAGAAGTCTTAGATTATTTCGGTAATCACGGAGTTACGTGGAAACCAATAATAGAAAAGGCACCATGGCATGGTGGCTTTTACGAGCGTCTCATACAGTCAACTAAGTTAGCGCTTAAAAAAGTACTAGGTCGAGCTTCATTAAAGTATGAAGAATTAGAAACGCTACTCATTGAAACGGAGGCTATTTTAAACTCAAGACCGATAACCTTTGTTTACAATGACGCTGATGAACCCTCCCCATTAACGCCGAACAATTTCTTATTGGGAACAAGAACAACTTCACTACCTTCTCGAAAATTTGAAACAACAGAACCCACGTCCGCAACAAACCAAGAACTTAATAAGAGATTAAAGTATCGTCAGTCTTTACTTGATCAAATATGGAATCGTTGGAGAAACGAGTATCTTCTACAATTAAGAACAGCCAACGAAAGAAAACAATTAAAGAAAACTCATGAACTAAAAGTAGGGGATATGGTTTTAATCCAAGAGCGGTTAGCCCCACGTTTAACTTGGAAAATGGCTAGGATAGATGAAGTTTTCATAGGTAGAGATAAGAAAATAAGATCTTGTGTGGTTAAGTTGGCTAATGGAAACAAATTACGTAGACCAATTCAACTTTTGTGTCCTTTAGAATGTTCCATTTAAAGGAAAAGTTATAATTTTTTGATTTATTTGAATAATTAATAATAACGATTTTAATTGATATGGATATCTTTAAAAGTATTGAAAAAAAAATGTTTTTTTTTGATTGATAAAATTATGTAACTTTAAATATGGATTATGGATAACGTAACTTCAAAGCGATAAGTTATAGTAAACTTATCGGCGGGCAGTATGTCGCAACTTAGCGTAGCAGTTAATATACTTTTGGGAAATTGGGAAAATAACTTTTGCTTAATATATTTCGGGAAAAATGTTTCTTCGTTTTCAAGGATTTTTGTATTGTTGGACTGCTCAGGTGCAAGGGTATATCGGCCAACACCGGGCCATATGAATATAAGATGGAAATATTTTGGAGCCCCCTAGCTGGGGTTTTCCCTCCCTTTTTTTATTGTATTGAAAAGTAAGAAATATTTTAAAAGAGTCAGTTGACTTCTTGCTTTACATGGATAAGGATGAACGTTTTCTCTTGAAATAAAACTTGTTGATTTTTTCTAAGTTGGATCTTCAATTATTATAAGTAGCCTTAATAAACTTAAGTCATATCTATGACAATTTCCAGACCTTCGCTTTTAGACGGCTCCATTTTGAACCCCTGTGAAGCCGCTTATCTGTACAACGCAAGAGGGGTCGTAGTCATAGCGACAGAGGTAAACAGGAATTACGTATTTTTGGCCCTCCTTGTCAGCAACTTCACCAATACGTAGTTTTAGTGAGCCAATAAGAAAATTTAATTTTTTGGTTACGTGTTGAAGGACGGGGCTATATACTCAGCTATGAGTCGGACTGAAGTAAAGGCCAAACGTTGTGCATTCCGTCTTAAAAAAATTAATCTATCCCTGCTATCAGGGTATTTTCATTATAATAATGCATATCAAATAGTCTGGTAATGCGTACATGGAAGGTATTGCGAAATAGATTGAAATATGGAACAAAATACCCACTCGTTTCTTGATGATTTGAAAAATTCTCGTTAGTTTCTCTTTCCCAATCTCTTATATGTGCTTGCGGTTTTTCTTCAAATTAAAAAGACAATCTTACAGCATCTATGGGAGCGTTATTGAACAAGAAACTTTTACGCGTTAACTTTAACGATAATTCTATTGAACGGTTTCACGAAGCCTATAAATAAATAGTTATTTGGTGAACATATACGACCTCGTTACCATAAAGTACTAGGCTTGAACTGAAGCAACTAAGTAGCACTTGGTTTGCAATTCGGACTGCGTGATAATCTTTTATTCATATTAAAAACAAAGCTAGCAGAAACATTCTTGAAAGCGGGAAAAAGGACCGTAGGAAACCTTTCTCCAAGTTTAAATTTTATTCTTTCTTAGTAATAGTTCCATTACAGTTATTAACCATAAACACTGTAAGTCTAATGGTAATATGGGTGGAACGACAATGTGATCCATTATAAAAATTAACCTGCACACTACGAACGTGACTAACAAATATCCCGCATACTCGGAAATATTGGTTAGGTTTACCGCACGGAAACCTATTTTACATTCCTACATTTCTTTACTTATTAATACAATGGACATCGGTCGCCGAAAGCTTCGGTCGAAATCCTTGTCCTTCAAATCAAATGTCCTTTCCCTCTGAATTAATTACATATTATCGACTGCTTCTAGGAACAACGCTTATCTCGTACCAAGTTTTAGAAAATATTCTCCAATGTTTCCCTCGACATCCAATGCCAAACAAATAATTTGCCTGGATGTTTTTTTTAGTATAAGCGTTTAGAATACATTCTTAAGTGATTTTAATTCGAACCTACGTTCGATGCCACAGATGTCTGTTTCAAATGTCTACAACATCGTTTTTATCACAAATACGATGTGATCCAAATGTGTTTCTAAGAAAAGGCATCTGACCTGAACAGAAAATGGCACTGAACTGTTTAACCGAGAACTGAAGTGAAGCATACATATTTGATCTGTTCGGTTCACAAATCAGATATTCGTGTTCGGTTTGAAGCAATAATGTTGTCAGTGGTTCACCTAATTTACAATGAGAGCCTTGAGAGGATAGTAAAAGATTCATTTTGAATTTTTATTGTAACGCCAAATTTAATAAAAAGTATTCTCCCCTTTATAATTAGTTATCTTCCCTTTAAAATTAGTTATCTTCCCTTTAAAATTAGTTATATTCCCTTTAATAATAATAATAATAATAATCTAGGCTTTGTCTATGAAGGGATTTCCACACTAAGCCAGTGGCTTATTTACAGGTGGGTCCCTTTACATTGCATAGAGGGGGTGGTGGCTAGCCCCTATGCCACAGCTAACCTACAGCGCCCTATACTAACTGTTACCGTTAACCTCTGCAAGTTTTGATGTTCAATATTCAATAATTCTCCTTGAGTTGGGGTCAGCGCTGGTCGCGAACCACGGTTCAATGGGAAATAGAATACTAATGACCATGCTTTCTAGGCTTACAATTCTCTCTGGGGGTTTGTGAGAGTCCCTTTTCTTGTACATATTTTTAACCCTTTACCTAATGAATGGAGTTTGCCAAACGTGTTTTTCAAATGTATTATTGTGTAGTTTAGGATAGTTTTAGTGCATTATTAGTGACGTAGTATATTATTGTAACGAGGGCGGGAGAAACTAGTTTCTACTCGGACCATGAATAAAAACTCTGACCTCTTGGGTCACGGAATAAGAGGGCGCGTTCGCGTTTCAAACACCTGCAAACAAACAAGTGCGTCATAAAAATCAAACGGAACTCAAGCAGGTAGGTCTAAGAGACCTTTACCACAGGAAGATCGACGATGATTGGTTTGATGGATGGATTGGTTGGACCACCAAAAACCTATATAAGCTATAGTGAACAATGAAAATTAATTCTTTGCCACTCTACACCACCGAGGACGCTTATGCCGGAGACGTCGCCAGATGTCCGAACCCTTGCCGCTAATGCTCCTGAGTCCTGACCGACGTATGAGAAAACCGCGCCCGTCTAAGTACGCCTTACCGTTAAACTTTAAAATCAATTTCGGTATACTTGGAGACAAAGGCAACCTTGACATGAACATTAAATTGGTTGGGCCTTCGCCCTAGTTCATCCACGCCACGTGTTAATCGTTAGGCCTTGCGCCGCGTACCGATCTCTGGATCACCGCACCGTGGAGATGAGGATGTTCCCGCTTCAAAACGTGTAACGTACAAAATTTTTTATTAAAAGTCCTTATGAGACATTTGTTTAGAACTCTAAACCCTTTTGTGGTTAACAAGATCAAAGCTATGCTAACACCCTTATGTGGTGAATTATATTTTTATAATTGTTAGTTAAAACCCTTATGCGGTTTATTATAATTTTTAAACACCTTCCGTGTTCCGTACGATATCGTATTTAGTAAACAGACCTGATTATTGTTGTGCATGCTATTTTTAAATTACCAGTCCTATTCAGTGTGCATGCTATTTTTTAATTACCAGTCCTATTCAGTGTGCATGCTATTATTATTTTTTATTAGTGTTAATTATATATTTTTATTGGCAAACTCCAAATACGTTTCCCTAACATAATTATTTCTATTATTTAAAACAATCCCCTAGACAACTTTGACCATAATTCTAATTTATCTCACTAACCCCAATAGTGATCGTTAATTGAGTCGCCCGGGCATATATCCTTTATAACGACAGTTAGACTAGCTATGAGCCGAAGTACATTTACTTAAGTGGAAACGCTAGACCCTAACATATGTAAAGTTAAGATTTAAAGTAAAAAGGTCGTTATATGATCAAGTCGAACACGCTTCTGAGACATACGTCACTCGGAGAGGTAAAAAATATATCCAATCAATACACCACCCTTATAGATTAAAGCGAGGTTTCCCAAAACGGCACATTATTAAAAAATGTTGGCCTAAAATGGCACATTTTTTGTAACCAAAAACGGCACATTTTTTTCGTAGGCTTTCTGAAATCTTATTGTTTACTGTAGCCCAAAACGTCATATTTTTATAGCCTCATTTGGACAAGTTGTAAGCCGATAGACTAGAAAAATGGACTTCAAATTAATTGCTAGTAATAAGGGTGGCCAGTGCTTAATATTTGACCAATTTAAATTTAAGTTGTTCCGCACACTAAAGAAAAGTAGCGATATTGTATGGCGATGCACATTTAAGAACTGTAACGTAACTATTACAACCGACGTTAAAAAATCAATAATAAAAGGTAACAACAACATGGACCATGCTCATGACAAATTAAAGACAAATGACCTACAGCGACAAGAGCTTCGTGTTAACTGCAAAAGGAAAGCTGTTGAAGACTTTTCTGTCCAGCCTTCGAAACTAATACGGAGAGAGGTTCAAATTTATGACAATAATTCGGATTTGGTGGCCAGTGATATGTCGAGCGTAAGAAAGTCGGTGGGGCCGAAAATTACCATCTCCAGCTAAGCAAAGAATTTTATAAGTCACATCCAAACGTTTTGCTTTTAATTACAGTTTTAATAGAGATTCAGATAACGACAGACTTAAAGAAAAAAGAAAAAATAAGTGGCGCTAAAAAAATTAAAAGAAAAAGAGACCGAGAGAGAGAAGCTTTTCTCGAAGAAAAATATTTATTGCTAAAAAATAGAGAAATCGATGTACAAGAATATATTAAAGTGCTAGGACACAGGTTTAAAGGTTTTAAATTGTAAACCATAATCCAAGACCAAATAAAAATTTTATTTTATTTTTCAAAGTGTGCCGTTTTTGGTTGTCGGAAAGTGTGCCGTTTTAAGCTATCTATTTTTGGAGGGTGGCGAACAAAAATGTGCCGTTTTGGGCGACCTCCGATTAAAGACAGTGTCAAGTCTTGTCTAAGGGAGCTACCACTCTCATAGAATCACCGACTTATACGTTGGTGTTCTTTAAAGATGAAATAAAAGGCCGTCAGATATAATAAATTATGCACTCCAATGCTTAGGTAGCAGATATGAGTGCAATTAATTAAAAAATTTAAGTGATAATTGAAGTTGGTAAAAGTTAAAGCATTATCAAAGGTATCTCCTCTTCATATTGATATATTAAAGATTAACGCACCTCAAAATTCTCTGTTTTGTCAAATAAACTTTACCATTATTTTGAGCTTGAAAACGAATAGGCAGAACAGGAAAAACAGTAGAATCGACAACATGGAAACCGTATACCTTAATCAACTGTATAGTTATGAATAATAAAAATTAAAATATTATACGTGAAAAACATTGCGACATAAATCAATAAGCATAGGAACCCTTTTTCGTGTTTATGTGTTCGAAAAAGGACGTAAACAGAAAATGTGTCCATAATATATCCAAGAACCCATATACGGCCTGAGAAATATAGAGTATTTCAATCAAGGCACTGAAGCGTATTTAACATTCAACGTTCTCATGCGTTAAATGAGCTCGTGATATTACAGTCACGCTAATGCCATTTACGTATAATTGGGCTTTATAGACAATTTCGATAAAAACACAGCTGCCAGCACACATATGGTTTCGTCATTAACTTTTGTACAGCGGCATTAATTATAAATAGGCACTCCATTTTACTTTATAAAAACTTTTACGAGTTAGTATTATTTTAAGTGGAAAATACATAATAGTGTGCCATTCCTTCACACGAAACTGGAGATTTCTATTATTTGTCCTTTTCTTAATTTATTCAAATATCTGTCAACGATAAAGGGTATCCTCCCATTGGATCGAGTCCCATTCGACCGAATTCCCAATCGACTAATTTTATCTGAAATATAATTTCAAATCCCGCCGTTTGTGTGGTTTCTGCCTATTGGATTTTTTTATTAGAAATACTGGTTATAGTGCTATATAATACATCGTCATAAGTTAGTTTAGCGATAGGATCATTCGTCTCACCGTGGCCGAGTGGAAGACTATCGGACTATCGTGAAACAGTCCATGGATCGAATGCCCAAAAGAAAAAGTAAATTACGTACTTTTAGTTGCTTGCTATTGATTATTTATTTCATTTCAACTTAATTGCATTTACGTTTAGACAGTGTGAGCAACTATAAAGTAATCAAATTATACACCTATTGCAATAAAGACATTGAGTATTTCAAATAATTTGAGTAAATTTTATTAAAATGACGGTAATATTTTAGAGGGTTAAGGTTAGGTTAAATCAGGTTAGGTTGGGTTAGGTAAGGTTAGGTTGGATTTGGTAAGGTTAGGTTGGATTAGGTAAGGTTAGGTTGGGTTAGGTGGATTAGGTAAGATAAGGTTAGGATTGGTTGGGTTAGGTTGGATTAGGTAAGGTTAGGTTGGATTAGGTAAGGTAAGGTTGGATTAGGTAAGGTAAGATTGGGTTAGGTAAGGTAAGATTGGGTTAGGTAAGGTTAGGTTAGGTTTGGTTTGGTTAGGTAAGGTTAGGTTTGGTTGGGTTAGGTAGGGTTAGGTTTGGAAGTGTTAGATCACCAATTTTCCAAAATATTTTTATTTTCATTGAAGTCCTTGCATTTTAAAAGCGGGCCTTTTCCAACAAATTCTGTTTATAAAGATTCTGGAAAAGTAAACGTTACATTTATCAAGGTCCTTGAACAATAAATATATGTCTTTTCCAAAATATTGATTGTTTTACAGGTCAGATGAGCTTAGATTCGGCTTGGTTACATTAGAGGCATCCTGTTAAACTAGGGATTTTAAAATCACAGTATCATTATTTTAAAGTGTATTGATAGACGCACGATTAAGGACAAGGGTATTTTTTTAAAACCAAAAACGTATTTTCTAATTCGTTTCGAAAATACGGAGTTAAAAATATATCGTTTAATAGCATTGAAACTTTTAAGTTAATGAACCCGCACGCGCATATTTTGGCTATATTCGGTCCAACGGGATGCGGTTCAATGGGACATTCGGTCTAACGAGATGCGGCCCAATGGGACATTCGGTCTAACGAGATGCGGTCCAATTGACTTGACGGCTGTAATATTTCGAGTGAACCGCACAACGAATTTAAAATTAAGAAAAAGTCTTAGTGGACAAAGACTAGAAAAACTAAATGATAAGAGAACAAAATGGAATGACCTAAGTAACAGATATTAAATTTTTTCAGTTTAAAGACATGATTATAAAACACCAATTATTTGAAAAAAATACTTATCTTCGTTTTTTTCACCAAAATTACATTTGCATTGTTTTTGAAAGACAGATTATTCATTCTATATATCCTTTTTGGTAATAACAGTTTTCGAATGAAAAGTATTAGAATAAATGTCCGAGTATGGATAAGGGTTATTTTTAAAGGTTTCGTAGTTTTGTAGCTATAAAGCTCTGTTTCATTTTGATATTCCAAGAATCTTTTTTATATTACTATTTGAAATGGTTGTTTATACATTACTTAAATAACTGGTATAGCAAAGTTTTCAAAACATCCCTCTAGTGTACAATACCTTGTATTTGTATGCTTGGTTTGCCTATAATTGCAAATGACCCAATTTGGGTTACTGCAATAACCGTATTTTTTTGGGTTTGAAACAACCCGCATCCCAAACTACCAGGAAATATTTTTTCAACTGCTACTGGGTTCTTTTTTAACCAAATTGTAGTTAAAATTCAAAGAGCCCAACTCATTCAACCCATGAGTTTTAAAAGTGAACCTCTATGGAATGTCTCCTCAATCGGAGTACCTCCTACAGCCTTTAAGTTTTAAATTTAAATTTAGGCGTATTTAGGTTAAAATTTAATAGTTATGTACTAAAATAATAATGTTCAAAAATAGAAAAATTAAGCTTTTAAAATTGAACCAATCCGTCAACCATAATCTAAGTTCTTTAACCATAGTTTCAAGCCAGTTTATCAAAAATAATTTCAAGTTTTTAATTTCTTACGCCAAGTAGCTCCTCTTCCATATTCTTATTAGGGGTTAAGGGTTCTTCTTTCCTTCTTACGCGATTTAAGGGGTAATTATTATTAATTTTTTTTTATTTCGCGCACTCGCGCTCCTTCTCTTCTTTTTTAAAAATTAGTAGTTTCGATTTAAAAACAACAATACTCCGTACTTCTATGATTTCTTAAGGATGAGCCGACAGAGTTTCGTTTAAGCAGTTCAGGTATCGACTGATTGTGGGACAGGAGGGACTTATATGTATTTATAACTTCTAGTTTCTTGCAAGCTCCTATGGGATAATGACTTTTGTTGGTAGACTTTGGTTTGGCGAATAGAGGACCATAGTCATGACGTAGCCGGGCGGATTCATGATCATCAACGAATAGGCAAAACCTTTAGACGGATTGTCATTTTCAAGGTCAAAAAAGGTTCTTGAAGATTCTTGGCCAGGTACCAGGAAGATGACTCAAGGTCTTGTTGCTTGGGGTCTAACTAAGTGAGGCATTTTTCTAGGTTCTTGGAAAACACGTTAGTGGCCAGGTATTTCAATATGCTTTGTGGATATTGTGATATAGGTAGATACAGAAAGTTCTAGAAAGTTCACTGTCAATTTTGATGGGCGATTTCTTCTTTTATTGTAGTTATTTTGAGAGACCGTGAATTTCTTTTCAGTTTATTTTAAGGGGATAGGGTTAAACTTAAAGGGCTAGTATCATATTTATAATATTATTCCAATGTATTTCGTTATTAGCTAATTATTAATTGTAAATACAATACAATTCAATTTTTGAATTAAGATGGTTATTAGGTATGTCAGAAAGGTTTTTTCTTACCTCTCCGAGTGACGATAACGTCACGGAGAGGTATTACACTCGACGTGTCTCTCTGTGTGTCTGTCACCGTGTTCGCAGTTGGAAAATCGGGTCAAACGTGCTCGCAATTTCTGGACCACGTTCTTAGTTCAGAGAAATTCGGAAAATTGTACTTCATTACGCTATCTACATACACCATGCACTAGTCTTACTTGTACACGTCAATCTGTAAATATTGGCTTGTAACACCACCATCCTTCGTCTTTACCACATAGGCACCAATCTGCATTGGCTTCTACTCCATTATCATCGTTAGTGTTAAGATACACGCGGCGATCGGCTAGGGCTACGATAAACCTCTAGCCTCCCAATGGCATAGCTTCCACCAAAGGTTCACGCATTTGCGCTTTTTCTTACTAATCTAAAATGATTTTATGAGTAACGTTTCTTAAAACAATTTAACTAGAACTAAGGTAAAATACTGACCATTAAAATAATTAATATCAATAAAAAAATTCGGTGGTAAATTACCAGACATTTTTGATACACATTTAAAGTTAGTTTTACACTTAAATGATCAATTATTTCTGTTTTTTCTTCCTAAATGACTCACCACGTGCTACTCGCTAGCCAGTACTTACAAAGTTCCGCTAGAAATTAGTCTTTTAATAAATCTTTAGTTAGAGATCAGATTAGAAAGACCTCGGCTGCCGCCTTGGTAGCAAAAGCCGCAAATACGTGTAAATCACTCAAGATAGTGCTCACAATTAAATGTTGTTTAAAAGTAATGGATTGTAAGCACGGTAAAATTTAAATTACCAAAAATTACCGACTGAACTGTAATTTTTGTTTTCCCAAAATTTTAATCGGTAAGTTACCGTTCCTAAAAATTACGGTAATTTCACTAATGGCACCCAACTCCGGTTGAATAAAATGTCTTGTTCTCGATGCCACCAACTCCATTTCGATACTATAAATGCCAACGCCAGCCAAAGCCACCAGAATCCAACAATAATCCAGTCCCAACCGACTTCCGTATTAGTCTTAAAAATATTGCCACTCCCTCCCGACTCCGTTCTAATTTCAAGGATAATATTCCCAAAGTCACCCAAAGCCTAATTATTTATTTTACTCAACTCCAACTCCGACCAAAAATGAGGGAGTCCCTTGGATTTTTATAGATTTTGAGTTCTCCCAAAGCCTTTACAGTCCTATAACCTAAATCCAACAAAAGTCCAATATCATCCAACTTCTGCATTAGTTATAAAAATGTATAAACTCCCTCCTACCTTGAAATTCACGGATATTCTTCCCAAAGCCAAATTGGTTAGGCCTATTTACTCAATTCAACTATGACCAAAAATTAGGTAGTCCTTGGATATCAAAGGAGTTGAAGTTCTCCCAATGCCTTTGCAGTCCTCTCTATGGCTGATAGTCCAAAAGCATTGCTTATACAAAGTGGAATCTTACTAGGGTAATGTCTGTACCCAGGATTTGTTAACTTCAACCATCCATATTTGAGAATAAAAATTATTATTTTAGCATTTTCATCAGAAATAAATGATTTAGGCCTAAAAACTCGGGCCTTGAATATTTTCTTAAACTAGTAATATTATAAATATAGCTACTGTGTTTCGATCAATTTTTATGATTCTGGGCTTTTAGTGCAAAGTAAACCGAATAAAGTTTCTAAAAAAATAGTGTGAGTGCAATTTACGAGAACATTAACAGTAATGTAATAAAGTTAATAGTTGGATATTACTAACAATACGAACAAAGAACCATTGTTTCAGAAAACTAATGTAAATAGTAAGAATCTAAATTCAGATGTTTTTTCAATACGCGAAAGTCGAGAGCAAATTACTGTAGGTTGTGCGTGTTTCTCATCTACTACCCTCTAGCTGGTTTTTCGTCGCCTTTAAAACTAAGCCTGATCGTAAGTACACGCCAAGTTTTTCAAGTTAACTACTTAAATCTGGCACATTTAAGCTCAAAGTTGTGGCGTATTATTTTTAAAACTTATATTACCAAAAGTATATATTAAATCAAAAATTCTCCATAAAACAAGCGAAAGTTTGTAGAACTCTTATTTCCCCATTTTTCTACCCCGTTTTGAGTGGCGGACAGTCACGAGAGTTACACCTAGGCCTACTTACTCTGCGGTTTTCAGCGTACTGATGAAGAAAGCGATAATGTATTTCGTTAAATTCTGGTGATGGACCGAGAGAAAATATAACTGTCTCATAATCAAGATGTTTCTTATTTAGTAAACTTGGGTTTTCATAGATTTAGGATTGGTTGTTTTATAAATAGAAGTTAAATCGCGTTTCCTTAGGTTAACGAATCTTTCTAAAGGACACATTGAATTCTTTTAAAATCGTTACGCATAAAAAAATTATTTCGCGTAGAGTACGCAGGCAATCACTGATTCACTTGCTCTACTCGATAAGTGTAGACTCAAAAAATCTATTATTTAAAATGACGTAGCTAAAACTGCCTGTGATTGGGCGAGAGCTCGACTGGCATCGTCCGATGTTCATAAGGCATAGGCCTACAATGTTTTATTCTTTAGGAAGCGATTGTGTTCTGAATCATGTTTATCTGAAGACATTGTAACTTGTCTTTTGAAAATATGATGCTCCTTTGATGATAGGGTCAATAACTGATTTACATGCTGGGATCTGGTTGTGTTAGCGTGTGAGGATGTAAAAAATATCTCTTTCAAAATAAAATGTAGGTTTAAATTTATTAAAGGTAATAAATCCCCAGAAACATCCAGTTAAAGTTTTAGCCGTAGTTTTCTGGTTTGTTTGACTTTCCCCATTTTGTTTAGGATTAGAATTCATTTTGCTTCATTTTTGAGACTTTTTCCCCTTAGTCTGTTTTTGAAAAAGTAATCCTGACTAAAATTTAAACACCAACCTCAGAGAATTGAATATGATAATCAATTTTTGAAAACAGTGGAGGTTTTAACAAAACTTTGAAATTTAGTGTGTCCTTGATATATCAAATATTTTCTTCAAATCGGATTGGGAATCGTCTAAAAAATGGGGTTACCTGAGAATTTCAAGAAGAAAAAAAGCTAGTAAATTTTTATCTTGATTCTTGAGTGAAAACGAAAATATGGAAAACAAGTTGAGAAAACGAAATATTACTTATCCAAGTTAAGTGGATTATATCTCTCCCTTAATTTCCTCTAAATACGCATTTTTATGGTATACGGACTAAATACTGTTACAATGATAATCGATACGCTTCATATTAGGCTCGACCTTTCACCTCACGGGCAATAACAACACAATAACAACATCTGCGCTTTTGTCAAGCGATTGAGCTCGTGGAAATGCGAGATCAACGACACCTAGGACAGCGAGGGCAAGAGAGAGGGGAAGGAAGCAGGGGACCTCGATGGGTCAAGAAGAGAAAGGATTAAAAAAGGGAAAGGAGAGAGAGAAGCGCGCGGGAAGTGAGAGTGAAAGGTCGAGGTAGTTTTGGAGAGATTTTAGTTTTTGGCGGGAAAAAGGAAAATACGAGTGGATTGTAAACGGAACGGAATAAACTTTATTTTATCTTTAACTTTAAAGAGTTGTCGTAATTTACTAAATTATTACTTAACACGTGAAACCCACCCTAACATTTGGTGTCAGAAGTGGGGTATGACACAGGTGCTTTGCTACGCCTGGAGCTGAATGAAGTGTTAACTAACTAATGCTAGCCAATCCAACGGACGATTCCTTGGACTACGAAACGGACATTTCTACAGAAGTCTACGATACCGAACTCTTTGAAACTGCAAACAACGAAATTCCGGCCCTTGACGAAGACCACGCGGCCACAATGTCGTGTAACGGTAACCCTAGTCTGCAAATTGAATACTTTTCGGCCGATTTCGGAGAATCAGCCGCCGAATGGCTGGTTCAATATGAGATGCTCGCCACCCAACTAAAATGGACGGCCGCCATAAAGCTCAGCGCTGCCGCGGGGTATATGCTACCGAACAGTACGGCATATAACAGGCATCGCGTCTGGGGAGAAAAATGTGCGGACTTCGACGAATGGAAAAAGAGTTTCCTAGAAGCGTTCCCCGATCGGTTTTCAGAGGAGGAATGGCGCGTACAGATGAGAGCCCGCGGACAGCAGCCGAACGAAAGCGTTGAAGCCTACGTTTTCGCCAAACTCGATCTGTGTAAAAGGAGCGGTCTCGACCCGGACGATCAGGAAACAATCCGACAAGTCTTAACTGGACTCGCAAATCGTAACCACGCGGCGGTAATTAGTTCGTCTAAACCCAAAACGTCTGGATAAATTTTGAAACTGACCAAGGATCTTGAGAAATCTGACCGTTTTCATAACGGAAATATAACCGCACTAGCTTCGCCTTTTCCGTGTACACCACGTGCCGCCCTCCCGGCCGCCTCCTTCGCGCCGCACATGGTCACACCGTACAATTATTGTCCGGCGCCGACGTCTTTCCCAGCGTATGGTTATCAGCCCTTCCCGATGATGGCCCCTGTCGCCCATCCGCAGCCCTTCAGCGCCCAGAAAGCGGACGCCCCAACCAATCCGTCTGATGATGCAAAATACAAGCAGTTAACCGAAAAAATTGAAAAGCTAGAAACTATGATCGAAAATATGGCGCTAAACCAGAAGAAGGAAAGACGGGAAGTTGAGTATTACCGGAGCTACCCACAATCCAGGAATTACCGGCAAGACCCCTTTCCCCGGGGCTGAGAATGCTATAACTGTGGCCGGCTAGGGCACATCTCGCGTGACTGCCGACAACCCAGGAATACCGAGCCGAATAGTGCCGCGCGGAACAACGCCCCTAGTTCGGGAAACGAGAGGTCAGCTTCGTACAGAGGGGCTCGGAGCTGTCAACCGCATACATACCAGACCCCTCACTAGATGCTAGAAACGAAGCCTCTGTCGTGCCTGTGTTGGACGTCTCGGTAAGAGACATCGGCCTGATTAAAACTCTTTTGGACACAGGCGTCAGAAAATCGGTCATCGACGAGTCTTACGTAGCGCGAAACAATTTACTCGGAAATGTGAAGCCATGGGACGGACCCCCTGTTATCGGTTTTGACAAGCGACTCGCGATGCCGAAAGGAGTGATAGATATTATGGTTGAAGTAAGCGGCTTTGACGCGACGCGCGTAGAGTGTTTTGTGTTTCCAAACTCCATCCTACCCCTCGTTCTGGGTGTGGACTGGTTCACGTCACGACGAGCTGGAATTGTATTCGACAAAGGACAGTTTCATCTGATTTATCTGGATAATAATCATTGCCTACAATATCTCAACCCCGCACCTCAAGTAGTAGACCGCGCTGACGAACAGCAGGAGAAAGAAGCCAATCCATTTGAACCCTTGGGAGTTCTACCTCCGCGCAATCCCGTGGCGGAAGTCGAGGTAAAGAGCCAATAATTTAATATCATTAATGAGGATACTGTCACCGTGGCCCCTCGGTCGGGTGTTTTTGTTAGCGCCTGTATACCAGGTATAGACTCGAACCATATGAACAGAGATCTTTATTCACCCACACGCGAACAAAGACCCTTTGAGATTATTGAATGTACCAGCAAATGTAACTAAGGTAGAAAGAGGCAAAGTCAGTGTATTTGTAGTAAACCCTAACGACCAAGAGATATCGTTAAAACGTGGTGAAAAGCTAAGTAAAGCCGACGATTTAGCTAACGTATCTCAAAGGGAGTCCGACCCTTTTGCCGTTTCCGCCATCCAGTTCGAAGACTACAACCCGGATATAAGTGAAGCCAGCGCGACGCTAATATTAGACGAGATTAAAAGCATAGAACTCGGTCGCCATTTAACAGAATCAGAAAGACAGAAGGTCCTCTCTCTTTTAAGTAGTTTTCGAAAGACCTTCGCATTTAGCCTAAAAGAGCTAGGGAAAACTAACCTAGCGGAACACACCATAGATACGGGGGACCAACTGCCCATAAAACAATACCCTCGGCAAGTGTCCCCGGATGAAAAAAAAGTAATCTCCGATCAGATTGCGGAGATGTTAGAAGCCGGCATTATTAGGGACTCTTTCAGTCCATGGTTAAGTCCCGTCATATTGGTGAAGAAGAAAGACAATTCGTGGCGCTTTTGCGTTGACTATCGAGCCTTAAACAATGTAACGAAAAAGGACGTACACCCTTTACCCCGTATCGATGATACCCTGGATCGATTGGGCGGGAGCAAATAATTTAGTTCCCTAGACCTAAGAAGCGGCTACTGGGAAATGGGAGTAGCCGAGTGTGATATCGAAAAGACCGCTTTCGCGTCCCACGAAGGCCTGTATGAATTCACGAGGCTGCCGTTCGGCCTTTGCAATGCCCCCGCTAGTTTTCAACGTCTTATGGATCGTGTGCTCGGAGGTCTAAAGTGGACCATGGCGCTTGTATATTTGGATGATATTATTGTTTTTTCGAAAACCTTCGAAGAGCATATGGACCATTTGAAACGGGTACTTTCGGCTGTCACCGCAGCCGGATTGACGCTACAGCCATCCAAGTGTGTTTTCGCGTCCGAAAAAATTAATTACCTCAGTCACGTCATCAGCGCTCAAGGCATTATGCCCAACGACGATAATATCCGCGCCGTACACGAATACCCCACGCCTCAAACGGTTCGCGAAGTACGTGGCTTCTTAGGACTTACTTCATACTACCGCCGCTTCATACGAAACTACGGTGAAAGATCGCACTCACTCACTAATTTGTTGAAAAAAGATAATATTTGGTTTTGGGGTCTAGCCCAGCAACGAGCATTCGAAGACCTAAAGGGGGCGCTACTAAAACCTCCGATTCTGGGCCACTTCTCGGAGAGAGATTAGACAGCACTACATACAGACGCCTCTAGACATGGTATTGGGGGCGTTCTGGTCCAGATCGACCCCCAGGGGAAGGAGCGAGTGATAGCGTATTTCAGCAAGAGACTTAGCGAATCCGAGGAAAAGCTACACTCTAGTGAACTAGAAATTATGGCTGTAGTCCACGCGATCGAATATTTCCGTCCATATCTACACGGTCGCCGCTTTGAAGTCGTAACTGACAACAGTGCCTTATTGTGGCTTCAACGAAAGAAAAACAATAGCGCTAAATTTTCCCGTTGGGCTGTATGCTTAGGTGAATACGAATACACCCCCGTCCACCGTAGCGGAAAAACTCATTTAAATGCGGACGCCCTCTCAAGAGCTCCCATCCTTCCTCACGATCCCGAAAGCACTGCGGGTCAAATCCCCACCTGTGCCTTGAACTTTGAAGCCATCCCCGTTGATGAACTAGCCCTTGCTCAACAAAGCCTACCTAAATTAAAGGAGATTATGATGAAGCTATACCGTCAAGAAGAAGAAAACCAGGCCGAACCCCGAATAGCCGAGTGCACAATGAAGAACGGGATCCTATACAGAGATAATCCTTTCGGAGAAGGTCGGGCCAAGCTTCTGGTCGTACCCCCATCCCTTCGAAAAACCATCCTCGAGTTGGCCCACGACTCAGAAACCGGAGGACACATGGGAGTAGAAATCACTCTCTAAAGTCCGACAACGATACTGGTGGCCAAGACAAATAAAAATGGTTCAAAGGTACGTCGAATCATGCCCACCCTGTCAATTCCGTAAAGTACCCCCAGGCACGTCAGACGCGTTACTGCATCCGATAATACCCCCCACCAAACCCTTCGAGGTTGTTGGAATCGACCACTGTGGGCCTTTCTTAGAATCAACATCCGGGAACCGACACATTATAATAGCTATTGACAACTTAACAAAATGGATTGAGGCCAAAGCGGTACCGAGTACAGAGTCGTCTTACGTCACAGACTTTATTAGGAACCACATCGTACTCCGACACGGGAGTCCTCGCTTGTTAATCAGCGATCGTGGGAGCGCCTTCGTCTCCCGGGAGACGGAAGCCGAGTTAGAGAAATGGGGAATAAAGGCGGCGTTTAGCTCCAGCTACCATCCCCAAACCAATGGGCTAGTCGAGCGAGCGAATCGTACAATGGCTAACGTCTTATATAACTATGTCAACCGCGAGCACACTGACTGGGACAAACACCTTCAAGCCTCTATTTTCGCGAGTAACTCTGCCGTACAATCGACCACAAAGAAAACGCCCTTCGAATTAGTCTATGGGAGATTACCGGTTCTGCCAGGCGAAGGAAAAATAATTAGGCCACTAGAAGAGCCAGTTGAAGTTGAGACTCTCCCGCAACAAGCCGAAGACATCCGGAGTGAAGCGCGGAAAAGAATAATCGAGAGTCAAGCCCATCAGAAACGGCGTTACGATGCTAAGAAAAAGGGTATTCGCGCGTTTAACGTCGGAGACCTCGTCCTCACTCGTAACTTCGCCAAAAAAAAGGGAAGAACGGCAAAACTGCTACCCAAGTACCGGGTCCGTTCCAAGTCATACAGAAAACCGGACCCATCAGCTACAAGGTGGAAGACCCCCCATACTTGAGGACAAAACGACGACACAGGATTCTTGCCGTTCACGTAGACCATATGAAGCCATACCGGGTCCGTAACCTTGACGACGATGGAGACGCGCTGGACGACAGTTGGGATGATGAAAGCGAAAGTGAGAGCAGCTCCGACGACACAATTACCTACGACCCCCGCGATTTCAAAACCACCCTCCCCGATGGCCAAGCGGGCGCTGCTATGCCTCCCCTCAAGCCTAATCCGACTCCAAACAGGCCGCAACGACGAAAGTTCCCAATAGCTCGCTATGGTAACCCCATATGCTGGTCAGCACAAACGCTGATGGTAACGATATGCGTGTTAATGCTCTTCATGTTATTCTAATTATTACCCACCTAAGGACTGGAAGACTATACAATTAATGTGTTAATATTTGTTTGTTTGTAATTATTTATTTGTAATTATTTGTTTGTATAATTAGTTTTGCTTTAATTGATAATCTCGCGAATGAGGGCATTCGTATTACAGGATGGCCGAGAAATGTTACAATGATAATCGATACGCTTCATATTAGGCTCGACCTTTCACCTCACGGGCAATAACAACACCTGCGCTTTTGTCAAGCGATTGAGCTCGTGGAAATGCGAGATCAACGACACCTAGGACAGCGAGGGCAAGAGAGAGGGGAAGGAAGCAGGGGACCTCGATGGGTCAAGAAGAGAAAGGATTAAAAAAGGGAAAGGAGAGAGAGAAGCGCGCGGGAAGTGAGAGTGAAAGGTCGAGGTAGTTTTGGAGAGATTTTAGTTTTTGGCGGGAAAAAGGAAAATACGACTGGATTGTAAACGGAACGGAATAAACTTTATTTTACCTTTAACTTTAAAGAGTTGTCGTAATTTACTAAATTATTACTTAACACGTGAAACCCACCCTAACAATACCCCCTAGTTTGAATTTTAAAATGATTCGGAGATATTTCCGGAATGGTCTTATAATTAGTAGAAGTATCGATAAAAAATCACTTTATTTTTCATTTCACCTTCCCTTTAAGATAATCTAAAACTAATACACTATTTTTTAAAATGATTCACTTATTTCATAATAAAATAGTTTTTAGTGGAATTTTGGCGAAAATAGTAGGAGATTTTTTTTTAATAATTGATGTTTTATAATCATGCCTTTAAAACTGAAAACTTCAATATCTGTTACTCAGGCAATTACTTTTCTTTTACTTTTCGCGTCTTTGTCTACAAAGACAGTTTTTCTTAATTTTATTAAGACCTTAACAGAACTTCTTAGAGTCCTTTCCAACGATTTTTTATTGTGGGGTTACAAGTAATTACTAAGGAACTGGGCTTCGATTGTGGCCATGAGCTTGTAGAATAACTAGAATCGAAGAATAGGCATAAAATTAACGTTTATTCCTATGTATTCTGTTCTTCCGCGAATGTTTAACATTGAACTGAAAATATAGGTCACCATTTTTTCCAATACACTTTTAAGTTACTTTTTCCGATTGCAAAACATGTTTATGGAAATTATGGACATCTATTTTTAGTTCGTATTGTTTGCATATACACTTGTTTAAAGGAAAGCGCGGCTCCATGATCACCCCTAGCATTCTGGCTAATCTTCTGGACACGAATTTTACCTTGCCAAAGGCAGGAACCAATCAGACCTAATGCACTAGTTCCCATTGGTTCCTGCCTTTGGCTTAACTAGCCTTCAGCAAGCTTAGCCACTGTGTAGCAGAAAAGCCATCTATAAGGGGCATCAACGGAGCCGCGCTTTCCTTTAAACTCCAGGGACAGGTCAATTTCCTCTTTGGGTCAACATTAAATAATTTTAATTGGTACATCAGACTCAGAGTTTAGACAGGGGAGAAGCATGGACAAAGCTCGAGACGCGTATACCTCGCGCGTGTAGGATTCCCGCGCTTTTTTCCTCACGTCATAGTGATGTCATCAAGCAGGTGAACAAGCTCGACAAAATAACATTGTTGATATATCGAAACTGAGTTTTCGTGATTTTTCAATGGATTTTAAAAATAGAAACTTTGGTTCAATTATATTAAAAACTTGATATTTTGAAAGTAGAGACTTCTGTAATAAAATACCACTTTCGTGCTAAAATATGATATGAAATTGTAAATTCCCATACTCTTTAACAATAACTCCAGACTGACTGAATTGGTGTTACAAATGCGCCCGTATCAAAAATACTGTCGTGATAATTATGGGTTCGACATTCTCTGCCAGTGAGAACTTTTCCAGACACCAAAAGTAATATAAGAAATATAAATAACCTCCCTTCGGGAGGAAAGTATACAAAGGCAAATTTTTCCCGATACATCCTCGTACCGCGAATGTCCCCGCGCACTTATACGGCCGTAAACAAAGTTTAAAAAATAGGGCCGCGCCGCGTAGAGCGTAGGAAATGGAATACATTCTCTGATCTCGCGATTGCGTCGGCTGCTTAAGTCAATTTCACAGACTCGTTGTAATTTTCAACTTTTCCAATGAAATAATTCATGCAGCATTTTTAGATTTTGATGATAATCAATCATTAATAAACAGGCAGTGACTCGATTATAGGATTTTCATAGGTCTTTGCATAAAATTTGAATTAAACCCTTACCTTGCCAAGGTATATGACTAACACTATACATAGATAGATTTTAAAATGGTGTTATTATCTATCTCGAAATTTTGTTCTTGTATTCATAATTTTCATCTTCTTCTTGGCTTCACAACAAACTAGATTTTCGTTTCGAAATAACCGTATGTGAATATTTATTAGCAAAATCGGGAATCTTCAATTTCTTTACGACAGACGGCTAAGAAGACTACACTAGTTTGAAGCGCTTTTTCCTCTTTCCCTTTCCAACGACCATATCAAAGGACTAACACTACTTACATTGTCCATGAGCAATAGTGTCTGAATATGGTATTTGGCGGTTCGAGGATGTCTCGCGTGTTTTAACGTTGTGCCTATGGCGTCTTGTATACTTCCCTCCCGTAGGGAGGTTTCTTATATTACTTCTGATTGCAGCTTTTTTCTCGAAAACGGCGATAATCTATATAGACGAAATATATATTGTTTTTAATTACCGTTTAACAGTGGCAATTTTCTAAATCTCTTAAACGGGATATTAGGTTTTCGCCAACATACGTTGGACAAGTTTACGTAGAAAAAATTGTGTTCTCTTATATTATGAAGAGGTGTAATACTTCTCTACCAAAATCTATATCTATATGAATCAAAGTTTTGACTAACTGACTGGTAACCAACGCCCAGCCCAAACAGCTTGCCCCTGAAAGCTGAAAATTTGCAGGAACGTTACTCATAAGTAGTAGGTGCGTACTAAGAAAGATTTTTCCAATTAGCCACCATCTTAATAAATGGAGCCCAGAAATGGAAAAAAGTTTCTCTATGCAACAACGTCCGCGCGTTTTAACCGATTTCACAAATATTTAGTACACTGTTTACCTTTAACCTATAGACGGGCTGAATGGTCTTTTGGGTTCGATCTTTTTAAATGGCGGCCAGAAATTTAAAAACCCTTCTTTATGGAATAATGTCCGCATGAAAAGTAATAAAAAACGTCCCGACGGGTTGACGGGCAACTCCGAGTGCCTTCGCTCCTTGGGTGGTACAAAAATATTAGTCATCAGTAAAATCTACCCATTCTTTATATATCAACAGCTGGTACATCATACACCTTTCTCTCAAATAGACGAGACAAAAAAAAAAACAAAATTAATAGAAATTGAGGTAGGAGAGTGGAGGGATATGATTTTCGATAGAAAGCAACAGAGGCTTAGCCTCTTGGACTCGACGCGAAGCCGCGAGACGGCGACTGCCGCAGCATGTCAGAAAGTATCCAGCTATTTGCTCTTTTCCTGTCATTGGACCAAGTGCTAGCGAATCCAAATGCTACCTTCGTGTCAAGGGGGGACTATCTCTCTCAAACTTTGAGCTTTCTTCCGAAATTCGTCGCACTCGAGCCTGCATGGGGTGAGTGACGTAGCTGAATGTCTAGGATTAGCTCCAAAACGTGTAAGGCGGGCTCATAGTATGTATGACTTTGTCTGTCTCTATTGAGCTTAGGACTTCAAAAGGGTGTTTGCTTCAACTGAGATATTAAAAGTGAATTGATACCTTACTATATTAAATAAAACACAACCATGGATATTTTAAAAATTTATTTGCTTCAACTGAAGTTTCTAAACAGCGCAGTGTAAACCCGGCATTATTTGCCTTAGGAAATTCCCAATCAAATACAAAATATCAACCTGTTACCTGTAAGAATTAAGCCTTGGTTAACTACACTTTAGAAATTAGATTACATTGGTTGTCAGTCTAAAATTAAGGCGTGACATGGACAGTGTGAAAACTAAATAATAAATACTAAATAATAGCCTAATTGGTATTTATTTACCTTGGTTGAACTCTGTGAATCATTATATTTTAATATCTATGAAATGCAACGGACATGAACCCGAGCGGAGGCCGAGCCGAAGGCCCGAAGCTGACGGGTACTCTACTCGAGACTCTCGGGTAGAGGATGGGAGAGGCGAGGAGAGGGGAATGGGAAAAATCGAGGGCAAAAACGCTACGTCTTGTTTTATTTTTTAAGACATTCAGTGACGTCTCTCCTAGGGAAAACATAGGTGTCGTGCCCCCCCCCCCCACCATCCGTTCCAAAACTCCGAAAAATTACCCCCCATTATAAGCCAACCTATATAAGCGGATGCGAGTTTAAGAACCTTGCCTTCGTGTGACATCACAGTCTCTTTAAATTATTAGAATAAAGGCTCTAGCAGGGTGAGAAATAAGAATTTTTGAATCTGAACATTGTGCCAGCGACCCCCCCCCCCGTTGCCTGGAATAAGAAACTGGTCCATGATCATTGACCAGGGCACGCCGTCTGGTAAACTAAAGAAGGGGATAATTAAAATATTTGAGTTAATGTCTAACCTCTGGATACCCTTAAATTTTACCCCCTCGGATATAATTTTTAAACTGGTCATTTGCCCTGCGCCACCGCCTTATTTCCCACGATGGCTCGAATCTGAATCGGTTATTTGGTATGTTAAAAATAAAAACAAAAGTAATTATAAACAAATTATTTATTTTCGTATTTTTCACGTATAATATTTCTTGTTTAAAAAGATTTTCAATGGTGGGGCTTTCCTTTAAAGTACTGACTCCCTTTGGATGTAAAAGTCAGAAGCTGGGATTTTCTAGAATACCTGACAATTACTGTGAATTCGTATTTCCTTTTAAAGGAATAGAAGGAATTAAAACCGTGTACAGTCGCTAAGAATACACTAGTGTTTCTCACTCACAGTGAGTGGTCAGTCTTTCAACCCAATCCCTACGTAAAGGTTTGCCAGGCACATAGAAGATAAGGGATTTTGATATTTAGGTTCTTTCAAATCCAGTATTTCAAACAGATTACGTAATGAATTTCATTTTAGAAAATTCAAATATCGCTTCATATTGCAGGATCAAGAAGAAGTTGTGCAAGAGTGCGTAATATGAATTAATCGGAGTTGTGTACGATGGAAGTTATAACTTACAATTCAAGTCATCCGTACCACCTGAAATTTTCATTTGAAACCAAGGTGAGAAAGTAATTCCAATTGTAAGTACTTCCGCAAGAATTAAAAATTTTGCTTTCATGAACTGCCTCATTTTCCCTTGGTGAGTAAGTAATGTTGCAGAGTGAGAAGCAGCGGTAGTTAGACATTTGACACTCCCTTGCACCGTTTTGAATATTTGCTTATTGCCTGTCCAATTACGTTAACAGCAATTGTGACGTCGTCGTTTTGGATTATGGGAAACCCAAACACGCACAATGCTGTATTTAATAACACAAAATCTTCATTGCTGATATTTGAATTAAAATTTGCTCCAACAGGGTTGCCAAAATGTCCGATAGTTTTTCGTGACCTTATTAAAAGGCCAAATGATTTATTTTTTTATTCTTAAACCAACTTTTTGAGTCATTTTTAATCACGTTTATTGTAAAGAGCAATTTTCCTAGACATTTTCCAACCAGAACCAAATTATCTGACTTTTCCCCGATATTTTTGACCCATTTTAAATTTCTGTAAGAATCCAGATTTTCTCTGATCTAAGGCAACCCTATTCAACACTTGCACATTCTTTGGATATGAATTTTTTAATTGTATTTATAGGGTCATGAGCCTTACGCTAACACGTTCATCAACTCGCCTTATGACCCATATCTACCATATGGAATTTCCATGGCAAAACTCGTTCTTGGAAGCTTAAAAAATGTCAAGTAAGCAATCAATAGAACATTTCGACGGTAAAAACGTAGACAATTCTAAGAAACGCCATTTGTAACAATATGACACTTATTGCAAAACTCCTTGGTGTTTATGGCTATTGAATCTGCTTCAACAGGGGTTGCTTCTATGAAAGTTTTGACGAAAAGCAAGCCACGGAAATCATACAGTGTAGACAAATCAGACCAACACTTAATTTGTGTACAACCCCCAATACTGCTAACGGATGACGTCATTATATTAAATTATAATTCTCTAATACAGGATGTAAATAAAAGTTTGAAATTCAGGTTTAATTATATTCAATTGAGAAGGTATAAAATAAATATAAATAATATAAATGGGGAATATGTTGAATGCAACAAAAAATTCTAAAACTCAGTTCTATGAGTAGTCTTAGAACTTAGGCCTCAAATTGGAACCTCTACTCTGTTTGGTAAATACCTAAACGTAAATGTTCACTGTACTTAACATCGTGATGGAGGCACTTGTCAAGACTATTGTCCAGATCTTGCAATACATTTGCAAGCACTAACTCATGACGCAGGAAGTCCATGTAAATGTCTCCGGTGATGTTCTCATGGAAGAAGAAACTCATGACGCAGGAAGTCCATGTAAATGTCTTAACTCAGTTTCCAAGAATGCCCAAGTAACATTTACCTTCAATCGCATTTGATGGTAGTGATGTCGTAAGTACTAGTGAGAATTTTGTTGGGTCCAATAATATACGTTGTTTCGGTTTACCGTACCACCCCTGTGAAATTTAGCCATAGCCTTGTCAGAAAACAGTACTTTCTCAAAATAATGGATCGGCTTCAATTAGTTCACGTATGGTAAGACCGGGACAGAGGTCTTGCCGTGTTAGGTAATCCTCGTCCGTTAAGGATTGATGTAAGGCGATATGATAGAGCCGATAGTGATACCCTTGTAAACTGGTAAGAACTGTAGAATGACTAAATGCAACTCTTTGTGGCACCGCTCTACTACTAACATGGGGATTGGTTTCAACGCGTGCTAGGATGTCCAATTCTCTATTCACATTACAGACTATACTGTCTCTTCTACGTTCAAGTAGTTGCATGATGAAACGTAAAAAATAACGAAGGTTGATTCGCACAGGATGTCGCCGATGTGGAAAGCGTTCGGTATGACCAAAAATAAATATCCTGTCCAATATGCCCTTGTTGGAATAGGCTGGAATTTTGCTAAAACGCTAGAATAACTATACTGGGGTTCGAACTTATCTGCTACGCTACAGACCCTATACTCTAGAAGGACCGGAAATATCTAAAGGTTGAGTGAACAAATATTGCCGGCTTGAGCAGGTCATGTTGTTTATTGTGGTGAAAGTCGCTTTAACGTTCGGCACGTGACACCGCTGGATGTTTGAACCTCCAATGCGGTGACCCGGTAGGTCCAAACTTTAACCATCTTTGTTTTTAGGCTCAACGCTGCGGTATTGCCGGTCCCATTAGAAATACAAGGTCTGCAATGATACAATTATATCAATAGGCATGTTAAGAATTCACAAATACTGTAGAAAACCATAGCAATAATGGTTGGCTAATATGAAAACGTCTCTTATCTTATACCCTGGACTAAATAAGGAATACATAAAGTATTCTTAAGGTCCGAGTGGTCCAAGGCACCGAGAAAAAAGGCCGTGGTTTAATCTAACGTGCTCGTCGTTACGTAGAAGCTAAGATTGAACTACAGTATTTAGTCTCGTGTCTTAGTAAAATGCCAGTCTATTCCAACCAGAACAAATTTATCATGAACGAATTGAAGCAGATCCATTATTTTTACGAAAGGTGCTGTTTGACGAGGCAAAACGTACATTACTGGAGCCAACAAAATTCTCACTGGTTTCGACATTACCACAAATTGCAATGGAAGTTAAATGTTTGGGTGTACATTCTTGAAACCGAATTATGAGACCCTTCTTTTATGAGAAAATCACTGAAGACATTTACTTGAACTTACTGCTTCATGAGTTTAGTGCTTGCAAATAAATTGCAAGACATGGACAGTCGTCTTGAAGAGTGCCTCCACCACGAACATTTACGTTTCCATAACCCCCTCGAAGTACTGAGATGCAACGGTTTATACCCTGGCCCGTCTTCAATGTGGAAATTTTGTTCCAACGCCTCCTTTTCCGACTAGTTTCCGAAGCCGGGTCTGCCACTAAAAATGTTTTTGAGAGGGTGTTACACCAGTTTCCTTTTGCACTAAATGGGTGCTAACCCCTGAGCTCGGTATCAAAACATTGAACGCCCTCTCAATATGAACTGACTCATAGTTTTTAATTGGCCCCACTCGAGCTCAAGAAACCCATAAAATTTATAAGCTCTATACAGGGCCGGATTAAGCAATTTTGCACCCGGGGGCCGAGATAGTGTGCGCCCCCTTAAGTCGGAAAAACGGAACAGCAAATGTCCCTAAGGGGGAATAGTTAAACTCAATGCGCCCCCAACAAGCCTTGCGCCCGGGGGCCAGTGTCCCCCTGCCCCCCCTTAATCCGGCCCTGGCTCTATAATTTTAAAGTGAAACCTGGGCTCAGTTCAAGTTTCACTTCGACGTGACGTATTGTGAGCACAGGCTCAAGCTCTGAAATGTTTTTCATAAACTTACGAGCTCGTGAGTTTATCAATTACCTTGAAGAACCCCGCTCACTTCGCGCTCCGGCTCACTGAAATGAGGTTATTGTAGACAGCTATGGTGATAGGGAAAAATACGTTGAAATTTTCAATGCTTAATGGTATCAGAAAGTATAATATTTACTTATCAAGTGCACCAATTGAACTTGAGTTCAACAATTTTGGATATTTGTTAATTGCCGGATAAATTACAGAATTGAATTGATGACCAATAAAGCCATTGAAGATCGTTTAAAGGAGGTCAACATCACCAATTGGTTTTCAAACCACGATAAGCATTCCTACGCAATATATAATGAAGTAAGTGGCAAATCGAAATGGTTCTATCCTTAAAGCATACCTTGAGTTTGAGGTATGCAAACGTGTACGTCAAGTTTGGCAACGTCAGAGTAATATGATTTCAATCGTTTTCAAATTAGACTTAACTTCTGTCATGAGAAACTTTATCTTAACTAAGTGATTCATAAGGTCCTAAGTATGCGCTAAACGTTTTTTTTTACATGATTAGCTCTTAACTGGTAAAATTTGTGGCCAGACAACACAATTATAATCGATTTTGACCAAAAAATGTCTTCACAAGTTGGGAAAACCAAAATATTACCTCTCCGAGTCAAGACGACTACTTACAAACTTATTTACCCAGATATGGAAATGTTTCTTAAGTTAAAATTTATGAAATATTAAAGCAGTATACAAAGCATAGCAAATATACTGTAAATCAGACGACATTTTACATCCAATAATGATATACTTGTAGACATTAAAATCATCCGATGGGGGAAAAACGGGAAATGAAGAGATAAAACTTTGGAGAGATATTACCTTTACGTGTTTGTAAAGGCCCAATTTTCTACTCCTCAACTGTATGCCCTCTTTGTTCAAAGCCATATTCACAACAGGGTTGCCATGTAAACACTATCCTCTCGTTTCATCTCAACTATTTTCTTAGTTTGTCAACATGACTGTTAACGTTACATAACACCAAAGCTTATTTGTGGCTACACACACTGAAAGTAAATGCGTACCATAAAAAGCATGAAAACACGAAGCTATTATCCGATTACGATTAGACCTTTCACTGGTCTGGGCTGCGTTCAGCAGAGCTCACCAAAAAAAACAGCGGATTTTGGAAATGTTTACCGTTGAGGTCTGTGGTCATAGCGTTTCTCAGGTCATGGGCATTTTATAAATGACGCTAGCGCAATAAAGCGTGTAAGGTACCAAGGCTTAACAAAAATTGTATGATAACATATTTATAGAGATAGATAACAACTTTTATAATTAAAATTAGAAACTAACATATCTCTTAAAATTCTCGCGTGATCAACTGGTTTCACGCCAATTAAATTGCTATAGTCCCATAGACCTATTTGTATTAATTCCTCCATGGTTTTTTCGCCAAGCTGAGAACTACGCCTTATACGTCACGTTATCCTAAAAGCCGCCTATTTTCTTTGAAGACCGCGCTAGCTCAGCGCTAAGCACCGTGACGTCAAAATTTAAAAACAAAATCCCGTTATGTAGGATACTGCTAACAGCGCTGGGCTCTGCTGAACGCGGTTCAGATTTCCACCATGATTATAAAATCTAAGCCTAATTATTTAAAAGTGTATTTAACTTTCGGCTCACTCTGAACCGTTAGTGTCTCTGCATTACAGAAACGAAAACCAAACCCAAGCGTTTACTTTTTGGTTCACTAGGCCTATTGACAATTAACAGTTCATTTGACCAACATTGTAGCGTTGCGCTTGTATTCACTTTAGGAAGGATTATGCTATAAACAGATGTAGTATAGCTTAAGTAATATATAAACATCCATTTTAAATAATAATATTAAAACAAATCTTTGGAATATCAAAATGAAATAGAGCTTTAAAGCTACAAAAGTACTAAATGCATCATAATTACGAAAAATATTTCCACATATTCATTTTATATTATGGAAAACGGGAATATTAAGGTTCTAAAGGATTTCTTAACACATCAAAACAAAAACGAACTTCTAACGCAGCGCACTAGTGTAACAACGGACGGACACATATAGACAAACACATAGACTGCTGTTTTACCCTTTCCGTATTCATTTTGAGTTTAGAGACATGATTATCTTAAATATTAAAATAAATATAATTAATATTAAATATTTTCTTCGATAGTTGTTCGCCTTATTGAGCGTTACATCGTTTTGAAAAAGAATAATTAAACATTCTTGAGAGACTTGACTAATATTGGCGTTTGAAATGAAGCATACGCCGGTTGCGTCGCCTTACTCAAATAGGTAGTATATAAGGGTGTCGAATCGCAGCTATGGATAAGAACAGCGCAATTGCGTGAACCTTTGGTGGAAGCCCCGCCATTGGAAGGCCAGACGTTTCTCGTAACCCTGGCCGATCGCCGCGTATGTCTTAACCTTAACGATGATGATGGAGTAGAAGCCAGGTGTACAGACTGGTGTCCATGTGGGATGGACAAAAACAAAGACCAGAGGATGGTGGTGTTAGAAGCCAGGTGTACAGACTGGTGTCCATGTGGGATGGACAAAAACGATGACCAGAGGATGGTGGTGTTAGAAGCCAGGTGTACAGACTGGTGTCCATGTGGGATGGACAAATACCAGAAGATGGTGGTGTGACTGGTGTCCATGTGAGATGGACAATAACCAGAAGATGGTGGTGAATAGAAGCCAGTGTGTAGAGACTGGTGTCCATGTGGGATGGACAAAGAGCAGATGAAGGTGGATTATAGAAGTTAGTAAGATGGACAAATGGCCTGAGGATAGTGGTGTTAGACAGGCAATGGATAATAGCCATTGTAAGTGGAATAGAATTTTCCAAATTTCCGGGAACTGTAAATGCGGTCCGGAATTTGGGAAAACGTTTGCTCCGATTTGAAAACTGCGAACGCGGTCCCCTGGGGTTTAAGTCAATAACAACAGACTGACACACACACAGACACACAGACAGACAGACAGACAGACAGACACGTCGAAATTAGAACCTCTCCGTGACATACGTCACTCGGAGAGATAAAAACTTTTTAGAAACTTTTCCGTGATTTTTAAACTAAAAAGTTTCAAAGATGTCATGATTATTCTAAAAGGGATACTCTCAGCTGGAAATTTTGGTGACGTGTTTTATTTCTTCAGATTTTTCAAACAATATTTTCAATGAAAATTAAATATTTTGAAATTTGTTAGGCTTAGCAATGGGTCTAGATTTTGAGCGCGTTTACCTACCGAACAATAAAACCCCTTTAGGGATAGAGCCAAATCAGCCCATCCCGTGTCGTTTAGAGGATATTAAGTCGTACACTGTCTGCATCATATATGAAAATCTGAATTTCCAAAGGTGGGAAAACTCGTACTTGGGTTGGGTAACAATCGAGTTATAGCTTTGGTTTTAGCCACGTGAAAAAATTGTCATTGGTTTTTAGCGCACACATTTTTTATCCACAAAATTCTTCAGACAATTTACTTTCTAAGTAAAGAACATTGTTCGGTTGTTCCTCTAATGATTCGCTGCTGAATTCTCTCATGTTTGCCATCGAGGGACCCGCAGCCTAAAGGATAATTCCATTTACTTTCAAACTCATGCGAAATTTTTTCAAAAATCATTATATCTGGTTGCTTTTAATTTAAAATTAAACTTATTTTAAAATATCAGAATAAATTATTACCAATTTTATAAATCTTACTGGCAAATAGATTTAGAATAGATAGAAACTTTAATTATACTGGGTGTAATGGTTTTGCCCAATCGAAATGTGTATAGTCATACAATCATCCATTACTGTAGACAAAAAAAAATTGTTTTACTAAAGATTTACTTGACCTACATGTTGTATAAACACCACCTTTATTTAAGCATAAATATGTGTTACCTTAACGTTAAAGTACCGTGACCTTACACTCATTTTCTGAAGAAAAGCGTCAAAGGAATTTTTAACTAAATAGCGCCCCGACGTGAGCTTTTAGCTGACAACATGCTTTTTATTTCGGAAATATTGTCTGTTAAATGCTCGTAAATCGTTATGGGTCTAAAATCAAATTAGAAATGGAAAGATATCAAAAATAAATAGGGGAAAGTGTCGGACTCTCTCCTTCGTCTGTGACATGCATTTGGAGGGGTGAATGCATACTCGCGAAATCTGTTTCATCCCCCTCGCCTATTCACCACGTACCTAAGATAATTTGTGATATTGCGCGTGAAGAAATAGTGCGGTTTTATTTTACATTAGCTGCTTTTGACTGAGGCTAACCATGGCCACTGCAGTTTATCGCCGCAATTTAATTTGATGATGTACATGATTGTATTAACTTAGTTTGCTAATATTGATGTTATTTACTAATATTAAAACGTTTTAGCTTATAATGACAACCCTGGGCCTAAGTTTAAACAAAATTCTGAAGGATTTTAACGATGTGTTTTTTTTAATTAAATGATGATTTAAAGAACATCTGCGGCATTTTTAATTTAATTTCAGCATGCTAACGTTTTAAACAAAATAACCTTGTTCAAACTTCAAACGCGAAAATAACACTAAAGAAAATAGAACAGAGCGCGGAGGTCCGAGGTTGTGACTCTTCCTTGAGATACGCCTATGCCAAATTCTCCCGTTTGGTGGCGTACGAGCGTTATTTTCGGGAAGAATGACATCATCAACTACAAATCTGATTGGCTGATACCATTTCGCGCGATCGAGCGTCTCGAAATGCATGTCAAGCCAAGGTTAAGGCAGGGAAATTTGGCAGTCCGACACTTTCCCCTATTTATTTTTGAAGATATGAGGCGCCATTTCTTATTTTTTTTTAATCTGTGACGTTACTCGCAAAACGCGTTTTATTCGTCAACATTGTTTCGCTGCCACGTGATGGCACTATAGCTGCATTATTGATATTAAAAACATTGTTGACTCATGCGGTGATTGAAGTATATTTTTTGAATCCATTGCAGTTTTTAGATACGGTCATGCTCTATTTTTACGCGATGAATAATGAGCCACTACTGTGCCACCTGTCTCCAATGGTCAGTTACGATTCGGTGGCCTTATTTTCGAGCGTACCTGCTAACACCGAGCGTTCTCAAGAGAATCAACCCTTCAAGGGAATAGAAAGTTCAGTATGGAGATTTTTTATTGTGTCGTTGATAAGTGTCTCCTTCGTATCGTTGTTCTCCGTTCGCCAAACTCTATACAAAGACTACCTTTTGGATTTGGTGAACCTCTTTACCAACTTCATTTTCATTTACATTGCGGATTTCTTTCAAAAACGTGAGTCCGATCACCAAAAGCAATTTCAAATAAGATAATGTGAGGCATCATAAAACTACTCTTAATGGCATAGCATAAGCATGGATGAAGAATGCGCGTGAGGAAATTTGTTTTCACTCTACAGGATCGGCAACTCCCTATCTCGAACGACAGCTTATTCTGTATATACTCTGTTACAACATCGGTTGTCAGCATGCGCAAACCTAGGCCTCTATGTAACGTAGCCTTGTACGTGGTGTCAAGAGACCAAAAAAACTTCAGGATCTTCAGGATTTTAATATCCGCGAGTTTTTCGTCTCTTGACAGCACGTACAAAGCTAGGTTACATAGAGACCTAGCTTTGCGCGTGCTGACAACCGATGTTGTAACAGAGTATATACGGAATAAGCTGTCGTTCGATATAGGGAGTTGCCGATCCTGTAGAGTGAAAACAAATTTCCTCACGTGCATTCTTCATCCATGGCATAAGCATATCATACCTCCCGTAAGCGTGAATCGAGGGGGGGGGGGATTGATCCACAGGCGTTGTCCGAGTAAAACTCGCGACACGGGTCTTCCTGGTGGCACCAAAGGGAAACGATTTTCAAATCGCGCAAGGGATGCTAACGGAAGCTTGGACACAAATACAAGGGTTAATATATTCTTACAAACTATATGCTCTACCTGCATTAATACTTGTAATAGTAACAAACATTTTAAACCGTGGATTTTGATGTTCGAGTCTTCGCTAATGATCGGGGAGGGGGAGGCATGCAAAGTTAATGTTTATTTAAATTTAATTATTCATCTATTTTCTCGGATGGGAGAGTAAACAGAATTTTTATAACAGTTGAAGTGGCCATTATAAAACTTCTTCCAAAGGCTTAACCGCATGCTACAACCAACTCTTTTATCCAATGCATCCGAAGCCATATGTACTGTTTTAACTTATCTCTATAATTTTTTTTCTATTTTGAACAAAAATTCAAAATAATTTACACTCAATAAAACTTAAAATGACAATTATTATTTCAGAAGCAGACGACTGCCAAGTTAAAAGATAGTAGGGGCCCACTAGGGGGATACTGGGAAGGAGAGAAATGCTTCGATTCCCCTCGAGGTGGCGTAGGACCTCAAATCTCTCTCTGGCGCTATTGTACAATGGTGATTACCCGTGGTCGTATTGTGAATTCACACTTACGGGTGCTATTATATGCTTATGGGCATAGTTATAATATCTAAATCTTTGGTGGTTTTAACAAGATCGAACAACTTAGCTAACTGCTTATGATGATTTGTTTCTTGATTTAAACAAATTCTTGATGTTTTTTCTTCATCACATAGCCGTTACATTGATAGAGAAATTTGGAGTGAGAAAATGTCTGCGTATATTTTGGATTCTGGGGACAATGGTCTTGGTGTGGGCGTGGTCTGGAAATTTGACTGGGGCCGTCATGGTTGAAAAGTCATCGAGAATCGACACCTTGGAGGACTTGATATCGAGTCAAAATCATTTAATTCTAATGTCATCTAGCTCTAAAATATATGCCATATTATCGGTACGTCAATACAATCTAAAATTATAATTATTTACTTAAGGTAGATTCTCACTTGGACTAAAACACAACGGAAATGTTTTTCGTCGACCTTGACTGATCTTTGATTCCTAAGCACAGAATCTCTGTTCAGCAGAATAAGCGTTTTGCGAGGGTTAATAAATGCGGGAAGCCTTTTTAAGTAGTTTTTAGCCACATCGTATGATGTATATCTACGATGAGGCTCTTAGTTTGACCTGCCCTGTAGTAGTAGTAGTAGTAGTAGGGGTGTCACAGTCCTGCCTTTGGCAGTATCAAATTTTTCGTTCGTCATTTTTGAACGTCGAGTGAAAATATTTTCCTTTTTAGTTAACGTTACAGTTCACAGGTGGAGTTTTAAACTTAGTGCAGGGAAGAAATTATTTTTTTTAACTTTCCTTCCTCCACGGAGAATCGAACCGCGGACCGTTCACTTGCCAGCCCAGTACTATACAGCCTCGCCTAAAATCGCTTGTTAAGAAACGGTCTCGAATAAAGCGCTATACTCGGAGAAAGAGGTTTGTCACAGGCACCGTCCCCTTCTCTCTCTCCCTCTATCTCTTCAACTAGGAGTCATGATCCTATCCGAGGCCAGGAGATATAACTTCGCGGTTGGAGAGGCAAAATCATATTAAATAAACTTTTACCGACCGGGCAGAAGTTTTTATCACTGTTTAGGGTAGGGCATCGAGGGGCTATTCACTCTGATTTTATGCACGGCAAATCATTTAAGCATTGTAAAAGATAGCGTTATTCACTCATTAGGGTAAGGTATACTGTAGAGGGGCTATTCACTCGTACGATGTGGCTACTATTACGAGCCCTTGGGTCGACTTGTTGTTCTCGCCATCGAGCCATTATACACTGAAGCTACGTAAAGGTCAAAATTTTCGTTAGTTTAATGGGCGTTTTTTAAGTCAGCTATCGTTCAAAAGCCGAAAATACAGACTAAAATCTGTCCGAAATATTGACACAATATAAGTTTATTTTTAAGTTTTGGTCGGCATTAAATTGAAAAATAATAATGTTACATCGACAAGGAACTTCTGCCATTCGATTGGGAATAAGAATTTGGAAGGTAGTGTAGTGATAGGGATTTTAGAAAGCATGATAGGTAATTAGGCCAATTTTGTTCCATAGGGTGAAGATTGTCTTAGTAGTAAT
Source organism: Phalangium opilio (assembly GCF_054372755.1). Taxonomy (NCBI): domain Eukaryota; kingdom Metazoa; phylum Arthropoda; class Arachnida; order Opiliones; family Phalangiidae; genus Phalangium; species Phalangium opilio. The sequence continues at coordinate 10,415,288 of NW_028324217.1, read as the reverse complement.
ATTTAAGGAGACTTAGCTGCAATGTAATGAAAGTTAGAGAAATGTTTAATTTAATTTAATTATTCTATGGAAAATAGCACTAATTTAACGGCCATAGTCCGCATTCCGTTGAGATTTTCGACCCGGTCCGAATCCTGCAGGTTAAGTCTAAAATTATGTAATTTAAGGGCAACTATTCTGAATTTTAGAGGGATTATAGTGCATACCCGGCTTTGAATAAAAAAGGCGGGACACTATTTCGGGGTCTTACGGACGCAAATGTAACGGAGTGGTTGGCAAATGGCAAAGCGGTAATCATTAACCAGAAAATTCCCTTTTTGGAGCCAAGTTATCTACATTTGGATAAACTGAAGAAACAACTTACTGCAAATAAGAGAAAGTTGTATATCGGAAAAACGACATACGAAACTACTTACGCTCATATGTATTTCAACAAAAGACTGCCCAAAAGCATCTTGGAAAATATAGACTACCTGTGAGTGGGCGATTTTAACATTAATTAACCATGGCTATTATTTAACTGGTGTTTAACCAATCATATCGTAAAGGTTAAAAATTTGTCCCATGGTTAAATACATCAGTTAAAAATCTGTTTATAAAAAGAACTGCTACTATCCATGAAGTAGCAGTTCTTTTTATAAACAAGTTTTTAATTAACCAATCATTTAATGGATGATTTTAAATTATCGACACAAAGATAATATAATTTTATCACAAAACCTAAATCTAATTCTATAGTTCTAGCAATAAGTGATATCTAGTGTATTAGGGAGTAGGTATAAATTTGCCACATTTCTAGCTTTAACTCCAGTCCAAACGTAAGTCCGGAGTTAATCCACGCCTCTAAATTGCAACCAATATCTCATTGGTTCTTGAAAACTCACGTCAGCGCGACGCGAATGACAAAAATTTCGTATTTTCCGACTGAGGAGAGGCGAAATAGCCCGGCCTCCTTTTACGTCCTCCCTTGTATTTTGAAAAGGGGACTGGGACTATGGCGCGCGAATACTTGGTATTATCCCATTGGACCGAATCCCATTCGACCGAAACCGCTTTTTGGTTTTTTATGGAGAATATATTTAAATTTCCAGCCCAATGGCGGGTTTCTGCTGAATGGGAATTTATTTGAAAGAATTAGTTAATTAAATGTCTGTGAGGATTTCGAATCACCGCAGCAGCATGGTAGAATATCAGGCTTTTAATTCAGAGGCTCGGGTTCAAACCCAGAGAAGGAAATTGTAAGTTAAGTTAGGTTAGGTTAGGTTAATAATATTTTATAAATCATTTAACTATTCTACGCCTTTTCTAAAATATTTATGTTTAGCTTCATTGACTTCTCAAACAATATGCCTTTTCCAAAACATTACTGTTATGTTTGGTTAGGTTTGGTTTGGTTAAGTTAGATTAGTAATATTTTATAAATCATTTAACAATGTTACGCCTTTTCCAAAATATTGATGTCTTATACCTTCATTGACTTCTCAAATAATATGCCTTTTTCAAAACTTTACTGTTATGTTAGGTTAGGTTTGGGTTCGTTATGTTAGGTTAGTAATATTTTACAAATCATTTTACTATGGTACGCCTTTTCCAAAATGTTCATGTTTAGCTTCATTGACTTCTCAAATAATATGCCTTTTCCAAAATATTACTGTTATGTTAGGTTTGGTTAGGTTTGGTTTGGTTTGGTTTGGTTTGGTTTGGTTAGGTTTGGTTTGGTTAGGTTAGGTTAGGTTTGGTTTGGTTTGGTTAGGTTTAAGTTTGGTTTGGTCAGGTTAGGTTAGGTTAGGTGTGGTTTGGTCAGGTTTGGTTAGGTTAGGTTAGGTTTGGTTAGGTTTAGGTTAGGTTAAGTTTGGTTAGGTTTAGGTTTGGTTAGGTTTGGTTTGGTCAGGTTTGGTTAGGTTTGGTTAGGTTTAGGTTTGGTTTGGTCAGGTTTGGTTTGGTCAGGTTAGGTTAGGTTAGGTGTGGTTAGGTGTGGTTTGGTTAGGTTAGGTTAGGTTTGGTTAGGTTTAGGTTAGGTTAGGTTCAGGTTTGGTTAGGTTAGGTTAGGTTAAGTTAGGTTAGGTTTGGTCAGGTTAGGTTAGGTTAGGTCAGGTTAGGTTTGGTTTGGTTAGGTTAGGTTTGGTTAGGTTAGGTTTGGTTAGGTTAGGTTTGGTTAGGTTAGGTTAGGTAAGATTAGCTTAGGGTAGGTTAGGTTAGGTAAGATTAGCTTAGGTAAGCTTAGGTTAGGTAAGATTAGCTTAGGTAAGCTTAGGTTAGGTTAGGTTAGGTTTGGTTAGGTTTGGTTAGGTTTGGTTAGGTTTAGGTTTAGGTTAGGTTTGGTTTGGTTTGGTTAGGTTTAGGTTTGGTCAGGTTTGGTTAGGTTAGGTTAGGTTAGGTTTTGGTTTGGTTTGGTTTGGTTTGGTTAGGTTAGGTTAGGTAAGGTAAGGTTTAGGTTAGGTTTAGGTTAGGTTAGGTTTGGTTTGGTTAGGTTAGGTTACTTCTATTATTCGAACCTTACAGGAGGGATTTCTACAATTATAGTAACTAGTTTTATCCTTTTTCTTATTCAATTGAAACAAGTAGCCATTATTAATGTAAAGAAAGCCGCCTTTATTAGCAATTCTCTCCGTTATCAATCACTCTTAAAGTTAAATTTTGCATTTCAAACATCAATATATATATATATACAAGGAAAACTGTAGGGTAAAAAAAAGCCTTAAAAAAAGTGAAAACGTTTGCTTTTTAAACTTTGATATATATTTTCCCAAAACCGCACATTTGGGCTGTTTTCGGTTGAATGGGAAACGCGTTCGGTCGATTGGGATTCGGTCGAATGGGACGCAAGCGAATACTTAGGCATCCTATAACTTCTCCCTTATAAACTAGATATCACTTCTTGGTTCTAGCTAAGGTAATTTTATATTCTCTTTCCCATGAATGTCCAAACCTTCTCCTTTACTATTCATCTTATAGGGAGACTGAAGATTAAACTTAAATTAAAATTTTACTAAATATTACAGAACAACGAGAGTATTTGAAACCCGTCAACTATCTCCACAGAGATCCTGGATCAGCTATTACATTCGAAATATACTGGTCGAACCTAAAAGCGTAGCCATTTTGATGGAACCGATGAGCTTGACTTTTCTGCGCAAAGTTTTTCTTGTTTGGTTATATGGAAACGCTTCAGCAATATTCACACTCATATGCGAAATATTGCTTTACTTCTTATTAGACAATCGTTAATCACGGTTTTCATGTGAACAAATTATGGAGCAAAATATCACTTTCTCACCAATAAAATTTGCCTCTCGCATAACAAGATGTTTAGATGCAGCTGAAATGTCCGCGCCGCACTTCAATTAAAAATACCAAATTAATTAATAACTGCAACCTTGTTGCAATCTGGCTGGAACACTACAATTACGTTTTTTTCCTAGAGTTTATTCAGCCCACTTACAGACACCTTGCGAATATTGAAAAGCGCTCTACAACCCTATAGTAGCCCGTTTAGTGGTCCCACCTGCCTCATTGCAGCCAGCTTACTGTACTGGAAACATAAAAAATTTAAAAGAAACCACTAATGAATAGGTAAATTTTGTCAAGAACTAGAAGCCCGGAACGTTTTACGCTTAATTATTAGAAGTTATAGATAGGGAGAGCAGCACACAATTGGTTTAATTTTACACCCTATCATCCCTATGCTTGACCGTTCATTAGAATACTGTTTGATTTTAAAGCCTAAATGTTCTTATTGTAAACCATTTATATTGTATATTCTAATATTACGGTGCTTAAAATTTCAGACTGATTTTCTTATTTTTTTAATATTTCGTATGCAAGGCATATACATATTAAACCCTGGTTTTCACTGGCCCAACACGCAAGAAAAATCGCGTTCCGCGTCGTTTTTTCAGAGATAACTTGCCGCAAAATTTCGCGTTTTCCGGGCGACAAGCGCGGAATTGGTTTTTTACTTTTCCGCAATTTTTTTCGGAAAGGAAAGCGGTGGTCAATAGGAATCAACGAATGTGTGACGTCATAGGTTTGTTTTGGTCAGCTCGCGAGAGGTTTATTTTCGACGCCATTTTTTTTAATTGAAGGCGTTTGTGTTGTCTAGTTAAGTTTATAAAAATGTACAGTTAACGATTTGTTGAAGAAGTTTGGCTTAATCGTTATTTAGGCCTATATGATAAAAACGAACGTTTTTAGAAAGACAATAAATTCTAAGAGAATTGATAGGCTGCTATTGAAGCATTTTCAATATAACTGGTAAGCCTTGGTCTAAACGAGCTCGCACTCTTTAATATTACAAGTTTTAGTGAAAACGTATTCGTTTTACTTTTCATAATAGGTGTTTAACGTGAAAAATATTAATTATTGCTTTCGTTCCGTGACTCGCATATATATATATATATTGCTTCATTGGTTCCAACTTTTTGTGTGGACAATTGAAAATAACTTGTAAATCGATCGTTAAATATGGACCAAACAGAAAAATTTGCGGTTTAAGTAATTTTGGCATCATCAGTTAAGGCCTGTCCAGACTGACACATTTTGCGAGTTCGCATCTTCGCTTAGCTTGTTTGCAAGATCGCGCTACTGTCCACATTGGGTTTTCGCTACTTTGCGTCCTCACCTCGCGAAGATACAAATTTCTTGCGACTAGGCCAAGAATTTCGCGCCTTCGCGAGAAAAGCACCAATCACAGACGAGAGGAAGGCTGGGGCGATTAGTTTCGTTTTTCTCTTTGGACAACGTCGATGGAGAAGGGCAGATGGCGCAATGATTAAAATTTTGATGATGAGTCAATATGCTATACGAAATTTTATTTAAAATACTCAGCTCATGAATTATTTTGCGGTGAAACACGTTACTTCTTAAGGATATCAAGAACTTTCGAAGTTTTATGCACATTTGTTCAAAACATATCTAAAAATGATTAATCTAATAATCGTGATCCAATTTTCAGCACATTTGGGTGTTCTTAATTCTTTGGAAATTGTGGTCCAAAATCTTAATCAAGAGTAAAGTTTTGGTGAAAAATTATTCTGTTGATTCGATAAATTTTAGGTTCAAGCTTTTAAAATTCTGTACGTTCATTTATAAAACAAAACAGTAAGTAAAACTATAATTAAGTTTTACTACGAAAAATATTAAAATCAGACTAATTTCTTAAAAGATTCATATAAAGTATTTAGTCATTTGAAAAGCGCACTTTGTCATACACCTAGAAAGAGTGGAACACTTGAATATTCCATATAACCCTGCATCAGTTGACCCAGTTGGTTTCTTGACAATCTGAGTTTATTTACTTTTAAAGAACTCGTATCTACATTTTCTGTAACTCAATATCGAGTGCAATGCAATCCTAAGTTTTGTAAAGCCCGTTTCCAACTTTAGAGAAGAATAAAAGTTCTGTAAAGAACCATAAAACACTCATTTTCTCCAAAGCCACTCGCATATTTAAAGTGCTTAAGTTGTTTTGAAAGTGTGGACAAATTAATTCTCGCGCACACTCTAGATCTAATTACCTGCTTTAATGACAGTTTACACGAAAATTCAGAAATGAACCTAAACTTAACTCCCAAAATTTGACATTAGCAAACAGAATATACATTTTCGCCAATACAATACGCTAATTATGTTTGGTTTAATGGTTAAGGAAAACTGTACGTAGAAAGCAATGAAAGTGAGTCACCGGGGAGGATAAACCAGAGTCCTGCACGGGCCGGGCTCAAGCCCGGTCTGGCCCGAGGCCCGGCCCGATCGGGTCGGGCCGGCCCGGGCTTTCCACTTTTGAAAATTCTATCGGGCCGGGCCGGGTCGGGCTTTTAAAATTTTGGAAATTAACGGGCCGGGCCGGGTCGGGCTTTTAAAATTTTGGAAATTAACGGGCCGGGCCGGACCGGGCTTTTGTTGATTATCATTTAATCCAAATTTCAAATGAAAGATAATTTAAATGAGTATAAGCTTCTAAGGACAAACGTAACGAACAATTATCAAAAGAAATGAAAAATACACAGCGCTAAAGCAAATATGAATTCAAATCATTGATTTTATGTAAAAAAAATATAAAAATTACAACTGAACTACGTGTAACGGGCCGGGCCGGGCCGGGCCTGTTCAATTCATGCAATGTGTCGGGCCGGGCCGGGCTTGGTTAATGCATGTAACGGGCCGGGCCGGACCGGGCCGAAAAACCAACTATGTACTCGGACTCGGGCCGGGCTTCGGGCTTATTCAAAATGCTGAAACCGGGCCGGGCTTGGGTCGGGCCTGAAAAACTCGGCTCGTGCAGGTCTCTGGGATAAACGCCTTCCGTTGGACGCTAGTATGTATGGTTTCCTTCGTTGAGATGCAACATGAATTACAAGGCGCAAGATTGGTTATCGTGATCTCCTTTCTGCCTCACTCTTTCTTCTTTCTTTTTGTAATACGTTTAGTGAGAATTTAACGAATACAAAACTATGAAATGTTTCATAGATAATCGTTTGAAATGTATTTGATGTATTGATGAAAACAACCCAAAATTAAAACAATTGTGAACGTTTCTACAGACTGTGAATCATTGGTTTGTTGTACAACCATACTGATTAGAAGATAACATTTAAAATAATGGAAATACGCGTTAAACAAACGTCATACGTAAGTACAAAAAGTAACATTAAATGCATAGTACGTTTTTCAATGTATTATAATCGATGGATATGGTTTTGTGTAATTCGAGAAATTTGGAGTCATCCCGATCCTAGGGTCATACAGTTGTTGGAATGGCATTGTAATGCCCTTTAGTAGTGTCTAAAAGTGTTGTAGTCTAGTAGTGTCTTTCATTTATGCTAATTTTCTAAATCAATTCAAATTGTTTCCATCACATTTTATCTTATCAGTACAGGCTTCTCTTATATGAAACATTTGGCGCTAATCAAAGCACATACTTCAAAGATTCAACAGGCCCCATAATAGACTTAGCTATGGTCATGGCAAGGAGATTGAAGTATAAGAATCAATTGTTTGTATTATTACTGACGCGTAAATAATTGTGAGACCGGTATTTTTCTTCAGTAAAAAGCGTTGTGCAGGGTCTTCCTAAAAGGACGGTAGTACTGTAGTTTCTACACAGTATTTTGACTCGAAAATGTTCTATGACATCTTTTTCCCTGAGGGACAGGGCTGGCAAAAGTTTAGTTTAAAAAAAAGTAGTGTTTTTTATTGTTCAAAACATGATTTGTTGTTTTAAACTGTTTTTTAAACAAGTAGAAAAAACCAGTAAAAAACACAAAAAAACTAGTTTTAAACATGTTTAAAAACACTTCCAAATCTAATAGTCTATATATTATATATCGCGGCTCTCCATTTAAGCCAATACTCCCGCTAGCGCAAGGCGCTTATTTTCACAGCCTACTTGATTAAAAAAGGTCTTGGTTTGGACAAGACAGAAAAAACAAACGACGAGAGTGACGTTTATCAATTGACTGAACTTGCGATATTGCAATTTTTTCTTTATTTATGTTAATTTAATCATTAATCACCTATTTAATTCAATCAACTGATTTACCTGTTAATCGATTTATTCCCTCCAAATCAAAAATAAATAGGGGAAAGTGTCGGACTCTCTCCTTCGTCTGTGACATGCATTTGGAGGGGTGAATGCATACTCGCGAAATCTGTTTCATCCCCCTCGCCTATTCACCACGTACCTAAGATAATTTGTGATATTGCGCGTGAAGAAATAGTGCGGTTTTATTTTACATTAGCTGCTTTTGACTGAGGCTAACCATGGCCACTGCAGTTTATCGCCGCAATTTAATTTGATGATGTACATGATTGTATTAACTTAGTTTGCTAATATTGATGTTATTTACTAATATTAAAACGTTTTAGCTTATAATGACAACCCTGGGCCTAAGTTTAAACGAAATTCTGAAGGATTTTAACGATGTGTTTTTTTTTAATTAAATGATGATTTAAAGAACATCTGCGGCATTTTTAATTTAATTTCAGCATGCTAACGTTTTAAACAAAATAACCTTGTTCAAACTTCAAACGCGAAAATAACACTAAAGAAAATAGAACAGAGCGCGGAGGTCCGAGGTTGTGACTCTTCCTTGAGATACGCCTATGCCAAATTCTCCCGTTTGGTGGCGTACGAGCGTTATTTTCGGGAAGAATGACATCATCAACTACAAATCTGATTGGCTGATACCATTTCGCGCGATCGAGCGTCTCGAAATGCATGTCAAGCCAAGGTAAAGGCAGGGAAATTTGGCAGTCCGACACTTTCCCCTATTTATTTTTGCTCCAAATTAATTGAAAAAAAAACATATTTACACTTTTTCAAGAACAAATTAGATTTTCCGAAATCATTTTATCATGAAATTAATTATTTTCAAGGGAGTACGTGTTGAGAAACAATATTGAATATGTGAAATAATCTACTGACTGTTTAAAAAGAGCAGAAACTCCAAAAATTTAAAATTTCAAGGTGTAAGAAATTGCCCGTGTGGAATTAGAACTAGAACCCAAAGCGAGTATCATACACCTAGACCAACGGACCACGAAAACGTATTGAGAAGAAAAACACGAAAATTAAAACTCCTAAATTTATAATATGAAGCTGTAAGACGGGACCCTCCGGTATTTGAACCCGGTACCACTCGCACCGAGTATCATACCCCTAGACCAACGGTGAACGGACCATGAACATATGCTGCGAAATCAAACACGAAAATCAAGAGCTTCTAAAATTTGGAATTACAAGGTGTGCCAGTGTTGGCAAAAATTTAGTTAAAAAAAATTGTGTTTTTCATTGTTTAAAACACGATTTAAAATTGGTTTTTCCGAAAACATTTTATCGTGATATTAATTATTTAGAAGGGAGTACGTGTTGAGGCATCAATATTGAATATTTGAAATATTCTACAGACTGTTTAAAAAGAGCAAGCGATCTTTTCAAAACGAAAATGTAATTTTTTAATAGCGGATACAAAATGAGGGTGATGCGTCAATTTATTCAACCTGACAACCTCTAATGTCTAATGCTTGATTTCTTTTGTGGCCACTATCAAGGAAGTTCCGCTTCCGTACTTCAGAGTGTCTTGGTCAGAATTCATCACAAATTTGAAAGGTCACCACCCCTTACTACTTCACGTTTTCCGTTTACGCATTAAGCGTATTAATTTTAGCACTGTCAAGGGCCTGGCTTTAAAGATTACGCGAAAATTGGACTTTAAACAAAATTGCTTTCGTCTAATAAAACGTTCTTGTTCAAAACCAGGTTAGGTTATTTATTTTTTATAAATCATTTAACAATGTTACGCCTTTTCCAAAATATTGATGTTTAACTTCATTGACTTCTCAAATAATATACCTTTTCCGAAAATTACTCTTATGTTATGTGAGGTTAGGTTTAGTTTCGTTAGGAGGTCGTCTCTTCCTCTTTAGGGCGGTTATACACTTCAAGTACAGTAAAACGGCTGGCTTAAAGTATTTTCATGATGAATATAACATGAATAATAAATCAATATTAGTAATTGATTTTATTATATCATACATTGCTGATTTATTACTATTTTGTTCTTATAATCCTTAGTTTTAAAATAATAATTCAGAAAATTTTTGGATCTAGTGTTCATTTTACGTAGGCCTCAAATTAAGTCAATTTAATTTAAATTCCATGGGGAAAAACCCGAAGTGCTGGTTTTTCGGTGCAATGGGGTTGTCCCATTGGACAGCATCGTAAATCCGCCAAAGTGAGGGTTTTTCGGTTGAATGGGATTCGGCGCAATGCTACTGAAGCGTTTAAATAAAGCTAAGTTGAAGTTCAACGGAAATTTTATGTTTTCCCACGAGAAGCGGCACGCGTTTATTTCGACCTATGTATTTAAACTGACGCATGTCCTAACAACAATCAAAATATTTCAAGATAAACCTGGAAAAATCTTTAAAACTACCCGTACAAAAATTTTAAGCTGTAATTCATCTGCATACGCGCTTTTTTATCGCTACCACGCTGTAATAGGTATAAATTAAGGCTACATTTTCTGCAGCTCGAAAAACGCGAAAATTTCACAGAAATTCCAGAACTGCAAATTGTCTGCCGTTTCTACATTTTCTGTTTATTATCTGTTAATTGTCTGTATTGGCAGAAATATGCAGCGCGATTCTGCAAACGCGATGCAAAAGTAGAAATAACAGCTGCTAGTTTAAAACTGTAATTTGACCACAGTTATAGACATGTTACAGTTCTGCAAAAGTGATGGAAAAGTAGAAATCCAGCTGCCAATTTAAAACTGCAATTTGACTATATTTATTGACATGTTACAGGTCTGCAAAAGTGATGAAAAAGTAGAAATACCAGCTGCTAGTTTAAAACTGCAACTTGACCACATTTATAGACATGTTACAGGCCTGCAAATGTGATGGAAAAGTAGAAATCCAGATGCCATTTTAAAACTGTAATATGACCATATTTATAGACATGTTACAGGTCTGCAAAACTTATGGAAAAGTAGATATTCAGCTGCCAATTTAAAACTGTAATTTGACCATTTTTATAGACATGTTACAGGTGTGCAAAAGCGATAGAAAAGTAGAAATACCAGATGCTAGTTTAAAACTGTAATTTGACTACATGTATAGACATGTTACAAGTCTGAAAAAGTGATGGAAAAGTAGAAATCCAGCTGCCAATTTAAAACTGCAATTTGACCATATTTATAGACATGTTACAAGTCTGAAAAAGTGATGAAAAAGTAGAAATCCAGCTGCCAATTTAAAACTGTAATTTGACCATATTTATAGACATGTTACAAGTCTGAAAAAGCGATGGAAAAGTAGAAATCCAGCTGCCTATTTAAAACTGTAATTTGACCATATTTATAGACATATTACAAGTCTGAAAAAGCGATGGAAAAGTAGAAATCAAGCTGCCTATTTAAAACTGTAATTTGACCATTTATATAGACATGTTACAGGTCTGCAAAAGTGATGGAAAAGTAGATATTCAGCTGCCAATTTAAAACTGTAATTTGACCATTTTTATAGACATGTTACAGGTGTGCAAAAGCGATGGAAAAGTAGATATCCAGCTGCCAAATTAAAACTGCAATTTGACCACATTTATACACATGTTACAGGTCTGCAAAAGTTATGGGAAAGTTGAAATCTAGCTTCCAATTTAAAACTGTAACTATTCAACATTTATAGACATATTGCAGGTATTCAAAAGTAGAATTTCCTACTTTTGAATACCTGCAATATCTCTCTAAATGTGGTTAAATTACAGTTTTAAATTGGCAGCTGAATTTCTACTTTTCCATCACTTTTGCAGACCTGTAACATGTCTATAAAAATGGTCAATTTAGGTCAAATTAAAGTTTTAAATTGGCAGCTGTATTTCTACTGTTCCATCACTTTTGCAGACCTGTAACATGTCTATTAAAACGGTCAAATTACAGTTCTAAATTAGCAGCTGGATTTCTACTTTTCCATCACTTTTGCAGACCTGTATCATATCTATAAAAACGGTCAAATTACAGTTTTAAACTAACAGCTGGTATTTCTACTTTTGCTTAGCGTTTGCAGAATTGCGCTGCATATTTCTGCCAGGCTAGACAGTTAACAGTTAACAAACAGAAAATGAAGAAACGGCAGTCAATTTGCAGTTCTAGAATTGCTGTGAAATTTTCCCGTTTTTTGAGCTGCAGAAATGTAGCCTTAATGTATACCTATTACAGCGTGGTAGCGATAAAAAAAGCGCGTATGCAGATGAATTACAGCTTAAAATTTTTTTACGGGAAGTCAACTTCGAGCGCACCCTAAATTTTTATCTGCTTCTGTTAGGCATTAATATTACTGCTTTTATTTTTCTAAAATTTGAATAAAGAATTGGTTAGGCCTAAAAAGGCATCTTAAAAAAGCTTTACTCATTCATCTTAATAAAATCTTTTGATCTAATACTGTCACGTCTCGATCCTAAAAATATTTAAACCACCATAAAAGATAGAAAATTGAAACATTTTTTGGTCATAAATGGGCCAGTATTGTATGTACAGTTATCATAAGTTTATCAGATATGTTTCAATAAGTATGACACTGCCTATACTTCGTAATGCTAGAGACTTACTGAGAGCTAGTTCGAGAATGACGCGAGAATTGAATACACTCGGTTTTGCAGTCCAACTTCCTATTTAGCCTTATTAAGCCTTTGACAATGGCTCAACAGGCGTCGCTTTACGAGAATATGACGTTTCACCTACACCACTTCATGAAGTAACCAGTGACAAACTTATGGAACACATCTTACGAACTTATGCAGTTATGTTTAAGGTGTATCCAATACTAACAACATAAGGATTCCAAGCTTTCAAAGGTGTTGGCAGTCAAGTTCTATAGATTCAAAACCTAATAAAATAAGAGTTACTTCTATTTGAGGTAAAAAGTCGTAGAAAAACAATTTTTCATCCAAAAAAAGTAAATAAAATTAATTTCAGTTTATTTTAGTGATTTTATTCCAGTTTTTGAGACCAGACCTAGCTTTCTGTGTGTGTGTGCATGTGTGTGTTTGTGGCCCCGGGTACACGAAAAACAAGCGTGGATAGAAACCGATTAAGACAAGATCTACTATCACCATGGCGCTCGAAATCTGAAGGAAATTGCGAACCAAAGTACTTTAGCGCTATCATATAAGTTTACAGCAGTTTTCCTGGTTGCGGATAGACGTAAAACAAGCCTGTCGGGACCCTTCCCTTCAGTTGTAATCGGTTTTTAGCTATAACTTTGAAAGAATTTTTCGATTACGTTCTGTGAGTGTGTATGTTGTGGATGTTAGATAGACGAAAAGACCTTCTTATCTAGATGTGGTGAGAACTTAATGTACATGTACCTAAACAGTTGGACCATCTCAGATATTACTTTAGCAAGTCAGAAAAGCGTGTATTCAGATGAATTACAGCTTAATATTTTTGTAAGAGATGAGTACAAGATGGGAATCCAAAATAAACCTCTCCAAGTCGAGACGCAATTTAGAGGCTATTTTTAGATATTTAAATAAATATAAATGATATTTATTAATTTAATCGTCATAAATTTACCTTAATTCTAGTTAAATCGTTTTAAGAAACTTTATTCCTAAAATCATTTTAAACATAGCTATTGTTGACGTTTGAACTCAAGCGTAAGCCTCTTTAATTTTTTTTGGAAATTTAGGGTATATAAGGCTACTGATTCACAATAATTGATAGGAAAACCCGCAATGACTCTGCAAAGCATATGAAACGCGCCTGCAATGATCCTGCAAAGAATCTGAAATGCACCTGCAATTATCCTACAAAGTATCTGAAACGCACCTGCAATGACCCTACAAAGAATCTGAAATCCACCTGCAATGATCCTGCGATGTATCTGAAATGCACCTGCAATGATCCTGCGAAGTATCTGAAACGCGTCTGCAATTATTCCACAAAGTATCTATATCGCGCCTGCAATTATCCTTCAAAGTATCTGAAACGCGCCTGCAATGATCCTACAAAGAATCTGAAACGCGGCTGCAATGACCCTGCAAAGTATCTGAAACGCACCTGCAATTATATTACAGAGTATCTGAAATGCTCCTGCGAAGTATCTGAAACGCGGCTGCAATGATCCTACAAAGTATCTGAAACGCACCTGCAATTATCCTACAAAGTATATGAAAAGAGCCTTCAATTAATCTAAAAAGTATCTGAAACGCGCCTGCAATTATCCTACAAAGTATCCGAAATACGCCTGCAATATTCCTACAAAATATATGAAAAGCGCCTGCAATTATCCTACAAAGTATATGAAAAGCGCCTGCAATTATCCTACGAAGTATCTGAAATGCTCCTGCAATTATCCTAAAAATTTCTGAAAAGTACCTGCAATTATCCTACAAAGTATCTGAAACGCGCCTGTAATTATCCTACGAAGTATCTGAAGTGCGGCTGCAATGAACCTAAAAATTATCTGAAAAGCACCTGCCATTTTCCTACAAAGTATATGAAACGCTCCTGAAATTATCCTGAAAACTGTCTGAAATGCGCCTGCAATTATCCTACAAAGTATCTGAAAAGCGCCTGTAATTATCCTGAAAAGTGTCTGAAATGCGCCTGCAATTATCCTACAAAGTATCTGAAACGCGCCTGTAATTATCCTACAAAGTATATGAAAAGCAACTGCAATTATCCTACAAAGTATATGAAAAGAGCCTGCAATTATCCTAAAAAGTATCTGAAACGCGCCTGCAATTATCCTAAAAAGCATCTGAAAAGCACCTGCAATTATCGTACAAATTAAAGTATCTGAAACGCGCCTGTAATGGTCCGTAAAAGTATCTGAAACGCGCCTGCTATTTTCCTACAAAGTATATGAAAAGCGCCTGCATTTATCCTGCAAAGTATCTGACATGCGCTTGCAACTATCCTAAAAATTATCTGACATGCGCCTGCAACTATCCTAAAAATTATCTGAAACACGGCTGCAATGATCCTGCAAAGTATTTGAAACGTGGCTGCAATTATCCTACAAAGTATCTGAAACGCGGCTGCAATGACCCTGCAAAGTATCTGAAATGCGCCTGCAATTATCCTGAAAAGTATCTGACAAGCACCTGCAATTATCCTACAAAGTATCTGAAACGCGCCTGTAATTATCCTACAAAGTATATGAAAAGCGCCTGCAATTATCCTACAAAGTATATGAAAAGAGCCTGTAATTATCCTAAAAAGTATCTGAAACGCGCCTACAATTATCCTGAAAATCATCTGAAAAGCACCTGTAATTATCGTATCTGAAACGCGCCTGTAATGGTCCTTAAAAGTATCTGAAACGCGTCTGCAATTATCGTAAAAAGTATCCGAAACACGCCTGCAATTATCCTACAAACTTAGCAATTTCCGACTGTAACATGCATACAATATATTTGGAAGGTTATGGAACGCCGTTTCGGCCAAAATTATAGCTGGTTCTTCTCTAGATGGCGTGATGTGGCCTAGATAGCGGGCTGTGGTGTACATGGCAGGTTGTGGACTAGATGGTAGGTTGTGGTCTAGATGGACTTAGAAATTTTTCTCTCTACCGAAAATTTGGAGAGACTTAAGAGGCGTTCCACAGCCCCTGTTATTATATTTTCCGATGTACAGGGTGTTTGTGAAAAGTCCATCAACAATGAAAGAGAGTATTTATTGGGCCATTTTGAGTCGAAAATGTTCTATGACATTTTGCCGTCCGAGCCACTGTTTTCAAGTTATGATTGGAGTAATTTACGGATGACCCCTTAAATTTAATTAAGAAATTGAAAGACAGCGCTAATTTAATGAAGGGGTCATCCCTAAATATTCAAATCATAACTCGAAAACCGTGGTTCGGACGGCAAAATGTCATAGAACATTTTCGACTCAAAATGGCCCAATAAATACGCCCTTTCATTATTGATGGACTTTTCACAAACACCCTGTATATGAATTGAATACTCTTACTTTAAATAACATTTCTGGAAATTTGTAACAATTCTTTGTTCGAATTTTAATCGTAAAGATATAAATTAATTTTCTGTATAATTTAAAGTAATGACTTCAGGCCGAGGGGTGGGACAAATCGCTTTTTTTTGTGCTGTATTTTGAATATATGAGAGATTTTGATATTTTAAAGCTATTCTTTTGGAGGGAATTTTAGATTTCATTGTTAATTTTCCGTAATTTTCTCATGGAAAATATTAAGGGATTTTGGGTATGTCCAACGACTCGCGGTCAGATTACATGCGAAACCAGTTTATCAAGCATGAATTAATGATTTTATACATTTACCTATTGATTTATTGAAACTAAAAGGAAAATCCTACAATAAACGCCGCTTCAGTCTGAAGTATAACATTTTTCCAAGAGAAAAAACTAAGTCCATCTAGACCACAACCCGCCATCTAGACCACAACCCGCCATCTAGACCACAACCCGCCATCTAGACCACAACCCGCCATCTAGACCACAACCCGTCATCTAGACCACAACCCGCCATCTAGACCACAACCCGCCATCTAGACCACAACCCGCCATCTAGACCACAACCCGTCATCTAGACCACAACCCGTCATCTAGACCACAACCCGCCATCTAGACCACAACCCGCCATCTAGACCACAACCCGCCATCTAGACCACAACCCGCCATCTAGACCACAACCCGCCATCTAGACCACAACCCGCCATCTAGACCACAACCCGCCATCTAGACCACAACCCGTCATCTAGACCACAACCCGTCATCTAGACCACAACCCGTCATCTAGACCAACACCTGTCATACTTGTGTTTGATTGTCCTTCAAAAATTAAGATTTTCTTCATTTTGCTCTTTTAAGTCGAGTGTTCCAATTTTTTTTTTCGAGTCAATATTATCTCTGAATACCTGTGCGCTAGGTTTCTGGTTAGTCGACTATAGCTTAAGGCTCACCCATAAGGGTTCACGGTTAAGAGGCCTATAGTTATTGTTTAGACCAGTCTTATAACGTCTAAAGACGGCTAAAATGATTTTTCAATCCGTAATTGGTGTACCGAGATTATCAAAGTGATGAGCCCCACATGAATTACTGATCCTGATTTGGCTAGTATTATGGCTGAACAAAAGATGGACTAAAAAATACTGAAAATTTAGCCAGCTTCACAAATTCTTAGAAAGTATCAGTTATGCTTAAAATCTTAAATTTCACTTTTTAATTTATTGTAACGCGATGTGTTCAATTCCGGTCTAATTAAGTTCTATTAAACGGTTGTGAAATTGTTAATTAATCGGATCAGTCTAGATTCTTGTCTGAAATTTGCTATGCAACATTGAATCACGATAACTTTGATTTTATCGACCAAGGGCACTTTAAAAAAAACTCAAATTCAATTATAAAAAGATGGTTTTACTAATTCCGTATCAAAACTAAAATTAAATGAAAACCTTCTATAATATATACAAGGACACAACCGTTTTGAAAGCATTTTAAGCCAAGAAAGAAATTTGTTTAAAAAACAAAAACCTTTTGCAGGTGTCACCATCGATAGGAGGGGTAACGTTTTTCATGTAGCTGGAGCTTTCAGGCGAGGGGTTAACCACTTACGTTATTTGGTATACAATATCAACCATACCAAAAAGCTTCAGTCCAAATCATACATAATGAAAAAATTGGTGGGATCATAATATAAATTGCGCAATAAATTATCTGATGGTGTTCTCTTTAAATAAAAACTGAAGTGAACATCCTCTTGATAACTTTATGTTCCTTTCACGATGCGATTTTTAAAATACTTCATATTAAATCGCTTAAGACTTGGTGATTTGTGTATTGTTCGTTCCTTATTAATTATGTTCTTATTAAGCAGAGAATTGTTGTAACTTGTATGCGAATGTTATAGGCTTATGGGAATCTTATAGACATAAGCGAATCTTACAGACGTGTACGAATGTTTTAGACTTATGTGAATGGCATAGACTTATAAGAATATGATAGACTTTGGCCTAGGAGGATATAGGGGTGAAGGAGTCTTCGACTGCCCGATTTCCCATTGAAACGCGCTTACAGATTATCGGCCGTGGTTTCCCCCCGTTCTCTCTCGTTCTGGGAGATTCAAAGCCGCGCAACTAGTTCCGCGCATATCGTCATCGGGCGTCGTCTTTTCTTCTGATTTAATTTTTGGTAAAGGCTGCATTTTTTAGTGCTTTAACGGAACATTTATCATTACTTCATTTTTTATTAATTGTAAATTATTTGTTCTTTGATAAAACTGTTGTAGAGGGTACGCTTTTTTACTCTATCTCTAAACCAAAAACTCAAGTAAAAAAGTGTTTAAGATGGATTAAAGCCTGTGGGAGAGTAGAGGTTAAATTAACACCCGATAACATTAAAAATGTCATTCTTTCCCCAAATCTCTTACTTTTTACAACGCCGCCTTCATATAGGCGGTGTTGCTTCTAAGGCCTAAGCTGCCATGAAAAACCCGCTCTTTTTTGAATTGGGATTTGCGTGGTCACGTGCTGCGCGTGAACGAATCTTCCAAGGGAGAGGCCGAAACCTGAGCTCTAAGAACGGGCAGTCGAAGACTCCTTCACCCTTATATCCTCCTAGCTTTAGCCATAAAAAAAATACAACACAAACCCTCTCTGTCTCTCTCTCGACGTGTGGCCCAAAATGAAAAAAGGGGGTCCAAAACTTCAAGTGGGGCGCGAAAAGCGCCAAAAGAAAGAAATTTTAGGTTTTCAGGCAGACGGAGATTTTGCCTTGGAAATAATAGGCGTGCGTAGCAATAGGTCATGCTCTTGTATATTAGACCGGCGCTCTTTATTACGGATTGTACGGCATTTTTGAATAGTCTTGAGGAATTAAGAGCACTTTACGTAGTAAATATTAATTACAATTATATTGACAACATTATTATAACGTAATGAGTGGAGACAATTAGTTTCGTACTTTGCTAGCCTACAAAGACACCATCAGGTCTGTTTTCAACGAACGAGCGAGATATGACTGTAACACCTAATTTAGTCAGGAACGCTATACAAAATATTATTCAAAGCCCACAATTTATTGATTTAATATCATCAAGTGTGAGTCCAGTAAATAATTCAAGCTCTATAGGTGAAAGATCGGTTAGTAGATCAACTGACGGAACCATAAATCAAGAACATAACAGCAGATCTTTTGGAACAATTGATAGAGAGGTTAGCAGGTTATTTAGGTCGCGATCGCTAAACGTAAGCGGTACTGCAGGGTCGGAACAACCTGCTACAATGAACACCCATTTCAATTTTACTGGAAGTTGCTCGAACAAGAAACGAAAAACAGGAAGAACTTTAAGGTAAGGATTTTTTTTTTCAAATTTATTATCGGATGTTAGACCAGAGATTTATTCAAATAGAGTATTGTCAGTTCTACTATGCAAAAGTCATACCATAGAGTAGTGTCGGTAGAGGGGGGAGTAGACTGTGTATCCCTCCCTCTAGGCGCGCTTTTGTAAGAGGGGATACTGTACGCGCCTAGTAGGGGTGATGACACTTAACTAAGAGATAGAAGGGTATGACGTTTCCATACGTAGAAGTAGAACTGACATCTAGCTCTAGCTCAGTGTCATCCCTCCCTACCAGGCGCGTACAGTATCCCCTCTTATAAAAGCGCGCCTAGAGGGAGGGATAAACAGTCTACTCCCCTTTTTGCCGACACTACTCTATACACAAAAAAATTTAGGCCTATGAAAAAAAAATTAAATAACTATGCCCTGTCTGGGCTCTGGCGTTCGTTCCATAGTTTTAGGCTGTTTTTAATTATGACGATTAGGCATGAGGCCGATCTTTGCGTAAGCTTAGCTTTGATAGTTCTTATCGAAGGTTCTTTTCGACGAAAAGCAGTGAAAAATGATTGATGAGTTAGTAACGTGAAGTTTTTTAGTTTCTTACAATAACCTAGGTCTAGTGATTTTTTATCTATTCTTCTGCTATTATAAGACCTATAAGCATTCAGGAAATATCTTCCAATGATTTAAAAATATGTAAATTGGTTCAGATATAACCAGTGATTTCAATTACAACTTCATTGTATTTTATCATGGAAGAGAACTGTTTAATCCCATTACATGATGTTTAAATTAGAGCATAATAAAATGGATAAAGTGATGAAAAATATAGTTATTAAACCTTAATGGTTTTATTTCGGCAAGTTTAGGATTAAACCAAAACCCATGTTTAACAGCATCACAATTGGTTTTTGTAATTATGTGCTTTTATTTTTAGGTCAGGGCCTAAATCCGAAAGGGAGTCTTATCCCACATTCAACATGACCGTCATTTTAATACCGGAACAAAAGTGCAGTACAGTCCCGAGAGGCAGATTTAAAGCGTCTTTGATCAATCACGGTTTTGTTCTTTTCGCTGTAAATTTCCGTAAAGACTGGGACGCAGAGCAGCTTCAGGAGGAAGTATTAAAGCTTTTCCAAGGAAAACTAAAAGAACATGACAAGTATGTATGGTTTAATTTATATTTTACTTAACATTATATATTAGCCACATCGTATGATGTATATCTACGATCATAGAATTATTAGCCACAGCGTATGATTTGTCATAGGATGGAAATTGGGTGGTAAAAGAGGGTTTGTGTTTGTTTTGTGAATGTGCTTCGTCAGTTGGAATGTGGTAAGGTCGCGTCGTCACGTCGAGAAAGAATGCAACGGTAGCTACCTTATAGTAGGTAAAGGGGTTTTGAAAACCAGAATCTTCCTTTCATTTTTGTTTCGATTCTAAGAATTCCCTTCTGGTTCGTGAATATACACCAATTCTACCCTGAATACATATAGCGCATTGTATAGTAGGCGCGCACTTCTAGGGAATACTATTTTCTTTTCTTTTTGCTCCGTTGTGTAGTGCACCGAGTTGCTGTTAAAGGTTACTGTAGAGCTTCGAAGGACTACTTACTATTTACTCCAGTGCACGTGCACTTTCCCACCTTGAAATGTGTCAAATGCATCTGTATTCATTCGTGTATATATTGAATGTTTCACTCCCATCCTATGCATTTTGGGGTACCTTATCATTCAAGAAAAATCTTCAAAGTAAAGGCGCGTTTATTGGTTTTTTTTTTTTTTTTTTTTTTTTTTTTTTTGCACGGTATTTTTCTTTTCCTATATTTTTGTGTTTTTTGTATTTCCATAAGTTCATAACTAGCTCTCCGCCCCAAGTTGATCTTATTTCTGAAATTTAACAAAGACGACCCTCATAATAGTAGCTACATCGCTCGAGTGAATAGCCCCTCTGTACCGTACCCCAATGAGTGGATAACCCCTCTACACCTTACCCTAATGAGTGAATAGCGCTATCTTTTACAATGCTTAAATGATTTACAGTGCATAAAATCGATGCCTTACCCTAAACAGTGATAAAATTATTACCCGTATAAATTTACTTATGCTGTAATTGTAATATTGGGGCGATCCCGGGCGAATCGAAGAACAGATAGTTTTATTGACTATCCCCTCGATGAGTTTACAACATAGACTTATGCCGATGCACACTTATCGCATCTTATAAATTTCTAACATGAACTTATGCCACGAAGCGTTTGAAAGAGAAAGAGTTCGGTAAAACACCCAACTTGAGTTCTTTCTTTGTGTAAACCCCGAACTTTTTATTGTATAGAAAGTTCGGATTCTTAGAAAAGTCATGGCTTGAAGTATGGTCATTTTTAAAGAGAGAATGAAATTTCTCGCTTTAGGTAAGACAATATGATAAATTTGTATGTTCATAAAAGACAACAGATATTACTGTTTGTTCAGTAATATTTTCACAGTGCAACATTGTACTGTTAGAGACAGATCATAAGCCTTTCCCCTTTAAAATCGCCAATTAATGAAAAATATCACCTTAACACAATTTACTCCTTTTCACTCGAAGTGCGTTTATTAACATGTGCGTTGTACATTCGCACTGCACTGTTATAGACAAACCATAATCCCCACCCTTTGAAAATCAAAAATCCCTTTTCACTCTCCCTTTAAAAAGACGAACTTATCTTCTTCTTCTTCAGACCAAGTCAAACTAATACCCCCATCAAAAGATGTGGCTAAAAATTGCGTGCATTTACCTTAGTCTCTTTCGAAAAAAAAAGTAGGGAGTGGGAACTCGGATTTACTTCCATGGGACGTGTACATAGGCGTATGAATGCACAATGTTAATGTCGACGGAAAGAAAGTTTTGCACGAGTTTAACCAAACACTAATAGAACATCAGGTTAAAATATTTCCGGTCGTAGCTAGTCTATGCCCAGCGTTATAAGTATGGACAGATAGGGGTTAGATGGCAGCCTGAACTCTTACAATTAGGTTAGGTTGTTAGTATGTTTATAATAATGAAATGATTTTTTAAAAATCACATGAATTAAATCCGCTAATCATCACTTAAATCGCCGATTAAAATCACACTGAATGAAATTTGTTCCGAGTTTGTTCAAGTATTTTTAATTTTTAACTGGCTCTATGAAATGCGCTTACTCGAGAGCAGAAGAGACGCTTTAATAAATTATTACTTTTAATTCCAGAATTGATTTACTTCGCGCTTCCGGACTTTCATTAGTCAAACCAAAAATTTCCCCGGGACTAACGTTAACTGGAGATATAGTTCATCGCTGTTGGGGTAAATCTACTTTGTATGTCCGTCCTAAAAGAAGTATTCCATTTTCCGGAAGGGAAGAAACGGACGTTTCGGAGACCAATGAAAATACTGAGGATGAACTCCCTGATATACGTAAGACCTTAAGTAAATAATAACAATAATATGATACTTAAAGGGACGGTGAAAATAATAGTGAAAAGATATCGATTCTTTTACTAATTGTAAGATATATCCTAATGATATGAAAAATCAATATACATTAAGAATTAATAAATTCAAAGTAGGAACTACCTACCTAACACGTAACAGTACAAACAGAAGTCCATTAGCTTATTCTTAGAAGTATCCAAATGTAATAGCCAGTGTGGCGTACGTCTCTGCTATGAGGAAGGGTCAGAAATACGCGGGTGCAGCCAAGGGTCCAAAAAGCCCCTTTAAAGAGTTGAAGATTTTACTTGATTCGGTATATAATGACTTTTTAAATAGAAAGTGAGAGAATAATTTCGGGAAGTGAATCTAAATTTTACGTGTAAATGAAGGGAGAAACTAAATTTTAAGCTTGTTTTATAGTCGCATTGCAGTTTCAATCCATAGTATTTTCTAAAAAAGGTTTTGTATTTATAGAAAACGCGTTTGAAACTGCTTCTGAAAGGATTTTTGAAACGACCGCTGCGTCCAGTTCGGAAACGACCGCTGCGTCTTTTGAAACGACCGCTGCGTCCAGTTCGGAAACGACCGCTGCGTCCAGTTCGGAAACGACCGCTGCGTCCAGTTCGGAAACGACCGCCCCAGCCAGTTCCGAAACGACCGCCCCAGCCAGTTCCGAAACGACCGCCCCAGCCAGTTCCGAAACGACCGCCCCAGCCAGTTCCGAAACGACCGCCCCAGCCAGTTCCGAAACGACTAATGAAACAAATTTGGAAGCCTCAGCCACAGCAAGTGGGGAAACATCAGCCATAGCAAGTGCTGATGTGGTGGATTCTCCCATAGAAATTAAGGAAATTATTTCAGGGTTGAATTCTAAAATTTCTTCATTGAAAAGAAATGACATTAATGTAAACAGAGCAAATGTTCTTGATGGGACATTACGCGCTTTTAAAAGAAAATCATTCGATCCAAGTGGGAAAATGAATGTAGTTTTCACAGATGACAGCGGGCAAGGAGAGGGTGCCGCTGATGCTGGTGGACCATCTCGAGAGTTTTTCAGATTAGTTTTGAAAGAACTAATGGCGTCTAATGTTTTTGAAGGTCCGCCAACACTGCGAAGTATTAATATGAATGCTTCCGCTGTTTCAAAAAATATGTACTACTACGCAGGGTACGCAATGGCTCTATCTCTTGTACATGGAGGCCCTGGCCCACAAAGTCTAGCCCCTTGGGTGTTCGAATGTTTATACAATGAACCTTCAAGTGTTTCGGTCGACTGTACTCTTATAGTAGATAAAGATTTGAGAGAAAGGGTAATGGCCATTAGTAACGCTACAAACCTTGAGGAACTACTCATAATTTTAGAAGGTCTCTCGGACATTAGATTTCTCGCTGGGTGTGATAGGCCCATATTAGATATGAGCGAGCAAGAACGTCAGTTAAAAGATGTCACAAATTACCTTGTGATGGGTCGCCATTTAGATAATTTGAACAATTTTAAAAATGGGTTGTCAACGTTAGGTGTTCTTGAAGCCATAAAAAATTTTCCAGACCAATTTAGACCTGTTATGACATACGATTTCTCAATGGAAATTTCCAGGACGAAGTTAAATTCAATGTTTACAATTCGGTTTTCAGAACGTGGAGGAAACCGTTATACAAAAGAAAACTTAGCAGTAGGTTTTTGGAGGGATTATTTGATCGACGTTGAAGAAGGAGAATGTGAAGTGACACTGGCAGGTGTCTTAATTTTCACCACAGGGGCGGAATCAGAGCCTCCACTAGGTTTCATTCCAAAACCCTCCATAGAGTTTTTGCATGAGGTTAGTGAAATCACTGGAAAACCTAGCAGATACCCTATGTCGAACACCTGCGCAATGATTTTAAAATTACCCATTGTGCATCAAACCTATGAGCAGTTCAAAGATGCAATGGACGAGGGAATTATCTGTAGCCCTGGGTTTGGCCAGACTTAGCTCAGAGAATGTTCCTGAAAACGTTCTGAATCTATTTTGTTTTTTAAAATCATGTGGAAGTATTTCCTGAATGTTTATAATCAGTAAAATAATCGATAAAAAACTTAATATTCCTTTTCACCACCCCTTTAAATATTTACGCGCTCGTTGTTTTTGTACCAATAAGAAATTCCTGCCATTAGACGTATAAGTTGTTTTACACTAGTTCAGAAACGAAAGTCAAGTTTCATTCTACAAACTTTACGAGACTTTGCTCCGGTAGATTTTATTCGATGAGTATTATTATCTAACGGTTCAATTTCACGTACTCAAAGGTTACTAGTACATTTTTATAGAACAGGACACTCCCCAGTCATAATTCATGAAACAATAATAATGTAAGGGAATGTGTAATTTATTTATTAAAGTAATTTCGATAAAAATTTACTTTAGGTTTGGGTATAAAAACGAAGCAATACTTTTAAACAATTGCTAATTATTTTTAAATTGGAGCGTCACAATTTTAAACAGATTAAAATTGCTTGAACGATTGTTACGTATGTGGGTAACGTCAAGGCTTAGTGTGAGGAATAACAACGAAACTATACAAAGATTCGAATTCTATTCTATATTTAGAATAAAAAAATGTACATTAGTTACATCGTCGAGATTGCAATAGATAACGCTTAACTATTATATGATTTTTGTTAATTAAAGGGAGCGTGAAAACTAAAATTAAATGAATTCTTATCAATTCCTTTACTAATTCTGAGACCTACCTGCATAGTCAAAGAAACAAGAATTATTATGTGAATAATTTTAAGTATGGTTCCATTTCTTGAAATAGTTAGTCCCCTCAACAATGTTACGCCCTGCCTTCCACTTAATAATAGTTCATATCTATGTCACGCGCCACGTTTATCATTTCTCGTGATAAGTTGCGCGTGACAAGGTGTGCGTGAGAAATTTTACGAAGTGGAAGGCATTTTTTTAAATGATTGGTCGGACTACCTAATACTAAATATTTAAACAAATCTAAACAAACTTGTTTTGATTTACAAAATCATTGGCATATAGTTCTTTAATGTCTCACTATACAAGGTCTTAAAATTAGTTATCGATTTCACCCTCCCTTTTATAAATATTAATATGCATTTTGGCAAAAACAACATTCATTTTTCGTTTTATAATTTTTCGTATATTATATGCTTTAAAATATTTCGTAAATAATAAAAAAAAGAATAATTTCAAAACACATTGCTTCATATGAGGATAAATTTTGTTTAGAATCCTATATATACATTAATAAATCTATAGTGATTTGATTGGATAAAGAATGTTCTCTTTTAAATTCTTACAATTCAGTAAGAAAATAAGACTAAGGATTTAATCTTCTTAAAATATGTAAATAATGGTTAATCCCATGGTTTCCGTCCTCCGAAAGCGGATCTATTTCCGTTAAAAAATCCTGAAATTCAGGAGGCGGCGTGTAACGATTTTCAGGTACAACAATATTGTTATTTGTGACTATAGATGAATGTGTCGAGTACTCGTCAACACCATATAAATTCGGGTTTGAAAAATATTCCGTGTTCTCTCGTTCTTTCCTTATTTCGTTTAATCGATTCAGTGACCATAATTGAAATGGTGAATACCTATTTTCAGTTCTAAGAGAATGATTATTCCATTCATTTCGAAACACATCGCATGATTTTCTAATCCTCGGCAAGAAAACAAAATGAAGGCAATAAATATGAGTTTCATTTCTTTGATTTAAGACTCCAATATCTTCCATGAAATTAAACAAAGCTCGATAATATGATGAAACCACTCTGTTCACTTCAGCCCAGAGTCTCTCGATTCGTGTATTATGAACGCTTAATCCGGTAATGAAACTGCCTCTGTCCAAACCTCTTTCTGTAAGCATATACCGCGCAACATCTACGTTTTCTACGCCCATGTCTCCACGAACGCGAGACGGTAGACCATAGTTTCTTGTTCCCTGATTAAACAGGTTGTATACGGTGGCAGCTCTGTTATTTGTTTCGCACTGTACATATATAATACACCTACTGAAACCGTCTATCATTCCATGGAAGACAAATCGCCAACTTATAAGTTTGTGATTGCTATCCATATGCCTGTTAAAAATAAACATATTTAAATTCATTGGTATTTGAAAAAAAAATACAATTAAAGTAATGAGGATCATTATTTAACTTAATGGTTTGTGCCGTTTTAGAAATAGATACTGCCTATACATAGTCTTACCTAAGAGGCTTAAGAAATGCATTAGATGTAAAGGCCCTTTCAGACTAGACTAATCTAATGTTCCTGTTGGTTACGTCGTTAATTTCGTTTCTATCGTGCCAACACGGTCATTTCCCTATTCGGACAACTTAAATTTCTCTTTAGGTTTAGTTTAATTTTAATATAAATTTCCTGATGTTTCCCTGAATTTTACTTTAAAATATCAATATGGCGCATATTTCGCTGAATTTAGAGTCAAAAATTTATTTCTCTGATATTCCCAGGATTTATGAACCCTGCGATACAATTCGAGGGACTACTTACTCAAATTTTCTGCATACACCGATTGTTTGTTATGTTACGTTACCATCCTTTTGAGCAATATTATGAGCCTATCTAGACTTGTCGGATAAGTCGTGATTTTCAAACTTACTGCTGATTTCAGTAGAAACATAACCCTATAATACTGGAGCAAAATGTATGGCTCTGCCGTAGGAGCCAATGACAGCGCCATTGCCCATGCAAAAAGAAACTAAAGATAGTTCTGTGTTTGAGCATCTTCATTTCTATTCCAAACCGGAAACGGAATAGGGACAGGACCTATTGTGGTTTAGCTTCCTTGGTCGGAAGATTGTCTATACCAATCAGCTATTAATGAGATATATGCCGCCTCTACCCTTTAGAAAGGACGCACCCTACTAGCAAATGTTTTTTCGACCCATACTTATTGAAAGAGTATTATAGGCTTATGGAAAGGCTTATATGCGTCCGGTAAGACGGAGGATTATAACAGACTTGAGAGTATCAGGCCCCGATTCCATACTAAGTACTCTTTTAACGAACTATGGTCCGTACACTCAAAAAATTCTATTTCAATCCTAATAGCAAAGTTGTGATTATATAATATGCTCACCATAAAGCGTTTGCTCCTTTTACGTTATATCGTCTTCTAGTAATAGGGGTTCTGCGTCTCAAGGCTCTTCCAACTGGATCCAAAATGTTTAAACGTTCCCTAATTCTCCATCGAGGTACGCGGTGACAAATTCCCTCGCTTCGTAGTCCACCGATTACGTAGGTTTCACCAACGTTATGAGTGTTGTTTAAAATTCTCATAATGCTTCGATCCAAAACTTCATTTGAAATTTCATCAACTGGTGGAATACTCAAGGATAATCTTCGCCGAAATAAAGTTCTTACGCTGATTCCCAATACTTCCGAAGTCCTTCGCCATGAGAGGTTTAAACTATCTCGACACCACATAATTTGTTCTCGTGTAACTTCGAAATATGGTCTTCCAATTGCACCAGATCGAATGATTGGACACGCATAAGGGTCCGATTCCAAGTCTATGTTTGAACTCAAAATAATTTGCAGATTTTCTAGCATTTCGCATAACCCCATATACAGTGTGTTAAAAAGTTCATTTAACGCTACACTTAACTCAGTCTCTCCGTTATTTAAATTTGATAAGATAAATGACCTTATAATAGAGCAATGACCTTCTAAACGTCTGTGATGAAGTTCTATAACATTTAAATCTTGATTGTGGCGGCATCGCAGTAGAGATTCGTAGAGACCATCAAGCTCACAGAAGTATTGAATAATATCGTTACTACAACCACATTCGATAATTAATGTCATTAATAGGATCATTAACATGATCATCGAAGTACATTTCACACCCATTTCGTAAATTTCAGCCTGCGTTGGCTATATTAGCTTCAGTTCAAATTCTGTTGCCTCTGTTGTGGTTTCCTGACTAAATTAGGTGTTACATCAGCAGTCATATCTCGCTCGTTCGTTGAAAACAGACCTGATGGTGTCTTTCTAGGCTGGCAAAGTACGAACTAATTGTCTCCACTCATTACGTTTTAATAATGTTGTCAATATAATTGTAATTAATATTTACTACGTAAAGTGCTCTTAATTCCTCAAGACTATTCAAAAATGCCGTACAATCCGTAATAAAGAGCGCCGGTCTAATATACAAGAGCATGACCTATTGCTACGCACGCCTATTATTTCCAAGGCAAAATCTCCGTCTGCCTGAAAACCTAAAATTTCTTTCTTTTGGCGCTTTTCGCGCCCCACTTGAAGTTTTGGACCCCCTTTTTTCATTTTGGGCCACACGTCGAGAGAGAGACAGAGAGGGTTTGTGTTGTATTTTTTTTATGGCTAAAGCTAGGAGGATATAAGGGTGAAGGAGTCTTCGACTGCCCGTTCTTAGAGCTCAGGTTTCGGCCTCTCCCTTGGAAGATTCGTTCACGCGCAGCACGTGACCACGCAAATCCCAATTCAAAAAAGAGCGGGTTTTTCATGGCAGCTTAGGCCTTAGAAGCAACACCGCCTATATGAAGGCGGCGTTGTAAAAAGTAAGAGATTTGGGGAAAGAATGACATTTTTAATGTTATCGGGTGTTAATTTAACCTCTACTCTCCCACAGGCTTTAATCCATCTTAAACACTTTTTTACTTGAGTTTTTGGTTTAGAGATAGAGTAAAAAAGCGTACCCTCTACAACAGTTTTATCAAAGAACAAATAATTTACAATTAATAAAAAATGAAGTAATGATAAATGTTCCGTTAAAGCACTAAAAAATGCAGCCTTTACCAAAAATTAAATCAGAAGAAAAGACGACGCCCGATGACGATATGCGCGGAACTAGTTGCGCGGCTTTGAATCTCCCAGAACGAGAGAGAACGGGGGGAAACCACGGCCGATAATCTGTAAGCGCGTTTCAATGGGAAATCGGGCAGTCGAAGACTCCTTCACCCCTATATCCTCCTAGGCCAAAGTCTATCATATTCTTATAAGTCTATGCCATTCACATAAGTCTAAAACATTCGTACACGTCTGTAAGATTCGCTTATGTCTATAAGATTCCCATAAGCCTATAACATTCGCATACAAGTTACAACAATTCTCTGCTTAATAAGAACATAATTAATAAGGAACGAACAATACACAAATCACCAAGTCTTAAGCGATTTAATATGAAGTATTTTAAAAATCGCATCGTGAAAGGAACATAAAGTTATCAAGAGGATGTTCACTTCAGTTTTTATTTAAAGAGAACACCATCAGATAATTTATTGCGCAATTTATATTATGATCCCACCAATTTTTTCATTATGTATGATTTGGACTGGAGCTTTTTGGTATGGTTGATATTGTATACCAACGAAAGCTCCAGCTACATGAAAAACGTTACCCCTCCTATCGATGGTGACACCTGCAAAAGGTTTTTGTTTTTTAAACAAATTTCTTTCTTGGCTTAAAATGCTTTCAAAACGGTTGTGTCCTTGTATATATTATAGAAGGTTTTCATTTAATTTTAGTTTTGATACGGAATTAGTAAAACCATCTTTTTATAATTGAATTTGAGTTTTTTTTAAAGTGCCCTTGGTCGATAAAATCAAAGTTATCGTGATTCAATGTTGCATAGCAAATTTCAGACAAGAATCTAGACTGATCCGATTAATTAACAATTTCACAACCGTTTAATAGAACTTAATTAGACCGGAATTGAACACATCGCGTTACAATAAATTAAAAAGTGAAATTTAAGATTTTAAGCATAACTGATACTTTCTAAGAATTTGTGAAGCTGGCTAAATTTTCAGTATTTTTTAGTCCATCTTTTGTTCAGCCATAATACTAGCCAAATCAGGATCAGTAATTCATGTGGGGCTCATCACTTTGATAATCTCGGTACACCAATTACGGATTGAAAAATCATTTTAGCCGTCTTTAGACGTTATAAGACTGGTCTAAACAATAACTATAGGCCTCTTAACCGTGAACCCTTATGGGTGAGCCTTAAGCTATAGTCGACTAACCAGAAACCTAGCGCACAGGTATTCAGAGATAATATTGACTCGAAAAAAAAAATTGGAACACTCGACTTAAAAGAGCAAAATGAAGAAAATCTTAATTTTTGAAGGACAATCAAACACAAGTATGACAGGTGTTGGTCTAGATGACGGGTTGTGGTCTAGATGACGGGTTGTGGTCTAGATGACGGGTTGTGGTCTAGATGGCGGGTTGTGGTCTAGATGGCGGGTTGTGGTCTAGATGGCGGGTTGTGGTCTAGATGGCGGGTTGTGGTCTAGATGGCGGGTTGTGGTCTAGATGGCGGGTTGTGGTCTAGATGGCGGGTTGTGGTCTAGATGACGGGTTGTGGTCTAGATGACGGGTTGTGGTCTAGATGGCGGGTTGTGGTCTAGATGGCGGGTTGTGGTCTAGATGGCGGGTTGTGGTCTAGATGGCGGACTTAGTTTTTTCTCTTGGAAAAATGTTATACTTCAGACTGAAGCGGCGTTTATTGTAGGATTTTCCTTTTATTTTCAATAAATCAATAGGTAAATGTATAAAATCATTAATTCATGCTTGATAAACTGGTTTCGCATGTAATCTGACCGCGAGTCGTTGGACCTACCCAAAATCCCTTAATATTTTCCATGAGAAAATTACGGAAAATTGACAATGAAATCTAAAATTCCCTCCAAAAGAATAGCTTTAAAATATCAAAATCTCTCATATATTCAAAATACAGCACAAAAAAACGCGATTTGTCCGACCCCTCGGCGTGAAGTCATTACTTTAAATTATACAGAAAATTAATTTATATCTTTACGATTAAAATTCGAACAAAGAAATGTCACAAATTTCCAGAAATGTTATTTAAAGTAAGAGTATTCAATTCATATACATCGGAAAATATAATAACAGGGGCTGTGGAACGCCTCTTAAGTCTCTCCAAATTTTCGGTAGAGAGAAAAATTTCTAAGTCCATCTAGACCACAACCTACCATCTAGTCCACAACCTGCCATGTACACCACAACCCGCTATCTAGGCCACATCACGCCATCTAGAGAAGAACCAGCTATAATTTTGGCCGAAACGGCGTTCCATAGAAGGTACAGTACTTGTAATGAGCCTACAAACATCCTGATTTCTTACGGGAGTTACTATTTCCCTTCTGTTTTCTAGCTGTAAGGTAACTATTTTATGACTCTAGAGTTGCTAAATTTTGTATACTGTTGTACTGAGTTTTCCAACGGAAGATATTTTTTCTGCAAAACGTCTAAAATGTTCTGCATTGCTCTCTGGAATCACCTTAATTTTGTCTGAAATTGAACATTTTTCAGGTTTATTCCAGTATTTTTCCAGAATATTCCAGTTTATTTGCAATATATTGCAGATTCTAAAAAATCTAATTAACAGCAAAAATGCAGCCGTAAATTTTTGTACGGGTAAGCTTATAAACCCTTAAACTTGATAGGAAGCTAAGCTTATAAACCCTTAAACACGTCTTGTTGCTAAGCAATATAATATAATAACATGACATATACCACCTTAAATATGTTTAAATACTAGATATGACAAGCGATCAACAAATTTGAACCTAAACACCATTCTTACTTAAACATGACAAAATATCTGTTGCATTGTCGTGTTTAGGCAAGTGTTTAGTTTCTAAACTCTTTCTTTTTCTGTGTAGTGTTTCCCACTCATAGTGAGTGGTCAGTCTGTAAAACCCAATCCCTACGTAAGGTCTTGACAGGCACATAGAAGATAAGAGTTTTTGATATTTAGGTTCTTCTAAATCCAGTATTTCAAACAGATTAAATAAAAATTTCATTATAGAAAATTCAACAATAACTTCATATTGCAGGATCAGGAAGCAGTTGAGTAAGAGTGCGTAATATAAGATTGCTATCGGAGTTGTACACGATGGAAATAACTTACAATTCAAGTCATCCGTACCACCTGACATTTTCATTTGAATCCAAGGTGAGAAAGTAATTCCAACTGTAAGTACTACCGCAAGAATTAAAAATTTTGCTTTTATGAACTGCCTGATTTTTCCTGGGTGAGTAAGTAATGTTGCAGAGTGAGAAGCAGCGGTAGTTTGACATTTGACACTCCCTTGCACCGTTTTGAATATTTGCTTATTGCCTGTCCAATTACATTAACAGCAATTGTGACGTCGTCGTTTTGGATTGAGAAGACCGTGCGTGTTTGGGTTTCCCATAATGCTGTATTTAATAACACAAAATCTTCATTGCTGATATTTGATTTAAAAAATTGCTACAACAGGGTTGCCAAAATGTCCGATTATTTTTCGTGACCATATTGAAAGGCCAAATGATTTCAATGATAACAGCGCATTTTTTTTTCATAAATCAACTTTTTGAAACATGTTTTAATCACGTTTATTGTAAAGCGCAATTTTCCTAAACATTTTCCAACCAGAACCAAATTATGTGACTTTTTCCCGATATTTTTGACCCGTTATTAATTTCTGTAAGAATCCAGATTTTCTCTGATCTATGGCAACCCTGTTCAACAGTTGCACATTCTTTGGATATGAATTTTTTTAATTGTGTTTATAGGGCCATGAGTCTTACGCCAATACGTTCATAAACTTGCCTTATGACCCATATCTACCATATGGAATTTCCATGGCACAATTCGTTCTTCGAAGCTTAAAAAATGTCAAGTAAGCAATCAATAGACAATTTCGACGGTGAAAACGTAGACAATTCTAAGAAATGCCATTTATAACAATAAATAAGACACTTATTGCAAAACTCCTTGGTGTTTATGGCTATTGAATCTGCTTCACGAGGGGTTGCTTCTATGATAGTTTTGACGAAAAGCAAGCCACGGAAATCATACAGTGTAGACAAATCAGACCAACACTTTAATTTGTGTAAAACCCCCAATACTGCTAACGGATGACGTCACTATATTAAATTATAAACCTCTAATACAGGGTGAAAATAAAAGTTTCGAATTCAGGTTTAATTACATTAATAAGTTGAATGCAACAAAAAATTCTAAAACTCAGTTCTATGAGTAGTCTTAGTACTTAGGCCTCAAATTGGAACCTCTACTCTGTTTGGTAAATAACCAAACGTAAATGTTCACTGTACTTAACATCGTGGTGGAGGCACTAGTCAAGACTATTGTCCAGATCTTGCAATACATTTGCAAGCACTAAACTCATGACGCAGGAAGTCCATGTAAATGTCTCCAATGATGTTCTCATGGCAGAAGAAACTCATGACGCAGGAAGTCCATGTAAATGTCTCCAGTGATGTTCTCATGGCAGAAGAAACTCATGACGCAGGAAGTCCATGTAAATGTCTCCAGTAATGTTCTCATGGAAGAAGAAACTCATGACGCAGGAAGTCCATGTAAATGTCTCCAGGAATGTTCTCATCGAAGAAGAGGGGTTCGATAACTCAGTTTCCAAGAATGCCCAACTAACATTTACCTTCAATCGCATTTGATGGTAGTGATGTCGTAAGTACTAGTGAGAATTTTGTTGGGTCCAATAATATACGTTGTTTCGGTTTACCGTACCACCCCTGTGAAATTTAGCCATAGCCTTGTCAGAAAACAGTACTTTCTCAAAATAATGGATCGGCTCCAATTAGTTCACGCATGGTAAGACCGGGACAGAGGTCTTGCCGTGTTAGGTAATCCTCGTCCGTTAAGGATTGATGTAAGGCGATATGATAGAGCCGGTAGTGACACCCTTGTAAACTGGTAAGAACAGTAGAATGACTAAATGCAACTCCTTTTGCCACCGCTCTACTAATAGCATGGGGATTGGTTTCAACGCGTGCTAGGATGTCCAATTCTCTATTCACATTACAGACTATACTGTCTCTTCTACGTTCAAGTAGTTGTATGATGAAACAAAAAAAATAACTGAAGACATTTACTTGAACTTACCGCTTCATGAGTTTAGTGTTTGCAAATATATTGCAAGACATGGACAGTCGTCTTGAAGACGACCACCACGATGGTAGACATATCGAACATTTACGTTTCCATAACCCCCTCGAAGTACTGAGATGTAACGGTTTATCACCTCGCCGTCTTCAATGTGGAAATTTTGTTCCAAAGCCTCCTTTTCGGACTAGTTTAGGGAAAATATTTTCCCTCCGTTGAAGCCTGGCTTGGCACCAAAAATGTTTTTGAGAGGGTGTTACACTAGCTTCCTTTTGCACTAAATGGGTGCTAGCCCCTGAGCTCGGTATCAAAACATTGAACGCCTTCTCAAAATGAACTGACTCATAGTTTTTAATTGGCCCCACTCAAGCTCAAGAAACCCATAAAATTTAAAAGCTCTATAATTTTAAAGTGAAACCTGGGCTGAGTTCAAGTTTCACTTCGATGTGACGTATTGTGAGCACAGGCTCAAGCTCTGAAATGTTTATCATAAACTTACGAGCTCGTGAGTTTATCAATTACCTAGAAGAACCCCGCTCAATTCGCGCTTCGGATCGCTGAAATGAGGTTATTGTGGACAGCTAAGGTGATAGGGAAAAATACGGTGAAATTTTCGATGCTTAATGGTATGAGAAAGTATTATAATTACTGATCAAGTGCACCAATTGAACTTGAGTTCAACAATTTTGGATATTTGTTAATTGCCGGATAAATTACAGAATTGAATTGATGAGCAATAAGGCCATTGAAGATCGTTTAAAGGAGGTCAACATCACCAAATGGTTTTCAAACCACGATAAGCATTCCTACGCAATATATAATGGAGTAAGTGTCAAATCGAAAAGGTTCTATCTTTAAAGCATACCTTGAGTTTGAGGTATGCAAACGTGTACGTCAAGTTTGGCAACGTCAGAGTAATATGATTTCAATCGTTTTCAAATTAGACTTAACTTCTGTCATGAGAAACTTTATCTTAACTAAGTGAATCATAAGGTCCAAAGTATGCACTAAACGTTTTTTTACATGATTAACTCTTAACTGGTAAAATTTGTGGCCAGACATCACAATTATAATCGATTTTGACCAAAAAAATGTCTTCAAAACTTTTAAGAAACTTTTCTGTGATTTAAACTAAAAAGCTTGAAAGATGTCATGATTATTCTGAAACGGATGCTCTCAGCTGGAAATGTTGGTGACGTGTTTTATTTCTTCAGATTTTTCGAACAATATTTTCAATGAAAATTAAATGTTTTGAAATTTGTTAGGCTTAGCAAATGGGTCTAGATTTTGAGCGCGTTTACCTACCGAACAATAAAAACCCCTTTAGGGATAGAGCCAAATCAGCCCATCCCGTGTCGTTTAGAGGATATTAAGTCGTACACTGTCTGCATCATATATGAAAATCTGAATTTGCAAAGGTGGGAAAACTCGTACTTGGGTTGGGTAACAATCGAGCTATAGCTTTGGTTTTAGCCACGTGAAAAAATTGTCATTGGTTTTTAGCGCACACATTTTTTATCCACAAAATTCTTCGGACAATTTACTTTGTAAGTGAAGAACATTGTTCGGATGTTCCTCTAATGATTGGCTGCTGAATTCTCTCATGTTTGCCAACGACGGACCCGCAGCATAAAGGATAATTCCATTTACTTTCAAACTCATGGGCAATCTTTTCAAAAATCATTATATCTGGTTGCTTTTTTATCGAAATGCGTATGCCATACAATCATCCATTACTGTAGACAAAAAAAAAATTGTTTTACTAAAGATTTACTTGACCTACATGTTGTACAAACACCACCTTTATTTAAGCATAAATATGTGTTACCTTAACGTTAAAGTACCGTGACCTTACACTCATTTTCTGAAGAAAAGCGTCAGAGGAATTTTTAACTAAATAGCGCCCCGACGTGAGCTTTTAGCTGACAACATGCTTTTTATTTCGGAAATGTTGTCTGTTAAATGCTCGTAAATCGTTATGGGTCTAAAACCAAATTAGAAATGGAAAGATATGAGGCGCCATTTCTTATTTTTTTAAATCAGTGACATTACTCGCAAAACGCATTTTATTCGTCAACATTGTTTCGCTGTCACGTGATGGCACTATAGCTGCATTATTGTTATTAAAAAACATTGTTGACTCATGCGGTGATTGAAGTATATTTTTTGAATCAATTGCAGTTTTTAGATACGGTCATACTCTATTTTTACGCGATGAATAATGAGCCACTACTGTGCCACCTGTCTCCAATGGTCAGTTACGATTCGGTGGCCTTATTTTCGAGCGTACCTGCTAACACCGAGCGTTCTCAAGAGAATCAACCCTTCAGGGGAATAGAAAGTTCAGTTTGGAGATTTTTTATTGTGTCGTTGATAAGTGTCTCCTTCGTATCGTTGTTCTCCGTTCGCCAAACTCTATACAAAGACTACCTTTTGGATTTGGTGAACCTCTTTACCAACTTCATTTTCATTTACATTGCGGATTTCCTTCAGAAACGTGAGTCCGATCACCAAAAGGAATTTCAAATAAGATAATGTGAGGCATCATAAAACTACTCTTAATGGCATAGCATAAGCATGGATGAAGAATGCATTGTCCGAGTAAAACCCGCGTCACGGGTCTACCTGGTGGCACCAATGGGAAACGTTTTTCAAATCGCGCAAAGGATGCTAACGGAAGCTTGGACACAAATACAAGGATTAATATATACCTTATTCTTACCTATTTTATGCAATATGCTCTACCTGCATTAATACTTGTAATAATAACAAAGATTTTAAACCGTGGATTTTGATGTTCGAGTCTTCGCTAATGATCGGGGAGGGGGATGCATGCAAAGTTAATGTTTGTTTAAATATTATTTATTCATCTATTTTTTCGGATGGGAGAGTAAACCGAATTTTTATAACAGTTGAAGTGGCCAACATAAAACTTCTTCCAAAGGCTTAACCGCATGCGGCAACCTACTCTTTTATCCTATGCATCCGAAACCATATGTACTGTTTTAACTTATCTCTATCTTTTTTTCTATTTTAAACAAAAATTCAAGTTAATTTTCACTTAATAAACTTAGAATGACAATTATTATTTCAGAAGCAGACGACTGCTTAGATTGCCGAGTTAAAAGATAGTAGGGGCCCACTAGGGGTGTGGCGCCTTTTATGGCAACCCCTGGTTCGTTAATTGGGAGAGTCTATTTAAGTAATCATAACGGACTGAGACATTATAATTACTGTTGTGAAACGTGTGTTTGAAATAATTTAATTTATACTCGCACTAAAGTTCAGTTTATTTATTTTGATCATTGAAAATTTGCTCCAGATTATTAAAACAAAAGCTCGCACAGAAAAGTTTAATTTAATTTT
Organism: Phalangium opilio; assembly: GCF_054372755.1. Lineage (NCBI taxonomy): Eukaryota > Metazoa > Arthropoda > Arachnida > Opiliones > Phalangiidae > Phalangium > Phalangium opilio. The sequence continues at coordinate 10,377,686 of NW_028324217.1, read as the reverse complement.
GGTATAAAAACCGCTCGCTCGAAATGTTAAAGTTATTCTTTTAATCACGCTCAGCTCTTTAGTTATTAATTTGGGTTTACAAACCCGCCCGCACAGAAAAAGTTCCTCAAAAATTGTTTATTTTACCTCTTAGGTTTTGCTAGCTCTATTTTATTTTTCTCGAGGACCCCACAGTTATTACTTCTCGAGTTCTGGTACCACGCTCTAACAGTGACTGACTCTAACTGATTTTTCTCAAAAACGTTTTTTCCTTTCTCTTATTTTTAATAGAGTGGGATATAGACCGAGTGGGGAAAGGTGAAGCCCCGCCCATTGACATGCGCGGTAACCACTGGATGTTTTACTTCCAACAGCAACACATAGATGGCTGGAAAATCTACACTTTGGCGGGAAAAATCTACACTTTGGCGCGAAATTTAAAATGCTTCGTTTTATAACATTGGTGTTGATATAGATAATGTTAGTTCAAATCTTAATAAAAAGGTGAATATTTGTGTTAAAATATAGATTTTAAAATATTTTTCCCACCATGTTTAAAACACAACATACACATTGTTTATTGCTAAACAATAAAGGACTTACATGTAATATTATTAATCCCGACGTTAGGAAAAATGGTTAAAATTATTTGTTGACCGAGCGATGATGCCTAAATTGGAAAATACCTGCACTTGCTTCTTTGCAAGATCATGCCTTGTCTTTTCGATGAAAGACATAATAGTTTTCTAATAGCTATTTTGTTTGAAGGATCATTTTTCTCTGAATTTTTGCAGTTAATTCCAGGATGAAGAAAGTAGTTTTGTAAAGTGCGGTGCTTAAAGTCAATTTAGTTACCAGAAACGTTAATAATGACGATAATGAAACAGACTGAATGTATGTTAAACTTGTTTTGTTATTGTCATAACTTTGCATTAATATAGCCGAAGCAAAACAAGTTTAACATACATTCATTCTATTTCATAATCGTGATTATTTACAAGTAACAAAGAGGAGAGAAATTTTTTTCCCTCCTCTTTGCAAGTAACTTCAAGTGCCGTACTTTACAAAGACTTCTCTCCTCATCCCGGAATTAACCTCAATTAATCACAAAAACAACCCTGATAACAAACAAGCAAGATATGTTATTAAATCTAATTTTATTATACATTTCCGCTGTTCATTCTTTTATCCATCATAGGGGCTTCAATTGATATGCATTTGGGAGTTTCTTTATTATTTCTACCAAAGAAATTCAGACAAAAATTATAATTGAATGTTTATTGTCTATATAAAAAAAGTTGTAAAACAACTCACGAGATTATACACTTGATACACATTTTCAATACAAAATATCAAGAGAATCACGCATAAACGAAATAGTCACGGGTACAAATTTAAATAGAAAAAAAAGTAGTAAATCAGTGATTTGTTTTCTCCCTCTCTTCTTTTAACATTCAGTAACCTACAATAAGTTGAAGTCGAATTATTTTATGTACATCAGATACGTTGTTCGAAAAAAGATCAAAAACGCAAGTTAAAGGGAGGGTGAAGTGGAAAATCAAGTGATTTTTTATTGATTCTTCTACTAATTACTAGACCAGCATGCATAGTGAAACATTCAAGAAATACATCACAATGATTTTAAAATTCAAATTAGGTTCAGATTTCAAGGATAATTTTAAACAAGGACTGCCGACCAATCGCGTAACGCCCTGCCTTTTTGTTATCAAAATTCCCGTGGCACGTTCCGTGTTGAATGAAATTTATCACGAGATTTGATAATATTAGGCGCGCGACGTGACAATCTTGGCGCGAGACATGGAGCGTGCCACGAGAATTTTGTTAATAAAAAGGCAGGGCGTTACACGATTGGTCGGAAGTCCTTGTTTAAAATTATCCTTAAAATCTGAACCTAATTTGAATTTTAAAACCATTCGGAAGTATTTCCTGAATGTTTCACTATGCAGAGTGGTCTTAAAATTGGTAGAAGAATCGATAAAAAATAACTTGATTTTCTACTTCACCCTCCCTTTAAAGAATTGCATTTGCATCCTAATTGTAATACTGCTATTGTAAAATGTATTTTGGGCTGCGCAAATGTTTAGGAACAGAAAAATTAAGAGCATTTAATAGAGTTGAGGGCTGGAGAATGTTATGAACTAACTTGTGAATAAAAGTAACATTTACAACCCATGTTTATTTAACAAATAATAAATTTAAATCCTACAGACAAACTACTCCTATAATTATACATTTACTATTGCAAAAGTCACGAACTTAAACATATTTACTTTTATGTTTAGTAATAAACAATATGTATGTTGCGTTTAAAACATGGTGATAAATAAATTTTAAAACCTATATTTTAACACAATATTCACCTTTTCATTAATATTTGAACTAACATTATCTATATCAACACCAATGTTGTAAAAAAGAAGCATTTTAAATTTCGCGCCAAAGTGTAGATTTTCCCGCCATCTACGTGTTGCTGTTGGAAGTAAAACATCCAGTGGTTACCGCGCATGTCAATGGGCGGGGCTTCACCTTTCCCCACTCGGTCTATATCCCACTCTAATTTTTAAGGGGGCCCACACGCCCCCCCCGGCTCAGTGCCCTTTTGGCTACTCTTTAAAACTATTTTGCTTTACTGTGATTTTCCACTAGCAGGGCCGTTCACTTGCCTCAACTTTCTTTTCAATCTTTACCTACGTAAAGGGTTTTTACCGTTTGCTTCTGCTTTTCACTCTTTGTACCCCCAGCAGGGTGTTTTCTATTTTTAAACTATTTTTTACCCTCAAAAAAAAATCTTTTGGCACGAAAACCTTTTTACAAAAAATACAATGAATTACAAAACAACTTAATTTTCTCGAATGTTAGAATAGGCACAATAAAATAATAATAACAATAAAAAATATACAAAACGTTAATCAACTAAATGAATGAATGAAATAGAAGTTTGACAATAATAATACTAATAATCAATTAATTAAGAATTTTTTTACAAAATATTTTACAAGGGGGATACTGGGAAGGAGAGAATTGCTTCGATTCCCCTCGAGGTGGCGTAGGACCTCAAATCTCACTCTGGCGCTATTGTACAATATGGTGATTACCCGTGGTCGTATTGTGAATTCACGCTTACGGGTGGTATTATATGCTTATGGGCATAGTTATAATATCTAAATCTTTGGTGGTTTTAACTAGATCGAACAACTAAGCTAACTGCTTATGATGATATGTTTTCTGATTTAAACAAATTCTTGATGTTTTTTCTTCTTCACATAGCCGTTACATTGATAGAGAAATTTGGAGTGAGAAAATGTCTGCGTATATTTTGGATTCTGGGGACAATGGTCTTGGTGTGGGCGTGGTTTGGAAATTTGACTGGGGCCGTCATGGTTGAAAAGTCATCGAGAATCGACACCTTGGAGGACTTGATATCGAGTCGAAATCATTTAATTCTAATGTCATCTAGCTCTAAAATATATACCATATTATCGGTACGTCAATGCAATCTAAAATTATAATTGTTAACTTAAGCTAGATTCTCACTTGGACTAAAACGCAACGGAAATGTTTTTCGTCGACCTTGACTGAGCTTTGATTCCTAAGCACAAAATCTCTGTTCAGCAGAATAAGCGTTTTGCGAGGGTTAATAAATGTGGGTAGCCTTTGAAGTAGTTTTTGTTCTCCCCATCGAGCCATTATACACTGAAGCTACGTAAAGGTCAAAATTTTCGTTAATTTAATGGGCGTTTTTTAAGTCAGCTATCGTTCAAAAGCCGAAAATACAGACTAAAAACTGTCCGAAATATTGACACAATATAAGTTTATTTTTAAGTTTTGGTCGTTATTAAATTGAAAAATAATAATGTTACATCGACAAGGAACTTCTGCCATTCGATTGGGAATAAGAATTTGGAAGGTAGTGTAGTGATAGGGATTTTAGAAAGCATGATAGGTAATTAGGCCAATTTTGTTCCATAGGGTGAAGATTGTCTTAGTAGTAATATTTAAGGAGACTTAGCTGCAATGTAATGAAAGTTAGAGAAATGTTTAATTTAATTTAATTATTCTATGGAAAATAGCACTAATTTAACGGCCATAGTCCGCATTCCGTTGAGATTTTCGACCCGGTCCGAATCCTGCAGGTTAAGTCTAAAATTATGTAATTTAAGGGCAACTATTCTGAATTTTAGAGGGATTATAGTGCATACCCGGCTTTGAATAAAAAAGGCGGGACACTATTTCGGGGTCTGACGGACGCAAATGTAACGGAGTGGTTGGCAAATGGCAAGGCGGTAATCATTAACCAGAAAATTCCCTTTTTTGGAGCCAAGTTATCTACATTTGGATAAACTGAAGAAACAACTTACTGCAAATAGGAGAAAGTTGTATATCGGAAAAACGACATACGAAACTACTTACGCTCATATGTATTTCAACAAAAGACTGCCCAAAAGCATCTTGGAAAATGTAGACTACCTGTGAGTGGGCAATTTTAACATTAATTAACCATGGCTATTATTTTACCGGTGTTTAACCAATAATATCGTAAAGGTTAAAAATTTGTTCCATGGTTAAATACATCAATTAAAAACCAGTTTATAAAGAGAACTGCTACTACCCATGAAGTAGCAGTTCCTTTTATAAACAAGTTTTAAATTAACCAATCATTTATTGGATGATTTTAAATTATCGACACAACGATAATATAACTTTATCACTAAACCTAAATCTAATTCTATAGTTCTAGCAAGAAGTGATATCTAGTTTAGTAGGGAGATGGTATAAATTCGCCACATTTCTAGCTTTATCTCCAGTCCAAACGTAGGTCCGGAGTTAATCCACGCCTCTAAGTTACAACCAGTATCTCATTGGTTCTTGAAAACTCACGTCAGCGCGACGCGAATGACGAAAATTTCGTATTTTCCGACTGAGGAGAGGCGAAATAGCCCGGCCTCCTTTAAAGTCCCTCCTTGTATTTTGAAAGGGGGACTGGGACTATTGCGCGCGAATACTTAGGCATCTTATAACTTCTCCCTAATAAACTAGACATCACTTCTTGGTTTTAGCTAAGGTAATTTTATATTCTCTTACCCATGAATGTCCAAACCTTCTCCTTTACTATTCATCTTATAGGGAGACTGAAGATTAAACCTAAATTAAAATTTAACTAAATATTACAGGACAACGAGAGTACTTGAAACCCGTCAACTATCTCCACAGAGATCCTGTTTAAGCTATTACATTCGAAAAATACTGATCGAACCAAAAAGCGTAGCCATTTTGATGGAACCGATGAGCTTGACTTTTCTGCGCAAAGTTTTTCTTGTTTGGTTATACGGAAACGCTTCAGCAATATTCACACTCATTTGCGAAATATCGCTTTACTTCTTATTAGACAATCGTTAATCACGGTTTTCATGTGAACAAATTATGGAGCAAAATATCACTTTCTCACAAATAAAATATGCTTCTCGCATAACAAGATGTTTAGATGCAGCTGAAATGTCCGCGCCGCACTTCAATTAAAAATGCCAAATTAATTAATAACTGCAACCTTGTTGCAATCTGGCTGGAACACTACAATTACGTTTTTTTTTCAATAATTTATTCAGCCCACTTACAGACACCTTGCGAATATTGAAAAGCGCTCTACAACCTTATAGTAGCCACGGTGCTTAAAATTTCAGACTGATTTTCTTATTTTTTGAATATTTCGTATGCAAGGCATACACATATTAATGCCTGGTTTTCACTGGCCCAACACGCAGGAAAAATCGCGTTCCGCGCCGTTTTTTCAGAGGTAACTTGCGGCAAAAGTTCGCGTTTTCTGTGCGACAAACGCGGAATTTGTTTTCTACTTTTCCGGAAATTTTTTCGGAAAGGAAAGCGGTGGCCAATAGGAATCAACGAATGCGTGACGTCATAGGTTTGTTTTGGTCAGCTCGCGAGAGGTTTATTTTCGACGCCATTTTTTTAAATTGAAGGCGTTTGTGTTGTCTAGTTAAGTTTATAAAAATGTATAGTTAACGATTTGTTGAAGAAGTTTGGCTTAATATGATAAAAATGAACCTTTTTACAAAGACAAAATTCTAAGAAAATTGATAGGTTGCTATTGAAGCATTTTCAATATAACTGGTAAGCCTTGGTCTAAACGAGCTCGCACTCTTTTATGTTCAAGTTTTAGTGAAAACGTATTCGTTTTACTTTTCATAATAGGTGTTTAACGTGAAAAATATTAATTATTTCTTTCGTTCCGTGACTCGCATATATATATATATATATTGCTTCATTGGTTCCAACTTTTTGTGTGGACAATTGAAAATAACTTATAAATCGATCGTTAAATATGGACCAAACAGATAATAAAAAAATATCGGTTTAAGTAATTTTGGCATCATCAGTTAGATGTTGACTTACTGTTTTGCCGGGAACACACCAAAAAGCAAAAGTCAATTACCAAACACTAAAATGGACAAAGAAAAACGGAGGAATATGCATCCATTTTATACATTGGACACTATCTCAAATCGAAATTCAAACAAATAGTACATGATTTTATCCCTTTAAATATCCTTAATAAACAAATTTTACGTTCAAGATTTACAATGGACAGAATGCGGTAACAGCAGCTCCCTTGCATATGACCTGATGACCCTTTCAATCGAACGACTGGGATTTAAGTACAACGTGTTTTTTAAATAATCTGAATTTAGCATAAATAATGAAGTAATTCACAGTTTCGAAGCAATTTTTGCTTTAGAATTTCATATAGGTAGCGTTATTACGTTTATTATTGGCATTTAGTTTCACAATATTATAAAATCATTATTCCCTCTTGTGCTAAGTTACGTTAGGTTTGGTTTGGTTAGGCTATGACGAACACGTCACTATTTCCTAAGGTTCAGTTAGATTAGTACTTTCTGAATAATTTGATGATTTTTCCAAATAATTTTTGCTTTCAATTAGATGCTTCCGCAATAACTTAACACCTTTTCCAAAATATCTTTGCTTTCGTTTACAAACTTCCCCAGTATTATGATACCTTTTACAAAATATTTGCTGGCAACAATTGGCGCTGTGTTAGGTTTTTTTTCGTTGGGCTAGAATAAGCCATGTTAGGGTTGATTTTGTAAAATTTTTAAGGTTATGTAACTAAAACTAAAAATATAAACATAAACACTAAAAATTAATAAAAGATACTGAGGTTTGGTTAGCATATACCAAATAAATTTAGTGAATAAACTGGAAGTGTGTTCCCTTAATTATTTTTATAATGATGATTTTGAGTGCAAATTATGGAAAAGATCAAAGGTTTTCTTCATTAAACTTCTTAGCTGAACATTTGTTAAAAACTTTCGTTTCAATCGTCATTAAAGGTAAATATCCAATGAACTACTTCGAAGTACAGCTTATTTTACATTACCCATAAAGTTCTATAATTATTATTTATTTTGACGCATTGCGTCCCGGATTTAACTTTTTTAAATCAATCAAAAGAAGTTAATTTATCGTCAAGTGCTCACGACTTCCACACTCTTCGTGAACGGCCCAAAGTGTTGGATTTCGGTTGATTTAAAAGTTTAGAAAACCCAAATAATAACTAAACTTATTCTGCACTAAAGTTCCACGATTCTGCTGATGCAAATTTGAACTGCAAGCAAAACTTTCATCAAAAAATTCATTAAATCTCAACAACTATCTGTAACATGTTAATTTACGGAGATTGTTAAAAGCATCATTTTACAATAATATCTAAGAAAATGTTACGGATTATGGCTTATCTCACCTTTCCCTTATATTTAAATAAGCCTTCTAATCGTTTGAAAATATAACTCCTTGCTACTCTGTTATTATCGAAGATTAAATAGCAATGAACACTTTCGTTAAGTGCAGTCTTTTGAGTCTATTTCCCACTTTTCGAAAGTCGCCAAAGGTGCGAGAGTTCGGTAGAATAGGCCTTTCCAATTTTGGTTTCGATCGAATGATAGGTAACCGCCCGTTTACCAGCCGATATCCTGTCCATTCGCCAACCGTCATGCTGTCCATTCGCCAACCGTCATGGTGTCCATTCGCAAGCTGATATCTTGTCCATTCGCCAACCATCATGGTGTCTATTCGCAAGTTGATATCTTGTCCATTTGCCAGCCGATATCGTGTCCAATTGCCAGCCGATGTTGAGTCCATTAGCCAGCCGTTATGATGTCCGTTCGCAACCAGATTTAGCGTCTATTCACCTTCATTTCAGTTGATTTCGTGTCCATCCGCTGGCCGATTTTCTGACCGTTTGTTTGCAAATTTAGTGTCCAGTAGACTATCATTTTCGTGTCCATTCGCCTCCTGATTTTCTGACCGTTTGATTGCAAAATTTCTTTTCCATTCGCTTACTGATTTTGTATCCATTAAGAGTATTTTGCAATCAACCGTAATAAACGTGCGTATATACTGGGATAGCAAGACACTTATCTGGGCGGACATTTTGCACTGTAGGGTACAGTCTAAGGTCACAAATCAGGTGATCCAAAAACCGTCCAGCTATTTAAAATAAAGTATCTGTGTGTGTGTGTGTGTGTGTCTGCCACCGCGTTCGTTCGCAGTTGGCAAATCGGAGCAAAGTTGTTCACAGAAAGCAATTTTTGTCTTCTACTTCCATCGTTTGGATTAACAAGTACGTGGCGATTGGCTAGGGTTACGAGAGGCAGGGCTTCCATCAAATTCTCACGCAATTGCGGCTTTTCTTATCATTTATCGTAAATCAATTGCCTTCCAAAAATTGTTAAAAAGTCATAGGCTTGAATTCAAACGTCAAAAGTTGCTAAGTGTAAAATGATTTCAGGAATAAAGATTCTTAAAACGATTTAACTAGAATTAAGGTAAATTAATGACGATTAAAATAAACAATATCCGTTATATGTATTTAATTATTTAAGAAAAACCGTTGCGTCTCGACTCGGAGAGGTTTATATAGGTTTCCCAACTTGTACTTTTAATATAGCGAGTCTGAAATTTCAGGTTTCAAATTTATTTGGCTTCAAAATACAATTATTAAACATGCTTTTTAAATGAAATCGCTATTTTGATATACGAATTCTTCATGATTTATATTCGAATATTTGATATTTTTCCACCACGAGTACAAATATTTTACTTTGTCACAACATCCAATAACCGTTTAACTTTTATAAGAAAAATGCTTATTCATACCAAGAGGTCTCAACTACTTCAAATTTAATTTACTTCAAAAATTATATTTCTTTCTCTCGTTGTAACAAGTGGTTAAAGTACTATCGAAAGCGGATAAGACTTCACTCATGTGCGAAGCCTAATCCGTTTTTGGTACTAGCTAAATATTGAAATGAGATTTTCCGTGAAATAACCCTATAAATGTATTGTTTCCTTATCTGATTGGGCGTGCTTAGCAATTTCGAACAATATTTTGGCCATAACGGGGCCAGTCTGCCGAACCATATCCGAGAAATGAGATGATTCTTGTTCTAACAACTTTAAAGGCTCATCAAACTCTAGGATTTTACCAGCATCCAGCACCTGTTGTATTTTGAATTTAAAATTAAATGAACTACACGAGTTGCTATAAATAAAACTATTCACAATACCAAAATTCTGTCTGAATCCATGATGGTATTTAATCTATGGGCTATTGTTAATACGGTGCAATGACCAAATTTGTCTCTGATTGTGTTCTGAATCAACGCGTCTGTTTTATGATCAACGTTCGCTGTAGCCTCGTCTAGTACGAGTATCTTATTCCTTCGAAGTAGAGCCCTGGCTAAGCAGATCAACTGCCGCTGGCCGACGCTCAAATTACTTCCTCCTTCAGACATCTTGTTATCAAGACCCCCACCCATTTCCATCACTGCTTCTTTAAGCTGAACCTAGAAATAAAAATAAGAAAAGTTTTAAAAACGCTTGTGGACACTGAAACTGATCACTCCGTAACCAAACCACAACGTAATTGGAATATTACTAATTTTAGAAAATATTATGTCACTGTTAATAACCAGTGGGAATGGGAACCCTATACTGAGCCCCTGGGTAGAAGCAAGGAAGACAGTGAATCTACGAGAGGATCTTTAGATCCCAGAAAGTTAATTATTTTCTAGTCATCTGATTGGGTTATAGAAACTCATACAGTTGGTTCCAAAAATACCGCGCCTCCTGTTAATGCCATGACTACAGAGATTGGCATATAACAACAACAGATTTCCATAAAAAATGGCTACCTATGAACGATACCATGGTTCAGTCGCTAAATAATATTTTTATAGTTTTAGAAACTATAATATTATCGCTTAAATTCATGATTTTAATTGTGAGACAATCTTTTCATTTACGAAGGGCGTGTTTTTATAATATGCCAACGACACTCTTCATTTTGAAAGTTTCGTTTTCAATAAAATTATTCGCCTCGGAGGAAAAAAAATTTAATTTCAATCACTACTCTAATAAGTTTTAATAGCCTAAATATTTTATTTTGTACTTTAAGCGACATTTAGGGCAATTTTCTAACTTTTTAAACGAGTTATCGCAAGTGATAACTATCGTCTTAACCTCGTATCAACCTCGTGCGTTCTATGAGAGCACAATATCTAAATAGATGATTAGTCATAGGTGTCATCAAACCTTGAACGAAAATCGGCGGATGTCTCGCGAATTCCCCTCTTGCTTATAAGAAACAAGGTGGTCAAGTTAAAATTTTACCGTTTTTAATTATCACGAAAGTGATAACTTATCGAAAGGGTTAAGCGGGTCGATAAGTTATCGCTCGTTTTATAACTAAAGAAGGTAAAACTTTCACTTAGATATAAAAACGAATCTATTTTTTCCAATTGAGGATAGTAAAAAAATAGGACAATTTGAAAGCTTCCATTTCTTCTGCAATTTTTTGAATCCGAAATTTAAGTGCTTCATTCTGTATCAGACCTATCTGCGATTCCAGATATTATTTTATTATGCATCATATTTTTTTTTCAGAAAACACTGCGTCCTTATTCGTTGTGCAATTTTCTGGTGTGCTACCAAAAAATTTAAATCATATTTATGACTGATTTTGTAATATTTTATTCCTAGCCACCACCCCTCTATGCATTGAAATCGTGACCCATTGAAATATAGCCATGGAGCAAACCAGGAGAGTCAACTCCGGTAGTTTCCGTAAACGTCCGGTAGAGGCATGACAGAAGCGTTGCAGAAGCTAGGCTTCTAGCGGCCTCTAGTTTTCCTACGGAACATAATTAGATGCACAGGGGGCAAGGTACTAGTTTCCTCAATGTTAAAATCCCCCGTTTTTCCGTACGGAAAACAGGGGGCGCCACGATCGCGTTTCGAAAATCGGTTACTATAGGCCAAAGCTAGAGTCGGCTATCCTGGTTTCATCCATAATATAGCCCACTGGGTGTTATGGACACGAAATAAAGCTAGATTATTATTATTATTATTATTATTATTATAGGGTCTTTGCGCGTGACGTCAAGTTACCTTCCCCCTTTCCTCTCCCCTTGCCGGCTGCCCGCTCTGGCCACGTTAGGATGCCATGTTGACATCCCCTGAAAACCGGTTTTCGCCCCCTATTTCTTCTCCCTTTTTACTCTCGCGGAAACACCCTATAAGGTGTTTGGAGGGTTTTCTCAAAATACTTGATTGGAAGCTATATTACATCACGTTATATCATTGAGAACTTCGTTCTATTACCAATGTGTTTCAGAATTTTCAGAAGAGGATTTGGCAACTGGTACTACCATAAGCATATCATTATAATACCACCCGGGTGGTATGATTTGTAGCTGATTTAGCTTTGGGAGAGCTTTAATAAATTAGAAGATACGGTTCCGACGGACTGAAACATCGGTCCCATAAGCGCGGTTGAGTTCGTATCGGTGTTGGTAGGTGAAAAAATAGAAACGGTACAAACGGGTAAAACCAGAAGGGAATAAGAGAGAAGGGAGACATTAGAGCCTGCTTTGGTAACGAGAGTCCGACCAACCTCAAGAAAACCGCGAAAACTTTGCGCAAGTACACAGCTTTTAACCAATTTACTGCAAATATAGTTCTTTAAGTTCTCCGCGGTATCAGGCGGCCTATTTGTCTTAGGGCTGTCGATGTTTCGTTCTTGTGTAATTATAACCTCAAGTATGTATTTTATTGGAACAAATTTTTATTTTTTAATATTAATTCAGAATAATTAGTTTTCATCTATTTATTACCTTCAAATTATCTGATTTTGGTATGTTCTGAATTCCCGTGTATCTAAATTAATTGCACAGCTTGATTTCGTTTATCAACATGAAATTCGGCCATTTTTATCTCCTTCAACGTAAAGTTGTAAACAAAACTACTTTTTATTCGTCAACCGAGACGTCACCTTCTTATGTGACGTACAGCTAAGGCAGAAGTTAGATAGCCAATCAGTGAAGGGTAGTTGATTTGAGGTTAGTAAGACTGTTGTTACGAGTGTAAAGCATTATGGAGATATAACGTGTGTCCCTCTCCCTTATTCCCTTCTGGTAAAACTTAACAGAATCTAATGATTTATTCGTCCTTTAAGAATTAAAGATCGCACTTGATTTATTGTTTCATGTCTAATTCACGCACAGTTTATTTTTAATTTTTGGTTTAAATTCGCACAAAATTACGCCTTATAAAAGCACTAATTTTTCTTATTGATCTTAGAAATGCTCAAAAGTTTCTTTTATTTCTAAGGCTTTTTAGGGCCAAGCTCACACAAAATTTAACCTTAAACCACTTACAGGTTGCTCAGTTAGTCCTTTTTCTTGGGCCTTTTTAAGGGGGCCTAGCGCGCTCACAAATTTTCTAGCCAACTTACTTGTTGGACTGCTCGAGAGATTCTACTTTTTTCTTTTTATTTTTTGGTAGCTACTGGTTTTTTTTTCTTAGGTGTATTTTTGGACCCACAATTCCTTTCTACAAAGGGCTTTTTTTCTTGTTGGCTCAAATCTTTAAAAAACACCTGTTTTGGGCAAACATACCCGCACTAGCACTGACGTAGGGGTTTTTTTATTTTTACCTACGTTGAAGGGTTTTTTACGGTTATTCACCGATTCTGATAGAGAAAAACATGTTTACAAAGGGAATGTCGAAAACGACTTGAAAGGAAGGAAAAGTACAAAAATAGCACCATGACAAATTTTAAAAATATTAACAATGAACATTGCTCTTAACAAACTTAATATTTACAAGTTAAAGCATTGATTTTTACAAGTTAAAGCATTGATTACAAGCAAATTTACAACAAAATATTCCTAAATCAAAACACTTAAAATTTTAACAAAATCATTCAATTATTATTATCAAAAACTTTATACAAATTAACTAACTTCTAGGTCGCCCCTAAAATATCTCATTATTTTACACACTCCCCGCCCTTGAACTGTCTATACAGTTCAAGACAAAGCCTCCTTTTTTTTTTTTTTTTACAGTTCTAAGTTATATAATAACTGGACGGGTCTCCTAAGTTTGTTACCATTGGATAATCTTACTAAACAAGATCGTACTATGCCATCGCGCCCTTCCGTTAGTTCTTGCACAACAGCCAACTTCCACATACACCGTGGACTTTTAGTATCTTCAATTAAAACTACATCTCCTGTTTGGAGTTCTTTGGTCGGTTGACCTTTGTTTAATTTGAGATGAGGAGCGGATCTAAGTTCTAGAAGATAATTATCTTTCCATCTAACCCAGAATCTGTCTAAAAGCGCTTGGCGATATTTTAATCGCTTCACTAATTCCCTTTTGCCGGCCGGTGGGAGCTCGCTAGTGGAATATACTTGTGATGGAAGTACGGTTAGGCGCTTGCCCACCAAAAAATGGGAAGGCGTAAGGGGTTGCGGCTCCCCAGGACTATCATAAACAAACGTAATCGGTCTAGAGTTTATAGTTGCTTCTATCTCTACGAGGAGAGTCTCAATTTCTTCATAGGTGAGGAGGGCTTGTCCAAGGACTTTTCTTAAGGAGGTTTTGACCGATTTTACCATTCTCTCCCAAAACCCTCCCCACCATGCTCCGCGCTCTGCGATGTATTTCCAAGAGATTTTTAGGCCTCCCAGAAATTCGGTTACTTTTGGACTTCTTATATTGTTTAGCAAAATTTTTAAATCCTCATCCGCTCCTTTGAAGGTCGCGGCATTGTCACTATAGATAACTCGCACTATGCCGCGCCTAGCTATAAATCTTCTGAAAGACAATCGGTGACCAATTCTAAATGGACCGCCCTTGTCACCGCGCACGTGTATAGGGCGATGTAACATTTCTTGTTTGGCTTCACGTAGATGGGGCCCGCGTGGTCGATGCCACAGATCTCGAATGGAGGAGAAGGATTTATCCTGACATCTGGCAACGGAGCCATGACTGCCGTCGTTGGCTTTGCACGGAATATTTTGCACCGCGGGCATGACGTGATTATTTTCTTGATCAGTTGTCTCCCTCTAGGTATCCAGAATTGCTCACGCGTTTCCACTAATACGTCATTCAGGCCAGCGTGTTTTAGTCTGATATGATTCGAATAGCCTATTAAGTACGCTATATGATGGCTCGGCGAGAGAAGCCATGGGTGCTTCTCCCTGTATGACATTTTCGCCGCGCCGAGACGCCCGTCCACACAAAGTAACCCGAGATCATCGAGCTTCGGGTCCAAGGACCGGATTGGTGATTGTTTAGGGACATCTTCTCCCTTCTCTAAGTTTATAATCTCGTCTGGATAGCTTTCACTCTGCGCATTTCTAATCCTGTACCTTTCCGCGGCTTCTAGCTCTTTTGTATTTAGCGCCCCTTTTGTTTTGTCATCTTTTGCTCTAATATTGTTTACGAATCGGAATATCCACGCGGTCAATCGCACGACTAGCTGTAGGCTACTGTATTTCTTGATATCGAAGACCGTTTCTCTGGATTTCGCGACTGAATTTATGTTTACCATAAACTCTCTCGTTGACGCTCTAAGCTCGCACGTGGCTTCTTTAAGTACAGTTTCTGTTTGCACGAAATTTTCAATTGGACAATTTTCTTCCTGAAGCCATTGTGGCCCGTGCCACCATAAATCGCACGAAGCGATATCTTTTAACGATTTTCCGCGTGTAGGGAGATCGGCCGGGTTTTCTGTTCCCGCAACGTGATTCCATGACTTAGGGTCAGTACGCGCCTGAATTTCTCTGACTCTATTTTGCACAAACGGCTTCCAACGATTAGCTTCTCCGCGAATCCAACACAACGCGATGGTGGAGTCGGTCCACATTTGTATTTTGTCCAGTTTTACTGTTAGCGTTCAACTAAGCTATTAGCTAACCTGGCACCGATAACGGCTGCCATCAATTCTAATCTTGGCACTTTTAAACATTGTGATTTTAACTCTTTTTTCAGTGGGGCGACCTTGGCTTTAGAAGCCACTAAAACAGTACTAACTAATCCATTTGCATATACATTTTTCAAATAAAAAACTGAGGCATACGCAATTACGCTCGCATCTACAAAACCGTGTAGCTCAATTGAGATAGGCGGTTCGTCTGAACAATTTTGAAAATAAAATCTGGGAACTTTAATTTTAATTAAGTTTCTTAACTCTGTGCACCATGAATTAAACTTTTCGGAGAACTCAAGCCCTAATTCTGCGTCCCAGTTTATTTTATTTTCCCATAATTCTTGCAAGAGCATCTTGGCAGAGATTGTAAACGGGGTAATAAAACCCAGGGGGTCAAAAATCCTGGCTACGGCTTTTAAAACCCACCTTTTAGTATTTAATCTGTTTAGTAAAAACGTTAAGAGCGGCTCCACATCAAACATTAAACAATCTCCAACTTCATCCCAGGTCAACCCTAAAACTTTGACTAGTCCTGGATTGGGTAAAGGATGGGTACCGGCTAAGCCCAAAGATTCATTGCCCCATTTTGCTCTAATTTCGGGGGAATTGCTGTGCCACTTCCTCAAATTCATACCTGCACTGGCCATGATTGCTTTAGTTTCTTTGATTAAGTTATCTGCTTCTGTTACTCCCTTCCCCCTGCTGCTAAATCATCGACGTACAAGTCTCTCAACAACGCTTCACTTGCTATGGGGTATTCGGCTAAGTATTTCTGCGCATGGACTTTAATTGTTGCGGCTAGCAAAAACGGACTAGCAGTTACGCCAAAAGGGACTCTAGTCAGCCTCAATTCTACTAAGGTTTGGTTGTCAGGACTTTCTAAACCTTTTACCCACAGAAATCTCAAAGAATCCCTGTCTCGCTCTACTATCCCTATCTGGTGAAAGGCCTTTTCAATGTCTCCTGTCACTGCAATTTTGTTTTCTCTAAAACGAACTAATATATTGAACAGCTCTGGGAGTAAATTGGGACCAGATTCTATGCAATCATTAAGTGAGGGAACGTTTTTGGCATGAGACGAACCATCATTAACAATTCTTAATTTTGTCGTGACACTTTCTACTCTGACAACCCCCCCGATGAGGAAGGTAATACAGGGGTCCCTCAATCACGTGGTTTTCTGGGACTTGCTCAACAATACCCGTCTTTATTTGCTCTTGGATTATCGCGTCATAAGCGCTAAACGTAACGGGGTCTTTTCTTAGCCTTTCTAATAAGCTAAGGGTTCGCTTCTTGGCCACTTCATAGTTGTCGCCTAGATTATTCACATTATCTTTCCAGGGGAAAGAAACCTGGTACCTCCCGTTGTTAAATTGAATTGACTTTTGAAAATCCTTAATTACTTTATTTTCTGCGCTAAAATCACTAGCTTCTGGGGTATCGTTTATTCCTAAATGCTCTAAATCCCAAAATGCTTTTACTCTTTCTGACAGAAGGTCGTCCTCGCTCTCTGGCTTCACGGTAACTCTCATTACGTTAATCGCGTTAACTGCTACGCTTAGCGCTGCTCCTGCGACCTTGGTGGTACCGTGTAAGGTCCAACCAAGCTTAGTGTCAATAACAACTAACCTGTCTGATAGTCTCTCTACTGGACCTTTTGCAACTGTCCAAAAATAGTCCGCGCCTATCAAAATATCTAACGGGGCTTCCACACCTGAACTGGCTTCGCTCTCTGAATCTGACAAGGTATACCCACGTTTCTCCATCTCACTAGCAATATCCCCGCTTGGGACGGTGAAAACTCCACCACTTATTCCAGGGGTCTCCAAAGCTTCTATCGTAACTGTTTCCTCGCTACGCGCATTCATAAGGACTACTTTTACTCTATTTCGCACCATTGTTGTTGGGACGTTACTCTCAAATTTAAAAACATTAAGTTTTTCTTCCCCAACTTTCTCTAGTCCTAGCTCTCTAGACAGTTTCTCATTGATAAATCACCTATGGCTTCCGCCATCGAATAAACATCTAACCCCTCTTTCATGCCCATTATCTCCTCGAATTACCGCCCTAACTGTTTGTAGCATAATTTCTTTTGTTTGCACTTGCTCGCTCTGCGCTGCGGTATTTACATTAATATCACTTGGGTTATCTTGATTTTTATTTTTCTCATCGTCACACAATATCTGATGGTGTTTACGACGACATTTTCTACATTTTTGTATTTTTCCTCTACAATTGTCAGTTACGTGGCCAGATCGCATACATAAGAAACAAACCTGCTTTCTAAGGGCTATTTCCTTTCTTTCACTAACTGTTAATTTGGTACACGTATAATAAGGGTGCGGACCTTCACAAAATACACACGTTCCAAAGCGGGAACTTGGGACAGGTGACACAGCTGTGTTCAAGGCAGCGGCGGAACTACTTCTTCCGCTATAACTAGGGACGGGCTTAGGGACGGGCTTACTATGGGGCTTTTCAACTTGCACGGTACTACTTGTTTTATGTTGACTCCCCGCTCTGTGAATGGATATGGCCCTCTCCGTACCCTCTATCGCTTTTCCCAAAAAACTTAAAAGATCGTCTATTTTCCAGACATCTGCCTGTCCTAAAGGGTCATCTCCAAAACGCTCTAGAAGTTCAATAGGTAACAAACCACCCAGAATATGTGCCATGAGTTCTCCGTCACTAGCTGATAATATTCCAAGGGCTTCTAAACTTCGTACCTCGATTTGACACGTATCATGCAAATGCCTCAATCCCTTTATGTCATTACTTTTAGAAACAGGTGGTAATTGTAAAATATTGTTCATGCGTGTACTAATTAACATACTTCTGCGTCCAAAACGCTTTTCTAACGTGTGAATGGCTAAGGCGTAGCTACCCTCGCCGTCAATTACAGTTCTTATGGCTTCCTCAGCCTTCCCTTCCAAAAATGAGCGTAAATAAATCAACTTATCGGTATCAGAGAGTTCTGGGTCCTGGTCGATGGTTCCACGAAACTGTCCCCAGAAACGTTGCCACTGGTTGCTGTCTCCATTATACTTCTTTATCTGGATCTGAGGTAGTTTGACATTCTTCTTGCTCGTGGAGTGCGTCGTACTGCTGGATTGGCTCGAAGGCGGTCCTCCTTGGCCTGAGGTTACGCTGGCGGCTGAGCTGGTGTTCCGTTGCATCTTATCCATATAGCGCTTTGCACGATCCTTCCATAAGGTTATTTCGTCAACCCAATCTTCTACGTCGGCTAGCTCGTTTTTCAGATCATCGTCATCTTTTATCAGATCAAATATGACCTGATTTAACGCGGTAATCTTTTTCTCTCGCGTACTGATTTGTGCTAAATCGTCCGCCAATTGTTCTTCGTTAACCACGGGGTTTTGAAGTTCATTTTTAATGTTATCTAACGACGTTTTAATCCGACTTCTCACCGCTTCGCGCCTAGCCGTTTGTTTAGCTAAATCGTTACTCGCCATTGTTCTATTTAATTAAACCGATCTAAAGTCTCATTATCCAACACCTCGATCCCGGGTTTACGATTGCACCAAAATGTGTAGCTGATTTAGCTTTGGGAGAGCTTTAATAAATTAGAAGATACGGTTCCGACGGACTGAAACATCGGTCCCATAAGCGCGGTTGAGTTCGTATCGGTGTTGGTAGGTGAAAAAATAGAAACGGTACAAACGGGTAAAACTTAACAGAATCTAATGATTTATTCGTCCTTTAAGAATTAAAGATCGCACTTGATTTATTGTTTCATGTCTAATTCACGCACAGTTTATTTTTAATTTTTTGGTTTAAATTCGCACAAAATTACGCCTTATAAAAGCACTAATTTTTCTTATTGATCTTAAAAATGCTCAAAAGTTTCTTTTATTTCTAAGGCTTTTTAGGGCCAAGCTCACACAAAATTTAACCTTAAACCACTTACAGGTTGCTCAGTTAGTCCTTTTTCTTGGGCCTTTTTAAGGGGGCCTAGCGCGCTCACAAATTTTCTAGCCAACTTACTTGTTGGACTGCTCGAGAGATTCTACTTTTTTCTTTTTATTTTTTGGTAGCTACTGGTTTTTTTTTTCTTAGGTGTATTTTTGGACCCACAATTCCTTTCTACAAAGGGCTTTTTTTCTTGTTGGCTCAAATCTTTAAAAAACACCTGTTTTGGGCAAACATACCCGCACTAGCACTGACGTAGGGGTTTTTTTATTTTTACCTACGTTGAAGGGTTTTTTACGGTTATTCACCGATTCTGATAGAGAAAAACATGTTTACAAAGGGAATGTCGAAAACGACTTGAAAGGAAGGAAAAGTACAAAAATAGCACCATGACAAATTTTAAAAATATTAACAATGAACATTGCTCTTAACAAACTTAATATTTACAAGTTAAAGCATTGATTTTTACCAGTTAAAGCATTGATTACAAGCAAATTTACAACAAAATATTCCTAAATCAAAACACTTAAAATTTTAACAAAATCATTCAATTATTATTATCAAAAACTTTATACAAATTAACTAACTTCTAGGTCGCCCCTAAAATATCTCATTATTTTACATGATTTGCTTATGGCACTACTAAAACTACATAAAAAAATGGAAAAAAAGGCTAAGCCTTGGCTAATACAAGGTTAACATCACAAATTTGATTACTATTAGGGTGGTAAATTGCTGCGAAATTAATAATTTGCTTTGGTGATAATTTTGGGACCTAATTTTAAAAAAATTATAAAATTTTACAAACGTCTTCTAAAAGTTTACTAACAGAAAAAAATAAAAAATAAATAAAAAGTGGTTGACTGAACCTGGAAGGAGTGACAAGCAATATGAACTAGGAGATATGAAATACATTTCGTAAAATTAATTAATTTCATCCGCCGTGCCTATTTACTAAAAAAAAAACCTAATCATGGGCTGCGTTCAGTAACACTCATCAGGAAAAACATCGATGTTTGGGAAAATGAAATCGGTGTTCTTTTGACGTCATGATGACGTTGCAGTTGTTGAACGGCACAATTTTGTGTAATCGATGCTTTTCAAAATGGCGACGATATTATGATAACGTTACTGCAGAGGCTTAAATAATAAATCCCAAATATTTACAAAGATTTTGTACTTCAATTTATCAATTAAATCAAAATTCTGTCAGAATCCATTTTTTAACGAAATAATATATTGCTTTTTAGTATTATTATCGATAAGGATAATATTTGTCAATTCTACATTATTTTAATTGTCGCGGCGAAAAATGACGAAATTTACGTCATGAATCCGATGCTCATCAAAAAAACCTCCTCTCACAGCCGATTTTTCTGATGGGCATCCGATGAGCATCATGACGTCACGCCCAAAGACGCGAAAAACCATTCAGTAAGACATCGATGTCATCTTTTAGTCATCGATGTTTTTGATGCCGGTTACTGAACGCAGCCAATGACTACCTCATTGAAAAGATTTTTTTGGCTAGCATCTTATCAACTGCTCTTCGAACTTTCAAATAGCATAACATCAACGCACAAAGGCAGGAAATAATTCAGATTATAAACATGGCTTGCAAATTTGCTTCCTCGAGATCAAGCATCGCGTTTTCTCCACGCAGTGGCACCAGAGATACTCTTCGTTGCCAGTACTAAGAACTAGTATTGTAAAAGCATGAATGATGAATCGAACAATTTTTGGAGCCATGTTTATAATTTGTGGATGGTTGCTCTGTGTACCGACTAATATTAGTTTTTTATTCACTCAAAAGCACTCTAAGTATTGTTATATTCACTCAAAAGCACTCTAAGTATTGTTATATTCACTCAAAAGCACTCCAAGTATTGTTATATTCACTCAAAAGCACTAAGTATTGTTATACTCACTCAAAGCACTCTAAGTAATGTTATATTCACTCAAAAGCACTCTAAATATTGTTATATTCATTCAAAAGTTTTGTTATTTATACCAAATAATAATAGGTACTAAATATGAAGATTGACTGAAATTTCAATACAAGAATACTTATGTACGCATACCTCTTCAAGCACAGCCCATAAGTCGTTGTCATTTCTTTCATTAAATGGATCAATGTTTCCCCTCACAGGTCCGCTGAACAGTATTGGGTCCTTAAACAAATAATAGAAGATTAGTTTCTACAGAATTTAAATTTAATCCTTTGGAAGGGCAAACATCAAGTTTATTCATTACAAAACTACTTTTGAATTTTGAAAATAAAACAAAGTTTTGTTTTTGTTTCCCACTTGGCGAAAATGGGGCGAAACTTCAACGAGATAAAATTGACCGAATTTTTGAAATTCGCCGGCAAAAAATCGTACGCGCGGAACTGAGCGACTTGTTCTATTTTTTTTAGTCGAGACGAAAAGGAAACCAAATCGCCCATAAAGCAACCAATCAAAACCCATTTTCAGAATTTTGTCCTGCCTCCTCTCTTTTGTAGATCACTTTGGTTTTATTTTAAGCCTACTACGGTTTTAAGTTTTAGCACAACACAAATTATATTAGAAATACAAAGTTTGCCCATGGCTAAAAAACAAAACGATAGCGCGGATATTATTTTTTGCTAATGAACTTTAAAGACAATCCGTATTTTACAATTCTTTAGAATTTGATTCAATCCCCTGATTTTATTGGTAATGGATTTATTTCCTATAAATTATTGAAATTAAAAATTCCCTGAATTCATTTAAACATTTACGAATTCATACTCGAATTCACTGGTGAATTCCATGAATTCACTTCAAAATCTATAAATGCAGGTGTGAATTCATTTTCTACTTGCGTGAAGTCATCTAACACATTGATGAATTCTTTCTAAGAATTCAGTATTCAGTAGAAAATCATGAATTCATAAAGTTGAAAATGAAGGAATTCATGAATCCTTGAATCTATATAACTATGAATATACAGCTCTATCATATGGCCCTTCTATCATGTCGATTTGGTTTGGGTGTTACCCTCCTAGTTTTGACGTGTTTTGCGTAGCTCTAATAGCCAATTAGAAGACAAGAGGAAGTGACGTTTCGAATTTACACACCCCCGGACTCCCGCTCCTAACACTAGCATACACGTGACTGATGTCTCCTTTCGCTAAGCCCCGCCCAAACCTTATCGAGAGGTTAGACAGCGTAACGCAGCTGTATATTGATAGTTATATAGATTCATGATGAATCTGAAATCTGGTGTACACCATTAAGAGAGAGATAGCAGCCCCTCGTTTCCGCCTAATGCGAACCAGGCTTTACTCTAACAAATGAATTAAAAATATCGCTTGGAAATTTAAGGAATTTAATGAAATCGTCCAGGTATAGCGTTTCCCTTAATATATGCCTCGTTAACAGAGGATCAGGTCCTGAGATAGCAACCGCGATTCCATTGTAAAATATTTTTATTTTTAATTAATTCAATAGTAGTATTATTATTGTAATTTAGTTGATTAACTTTTGTATATTTTTTATTGTTGTTATTAATTTAGTTTGGTAATTCAAGGTTGTTTGTGTAAAATTTGGAAAATTTGTTATTCAATGTATTTGTAAAATGTTTTCGACCAAAAGATATTGCAAAGAGCTAAGTATTTTTTTGAGGGTAAAGTGGACAAAAATAGTTTAAAAATAGAGCAACCTGCTGGGGGTACCAAAGAGCGGAAAACATAGTAAAAACCCTTTACGTAGGTAAAAATTGAAAAATAAGTTGAGGCAGGTAAACAGCCCTGTTAGCGGAAAAGACCCAGTAAAAAAGAAATTGGAAAAAACTGTTTAAAAAAAATAGCCAATAGGCAATAGGCCAATGGGCCCCAACCTAAGAGATAATAACAAAAGCGGATTATGCTTTACACATAAAGTACGTAAGTCCCACTTTTCCATATCTTTGGCCATGGATTTCATGGCATTCCCGAAGTAAAAACTAAGCAGACGAACAAAAAAGCTTTTAACCAATCATGAGCCCCCTAACCATAGATAACCTCTTTAATTCCAGACCAATAGGCGACGGCTATTACTATTTTCTTGCATGGGACCTCGACTCGACCTCGCCGTCGACATAACCGGGAGGCCCGGAAGGCGAATTTGCGGGACCGTTCCGTAGTCGTTATAAAATATTCAACGTTTTAAAGCTCAAGTTTCGAAATATTTTGAGACATTTACTTAGTCTTCAACTAAATATGATAAGATTGTCTTTAAATTTCAACAGAAAAATAGCTCTGCGAATAAAATTAGACACGAAAACTACACTAAGCCTTGGCTAGATATCAGCGGCTGAGGCCGAGCGGCGCATCTCGAGCTGCCGGCGGCCGGGCTTGCCGTAACGGCGAGAACAGAAAAATACCTCGTTAAAAAACAGATGCACGGCGTCTTAAATAGGCCAAGCAAAAGCTACGCAGATTGATAGGATCTTCGTGCCTTACTCCCAAATAATCTTTCGTATTGTGAATAGTTTTAACTAAAGAATATTTCAGACACTCTACTCAATATTTATACTAGTTCCCTAATTTCAACAGAAAAATAGCTCTGCGAATAATAATAGAGCAATTCGAATATTACATGCAGAGAAACAAACTTCCAGGGGCAAGTGGCCATTGTGAATAATTTCCCTCACGCCAGGAGACATCGCTAGAGGCATGACCGGGTTTGCTAGCCTCTAACATGCAGTGAGCTTGGGCTGCCCTCTAGTGGTGTTTCGTGGCGGGAGAGAAATTATTCAGAATGACGGCTTGCTCCGGGAAGTTTGTTTCTCTGCATGTAATATTCGAATTGGTCTATAGACTCTAAAACTACACTAGGCCTTGTCTAGGTAACAGCGGTATCCCGATTCCCGAGCCGCCGGCGGCTGAGCTCGCCGTAACCGCGAGAACAGAAAACATTCCTCGTAAAAAACAGATGCACGGCGTCTTAAATAGTCCAAGCAAAAGCTACCGAGATTGATAACATTTTAACGCGTTACTCCCAAATAATCTTTGGTATAGTGAACAGTTTTATCTAAAGAATGTTTTAGATACCCTACTCAGTCTTTATAGTAGTTCTCGAATTTAGGTACGTGGTAAATCGGTTTTTTAGGCGGATGGATGCGATGGATCCGAAGGAGCCGCGTTACTGAACTATTTCCCTCCGCGTAAGGGGAGGTTCTTTCCTAGGAGCTTAGAGAATATCGTGTAGCTCCCCAAGGCACATGTTACGCACTTCATGTGTAAAGCCTAACCGGCTTCTGATAATAATAAGAAAACGTTTGAGCAAGATCAGTCAGTGTGGTCCGAGAACTCAAAGAAGATGGCTTGAACCTCGAAAAGAAAATTACTGAGCGGTCCTCGAGGAAATAAAAAACGAGTTAAAATTAGAGTGAGCATAACCTAAAGAGGTAAATAAAATTTAAACAACTTTTCTGTGCGGGCGGATTAAAACCCAAATTAATAAATTAAAGAACTGTGCGAGCGGGTTGAAACCCAAATTGAGAAACTAAAGAACTTTTCTGTGCGGGCGGGTTTGAAAACTCAAATTAAAAAATGAATAGAACTTTTTGAGCAAGCGGTTTTCTTTATAAAAAATTTAAACTTTCTGTGCATTTGATTAAAATCTTGTGCGAACATTTAATGAGCTAAAAATAAATAAACTAAACTTTGGTGCGAATATAAAACTATATTATTTCAAACACACGTATCACACCAACAATAATTATAATGTTTCAGTCCGTTATAATTACTTAATAGACTCTCCCAATTAAAGAACTAGGGGTTGCCAAAAAGGCGCAACATCCATAAAATAGCGGCGCTGTTCAAAAATGCTTATTTAGAAATAGCGGCTGATCGAGTGTTGAACAATGCTTAACCCTACAGTGTATCTGGCTACGACTAGATCATAATACCTCACCTAACCTTGCATGACCTAATATTATTTGTGATCAAATAACAAAAGCTAAGCTAACCTACCCTATAATAGTATTCGGGTTTAAATATCAAAAGTTAACCTTACCTAATACTATTGAGGTTCAAATAGCCAAACAAAAGCTAAGCTAACCTACCCTAATAGTATTCGGGTTTAAATACCAAAAGTTAACCTTACCTAATACTATTGAGGTTCAAATAGCCAAACAAAAGCTAACCTGAACTAAAACTATTGGGGTGAGATAACCACATCAAACTTAACCTTACCTATCCTATTACTATTGGGGTTCTAATAACAAAACCTAACGTAACCTATTACTATTGTAGTTGAAATAACAAAACCTATCCTGACCTAACACTATTTGGGTTGAGAAATCAAACCTAACCTAAATTTACCTACGACTATTATGGTAAAAATAACCAAATTTAACCTGACTTAAATAACATCACCTAACCTAAGACTATTGTGCTACAAATATCCTAATCTAACTCGACTTAATACTATTGGGGTTCAAATAATCAAACCTAAAGTTACCTAGCCTAATGCTATAAGGCTTCAAATAATCAAACCTAACGTTACCTAGCCTGATGCTATAAGGGTTCAAATAATCAAACCTAACGTTACCTAGCCTAATGCTATAAGGGTTCAAATAATCAAACCCAACGTTACCTAGCCTAATGCTATAAGGGTTCAAATAATCAAACCTTACGTTACCTAGCCTAATACCATGTAGGTTCAAATACACAAACCCTAAGTTACCTAACCTAATACCATTTTGGTTAAAATAAACTGACGTCTCGTTTTTCACATCCTGGTTGTACTGCTCCTTATTGAACTGCAGTAACGGTACCCAGCGTTTACAAAACCGCTGTTTAAGGAACTACCATAATGGGTAAATTGAGTCTTCTGGAAACCGCTATATATAGGGTATCGAGGTTACGAGTACGAGAACCACTATTGTGTGATACGCTTGGTTTTGTATGACTGTCGATCAAAAATGGCTAATGTTCCTAATAACTCGTGATTATTTTTACTTTTCAGGGCAATATCTTTTAAAATGGCACCCTGAAAGGTATCAATAATTTCTGAACGCGCTAAGGGTCAATGCTGTGTCTCTTTGCTACTATTCTCTAAATTTATTCGTACAATTTGATAGAGGCTAGATTTAACTGCATTTTAAAGTACGACAGTGGTGTATGTTAAAAATAAAGCCCCTAACAATGTGTAATATTTGTTTTTACGCTATACCCCGAACTATAACTGTATCTGATTGGCTTAACATGTGATTGGGTTACGTGCTTATGATATTTGGTAATATTTTCCTTCCTAATTAGACGAACTTTAATAACCATTTAAAATGAAAATTTTGTTATCACCTGAGGAATAATGGAAATTTTACTACGAAGGTCATGGAGACCAATTTCTTGAACATTAATTCCGTCGATAAGCAGGGTACCATTTGGTTCAGCCATTCGGAACAAGGCAGATATAATGGAACTTTTCCCAGCACCTGTACGTCCAACGATTCCAATTTTTTCACCCCCTTTTATATGGCAGTTTAGGTTCTTTAGTACTGGAATATCGCCACTGTCTGGATATGTTAGAGAGAAGTTCTTCATGGTTATGGATCCTTCTATGGGCCAATCCAATGGAGGTTTCTTATCTGGGGTTGCTTCAAGTTCTGCTTCAGGTGTTAATTTGCTGTACTCCAAAACTCTCTCCACGGAGGTCATCTAAAGTACACAATGTGTTTTTCATTAATTATCATAAGGAATGCCATAAAAGAGTCATTGGTTTTCTGAATAGAAATTTCTGAAAATACCGAGGGGCGAGGGGAAACAATCGCAAAGTCACGAAAAAACGTATCATTGAGTGACATCTTTACCCCTTTCATAAATGTTATTCAATTCTTCCGCTCCTAGTTTTATGTCTCAATTCTTAAGTCGTCTGCTGCTTAATGTCCAATTTATTCAAAAATAATTGAACGTCGTATCGAATGACATACTATAGTCATTCCATTTTGTTCTCTTATCTTTAATTTTTCTTGCCTTTGTCCACTAAGAAATTTTTTATAAATCTTTTTGTTGACGTAATTGAAAATTATACGTATAACCCTGCTGGATTTGTGCCTAACTTTTTTGAGCATATGTATCCTGGATTCCTTTTCTAATTAAACTCATTTTAACAAAACTAGGACCAAGTAATGGCACAATGCAATCATGATGTTAACCTATTTAAAGGAATGGTTCACTCATAAACTTTTTTTGTCTCTTTGCGTCAATAGTACTTTTATAAAGATAGTGGTACTACTGAAATTAAATTAGTAGCGATAGTTTGCATTTTATAATTAAAATAAAATTTTATATAGACATCACCATTAACCCCTATCTCTAAACTTCACTGTCGTGCTTGGCTAGACCTGCCAGATGGTTGACTGGTTTAAATAGACGTTTAGTCGATGAGATTTTAGCACTCCAAGCAGAAGAATTTAGGTCGGCTTTTTATAATGTGACAACTTTGTCTTCAAGTCAAGTATGTTTAGCTCTCGTTAGTCGTTTCGTTGATAAGTGCGTAATAGTCGTGTTTACTTTTTAGTAGAAGCTTGTCCTATATATTCCTCGGCCAATAAGATGGAGGACTGAATTAATATATGAGAGTGACGTAACGCACTCTCTCTGGCTTTGCGGAAAAGCACCATACAGGCGCAATAAAGTCCTCAATGCAATTCGTTTTTCTGATTTAGTTTAAAATATACTTAATGTAAAATTTTTTCAACTCTCGAAATCTGGTTTTTGGGTGAAATTAAAGGGAATACAGCAAAAAAGTTTATGAGTGCCACATTCCTTTAAAACTGTACCATTCCTTTAAAACCAGACCATTCCTTTAAAACTGGTCATTCCTTTAAAACTGAACTCGTAACCAAAAAAGGAAGAATAGCTCGTTCAACTGTATTTTTGGTACCTCAAAAATATTAATTTCGCTTCAGATAGTTGTGTTACCAACCGTCAATAACTGACTTTAACTAATATGTAACCCCCCCCCCGGATATACAAATTTAAAGAAAATGAGAAAGTTGTTATGGCATAGCCGTCTAAAGGATGGATTAATGCACAATTTTCACGACTAAATAGATTGATTCAAATGTAAAATTAAAAATAGAATGTAATAAAAATAATTTGAAAAAGCCAGGACAAACAGTAAAACAATCTATGAATAAAAACAAGTATCTTTAACTCATGAGTTATGGTTAACCTTGAATTAACTAAAATGAGTTTCAGATCCACTCATTTAAGGCAAGGAATACGAAAAGACGCACTACGATGTTTATAATGAAGTGGTCGAGATTTAGTCTTAAAACCAATATTTTGAAAATAATATTCAAATATAATGAAAATTATACTAGGTAGAATGAAATATAATAAATTTTAATATATATATATATATATATATAAAAGACTAGTCATATATTTGAAATTTGTTACTATTATAATCTCAGGCAATTCAATGATCTAAAAAACTCTTGCGATAATATCTTGGATCTGTGCCTAGCTAATGTTAACACCTTGGATATTTTCTCATTGTGTGATCCTTATGTCACCCCGGATGCATATCATCCTCCCTTTATAGTAAATTACCCTGTACCGTCGTCTCCTCCACATTTCATGCCGAACAAATTTTATAAATTCCTGAAGGGGAACTACAATCATCTCTACTCTACCTTGCGCGATTCAGATTGGCCGAGCATTTTAAATTCCCAGGATGTTAATAATTGTGTAACCTTGTTAACACATTATATTAAACGCGCTATGGATGCTGCCATACCTATGCAAGTCGGTAGCAGATTATCTTCGTATCCCAAGTGGTATTCCCCTAAATTACGCTCTGCTATTCGTAGGAAGAGGTACTACTTTGATAAATTCAAGCGTACTGCTTTCCTACCAGATTTTATCCACTATAAAAGACAAAGGGCTTTAGTTAGACGCTTTGCTAAGCGTGACCGCAACTTAGAAAGTAAACGTGTTTGTGAGGAAGCATTGTCCCATCCTAAGAAATTTTGGAGTTTCGTCAATGGTAACATTAAGAATAAGACGCATCATATCTCCCTCAAAATCAACAACGAAATGATTACTGATACAGACACACTTGCCAATCATTTCGGTGATCATTTCTCACGAATATCGATCGATAACACGCCTGCCCATGATCAGTACAATTATAACTCGTCCCATACTGAACATCACCTGTTATCCTCCATTATTATCACACAACATGACATTCACAAAGCGATCTTAAAACTACCCAATAAGTTGACTACAGGAATAGATAGGATACCGGCATTTATTATAAAGGGCTGCGGCGACATTTTACTTCCTGTACTAGCTCACATTTATAATTTATCACTCAGGACACAGATCTTTCCAACTGTTTGGAAACAAGCGGTGGTATCACCCATTTATAAATCAGGCGCTGCATGTGATGTTAAAAATTATCGACCAATTTCGCTTTTGTGCACCCTTGCTAAAATATTCGACATGCTTGTACATGATAAGGTGCAGGTATGGTTCAGTAAATTTCCCTTTGATAGTCAACATGGCTTCGTGCCGGGTAGGAGTGTAGACACTAACCATGCAGTGTTCATGAACTATGTTGCTCCGGCGGTCGAAAATCGTGGCCAGGTCGACGTTGTCTATCTCGACCTGGCTAAGGCTTTCGATCGCGTTTCTCATTCTTATCTTCTGGATAAAATGCGAATCTTGGGTGTTGGCAATGAACTGCTTGGATGGTTTCGCTCCTATTTATGTGATCGCACTAACTTAATTAAATGTAATGGTGCCTTAAGTTCCTTTACCTACCCTATTTCATGCGGTGTGCCACAGGGCTCATCTTTAGGCCCTTTATTATTTAACATATACATATACGACCTCCAGTACTCTGTTAAATCATCCATGCTAATCGCGTTCGCGGACGACCATAAAGTTTGTAAATCTATTAATTCCCACGATGATTGCACTCAACTCCAAAATGATCTCAATGCTATTGCTTTGTGGTGTGACGCCAACAACTTGCCAATTAACCCTACCAAGTCGACTCAGGTAACCTTTACGAGGAGAGTATGCCGAGAAATCGTTCATACCTACACCATCTCAAATTCTATCATACCTCCGAAACTTCAGGTAAACGATCTAGGAGTTATCTTTGATCGTGCCTTGATTTTTCGTGAGCAAGTGTCGAATACTGTGAACCGTTGTCGCCGGACTTTAGGAGTTTCATTAAAAATGTCTCGTGCTTTAAGATCGTTAAATCACTTTAAACTACTCTACCTCAGTCTAGTTCGGTCGCGACTTGTCTACGGTTCCTTGGCATGGAGTGGCTGTAGTCTCTACTTACGAGAACGAATAGAGTCTGTACAACGTAAATTTATTTCGTACGCGCATACTTTTTTCTTGCGAAATCTCGCTTATGATTACCAATTAATACTGAATCATTTAAACCTTCCGTCTTTGGCTCGCCTACTTGATTTGATTGACATTAAATTTCTCTCCAAACTAATTAATAATGACATAACACTAAGCGACTTACTCGCCACACTAAACTTTTTAATTCCTAACTCTCTACGTCATAACAAGACTTTCTATGTACCGCCTAAATGCCTTAATCCAATTATTCGCATTCAAAACACTTATAATAAACATTCCCAGGCCATCGATATATTTTCGGTCCCAATTAAAAATATTCGGTAATACCGTATAACCTCCGTCCCTAAATATTTATATATTATAATTGAAAATACTCGGTAATACCCTATAACCTCCGTCCCTGAATATTTATATATTATAGTTGAAATACTCGGTAATACTTCATAATCTCTGTCCCTAAATATATATATTATATAATTAAAAATATTCGGTAATACTAAATAACCTCTGTCCCGAACTATACATATATCTGGCTGTATATAACACAAATATCAATTATGTAATTCTCCATAACTATTGTATAACGGCTCAGCGACAACGTGTGTGTATATTCTAGTGAACTATATGTAGTTTTTTGTATACACATTAAAAACCTATTTCATTTCATTTCATAAATATTTTATAGAATAGAAGTTTAATGTGCATAAAAAGAATCACGGGGGATTCACGGGATTATATTATATATATATATATATATTTTTAAAAGCAGGCTGAAGAATCCAACATTCTGCAAATAGAACGTGTTGACTAATCGCTTTTCAACTCAAATATTTAAAAACGTAATGATCTTTCAAGGAGGAGCAAGTGTTCCAGACTATGCGAAAAATTTCAAATGTGCCAATTTTCCTTTTCTTCAAAAAACTGATCAGGTTTTTTAGATGGAGTTTTGTGAAAGTATAGCAAGGGCGTTATATCGATATATTTCATTCCGATTTTAGAAATCATACGCACTTGACTTTCTAGTTCAGCTGACTGTCTAACTGTCCATTGGAAGGTGCCACTCAGAACTAATGCGGATGAAATAGCCAGGCCCACATTACTTCCACTTGTCCCTAAAATAGATATTTAAACCCTATGTTACTAAGCCAATGGTGGTATTGTTGAACCTTGGACTAACGGATATTATCAGTATGAAAATACACTATTGACAACTATGGTTGAAAACGAGTAAAAAATGTTTATATCACATTGTGCAATTTATTATGATTTTACCTGTATAAAAAGTCATCAAGAAAATAGTAAGGCACGATATATATAACGCTGTTAGTTGATCGAGATTAAGAGCAAACCAATGAGAGATGCAGAGAAAAGTAAACCATGTGGAGGTGTGGTTATCTTGTAGTGAGCAAAAATCTTTTTCAAATTTTTTCTGTACACCAGATGAACGGATGGTAGTTATTCCGTATAAGGAAGTTGACAGGTGTGAAAATACAGGACTCCTTGCTGAATTTTAAATAAAAAATAAGTTTTAACTAGGGTTTTTTTCGTATAATTTAAAAATAAAAATTAACTCAAATATAGGAAAACAAAAGTGACCAAGCAAGGATCGGGTCTGTACCGAAAGAAATTTGGAGGTGATACCCTAGAGTAGTATAAACCGCACTGTTCATTAATTGTAAAAGTATAAAGAACTAGTAATGCGTCACGGGGGTAAAAGGGAGTAGAAACCAAAATTTGTTTTCTATGTTGAGACTAAGCACTAAATAATTTTTGGACCCAACCCTTTATCTGCTTAATTTTTTCTTTAAACTAAGTTTTACAACTTTGAAATTCAATACAACCCTTGAAAGTTTTTTTTTTAATTTCCCAAGAGCCTCAGAGGGATATAAAATAAAACCACAAGTAGAATAATCTTACACCAAGTTCCTATGTAAGATTTTTTGCAGTAGCCTCTGTGTCTGAAAGTTCTGACGTTAAGCTTTTTAAAGTTTCCAACGGAGCTCGCGTGAATGGAGAGATAAAATTTCTAAAATCTCGGCCACGACCGAGAACGAGCTTTTGAAGCAGCGCTCCACAGCGGTGGACAGTGAAGTAAAACAGGCGGGGCTAATTTTTTTTATCTGAGTAAGTTCAAGCATGGAGGGTTCATCCACGGTGTTTACGTTTTTTATGGCAACGGCGTATCGTGCGGAGTGCTAAGGGGGGTGAAATTTTTTAGTGAGAGCCAGCTTTCCGCGGCTGATGTTAGCTGGCGCCGAGAAAAAATGTTAGGAGAGAAAAACTTTGGGTGTTCAACCACCATTTACTCTACAGTAGATACATTCGGCCTAGCCTTGGGATATCAAGTTTTAGGAACACTCGAGATGAGACGTTCGTTAGAGAACCTGACACACAATACCCTCATTCCTAAGCTGGAAAGCTAGGTCCTTGGTGTTAGATTATTCACCTTGTGATAAAACTGAACTATAGAAGAAGTAGAATCAAACTTCAGAAAAAAGGAAGAGCCCTAGAACTTGCACAGTTTGCCACTAGAGCTACACTTCTAACGACGAACCTTAATTGTTTCTTCCAGTTCTATGTTTTATAAAATGCCGGATATTTGACCAACATCAAAATTTGAAAAAAAAACTTAAGAAAGGGAATTCATCTGAAAAATATATCCTAAACGAGGACTCTCTTTGACAGATTTTTACATTTGCAATTGGTAATTAAACTTTGATTTTTCCTGATTTCGAGTGAAATTTTCAACTTGTTACTTGTTCCTTCGAGACGTTTCAAATCTCTCGCTGTTGCTATGTAAAACCTTCGAATAAAGATGAACACGACGAAAAGGATGAACGTAGGTAGAGAAATTAAAGGGCTGACATAGATAACAATGACCACTGTTCCAACCAGAGTTAAACCATGCTAAACATATTTAAGAATAATGAATAAATCTTTTTGTAAAGCATTAACTAACACTTTCTGAACTTACTCCCAGGATATCCACAAGCGTAAATGGTAGAAGGTCGTCTATAAGACCTAAATCTTTCGTGAATCTGTTTAAAATTCTACCTGTAAATGTGAGATAAAGGATTTAGAAATGTGTTATAGTTATCTGTAGTCGTATTTGCAAAGCTAAGGCAAACTAATATGGTTAGATAAATTTCTAACGAATTGTCATTTATGAGCGCTTGCACGTTAGTATAAGTGAAAAAATATGAGATGACAAAATTTGATTGAAAGATGAGTCAGCAATGTGGTTACAAATTCATTTGAAGGGACTAATGGTAAAAATCCCTTAATCGATTTATATTGATAAAATAGCACCAAAATCATTAATAAAACCTTTTGTTTAATTATATACCTATGATTTTAAACTCTAAGCCAAGAGCACACGCTTTTAATAGAAGACTAAAGAACGTGTCGCTAAGTAGTCACTCGCATTACTCCTGTTTTTATCATAAAAACAGTCTTAGGCCTAGAAGTCAACTTTTGAAACTTTGAAAAATTACATAAATTAACGGAAAGTTTTGTTTTTGATGTTATTACTCCTTGTAGTTATAAAATATCCAACGGAGCTGTGCTCTGCTACCCCGTTTTTAGTTAGTTATTTAGTGTGATGCACGCGAAAAGGCAGTGCACGCAATTCCATGGATATTGCAATCGTAAAGATACGGGTGAAAGTGACAGATTTCATGGTTCAAAAATCTTGATACGAGTCCGTTTTGAAGTTCAGTACAAAGCTCGGGTTCTAGAAGTACCCCAGTAGCATAACAGAGACGGGCCGACCAGTCGGCTTCCAGTCTGCCCCACTTTTCAACGACTGGTACAAATTTAGTTTTGTGGCTAGCCACTGCCTGTGAGACAATAGGACCCAATATGCATCAGTAGTTGCAAAATCTGGCAGACTGCCAACCGACTAATAGGTGCGACCATCAAAAGGAGAGTCGGCCAAATGGTCAGTTTGTTGGACAGTAATCCTCAAAAATATGGCAAACCAGAAGGAGTGTCGGCCGACCGCATATAATTAGGGCCCAAATAAATTTGTAGAAATACACTTAAAAACGCTGTTGGCCGACAAGGTGCTTTGGCCTGTATTAAAATTTTAAAATTGTACGTCTCTAGCGTGACAACTGAGACTCTATCCCGACTGTTATTGTGACTTAACGTGATACCGGGGTAGTTGTGAAACTGAATTGCAGGATCATGATTAAATTCGTCCCTGAAATGTAGAATTTTGCATTGTTTGGTAGTCCCTTATGAGTATGTATTGTCCCTGACCCACCAGATTTACTATTTCATATGCATATACAGGTTTAGACAAGACTTTCGCAACCGCTGTTTTCTATACAGTGTTGCAATTCAATACAGGGTGTTTCTGATAAGCATGTCATAAATTAAAGGGTGTGTTCTTTGGGTCAAACTGAGTGAAAAGTGTCAAAGAACATGGGGTCTACAACGCTTAGTTTCGGAGGTACGGGCCTCCAAACATTGACCCCCAAAACGCGAAAAATGTCACAAATGTGGAGTAAGACATATCAGCTTGCTCATCTTGTTTAGACAATTCCAATACCCTCGCATCTTAGAATTCTAATGAGCCATTTTCTAGCAGAAGCGTATTATTAAAGGTAGAAGTGTGCAAGGACTGGTATATAAAAGTCGGTTTACTTCAAAGTGGGAAACAAAGAAGAGTTTCCAGTTAATATATCATTTAATCGTACATGTACAAAGTTAGCAGCAGTTTTAGAGGTATTGTTCAAAATGCCCACCATTAGCATTAATGCAAACATGTGCCCGTCTAACGAACGATTCTTGGAAATGTTGAAAGATGCCTGGTGTGTTTCGGATTGTTTCACACCCTTCAAGTATTCGTTGTCGCAAGTCGTCCACATCACAGACTTCACTCTTGTACACAGAGTCCTTGAGATGACCCCAAAGGTAGAAATCACACGGATTCAAATCGGGAGATCTCGCCGGCCACACAACTGGTCCTCCTCGTCCAATCCACCTCAAAGGAAATGTAGCGTCGAGATGTTCTCGAACCATATGGCTGAAGTGTGGTGCTGCCCCGTCGTGCATGAACCACATGTCACGTAGCAACGTTAACGGTATGTCTTCAAGTAGTTGCGTTAAAGTCTCTCTTAAAAACTCGAGATATGCCTCGCCATTTAGTCTGGGTGGTAGAAAATGAGGCCCTAATAAATGTAAGCCGACAATTCCGCACCACACATTTAAACTAAATTGAACTTGGTGACTCCTAACAGTTGTTGCATGTGGGTTTATCTGACGCAATTCATGGTCGTTGTGATAATTCAAAAAACCATCACGGGAGAAAGATGTCTCATTGGCAACTAAAAGAGCGCGTGGGAATAGATGATCTTCAGCTCTAGCCACAAACCACTGGCAAAAGTCTAGGATAATCTGCAGGGTCAGATAAATCCAAATCTCAGAGCTGTGCTAATTAGCTGACTACTAATTGAATTAGAATTAGCAATTAGGTAAATATTTATGAACTAATTAATTAGCCAATTAGCAATTAGACATAGAAACTAATTAAATTCAATTAGAAATTAGCCATTTATTTATCAAACTAATTAATTAGAATTACTAATTTCTAATTAATTACTTGTCTAATTAAGGAAAAAAAAGAAACCATAAGTAAACATAAAAGTTTAAAAGTGCCCATGGATTTAGTACTTTGGTAATGCAAAGTTTAATGTTTTAATGCCATTGAAAAACGGGTACGGAAGCCGTGAATTATTCATGAAAAATGAGACAAGCCTCGAGGCTTCCGTCATGTTAAAAATTGTCTCATTTCTTCATTTTCATGCCACAGTTCCTATAATGGACTCTTGAGTAGTAAATACATGGGCACTGCTATAAATTAGAGTGGGAAAACAGTCGAAATTTCGAAATGGGACAGTTACGATTTACGAAATTTTCTACTAGTACTAGTACTCATGTTTTGAGGAGCTGAAATATTTAGAGTAGTACTAAGGTTTCCTCATCGATATAATAAGGCCGTTTTCATATTCAAATAGATGAATCAAGAGTTAATTCCTCGATTTTTAGTTTTTACTAAATTAAAAGACTAATTGAAAATCCAATTGGCTAATTAGTTAATCCTAAGTCTAATTAAATTTTAATTAGATAATTACCTTTCCTATTCATACTAATTAATTAGAATTACTTCTCAATTAGCACAAAGGTAATTAAAATTCAATTACCATTTTCAATTAGTAAATGATGCTAATTAATTAGAAATTCAATTAGCTAACTAATTAATTAGCACAGCTCTGCCAAATCTTAGGAGTCACCTAGTTCATTTTAGTTTAAATGTGTGGTGCGGAATTGTCGGCTCACGTTTATTAGGGCCTCATTTTCTACCACCCAGGCTTAGCATTGCTACGTGACATGTGGTTCATGCACGACGGGGCATCACCACACTTCAGCCATATGGTTCGAGAACATCTCGACGCTACATTTCCTTTGAGGTGGATTGGACGAGGAGGACCAGTTGCGTGGCCGGCGAGATCTCCCGATTTGAATCCGTGTGATTTCTACCTTTGGGGTCATCTCAAGGACTTGGTGTACAAAAGTGAAGTCCGTTATGTGGACGACTTGCGACAACGAATGCTTGAAGGGTGTGAAACAATCCGAAACACACCTGGTATCTTTCAACATGTCCAAGAATCGTTCGTTAGACGGGCACATGTTTGCATTAACGCTAATGGTGGGCATTTTGAACAATACCTCTAAAACTGCTGCTAACTTTGTACATGTACGAATAAATTATACATTAGCTGGAAACTGTTCTTTGTTTCTCACTTTGAACCAACTTTTATATACCAGTCCTTGCACACTTCTACCTTTAATAATAAGCTTCTGCTAGAAAATGGCTCATTAGAATTCTAAGATGGGATGGTATTGGAATTGTCTTAACAAGATGAGCAAGCTGATATGTCTTACTCCACATTTGTGACATTTTTCACGTTTTGGGGGTCAATGTTTGGGGGTCCGTACCTCCGAAACTAAGCGTTGTAGACCCCATGTTCTTTGACACTTTTCACTCAGTTTGATCCAAAGAACACACCCTTTAATTTATGACAGCTACCCTGTATAAGAAAAATGGTGTAGTGCTCAAATCTATTGTAGCTATCACAAGTAGAATAATCTTACACCAAGTTTCTATGTAAGATTTTTTGCCGTAGCCTCTGTGTCTGAAAGTTCTGACGTTAAGCTTTTTAAAGTTTCCAACGGAGCTCGCGTGAATGGAGAGATAAAATTTCTAAAATCTCGGCCACGACCGAGAACGAGCTTTTGAAGCAGCGCTCCACAGCGGTGGACAGTGAAGTAAAACAGGCGGGGCTAATTTTTTTTATCTGAGTAAGTTCAAGCATGGAGGGTTCATCCACGGTGTTTACGTTTTTTATGGCAACGGCGTATCGTGCGGAGTGCTAAGGGGGGTGAAATTTTTTTAGTGAGAGCCAGCTTTCCGCGGCTGATGTTAGCTGGCGCCGAGAAAAAATGTTAGGAGAGAAAAACTTTGGGTGTTCAACCACCATTTACTCTACAGTAGATACATTCGGCCTAGCCTTGGGATATCAAGTTTTAGGAACACTCGAGATGAGACGTTCGTTAGAGAGAACCTGACACACAATACCCTCATTCCTAAGCTGGAAAGCTAGGTCATTGGTGTTAGATTATTCACCTTGTGTAGCTATCAATCGCGACATTTATTTTATTTTTACTATTTTCTGCGATTTAGGAATCCCCCGAGCATTCAATCGGGTAGGCATTTCTCAAGTTTATGTGGCACTCTTCGAAACTTTACGTTGTATGCGAGACACTGTATATCATTAGATTATTGATGGGTGCTGTAAATTCTTAGCATATTGGAGACCTCACGGAGTATTGCAAAATGATTTTGCTCTTTTTTTATCAACATAAATCCATAAAAAAATTAATTGTTAGACCATCTCATTCTCCCTTTAAATGATACTTGGCTTCACTTTGTAGGTTAACACCCAAGTTTCAACGGTAAAAAAACAAAGTATAAGATAGAAGGACCATTAAATTTCAAGTCGTTTTTGCTTACCAACTGGATTTTTATCAAAGAAGGCGATAGGTGCTCGACTGACGCTTCTAAACATTGTGTTATGCAAATTGACGGAGGCCTTCATGCATATCAGAAAAGTTGCAATAGTTCTTGTGAGTGATAAAATGAACAACCCCACCATGAGGCCAGTGTAAATGTAAATATTGGTGTTAGTGTTGCTGAAATCCCCTGTTATACTTTCCCAGGTAAAACCACTGGTGCTCTCATCAGGATAATTCTCTGTTGATGTGGAATACTCCGTATCGTTAGCTGCCTTGTTACCTTTTCTTTCTTCTGCATTGGTCCTACAATTACAGGAGGTACATGTATTTCCAAATTGAAACTGTAAATCATAACTAACCATAATGATAGCCAATAGTCACTGTACGTGTAAATAACCTGAGCCGTTAGGTTTAGAATGATAACCAAGGTGATAAATAAAACACTACCACCGGCTTTGAAATAGTTCAAGTACGTAAAGGCTTTCACGGAGCCCTCGCTTTTGTGCTCCTCAGCTTGCTTTGGCCCGTCTCCCTGAGAAAGTTTAGAAGGAAATCAATTTTCATTATTAGCTTTTTGCCGAAATGGTTAGTATTTACGACACCATTTATTAGTTTTATATAAACTGAAATGAAGAACGTTTAACGCTGCACTTCTGGCAAAAAGATGCAGCGAGCGTAAGTCTGGCAATGGGAAGTAGCGTTAGTCTTATGCTACGTCCGAATGCAACGTTTGTCAGCTTTGGCTAAGCGAATGTGCCTATTGCACTTGCAGATATTGGGATAAGAATTTGGTTAATTCCTATTATACACATTTTGTCCTGGTTCTTTAATGGGCAATTGAAAACCATCTGATCATAAAATATGTAACAGAAGTTATAGAATTAATAAATGCACCTAGTCTAAGTCGTGGCGTACAATCTGTCATTCAATATCTTAATATCGGCTCTTTAGCCAGGTAAGTCATATTTCTAAAACCAAATGTATGGTTGTTTTACTTTGATAGTGTTGTCTTCAGATGGTGTAAATCCAATTGATTCGAGTGAAGTCACAGACCCATAAATGGAATTGCTCCGGCTAATTAAAGCTTCTGAATTTTGAGGGGCTGTGATATCGTCTTTTTGACTTGTTGATCCGCTTTTGTTTTTGGAAGTTTCCTCATCAATAATGGCCCAAAGATCGAAACCTTGTGAGATCAAGTCGTGGTAAGCACCCACGGCCAGAATAGAACCCTAAAGTAAAAAAGATTATTATTTGCAAACAAGTTTTATTTTATTCATGACTATAAAAAGTCGGTTCTTGTATACATAAAATCTGCTATAGACACGTCCATGTGCTATACATGGTTATTTAAAAAAAAAAACAGTCACTGTTGACCTACGTGCTTTAGGATGATGATCCTATGCGCTGACTTAAGAAACTGGACTTGGTGAGTTACAAGAACGCGAGGTTTTCGTTTAATGTATCCATTTATGCATCTTCAAAATTGTTTTTAGAATATTAAATACATTCTAAAGTACTATTGAAAAAATATGGTACAAAAACTAACTTATCAAACAAGTGCTTCGCGACAGAGACATCGACAGCGCTTAAGGGATCATCCATCAGATAAACATCGGCGTCCATGTAGATCGATCTGGCCAAATTAACACGAGCCTTTTGACCTCCACTAAGTGATACTCCTCTCTCACCAACCATAGTTTGATCTCCATAAGGTAAAATCTTAATATCTTTGTCAAGAGCGCACACGTTTAGCACTCGTTTATATTTATATTTATCCATTGGTAATCCAAATAACACATTCTCTTCGATAGTTCCACCAAACACCCAAGGCTCCTGTGCTGAATATGCAATTCTTCCTCGAATTCTAACGTCGCCATTACAAGTTGGTAGCTCACCCAAAATGGCCATAAGCAAAGATGACTGAAATTTCGATACATCATGTTCACAGTTATTCACAAGTATATATCTGTTTTAACCAGTAGCGTCGCTAGGGTTTGAAATGTGGGGGGCTAAATCTGGGCAAACTATTTGAAAGTTATTATAAGAACTTTATATAACAAGATGGCCCAAGGGCTGGGCCTTAATAGTAATTTTACACGGCTCACGTGACCCCCCGTATAGTTGATTTCCAATAAATCGTACAACTAAAAACATTTCTGAAACACAATCGTGTATCCCTTTAATTTCTAATAACGTCACATTTCAAATAATATTAATGAAACTAAATTGTGCACCCCACTAAAGTATAATTTTTAAAAACCATACGAATCAAATAATGTATTTAAACAAAATCCTGGATCCCCTAAACCAGAAATCACTATGACCGTAAAGCGTCCCCTCTATTTTACGAAACCTAACCTAACCATCCAGCATAATCTCTGATGTATCACGCGCACAAAGTGCAGTAGTGCACGAAAATTATCATCTTGTTTCCCTTCACTCAAAAAAGCCCGCGAGATTTAAACTACCTTTCTTTCCTCTCTCTCCGAGCAGGATGCCCCCTCTCCCTCTTCCCCCTCTCACTAATATACCAGGCAGGCAGTTCTCTCTCTCTACGCGGAGCTTCGTATCGCCACCGCGTACGCTAGCGATCTCTCTCTCTCATCGTAAGCGTACGTTTCGCGGACGCGACCG
This sequence comes from Phalangium opilio, assembly GCF_054372755.1. Lineage (NCBI taxonomy): Eukaryota > Metazoa > Arthropoda > Arachnida > Opiliones > Phalangiidae > Phalangium > Phalangium opilio. The sequence goes on along the minus strand of NW_028324217.1, from coordinate 10,336,374 downwards.
GTTTCCCTCTCTTATCGTAAGCGTTCGTTTCGCGGACGCGTCCGGGACAGGGACAGGGACAGGGGTTTTGGTGCCGTTTCTAAAATTTTAACGGAATAAAATTCCGTGTAAAATTAAAAATAGACCCAACCAACAAATAAACAAGTTGGTTTGGTCAAGTCTCCATCTAAGGGACAGGATCACGTGACTAACAAAGTTGACTGTATTACCTTCTGTCGTTGAGCGACGAAAATAAATCTCCTATTTATCTGATTGGATAAGAGTCTGACTTTTGGGGTAAAACAGGTTCTGCGCATGTCAAAATCAAGCCTCAAAACTTGAGAACGAGATCTGAGCCGTTATAAAAATTCAAAAGATTTGTCGGTTGGGTCTATTGCATAATGGGTTCATTGGAAAATGTGTAGACCTTTAGAACTCTCCGTAAATTTGTGTCAACTTAAATTTATTCGTATTTTTAAGATAAATAACCTTTTATTGATAAAGACTACGGAACCGATTATGAAGGATTTTCACTCGTCTTAGGTTTATTTTTAGTTTTGGTTAGCTTTTAGTCTACACTATTGGGACTCCCTTCGAAAGAACATAAAACATTTTACTTGTCTCCATATGCTTTTTTCTTCAAAATTTTACTGTTTGATATTGAAATTTTTTTATATCTTGCTAAAGAATTTTAAGTTGCTAACAGCAATTTTTGGCAGGGTTTACGGATTATTTTGGGGGGATCTAAGTTTTGCATTTGGGGGGGCGTCACTCGGAGAGGTAAACATTTCCACAGAGGGCTCGCGTGTTATGTCATGCAGACGAACCTTTCTAGTGCTACGGAAATTTCGTTAACAGGAAGGCAGGGCGTTTTGCGATTTTTCGGAGGTCTTTATTTCAAATAATCCATAAAATCTGAATATAATTTTAATTTTAAAATCATTCGGAGATATTTACTGGATGTTTCACTATGCAGAATGGTATTGTAATTTTTGTAGAATCCATAAAAAATCGATTTATTTTCCTCTTCACACTCCCTTTTATAATGTAATTACTGTTTTGTACTATCATATTCCTTTAAATTTAGTAAAATATAATACACATGGTAAGAAAATGTCAGCTGCACGGTTGGCCGCTTACGATGCTGCAGCAAAGGAGTTGAAAGAAATTGAGCCTTCAACTGATAGAAATTTTAAAGAGAATTCAACGTGCCCTTCAACCCAATGTCAAAGCCATAGCAAAAACTCTCAGGAGCTGAGCACCGAAAAGCACAAGCTAAAGAGAAGAAGCTAAAGCAACCAAAAATTTGGCTGAAAACATAAAAAGAAGTTGAATATTACAAGGCAAGGTGTGATAGAGCAACTACAATTTTTTCCCGCTCTACCGAGCATGGTCCAGGTTCAAGAAGAGCGCCATGAATGTTAAAAAACAAGAAGTTTGTTCATATCAGTTATATATATATGCAAACCCGATGCATTTTTTAGAAAAATGGTGCTAAGCTGAAGGTATGTTATAAGTAATAATATAAATATTTTCGTTACTATTTTCGTATTTTACATATAGTAATACCTATTTAAAAAGGTTTATAATAATGGTCTTCGTTTTCTTTAACGTATGAAAACATTAATTCGTCAATGCGTCAAAATTACCTTTCCAGAACCAACAGGTCCAACAACTGCCCATAGTTCTCCAGGCTGGACATTCATATTGATATTGTTTAAACTAGTTTCATCTGAGTCCTAAAGTTAATGTTTTGTTTGTATAAGTTTAGAGTAACATTAACAACCAATGACAATTAAACTTCCTTCCTATATTTAGCACATATACGTTATTCTATTTAAATGTTATCAGGTTGTATTGTCACATTTTTACAAATGGTAGCGGTTTTACCTCATTCCATTTAGCAGAGACAGAATTGAGCCAAATGCCACATTTTTCAGGTTCATTTTGTAATTCAATTTTATCAACTGTTGAAGTGTCTTCTTGTTCTTCTAACTCCAAGAACGCCTAAAAATTAATTAAAAGTAATTTAACACTGCTTATAAAATTTAAGGTATGTAAAGAACAACCAAACAACTATTACGTAAAAAAATATTTAAAGGGTATGGGAATTTACAATTTCATGTCATATTTTAGCACGACAGTGGTATTAGATTAAACTTTCAAGTCTCTACTTTCAAAATATCAAGTTTTTAATATAATTGAACCAAAGTTTCTATTTTTAATATCCATTGGAAAATCACGAAAATTCAGTTTCGATATATAAATAATTTTGTCTTGTCGAGCTTGTTCGTCTGTTTTATGACATCACTATGACGTTGAGGAAAAAAGCGCGGAAATCCTATACGCGCGAGGTATTCGCGTCTCGAGCTCTGTCCATGCTTCTCCCCTGTCTAAATTCTGGGTCTGATAGCGCAGCGCGTGGCATCATCTCGCGTGTGACGTCGAAAACAGGAAAACGTTAAATAATTTCATATGAAGCATTTTCAAATGCATATTGCCAAATAACCAGAAATCGGAGCATTAAAAGCTTCATATTTTTGAATTCACAGTAATTAATTCTATCTTTTGCTATATAAATCAGAGGTTTTTCAAACGAAGCTTCTCATACCCTTTTTAAGGACTGAAATTGGTGGAACGAAACCCCATTTCTACACAAAGATGTTTAGTCAAAATTTCTGTTATGACGGAAATTGAATAACTGAACTTGTATACTGAACTCATGCTGTTCCTTTTCAAACGAAATAAAATGTATACGGATTCGATTTTATGGTTTGGATGGATACTAGTGATGCTGGTACGAACCGGCAAATTGATCTTTCAACCAAAAAGACAAGATCAACTTTTCTTTTCCATTCATAACAGTGTATAAATTAATAGCAAGTATAAAACTATCTGTCTAGGACTGTTCACGAACCGAGCTGAGCGAGCTTTCTTAAAGCTCGGCTCGGTTAACATATATATGTTTAACAAAATTTGCTACTACCAACGTAAGACTTGAGAGCGACTAAAAATGCTAACCCATCTTTATGAATGTAGTGATTGAGTGAAACCCGCTCAGTAAAATGTGAAGAAATCGTTATATGCTCAAGGCTAGACGCGAGAGAAAGCGAAAGCCAATTTTCCTACGCTTTATTTCATTTTAAAATACAACGGAACGCCAATTGTGGAGAGAAGAAAGACTAAAAGTAAGCACTATTTCAGCGACTAAGCTCGCGAGTCGTAGTGGCTCGATTCTTATCGGCTGGGCTCGGCTCGACCTTAAAAAAGTTAGCTCGTTAATTAATCGAGCCGCCAAAGTGTCGGCTCGGCTCGAATTCGGCTCGCTCGTCACGAGCCCGAACTGGCTGGAGCTTGTGAACAGTCCTATATCTGTCCATCACAAATATTCTTGAATAATTGTGAAATTAAATTTTCATACTGGAGCGCTTGCGTTACACAGCACTGTGAAGCAGAAGGTGTTGGGGTACAGAATGCTATTAGATGACCAGTACCATCTGACCGATTTCAATAACATTCATAACCGCAATGCCTTCTGTTTCACTGTTCACTACAAATAACAATAATAAAACTTCAATCCGAGTATCATCTTTAACATTCTACATAGGTACGTAGTTACAATACGAAAAAAATTATATTATATTAAATGCTTTTCAAATAAAATGAAGAAGATGATATCACTTTCATGCTGAACTTAAAATGGTTTATTACAATACCTGAATCCTCTTTAAGGAAATTTTAGATTCAGCCCAACTTGTAATAGCCAGTGGGAAAAATAAAGTCATGCTAAGTCGTAGGTTGTTGTAAAGACTCATGCTAACGAAGACTATTTCGGAGGTAATTGTATTTCCCATTAAAATATAGGCTACGAAGCAAACGAATACAATAACTTTCGATGCTGCAAAATAAACAGCAACGTTAAATCCTCGAAGTAGCGATGTGTATCGAATTTGATGGATTTCTTTTCTATAGAAAAATCATGTTATTTTTATCTTTACATAATAATTCAGATGACATGGAGTTTGTTTGTGTGCTGTATTGAATGGATCTTTTATTATTGGTTTACAAAAACTATAGGGGTAAATTATCCTCTTGGAGCTATCTATGAAATAGAGTATGTATCTAACATCCTGAACTACGCACCTAGAGATGGTAGAAATTAAAAAGGGTTTTTCTTTCGCTGTTCAAAAAATAAAACCGAGCAGGGTATTAAACGAAGAAATTTGGCCTTTGGGAATCTGCTGCGTAATGACACGAAAAAAATAACGCCCATTACCGGGAATCAGATCATGACGAACGAAGAACTTTACGCCGCAATGGATATATTCCTGGGTAGATAGTCTGCAAATTCCACCATAGAGATTATACAAACCCATCTTCTTAGTCATAATAATACATCCAACAATGATCAACAACGAAGAGCGAACAGTTTCAAGAAGAAATTTTTATGAAGGTAACAATAACGTGATTCCTTTCAAACATCACCCAACGTTTAACTCCATGTCATTTTCTTTGCTATTTTGTAAATTACCGTCTTGCCAAGTCCACCATACTAGCAAATGGGTGTTCCCAAGAATACATCTTGATTACTCTCATTCCAGCAACAATTTCGTTCATGAGGCGAATTCTCTCATCAGTCAAAATCGCCGTTTTCGATCTGCGTTAATTAGACCTAACTACGTAAAGCAAAGCGAGGGTCCAGTGGTTCCCCTACAAGGTTACTTTCCTCCTGAACTCCGGTTTAGCTTGTCGAAGGCTAGTGGGCGGGATTTATAAGTGCACTTCTAAATCCCGCCCACAAATGACTCCTGCCTTCCCCAAGCCAAAATTGGAGTTCGTGAGGAAAGTCATCTTCTAGGGGATCCACTGAACCCGCACTTTGCTTTAACTACTGCTCTCATCTTATTTAAGTTTACCTTAGAACTGAAAAAAATTTCCCCATGTATGTTTGGAACGGGATAAACAGAAGAAGAACCACAAGACCAAACAGACTGGACACTTGTAGGTGCGTCCAGAGCACTGAGAGAACTATTCCAATTTGAATGGGCCCCACGATGAGAAATGGTAAATAAAAAACAGCCAGATCAAATCGGTTGACGTCGTTAGATAAGAGGTTGACCATTTGGCCAATTGTGGTGTTCCCCATAGCCCGTTGACTTAGCTTTAGCGCCTGTTGCAATAGATTCATAACGATTAAAATTGATTAAAAATACAAAGTTATTTCTTCGCAAAAGTTAACGTATTAATAATTAGTATTTATATATGCATATCCAGGGTGATTCTAAAATGGTGGTACGAGCGAAGCTGTGCAGATTCTATGGACCAGGTAGTGCTTAAAATTATGAATTGTTTCATCTTTTATGACATCTGATTGCGATATCTTTTCCGCATAATCGTCTACAGTTCTTTGGACGTCCTTTTTACTTTAAGTTATTAAATCTGATCTGATAAGGTGATGTTATTCATCTCACCTACTGGTATCTGAACGATTTCCAAGCTTATATATGTTCAGATATCTTTATAATGTTTCAGATATGTGCGTTTTAACTTTATACTGATTATATATGCAAACATTCTGAACACACGAAAACCTTCAGATAGTTAGTCAAGACAAGTCATAAATCAGAGGCACCCTGACGCACGATAATAAAAATTATTGCATTCATGAAAGTACTTAAGTAGGTGGAACAAATTACATTTGCAAACGATGTTGTGATTTTGACTAAATTGGTGCCGCACAAATTTGTTTCGTAGAAATTTCAAAATTCAGTATTCATTCCAAATTATCTCAAAATTCATAACCAAAATTAATTCTTTCTATTCCATTTTTAAAAGTAAACAAATAAAATTGAAAATTCTAAGAAACAAAGGGTACTGTTCGAACCTGGGACCCTTGACTTCAGGCATTTAAGGTACCATAACCAAGCCGTGCAAATAGTATCTACCCAAAATGGGGGCGTTCCACCTACTGCAGAGATTGTTTGCCTAATTCGTTCCGCTAAGATCAGCTTTTGGGATTCGCGAGAATGGCCTATAACCCCATTACTATCTAAATTCTCCCCACATATTGATGTATTTCCTTTTTTGAAATGGCCAGAGAAACAAGGTTGACAAACCAAGTACAATTGTACAGTTTTGATAAGTAGTGATACGGGTTTTTGTTAAAAACGACACAAACACTATTGAAGCAGGAGGGACCCTTGACGTAGAGAAGGAAAAGGTTTTTCTAGAAAATGACCAAACAGAACCCTGGAACCCGAAGTCCCGAAAATAATTTTTAAGAAGACTGAGCCCTTTCTGATGCTTTAGTACGGTTTCAATTGTCCAAAAATATGTTCCCGCTTGCATTGTTTATAAAAAACAATTTTTGACTTGGAACATATAAAATGGACCTTGCTCAGCAAGAAATTAATTGTTGACAAGTTTCTTGGGCCGTATTATGGGAGCGAGAGGGGGAGGAATTTTACGCTCCCCAAAGTGTGGTTTTTATTTTCTTTCTAAATAAATATTTAAGATAGAAACCAAAACTCAACGGCAATATGATTTTAGTGATTAGAGAAAATGCCTGAAATGTGTTCAAGAATGTAGTGGCGTTAGTTGGGGGAAGGCAGCAATTTGTTTCCACCCCACGTCTTACCATATTCATAAATAGTCAATCATTGCTAATTTTTTCTTTTTGTTTTCCCGTTTGCAATTTAAAATAATATAAATTAGACCTGGAGTATATTAGAAATATTTATTTTTACCCGTTTGTAACAATAATAAACGTTGGACGCCAGGTTTTGTCAAACCGTGTAACCGATAGCTGAAGTGAAGCAAACATTTTTGTTCCGTTCGGATCAAAAATCAGATATCCGCGTTCGGTTTAAAGCACTAGGACCAAGGGCAGGCGAAAATATTCTAATACAATTTGTCGTACGAGGCTCCGTTTAGAATTTATAATATGGGTGATTTACGGATGCCCCATCTAAATAAAATTAATGAAATTAATAAACAAAAGACACAGTGCCAGGAAATGAAAGGCGCGAGACGAAATGTAACTGTAAAAGTGGTGTGCGTGGTATTTTCTACTTCTACCATTTCACTTTTTGTTCCATATTTGTCCACTGAAGTGCGTTTGCAAATAGGCTCAATGGGATGATTCTTGCCTATGTGAGAGAAAAACTAATCGGATGGGGAATTTACTTCACCACTCGCCAAAAATGGTATTGCCACGTCAAACAAAACTATTAGAGGCTCCGCCAAATCAAATGATAATGACTTTGACGATAGTCAGCAGGAAGGTGAAAATGGCGATCACGGACATTTTGATAGCATGGTCTAGCCACTCTGGGACTATGAAAAAGCCTAAAACAAAGTTCCTCGCGAGAAAAGTCTCGTCGACAGCAACCTCATTTACATAAACTAAACCCTTCACCCGCGCCCGAACATTAACATTGTCGTTTCTTTGTTAACTCATTTAGAGGGGCCTGGATAAATGGGTCTTATTATAACTTTAAACGTACGACAATCTCCCATAGAACATTTTAGGCTGCAATTGGTCCATAGAACCTGTAAAACTTCACTCGTATCACCATATTAGAATCATAAGTCAGACAGTAGAGCTCGGAAATATTTTATTCATAGGAAGCTTACTTTTTTATAAATGAGTGTACAGGCTGCTATCCTAATTCGCATGCCAGTTACAGAGAAAACAAAAACAACTGGTTGGTAGAAAGAAACTTGGATAAGAGAAAGGAGGCATACACCTGCTGCAGACAATATGCCTTCGGTTTCGCTCATCGAACCAGGATTGCTAAAATAACGTATAAGCCACCCAAGACACAAAGGCTGAAGAACACGTATCACACATTCCTAAATGTATACAATCCGTATAGATTTGAATCAACGCTTTTGATATAAAATACTTTACTCACCAGAAATAGAATAAATAAAGTATGCTTGATATAAGTTCTACCAAACGCCCTCATAACCGCTAATCTTAGACTAGCTTTGTATTTTCCTGATTTTTGTCGTTGTAGTTCCTTCTGCCATTCTCTGTAAACCAAAGTAGAAAACACACAACTATTTTATTCAGTATAAAGTCATGAGTTAATAATATGTTAGCTCCCTAACATATTATTAACTCATGATAAAGTACATGTTGTGTTAATAGGTCAATAACGGTAGACTAAAAATGGATTTTTTTTCAAAGGGTTTCGTCAAAAGAACCTAGTTTGTGCAAAATACTATTTAAAATGGAAAATAGCGTTTTTTCGTGTCCTATGCAAGGAGGTCTTAGCGGTTGAGAGTGAGCCGAAAGTTAAATACACACTTTAATAATAAATTTTAGGTCATTTAATAGGATCATTGAGGATATACAGTAAAGGATTAGACACTTTAACCTTTGCACTAGACAATATCTCGCCAAATTTATTCCATTCATTTCCAGTTTTCCCAGTGCTGGCTGATTGACATTTATTTAAGAAGTATCATTTTTCGTTGAAAACGTTGTCTGCTATATATTTTTTCCTCTATGTTGGCGGGTAGTGACTAGTGATATTTAGACAAAGTTAATTACGTGGCAGAAAAACAAGAGTGCCATTAGTTCCAAAATTTAAAAGAGAACTGAATTCGTGAACTGTCGAATTAGAATGTCTCACAATCTCACAAAATTCGCTTTTTCTCTTAATAGCAATGCCAATTTTAAAGTGTCGGTATTAATTTGAAAACTCTACTTAAAATGGACAACCCATGAAAAACATACAAAACATTTTTTGATAAAAGTTTTTGCTGCGCTTGAAACCGAAACGTGGTTTACTGTACCGCTTCTTAACCTAGCGTGTTAAGACTCTGCCTTGTTAGAAGCGTTAAACAAGAATTTCTGGACCTCGTGAATGATGACGAGAAAGAGATACAAGAAACGTTTACTACACTTGAGGGAAAACAAAACTATGCATATAAAAAAGCCCTGACATCTAGCGTCGACACTAGTTGCATCGTGGACGGTATTTGGTGGAAAATTAGGAAACCAACGGCAAACGGGCAAAGGTATGGCAACCAAAGCTAGGATTTAGGAGGTTTGACTAGAGCCTAGAAAAATGGCAAACGTTTTGTCTCCATTTGAAGAAAATTCTTGAAAACTCTCAGCTAGTTAAAAGAAATTTTTATTTGAAACCACTTTAAAGACGGCCTTGGAAAACTATGGACTTGGGACGAAAGTCTTCCACTAGGCTCAAGTAATAACGTTTAATCAACATTAGAGTATCTAACTCAATTATTGAAAACTGGTCTCATGTTGTTGTAGACCTCTTCCAGTTTTTTATACCATAAGAGTACACTCGAGGAAGTCATATATCCAATCTTAGGAAAATAAATAACCTGAACTACAATTGTATTGATAATAATAAAAACATGGTTAGTTTTTTTCACAAACTGTGTTTCTTGATCCCCATTCTAAATTAGACGCCGGAAAATACAGTAACAGATCGCAGAGCTCCTCTGTTAGGTTTCCTGTGTCTATAATCTGAGAATCTATTTAAGTATAGGCTGTAGGCAGCGAAAATACAAAAATATTTCAAGAGTGGATATTTTGCTAACCCGTACAAAAATTTACGGCTGCATTTTGCTGTTATTTAGATTTTTTAGAATCTGCAATATATTGCAAATAAACTGAAATATTCTGGAAAAATACTGGAATAAACCTGAAAAAGGTTCAACTTCAGACAAAATTAAGATGCATTCCAGAGAGCAATGCAGAACATTTTAGACGTTTTGCGGAAAAAATATCTTCCGTTGGAAAACTCAGTACAGCAGTATACAAAATTTAGCTACTCTAGAGTCATAAAAGAGCTACCTTACAGCTAGAAAACAGAGGGGAAATAGTAACTCCCGTAAGAAATCAGGATGTTTGTAGGCTCATTACAGGTACTGTACCTTCCAGATATATTGTATGCATGTTACAGTCAGAAATTGCTAAGTTTGTAGGATAATGGCAGGCGGGTTTCGGATACTTTTTAGGATAATTGCAGGCGCGTTTCATATACTTTGTAGGAAAATTGCAGGCGCGTTTCAGATACTTTTTTGGATCATTGCAGGCGCGTTTATGATACTTTATTGGATCATTGCAGGCGCGTTTCAGATACTTTGTAGGATAATGGCAGGTGCATTTCCGATTCTTTGTCGGATAATTGCAGGTGTGTTTCAGATACATTGCAGGATCATTGTAGGTGCGTTTCATATTCTTTGTAGGATATTTGCAGATGCGTTTCAGATACTTTGTAGGATAATTGCAGGCGCGTTTCAGATACTTTGTAGGATCATTGCAGGCGCGTTTCAGATACTTTGTAGGATAATTGCAGGTGATTTTCAGATAATTTTTAGGATAATTGCAGGCGCATTTCAGATACTTTTCAGGATAATTTCAGGAGCGTTTCATATACTTTGTAGGAAAATTGCAGGCGTGTTTCATATACTTTGTAGGAAAATTACAGGCGTGTTTCAGATACTTTTCAGGATCATTGCAGGCGCGTTTCAGATGCTTTGTAGGATCATTGCAGGTGCTTTTCAGATAATTTTTATGATCATTGCAGCCGCATTTCAGATACTTTGTAGGATAATTACAGGCGCGTTTCAGATACTTTGTAGGATAATTGCAGGTACTTTGCAGATATTTTTAGGATAATTACAGGAGCATTTCATATACTTTGTAGGATAATTGCAGGCGCGTTTCAGATACTTTGCAGGGTCATTGCTGCTGCGTTTCGGATACTTTGTAGGATAATTGCAGCCGCGTTTAAATACTTTGCAGGATCATTGCAGCCGTGTTTCAGATACTTTTAAGGACCATTACAGGCGCGTTTCAGATACTTTAATTTGTACGATAATTGCAGGTGCCTTTCAGATACTTTGAAAAAGTGGAAAAGTTACAGTTTTAAATAGGCAGCTGGATTTCTACTTTTCCATCACTTTTTCAGACTTGTAACATGTCTATAAATATGGTCAAATTACAGTTTTAAATTGGCAGCTGGATTTCTACTTTTCCATCACTTTTTCAGACTTGTAACATGTCTATACATGCAGTCAAATTACAGTTTTAAACTAGCATCTGGTATTTCTACTTTTCTATCACTTTTGCACACCTGTAACATGTCTATAAAAATGGTGAAATTACAATTTTAAATTGGCAGCTGGATTTCTGCTTTTCCATCACTTTTGTAGACCTGTTACATGTCTATAAATGTGGTCAAATTACAGTTTTAAATTGGCAGCTGGATTTCTGCTTTTCCATCACTTTTGTAGACCTGTTACATGTCTATAAATGTGGTCAAATTGCAGTTTTAAATTGGCAGCTGAATATCTACTTTTCCATAAGTTTTGCAGACCTGTATCATGTCTATAAATGAGGTAAATTACAGTTTTAAATTGGCATCTGGATTTCTACTTTTCCATCACATTTGCAGGCCTGTAACATGTCTATAAATGTGGTCAAGTTGCAGTTTTAAACTAGCAGCTGGTATTTCTACCTTTTCATCACTTTTGCAGACCTGTAACATGTCAATAAATATAGTCAAATTGCAGTTTTAAATTGGCAGCTGGATTTCTACTTTTCCATCACTTTTGCAGATCTGTAACGTGTCTATAACTGTGGTCAAATTACAGTTTTAAACTAGCAGCTGTTATTTCTACTTTTGCATCGCGTTTGCAGAATCGCGCTGCATATTTCTGCCAGTACAGACAATTAACAGATAATAAACAGAAAATGTAGAAACGGCAGACAATTTGCAGTTCTGGAATTGTTGTTAAATTTTCGCGTTTTTCGAGCTGCAGAAAATGTAGCCTTAATGTATACCTATTACAGCGTGGTAGCGATAAAAAAGCGCGTATGCAGATCAATTACAGCCTAAAATTTTTGTACGGGAAAAGCCATCGCATTGTAATAATTATAATTGCCTTAGAAACAACTTGAACTAACTTGGATTGCATTGCAAATTCAGAAGTTAAGAGTGTAGGAATTATATTGGTTTTTCAACTAGTTTATTTCATTGTATTTTTTAAATATTATCAATATATTAGATTTTGAGTGTATCAAACCTTTGAAGTCTGTCTCCCAAGAGATTTGATCCGTCGCTTACGGGACAATCATCCAGGTCCTCCTCTCCAAGTTCTTTATTATATCCCTTTCTAAAAAATGGTATCGTGAACCTATAAGAAATCAAAAACAAAAATCTACATGAAATTTTTATAATAACATACACAATAAAGCATTTTTGATTTCCCATAGAAAAATCTTTTAACGTAAATTTTTTATTTGATTATTATTTTTTTTATTTAAGTCGAGTGTAGCATTTCAACTTAATTATGCCAATTTTTTATACTGCTTCTTATCGAGATGCGCATATTAAAAGATTTTACATTAAACTAAAAGCAAATAGGCCTATATACTCGTGGAGATATTAGTTGGAAATATATCACGAAGATGGGAGTTGTGAAAACTTATGCGAATGAAATAAAACAATTAAAGCTTTCAAAATAAGTTAAGGAATAACTGCAACTGCAGAAACAATTAATTCTGCACCGGAAAGTCCAACCTTGAATTTTACTATAACCTTAGCAAAAACGTTGTTAAGACTAAAATTTTCCTGCACTTACCAAAACATGTATTTTGATAAAAATGAAGACGAATCCCACGGATGTGGTTTCTGTCCTTGTTGTTTTATAATCATCTTAATAACTATTCTATTTTCTATCGTATTCTTAAAAACTTTTCTATTCTCTATTTTATTCTCAACAACTATTTCATTCCTATTCAAAATGGAGTAACTAGGTTAAGATCTGTGCCGTACTAGTTTACTTCTTCCCTATCCCTTGTTACCTAGTTTACAATGTGCATGCCTATATAATCGCCAATGAGGATTTTCACCTCTTCAGAGATGGGTTTATTGTTGACATAAATAGATTACGGATAAAATGTTTCTTAATTTGCCGCATTATCTGTAATCATCGAAGAGATTGTTAAATTGCACCTCAATGAAATTATGTATCACTTGACTTCGCATACTACCGTGAATATATAACAGCTAAAAACATGTTAGTGGCAAATTGGATCAGAGAGATTTCTCAATGGATTTAATTAGACTAATTTCCTCTTTTATATGGATATGTTCAATGAGGAACGTACTCACCCGAGTTTATCAGAGAATGATTCACTTTCAGTTATCGTAATGTTTTTTCTGTTATATGCACTGTGTGTATCGCTATCACAAATGAATTAAACATTACCATCTTCAGAGCGTATACGCCGTAACGTCGTGTAACGTTCAACTTAATTGCCTATTTTCCCTTCATTGTTGCTTCAAAATTAAAAAAAAGAGATGTATTTGCAAATCGACCAAAGTCATTTAGAACCATATTCATGTAATAAAGCTCAATCATGACTATTGTTATCACGGGAGGTTAAGTGATTTAGGGAGAAAAAACTACGTTAAAAACTATCTGCCAAATCTTAACTAACGAGCTAAAAACCTTTAACTACAATCGTACCGAAGATAAGAAAAAGTTTATGCTACACAATAAAAACTATCATTGAGAAAAATACCAGCTGATAAAAGGGGGGAATACTATTATGGACGAGAAATGTTACATAACTAAATTGCAAAGCCATAGTTGTGTTATAAATCGAAGATTGAAGTGTTAATTTTCAATTTGAATTCATAATTAAGTTATTAATATTATTTTTGTTAAGTGTCTTATTAGAAAATGTCAAATTCTTTGTCAATACGGTTTTTAATTAGAATTACTTTGTAAGCAACCTTATTGTTTGGATCTCAATACCAGTTTTATGTAGAAAAGTGTTTTTCGTTTTGCGCTATTTAGAGCTAAAACGATTGTTCCGACCTATGTTGGATAGCTGGCTGGTTCTTTCCTATGATCTGATGAGTTTCGTCGTAAATATTTCTGGCGATATTTAACTAAAAATTCACCCACAGCTAATATTACTACACATAGGTAGCAAGTAATTTATTTCAAATTAAAATATTTTTCTGCCACACCGGGAGCCGATCTCGCGACCTCCTGATCCATACTTGACGCCAGTGTTAAGGCCTTTCTTAGCCATCTGTGCAACGGCCGCTTACTAGTCAACTACTTAGCTCGAGTTAAACGAGAGTTAAAGTTAAATAATTATATATTGCAATGTATTTATTATTTAAGTAATTTTATTTTATTGAAATAGTAAATTTAATAATGGTAATTAATGTTTCCGCGAGAGGGCAGAATTTTTAAAAAATTCTGTGACATTTTTACCAGGGGTAAAGGATGCGCTTGAGGATATTTGTTTTCACGCTTGAAGGATAGGCAACTCCCTTTCTCCGACGACAGCTTATTCGTTTTATACTCTGTTCCAGCTTTGGTTGTCAGCACGCGCAAACCCAGATTTCTATATTGGAGCGGCCAGGGATTGATTTAATTTTAGAAGTAGGAATTTAGAACAGAGTAATCTGGGCGCGCGTCAAAGTCCCGGACCCCCTTCTCCGGGAAGGGAGGAATGGAAAGAAGAGGCGGGTTATAGCGACAGAGGTAAAAAGGAATTTCGTATTTTTCGGCATCCCCGTCAGCAACGTCATCAAAACGTAGTTTAAGTGAGCCAATAAGATAATTTTAACTTTTCGTTACGTGTTGGAGGGAAGGACTCTATACTGGGCTATGAATCGGACTGAGGTAAATACTAACCGTTCTCCATTCCTACTTCTAAATTAAATCTATCCCTGGAACGGCTTAGTGGTAATTATTAACGTAGCTTTGTGCGTGCAGACATCAGACAAAGGAAATACTGATTTACATGATTTAAAACCTCGAGTTTCAAATCCTGAATATCATTATTTCTTTCGTCTGTTGTCTCGAAATATCTATTTCGTATGTTTTCAGCACGCTTAAAGCTACGTTAGAGATTACCCCAAAGTCACTCCAACATGGAGACCAAGGTTTGTGCGTGTTGAGAACCGAAGCTGGAAAACATTATATATCGAATAAGCTGCTGTCGGAGATAGGGAGTTGCCTATCCTCTAAGCGTGAAAACAAAAAACATTCCTCAGTCGCTTGCTTTATCCAAGTTTTTACTTTGGCGCGTTTTAGTGGTTCTTCAAAGTATAGGTCCGACCCTGGCTGGCAGCCTGAGCGTCCCGGACTTCAATCCCATTTTCATTTCTAATAAAGTTTTAAACTAAACAAGTTGGGAAAACCAAAATATTACTTCTCCGAGTCAAGAGGTGGACACTACTACAAACTTATTAACCTAGATATACAGGGTGTTTCTGAAAAGTCCATCAATAATGAAGGAGCGTGTTTATTGGGCCATTTTGAGTCGAAAATGTTCTATGACATTTTGCCGTGCGAGCCACTGTTTTTGAGTTATGATTTGAATGTTTTAGGGATGATCCCTTAATTAAATTACAGTTGTAATTCAATTTTCTAATTAAATTTAAGGGGTCATACGTAAATTACTCCAATGCTAACTTGAAAACAGTGGCTTGGAATGCAAAATAACATAGAACATTTTCAACTCAAAATGGTCCAATAAACACGCTCCTTCATTATCGATGGACTTTTCAAAAACACCCTGTATATAACTTCTAGATTCTCGCAAGGATTTCTGTGACAATAACGTTTGTTGATTGACTTTGGTTTGGCGAATAGTGGCTAGTTCCTTTTCTATTGTACGAAAGAATTTCTTTTCAGTTTGTTTTAAAGGGATAGGTTTAAGTTTAAAGGGCTAGTATTATCTTTATAGTGTTAATTTGAGGTATTTAGTTATTAATTTAAAGATTAATTGAAAATTCAATTTGATTTTCGAAACAAGATGGTTACAACCTCTTCTTCCATATGTTAAGCCCCTTGTTCAACAGCAAATTTATGCTAAACTTGAAAACACAAAATGATCGAATCCACAGCGTGCCCTCACCACGAGAAGTCAAAACGAGGTTTACCTCCGGAATCGACCGAAGAGTCCAATTATGTCCGCACGCTTATTTTGTTGTGGCATCATTATCCTTTCAAAACAGAGCCTTAATAGTGTTTCTTAAAAGGTTCATTTCTAAACACGAATACAGACTTGGATTAACAGCGCCAAACGAGGAGCTCATCACCCTCAGATTCCCGCTCCACCTATTAAAGATTACGCGTAATCATTTTTGTACAAGCGAGGTTCACTGATTATTCTGAGTGGCGTGCCCCTCGACGGCAAGTTGGAATAATTACTTTTTGAAATGATGGCATTTACGAGCAGCAATCACAGTTTGTTATTAAAGTCATTTCAGAGTCCGCTTTGTTTTGCACGCACATTTGCGAAATCAAAACTAGAAACTCGACAGCGTTTCGACGCCATCAAGTTAAAATGTTCATTTCTAAAGAAGCATTTTCAATCAAGATTTGTTCTATCAAAAATTAAGCCTTTGCGTCTAAAGTAATGTTCAAAGGCAGGAACACAAATTGTAGATGGTTTTCAAACAAGCTTCAAATTCAGTTCGAGAAGCGGATATCTAAAAGAGTTAAGATATTTGTTTCTCATTTTCTTTAAGTTTTAACCGCTCAAGGTGAAAGTAATTGAGTTACGCCCTCTTTAGTCAATTTTATTCATTTGATGCTCGTTTGAAAACGATCCGAGTTGACGCTTTTTGATTTCGTTTTTTTTTATCTTCGAAAGCCGGTCAAAAGTTCGAAAGAAAAGGCCAAAGGCAAAAGCTTGGAAAAAGTTGACTGAAAATGGCCCTTAATTTAGAGACAGGGATATAATCTCGGTTTACTGGCGAAAAGCTGCAATAATGGCTTTAGTAATAATGGTGGTTCAATATTACACTGTTAAAAAAAATGGAACTGTTTGACACCTTTAGAGGTGTTTCCTAATGCATCCCCAGTAGCACCTCTATTGGTGTTTAAAAGCACCATTCGAGAGGATGTCAATACGCACCTTTCAAAACGGTGCGAAATAATACCTTCTCTGAAGGTGCTTTTTAAATCCTGTTAGGTGTTTTAATCACTTAGAATAAAGGTGTATATTAATACCAGAAAAAGTGTTAATAAACCCTTTAAAAAAAGGTCTTTTTGAGACAAATTTGGTGTTTTTAAATTCCATTGACGTTGGTGCTTTTTAATTCCTGTTAGGTTTAAAACATCACCCTTAATAGAGGTTTATAATGATACCAGAAAGGTGTCTATAGACTCTTAATTTCTTAAAACGTGTTTTTTGAAATAATTGTTTTTCAAAACACATGAGTTACCATAGATTAGTCTTTCAAAATAGCTACTCAAATCCAGTGGATTAAGGGTAAACGTTTTTTCTGCTGTAAGCCTTATTAAACCGTGTAAGAATTGATACGCGTGCGAAGTGGTTACGTTTAACCTTTACTGTATATCCTCAATAGTTCTATTGAAGGACCTGATTTATATCATTCAAAAGTGTATTTAATTTTTCGGCTCACTGTGAACCGTCAAGACCTCCTCAAAGACACACGAATTCATGGAACCAAACCGAACAACGCTTACCAAAATCTTTAGAAGTAGCATTCAGTGTAACTAGGAAAGTATAATTTCACGTTTACACTGTATATAAATGTAGTAAAGCTGAATTAAAAAGTAAACACCGAATTTGAAATATTAATATAAAAGATGTTCTTGGAATATTGAAATGAAACAGAGCTTTTTAGCTACAAAACTACAAAAAGAATCGTAATGCCGAAACATACTAAATGCTTTCATTTAATATTCTACAATAAGAAATGTTATGGTTTTGTAAGAGATAATTTTATTTTACTCGCTTCATATTAACTTTGATATGCGTATAGTGTTTCGATTCAGATGCAATCTTCATTACACGTTCTGTATAAACTTTCACTTGTGTCGTTCCGAAGAAAGAAGATTATCTTAAGTGATTAAATAAATATAAATGATATTAATTTTTTTAATCGTCGGTATTTTACCTTAATTCTAGTTAAGTGGTTTCGGAGATTCGAACCAACAACCTATCGCTTCGCAGTCCAACATCGTATCCACTACACCACCGAATCGCTGATGGCTACAGTGTTTCAAGTTATATTCATGTATTTTTTAGGGGCATATTCGGACGATTGGGATTTCGGTCCATCGGGAATATAGCCATTGGGCTGGAAATCTAAAATCATTGCGGGATATTCTGTCGAATGGGATTTCGGTCCATTGGGAATTCGGTTGAAACTTGAAAGGAACGATACCACTACGCTAAGCCTTGGCTAGGTATCAGCGGAATCCCGATTCCCGAGCCGCCGGCGGCTAAGCTCGCCGTAGCCGCGGGAATAGAAAACATTCCTCGTAAAAAACAGATACACGGCGTCTTAAAAGTCCAAGCAAAAGCTACCCAGATTCATAAGATTTTCGTGCCTTACTCCCAAATAATCTTTCGTATTGTGAATAGTTTTAACTAAAGAATATTTCAGACACTCTACTCAACATTTATAGTAGTTCCCTAATTTCAACAGAAAAATAGCTCTGCGAATTATAGTAGACTCGACGAAAACTGCACTAAGCCTTGGCTAGGTAACAACGGTATCCCGATTCCCGAGCCGCCGGCGGCTGAGCTCGCCGTAACCGCGAGAACAGAAATAATTACTCGTAAAAAACAGATACACGGCGTCTTAAATAGTCCAAGGCAAAGATACCCAGATCGATAAGATCTTGGTTCCTTACTCCCAAATAATCTTTGGTATTGTGAATAGTTTTATCTAAAGAATATTTTAGACACCCTATTCAGTCTTTATAGTAGCTCCCTAGTTTACGTACCAGGTAAATTGGTTCTTAAGGCGGAAGGATCGCAAGGATCCGAAAGAGCCGCGTTACCGAATTTTGTTCCTCCGCGTAAGGGGAGGTTCTTTCCTAGGAGCTTAGAGAATATCGTGTAGCTCTCCCAGGCACCTGTTACGTATTTCATGTGTAAAGCCTAATCGGCTTCTGGTTGAACCAATGTAGTAGCGTTCTGGAAATGGTATATGATAAGGTATGCTTTGAGTGCAAAGAAAGAGGTTGCTTTTTTTCAAGATCAGACCATAACCGAACTCTATGACCAACACATATGAAAGACATGTAGACCCGGTGGGCTCTTCCTCCATGGTAGAACTAGGTAGTCATTTTGATTATTTAATTGGCTGAAACATTTAATAATAAGTTAAGGTCAAATATGAAGAGAGCACTAGTTAGTATTTACCTTGATTATCACAACTCTTATCAGTTAGATTCGTACTCGCGCAAGATCTCAGATTAAAAGAGGATTAGTCGGTTGGCAACGAGTGTAACATCATGGGTCATGTGAATGGCCGGTGCCGAGTCGAAATGTCGCACCCGTCAAACTTGACAAAAACAGACCATTGTCCTTCTCATAGGACAGCGTTGATTTTAATTAAAATTGTTTTTCAAAATCCTTACTTTCTTAATTGGCAGCAGCCGAAGCGTCTTTATTTTTATTTTCATTTTATCTTCAATATCATTCAAACTAATGACTTATTACCCAATAAACTACCATACTTTACGCAACCAAAGAAAATAAAGAATATATTAATATTTTGTCCCATAAATTTGGTTACTCTCCGTTCAACAGAGCAGTGTTTCCCTAAACCACTGTTTCGTCTACAAATCTAGGAATCAAGTCCAGACCAATTGATTATTCCGTGTGGTTATATAAAAACCAACGAAGTATCGTGCTGTTATTCAGTTATTTAGTAGACCCGTGGTGCACGTAAAAAGGCAGTGCACACGATTCCATTGATATTGCAATCGTAAAGGGGTCTGGTAAAAGTGGCAGCTTTGATGGTTCAAAAATCGTGGCAGTAGTTCAGTATAAAGCTAGGGTTCTAAAAGGAGTATTGAATCGCATCTTATAATAGTTTGAAGAAGTTTAGAATAATCTTTACACTCGTCCTGGAAATTACAACTTTAGAACCAGTTTTCGTATAAATGTATATGTAAAGAAGCCTTCCCTCACTGGGAGCCGATTAGTCGTGGTGAGGTTGCTTTCAAAATCCCATAGACATCTGGAACACCTTCAGCTGGCTAGTAAGTTGATATATTTATTTTTAGTACATTTTGTAATTATTTATTTTCCCACAAATACATTTAGTAATTATTTATTTTCCCACAAATACATTTAGTAATTATTTATTTTCCCACAAATACATTTAGTAATTATTTATTTTCCCACAAATACATTTAGTAATTATTTATTTTCCCACAAATACATTTAGTAATTATTTATTTTCCCACAAATACATTTAGTAATTATTTATTTTCCCACAAATACATTTAGTAATTATTTATTTTCCCACAAATACATTTAGTAATTATTTATTTTCCCACAAATACATTTAGTAATTATTTATTTTCCCACAAATACATTTAGTAATTATTTATTTTCCATTTATTTCTTAGAATACATCAATAAATATCTATGTTGTAATTTAAATATCTCGTGAACAAATTCTTACGCGTATTTTCGAATTAAGAGTCATCACGATTTTAAAAAGATATTAGTAATTCCAATGTTCTAAGTATTTTTAGTAGTATATACTTTTAGCTCTGTATTCCCTAATTGGACCGCACTATCAATAGATCATGTTGAATATATCGTTGCGGTAACTAAATTCTAATTATAATAAAACTGATAGTGGCTAACTTATAAGTAACTTCAACTGGAGTTAAATATTATAAAAACTTTATTCGTCACGAGAACTCTTATGACATTGTCAATTATTAGCAAAGGGAAAATATTTACAAGCTAAGCTCATTAAGTACTGACAACTTAGACCTGGTAACTAACTGATAACAACTGGTAACTCATAACCGATGACAACTGATTTTCTATGGTAGCGTTCTTAGTTTATATACAGAAGATAAAAAACTAAATCTATATTTTTTATGCCCGAATAGCGATAAATTTACGTTTACGATATTTTTTACATTATTTCATTTTTTAGATTTAACAAATTCCCCGCCGATGAGTTTTAGAACTCATCCAAACAATTACTGAACTTCTAATAAATATAACAATTGAATTGGTCTTCTCATATATTGTCCATTCCCAAGATGTATACGGCAAGCTCGAACCTTGTTGTCTCGGCCACGGAACACTTCTTCGATGAGGGCAGTTTTCCAAAATGTCCTCGGTATTTTGTCTTGATGTACCAGAACAAGGTCCCCTTTTTTGAATTCTTGACCTTCGGGTGGATTTCGGTACTGATGAATGGATCGCAGCTCAAATAAATACTCGTTTCGCCAACGATTCCAAAAGTTGTCCAGCAGGGATTGGCGGTACTTCAGTCTCCTTGTGAGATCTTGCTTCGTAGAGGATATAGTTTCGGGTGGATCATGGACTCTTGATGGTATAGCCATAAGTCGTTCGCCAACGAGAAAGTTGCTGGGACATAATGGTGATGGTTCCCCAGCATCGTTATAGCTAAAGGTCAGAGGTCGGGAGTTAATGACCGCCTCTGCTTCCGTAAGGATCGTCTGGAACTCTTCGGATGTTAGCAGCGCCTTCCCCAATACTTTCTTAAGTGCACTCTTGACCGATCGTACCATCCTTTCGTAAAATCCGCCCCACCAGGCAGCCTTCTCGACGATGTATTTCCATGTGACCTTGTGGTTGGCTAGGTACTCTTCTGTCTGTGGTGATTTGAGATTGGTCCAGATTTCTTTAAGATCTTGTTCGGCCCTCTTGAAACTCTTTGCGTTATCGGAGTAGATGGTAGTTGGTACTCCTCTTCTTGACACAAATCGTCTGAAGGCCATCAGAAAGGCTTCAGCCGTCATATTCGATACAAGTTCCAAATGTAGCGCACGAGTAACGGCGCATGAGAAGATCGTGATGTAAACTTTGGTGGATTTATTTTTGCCGGCCTTCACGTACACCGGTCCTGCGAAGTCTATCCCAGAAACGCTGAATGGAGGTGCTTTTGTGACTCTGTCTTTAGGTAGTGGCGCCATAGTAGTCGTACCCGGCTTCACGGTGAGTTTTTTGCAAATGAAACAGCGATTGAGTAGAGTCTTCGCCACTTGTCTTCCACGTGTGAGCCAATATTTCTCTCTAACAGCAGCCAAGGTGTCTCGTAAACCGGAATGCATAAGTTGGCTATGTTGAGAAAGGATAATTAATTCTGATAGTCTGTTTCTTCCCATTAGTAGGCACGGATGTTTTTCGCAATACGAAAAGTTGGTCTTCTGTAATCGTCCTCCAAGTCGGATCAACTGCTCCTTGTCCAAAATTGGGTTCAGAGCCGATATTGGGGAGCTGACTGGTAGCGCTTTTCCTTCCTTCAACAACGTCAGTTCTTGGTGAAAGTCTTGTGACTGGGCCATGCGTACTAATGATCTTTCAGCTCGTTCGAACTCTTCTGCGTTGAAAGCTCCCTTTCTGATTTCCTTGGTTTTGATGTAATCCACGAAACGCCAAATGTAAGCCATAACTCTCTTTGCTTTCGTGAGAGAGTTGTATCTTGAAAGATCCATGAGCGGTTCTTCTTTGATGGTGACATTTAGCTGAGTGACCTCTGTATACTTGGTACGAGACTCTTTGGCAATGGTTTCCTTCGGTAGCTCTTCCATCCGTTTGATTTGCCAATGTTCCTTCTCGAGTCGTAGCCATTCTGGGCCTTCCCACCAGATCTTGCTCTGAATCAGACTTTGAACGGTACATCCTCTGGTCGGTAGGTCTGCAGGATTTTCCTTGCCCTTCACGTGACTCCAAATGCTGGGCTCAGTCAGTGATTGTATTTCCGCAACTCGATTTGCAACGAAAGGCTTCCATTTTATAGATTTTCCTCTGATCCAATGAAGCGTGATTAAAGAATCCGTCCACATGTATATCGGTATTTCTTCTTGCAACCAATTATGTTTGAGATATTGGGCCAGACGAGCTCCGACTACTGCTCCCATTAATTCGAGACGTGGCAAGGTGATTCTTTGTAGCGGGGCGACTCTCGTCTTGGCGGCGATAATTGATACGCTTATTTCTTCGTCTTCTCGTACATAGCGGATGTATGCAACGGCGGCGTAAACGTGCTCGCTGGCATCACAGAAAATATGGACTTCTTTTTCTTTCACTTGAGAAACGCTGAGGCCATGGTAATAATGTCGAGGAATTGCCAGTCTATTCAGCAGTGATAGTTCCAAACACCAGTCCTCGAATCTTCTTGTCGGTTCGATTGGTAACGGATCATCCCACTGCACGCCCAACTGCCAAAGTTCTTGAAAGAGGGTCTTCATCCTGACTGTGAATGGCGCAATAAATCCCACAGGATCGAATATTCTTGAAACGCATTGAAGAACGCTTCTCTTGGTGTTCTTGCGTGTGGTAATGAATTCCAGTAATGGTCGTAAATCGAAGATTAAGGTATCCAATTTCGGATTCCAGGTCAATCCTAAGACCTTTTGTGTTTCTTCTGATGTCTTCGGTCCAAGCGTAGTTAAAGTTTTTGGATCTACGCATTCGCCATCCCATCTCGATTGAAGTTGACTTGAATTCGTTCGCCATTTTCTGATATTCATCCCAGCAGTTTTCATTAGGTTTTTCGTATCCACTGATATCGCATGGGCGGTTTCGTCTTCCGACGCTCCAGATATTAAGTCATCAACGTAAAGACTGTTCTTGATCAATTCGCAAAGGTCGGCCTTTTCATCTTGATGTTTCTTTAGATGATGTTGGATCGTTGCTGATAACAGAAAAGGACTCGACGTCACTCCAAACGGTACTCTCGTAATTCGCCATACTTCATAATTATCTTGTCTAGGATCGTCCTTCCATAAGAATCGGACGGCATCTCTATCGGGTGGTGAGAGTGCTATCTGAAGGAATGCCTTTTCGATGTCGGCGGTAAATGCGATCTTGTGGTTTCGGAATCTGAGAAGGATCGACAACAGTTCTGGGTTTAGATTCGGCCCTGATGAGAGACAGTCATTGAGTGACAATTTTCCCTTGTCACTGGACGATGCGTCGTAGACTACACGCAACTTGGTGGTATCGTGATCGGCTCTGATGACTGCTTGATGCGGCAAGTAGTAAGTAGGGTTGTTGCTACTCCGTTCTGGTGAATCAACTCTTTCGATGACGCCTTGCTCCCTTTGTTCGTTTATAACATCCTTGTATTGAGTATGTAATACGGGGTTTGCTCTGAATCTGGACATCAGACGGTCTGTTCGTTGTTTAGCAACCTCATAGTTATCCGTGAGATTATCTCGTTTTTCATTCCATGGTAGGCAAACTTCGTATCTGTCGCTTATAAACTGGATCGACTTTTCGAATTCCGACTTGATACCGTCATCTGTGATATCGTTGTTTCCATTGTCCGTAACTCCCATCGCATCGAGTTCCCAGAAGGCTTGGATCTGTCTTGATAACTGACTTTCGTTATTGATGGCTATGGTCATTATGCTCACCATATTAATTCCAACTGATGTCGTCGTCGAAATTGACGGTCCATGCATCACCCATCCAAAGATTGTTTCAACAGCTCGTAGCTTAGAATCCAACGGCTCGGTCTTGCCCGTTACTACCGTCCAATAGCTGTCAGCACCAATCATCACTCCAATATCGCCTTGGCCATCAAAGCCTTGACCTTCTTCATCCGCAATTTCTAGTCCTTTCTCTCGTAACTGACTATTGGTATCTCTGCATGGAATAGCGATGAGCGAGCTACAGATGTTGGGTGACTCCATGGCTTCTATTTCGACCTTTCTTGTTGGATCTCTGATGTTCTCCAAGGTAATCTTCACAACTCTTCTGACTATGGATGTTGGTTTATCTTCCTCGAAGCCGTACGATGATATCGTTTCTTCTCGCATGAAAGGTAATTGCAAGTGACGAGATAATGCTTGATTGACGAACGTCCCTTGAGCTGCACCATCAAGTAGACATCGGACTCTTCTACTCTGACCCTTGTCGCCATATATTTTCACTTGGGCTGTTTGCAGCAACACTGTTCTTACTGCTGGAGATGTCATGACTGTCGAAAGGCTGGAGATTTGTCTTGAGATTACTTCTGACGATGAACATTCGTTTTCCTTGTTGGCGGTACGTTCCTCTGTACATAGACTTTGGTGATGCTTCCTGTTGCATCTTTTGCACACTTCAAGTTTTGATTTCTCCCAACAGCTTCTCGCAGAGTGTCTGGTTTTGAGGCATATGAAACATCGTCTCTCCTTCTGAACAAGTTGTAGCTTCTCTTCGATTGGTTTGCTACAGGACTCTGGGGTGTGGCCTGGATCTTGACAATATAGGCATTTTATAACAGTACCAACACTCAGTACCGCTGCTGATGCGAGCCTTCCTTGTCGCTGATTGTTTAGATTCTGCCATGGTTTTGACTTGTTCTTCTCCAGGAATGCCCTTGAACTTGATTCTCTGTTGTTCGGCGTGTCGTCTTCTTGGAATTCTTGAACTTGTTCTCTTGACTCCACCTCGTCACGTAAATAGCCCACTAAATCCATTACGTTCCATTTTTGACCTTTCTTCGACCGTGAGAATGACAACATGATGTCTTGTGGTATACGTTGCTTCAAGACTGTTCGTAGTAGTTGTCCATAAGACTCTGATCCAACTTTCAGCGCCTTCAAACTGCGAATTTCGATTTCCAAGGTGTCGTAGAGCCGTCTAAGTCCATTAACGTCGCTCGATTTTTTTACGGCCTCTAGTTTCAAAAGATTCCCCATATGCCGATCTACTATATCTCCCTGATCTCCAAATCTTCCCTTGAGAATGGTTATAGCTTCGTCATAAGTCGCTTCAGTGACAGCAAGGCCTTGGATAGATCTGGCTGCTTTCCCTTCTAGGTAAGACTGCAGGTACGTGAACTTCTCTACCTTGCTGAATCCTTGGTTGTCATGTACTGCAATTTCGTACTGGCTCCAGAAAGCTGTCCACTTGGTCTTCTCGCCGTTAAACTTTGCCATTGTTAACTTGGGTAACCTCACTGAAACTGGTCTAGCTATTTCTGTGTCATCGCTACTTGCGCTACTTGTTCTTGACCGAGTTCTCCTGACTCGTGTCTCTCGACTCTCCTCGATCTTTAGCTCGATGCGTGTCCTGCTCTCGCTAATCTTGTCCATGAGTTCCAGTGATTCTTGAACATCCTTGTCATAATCAGCTTGCACCGTCAGTAGGTCTTGAATCTCGTGGTCGGCTTCTTGTAAGCACCCTTGCTTTTGCACTAGACGGTTCAATGAAATTCGCAACTTCACCGCATCAACTGGGTCGGCTTTCAACTCGTCGCTGGACTTCTTGATGAGATTTGTAATTGACGTCTTCAGAGTTCCACGTTTTCTCTTAAGTTTTTCCAATGGATCCATACTAGCAGTTTACTTCCTGATTTCTTGTTACCACAGATTATTCCCGGATTTTCGGCACCATTAATTTGTTGAATATATCGTTGCGGTAACTAAATTCTAATTATAATAAAACTGATAGTGGCTAACTTATAAGTAACTTCAACTGGAGTTAAATATTATAAAAACTTTATTCGTCACGAGAACTCTTATGACATTGTCAATTATTAGCAAAGGGAAAATATTTACAAGCTAAGCTCATTAAGTACTGACAACTTAGACCTGGTAACTAACTGATAACAACTGGTAACTCATAACCGATGACAACTGATTTTCTATGGTAGCGTTCTTAGTTTATATACAGAAGATAAAAAACTAAATCTATATTTTTTATGCCCGAATAGCGATAAATTTACGTTTACGATATTTTTTACATTATTTCATTTTTTAGATTTAACAGATCATGCTTATTTTTAAAAATTTAGAAAAAGACTAGTTTCATTCGCTGACAGAATTTGTTTATGGTTACAATTATTGTAAGAACTTCTATTTCACTTAGTACTTTAGTTAGTTGAGTCTTTGTCTAAGTTTGCGTTAGCTCTTTACACTCGCCATTATAGCTCATGGTGATTTCCAAGTGTCACTTATTTAAATAAACTTGGTTTCATCCGCGAACGACAATAAGAAATAAAGTAGCTTAGTATCACCAAAAGTGGACGAGGGGAAAGTTTGAAAGTGGCCAAAAAGTCGCGAGGCATCAGAGTTTCGCCATGATTGGCCGTTGAATCGGCGTAGCTATATTAGGTTTATTCCCTCCCTAAAAGTAGGCCTTGTGCTAATTCGCGGTTATCTTCTGCTATTTTGTAAGCTTAAACTTCCTCAAATGTTTTATTTTGCATATTTACCACGAAAATACATATGCTTCGTGCAAAAAATAGTTTGAACCAACTCGAAGTTAAGTGTTTGTTTGTATCAAAATCGTTTTAAACGAGTTTCCGGTTAAAATTTCTGTTACTAGGGATTACGTTCATACAATCTTCGTTTCATCCTAGTGATGTTCATAGGTTCTCGGAACTGAAACCTTGTCAGTAGCTCGACGGTGAAGACGAAAGAAGCTACTCCAAACATTGCCGCCCGTACAAAAATTTTAAGCTGTAATTCATCTGCATACGCGCTTTTTTATCGCTATCACGCTGTAATAGGTATACATTAAGGCTACATTTTCTGCAGCTCGAAAAACGAGAAAATTTCACAGCAATTCCAGAACTGCAAATTGTCTGCCGTTTCTACATTTTCTGTTTATTATCTGTTAATTGTCTGTACTGGCAGAAATATGCAGCGCGATTCTACAAACGCGATGCAAAAGTAGAAATAACAGCTGCTAGTTTAAAACTGTAATTTGACCACAGTTATAGACACGTTACAGATCTGCAAAAGTGATGGAAAAGTAGAAATCCAGCTGCCAATTTAAAACTGCAATTTGACTATATTTATTGACATGTTACAGGTCTGCAAAAGTGATGAAAAGGTAGAAATACCAGCTGCTAGTTTAAAACTGCAACTTGACCACATTTATAGACATGTTACAGGCCTGCAAATGTGATGGAAAAGTAGAAATCCAGATGACATTTTAAAACTGTAATTTGACCATATTTATAGACATGTTACAGGTCTGCAAAACTTATAGAAAAGTAGATATTCAGCTGCCAATTTAAAACTGCAATTTAACCACATTTATAGACATGTTACAGGCCTGCAAATGTGATGGAAAAGTAGAAATCCAGATGACATTTTAAAACTGTAATTTGACCATATTTATAGACATGTTACAGGTCTGCAAAACTTATAGAAAAGTAGATATTCAGCTGCCAATTTAAAACTGCAATTTAACCACATTTATAGACATGTAACAGGTCTGCAAAAGTGATGGAAAAGCAGAAATCCAGCTGCCAATTTAAAACTGTAATTTGACCATTTTTATAGACATGTTACAGGTGTGCAAAAGTGATAGAAAAGTAGAAATACCAGATGCTAGTTTAAAACTGTAATTTGACTACATGTATAGACATGTTACAAGTCTGAAAAAGTGATGGAAAAGTAGAAATCCAGCTGCCAATTTAAAACTGCAATTTGACCATATTTATAGACATGTTACAAGTCTGAAAAAGTGATGGAAAAGTAGAAATCCAGCTGCCAATTTAAAACTGCAATTTGACCATATTTATAGACATGTTACAAGTCTGAAAAAGTGATGGAAAAGTAGAAATCCAGCTGCCAATTTAAAACTGTAATTTGACCATATTTATAGACATGTTACAGGTCTGCAAAAGTGATGAAAAAGTAGATATCCAGCTGCCAATTTAAAACTACAATTTGACCACATTTATACACATGTTACAGGCCTGCAAAAGTTATTGGAAAGTTGAATTCTAGCTTCCAAATTAAAACTGTAACTATTCCACATTTATAGACATATTGCAGGTATTCAAAAGTAGAATTTCCTACTTTTGAATACCTGCAATATCGCTCTAAATGTGGTTAAATTACAGTTATAAATTGGCAGCTGAGTTTCTACTTTTCCATCACTTTTACAGACCTGTAACATGTCTATAAAAATGGTCAATTTAGGTCAAATTAAAGTTTTAAATTGGCAGATGTATTTCTACTGTTCCATCACTTTTGCAGACCTGTAACATGTCTTTAAATGTAGTCAAATTGCAGTTTTAAATTAGCAGCTAGATTTCTACTTTTCAATCACTCTTTCAGACCTGTAACATGCCTATAAATGTGGTCAAATTGCAGTTTTAAATTACCAGCTGGATTTCTACTTTTCTATCACTTTTGCAGACCTGTAACATGTCTATAAATATGGTCCAATTACAGTTCTAAATTGGCAGCTGCATTTCTACTTTTCCATCAATTTTGCAGATCTGTAACGTGTCTATAAATGTGGTAGAATTGCAGTTTTAAATTAGCAGCTGGATTTCTACTTTTCTATCACTTTTGCAGACCTGTAACATGTCTATAAAAACGGTCAAATTACAGTTTTAAACTAGCAGCTGGTATTTCTACTTTTGCATAGCGTTTGCAGAATTGCGCTGCATATTTCTGCCAGGCTAGACAGTTAACAGTTAACAACCAGAAAATGTAGAAACGGCAGTCAAATTGCAGTTCTAGAATTGCTGTGAAATTTTCCCGTTTTTTGAGCTGCAGAAATGTAGCCTTAATGTATACCTATTACAGCGTGGTAGCGCTAAAAAAGCGCGTATGCAGATGAATTACAGCTTAAAATTTTTGTACGGGAAGTCAACTTCGAGCGCACCTTAAATTTTTATCTGCTTCTGTTAGGCATTAATATTACTGCTTTTATTTTTCTAAAATTTGAATAAAAAATTGGTTAGGCCTAAAAAGGCATCTTAAAAAGGTTTACTCATTCATCTCAATAAGATCTTTTGATCTAATACTGTCACGTCTCGATCCTAAATATATTTAAACCACCATAAAAGATAGAAAATTGACACATTTTTTGGTCATAAAAGGGCCAGTATTGTATATACAGTTATCATAAGTTTATCAGATATGTTTCAATAAGTATGACACTGCCTATACTTCGTAATACTAGAGACTTACTGAAAGCTAGTTCGAGAATGACGCGAGAATTGAATACACTCGGTTTTGCAGTCCAACTTCCTATTTAGCCTGTATTAAGCCTTTGACAATGGCTCAACAGGCGTCGCTTTACGAGAATATGACGTTTCACCTACACCACTTCATGAAGAGCTCTAAGTAACCAGTGACAAACTTTTGGAACACATCTTACGAACTTATGCAGTTATGTTTAAGGTGTATTCAATACTAACAACATAAGGATTCCAAGCTTTCAAAGGTGTTGGCAGTCAAGTTCTATAGATTCAAAACCTAATAAAATAAGAGTTACTTCTATTTGAGGTAAAAAGTCGTAGAAAAACAATTTTTCATCCAAAAAAGTAAATAAAATTAATTTCAGTTTATTTTAGTGATTTTATTCCAGTTTTTGAGACCAGACCTAGCTTTCTGTGTGTGTTTGTGGACCCGGGTACACGAAAAACAAGCGTGGATAGAAACCGATTAAGACAAGATCTACTATCACCATGGCGCTCGAAATGTGAAGGAAATTGCGAACCTAAGTACTTTAGCGCTATCATATAAGTTTACAGCAGTTTTCCTGGTTGCGGATAGGCGTAAAACAAGCCTGTCGGGACCCTTCCCTTCAGTTGTAATCGGTTTTTAGCTACAAGTTTTAAAGACTTTTTCGATTATGTTCTGTGAGTGTGTATGTTGTGGATGTTAGATAGACGAAAAGACCTTTTTAGCTAGATGTGGTAAGAATTTAAAGTGCATGTACCTAAACAGTTGGACCATCTCAGATATTACTTTAGCAAGTCAGAAAAGCGTGTATTCAGATGAAATAAAGCTTAATATTTTTGTAAGGGATGAGTACAAGTTGAGAATCCAAAATAAACCTCTCCAAATCGAGACGCAAATTAGAGGCTATTTTTAAATATTTAAATAAATATAATTGATATTTATTAATTTAATCGTAATTAATTTACCTTAATTCTAGTTAAATCGTTTTAAGGAACTTTATTCCTAAAATGATTTTAAACATAGCTATTGTTGACGTTTGAACTCAAGCGTAAGCCTCTTTAAAATGTTTTGGAAATTTAGGGTATATAAGGCGACTGATTCTCAATAATTGATAGGAAAACCCGCAATGACCCTGCAAAGCATCTGAAACGCGCCTGCAATGATCCTGCAAAGAATCTGAAATGCACCTGCAATTATCCTACAAAGTATCTGAAACGCACCTGCAATGATCCTACAAAGAATCTGAAATGCACCTGCAATGATCCTGCGAAGTATCTGAAATGCACCTGCAATGATCCTCCGAAGTATCTGAAACGCAGCTGCAATGATCCTACAAAGTATCTGAAACGCACCTGCAATTATCCTACAAAGTATATGAAAAGCGCTTGCAATTATCCTACAAAGTGTATGAAAAGCGCCTGCAATTATCCTACGACGTATCTGAAATGCGGCTGCAATGATACTTAAAATTATCTGAAAAGCACTTGCAATGATCCTACAAAGCATCTGAAACGCGCCTATAATGATCCTGAAAAGTATCTGAAATGCGCTTGCAATTATCCTAAAAATTATCTGAAAAGCACCTGCAATTATCCTACAAAGTAGATGAAAAGCGCCTGCAATTATCCTACAAAGTATATGAAAAGAGCCTGCAATTATCCTAAAAAGTATCTGAAACGCGTGTAACAATAATTTATTTGACCTCCCTAAAAATCAATGTAAATATCGCTTTAGATGTTTTTTAATATGTTAGCAAAACAAACTAACCTTATATGAAGGGCCCCTTTTTACTCGTGCGGGGGAGAATCCCCCCCTCGCACGAGGTATTGGTCCCGGTTTTCAAGGTCTCTCTAGCGTAGCTTTGGCAATGCATGGCGACAGGAATACCGTGTGTTCGGGCTTTTCATCCCCATCATTGCGATTTCGATTTTTTAAAGTAAACACTTATTTGGTGACTCCACCAGAACGCACTCTAGCTGAAGCCACAAAAAAGGATAAATAGACTCCGCCTCCTCCGAAGCACGCGTTGGTGCGGTGGGTTAAGGATGGTGGCGCGCGATGGTGCTAGTGGATAGCTTAAGTCTTTAGAAGGAGTCGTCTGCTGCGAGTTCTTCTGTTAATATTTATTAGACTCTCACAAGTTCACAACTGGAGGTATGGCGTCTAGCAAAGAATTTTTTATCTAATGCTCGCTTTTTTAGCCCCTATTGTTTAAATTTTTATTATCTTACATATCCCGCACGAGTGTCCTTTCTGCTGGGGCAGCTTGTTTTTACTGGTTCTGGTCGCGTTTGGTTTTTTACCTGGTCTCGCGAAATCACACTCGCGACGTTAAAACGCGGGCACGAAAAAACTATAAACCTCGCGAAATCACATTGGTGACGTCAAAACGCGGGAACGAAAAAACTATAAAAGGAGGGGGCACACAATGGCTCTCGCTCTCTCTCGCTCTGCTCGCTGCCGCCACGCCGACCGATGACCATCGCTCCAGGACCCGAACTCTAAGGACGTTAGCCGCAAGGCCCCGGGATGACCCGAAACGATCCAGCCGCCCAAGGAAGGATCATGTTGGCGCCAAAACTTCAACGCTGTTAGTGCGCGCAAAATACTTTAAATATCGTGTCGAACAAAGGGTCCGGTAGGCCTGGAAATTTAACGCGCGGGACGACTATGTCGGAACGACGGGCAACGCCTCTTCGAGAAAACCATGGTATCGTACTTTCAAATTACTTAACATAAGAGCTCTTCGCGATTATTGACCAGAACCAAACCAAACGTTTATAGTGAATATTTTAGTAGTACTATGTTAAACTGTAACTTCTTAATTTTATCAATGCTGACACTGTTAAATAATAAATATTAATTCCCCTAGACAAACGACCAAAGTATTCTTATTATTAAACTTATCACCATGCATAGAAATAGTGTCGCATTATGGGGGTCCGTCCGGGATCAATAATTGAACCCCATTTTAATTTTAAACGTAACGCAAAGATTAATGTTTTGTAGAAGGATAGCTAGAAAGCATGTTTTAAAATAGTAATTTGAAGTGATGCCCCTATTCATAATTTTTTTTTGTTGTTAGTTAAATTACGTGGTTAACGTAGGATTTATTTTATACGTGGTTAACGTAGGTCTTTTTTTTACATTGTTAAATTGTTATACGTGGTTAACGTAGGTTTTTGTGTAGTTTTTTTTATAAATCTTGTGGTAGGGTAGCATAACTTTAAGTATTATTACTATATAGGCGTTAATAGTTGGTCACTATTTTTCTAGCATTGAAACAGCCCCGTATTTTATAGGTATCCATGGTCATATGGTTTTATTTCGCTTATCCGAGTTTTTAGTGGGTCAAAATTGCTAAGTTTTTTTTTGTCTAAATTTAGTAGTTCGCAAAATTTTATTCGCAGTCTTATTATGATTCATGTCAGATCTTGCCCTCTGTAAACCAGTTTTAGGTAAATTTTATGCTTGCGACGAATGTTATCAGGTGCATATAGCTCAGCAAATTAGTGCCCGAGAGTCTCGATCCCTTAAACGCAATTTAAATCAAAGCACATTGGCCGCCGGAGCCAGCAATGCGGCGGGAGCAACGGGAAACCCCAATAGTGACCCTAACGCAGCCATTATCAGAGATCTACAAGATCAGATAAATCAGTTAACTGCCCTTTTAGCCAATCAAAACAGCGCGAATAGCGCGCCAAATAACCAAGCAGGTGCAGGTAGTGCTAACGCGGGAAACGTGGTCAACGTGTTGCCTTCTTCATGGGCACCCCCAATTTCAACCCCTCTTTCTCTGGTAGTTTCAACGAAAATACCAAAGAGTTTTTGCTTAAGGTTAGGCAGGTATTGGCGTCCCGCGATTGTCCAGAAAACTTGTTTGTTAAACACTGGATCCCAACAATGCTCACAGGTGCAGCTCTCGAATGGTTTCATACAAAACCCCCCTTTGCCGATTTTAACTCTTTTTCCACCGAGCTTACTGCCGAATTTAACGCGTATGCGAATGATGACGTAATTTTAGAAAGGTTAGATTATCGTATCCAAAAACCTGGCTAACCAGTCGCTAATTATATAGAAGCATTCCAAGGTATAATGAGAAAACTAACTGAGCCTCTCTCGGTTGCTGCCCAAATTCGCGCTATTAGGAAAAATTTAAACGAAGATCTTAGGGTTAATTTAGCAACAAAGAAATTTACTTCAGTTAGGGAACTTCTAGCTGATGCAGTATTGATAGAGCAAGCGAAAAACTCGCGTAGAACCGAGAAACCCAAAAATGAATCGGCCGCAAACAACACCCCCTCTAACAATGGTCAACGCGCTGCAGGTACCCTCGAATGCTTTAAATGTGGAGGTCCTCACTTTCAGGATAAATGT
This sequence comes from Phalangium opilio, assembly GCF_054372755.1. Classification (NCBI taxonomy): domain Eukaryota; kingdom Metazoa; phylum Arthropoda; class Arachnida; order Opiliones; family Phalangiidae; genus Phalangium; species Phalangium opilio. Next base: position 10,302,081 of record NW_028324217.1, on the reverse strand, counting down.
AAGAGATTCAATAGAAATTCTTGGGCTCCAAATTTCTATCAAAACAACCATAGGCAGGATTATAACAGGCAAACGTTCTACCCTAGTCAAAATTTCACCCCCCGCTTTAACAACCATAGAAATGGTGTAGTGTGTTATGAGTGCAATGAACCAGGACATACCAGGACGAGTTGTCCAAAACTAAGAGAATCGAACAATACCAATCGAAACACCCCCCAACCACCTGTACAGGGAAACTCCCAGCAGGGAAGGACTCCAAACCCGGTTCCTTCCCAGCCTCGACAATAAACCCTTTATCTTGTTATACGGGATCCACAAAGAAAAACACGAAAACAAATTCTAAGAAATCAACAACAAATCCCAATTCAAAATTTAAATTGCAAGCTAATAAAATTAATAGTAAAACTACAACACTAAATCCTAGTTCAGATGATCAGAAAAACCCTTGTTTAGCAAAAATTACAATTAAAGTTAATGGTTTAAATTGTGTAGCACTTGTGGACCCCGGATCAACTTTTACCCTTATAGATGACCAGTTTCGTGATAAAACAACAAACATAGTTAATAAAACCAGTAGAATTAAGTTAGGTATAAAACTTGCGAATAAGACTAGAGTGGCTTCGACAGGTAGTGGCATTGCGCAACTTCAACTCCCAGGGAAAACTACGTCATGTACTGTTTATTTTGTTAAGAATTTAATTTTTCCATGCATTCTGGGTATGAATGTATTACATACGGATGGTATGATTTTAGATTGTGGTGAGATGACGTTTAGTTGGAAAAATTCCCCTGGAGAGAAGTTTCAGTTTTTGCGCGATTACCCCAAACACGTTCCCAATAGTTACTTAGAATCTAAAGTAGTCTCTCTTAGTGCTCAAGCGATAGAAATAGATGAAACCGAGCTAGAAAAAGCCTTGTCATAGGCAGAGGTTACGCCCACACAGGGGTCAGAACTTGAAAATTTAGTAAATGAATTTAAATGTTTATTCGCTAAGAAACCTGGTATAATTAATATCGCAACCCACTATATCAATACAGGTGACTCATCCCCCATTTCATGCGCCCCTTTCGGTATTCTCCCCTTAGACGAACGCAAATAGATAAAATCATAAACGAAATGCTAGCCGATGATTTAATAGAACCTTGCTACTCCCCTTGGTCCTCCCCTTGTATTTTGGTTTCCAAGAAAGATGGATCTTTTCGCCTGTGCATAGATTACCGCCCACTGAATAACGTAACAATAAAAGATAGTTACCCCTTGCCACGAATAGACGACATTCTCGATCGCCTAAAATCCCCTAAATACATAACAACCAGTGGCGCCGCTAGAAACTTTTGCGGGGTAAGCGGTATTTTGTGTATGGGCCCCCTACCCAGCCGTGATCCATGCGTGGTGAAAACGGGGGTAAATCTAAGGTGCACCGCGGTGCCTGAGCGCTGCTTTCTCGCGCACAGTTGACGTAGAGGATGACAGAGATAAGGCGAGGAGGTCAATCCCCCCATGCGCAAAGGATGTGAGTCCTAAAACTAAACGTACCGAAAATTGTTTTACTACCCCCTATTTTCCCATTTTTCGGCGGATTTTATAAAGCGCGTTTCTATCTCCCTCTTTCTCTCCTCTTCGTATTTACTATTTCGAAATAAGAAGTAACAGTAGAGAGTTTAAGTTGCAATACGTGTAAGATTCTACAGTGCATTGGACAAATGCACCGTAGAAGCCTACAAGTAGTGCAGCATAAACTCTCTAATAATAATCCTCGAGTCAGCGCCGTCCCGTTGACGATCCTTATCAGTACACAAAAAAGTAACACAATAGAGCTGCTGGTCGAAGTGAAAAGTGCTCGGTTTAGCCACTACCGACGCTATATACAAGGCCCATACACTCGCACTTCGAAGGGGGGGGGTCCCTCACCCATATATATTTGACTTGTGTGGTTGTTAGATGGCGCTTCCTCGTCTCTTTAAAAAGGGGGTCGTTTCTAAAGAAAGGTTGTTAGGGTTTGGTTTTTATTTAATAAAGTTATTTAGTCAACCAAAGGTATTTTCCAAGGAATTTTTTAGAAAAATTCATTTTAATTATGAAGGATTTTTGAATGATTATCACATTGTTTAAATGACTCAGTTTATTTTAAAAGAAAATAATCCTATTTTGTTTGTTTCGTTATCACTTAATCGAGGTTTAGCTAATATCACGTTTAGTTTTAAAGTAACTTAAGACCTAAAAATTTAACTATTTTGTAGCTAAATCCACAAAACAATTATAACGTCTTCTAAATTTTGCTAACTTTTCTATTTTGAGGTAGTGCGCGTGAGAGCCATGGTACCCGGCCGTTATAAAGTACCTTCCCCCTTCTATCTTTGACTCTCCTTTGGATTTGTGCTCCCTGGTTTTACAGAAGAGGTCTAACAAATTTTTCTGTTTATCCCTGAGCCCACATTGTGGAACAATACAAAACGACATATTGACTAGAAAATGAAACCATAAAGATAGGGTTTAATGACTAATTATTTAGGTAATAATGCTAATAGTCGACTATTTAAAAGTATAAACATTTGAAATTGAACCCTAAGCCTTGGATAGCACTTTCACTTGTCCTACTAATTTGAAATTTATTTGACTGACCATAACTTTAAATCTACGAAAACACATTTCTAAGTTCACAAATAATTCCCTTGTAAAATTATATACATTATATGCATTTGTCAATAATTAAACAACACATACAACAATCAAAAACCCAAAAAACATCCTTTCTAATCGGCCTCTCAGGAGCCTAAGCAGACGGCTGCTACATGCTCACGTGATCATATTTGTGAGACATATAAGAGCCTCTAGTGGCAATTCGTGGCGAATTAAAACTGCCAGTTTTTTTACTAGTTTTGGGAGCCCGTATGGGCCTTGTATATAGCGTCGGTAGTGGTTTAGCCATGAACGCTGGATCTCTAAAGGGACTGGTAAACGGAATAGATTTTTCTCTACAGCTCGTTTGCTTTGTAAAAAAATAAATAAAAAAAAACGGGTACGGCCAAGGTCATTTAAATTTCTTTTCAATAGGTTTATTCAGAATCACAAAAGACCGAATGGCCTTGACTGTTCCCAAATTCACAACCCCCATCCCTTCCCCTGACGCTATGCTAGAGAGGATTCGGTTTGTACAGTGGAAGGCGGGCGTTTTCCGGTCCCTTTAGAGATCCAGCGTTCATGGTTTAGCTACCTCTTTCGCTTCCAATAAATTCCTACCAGAAGGAGGTTTCGATCAAGTGAAAGTATTTTCGCCTCTCACTTCTAGGCCCGGTAGGACTAAAGGTCCCATCCCCAAAGCGCATTCTTTACTAACCTAACCCGATCCCATTATGATAGCGATAAAAGTCGGCCAAACCTGTAATAGCCACCTGCGCCTCCAGGACTAAATTTTGAATATTTTTAGTAGAATCGTATTTTTGTAAATAAGGCCCTTCCTCCAAAATTAGGCCCCCTTCAAAATTTGAAGTAAGCAGTCGCTTACCGCGATTACCTCTGGCGGCGCCACTGATAACAACATTAGACATGAAGGCAGGGTACTGGCAAATTCCCTTAGATGAAGGTAGTAGAGACAAAGCAGCCTTTGTTACCCATAGAGGCCTCTTTAGGCCAAAAGTCCTTATGTTTGGTTTGACATCCGCTCCAGCAACCTTTCAACGCATGGTTGATAATTTATTAGGTCCACTAAGAGATCTTGGTGTTTGGGCATACCTCGATGATATCATTGTAATATCACCCACTTTTGAGGAACACCTGTCAACCCTACAAAAGGTATTTTCCACCCTTCAACAAGCTGGTCTCACTATAAAGGCTAGCAAAACAAAGTTCTGTCAGAAAGAGGCTAAAATTTTAGGGCACGTAGTTTCGGAAGAAGGAGTGAAAGTAGACCCCGAGAAAACCTCCGCCATTAGCGAACTCCCCGCACCCAATACAGTAAAACGGCTACGTAGTTTTCTCGGTATGGCGTCATACTACCGACGTTACATTGAAGGTTTCTCCACCATAGCTGAACCTCTGAATACCCTCTTACGTAAAGACACCCCCTGGAATTGGACTTCGGTCCAACAGGAAGCCTTTGGCCATTTAAAAAGCCTACTAACATCCGCCGCTATACTATGTCCCCCTGATTACACACAATCGTTTCAGGTCCACACAGACGCTAGTAACACCGGTCTAGGTGCAGTTCTTAGTCAAACAATCAATGGTAAACCAGTTGTCATTCAGTATATAAGTAGTACCTTAAACAATGCAGAACGCAATTATTCGGTAACCGAGCGTGAATGCTTGGCAGTGCATTGGGCAATTAACAAACTCCGACCGTATATTGAAGGTAGTAAAGTAGAGGTCTTTACTGACCATTCAGCTTTGCAGTGGTTACGAACAGCTAGGGATCCCACGGGCAAATTAGCTCGCTGGCGCTTAAGCATAGAACCTTATATTTCGGCCATACGTCATGTGCCCGGTAAGCTTAATGAGGTAGCGGACGCGTTATCTCGTTCTTCGGAGGAGGAGACTGACTCGCTGGTCGAGAAAGAATCCAACTCCGATGACGCACCTATCCTGGCATCTGTCGCGTGCACCGAAACCGCCATTGACTTTGAGGAGGACGTCATCATCAAAGCTCAAACGGCTGATATTAAAATTAATGCGATCAAACTTTACTTAAGTAATAAAACGGAACCCACAGACAAAAAGTTGAAGGAATATGTTAAGACCCACGCACCCAAATGTACGATTATAGAAGAAATTGTTTATCGCGATATTTTAAGGAAAGGTACCTCGGACAGCTCGTATAGAATTTGGATCCCAAAGGAATTAGTCCCACTGGTGTTACAGTTGAACCATGATTTAAAGATTTCAGGGCATTTAGGAATTTTTAAAACGTTGAAAAGAATTCAGTCCCGTTATTATTTTGAGAATATGACTCATTTCGTTACCCATTATGTAAGATCTTGTAAACCATGTCAGGCGAATAAAAATTCCCAACGCGCTCCAGCAGGCCTTATGAAATCAGCCGAACCGTCCGACCCGTGGCAGGTAGTGTCAATAGATTTGAAGGGACCGTTCCCTGCTAGTAAAAGAGGAGCTACCCAATTGTTAGTAGTTTCTGACCTTATGACCAAATGGGTTGAGTTATTTCCCTTAAGGCGAGCTACCACGAAAACTATAGTTTCAAAATTAGTCGATGAAGTTTTTACACGGTTTGGAATACCCTCTACAGTTATTAGCGACAATGGTAGCCAATTCGCTAGTAAAATTATGACTTCCCTTTGTAAAGAACTGGGTATTAACCACCGGTTTACGTCATTTTACAGTCACCGCGGAAACCCAGTAGAAAGGTTTAATAAAACGTTAGGTACTATGTTGGCAACATATGTTGAAAACCATAGGGAATGGGATGTCGGCATTTCGCAGCTCGCGATGGCATTACGTACCGCACCCCAGGAAACAACCAAGTTCACGCCTGCATTTTTAGATTTTGGGCGCGAACTCCGCACCCCTTTTGATATAACCCCAGCAGTCGACCCTCACTTAAATACCTCTGAATCTAATATTGTTGAGCAAGCCGCAAGTATTCAGGAACGTGTAACGTCCGCACTTGAGCAGGCAAAGGGTAACATTTTAGCAGAGCAGTCAAGGCAGTCTGCCTATTTTAATGAGAAAAGAAGAGATGTTGAATTCTCTGAAGGTCAATTGGTCTGGCGTAAGAAGCATAATCAGTCTTGCGCAGGTGAGAGAATAGCTGCCAAATTATTAGCTAATTGGGATGGGCCTTTCAAAATTCATAGGAAATTAAGTCCTCTCACCTATAGATTAGCTACCATACGCAATGGTAAAGTTTTAAAGGGCACGTACCATATTACGCAATTGAAGCTTCATAATTCTCGCGATAGCGAGATGGAACCAGTTCATGCCCCTGAAGTTAACGGCGGTGAAGCCGGCGATCTTGTTCGCACTATTCAGTCCCCCAGGTCTAGTTTCCCCGATTCCATGATAAGTGACCCACTATCGTATCGCAGGAGGCTTAGGCCTAGGAATAGGATAACTAATAGAGTAATTAATACTCGGAATAATTAAATATAATTCATGTCGGATTTAAGAAATTTTGTTTCAGTATTATTTAGAGTGGTTTTCTCTTGGTATAATCAGATAATTTAGTGATATAGAGTGGTTTTCTCTTGGTATAATCAGATAATTTAGTGATATAGAGTGGTTTTCTCTTGGTATAATCAGATAATTTAGTGATATAGAGTAGTTATCTCTAGGTGTAATTTAGTATGATTTTTTTTTTACTGCAGTATTGTATAATTTTTAATAGGATCCTTGTATATAATATCATGATTTGTTTAACTTATTCTTAGTTTTTGCTGTTCATTTCTTTTCGATGTTAATTTGTTTTTGATATATTTTTTTGGCATCACTTCGTGCAATTTTTTTTTTGCTCTCTCGAACTGTATAAGGGTTTTTTTGTAAATATGTTTTTTTTATCGAACGAGGTCGTTCGAAGCCTAGTGGAGGGGAATGTAACAATAATTTATTTGACCTCCCTAAAAATCAATGTAAATATCGGTTTAGATGTTTTTTAATATGTAAGCAAAACAAACTAACCCTTTATGAAGGGCCCCTTTTTTTTACTGGTTCTGGTCGCGTTTGGTTTTTTACCTGGTCTCGCGAAATCACACTCGCGACGTTAAAACGCGGGCACGAAAAAACTATAAACCTCGCGAAATCACCTTGGTGACGTCAAAACGCGGGAACGAAAAAAATATAAAAGGAGGGGGCACACAATGGCTCTCGCTCTCTCTCTCTCTCTCGCTGTCTCTCGCTCTGCTCGCTGCCGCCACGCCGACCGATGACCATCGCTCCAGGACCCGAACTCTAAGGACGTTAGCCGCAAGGCCCCGGGATGACCCGAAACGATCCAGCCGCCCAAGGAAGGATCATGTTGGCGCCAAAACTTCAACGCTGTTAGTGCGCGCAAAATACTTTAAATATCGTGTCGAACAAAGGGTCCGGTAGGCCTGGAAATTTAACGCGCGGGACGACTATGTCGGAACGACGGGCAACGCCTCTTCGAGAAAACCATGGTATCGTACTTTCAAATTACTTAACATAAGAGCTCTTCGCGATTATTGACCAGAACCAAACCAAACGTTTATAGTGAATATTTTAGTAGTACTATGTTAAACTGTAACTTCTTAATTTTATCAATGCTGACACTGTTAAATATTAAATATTAATTCCCCTAGACAAACGACCAAAGTATTCTTATTATTAAACTTATCACCATGCATAGAAATAGTGTCGCACGCGCCTGCAATTATGTTACAAAGTATCTGAAACGCGCCTGCAATTATCCTAAAAAGTATCTGAAAAGCACCTGCAATTATCGTACAAATTAAAGTATCTGAAAAGCACCTGCAATTATCGTACAAATTAAAGTATCTGAAACGCGCCTGCTATTTTTCTACAAAGTATATGAAAAGCGCCTGCATTTATCCTGCAAAGGATCTGACATGCGCCTGCAACTATCCTAAATATTATCTGAAACGCGGCTGCAATGATCCTGCAAAGTATCTGAAACACGCCTGCAATGATCCTACAAAGTATCTGAAACGCGCCTGCAATTATCCTACAAAGTATCTGAAACGCGCCTGCAATTATCCTACAAAGTATCTGAAACGCATCTGCAATTATCCTACACAGAATATGAAACGCACCTACAATGATCCTGCAAAGTATCTGAAACGCACCTGCAATTATGCGACAAAGAATCGGAAATGCACCTGCAATTATCCTACAAAGTATCTGAAACGCGCCTGCAATGATCCAACAAAGTATCATAAACGCGCCTGCAATGATCCAAAAAAGTATCTGAAACGCGCCTGCAATTTTCCTACAAAGTATATGAAACGCGCCTGCAATGATCCTGAAAAGTATATGAAACGCGCCTGTAATGGTCCTGAAAATTATATGAAACGCTCCTGCAATTATCCTACAAAGTATCTGAAACGCGCCTGTAATGATCCTGAAAAGTATCTGAAACGCGCCTGTGATGGTCCTTAAAAGTATCTGAAACTCGCCTGTGATGATCCTGAAAAGTATCTGAAACGCGCCTGTGATGGTCCTGAAAAGTATCTGAAACGCGCCTGCAATTATCCCAAAAAGTATCCGAAACACGCCTGCAATTATCCTACAAACTTAGCAATTTCTGACTGTAACATGCATACAATATATCTGGAAGGTACAGTACCTGTAATGAGCCTACAAACATCCTGATTTCTTACGGGAGTTACTATTTCCCCTATGTTTTCTAGCTGTAAAGTAACTATTTTATGACTCTAGAGTAGCTACATTTTGTATACTGATGTACTGAGTTTTCCAACGGAAGATATTTTTTCTGCAAAACGTCTAAAATGTTCTGCATTGCTCTCTGGAATGCATCTTAATTTTGTCTGAAGTTGAACCTTTTTCAGGTTTATTCCAGTATTTTTCCAGAATATTCCAGTTTATTTGCAATATATTGCAGATTCAAAAAAATCTAATTAACAGCAAAAATGCAGCCGTAAATTTTTGTACGGGCGCCCACAATCGGAACTTGGCTTCAATGTCCTTGAACCCGAGTACGTGGACTTTATTCTCAGCCGTCGAATGTTGAGGTTCCAACTCGACGTGAAAGTCTCTCTCGAACAAGCGGTGAAATGCTGTGATTTGGCTGGTTTCCAAGAAAGACCGCAATCTGCAATCACCAAATGTGAGATGCTTTAATTTTTAAAATCAGTAACTTAAATCAGGTTGCAAAATTTCGCCGCGTGATTAATGCTGACTTTATTTGATAGTTTCAAGGTACACACGACACTTTTGGCCGGGACGTGAAAAATGATATTCCCAAAGATTTCAACTGACACTAGGCCTATGAAGAGTTAACGATAATTATACCGATTTCGATTAAAATACGCGATTTATTAAATGAATTCGGGTGGATTTCACGGGCGCGTAGCCATATGAACATTTAACAAAAGCCTCATTTAAAGCGTGTTTCGTGATTTGCACGCTTCTCATTTGGACTTTGTTGACAGCGGATTACCAAATGAGCAATTGAATGGTTTAGCGGTGTCAAATTTAAGCGGTGCTATGAAAATGGTCTATAGGATCAATCGGCAGTTGGAAGTGGAACTGCTAAAAATTGCCATTTTACTACGCATCGGTTCCACGAGCAATAACGTAACTCGATACGTAGCTCTTGAACTCGCCATTATGTGCTCGAGAGTAATTGTATAATAATTAGCATTATTCCAGCGTGAACGCCAGTTGAGGTATAGAATTATTGAAGAAGATTCAAGTAGCACAAAAACGCGGACTATTCTTGCATTAAGAAAGTTAACGAACCTTTGGTTGATGTACTTCAGAGCTTTCGGATTCATTGTTGCATTACTCACTAGGAACACTAGAGCTTGTTGCAAGTACTTGACCGAACCAAGATGAAAATGCAATAGTTTCAGCTTTGACTCATCGAAGTGCATTAACAAGCCCATCTGTAAAGTAGGTAAATCTCCAAACCATATTTGCTTTCGTGACAGAAAGTCTCTCGCTTTAGGCACTTGGCTTTTTTCTCGCTGATGCCACAGAGTTTTCATTTCAGTCTGTTAGAATTAAAATTTTATTAATGGACTTTAGGAATGAGATTGAATTGTTCAAAAATCTCCACCGATTGCTTAACACTGTCTTCTATTAACTCGGAAATGTAAACTTTGACGTCCGGTACTCTCAATAAATCCGGAATTCCGTTAATGTTCTCTATCTTCTGAGATGAGAAATTGGCTTTCAAGACTCCGTTGAACAATTTGACGAAAACCACAATTATCAAGAGATAAACTCCAACGCTGAAGCGAAACGCCAGTGACGAAGGAATGTCGAAGCCTGCACCGACACAAACCAATAGAAAAATTGAGTGGTTGAAGGCACTGTTCATTTACTGTACTGGACGTGTGTAGTAGCGTCGCTAGGGTTTGAAATTGGAGGGGGGGCTAAATCTGGGCAAACTAGTTATTATAAGAACTTAATAAAAAATTACATAATGGGTTCATTGGAAAATGTGTAGACCTTTAAAACTATCCGTAAATTTGTGTCAACGTGAAATTATTCGTATTTTAAAGATATACAACCTTTTATTGATAAAGACTACGGAACCGATATGAAGGATTTTCACTCGTTTTAAGTTTATTTTTAGTTTTGGTGGGACTCCCTTCGAAAGAACATGAAACATTTTACTTGTCTCCATCTGTTCTTTGCTTCAAAATTGTACTGTTTGATATTGAAATTCATCTCTGCTGAGATGAAATTTAACGAATCTATCATTATAATTTTTTATACATTGCTACAGAATTTTAGGTTGCTAACTGCAATTTTTTGGTAGGGTTTACGGATTATTTTGGGGGGGGGGGGCTAAGTTTGGAATTTGGGCCCCCCCCCCAAAAAAAAAGTCCTAGCAACGCCATTGGACGTGTGGGTGTGTCTTACAACCAAGGGGACCGCGTTCGCAGTTTGCAAATAGAAGCAAACGTGTTCGCAAATTCAATACCGCATTCATTGTTCAAGGAAGTTTGAAAAAGTTGCATTTCACTACTTTAGCTATTCCGCGTTTAATAGTGGCTTTAAAGTATAAGGGCTCTTTTTTTTTAACTCCGCATTATGTCTCCATGTTGTCAACGCCATTATCCCCAGAACTTGCTTGTTAAATCGTATTATATCCTCAACTTCGTTTATAAATAATCGTTTATCCACTAATTTACGGAAATTGGATAGAAAGGAATATTTTTTTCTTTTCTTTTGATCGGATGTATTTTTAATTTTGCGCGTCCATCATAGATGGCGTGCAAAATTTATAGATTTATACGGCATCTTTCGTGTTTCGTGTTTACGCGTGCGACGTAGCGAGACAGGCACGCTCCCTTCGAAATTTTTCTCTCTCCAACAATAACCCTTTTCGCATGTCGGAGGGTAAAAGTGGGGGAAAATGCGAGGCGCATGCGTGTTAGTAACAACCGAAAAACAGTGGAAATTAAATTTCACAGAATTGTTGTGAAAAGGAGAACGAGTTATAAATTGAAAATGTTGGAACTCCAAAGACGGGGATATGTAACATGCATTTCGTTAGTGGGTATCGGATCCTGGTCGTGAATCGGCGGCCCTCGTGGGGAAAGCGCTCTTTTTTTTTTGAGGGTTTGCTCTCGTGGTTTTGCCCGGCCCTGCTTGGATACCGACATTATTTATGAAGCTGACACTAAGCCTTGGTTATTAAGGGAAATATTTTCGATATTATCATTTTTTAAAGCTTCAATGTGCATGTGTTTTCTCCAGTAGGATTTAAATATAATTCCCATATTTTTACAAACTTATTTAAGATCCAATATTTTTAACATAGTTTAAATTCAAATTTACTCCCTTATTTACAATCCCAGCTAATTCTCCGTAGGCCGATGGCGTCGTCTGCTATTTTATCCACGACGCACGACAAGCGCATGCGCGCATAAATTTGCGAAAAGGTATATTCGCTTGTGTGACGTCACACTAGACCACCGCGGCTCTGCTTGGCATAGGAATCAGGGCGCGCGCTTTAAAATTTTGTAACTAACTGCCCCTTAATTTCCAAAATTTGAAAAGCCCGACCCGGCCCGGCCGAATAAATTTTTCGACTCTGGAGACTCTACCTTTTCCCAAAATCGCTCCGAAATAAAGAAAGAGTTTTTGAGCAGCGACGGATATCATTGATCCTGGAATTCTTTTCACTCGCTTGTGAATGATATCAATCATGGTTAATACTCCCATGACGCAAAGCAACCCGCTCCAAATCTGGAAAAGTGTTTTCAGAGAAGCAACGTTTAAGAATTACTTTGCAAATAAATAGATGGCTCTGAAGCAAAGGGCATAACCTTAACATCACCGGCACTAACAACAGAGTTCTTGAATACGCTTCACATACTTAAAGATATACACAAAGACCCAATTCTACATATTTTATATACACTCCATTCTACATCATTATTTTGAAAGAAAGATTTTACACAAACTGCAGATAATTTGGAACTGAAGGAAAATGTTTTCCCTGAATTGAAACTCGTTCCTCGACGACTAAATCTGATTGGTTGGAGTAGTTTGACATTTCGTAACTCTTATTGTTACGTTACGTTTGTTCATAGGTTACATGTAGGGAACGATTTCAAAATCGCGGTGTAATCATGTTACACCAAAAGTCTGATAAGACTTATATGAAAACTAGTCAGATTTTTGGTTACACCACCCTATAGCTGGAGGCTCCTAGCAGCCCACAAACTAAATGATATGTTTATTTAGTATTTGTAGACGATAACCTTGTTTTTCATGAATTAAAGTTAAGTAATTAAGATAAGCAAAGGGTGTAGTTCTTCGCATTTAATTCTGACACCCACAATTGCAACACTAATCATGTAAAGCTAGTTCAGGAAAAGAGCTTACACTTAGAGATGTGAAATTACCGAAATTTTTAACAAGTCACGAAAAAACATTTACGTATCAGCTAGGTGTGGTTGGGAGTGGGGAGGGCGTGTTAGTTTCGTATGAGCTTATTTAGTACAGTATTCGTGTTTTTTAACTCGTTTAGGTAATATTCGGTTGGGGTACATTAAGGTCTTACCACACATAGCTGAAAAGGTCTTTTCGTCTACCCAACATACACAGCAACCCAGCCTTCACACATAGTGCCTTTTCCGCCTAATAATGAATCTCTCACACTAGCTACCTTGCCCGCATTCCGTATCCCCCTCACCGCACTAGCTCCAGAAACCGTAGTAAAGAGAAAATATTTTAATTTGAAACGCTTTCAACAAATGGGCTTCGCTACAGCTGTCCATCAAATTAAACCAAATTGGAGGGTTACCGCGATACCAATGTTGTTTACCAATACTCCTAAGAGCCGGAGCAGGGGTCCCGACTAATTAGTTTTGCGTCAGTCCGAAGTCAGTTAAACTGCTGCAAACGCAAACAAAAGCCCCAATGTAATTTTTTTTATCGAAATTCTTTGCTTAAACGGTATCTAGCCACACTTATTCCTGGCGTACCCCGGCCACAAACAAACAAACAAACACACGCACAGATCATCAGTGCAAAGCAAGGTCCGGTTACATAACCTCACCTAGCAAAATTACCTGTAAGTTAGCGATTAAAATTATGGAATAACAAAAATAACCGAAATTTATGGTATTTTATATTAGCGTGGTAATTTACGTAATTTACCGGTAAAATTTGTAAAAATAAACCTCTCGTGCAAAGAGAGAGATTATCATTGCCTCCTATATCTACCAAGGCCCGTGTATGCGATATATTTCATTCATTGCCTCCTATATCTCTCAAGGCACGTGCATTCATAGAAAATAAATTAATAAGGAACAGAAGGTTTAGCATTGCCTGTACCATGTTTAAGGAACGGGGGAAGAGATAGGGGTTGAGTTCAATACTGGGGTATTTCTCTTTCCGGTTGTTCTCTTATTGGCTCTTTCAAAGATCGTCTGCTCTAGCGAAAAACGAAAACAAAACCGAGGGTTAAGGTCTTAAACTCGATCGTTTTAAGAAGCTGATTTTTGTGAGTATAATATTTAAATTTATTACATTATGTTTAAACTAGTATTAAAATATAAATAATATATATATATTTATGCATGTAGGGTCACTTTTTTGGAAATAGGAAGATTAAGATTGGCTGAATGGGGCGAGTAAAGCATTGTGTATATGGCCAGTGTGCCATGAAAACAAACCCCAAAACTAACGCGGTTAATTGCCCCGTAGTTTTCTTCATTAAGTTTCCTTCACCAGTAACTCAACGTGAGAAATGTGAAAGATGGATTAAAGCATGTGGTAGAACAGATCTTCAAACCTCAGATATTAAACGATCAACATATATATGTTCTCGACACTTCGTGAATTTCTGTGGCCCCTCCACGGATAACCCAGATCCGGTTGCGTTTTTGGATTTACACCCTGAATTTGAAGTGACAAAAATGGTAATAAATGCAAATTTTTCAAGTGTGTAGTGAATAATAAATATTTAAATTTTGCGTTTTTGCTTCAATTAGATTTCAAGTTGTCAAAAGTCTGAAACCATAGTTGAAACATCAGTAGTCGTAGAAAAAGAGCCAGATAATCTGTTAATTGAAATCTATGATTCGGGACCATCCTTGATGGATTGTACAGAAAACCCTGCAAATGAAAGTGAAATAGACAATCATAGTATAGCTGATAGCTTGAGTGTTAACTTCTATGATTTAAAACCACAGCCAGGTTGGTTGTTGGAAATAACAGAAAAAGAAGCAACTTTTAGTAAAGAAAACAAGAACTATATAACAATGCAATGTATATTCAGCCAAAGCTCAGGAGAAAAAATAACTGTCTATGTAAAAGTCATGAATGAATTAACTGCGCTGCCCATACCTGGTGAAGGTGAAAGTAAGACACTAACAAAAGATACTGACATTTATGAGTATCTTAAAGAGGTCAACAAGTTCACGTCTTGTAGTGGAAATTCGGATTTGGATCTTGTACACCTATTCAAAAACAAATCAGTATCTTCACGCCAAATTAATGGAGTCTATTGTGAAAATTCGAAATCTGTTTTTAGTAAGAATTGTCAGCGCAACGTCTATTCATACCAAAAGCGATGTCCTGCGTGCACCGACTATAGATCATCTTTAAGAAAGCTACGTATAAGAAATTCACGGAAATTAGACGCTAACAGGGTTCAATCTATGAAACTTGTAAAGAAATCTAAAAAGAGAACCATTTTAACGGAAAAAACCAAGAAAGATATGAATAGCCTAATGATTCTGTTGCAAGAAAAACTCAAGGGGGAACCGCCTGGAACACTGCCATGGGTGTTTTTAAGGCAACAAATTAAAGCCATGAGAAGATCCAAATTCGGTATGAGATGGGACCCGCAGTTTATTAAATGGTGTGTATATTTGAAAAATAAATCAACGAAAGCCTATGAGACAGTAAGAAAATCTGGTCTCCTAACCCTTCCAACAACAAGGACTTTGTACAACCATAATCATACGCAGAGTTACAAACCTGGCTTTTCACCAGTTATGTTTTCAAACCTGTCCAAGGATTGTGATATAGCTAATCTCCCAGAACATCAAAAATATTTTGTATTATCATTAGATGAAATGAAGATAAAAGAAGACCTTGTGTGTCATAAAAACACTGGTCTTTTGACTGGCTATGTTGATATAGATAAAAATCACAACCAATTGCATGATATGGAACGAGAGGTTAAGGGTGTCACAACTCCACCGCTGGCAACAAATGTTCTTCAACTCATGATACGAGGTGTAACGAACAATATCATTCATGCTTTTGCACATTTTCCAACGAAAGGTGCCTCAAGTTCCGAACTTAATAGTATTATTTGGGAAGCTATAAGGAAACTAGAATCCAGTGGGTTTCGAATCATAGCCGTTGTGGGTGATGGTGCTGTTGCGAATAGGAAATTTTTTCATATTTCTCAAGAATCTGAAGGTGAAGGCCGAAAGGTCCCCTTTAAAACTGTGAATTTGTTTGCTATGGATGAAGAAAGACCACTGTATTTTATATCAGACGCACCTCATCTAATTAAAACAGTGCGAAATGGGTTTTTAAATAATGGGACTAATTCCAAATTCATCAGGTCACTTTTTTTATCACAAATTCATCATGGTACTTGTATTAGAAAAAACATCACAAAATCTTTATCACTAAATTTAATGACTAAATTAAATCTTTTGTAATTAAGTTCAATGAAAGTTTTCTTTCTCTTTACGCTGAAATGCTTTTCGTTTTATCTGTGGTTTCTCGACATTCAAGCTCAAGTTTGAAACATTGACTTTACTCGGTGCTCTTCTATTTGAATTCAAATCTACGTTAGCTAAAGTAGAATATTTAGTTTTCCTTGGG
Organism: Phalangium opilio; assembly: GCF_054372755.1. Lineage (NCBI taxonomy): Eukaryota > Metazoa > Arthropoda > Arachnida > Opiliones > Phalangiidae > Phalangium > Phalangium opilio. The sequence continues at coordinate 10,286,096 of NW_028324217.1, read as the reverse complement.
TTTTCGTGTTCTTCCAAAATTTTTACTTCCAAGCTCTTAACATCATCCTTCTTTGGTCTCAACTTGCGCTTAGAACTAGTATCCTCTTTCGCAACTTTATCTAATAATGTCCCTTTCTTCTCTCTCAAACTTAATATAACCTCTTTAGCTGCTTCAGCTTCCTTATTCGCTCTTCGAGTGGTCATCTTTTCATATATGAGAGGCTTTTCTAAGCTTGCTTCTTTTGGTTGTTTACATTTTAAAACCTTGTTTACTTCATTTTCCTTCGGTCTTCGAGCGGTCACCTTTTCAGATATGACAGGCTTTTCCAACCTTGTTTCTTCTGGTTGTTTACTTTTTAAAATCTTGTCTGAATCAGCTTCCTTCTTCGGTCTTGGAGCAGTCATCGATCCAGATATGGCAGGCTTTTCCAAGCTTCTTTCTTTTCGCTGTTTACTTTTTAAATACTTGTTTGCTTCAACTTTCTTCTTCGGTCTTGGAGCGGTCGTCTGGCTTGCTTCTTTTGGTTGTTTACTTTTTAAAACATCGTCTTTTTTGTCGTTGGTCGATAGCTTTGAGATATTCTGCTCATGTTTTTCAGCTAAAGCAACCCTCAGCGCCTTTTTAGCTATAATGCTTTCCTTCATGTCGTGTTGAAATATTTCCTTTACATCTTTGACTAAGCACTTGCCTCTCGTGTCCAGGAATATGCTCAACATTTTCTTGAGCCATTTGGTATCACCAAATCCATTCAGCTCAGACCATAATTTGGTTATGTCACTATCTTTTATCACTTCTCGCATGGCGTTTATTTTAAGGTTCTGATTTCGTGTTACTTTATAATTAATGCTGTAATGCTCATCTGATAAAGCTTTGATTTCCAGGAAGAGGTCAAAACATTTGTCTGATACGTTAATCAATCCTCCACGGGATAGCTTCTGTATCCAGGCTTCCGTGTCCTCATTAGTTGATAACATATTTTCGTCTTTGGTTAAATTGTTTATTATAGATTGGGGACATTTCTTCTTAATCAATGCGCGAACAACAAATCCGCAAACATATCGCAAAACATCATTGTTTATTCTCGTTTTTGAAGGTGCATAACAGATTGCCTCGCTATCACCAAAATCAAGCATAGCTTCTATATCTTTCCTTCTTTTTTTCTCGACCTTATCAATTAAGTTTTGAATTCCGAGTTTAAGTTCTACCTTCAATCTGCCGAAAAAAATCTGCAAAATAGTTTGCACAAGAGTTCTCTGTACTGCTATCAGTAAACCCTGAAATGACTCGTAAGACTCTAGTATTTTCAATATCTTGTCACTCTTTCTCTCATCAAAACATAGCTTATTTACTGATGATTCGTAATCGGCAATCGTTAAACAGTCTCTCAAATTTGCCTTTATTGACAATCTTAATAAATGGTCAGAGATTTTTTCATAGATAACTTTGTCTTCAAGACTTTCTTTTTGTATGTCAGTTATAAAAGCTGTGATATACTCTTTATGTATGATGAAATCATCACTAGATATTTCTTTAATTGCAAACGTTGTCGTTTTTATAATTATTGCTATAAATAATAAACAAAAACATAGTGTTTAATTTAAAATAAAACAAAAAATCATGCATTTCTTCAAGGGCCAAGGCTTACGAAAATTATAAAACTATTACCTTTAAGATCAGCTTCAAATATTAGTTCTCCTTGAACTGCATCACTTGAATCAATAACCCGTAAAGCTTCCTTAGTAACATCCCCTTCCATTTTAAATTCAAAATTAAGTTTTTCTAATTAACCGCCGACGCGAACACGACCCCAAGCCAGTGCGGTCACAATCAGGCGAGTTGAAGAATGAAGACTACATACGAGAGTAACGATATTCTCGTTTATAGTCTTTGCTGGACTATACACATGACAGAGCCATTCAGAGATGGCGCTAATTTCCGGAAATAGAATAGACTCAGTTTGGACTCTGTTTCAAGGTCGGGACAACTTTTTCCTAGTCTTCTGTTCCTTATTAATTTATTTTCTATGGTGCATTGTGATATATTTCATTCATTGCCTCCTATATCTATCAAGGCCCGTGCATTGCGATATATTTTTCAAAACAACAACAAAAATGGGAAGCTCCTCTCAGAAACATAATAATTTCTTTTCTCTGTATATGAAATGAAAATATGGATAATATTGCGCTCCTTTAATGGTATGAATCCTTGCCTGTCTATTAATATTTTACGTAGGAGTAATACGTTTTTAGCGAAGTCTAGAGAGGATAAACATAAGCGAGATTGTTTCGGAAAAAAAATACTGCTTCCACTAATGGGTTTATACTCCTTGTTACTGTTGTATAGAGTAATCATGATAAAAGCTTAAAAAATTACGAGAGGACAGACCTTTTTTATCCTCTTGTTTTATTCTTAATAAGAATATAAAACATTTATTTTGTATCAAAAAATATTTTTTGGTGCTAAGATTGCTTTAAAAAAATCCAAACGGTTAGGCATTGGTAAAAAAGAGAAATGATATTTTTCAAATCTAATGAGATATGGCCCGCCTAGTTGAAAATTGCCCTTTTTTATCCGCGGGAGCCATTCTTAATGAGAATTTCGATGCTAGACTGTTAGTAGGTTGTCAATTAAACTACCGGTATATTATTGTTGTTGGAAATTAGATATTAAGTCAAATTAAGTGGTTGTTAAGAGCCAGCAGGTTTTTGCCACTTCTTTTTGTGAGTATTTGATTTTTGTATGTAAAATGGAGGAAGATAATGTTGAGAGTAAGGATGAAATGCGGAAGCGCAAAGCGCGGGAAAGGATGAGGGCAAAAAGGTCGACGTTTTCATTGGATACTTAAGGTTATATAATCTTCTCGACACGGAGAGGTAATATTTTGGTTTTCCCAACTTGTTATTGATATCATTCAGTTTTTGCAGCGAGAGTAAAATCATATAAAAGTCCGCGGTAAAACAGCGTAAGTGCAAGAGTGGCTTTCTCCTCAGCTTCATCCACGGTAAAACACTGTAAGTGCAACAGTATGACATATAGGGTGCAATAACGTAAGTCAAAGCATGATTTAAAAACATGAAATGTAGCACTTAGACTTAATTTTTCGCAAAAACCTTAAACTTGTTCCTAGAAAAAGCTTTTCATTTTGATATAAAACCGTTCCCAAACGTAACAAACAAATATTTCATTTCAAAACGGTGGCGACAAAATAGGTAAAATGGAGAAAAACACCCATGTTATTTCTTTGGGAAAATTTGAACGTTTTCACCAAAAACACTGACTAATTTTATGAAAATGAAAAACCACCCTATCAACTTTATTTTTTATAAAATAAACAAATATGGGGATCATTTTGAATTTTGAACCACATACTAAGGGTCCAAATTTTAGTTCAGAGGAATTTGTTCAAATCAGTAAACATAATACGAAAAAAGTTACATCCAATAAAATAAACCCTTATACGTTATTCTAAGAGAGCTACCGCTCTCTCAGAATAATGAGTTCGTGATAACTGTTTATGTTGGAGAAGACGTAACCGTAAATTTTATACGCAACAAACCGTTAATTTAGTGGAAACTTTTCATTAATAACTAATTTCATTTAATCATAGACTTAAATATGATAAAGCAGTAAATTTAATTTCAGCTAGTAGCGTTTTTGGTATCATTTCGCTTCGGTTAATTTTACGGTAATTTCTTAAAGTGTAGAGACAAGGTGAAATTTGTTTTTGCTTAGACGCGTAATCAAGGGAATTTTTAGCAGCTGAGAATTTTCCTCCACCAAAATTTGCTCTTCGGTAACGGTTACCTGGCATACTTTACTGGAGACTTTTATTATTTTCAAATACGTAATAAATCATTCTGTGGACAGAGAAGTTAGGGAAACCCCAAAGCGGCTAGGAAATTAAAATTTATGGTACAATATTAATTTACAAATTTAAATTTCATTCAAATAAGAGTATTAAATTTAGTATGTTATCATAAAGTTCACAACTATAGTCTGGAACACGTAATCGCAATGTGCAAAAAACTCGGATGCAGTATTTCGTGAATCTTGCATAGTCAAGTTAACGTCACAACGAACACTATCTGTATAGTATTCGCAACTAAAACGTTTTCAGCGGTACGCGACAATTTGGTCTCGCCGTTATGGTCTCGCCGATTTGGTCTCGCCGTTTGGTCTCGCCGTTTTGGTCTCGGGACAATTGGGTCTCGGGACAAATGGGTCTCGGGACAATTGGGTCTCGGGACAATTGGGTCTCGGGACAATTTGGTCTCGGGACAAATGGGTCTCGGGACAAATGGGTCTCGGGACAATTGGGTCTCGGGACAAATGGGTCTCGGGACAATTGTTTCTCGGGACAATTGTTTCTCGGGAGAAATGGGTCTCGGGACCTAACCCAACCCAACCTTGTTTGGAGGTAAGAAGATTATTTATATGAGTATTAAAAGCCCGCCTCTTACCACGATCAATTTATTAGCAATAATAGAAATATTTTGGAAAAGGTGTCAGATAATTAATAGGAGAATATTTTGGAAAAGGTGGCAGTTAATTAATTGGAGAATATTTTGGAAAAAGGTGACAGCTAATTAGTAGGAGAATGTTTTGAAAAAGGTGGCAGCTAATTAGTAGAAGAATGTTTTGGAAAAGGTGGCAGCTAATTATTAGGAGAATGTTTTGGAAAAGGTGGCAGCTAATTAATAGTAGAATATTTTGGAAAAGGTGGCAGCTAACTATTAGGAGAATATTTTGCAAAAAGGTGACAACTAATTAATAGGAGAATATTTAGGATAAGGTGGCAGCTAATTAATAGGAGAATGTTTTGGAAAAGGTGGCAGCTAATTATTAGGAGAATGTTTTGGAAAAGGTGGCAGCTAATTAATAGTAGAATATTTTGGAAAAGGTTTCAGCTAATTAATAGTAGAATATTTTGCAAAAAGGTGACAGCTAATTAGTAGGAGAATGTTTTGGAAAAGGTGGCAGCTAATTAGTAGGAGAATGTTTTGGAAAAGGTGGCAGCTAATTAATAGGAGAATGTTTTGGAAAAGGTGGCAGCTAATAATAACCTCCGCACGCTCATTTTGGTGTCATTATTATCCTGTAAAAAACAGAGCCTTAATAGTGTTTCGACACCATTTAGTTAAAACGTTCATCTCTAATCACGGAAACAGACTGGATTAACAGTGCCAAACGAGGTGTTCATCACTTTCAGATTTCAGTCCACCTATTACGGATTGCGCGTTATAATTCTAGCGCTGTCTAGAGTAGGCTTTAAAAGATTAGGCGTGATCATTTTTGTAAAAAACGAGGATGGAAACTTGTTCATTGATTAAAGTGACTGGCTGGCCCCTCGACGGCAAGTTGGAATCATTTCTTTTTGAAATGATGGCATTTACAAGAAGCAATCACAGAGTGTTATTAAGGTCGTTTTAGAGTTCACTTTGTTTTGCACGCACATTTGCGAAATAAAAACCAGAAACTCGACAGCGTTTTGACGCCATGATGTTAAAATGTTCATTTTTAAAGGCCCATTTTCAATCATGATTTTCTACATAAGAATTTGCGACAAAATTAATGTTCAGTCAAAAGCCGAAACACAAATTGTAGATGGTTTTCAAACAAGCTTCATATTCAGTTTTTCGTCTTTTCAGGCTTTAAGCCTTCGAGAAGCGGATATCTAAATGAGTTTGATATATGTTTCTCATTTTCTTTAAATTTAAGCCGCTCAAAGTGAAAGTATTTGAATTACGCCATCTTTAGTAAATTTTATTCTATTGATACTTGTTCGAAAACGGTTCGAGTTACAGCTTTTCAATTTTCGTTTTTTTTTCTTCGGAAGCGCATCAAAAAAACCAAAGCCAGAGGCTTGAAAATGATGATTGAAAATGGCCCTTAATTAAAATAAGGAATAAAATCTCGTTTTACTGGCGAAAAGCTGCAATAATGGCTTTGGTATTGATGTTCCAATATTAATAAAATAGGTAACATACCGGTAATTATGGTTTCGATTGCTTTAAACCTAATTCTTACTCGGCTAAAAAAATGACATCGGAAAAAGGTTTGACAGAAACATTTCAAGCCCGTTGGATGAAAAGTTTGTTCTATTATCTTTTTTTTCGTTGAACTTGGCGTAAATTCTGGGTATTTCACAAATGAACAAACGTTTTGGAAATGGTCTTTGATAAGGTATGTTTCGTGTGCAAAGAAAAAGGTTTGCTTTTGGTTTAAAGATCTGACCATAATCGAGCTCTATGACCCATAAGACAATTAGACCCAGGGAGCACTTCCTCCATGGTACAACTTGAATTTCGTTTTGATTACGTGATTGGCAGAAACAACATTTAATAGAATGAGGGAAGCAAATATGAAGGGAACAATAGTTACAAAGATTATCACCACTCTAAGATCAGAGATTAAAAGACGAGGTTGCTCCTGCAGCGCAACGGCCTCGGGCCGATTAGTCGGTTCGCAGTCTACCCAACTTTAAATAATGGGTCATGTGTATGGCCGGTGCCGAGTCAAAATGTCGCACCCGGCAAACAATCGGCCGACTTTTTTATCTCGAACAAAAGCAGACCATTGTCCTTGATTTCATTGAAAATTGTAATTCAAAATCTTTACTTTCTTAATTAGCAGCAGCCGAAGCGTCTTTATTTTTATTTTATTGTCAATTAAAACTATTAACCAAGAAGTGAATAGACCATTTCGGTATTACGCACTGCGCCATTCCTCGTCGTAGTGGAGCCCGTCTTTATTTAATTGAGCTTTCAGCATTGAAAAAATGCGATAATTAATATGTTGTTTCTTCTCTGTCAATTTAATTTTAACCTCATAAAAAAGATTACTTTGCTGAAATAAATTTAAACATTATCAAAAACCGAGAATTATTTTTGGTTGTCTTTATTTTTCCACAAACACATTTGGTAATTGTTTATTTTCCCACTAATAAATTTAGTAATTATTTATTTTCCCACAAATAAATTTAGTAATTATTAATTTTTTCATAAATACATTTAGTTATTATTTTATTTTCCCACAAATACATTTGGTAATTATTTATTTTCCCACAAATACGTTTCGTAATTATTCTATTTTCCCACAAATACGTTTCGTAATTATTCTATTTTCCCACAAATACATTTGGAAATTATTTATTTTCCCACAAATACATTTAGTAATTATTTATTTTCCCACAAACACATTTAGTTATTATTTATTTTCCCACAAACACATTTAGTTATTATTTTATTTTCCCACAAATACATTTGGTAATTATTTTATTTTCCCACAAATACATTTAGTAATTATTTATTTTCCTTATTTTAGAATATATCTATCAATATCTATGTAGCAATTTTAATATCTCGTAAAACAATTGTTACGCGTATATTCGTTTTGAGAGTCATCGCCATTTTACAAAAATATTAGTAATTCCATTATTCTAAGTAATTAAGTAGTATCAGAAGGGAATAAGACAGAAGGGAGACATTAGAGCCTGCTATGGTAACGGGAGTCCGACCAACCTCAAGAAAACCGCGTAAACTTCGCGCAAGTACACAGCTTTTAACCAATTTACTGCAAATATAGTTCTTTAAGTTCTCCTCCGTATCAGGCGGCCTATTTGTCTGCTAGATTTTCATTCTCCAAAGGCTTAGGGCTGTTCATGTTTCGTTCTTCTGTAATTATAACCTCAAGTATGTATTTTATTGAAACTAATTTTCTTTTTTTAATATTAATTCAGAATAATTAGTTTTCATCTATTAATACCTTCAAATTATCTGATTTTGGTATGTTCTCAATTCCCGTGCATCTAAATTAATTGCACAGCTTGATTTCGTTTATCAACATGAAATTCGGCCATTTTTAGCCACATCGTAGTATACGAAGAGGCTCTTAGTTTGACCCGAGCCGTAATAGTAGTAGTTGTGGCCGGAGTTTTCGCTTCCGTTATCGTTATTTTTTAGCTTAAAAGGAACTTTATATTACCACAACCCACCAATAGAGGTAACTGGGCTCGGTTAGAGATTTAATTTTAATTAAAATTTATTCAGATCGCAGCCGGGAATCGAACCCGGGTCGCTCACGCAGTAGACAGACATTCTACCACTGAGCCATAGAGACTTTATAGAAATCTCGAGTTTTTTATCGCTTATTTTTCTCTAAAATGTCGGGGTGATGTGGGGTGGGGTACCTCATAATCTGTGGGGTCGGATACTTTTGAATTTCTATTTGTGGGGTCGGATACTTATGAATTTTTATGTTCGGGGTTTTTATATTTATTTCCTTTTTACCTCTCCGAGTGACGATGACGTCATGGAGAGGTTTTACACTGGACGTGTCTGTGTGTGTGTCTGTCACCGCGTTCGCAGTTGGCAAGTCGGAGCAAACGTGTTCGCAATTTCCGGACCGCGTTCGCAGTACACAGAAATTCGGAAAATTTTACTTCATTGCTTTATCCATCTTATTTGACGCCAATCATTAACTAGCCTTTACATCTTCATCTGTTGGCTAACCGTCAATTCTTTCACTCAACGCCAACCGGTATTTATTGGCTACTAACAACAACACCATGCACTAGTCTTTTGTGTATCCCACATACACACCAATCTGCAACATTGGCTTCAAAAACCACCAACTACTGGCCTTTCGTCTATACCACATAGACACCAATCTGCAACATTGGCTTCTAACACCACCATCTACTGGTCTTTCGTCTATTTCACAGAGACACCAATCTGTAGCATTGGCTTCTACTCCATCATTGTCGTTAGGCTTAAGATGTACGCGGCGAGCGGCTAGGGTTACGAGTAGGGGTGTGCGAATACCACTTTTTGGGTATCGAACCGGTTATCGAATACCAAAAAATTTTACTTGTCAAATACCGAATCGAATAGTTTATTCCAAATCGAATACCGAATAGTTGGGCCTTGGTAATTTTTTTCCTTCCCGATTAATCGCGAATAGTTAAGCCTAGTAACCGCGAATATTTAACCCTAGTATTCGCGAATACTAGGCCAACTATTCGCGGCTAATCGGGTAGTAACCCTAATATTCGCCAATAGTCAATACAAAGCAAGGAGAAGAACATTTAGAAGCTCCTAAATTTCAAAATACCTCTCCTCATTGGTGGTCAAGTATTTCTTAAAATATTCCTATGCACTTGCTGGTAATTTTTGATGGGAGACAAATAAAATTGGGTTCATATTTTTTTTAAATAAGGTGAGTCTCTCTAGTGCCAAGAACCTAAATTTATGGTAGTCGAACTTTAACCGAATAGTCAGTTCGGTATTCGAATCGAATAGTGAAAATCGCCTTATCGAATACCGAGTCGACTTATTCGGTTCGGTATTCGATCGAATTATTCGATAAAAACGGTTAACCGCACACTTCTAGTTACGAGCGTCCCAATGGCAGGGCTTCCACCAAAGGTTCACGCAATTGCGCATTTTCTTATTCCTTAACGTGAATCAATCGCGTTATATACCCTAAATTTACAAAACTTCTGAAATAGGTGTTCTCTAGAAGTCAAACGTTAAAAATAGCTGTTTGAAATGATTTTAGGAATAAAGTTTCTTAAATCGACTTAACTATAGTTAATGTAAAATACTGACGATTAAAATAATTAATACCAGTTATATTTATTTAATTATTTAAGATAAACTTCTTTATTTGAAGTGACACAAGTGAGAGTTTATATAGAACGAGTAATGTAGATTGCATCTGAATCGAAATACTATACTCATATCAAAGTTAATATAAAGCGAGTAGGATGAAAAGATCTCTTACAAAACGATTACATTTTCTTTTTGCAGAATATTAAATGGAAATATTTAAAATATTTTTCGGCTTTACGATTCTTTTAGTAGTTGTGTAGCTATAAAGCTCTGTTTCATCTCAATATTCCAAGAACATATTTTGATATTAACATTTTGGTGTTTACTTTTTAATTCAGCTTTACTACATTTATATATAGTGTAAACGCAACTCTTAACTTCATTAGACAATATGGATGTTATTACTTCATCTCTCAGTAAGTGTTGAAACGTTTGGGTCTATGAAATAAGATACCCTAGATTTAAACCAGAACTGACCTTGTTTCGTGTCCTCTTATAGGAGGTCTTAACGGTTCAGAGTGAGCCGAAAGTTAAATGGACACTTAAGTGATAGATGTTAGGTTCTCTTTAGAATTATTGAGGATAAATAGGAAATTATTGAAGGCTTCAACCTTTATTAATGTTCTTGGCAACATCTCGCCAGTTTGAACCTTGTATTTCCGGTTTTTCGCATTGGCTGATAGACCTGTGCCTAGAAAGTAAATTCATCTCGGCTCGGAGAGGTTTATTTTGGTTTCCCAACTTGTTATTTATGTGCTAATTAAATAGATAACGATTTTCCCCGTTTCCTACCGCGCTCCTCATGCGTTTCGTTCTCGTTCGGTAGCTATCGCCATCTATGTTATGTTTGACTGGAACGTTTTGCGGTTAATTCAAAATGAGCGTTATGCGTTTGATCATTTTAGCATTGCTAAAAGTAATTCGAGGGGATAATCACTAAAATGGGTAATCACTTTAACTAATCTTTCTCTTTCATAAGTTTCTGGGCATAAGTCCTTGTTAGAAATTTATAAGATGCGATAAGTGTGCATCGGCATAAGTCTATGTTGTAAACTCATCCAGGGGATTATCACTAAAACTATCTGTTCTTCGATTCGCCGGAATATTAGAATTACAGCATAAGCAAATTTATACGGTTATAATTTTATCACTGTTTAGAGTAGGGCATCGAGGGGCTATTAACTCTGATTTTATGCACGGTAAATCATTTAAGCATTGAAAAATATAGCGCTATTCACTCATTAGGGTAAGGTATAGAGGGGCTATTCACTCGTACGATGTGGCTACTATTACGAGCCCTTGGGCCGTCTTGTTATCTCCTTCAATGTAAAGTTGTAAACAAAACTACTTTTTATACGTCAACCGAGACGTCACCTTCTTATCTGACGTCACAGCTAGACAGAAGTTAGATAGCCAATCAGTGAAGGGTAGTTGATTTGAGGTTAGTAAGACTGTTACGAATGTAAAGCATTATGGAGATATAAAGTGTGTCCCTTCTCTCTTATTCCCTTCTGGTAGTATATACTATGAACTTTGGATTTCCTAATTGGAACGCACCATCACTAGATTATTCTGTTTTTTAAAAATTTTGGTTTCATCTGCTGACAGAAGAATTTGTTTAGGGTTAGGCCTACAAATGTGCAAGACCTCCCATTTTGTTTCACTTAGTACTTTGGTTAGTTGAGTCTTTGTCTAAGATTTCGTTAGCTATTTACACGAAATTATAGTTACTTTAGCTTATGGCACAAGAAGATAATCAACATACATATCCTATATCCAGCTTTTACCCATAGCCTCTAGCTCTGAAAGTTGTGACGATGAGCTCTTTTACATGCCCAGCCGAGCTCGCGTGAATTGAGAGAAAAAATTCTAAAATCTCGGGCCCGAACGAGAACGAACTTGCGGTGGAGAGTGAAGTAACATAGGCGGGGCTAATTTTAGGCTGAGCATGGAGGGTTCATCCACGTTGACGGTTTTTACATTTTTTACGGCGACGCTGTATTTTGTGGCGTGCTAATGTTTTTTAACATAAACATTTTAACATTATGGATAAATTCGTAGCCTAATCGCTAACGAGATTAAAAGTAAAGCAAAATTCGAAATTCATATTAAAAAAAACTTTAAAGGGAGGGTGAAGTGTGAAGTGGAATATCAAGTGATTTTTATCGATTCTCCTTCTAATTATAAGACCAGTCTTTATAGTGGAACATTTTTAAAATTCAAATTAGAAATTAGATTCAGATATTAAGGATAATTTGAAATTAGGGACTCCGACCAATCGCGTATCGCCCTGCCTTTCTGTTAACAAAATTCTTGTGGCACGCTCCATGCTGAATGAAATTTAGCGCTAGATTTCATAAAATTTGCGCGCGATGTGACTATCGTGGCGCGAGACAAGGAGCGTGCCACGAGAATTTTGTCAGCAAAAAGGCAGGGCGTTACTCGATTAGTCGGAGGTCCTAATTTCAAATTATCCTAAAAATCTGAACCTAAGTGAAGATTAAAATCATTCAGAAGTGTTTCCTGAATGTTTCACTATGCAGACTGGTCTTATAATTGGAAGAAGAACCGACAAAAAATCAATTGATTCTCCACTTCACCCTCCCTTCAAGAAATAAAACGTATTGGCCGAGTAGCTCATCACGTGAGAAACGAACCTACTTTCCAAAAAATTTGAATTTTCGTCTCTTTAAGGGGGGGAATTTTTATTAAGTAGGCCCAGCTTTCCGTGGCAGACTTTAGTTTGGCCCGAGAAATATAGAATTATTTCTCTTTTTTGAAGTAAAAATTTACAAGTTAGTAAAGCAGTATTTCAATCATAGCGAATATAATGTAAAGCAGAACACATTTTACACCCAATAAAGATATGTCTTGGACACATGGAAATCAGTCAATAAAAAAAAACAGGAAATGAAGTATATAACTTTAGGAGAGATAAAACCTTTATGTGTTTGAAAAGGCCCAATTTTCTACGAATCAACTGATAACCCTATATTCTCATTCACAACAACTGGTTTGTAGTATAAACGCGATTGTCTTGTTTAACCTCGAGGATATTCTTAGTTTGCCAACACGTGTTACGTTAAATATCACCAAAGCTGATTCGTGGATAGAAGCAATGAAAGCCAATGTGCACCATAACAAGAGTGAAAACTCCGAAGCTACAACCACATTACGATTAGCCCTTTCACTGATCTAACTGCTACCATGGTGCTTACTTCTATTATAAAATCTAGACCTTATTATTAACACGTGTACTTAACTTTCGACTCACTCTGAACTGTTAATGTCTCTTCATTACAGACAAGAAAATCAAAACAGAAATAGACAAGTTGGGAAAACCAAAATATTACCTCTCCGTGTCGAGAAGATTATATAACCTTAAGTATCCAATGAAAACGTCGACCTTTTTGCCCTCATCCTTTCCCGCGCTTTGCGCTTCCGCATTTCATCCTTACTCTCAACATTATCTTCCTCCATTTTACATAGAAAAATCAAATACTCACAAAAAGAAGTGGCAAAAACCTGCTGGCTCTTTACAACCACTTAATTTGACTTAATATCCAATTTCCAACAACAATAATATACCGGTAGTTTAATTGACAACCTTTTAGCATCAAAATTCTCATTAAGAATGGCTCCCGCGGATAAAAAAGGGCAATTTTCAACTAGGTGGGCGTTATCTCATTAGATTTGAAAAATATCATCATTTTTAACCGTTTGGATTTTTTAAAGCAATCTTAGCACCAAAAAATTTATTTTTTGATACAAAATAAATGTTTTATATCCTTATTAAGAATAAAACAAGAGGATAAAAAAGGTCTGTCCTCTCGTAATTTTTTAAGCTTTTATCATGATTACTCTATACAACAGTAACAAGGAATATAAACCCATTAGTGGAAGCAGTATTTTTTTTCCGAAAAAATCTCGCTTATGTTTATCCTCTCTAGACTTCGCTAAAAACGTATTACTCCTACGTAAAATATTAATAGACAGGCAAGGATTCATACCATTAAAGGAGCGCAATATTATCCATATTTTCATTTCATATACATAGAAAAGAAATTATTATGTTTCTGAGAGGAGCTTCCCATTTTTGTTGTTGTTTTGAAAAATATATCGCAATGCACGGGCCTTGATAGATATAGGAGGCAATGAATGAAATATATCACAATGCACGTGCCTTGAGAGATATAGGAGGCAATGAATGAAATATATCGCATACACGGGCCTTGGTAGATATAGGAGGCAATGATAATCTCTCTCTTTGCACGAGAGGTTTATCTTTAATATTTAAATAAATATAATTATTTTTAATTATTTTAATCTTCAATAATTAACATTAATAATAGTTAAATCGTTTAAAATAAAGTTATACCTATTATCTTCTCAAACTTTGCTAATATTGACGTTTAAAGTGAAGGGTACCCCTCTTGCCCGCTTTGGGGTATATATACGATTCGTTTCCATTATAGCAGTAAGGAAAAAGCGCAATTGCGAAAACCTTTGGTGGCGATCCCACCTTAGGGAGGCTAGACGTTTCTCGTAACACTAGCTGATCGCCGCGTATATCCTAAAACCAAACGATGATAATGGAGTAGAAGCCAATGAGACAGATTGGTGTCTATGTGGAATAAACGGAAGACCAGTGGATGGTGGTGTTAGAAGCCAGGGTAAGTGCAGACTGGTGTAGATGTGGGATTGACAAAGAACAGAAGATGGTGGTGATTAGAAGCCAGTAAGAACTCAACTCAGGTGGTGTGAGAACTCAAGTAGAGGAGCCATTTCCGTGACTGTGAAAGCAGTTCCGAAATGGCGAACACGTTTGCTCCGATACGCAAACTGCGAACGCGGTCACGTGGGTGTAACAACGGACAGACAGACAGACACAGACAGACAGACAGACACAGACAGACAGACAGACACACACACACAGACACGGCCGTTACAGAACCTCTCCTGGACTACGTCACACGGAGAAGTAAAAAGAGTCTTTAAATCAGTTATTTCGCGCAAATATTAAAAGATTTTTTTTTGTCTTTCGTTTCCGGCTTCTTTGATTAATTAGCACTCAAAACGTCATAAACAGAAAAGGAATGAGATTACTTTCGGCGGTAGTATCTATCGGGACTGCCTTCTATTCCAGTACTACTTTCTTTGTTCTCAATCTACACCATCCGATTTCCGAGTCTCGTCTAGCGTTGTTCGGTTGGGCTTAAGCAAATTGCTTTATTTCTATTGCGTCAAGTTTCAAGACAACTTGACTCGGGGCTAATTCTAATCTCTTGTTGCATATTGCTATAAGCGTGCAATCAATGAATAATTTTAGAACCCAAACACATCTATTATCCCACAAATATTAGGTGTGCAATAAAAATATCAGCAAAATTGTTCCAGTTCGTAGGATAGAAGTTTGTTATTTATTTTTTTTTTCATTAATATATAACCCAAAATCTTGCTAGATTAATTTTATTCATAATTGGAATGATATTTGATATTTAAAAGAAAAAACCCGTAAAATATAGGGCCTATAGGCCGGAGTCATTTTACAATAAATTTAGCTGGCCAGCACAAAACGTCAATATGGCTGGGGCCATCTTGTTTATACAATAGTAATTTTGCTCCGGTTTGTTTGCATAAATCGGTAACAGCTTCGTATGAGTTAAATTATAATAAGAAATTGATATTAAACCCCAGAATTTTGGTTCAATAGAAACTAATTCAATTTCTTTTTCGTATATTTCCGACATTTACGAAGCTTTATTTTAAATCCTCTAAGATCTCTACTTCATCCACAAGTATATGCAATTTATATTATACAATATTATGATTTCTTATTAGTGCCACAACATTACAAGTTTAAATAATTAAGTTAATATTAGTTTTAAGACCGGTAGATGTTAATACCCTAAGATACAATATAATGACTATTAATTGTTGAGTTATACCACCATTATTCATGTAAGGTTTGTCGTTACTCAAGGACGTCCTCGATAGAAAAATACAGAAACTTCGTTCCCCTCAAGGTCCGTTGAGATTACCCAACTTTAGTCAACTGAAAAAGCCGAACTGACCAGTCAGGCCAGATAGTCAGCTTTGTACGCCCCCTTGTGGTTCAAAGGTCTGACTGGGTGGTGTGAACTAAATTGGGTGACAAGTCCGGAACAGGAAAATATGGTCCCGCTGATTTGGTCGCGGGACTAGTTGGTCTCACCGATTTGGTCGCGGGACTAGTTGGTCTCACCGATTTGGTCTTGGGACCATTTGTTCTCGTGATTTTTTGGTCTCTGGACTTTTTGGTCTCGGTACTATTTGGTCTCGTGATTTTGCGGTCTCTTTACTGTTAGGTCTCGTGATTTTTTGGTCTCGGGACCATTCAATATCGTGATTATTCGGTCTCGGGACGTTTTGGTATCGTGATTATTTGGTCTCGGGACCATTTGGTATCGTGATTATTTAGTCTCGGGACGGTTTGGTCTGGTGATTATTTGGTTACCTAATTAGTTGCCACCTTTTCCATAATATTTTCCGATTAATTAGCTGCCAGTTTTTCCAAAATATTGTCCTATTAATTAGGTGCCACCTTTTCCAAAATATTGTCCTATTAATTAGCTGCCACCTTTTCCAAAATATTGTCCTATTAATCAGCTGCCACCTTTTCCAAAATATTGTCCTATTAATTAGCTGCCACCTTTTCCAAAATATTGTCCTATTAATTAGCTGCCACCTTTTCCAAAATATTTCTATTATTGTTAATAAATTGTTCGTGCTAAGAGGCGGACTTTTCATACTCATTATATAAACAATCTTCTTACCTCCAAACAAGGTTGAGTTGGGTTAGGTTTGGTTAGGTTAAGTTGCGTCAGGTTTGGTTTGGTTAGGTTGCGGTGGGTTCGGATTGGTTTATTTGGATAAGGTTGGGTTAGGTTAGGTTAGGTTAGGTTTGGTTTGGTTTGAATAAATTTGGCTGGATTGAGTAAATGCTGAAGGGGTGATAATTTTTAATACCGAGACTTTCGTGTCCAGAGACCAATTTGTCCCGAGACCCAATTGTTCCGGGGCCATTTTGTTCCGAGACCCAATTGTTCCGGGACCATTTTGTCCCGAGACCCAATTGTTCCGGAACCCATTTGCTCCGAGACCCAATTGTCCCGAGTCCAATTTTTCCCGGGGCCCATTTGTCCCTTGACCAAATCGGTGAGACCAAAACGGCGAGATCAAATTGTCGCGGGCCGGACAAGTCGGCCTGACATGTCTATGATTTGTCAGCTGACGTAAGTTGAATAATCTGAACGGGCCTTTATTTTGTAGATTTCCTTCCTCCATTTTACATAAAAACAAGATGGTCTAGCCCATAACTAAGCCACATCGTTAACGTACTCTAGCTATCCATACTACAATAAATATTCTTCTAGCATAAGCGGATAACAATTACTTGGACATTTGGGAAAAATTCTGAATGATAGTTTCTTTAAGAGCAATTTCGCAATCGCGAAATCCGGAAACAGAATAACGGCATAACGGAACCAGAATATTTAGTAGCCCTACTTAATTTCGTATAATATAGTGTAATATTTTCTATAGATACGTTTATAACAGTTAAAAAAGTGTCTAACAATATCCCAATAATCCATCGTCACACCGCGACGTATCCGTGACGTTTATCTGGTTGATATGCACGTGCGCGGGACCTTTTTAACAAGATGCCCCGGGCTCAGAAACTTTCTCGGAAAGGCCTATTGTGTCGCTGCTGGAGTGTGAAATTTTTTTTTTAATTTCTTAAAATGAGGTCACACAGAACACAGATCTTCCCATTCCAAAGACTAACAACTAGACACTCAGATATACAACGAAATACAACACACCATTCATGTTTTGGATATAAAACTTCAATTATGGTTTTATAATATAATTAGCTCTTCAAAAATTTAGTAAAAAATTCTGACGGCATTTAAGGAACCAGAAAAAATACTTCGTTTCTGTCAATAATGTCCCTTTAAGGGAAAATTACTTTCAATTGCAAGATTGCTTTTTCTTATAATGGATCGGAAAGATATAAAAATGTGGTCGTGAAAGTGTTTCTTATTACAACTCACGATGAGGCCAATGAAGTTTCATGGATTAAAATCTGAAGAAACGTCTGAAGTTATCTCTTGAAGAAACCTCAACTAAAAACGCTCCAATCGCCATTCATTGTCCAAAAATGTAAATTTCAAAAGCGGGTTTAAGCGTTTTAAAAATTATTTTAGAAACCGTCGGTTGGTTATTTCGTTTCGTCAAGAGCTTCTAAGTATTATGTCTAGTGAGGATCTTATTCCTCATTTGTTGACTGGTTTCAACGTATCTCAAGATTCTGCAATTAATATGAGCAAAACAATATTTTAGTACTTGACAATGAAGAATTTAATGGTTTTCTATGGCAAGGATGCGATTATTCCGCGAAGGAAAGTGAGGAAATGGGAGGGCTTTTAAAATTTTGCAAATTAACGGGCCGGGCCGGGCCGGGCTTTTGTTCATTTTTCAAAATTCGGGCCCGGCCGATCTTGATTCTCATTTAATCCAAAATTCAAATGAAAGATAATTTAAATGAGTATAAGCTTCTAAGAACAAATGTGACGAACAAATATCAAAAGAAATGAATAATACACGACTTTAAAGCAAATATGAATTCAATTCATTGATTTTATGTAAAAAAATATAAAAATTACAACTGCACTACGTGTAACGGGCCGGGCCGGGCCTGTTCAATTCATGCAATGTGTCTACTATACTCGGACTCGGGCCGGGTTTCGGACTTATTAAAAATGCTAATCCCGGGCTGGTCTTGGGTCGGGCCTAAAAAACTCTGCCGGTGCAGGTCTCTGTTCTCTTCTTGGTGTCGTTTTGGTTTCAGATTTAAGAATGAAGACGTTCCAATTCTTGTGTGATAGTAGAGATGGCCGATACCAGGCTTAACCCGATACCGATCGATACCGGTACAAACATGAACCGATACCGATCGATACCGATATTTACTCACTATGATCCAAAACCCGATACTTCAACCGATACCGATATGGTATCGGTTCATCCCTAGAGTAGTAGGCGCATACTAAGAAAGATTTTCGCTTATTAGTTGTTAGATAAACTGAATTCAGGTACTTTATTTATAAATGAGAACTCGTCACAATTGAAATTCATAGGAATGAGACATTATCACCATCATTACGTTAAAAGAGCTAAAAATGTCATGTAGCACCATGTATCGCATTTTAGACGAGTATCGGTATCGAACCAGCCGATCCGATACTATCGGGAAACCCCGAGTATCGGTGCCGATACCGATATGGTATCGGTACCGGTTCATCCCTTTGTGATAGTCTAGCAAAACAACCAAGCTATTCCGCGACTACAATAGCTAGGAAACCATTTAAACCGCGAAGAATGGGGATGGGTTCGCGATCCCGAATCCTAATTCCAATTCACGCCACTCAAGACCAACGTTTAATACTCATTATCTGTAACTGTGGAACCTCTTGCGTAAAGAACTGTGGATGTAGACGATTCGAAATTAGTTTGCTCAGCATTGCGTGGACATTGTCGCTGTACTAGCTGTGATGGACGAACTGTTAGAGATTTGTCTTAAATCTAATCTTTAACAACACGAGATTGTATAAACCCCATATTAAATTATATACCCTAATCAACATGTTGAGAATTACAGTTTTGACTAACTTTTCTTTCTTTCAGAATTTAGGGTAATAATTTTCGAGTGGCCATTTTTAAAGATGGCGTCAATAATATCGACTTGGAGATGGCTATTTTTGGTGTTTATTACGTTAATGAAAATCATCTACTCGGTATAGGAATTTCGAAAAGATTTATATGTTTGAAATATATTTGGTATTTCCAGCAGTCATTTTCCAAACTATCAGTAGCACGTCTTCAATATTCAATAATGATGTTTAGACGGCCTTTAACATAATTATTACCAATTTTCATAATTTATGAATAATATACTGTATCTAAATGGCATTCCCGGCGGCCATTTTCTATCATGGCGGCCAAACTATTTGATGAATGGCTTCAATGTTTTACTGTGAGGTTTACACAGCTCTGATTATAATATAAATTAATTTTCATAATTGTCCAAATTATCGAACACAGAGCTGTAAAATTTTTCTATGACGCTCATGTGGTCCCAGTCATAATGTGTACCAATTTTCATGATTTTTGAAGAAAAATGTGGAATGCATTGTAGCTGGCATTCCAGGCGGCCATTTTCCAAAATGGCGGCGAAAGCTCGCGCTCTACAGCAGGGAACTTTTAGTATATTTTTTGATGGGTCGAAAATAACACATGTACCAATTTTCGTCTTTATGTTCAAATGTTCTAGGTCAAACCCTAAAGGTCCTGGGCTATAGGTTGAGGTTAGGTTAGGATGGTTTCATTTGGTTGAGGTTAGGGTTGGTTTGGTTAGGTTCAGGTGAGGTGAGGTGAGGTGAGGTTAGGTTCAGGTTATTTAAACTCAATTACGTATTAGGATGGATAACAACAACGTCGCTTTTAATGACGTCGAGTCCTCATTGAACAAAGGGAAGAAAAAAGCTTGCCTATATTACCTTAAGTGAGACGGAATTAGACCCCGAATTGGTAGGATTTTACTTTATCTAACTAGCCCAACAAAAACTTGATTCTGATTAATTAGACCACGAGGAGTTCTTAAAAAAAGTGATAAAAACCTAAACCCGCCGCAAGTTTTGAATATTTTAAAATTGCATGTACTTTCCACCATACCACTGCCTTCTCTAATACTATATATTAGCATGAGTTAATAATATGGTAGCTCCTTATTAACTCATGATAGAGAGGAATATTCCCAGATTAATCATGCCCGAAGAATAATTGGTTTGCAATATACTGTAGAGAATAGCGAGAACAAAAGATAAAAATACTTCGTGATTACTTAAGTTTCAAAGCAAATATATCGACAAAGCAACATAATTACATTCGCGAATACATTTATTGTAACGTTATAGTCATATTAAACGACTCACTGCTTAAACTAAACCCTTTAGTCGATAATTGTAAAGATAGGAAGCAGTACGCAGTTGAAGTTCAACCGCACTTCTGCGCCTTAAATTTCATGTAAAATATAATTATTCAAATAATATAGTCAAACGAGTAGTCAATTAGATTCGGTTTTCATAGCGTAGTTCAATGAAGAAAGATGAATTTCTTCGTGATTGCTATAACTCTTTGTGCTGTAGCTGTACCACTTCAGGAGACCACGGCTGAGAGTCATGAAAGGTTAGTGCTTCGAATGCTGTTATTTTTCTATTGATAAACTACAAGTCATTATTTCGTCACAACTGCATGCATTTTAAGATATTGCATGAAAGGAAACTCATTAAATTCATTCCAATTAACGTAATAGTTAACTAAGCAATCGATTCTTGAATCATTTTTATTAAATCTGATCAATGCTTGATTCTCAGCACAATTTCTACGCAAATAATTCTAGTGAAATAATAGATGTTCCAGATTACATCACATTTTCACCATTCACTCATTCGGGACATTAATCATTGTCATAGAACTTTGTTTCATCGAAAAGCTCAGTTTTTTTCTTAATTGATAGAAAGTTTGGTCTCTAAGGGAAAAGTAATCAGCCTGGTCTCTAAGGGAAAAGTAATCAGCCTGGTCCCATTGGTAGAGCGCCTGTATTTCCATTCATATTATCTTCAAAATGTTATTTGTATACATCTATACTAACCGGGTGTATTCCGCATAAATTTTGAGGATAAATGTTAACTAATTTCTCGCAGAATTTATGTTTTAGAGAGCTAAGGACAAACACAGGTTAGGAACGTCTAATGTTGGAACGCCAACAGTTAAATACTAAAAATCTATAAAATTGTGGCGTATTCCAATTTCGCAGAATTTATTTTATAAGGCTACTCTGCTGGATTCGAACCCTTATAGTGTATTTTTCCTTCCTAAAATATAGGGAGAAGAGATGTGCTCCCTCTTAGATTTAAAATTTACAATAAGTTTTTTTACGAATTTTTACTCCCATTTGCTTTTTGCTACCATCCGTTGTCATAGCAAATCTGTTGTCAAGGCAACGTAAACAAAGTTTCCCTTCTGTTTCCATTTCTCTAGGGGGGGGGGGGTTAAGAGAAAGGAGAGTAAAGGCTGGTTTTCACCGAGCAAAGTTTCACTGAACTAATTTTACGCTAGCCGCCCAGAAAACGTGAAAACTTGTGCTAGTTACCTCTGAAACGAGATGCCCCCGTTCCTTATTACACTTTTGCGCGCCCTCTAGTGACAGGGATTAGTATTACTGTATTCATTATAAGATTACCCCGGCTAACTTATAATTTTCGGTTTTTTTTTTTCATTGCAACTAAGGAACTTTTAAGCCCTGGTATCTTCATTCTGGTTAAAGATAACTCGGGTTCTACGCATCGCAGCTTCATTTTGTTTTGTTTTTCTTAATTTAGAGTGTCATTGCCAGGGCATCATCGAGTTCAAACGGTGATACCTATTTTATTTATTTTTTTTATTTAATTTTAAACTAATAAAATTTTGAAGCTTTTGCTATTAAACGGAGTAAAGATGCCACTCTAAACCTTTTCAAAAATTCTCGGTAGTGAAAGGTTTTGTTGGGGCGTACTATTAGCGTCGAAAAGATTAGCATCGAATGAGAATAGTGTAGAAATTATTTTGGAGCAATAGCACCGAATCGAAAATCTTAGCATCGAATAGAATAGTGTCGAAAGGAATAGCATCGAGAAATTTGGATTAATGGCGAAATTAATATCGTCGAAATACAGGGTGTATCTGAAATGGACGTAGGAGCCGAAGTATTTGCGTTCCTGGAGCCAATATTTGGCGAAACTGTTCTATGACATTTTGTCGTACGCCAACCCATTTGCAAGTTACTTGAACCTAGCCCTTGCTAGTTTGCATAAATCACAGCATGTTGACTTCGTCTAAAACAGTAGGAATTAAGTTCAAGATAGGATGATTATTGCAAATTAGTGGTTACCAGCTAAAACAAAAAAAGCCTCATAGCCATAGAGTTTATAGTAAATTTTTAAGGAGTAGAAAGTTGTACAGTTGGTGACTCATAACGAACATCATTGTAAAACAACATGTTACGATTAGTTTGTTGAAACAACTGACCGATACTAAAGGGAAACTGACAGCGATAACTAGCGGAAACTAATAAGGAAAGTAGAGGAATTTTGACAGTTCTGGCGCACTGCAGGCCTGCAGCCTGCAGTCTTATCTTATCTTATCAGTATTTATCTTATCTTATCTTATCAGTATTTATCTTATCTTATCTTATCAGTATTTATCTTATCTTATCTTATCAGTATTTATCTTATCTTATCTTATCAGTATTTATCTTATCTTATCTTATCAGTATTTATCTTATCTTATCTTATCAGTATTTATCTTATCTTATCTTATCAGTATTTATCTTATCTTATCTCTTATCTTATCAGTTTCACTTATCAAAAACGTTAGCGTTTATCGTTCTCCTGCGACGTCATCGTGCTTATCTTATCACCTATCAGTGACGTCATCGTACTTATCTTATCTTATCAGTACTTATCTTATCTTATCTCTTATCTTATCAGTTTCACTTATCAAAAACGAGCGTTTATTGGACGAAGGGACTTGGCGCACTGCAGGCCTGCAGCCTGCAGCTCTTACGTCACCTATTTACAAACACTTATAACCTACGTCAACTATCTACAAAAACTTATAACCTACATCGCGTATATACAAACACTTATAACCTACATCGTATATTTACAGACACTTGTAATTAATTTTAAAGCGTTTCAAGTACATTGAGAGGTATAAAAAGATCCGATTTAGATTTAGCGAACCACAAGTTCTCGATCCATCATCACTTGAAGATTACCGCAAGAATGTAAGTAGATATATTTCTTTAGAATCGTTTTAAAACTGTATGCGAACCGTATTATAATTCACGTGTATTTAGGTGTGGAAGCAACGTGTTCGAGGTTTCATATACCAAGTCTGTCATCGTCACCCCAGGATGTCAATTGAAGCTCGGACTTAACGATGGATCTTCCGGCATTACTCTGACCGAGTTAGAATTTGCGGAAATATGGGACATGCGACATCAAATCACGTCGTTCTTGGAGAGTAAGACTTCTTCAACGTATTCAACGTTCTTAGAAGGATCAAACAACAAACGTATTGAAATGTATACCTAAAAAGACCGAAGAGTATTAGACATTAGAGAAATGATTTGCGGGACCGGAAAGAGTTACGGGACATACATCCCGACGAAAAAGGGTTTTAACGTAAGTTTACATCCCTGGAAAAGTCTTCTGGATCAGTACGCAAACATACTCACGTTTTTAAACGAGGCGAAGCGTGTTTACAATCTTATAAAAGAAAACGTTGAAACACAACTACGAGAAATCATTAAAAAATCCTGCAACGGTTGTACGATTGACCACCCATCTCAACTACAGCACGACTGCCTAGATTTCAATTGGACCACCTCGGGAAATAAACACCTAGAAGCCATAAAATCTATTAATATAGACAGAAATATATGACTTTACACGAAGTTCACTTCAATAATGGTTAGTACCGTGGACATCATCTATGAAGAGTAAAACCCGAAAAAAAAACTTTGCAAGAGTGAAGAGGCGTGACTTTTTTCCCCCTCCCGACGCGCGCTAGTCGCGAAGAGAAAAATTTTTCCTCTCGAGAGGGAACTGTGATAAATGGCCACTGCCAAGATAATCTGACGTTTCCTAGAAACGGCGGGATTCAACTGTATTTCGCGCAAGTGAGAAGCCGCTGCATAAGATACAACCATGATACGATTGTAAGAAAAGCATATTTTTCTCACTACGCGACGCTAGTGTTTTTATTTTCACCTCTCTGCCTCGCTGTTCGGGAGGAACGGTACCGTTTCTAGCCTGTAAAAATACTTCATAGATGATGGCCGGCGCGAGCTAGGGAGAAGTGAACTTCGTGTAAAGTCATGAGCTACTGATATAGAGGATGTTCATCACAAGTTTTTGAACAAGACGTTTTTAAGTATTGAATTTTGTAAACAAATGATAACAATAATTATCTACTACTTAAACAATTGTTAAAAATTAAATAAATTTAATATTTACATTGTCACTCACTCACTCTACTGATAAATCTATACGACTTATTATCGTGTATCCCTAACATTTTCCCCGACGACTTATTGCACTTAAAGTCGATAAAACTCTTCTCTCTTTCACTCAAGCTATTTACAAACACTTAAAATTTAGAGAGAATATTCTTTTCAAGTACTTTAATCTTAGAGGTTTTTCGATGATCTATCCTACTTAAAGACCCCTAAAAAGTTATTTACAAACACTTAAAATTAAGAGTTTCTATACTTTTAAAGAATTATTATTTTCAAGCTTTAGAGGTTTCCGATTACTCACTTTAAGATTTGCTGGTACATGTATTGTACTTGCTAAAGGCAATAGGGTAAACGTTATCAATTTCAAGTGTTTCAGGGAAGTATAAATAGACTCGATATAGATTTTTAAAATCACAAGTCTTGATAAGTCATGTATTCAGCTGCCGTTCCTTTAGGAGGTAAGAGTAAAAATTAAAATTAGCAGTATTCACATTATTGAAAAAATGTTTCACTGTGATAAATGTGACGCTAAGTTTACTGCGATAAAAAATTTAACGCAACATATCCGCTCGCAGCATGAAAATATAAAGTTCGCGTGTGCCCAATGTTCGGTATCATTTGCGCGAAAAACTAATTTAAAAAACCACGTCAAAAAGGTACACGTTCAACCTCTTGCAAGTTCTTCTAACAGCCGCCCAACTCCAGACATAACCACCCCACCCTCAAACCTCGAGACATCACCCCAACCCGCCATACCTCCTCCACCAAACCCTAATCTTCCCTCTACATCCGGAGAACCTCGGAAACGTTACCATTCAGGTGACGATACCCCACCTGCTAAACGCTCATCACCGTCATCAGAACCTCAAGACGAGTGGGAGGAAATCGAAGCTCTAGGAGACGTTGTTTTTGCCGCCCGCATAAACCCGAGTGGTGTAGAAACAGATGCAACAAGATTAATTAACAACCATAAAGATACAATTTATACATATGTTCTAAATAAACTACAGTTGAAAAAAGGGGTGAAATGGAATATAGTGATCCGTGCGCGTTATACAAGACCCATAGCCGACGCCGACACAGTTGTTGAAGCTCTGCCGTATTTTCGTGGGATTACCTATGCCACATTAAGTTCTGACACTATCCCAGAACAAATCTCGGGAAGTATTAAAAAAATCGAGCAATCAATGTCTGAGTTTGAAAACATGGGATCCGGTTGGGTGTTAGATCGTATATTACACCTACAATTAAACATTATTATGTATGCACCCCTGCGAGGGGGGTCATATATTGAACTACCCCAATGATAGCTGATAAAAAAGCTGTGATTAATATCAAAAACTCCGATGATAGATGCTTTTTATACAGCATTTTAGCTAAACTACACCCGGTTGATAAAGACCCTCAACGTGTTAGTAAATACATCGGGTTTACCGAGGAGTTGAATCTGGATGGGGTATCTTTCCCCTTTAAACCTGATTCAAACAAACTGGAAAAATTTGAACGGGTAAATAAGCTATCGGTTAACATCTTTGCGTTAGAAGAAATAGTTTTCCCCATCTACGTTAGTAACAATAAAGTGCAAGAAGAACGGCAAATTGACCTCTTATTACTAACCCAAGGGAAAAAACAACATTACTGCTTAATAAAAAGCTTAAGTCGTCTCTTAAACGATTTTACGAAACACGATGGAGTGACGTTCTACTGTCGTTATTGTCTACACCACTTCACTGGTACCAACGCTAAAAGTAACCAAAACGAACACGTGAAAGATTGTAAGATCCACGGACCTCAACGTATCATCATGCCTACCAAGGAACCCATCTGTAAATTCAGAAAGTTCGGATGGTGTATGAGGGTTCCGTATGTTATCTACGCTGATTTTGAGTCGATTATGCCTAAGGTTGACACCTGCCTACCAGACTCGACGCTTTCTTCGACCACCACTCTAGCTTTACATATATCTTGTGGTTTTTCCTACATCGTAGTTGGTCCTGACGGTAAGTTACAGTACAAAGTTTAATTTTTCATCTTATAAATCCATATATTTGTTATCAGGAACTCCCAATAAACCAGTTACATATAGGGGGAAAGACGCAACCAACGTCTTTTTTGCTAGATTAGATATTGAATCGAAAGTTATCCTAGATAAAATCGCTGAAAAATCCCCACTGAGTCTATCGAGCGAGGAGGAGATAACTTTCAGAAAGACGTCACTCTGTTATCTATGTTATAAACCGTTCACGGAAAAGGATTGGAAAGTTCGAGATCACGATCATTACTTGGGGACGTACCGTGGAGCAGCGCACAATAGTTGCAATCTAAAACTGAAACCACCTCTACATATACCCGTCTTCCTACATAACCTGAGTCGCTACGATGGTCATCTCCTCATGCAGCAAATCGGATTAATTAAAAATAAAAAAAATCGAATGCATTCCGAGCAATAGTGAGACGTATATTTCCTTCTCGCTAGGTCATCTGCGTTTCGTTGACTCGTGTAGATTTTACCCGCTTCCCTGGAAACCCTCGTAGGGAATCTAGCTAAAGGAGGGTGGGAGAAGTTCCCCATTTTAAATTCTGTGTATACAACTGACGAAACCGCCTTACTATTACGGAAGGGAGTGTACCCTTATGATTACATGGACAGTACAGAAAAATTTGATCTGGAACAACTACCCTCGAAGGAAGAGTTCTTCAACATCTTAACTGACTCTCATATCTCTGACAGTGATTATGAGCATGCGCAAAAGGTCTGGGAAACTTTCCAGATTAAAAACATAGGAAAGGGTTTTTATATACAACCTCTAATAACTGTCATGCTAACAGGGAGATACGTTTTAGGCGAGTATCACGACCTCTACGTCGCTGCTGACACTCTACAGCTAGCTGACGTTTTCGAATCATTCCGAAGTATTTGTATGAACTACTACAAATTAGACAGTGCACATTCCTATACAAGTCCAGGATTCGCTTGGGAGAGCGCCCTCTACATGACAGGCGTAGAGTTGGATTTACTGCTTGACCCAGATATGCATTTGATGATTGAAAAACTGATTCGCGGGGGTGTTTCCATGATTAGTCACCGTTTGGCAACAGCCAACAATAACCTCTTCCCCGAGACCTACGATCCGAAAAAACCCACGAGTTTTCTAACGTATCTAGACTGTAACAACCTATACGGCACCGTCATGATGGATCCCATGCCAATGAAAAACTTTCAATGGGATAATTCCACACCTATCGAAGACGTACTTAACCATCCGGATGGTGACAAAGTCGGATACATCCTCGAGGTCGACTTGGCATATCCAACTGAACTCCACCACACTCATAATGACCTTCCGCTAGCCCCGCAAAAACGATCTATCTCAACCTCGGAATTGTCTGATTACACTAGGGAACAATTGGAATACTTGAATATCCCACTGAAAGACTCTCTTCCCAAACTGGTACCGGATCTTCACCCTAAAACCAAATACATCGTCCACTACCGTAACCTAAAATATTACGTCGAGAAAGGTATGAAAATCAGTCGGGTCCATCGTATCATGTCCTTTGAGCAGGGAACTTGGTTGTCCCAGTACATCGCCTTCAATACGGAAAAAAGAAAGGCGGCTGCCAACGATTTCGAGAAGGATTTCTTCAAATTAATGAATAACGCTGTCTTCGGTTAGTATATTAGTATGGAAAATTCAGATCCGTCAATAAAAATATATATCATTCTATAGGAAAAAGCATGGAAAATTTGAAGAATCGAATCAAGTTTGATCTGGTTCAACACCCTGAGTTAGCTGTCAAAAGAGCCAGTTCACCTGCATTTGAGAAATTCACAATTTTTCATAATGATCTGGTGGGGATCCACTCTATGAAGAAGTTCATTACCTTGAATCGACCCATCTACACGGGTTTTACAATCTTAGACCTCTCCAAACTTCTCATGTATAGGTTTCATTATGATGTAATCCGTGCGCAATACGGCAGTAAAGTCAAATTACTTTTCACTGATACAGGTATGTTTATTTCACACATATACATAAATAATATAATCTAAATAAAAATAATATTTCAGACAGTCTCACCTATTCCATCGAGACGAGAGATTTATACGCTGATTTTGCTCTACAAGCTCACCACTATGATTTCTCCGGATATCCTACGGATCATCCGCTTTTTAGTAATGAAAATAAAAAGGTCCTAGGGAAATTCAAAGACGAACTAAACGGTGTACCCATGCGCGAATTCTGTGGCCTCCGTCCTAAAATGTATAGCATTTTATCAGCGGAGGGAGAGATGAAGACAGCCAAGGGAATCTGTAAACGAGTTGTGAAGAAGTGTTTTTCACAAAGATTATCTAGATTGTCTCTTGAATCGACGGGTTACCGTTGCGGAGATGAAACGCATCGTTAGTGAAAAGCATAATCTTTACACAATACGACAAAACAAACTATGTTTGAATCCCTGTGACGACAATATATATATATATATATATATATATATATCAATCTATATATTTGTATATATATTTATAGTAATTTGTATATATTACCCCGCAAATTATTGTATTTTTTTTTCTCTTATATGGTTTTAAAGGTTCTTTAAAAGTGAAATAAAACAAAACATCCATTAAATTTCAATGTAAAATTAATTAAAATTTATTGAGTAATTCTTGTACATATATTCGGCAATCATACGATCATTAACATTTTTATTTTTAGAAACTCGTTTTATTATATCAAACATTTTAACTCCCCTACATCTATACAATGAAAAGTAAACGCAATATCCGCCACAAGTTTGACTTAATTCCCCCTGTAGTTGGCGTGAATTAAACGTAACAGTTAGGCTATTTCGCTCTACAAAATCATCAAATTTAAATCAATCCGGAGGATTTCCATAGCTTTCAAAGAATTCAGTGTTTTTTCTTCTTGAAATATATATGGCCGTCCAATGTTTTCCTCCCCCTTTTGAGGTGTCAGTATTCACAATGTACAGAGAGGGGAACGTTTTAACAGTTAGTGGTAGTTTATCCGCCGCAAAAATACCCCTAAACAGATTTTTAGCGTATGGGTCGCGCCTTAATATTCTCTCAAGTTGTTGGGAGTCCATTATGAGCTTTGATCGAATAGAACAGCTCGGTTTTTGTCAATTTCAATCAAAGATTGGAATTCGGAATAGTAAACGACGGCAATTGTAGCCGGTAGCGCTTCGGCAAATATTAACTCCAATCGGACACTACCGTTCTTTATAAAGTTGAAACTTTCAGTCGAACTACCATTCAGGTCGGGGGTCAAGTCGAATACGAAAAGAGCATTACCATTGGCGAACTCGTCACGGTCAATGAAATTACCCTCGTCGATATTCCATTGTTCGGTTTGAAGAAAGAGATTGGCGGACGATCTCATACATAGGTTATCCTTAAAGTTGGGGTTTAAGGGTTTATGGGGTACGCTAACCCCATCAACGGATAAGGTGATTTGAGTCACCGCTTCATTTTTAAAATTAAAAGGCGACATTTTATAATCACCCAAAAACGCGTTCTGGTCTACAAATCCAATTACAACTTTATTGGGTTGTTGACCGCTAAATAAATTGTCTTTGACTGCTATTTTACTTCCTTGAGATATGGAAAACGTATTACATTCCGTACGTGTTATGGGGTATTTCATCGTGGCCAATTCCAGGGTTTTGGCGTGTGATATCATAATCTCAGGGGTTAGTTTAACTCTTCTTATGAATAACGAAGCGTGGGTAAATATAACTTTCGCTTTAATTCCATCCGCATGTAAGCAGAATTCGTTGGGACTTTTGATAAATTTAAAATTCACATCGACCAGGTTAGGGATGAAGCGATTTTGCTAGCATATATCGGCGTGTACGACACCGATCAAGTCTATAACCCCATTTTGGGCGAATTTACTCCGTTTCTCAAACCCTTCATTTTCGAAAAAGTCGTCAAAATGCCCTGCCGTATCTTTGTAGAATAGTGCCCCGGTCAAAAAACTCTTTTTCGCTGGACCACCAAATGTCAATAGCGTTTGAATCATGCTCTTGAATGCGTATTGTTGAGGACATGGTGTAACTGATCTATCATTCAATGATACGTGTAGTTCACTAAAAAGACTGGAGAGTAATAGGTTTTCGGGTCCAACTTTATCCGCCTGAGTTGTCAAATTACCATCCGCATCGTACACAGCGGCTTTAGGTAGAGACCCATCCGCTTTAACCACTTTTACTTGTAAATGCAGGAGCGTGTTTTTCAAGTCCATGTATGACTCGGAGTTCCCGGTGACGGGAAATATAATAGCCTGATTTTCATCCACGTTGGAGGTAGAGTTATACTCCACCCATTGACTTCCTATTATCCCAGTTTGGGTATACACTCTAAGAAATGGAAGTGTTAAAAAGGTGTTAAAACGGTGTAAACACCGTAAAAACACCCAAAAGAGTGTTTTATTACCTTGAGTTTTTAGAGGCCAATTTAAAGTGTAAATTCGGTGTAAAATAACACTATTAAAACCCCGTTCGAAATTAAACATGAAAAATTATATTACTGCGGGTTTCTTAAATAAGGTCTTTCATTTATTTTTCATTAATGTTTTAATATTAAAGTCAATACAAACAGTAAAACATTATTGAAAAACGTACTTGTTAAACCTTTTTTTAAAGATGATATTCATGAAAGAAAACAGTTTTATCCTTTAAATAAAATTAACAAAGAAATTGGTAATCTGGCGGTGTTGTACCTTCATAAAACTATGCTAAACGTGTTAGGCGACACTCTTACAGGTGTTAAGCGATACTCTTAAAAAACGAGACTAGGTTAGATACTGGCCTCACAGTAGGGCCGGCTTGAGAAGCCAAAGTGGGGCACTTGCTTTTGTGACATGTTTTATCATTATTTTGAGAAAAATTAGAGTACTAAATGGATTTTTTTTTTGTAAAATCTGTAGTGCAAATTAGATTAAACGCGTTTCTGGTGCTCGAAAAACTCTTAGTGAAAAGAGATTATTAAATTTAACAAGAACGTCTATATCTACTGCTTGAATAGTATAGCCTCCAAAACTAATTTAATACCCTATGCATTTGTACGAAGTGAAAACTTTCTGCCTTTTTCGGAAGTTTATAAACCCGTAACGCAACAACCCTCGCTTAAAGAGGTATAGTTCTGCATGTGAGAACTTTCCTCCCTATAAGTGATGAAGTTCTCTCAAGGAAGAATCCTGCTATGATTGCTAATAATACTGCGGAATGGCGGATAATCAAAATTTAATTAAACAGGAAAACCATACTCGATATTTGAGTTATGCCTCATGAGTGGTCAAAATGTAGCTACTATAGTTTTTTTACGTCATCGGTTTTGCTCTTAAGTCTAGGAAAAGTACTAGAATTTCTACCAAAAAATCTCCCACTCTTAAAGGTGTGAAGCGACACTCTGAAAGGTGCTATGCCGCACCCTTTAAGGAGTTGCACAACACTAATATGAGAGTAAAAATTCACTTTCAGTGCGATATAAGAGTTAAAAAGGTGTTAAACTGCACCTCTGTTGCACAATTTTATACTTATCTTTGCCACCAATTGCTCAAATAAGTGTTATTAAACCCTTTCAGGGGTGTAAATGAACACCTGTAATGGTGTCAAATTTGGACCCATATAAACTACTTTTAAAGGTGTTAAAGCACACCCCATTTTTTTGAGTGTAAGTGTGATTAAATCCCTTCAGGGGTGTAAATGTACACCTGTAACGGTGTCAAATTTGGACCCATATAAAGTACTTATAAAGGTGTTAAATCACACTCCAATTTCTTAGAGTGTACCAGTAAGCGAAATCAGATAGTTCGATAATTATAATAAGAAATAATATCAAAAGCGCCGTAATAACTTTGGGATTACTTAAGTATGAAATGGATGGAGAGGCAAGAAACCCTGTGGGGGAAGGGTCGTTACAACCTTCCATGATAACTCTAAAGTAATTTGTGAGAGAAATGAAACGGGGTGTTGGTTTTTATTCTTTATTTTAACTTTATCCAATTACGAAACCCATTACCATACATAGATTCCGGGGTTGGGGGTTTGTAATCGATGTTTGGTACATCTAGGGAGGTACTTGATACATCCAGAGGTACAGCACTGGTAGAGTATTCAAATGGGAACTTATTTTTAACAAGAGTTTTGGGTACATTTTCTTTTATAAGCAGATCGTAAAATTTGTCTAATCCAGTGACATTGTATCTCGATTTGCTTTTATATGCTTTAACAGTTTGGTGTAAAATATCCATAATATTTGACCCGATGATTGGTTGACCTTTATACATGAGTTCACCATTGGCAGACCAATTAATGTTAGTGTTACTATTAATCCACTTATATAAAGCGACGGCCGGCTTGAGGTGTGTATCTGGGATTGTCAGGGCTATTTCTGAATACCAATCTTTCTTCTTCGGTTAATTAACGGGTTTCTTCTTCTTTTTTCTTTTGTTAATAGCACTTGTTAATATATGGTTGTACATGTTAACTTTTTGCGTCTGGTTTAATTTGCTATCATCCAATACAGTCTTCGTATCCAAATTTTCACCAATTTCAACTTTTGGTTGCGAGTTTAATCGACGGTAAACTTCTTCAGGTACCAAAATCATCTTTCTAGCCATTTTTAATTGCTCTGCTTATAGCCGCACCAGCAGCACTGCTAACAAGTGATGAGAGGGGGGCTAACAAAAGAGGTAAAAATCCCCCTTTTTGAATAAGGATCTTTTTTCGTTTTGCTACAGTGCTTTGTTTAGATAACTTCCGTAACATTAAACAGTGCTTCTTCAATCGTTTCTTCTGGTCATCTGATAACTTCACGTTACCGCGTAGTACATTTATACAACATTCCACTATAGCCTTGATAGAGTCATTACTAGCGTGTTTGATAGCGTATTTTCTCTGACACGCATTACAAGTAGTCAGATACTTTAAGAAATGTTGATGCGTATGCACCCTTTTCATTTTGGAATATAGACTGCGGCTTCTTCGCCCGGTATGAGTCCCGTCCGTAGTCTATGATCATCTGACGTCGTTGGCTTTAAATCAACCCATAAATACCCAAAATCTCTAGCAATTGCCTGATGGAATGCGTCTATGACGTATTTACTGTTAGTGGGGCAAATCTGCTTTGCTAAGTGAAATATGGCGGATTTATCTCGAGGGGATTTGAATATTATCAAGTAGTGAGCGTTTAAATTTAATGTTCTAATTTCCTTCCCGGGGTAATATAAATTTTGCATAAGGATAAATACCGAGGTGTTTTTATGATGCGATCCCCGTATAAACAAATTAGTTACTTCTTTATTATTCAAAATCTCGCAAAGTAAGTCGTCGAGTATAACAAAATTCTTGACATTAGGGTCTAATATATTGACGTTTAATATCCCCTCGTGAAATTCAACTGTGGGTGTGTGATCCAATACGGAATTAAATAGCCTCGGTTGGTATTCGGTATAACACCATATTATCCTATCTGGGGGATGTGAGATACATATTTCTTTGTGTTTTATAAGGTTAGCTACAAAAAATGATTTTCCCGATTGTGTAGCCCCGGCAATGAGACCGTTAAAGGGGTGTTGTAGGCTGAAATCCATTTCAAGGAATGACACATTTTCACAATATGAAACTGATTTTATTTAAAAATTTGTGTTGGAACCGCTTTGTTGAAGAAACCACGATGAAATTTTAGCAGCTTTTGCAGTTGCGCAGCGGTCGGGGTCACGATGAAACGGACAACACTGCGGTAACGTCTCGCATATTAATGACGAAATCTTCGGACATCCTAGGTCCTCGATGTTGACTACGTTCAGCTTTAAATAGCTCGAGAGAAAATCGCACTTCTTTAACCCTTTCGCATAAAATTCAGAAGATTTTTTCCGGATTGCTTCAATGATCTCCTGCTGGTTGCGGAATTCATGATCACCGTCACACCATTGTAAGCCGCAGATGTTCCTCTCTACCCATCTACATTGTCTTTTATCCTTGTAAGAAAGCTCGTTAAATGGAATCGGTGGCTTGATTGTCCAGACATGGCTTTCACGTGTTTCCGATACAAAAATGGCAATCTCTTCACTTATTCCTAACACGGAAGAAGTTTGCGTCGATAAATCCAGGCATGATTACGATGATTTCGAGTTGCTGTAAAGGACACATGCATACACTGATTATTTCACCTTCATATTTTAAATGATTCTAAAGAAAAATATCTACTTACATTCTTGCGGTAATCTTCAAGTGATGATGGATCGAGAACTTGTGGTTCGCTAAATCTAAATCGGATCTTTTTATACCTCTCAATGTACTTGAAACGCTTTAAAATTAATTACAAGTGTCTGTAAATATACGATGTAGGTTATAAGTGTTTGTATATACGCGATGTAGGTTATAAGTGTTTGTAGATAGTTGACGTAGGTTATAAGTGTTTGTAAATAGGTGACGTAAGAGCTGCAGGCTGCAGGCACGATGACGTCGCAGGAGAACGATAAACGCTAACGTTTTTGATAAGTGAAACTGATAAGATAAGAGATAAGATAAGATAAATACTGATAAGATAAGATAAGATAAATACTGATAAGATAAGATAAGATAAATACTGATAAGATAAGATAAGATAAATACTGATAAGATAAGATAAGATAAATACTGATAAGATAAGATAAGATAAATACTGATAAGATAAGATAAGATAAATACTGATAAGATAAGATAAGATAAATACTGATAAGATAAGATAAGATAAATACTGATAAGATAAGATAAGATAAATACTGATAAGATAAATACTGATAAGATAAGATAAGATAAGATAAGACTGCAGGCTGCGGCCTGCAGTGCGCCAGAACTGTCAAAATTCCTCTACTAAGTAACACTGACATTTTGCTTCTGTTGTAACAAATTATTAGTATGCATGTAGATAAATAGACGGCGCGATAAGCAAGGAAGAGGGTAGGAAGGATGAGGGAGAAAGAAAGAAAGGGAGAGGGAGGAAAAAGAAAGACACTCTTCGACTGGCTCAAGGATGACTCGCATGCTATGTTATCTCGAATAAATACGTATGGATTTTAGTACAAATAAATGTTGTTAAGTGTTAGCAAACCAGTCTGATTAATTCGACATACAAACACAACAGCTTCATTCTTCAAACATGAAAGGTTGCAAAAGCGTTCATTTTGGTTTGTGTTCAAGACTACATATCCGGCGACGTCTTGTTTCCATTAAATTAGCAAATTATTTATTACATGCTTTAAAACACTTTGAACCTTTAAAAGAAGTACCTTTTTACCGTTTTTAATGGCAATTTTCATAGAATAATTCTAAGGATGTACATTTTCTTATGGGTACATTACATTGCATCTCGCATTGCACGTATATCTCCTGTCGTTCTCAACGCTGGAAGATTGCTACCAGTTAGTAAACGTCATTAGTCTAAAGTTTTAGGGTGGTCTGCAAATTTACTAAGGTTTAATCGTTTATTAATTTTTTTTGCGAAGTTTTTTCTTAGTTTTAAGTTAACCCTCCACTTTTGGTTTTTTCTCAAATTTTCTTTAGTTTTATTAGCGGTCATCCGTTCGGTTCCGAGGTTAAGAACGAAAATTTCTTCTTAAAATTTTTCTCTGCTATTACTTTTGGTGGTACCTCGTAATCAATGTAGGCCAATCACGAGCCTTTCAACCCTTTCTTGAACAAGTTAGTAGTGTGTGACCTTGAGAAGGAATGCTAGGTCTCATGAAGCCCACTCCTAAGTACGCTATTCAACATAGCGTACCGAATTTGTTACGGGTGAGGCCCCAAGAAAAACGCCATTACTCCCTCACTGTAATTTTTTTGGAGAAAGGAATGTTCCCTTTTTGGTCACTTTGAACCATAAAAAAATTTAACTCATTTTCAACATTTAGGTTTCATCATTATTTGTTGATTTTTATAAGGATTAAATTTTACAAATTATGCATTTTCCTGCTCAGGTTTAACAGGCGTTGCCCAACATCCCATCCCAAACATTCGCCCACTAACATTTATTCACGATTACCGATTTCGATAAACTAAACGCAACCTTTCGATTGTTTGAAGAATGAAGCAAAATGTCGGTGTTCCTTATTAGTTTGCGCTACTTATCGCTGTCAGTTTACCGTTAGTATCGGTCAGTTGTTTCAACACACTAAATCGTAACATGTTGTTTTACATTGATGTTCTTTTATGAGTCACCAACTGTACAACTTTCTACTCCTTAAAAATTTACTATAAACTCTATGGCTATGAGGTTTTTTTCCTTTTAGCTGGCAACCACTAATTTGCAATAATCATCCTATCTTGAACTTAATTCCTACTGTTTTAGACGAAGTCAACATGCTGTGATTTATGCAAACTAGCAAGTGTTAGGTTCAAGTAACTTCCAAATAGGTTGGCGTACGACAAAATGTCATAGAACAGTTTCGCCTTATATTGGCCCCAGAAACCCAAATACTTCCGCTCCTACGTCCATTATATATTACACCCTGTATATGACTGAGAATAGTATCGAAAACATTTGTATTAAAGTAAGCCAATAATTGACATTTGCTCATCAGTGAAATTTGTGATGTGAAAAGTAAGCTTTCACGACCACTGTCCAATTCAATTTTTTTCCAGTGTAAAAATCCCCTCTCTGCAGGGTTTATTATTTGGGAAATAAATGAAGATAAACAACAATATTTTGGAGATGGCGTAATATTATTTGGGAAATAAATGAAGATAAACAATAATATTTTGGAAAAGGCGTAATATTATTAGTGAAATAAATGAAGATAAACAACAATATTTTGGAAAAGGCTTAATATTATTAGTGATATAAATGAAGATAAACAACAATATTTTGGAAAAGGCTTAATATTATTTGGGAAACTAAATAAATGTAAACATCAATATTTTGGAAAAGGCATAATATTGTTAGGGAAGTAAATGAAATATTTTTCTGCAATATTTTTCCCAAATGAAATATCATCTTGTCCAAAATTTTGTTGTTTATCTTCATTTACTTCCCAAATTATGTTAAGCCTTTTCCAAAATATTGTTGTTGATCTTCATGTATGTTTCGAAATAATATTACGCCTTTTCCAAATTTTGTTGTTTATCTTATTTACTACCCAAAATAATGAGCATTAATTTATTTAGTTTCTCAAATTATGTTAAGCCTTTTCCAAAATATTGTTGTTTATCTCCATTTACGTTTCGAAATAATATTACGTCTTTTTCTAAATTTTGT
This sequence comes from Phalangium opilio, assembly GCF_054372755.1. NCBI lineage: Eukaryota > Metazoa > Arthropoda > Arachnida > Opiliones > Phalangiidae > Phalangium > Phalangium opilio. The sequence goes on along the minus strand of NW_028324217.1, from coordinate 10,248,073 downwards.
TGTTTATCTTCATTTACTTCCCAAATAATATTATACCTCTTCCAAAATATTGATGTATTCATTTATTTAGTTTCTCAAATAATATTGCGCCTTTTCCAAAATATTGTTGTTTATCTTCATTTACTTACCAATTAATATTTTACCTTTTCCAAAATATTGATGTATTCATTTATTTAGTTTCTCAAATAATATTACGCCTTTTTCAAAGTATTGTTGTTTGTCTTACGCGGGTGTTTAAAATTGCATAGCCATATTTCCGTTGCGAGTCCATGTTATTATGTTTAGCCACCTAGTAATTTTTCAAGATTGAGCGCAGAACGCGTTTAGAAGCGCAGCGGTCTGTATGGTCAATGCCTACTTTAATATAACCACTGTGTAGATCATTTTGTTTGTTTAAATTAGTGGTAAAATAATTGATAGATTAAATGATATGATCACTAAACCCTGTCAACAAACCAACCAATATTTTTTATTCCGGCTCCTGCAATAATTTTTATTAGGTAACGGTTTCGATTTTAATTACTATTTATTAGTGTCATCAGCCAACGATAACCGCTATTTAGAATAAACCTTTTTCTTTAAATTAGATACATTTTGATGTTTAATGTAGATTAATTCAAACTACGCAGAAGGGTTCATTCCCTGGTTTCTAGACAGTGCAATTTTTTTGCGCATTTACAGACCTTGGACTGGTGCCATCAGCCAATGGTAACCGCTACGAAGATTTAGTTTTTGTTTATATTGCTGGTAAAATAAATGATAGATTCAATCACACTATCACTAATTCCTGTCACCAAATCAATATTTTTAATTCAGCCTCTTCCAATCATTTTTATTAGGTATCAATTAAATTTTTAATTATTTATTTAGTGCTTATTCTAATGTTACCCAAGAAAAAAATAAACAAAGGCCAGTTAATTTATATAATGCTCTTTTTAGTGCATATTCCAAAGTTACCTAAGAAAACAATAAACAATGGCCAGTTTTCGTTTCTCACCAGGTGCCACTAGCCAATGATAACAGCAAAGAAGATAATTTTTTTGCTTTAAATGCTCGTAAAATAAATGATAGATTAAATCAAACAATCACTAAACCCTGTCACCGAACAAACAAATATTTTTAATTGTGGCTCTTCCAATCGTTTTTATTATTTTAGTGCATAGTCTAAAGTTACCCAAGAAAACAATAAACAATGGCCAGTTTATTCCAAGATTATTAGTATGTATTCATGTCAAAATTAATGTTTATCATAAGCGCGAAATTACCAATTAAAGGGATGTACATATTTGAAACAAAACATACACGCTCGCTAAACGTCTTTACATATGGCTGAAAATAACCGGTACTATCCTAAGCATGTTCTGCAAATTTGGGTTTGTTTCACCGCTCTGCTTTTAATTAAAACTTATTTTAGATTTTTGTAGAACAAAGTTTTAGAACTCTGTACACACACGAACACACAATATATCAGGCCAGGAATACATAGAGTAGATAGACGAAATACATGTATTCCTGATCAAACTAACAATCGTGGTTGACTGATTTTAATGAAATTACTAAATTACTTACAGGAGCATGACGTTCAGGTTTTTAATGGAACCGGTACGTAAAATCCAGATAATAAGTAATAATAATGGGGCAGTGAAGCCCCAGAACAAGATCAATTTTATTTCGAATTATTATCACTAATAATTTTCATTGCTGTAAATTACCTCACCTAAATATTCCTGCCGTCGAATCAGATAGGGATTAGAATGGCACTCTCATGTTCTCGGACATCATATCAAAAGAGAACTGGACTATATATATACAGGATGGAAGCACTCGCCGGCGTCCAGTGAAGATGCTGCTCCAAAAGCATTGGTGTAATGCAGGAAAACGTTGTTAGGGATTTACAGGCGCTATTACAGAAATTAAATGAGTAGTTGTAAAACCTCAAATTAGAGGATCCATTCAATTCAGTTCTGTTAAATAAGTTATGGCGTCTGCTAGTGATTACGCAGTCATTTTTAATCATCAAACAAACAATGGCTGGTCTCCAACCGTACAATTTTGAGGATTACCTTATTTACGGGGAATGTCAGAGAATCGCAAGGTTAGCTTCTAAGACCTTTGCAGAAAGGTTTCCCAACCGACCACATCCGGACCATCGCGTGATTTTAAAGGCGCTAGATAGATTTCTTGAGAGAGGCACGGTGGTTCCACACAATTTCCCAGTGCGAGATCGACATCCTGAGCCACGTGTACAAAGGGTTGGACGTGGGGCGGTCAGACGAATTAGTAATAAGGCGTATTGCGGAAAATCCCCATACTAGTTCAAGGGCCATCGGAGCAGAATTAAATTGTTCCCATACGGAGGTATTAAGAATTCTGCATGGAGAGGCATATCATTCTTACAAAATCCACCTTTACCAACACATCAAACCACAAGACTATGGGCCACGTGTTGACTTTTGCAGGTGGGTAATGAATCAAGTTGAACTTGATGGCGATTTTTTTACGCCACGTGCTTTCAAGTGATGAGTGCACGTTTTACCGGGAACAACATGCACTACTGGTCGATGGAAAACCCCCATTGGCTAAGACCACACCATCATCAAGAAAACTAGAGAATTAACGTTTGGTGTGGATTGCTTGGTGACCGCGTGATTGGACCTGTTTTTCTTGAAGAGAATCTAAATGGAGAGCGTTATGTGAATCTGTTAAATACCGTGGTTTCTGATGTGCTAGATGATCTTCCCCTAGCAGATCGAACACTTGTCTGGTACCAGCACGATTGTGCACCATCACATTTTGCACGCGTTTCTCGCAATTGGCTTGACGCCGAATTCAGTCCTCGATGGATAGGTCGGGGTGGTCCAGACGCTTGGCCACCCCGTTCGCCAGATTTAACGCCGCTGGATTTCTTCTTTTGGGGGTATGTTCGAAGCATTGTGTATGCCACCGAACCAGTCACATTGGACAACCTTCGAGATCGAATCCAACAAGCTGCTGCCCTTGTTTCGCCCGATATGCTAGCTCGCACAAGAGAAAACTGGGCAATACGCTGTTGCCAATGTGTGAATGTCGAGGGACGGACTTTAGAACATTTACGTTAGAAACAAGTTTGTTATTTCATTATGCATAATTAAAATGTCGGTGGCATACACTGCTTAGCTGTTTTTCAGTCAAAGATTGCGACTTCTCTTTTCATTTCTGTAATAGCGCCTGAAAATCCCTTACCATTTTTAGCTGCATTGCACCAATGCTTTCTGATTACTGATACAGGCGGGAATACGTAAAAGTCCGCGTGCTATTCTCTACGTATGCTGGTGGAAATTCTTATTATTCGTGAAAGTATTAATTATAAACTGTAGTGTGATTGTAGAGTATAGGCGAACAGTATAGACGAACTGTTTCCAAAAAACTGTGGACAAATTCTCGGTTTTTTAACTTCTTTCAGTAAATCTGCTTTGTTAACGGTGTGAGTTTTTTCCGGGCCTTGGTAATTTTTTTTACGGTTCACTGCGAGGCAAGTCGGTAGCGCCCCTTACGCGTCTCTGTCTTTCGTCGCTCGAGGTCTTTAGTACGGCGCCATGGCGACATCTGTTATCGAGTTGCGCTCAAAGTTGAACAAGAAACTGAACAATTCCACATTACAAAGTAAACCTGCGTCAAACTCAAAGGAACAATTTAAAACTGTGAGTCCCAAGGTTAATACGGGACGAGTGTCACTTAGTGCGTCCCCCAGATCTCAGGAATGCTCCGCGAATTCTGGGTTGCTGGATGCCCTTTCGCAAATGATTGATACCAAATTGGTTAAGTTCAGTACCGAAATTAAGGATGAGATGGAGACACGATTTGCCCCCTTGCAAATTTAAAAGAAGAGATCACTGAGGAGCTATCATCGAAGCTGTCGGCTATTAAGTCTGACCTACAACAATACTGTCTAGACGCTATGGACGACTCAATTCAAGCTAAATTACAATCTGTAAATGAGCTTAAAGAGAGCTTCGCTCAGGCCCAAGAAGAATGGACCAAAACCAACGCTGCCGTCCAGAAGTTACAAGAAACTCTTCAGGCGCAGGCAAAGGAGCCTACACTGCCGGTGGAACAAGGTTTGATGTCCAGTGTGGTTAAGAGGGTCGTCCACGAATTGAATCATAAACAGGAAAAGGCGAATAACATTATAGATTTGGGGCTACCCTGGTGGAACTTGAACAGCCTGCGTCGGCCGGAAAGTGGCTTGAAGAGAATCTAGGCTTGGAAGAAGGTTCCCTAGAGGTAGTCCACTGTCAGAGATTCAATGGCGAGGGTCGGGTCCCCCGCCCTAAAAGAATTTCTTTTGGGGTCCCGGAGATGAAAAAGCTGGTCCTCAAAAACTCAAAGGTCTTAGCTACAACTGAGGGATGTCGGACGATTTTTCTGCGCCCTGATCTCACCCCGAGTGAATTGTACAGTCGCCGTAGGGCTATTTCGAGGAGGGAGAATGCCCAGAATACCCAGAAAAAGGAGCAAGGTGGTTCGGTCCCACAAGGGGAACCTTCAGCCTCAGTTTGAAGTCTATCCTCGACCTCCATACGCCCTCGAAAGCGTCGACGGCGTGGGAGAGGACATTCTGTAAATAGATGTTTAAAAGTAGCTTTTCTTAACATTCAGGGTGGTAGGACGAGAGAACTTTGGTCAGAACTTTATGCACAAATGACTTTGTCGGATACAGTAGTTTGGTGTGTAGCGGAAACATTTTTACGCGATCAAGAATATCCTGAGCTTTGCCCTGGCTTTACTTGGTTGGGTCATAATAGACAAGGTGCAGAGAAAAAAGGTGGTGGAATTGGGGCTATGGTTATGGACAAAATCTCGTGTACCCTTATCAAAAAGTGCGCTGAATCTCTTTGGCTTCAACTCGACCTCCGCCCCTCACCTGTCTTAGTCTCTGTGATATATATGGCTACTGAGAAGGAAAAACCTGAATGGAACAAAAATATTTTCCACTGCCTCTCTACTGATATCAGTGTTATAAACCCTGATAGTAATCTGCCAATGCTTATCGTTGGTGATTTTAATGCGCACATCCTAGGTCTCGATGGGCGAGAAAATGCTACAGGTCAGTTGCTTTCAGACTGGGTTGTCCAACATGGTCTCCAAAATGCTAACTTCGATAACAACATATGCACTGGGCGTTCTACTTGGTCGGCTAGGGGTCTGGCCACCACTATCGACTACGTCTTGGTAAATGATGCAATGTGGTCGCTGCTCGTAAGAATGGATATAGATGAAGAAGGATTACTAAGTCTAGGGAGCGATCATAATGCTATAACGGTCACATTCAAAGCCCAAAGTGCCAGAGCCGCGTCACTGCCTGTAAATAGCAATCAGATTCGTTGGCGTTCAGGTGAACCAGAACGGTTGGTGGAGTACAGTCGAAGGGTCGAGGATACTATCCTATCTCAGAGTGTGGCATTATACCCTGATTTTACACGCGTGCTGGTTGACGCTGCAGCTAATACCTTGGGAAAAACCACGGGCGATACGAAAAAGCGAGTTCACAAGCGGTGGTTTGATAGAGAGGTTAAAATGGCCATCCGTAGCAGGAAGGAAGCTAATAAAGCGTATCGCAGGGCGGCGAAGACTAAACGTACCAGACCCGACTCTCAGGCAATGGAATTGTGGAAGACGTATCTTGAAAAAAAGGCTATCGTTAAGCAGTTGGTCGCGACCAAAATCGAGCAATTAGATAGACAGACTGAACTGGACATACAAGCGGACCGTAAACTCGCCGGAAAGAAGTTCTGGAGATTGTTTCAGGATGCCCGACAATCAGTAAACCCCTCAAGGGTCAAGGCAGTGAACGGGGCTGTTCTCGACAGCTCCCAGGCGATTAAACGACGTTTGGAGGAGTATCACAGAGACGAACAACAGAACTTTAGCACGGCCCATCTACTCATTCCATCCCTGTGGCACCCACCCGACTCAGATGCCTCACAGCGCGATCCCTCGGGCTTGACATCCGTCATATCCATAGACGAATTGAATACAAGGATTTCAATGCTGGCCTCTGGGAAGGCCGCGGGCGAAGACACCATTTTAAACGAATTATTGCGCTCCCTCGGTATTCACGCTCGCCATCATCTTTGCATCTCTTCAACAACATTCTATTGCTTCAAGACATACCGGATTCGTGGTATCTTACAGAAATAAGGCTGATATTTAAAGGAGGGGATAAAGATGCGGAAGATTTAGCATCGTTTCGACCCATAGCGCTCTCTCAATGTGTAGCTAAACTATACATGTCCTTTTTAAGGCCCGTTTGGAAAACTTCGTGGAGACGCAGGGCATGCTTGGGGAGTTACAGAATGGCTTTAGGCGCGACCGGCGAGGTGCGGATAACCTCTTCATACTAACCCAATTGATAGAGATGGCCAGACTTGAAAACAGAAACCTATACGTCGCGTTTCTGGACTTACGAAAGGCGTATGATAGTGTATGCCGAGATAAGCTCTGGCAAACCCTTCAGGATCTAGGGCTTCCTAGTGCGTTCGTACATCATCTGCACTGCCTCTACTCACGCACCCTCTATCGCTATTGTTACGGCGATGTGTCAACTGACTTCCTGCCAAGTACGGTGGGTCTGAAGCAGGGCTGTCCTCTATCGCCATATGTATTTGCACTATATCTTGAACCGCTCGACCGCAACTTGCGAACATCGAACAGGGGCTTCCGCCTGACGCACCCATCGTACAGCCATATTGATTTCTCCCTGCCAGCAATGTTTTTCGCTGATGATATTGGAGTGTTTGCGGAGACCCTGACGGACCTGCAGGGCATATTGGATATCTGCGGGCATTACGCCTCGGAATATGGGCTGCAGTTTAGTCCCTCCAAATGCAAAGTGCTAAGATTAGACACCCAATTGCCTGCCAAGGATGCCTCATTAACTCTGCAGGACCATGAAATCCTCGTCTCAGAGATGGTAGAATACTTGGGCATTTCATTTCTATCAGACACCGCTTATCTCGCTGCGTATGAAAAGAAGTTGTGTGGTAAAGCAAACAGATTGTTGGGCGCGGTCAAGCATAAGGGTTGCCATTCCTATAATAAGTACCGAGTCATTAGAACGCTTTGGAAGGGAGTAGCTGTACCGGCTCTAACGTATGCCAATGAGGTCCTCTGTCTCAAGGAACATACAATTAAGACCTGCGAAAGGACCCAAAACGCGGCTGGTAAGGCGGCAGTGGGTGGAAATTTCATCTCTGCGACGGCTGCCGTAACTGGAGAGATGGACTGGTCTTCTTTCGTGGCCAGGGAAGCAAAAAGCAAGTTACGGTACCTCGGACGTTTGCTCTTTATGTCGGACCAGCGTATGGTTAAGAAAGTCTACCTCTACCTTCGTGCTATGGGGCATAGAACAAAGTGGGTTACTCGCCTAAGTTTTCTTGATAGGGAGTATGGTAGTGCGACGGTACGAGCTGGCGCTGTTAACGTCAGGGAGTGGTATGCCCTAGTGGACGAGTCGGTACAGTCGGTTTCGCGTAGAAAATGGTCACTGGAAGTAGCCCGACACCCTAGTCTCACACTATATCGCATGAAGAATAAACCCGAGGTTGAGGCTTTCTACTGTAATGGTAAGGCCAGCGACCTGCTATTCTTAGCCAGATCAGGGGCGCTCCCCACTGCGTCTAGACGTGCGGAGATTTTCGGTGAGGATCCCATGTGCCTAAATTGCGGAGAAGTAGCAGAGGATATTCGGCATGTTCTTCTCCATTGCCCAGCCTTTGCTGGAATTAGAGAGGGCTTCGAACCTTCTTGGGGAGGGATCGATCCCCTGCCCGTTTATCTTGGTTTCGGTGACGAAATCAACTTCGCGGCGGTGGCAGTGTCGAAGAGAGTTCTACATCAATGGTTTTCTCTAAGGTTCCAACCCTAATCGCATTTGAACAATTTTCTTTCCTTAAAATTTTTTTAATATTTTCATTATATTTTTATTTTTTACTGGTTTCATTGTGTAAAATTTTTTGTTGTACTAATTCTTATAACTTGTGAGCAAATTCTTTTGCTCCTCCCTGATCCAAAAGGGATATCTTTGAGAAAGTCAATAAACATTCATTCATTCATTTCGGAGCAGCATCTTGACTGGACGCCGGCGAATGCTTCCACCGGTATATATATATATATATATATATATATATATATATATATATATATATATACATATATATATATATACATATATATATATACATATATATATATATATACATATACATATATATATGCGGAAATGTTAAACAGTGTGGAAGGGTCTATTAAACGTCGGGCTCAGGCATGCATCAACTTGAACTGGAAAAATAGGTTTTTAACGTGGTGTGATCTCCCACACACTCTCCCAATGGTGGAAATTCCACCATATTGGAAAATGGCGGACAAAATCTAGAAAACCTTTAATAACTCTACTACTTACCCGATTCACACGTAATTACACTTCAATTGTAGATTTCCTTCAAACACATAATTCATCTCATAAGATATGTTGTCCTACAACTAACCGGAAGTTCATAATCCAGCCCGTTAGGTAAGGGAAATCTAATTATTAGGTATTGCGGAACGGTTTCAAGCGAAATAATTGCAAACAAGGTTTTAAACCTGAAATATTTTATTACTGTTTTATTTTATATTAGTATATCAAATCAGTATATTTATCAATATTGGTTAAGCTTAAGATTAATCATAGTCATCTTCTTGAGGTTTAGCCTCAAAATCTCTATGTTCATTTGAACAAGATACTTCCTTGCAGTGTCCACAAATTGAAGAACAGACTTCCTTGCATTTACAAGAGATCATCTGCAGAAGCTCATCTGGAGCAGGTTGTAGAGTGGTAACGATTGGTTTGAGTTCAGATCTTACCTGCCTCCAACCCCATTCTCTATCATATAGGCTGCTTCCAAGCCACGTTTAACTTGGTCATAGACTCTATATGAATGCTGCTTTGCTGCCGCACTTGATAGTGGAAGAGAAGCTAATTCAAATTTTGAACTTGTGGTCAAAAACTCAGAGGCGACTGACCGCTTTCCTTAACTCTAGGAGCTCAATTCTATAGTCTTCACTGGTTATGTCAACTTTGTTTCAGACGCTTTAACTCAACTTTAGAAGTATTGACAAGTGTCGGCGAAGTGGGCGAACAATGGTTTATATTAAAACATTTAGTTTTATGATGGTACAAAGGCTGTTTTACCCTCTCCCGTACTATACATTATAGCAGGAGTTCATAATAACCCCCCACCCCGGAAGGGGTGTTTTTATGTACTCCTGATTATAGCTCTGGTCATAAAAGAAACAAAATTTGCCAGTAATGGGAACTAAATGCTTTGTTTTGGAAATGTATTCTAAAAATAGAAACCATAAAATTAGAGGTGTGCGGTTAACCGTTTCAATTGAATACAGAACCGAATACTTCGATCAGGTATTCGATAAGCCTATTTTCACCATTCGAAACGAGTATCGAATACCGAACTGACTATTCGGTTAAAGTTCGACTACCATAAATTTAGGTCCTTGGCACTAGAGAGAGACCCACCTTATTTAAAAAACATCCCAATTTTATTTATCTCCCATCAAAAACTACCAGCAAGTTACTAGGAAAATTTTACGAAATACTTGGCCACCAATGAGGAGAGGTATTTTGAAATTGAGGAGCTTCTAAATGGTTTTCTCCTCGCTTTGTATTAACTATTCGCGAATATTAGGGTTACTACCCGATTAATCGCGAATATTTAAGCCTAGTATTCGCGAGTATTAGGGTTAATTATTCGCGAATACTGGGCTTAACTATTTGGGATTAATCGGTTAGTAAAAAAATTACCAAGGCCTAACTATTCGGTATTCGATTTGGAATAATCTATTCGATTCGGTATTTGATAAGGAAAATTTTTTGCTATTCGGTAACCGGTTCGATACCCCAAAAGTGGGGTTCGCACACCACTACCTAAAATGCTTTAAATCACCATTTTTTATACGAGGCTTATCTTCAGGGTCAGATTGTGAACTTCTGGTTATTTGTAGGGCAAAATATCTTAAGAGATTAATTGTGTGTTTGAAGGTGATCTACAACTGAAGCCTAATTACGTGTGAATCGGGTAGATAGAACCAGAGTTATTAAACGTTTCTAGATTTTGTCTGTCATTTTCCAATATGGCGGAAATTCCACCAATGGGAGAGTGTGGGAGACCACCCCACGTTAAAGAGCGTCTAAAAATCTATAAGAACTAAAATTTTCAGCTTTTTTTCAATTTTTTACGGGTTCCGTCTATTTTTGGGCTAAAATGACAGTACTAAACGCCAATGGTGCTCATTTTGAGCAACTTCCTTAATGTGACGTAAAACCTTTTTCAATTTAAATCTTTTGTTACACCGAAATAAAGAAATTTCCAAAATTATCGTTTGGTTTGAAAGTAAAGCTTATACATTCGACCTCTTAATTTCATCCTCACAAATAGCATCTCGATCTTAACTCTGACGTATTGAAGTACTTTTTATGCTTCGTCTGAAGAGGGTGAAAAAGCTTGGAGGCAAAATGTGAATTTGTAAGAACTTCATAATTTGACAATCACCGATGATGTCTCATTTTAAACTTTTCTTTGGTTATCTTTACCTCTTTTTTAATACCCTCTTCAGACGACACGTTAAAACCAAAGCTTGTTTGAGAAAGGTAGTGAGAGGTATTGTTAGATATCGTTAAGTTTCTTCAGTAAACCTTAATTTCGTTATACTAAAATCGCATTACAATATTTTTTTTTTGGAAAGTAACAAGAGTATTAGACAAACTATGTCTTACTAGACCAAGATTTTTACACACCGTCTGAAGAGGGTATTGGGGCCCAAATGGGCCCGGAGTTTAAGGCCTTGTAACTCTGTAACGGTAGGTTTAGACCAAAACCGATCAGGAAATTTCGACTCCAAGTTTAGCGAGGAATCTACTGTTACAAGGAACGCAAACATCTCTGAATCACCCTGTATATTGGTATATATATATATATATATATATATATATATATATATCATTGTTCTTGTTCTGTGTTTGACGGCTTCAGGGCAAAACTTTTATTAAAATTATTATATGACTTGACAATTGTTTCAAAATAATTTGTTTCGTTTTTTAAATAGGAAGATGAAAATCTTTTTGAATATATTTCGAGGAACAAAGTTTCTCTTCGTGATCATAAATGGAAAACGCAATTTTCGTATATTTTATCAAATATTCCAAACGTGACGTGAGTTAAACTTCTTAACCGTTAGTTTATAGTGCGAGATCAGGTACTTTAAATACATATGTTTAAATGTATCGTCATCTCTTTAATGCACTTTTACAAACAAGCTACATTTCATAAAAAAACATTCAAATTTAACAAGTAAAAATTGTGATTACGTAATATTAAAATACACGTAAAAACTGGTTCCAAGGGATTTAAAACACTTCCAAAGTTAAGCGTAAAAAAATTTTTCACCTCAATTAGCCCAATATTTGCCATGCAATTCTATTCAAAGTACCACCTAAAAGTCAAATAAATAAAATAATTTTTGGCTGACTGCGCCTTTAAAAGTGGTTCATATATAATATAAAATCGTTTCATCAATGGAAGGAATCAGACTTCTGAACATATTTCAATTAACAACATACAATAACAAAAATATTGACGGAGCGCATGACTTATTCCACACACAAAATCTAATATCAAGCACAAGAAGTAATAACTAATTAAAAATAACAGGGTGTAAAACAGGAAATACAACACAGCTAAATTCAGTATACCATGCTAGAATTAAGCAATATAACATCGTTTATCCCCAACTCAATAAAAAATTCCTTATCTAAGATGGTCACCATAAAAAAAATTATACTTTCCAATAAATATTAAAATCTTATTTCCGAACCATTATTATAATTTTAATTGTTTTTGTTTATTCTCTTTGCTTGTTTTTTTAATTTATTACTGTTATAGTGATGTACTTATTTTACTAACTTAAACTTAAAATTTTAACTATTTTCTATTCATGTTAAAGTTTTCAAATTTAAGGAGGGCAATAAGTCGCCCTCAATAGATATTGTAAACAAAAATAACCTTTGAAGTCGTTTTTTACGGATTTGATATGCGAAATGCGAAGAATTCCTGAATTCTTGATACTAAGTTGGGATCGTTCACTAATTGATGAAATGACGAATTTCCCATGGTGCGGTGCAGATCATGTAAGTGTGGACAAACGTTAATCGTGGAAGTGTGAACAAACACAGATCGTTAAAAGTATGGGCAAACGTGGATCGTGGAAGTGTGGACAAACGTAGATCGTGAAAGAGTGGACAAACGTAGATCTCGGAAGTATGGACAAACGTAGATCGTGGAAGTGTGGACAAACGTAGATCGTGGAAGTATGGACAAACGTTGATCGTGGAAGTATGGACAAACGTAGATCGTGGAAGTGTGGACAAACAAAGATAGTTAAAGTGTGGGCAAACGTGGATCGTGGAAGTTTGGACATACGTAGATCGTGGAAGTTTGGACATACGTAGATCGTGGAAGTGTGGACATACGTAGATCGTGGCAGTGTGGACAAACGTAGATCGTGGAAGTGTAGACAAACGAAGATCGTTAAACTGTGGGCAAACGTGGATCGTGGAAGTGTGGACAAACACTAATCGTGGAAGTGTGAACAAACATAGATCGTTAAAAGTATGGGCGAACGTGCATCGTGGAAGTGTGGGCAAACGTGGATCGTGGAAGTGTGGACAAACGTAGATCGTGGAATTGTGGACAAACGTAGATCGTGGAAGTGTGGACAAACGTAGATCGTGGAAGTATGGACAAACGTAGATCGTGGAAATGTGGACAAACGTTGATCGTGGAAGTATGGACAAACAAAGATCGTTAAAGTGTGGGCAAACGTGGATCGTGGAAGTTTGGACATACGTAGATCGTGGAAGTGTGGACAAACAAAGATCGTTAAAGTGTGGGCAAACGTGGATCGTGGAAGTTTGGGCAAACGTGGATCGTGGAAGTTTGGACATACGTAGATAGTGGAAGTTTGGACATACAAAGATCGTGGAAGTGTGGACAAACGTAGATCGTGGAAGTGTAGACAAACGAAGATCGTTAAAGTGTGGGCAAACGTGGATCATTGAAATGTGGGCAAACGTGCATTGTTGAAATGTGGACAAACGTTGATCGTGGAAGTGTAGACAAACGTAGATCGTGAAAGTTTGGACATACGTAGATCGTGGAAGTGTGGACAAATGTAGATCGTGGAAGTGTCGACAAATGTAGATCGTGGAAGTTTGGACAAACGTAGATCGTGGAAGTTTGGAAAAACGTAGATCGTGGAAGTGTGGACAAATGTAGATCGTGAAAGTTTGGACAAACATAGATCGTGGAAGTTTGGACAAACAAAGATCGTGGAAGTGTCGACAAATGTAGATCGTGGAAGTTTGGACAAATGTAGATCGTGGAAGTTTGGACAAACGTAGATCGTGGAAGTTTGGACAAACGTAGATCGTGGAAGTGTGGACAAACGTAGATCGTGGAAGTGTGGACAAATGTAGATCGTGAAAGTTTGGACAAACATAGATCGTGGAAGTGTGGACAAATGTAGATCGTGGAAGTGTCGACAAATGTAGATCGTGGAAGTTTGGACAAACGTAGATCGTGCAAGTTTGGACAAACGTAGATCGTGGAAGTTTGGACAAACGTAGATCGTGGAAGTGTGGACAAATGTAGATCGTGAAAGTTTGGACAAACATAGATCGTGGAAGTTTGGACATACGTAGATCATGGAAGTGTGGACAAACGTAGATCGTGGAAGTGTGAACAAACATAGATCGTTAAAAGTATGGGCAAACGTGGATCGTGGAAGTGTGGACAAACGTAGATCGTGGAAATGTGGACAAACGTAGATCGTGGAAGTGTGGACAAACGTAGATCGTGGAAGTATGGACAAACGTAGATCGTGGAAGTTTGGACATACGTAGATCGTGGAAGTGTGGACAAACGTAGATTGTGGAAGTGTAGACAAACGAAGATTGTTAAAGTGTGGGCAAACGTGGATCGTTGAAATTTGGACAAACGTTGATCGTGGAAGTGTAGCTAAACGTAGATCGTGTAAGTTTGGACATACGTAGATCGTGGAAGTTTGGACAAACGTAGATCGTGGAAGTGTGGACAAACGTAGATCGTGGAAGTGTGGACAAACGTAGCTCGTGGAAGTGTGGACAAACAAAGATCGTGGAAGTGTCGACAAATGTAGATCGTGGAAGTTTGGACAAATGTAGATCGTGGAAGTTTGGACAAACGTAGATCGTGGAAGTTTGGACAAACGTAGATCGTGGAAGTGTGGACAAACGTAGATCGTGGAAGTGTGGACAAATGTAGATCGTGAAAGTTTGGACAAACATAGATCGTGGAAGTGTGGACAAATGTAGATCGTGGAAGTGTCGACAAATGTAGATCGTGGAAGTTTGGACAAACGTAGATCGTGGAAGTTTGGACAAACGTAGATCGTGGAAGTTTGGACAAACGTAGATCGTGGAAGTGTGGACAAATGTAGATCGTGAAAGTTTGGACAAACATAGATCGTGGAAGTTTGGACATACGTAGATCATGGAAGTGTGGACAAACGTAGATCGTGGAAGTGTGAACAAACATAGATCGTTAAAAGTATGGGCAAACGTGGATCGTGGAAGTGTGGACAAACGTAGATCGTGGAAATGTGGACAAACATAGATCGTGGAAGTGTGGACAAACGTAGATCGTGGAAGTATGGACAAACGTAGATTGTGGAAGTGTAGACAAACGTAGATCGTGGAAGTATGGACAAACGTAGATTGTGGAAGTGTAGACAAACGAAGATTGTTAGAGTGTGGACAAACGTAGATCGTGGAAGTGTGGACAAACGTAGCTCGTGGAAGTGTGGACAAACTTAGGTCGTGGAAGTTTGGACATACGTAGATCGTGGAAGTTTGGACATACGTAGATCGTGGAAGTGTGGACAAAGTAGATCGTGGAAGTATGGACAAACGTAGATCGTGGAAGTGTGGACAAACGTAGATCGTTAAAAGTATGGGCAAACGTGGATTGTGGAAGTGTGGACAAACGTAGATCGTGGAAATGTGGACAAACGTAGATCGTGGAAGTGTGGACAAACGTAGATCGTGGAAGTATGGACAAACGTAGATCGTGGAAGTTTGGACATACGTAGATCGTGGAAGTGTGGACAAACGTAGATTGTGGAAGTGTAGACAAACGAAGATTGTTAAAGTGTGGGCAAACGTGGATCGTTGAAATTTGGACAAACGTAGCTCGTGGAAGTGTGGACAAACGTAGGTCGTGGACGTTTGGACATACGTAGATCGTGGAAGTTTGGACATACGTAGATCGTGGAAGTGTGGACAAACGTAGATCGTGGAAGTATGGACAAACGTAGATCGTGGAAGTTGAACAAACATAGATCGTTAAAAGTATGGGCAAACGTGGATCGTGGAAGTTGGGACATACGTAGATCGTGGAAGTTGGGACATACGTAGATCGTGGAAGTATGGACCAACGTAGATCGTGGAAGTATGGACCAACGTAGATCGTGGAAGTGTGGACAAACGAAGATCATTAAAGTGTGGGCAAACGTGGATCGTGGAAATGTGGACAAACATTGATCGTGGAAGTGTGGACAAACGTAGATCGTGGAAGTTTGGACAAACGTAGATCGTGGAAGTTTGGACATACGTAGATCGTGGAAGTGTGGACATACGTAGATCGTGGCAGTGTGGACAAACGTAGATCGTGGAAGTGTAGACAAACGAAGATCGTGGAAGTGTGGACAAACGTAGCTCGTGGAAGTGTGGACAAACAAAGATCGTGGAAGTGTCGACAAATGTAGATCGTGGAAGTTTGGACAAATGTAGATCGTGGAAGTTTGGACAAACGTAGATCGTGGAAGTTTGGACAAACGTAGATCGTGGAAGTTTGGACAAACGAAGATCGTGGAAGTGTGGACAAACGTAGATCGTGGAAGTGTGGACAAACGTAGCTCGTGGAAGTGTGGACAAACGTAGATCGTGGAAGTTTGGACATACGTAGATCGTGGAAGTTGGGACATACGTAGATCGTGGAAGTGTGGACAAACGTAGATCGTGGAAGTATGGACCAACGTAGATCGTGGAAGTGTGGACAAACGAAGATCATTAAAGTGTGGGCAAACGTGGATCGTGGAAATGTGGACAAACATTGATCGTGGAAGTGTGGACAAACGTAGATCGTGGAAGTTTGGACAAACGTAGATCGTGGAAGTTTGGACATACGTAGATCGTGGAAGTGTGGACATACGTAGATCGTGGCAGTGTGGACAAACGTAGATCGTGGAAGTGTAGACAAACGAAGATCGTTAAACTGTGGGCAAACGTGGATCGTGGAAGTGTGGACAAACGCTAATCGTGGAAGTGTGAACAAACATAGATCGTTAAAAGTATGGGCAAACGTGGATCGTGGAAGTGTGGGCAAACGTGGATCGTGGAAGTGTGGAAAAACGTAGATCGTGGAATTGTGGACAAACGTAGATCGTGGAAGTGTGGACAAACGTAGATCGTGGAAGTATGGACAAACGTAGATCGTGGAAATGTGGACAAACGTTGATCGTGGAAGTATGGACAAACAAAGATCGTTAAAGTGTGGGCAAACGTGGATCGTGGAAGTTTGGGCAAACGTGGATCGTGGAAGTTTGGACATACGTAGATAGTGGAAGTTTGGACATACAAAGATCGTGGAAGTGTGGACAAACGTAGATCGTTAAAGTGTGGGCAAACGTGGATCATTGAAATGTGGGCAAACGTGCATTGTTGAAATGTGGACAAACGTTGATCGTGGAAGTGTAGACAAACGTAGATCGTGAAAGTTTGGACATACGTAGATCGTGGAAGTGTGGACAAATGTAGATCGTGGAAGTGTCGACAAATGTAGATCGTGGAAGTTTGGACAAACGTAGATCGTGGAAGTTTGGAAAAACGTAGATCGTGGAAGTGTGGACAAATGTAGATCGTGAAAGTTTGGACAAACATAGATCGTGGAAGTTTGGACAAACAAAGATCGTGGAAGTGTCGACAAATGTAGATCGTGGAAGTTTGGACAAATGTAGATCGTGGAAGTTTGGACAAACGTAGATCGTGGAAGTTTGGACAAACGTAGATCGTGGAAGTGTGGACAAACGTAGATCGTGGAAGTGTGGACAAATGTAGATCGTGAAAGTTTGGACAAACATAGATCGTGGAAGTGTGGACAAATGTAGATCGTGGAAGTGTCGACAAATGTAGATCGTGGAAGTTTGGACAAACGTAGATCGTGGAAGTTTGGACAAACGTAGATCGTGGAAGTTTGGACAAACGTAGATCGTGGAAGTGTGGACAAATGTAGATCGTGAAAGTTTGGACAAACATAGATCGTGGAAGTTTGGACATACGTAGATCATGGAAGTGTGGACAAACGTAGATCGTGGAAGTGTGAACAAACATAGATCGTTAAAAGTATGGGCAAACGTGGATCGTGGAAGTGTGGACAAACGTAGATCGTGGAAATGTGGACAAACGTAGATCGTGGAAGTGTGGACAAACGTAGATCGTGGAAGTATGGACAAACGTAGATTGTGGAAGTGTAGACAAACGTAGATCGTTGAAGTATGGACAAACGTAGATTGTGGAAGTGTAGACAAACGAAGATTGTTAAAGTGTGGACAAACGTAGATCGTGGAAGTGTGGACAAACGTAGCTCGTGGAAGTGTGGACAAACGTAGGTCGTGGAATTTTGGACATACGTAGATCGTGGAAGTTTGGACATACGTAGATCGTGGAAGTGTGGACAAAGTAGATCGTGGAAGTATGGACAAACGTAGATCGTGGAAGTGTGGACAAACGTAGATCGTTAAAAGTATGGGCAAACGTGGATTGTGGAAGTGTGGACAAACGTAGATCGTGGAAATGTGGACAAACGTAGATCGTGGAAGTGTGGACAAACGTAGATCGTGGAAGTATGGACAAACGTAGATCGTGGAAGTTTGGACATACGTAGATCGTGGAAGTGTGGACAAACGTAGATTGTGGAAGTGTAGACAAACGAAGATTGTTAAAGTGTGGGCAAACGTGGATCGTTGAAATTTGGACAAACGTTGATCGTGGAAGTTTGGACATACGTAGATCGTGGAAGTTGGGACATACGTAGATCGTGGAAGTGTGGACAAACGTAGATCGTGGAAGTTTGGACATACGTAGATCGTGGAAGTTGGGACATACGTAGATCGTGGAAGTGTGGACAAACGTAGATCGTGGAAGTATGGACCAACGTAGATCGTGGAAGTGTGGACAAACGAAGATCATTAAAGTGTGGGCAAACGTGGATCGTGGAAATGTGGACAAACATTGATCGTGGAAGTGTGGACAAACGTAGATCGTGGAAGTTTGGACAAACGTAGATCGTGGAAGTTTGGACATACGTAGATCGTGGAAGTGTGGACATACGTAGATCGTGGCAGTGTGGACAAACGTAGATCGTGGAAGTGTAGACAAACGAAGATCGTTAAACTGTGGGCAAACGTGGATCGTGGAAGTGTGGACAAACGCTAATCGTGGAAGTGTGAACAAACATAGATCGTTAAAAGTATGGGCAAACGTGGATCGTGGAAGTGTGGGCAAACGTGGATCGTGGAAGTGTGGAAAAACGTAGATCGTGGAATTGTGGACAAACGTAGATCGTGGAAGTGTGGACAAACGTAGATCGTGGAAGTATGGACAAACGTAGATCGTGGAAATGTGGACAAACGTTGATCGTGGAAGTATGGACAAACAAAGATCGTTAAAGTGTGGGCAAACGTGGATCGTGGAAGTTTGGGCAAACGTGGATCGTGGAAGTTTGGACATACGTAGATAGTGGAAGTTTGGACATACAAAGATCGTGGAAGTGTGGACAAACGTAGATCGTTAAAGTGTGGGCAAACGTGGATCATTGAAATGTGGGCAAACGTGCATTGTTGAAATGTGGACAAACGTTGATCGTGGAAGTGTAGACAAACGTAGATCGTGAAAGTTTGGACATACGTAGATCGTGGAAGTGTGGACAAATGTAGATCGTGGAAGTGTCGACAAATGTAGATCGTGGAAGTTTGGACAAACGTAGATCGTGGAAGTTTGGAAAAACGTAGATCGTGGAAGTGTGGACAAATGTAGATCGTGAAAGTTTGGACAAACATAGATCGTGGAAGTTTGGACAAACAAAGATCGTGGAAGTGTCGACAAATGTAGATCGTGGAAGTTTGGACAAATGTAGATCGTGGAAGTTTGGACAAACGTAGATCGTGGAAGTTTGGACAAACGTAGATCGTGGAAGTGTGGACAAACGTAGATCGTGGAAGTGTGGACAAATGTAGATCGTGAAAGTTTGGACAAACATAGATCGTGGAAGTGTGGACAAATGTAGATCGTGGAAGTGTCGACAAATGTAGATCGTGGAAGTTTGGACAAACGTAGATCGTGGAAGTTTGGACAAACGTAGATCGTGGAAGTTTGGACAAACGTAGATCGTGGAAGTGTGGACAAATGTAGATCGTGAAAGTTTGGACAAACATAGATCGTGGAAGTTTGGACATACGTAGATCATGGAAGTGTGGACAAACGTAGATCGTGGAAGTGTGAACAAACATAGATCGTTAAAAGTATGGGCAAACGTGGATCGTGGAAGTGTGGACAAACGTAGATCGTGGAAATGTGGACAAACGTAGATCGTGGAAGTGTGGACAAACGTAGATCGTGGAAGTATGGACAAACGTAGATTGTGGAAGTGTAGACAAACGTAGATCGTTGAAGTATGGACAAACGTAGATTGTGGAAGTGTAGACAAACGAAGATTGTTAAAGTGTGGACAAACGTAGATCGTGGAAGTGTGGACAAACGTAGCTCGTGGAAGTGTGGACAAACGTAGGTCGTGGAATTTTGGACATACGTAGATCGTGGAAGTTTGGACATACGTAGATCGTGGAAGTGTGGACAAAGTAGATCGTGGAAGTATGGACAAACGTAGATCGTGGAAGTGTGGACAAACGTAGATCGTTAAAAGTATGGGCAAACGTGGATTGTGGAAGTGTGGACAAACGTAGATCGTGGAAATGTGGACAAACGTAGATCGTGGAAGTGTGGACAAACGTAGATCGTGGAAGTATGGACAAACGTAGATCGTGGAAGTTTGGACATACGTAGATCGTGGAAGTGTGGACAAACGTAGATTGTGGAAGTGTAGACAAACGAAGATTGTTAAAGTGTGGGCAAACGTGGATCGTTGAAATTTGGACAAACGTTGATCGTGGAAGTGTAGCTAAACGTAGATCGTGTAAGTTTGGACATACGTAGATCGTGGAAGTTTGGACAAACGTAGATCGTGGAAGTGTGGACAAACGTAGATCGTGGAAGTGTGGACAAACGTAGCTCGTGGAAGTGTGGACAAACAAAGATCGTGGAAGTGTCGACAAATGTAGATCGTGGAAGTTTGGACAAATGTAGATCGTGGAAGTTTGGACAAACGTAGATCGTGGAAGTTTGGACAAACGTAGATCGTGGAAGTGTGGACAAACGTAGATCGTGGAAGTGTGGACAAATGTAGATCGTGAAAGTTTGGACAAACATAGATCGTGGAAGTGTGGACAAATGTAGATCGTGGAAGTGTCGACAAATGTAGATCGTGGAAGTTTGGACAAACGTAGATCGTGGAAGTTTGGACAAACGTAGATCGTGGAAGTTTGGACAAACGTAGATCGTGGAAGTGTGGACAAATGTAGATCGTGAAAGTTTGGACAAACATAGATCGTGGAAGTTTGGACATACGTAGATCATGGAAGTGTGGACAAACGTAGATCGTGGAAGTGTGAACAAACATAGATCGTTAAAAGTATGGGCAAACGTGGATCGTGGAAGTGTGGACAAACGTAGATCGTGGAAATGTGGACAAACATAGATCGTGGAAGTGTGGACAAACGTAGATCGTGGAAGTATGGACAAACGTAGATTGTGGAAGTGTAGACAAACGTAGATCGTGGAAGTATGGACAAACGTAGATTGTGGAAGTGTAGACAAACGAAGATTGTTAGAGTGTGGACAAACGTAGATCGTGGAAGTGTGGACAAACGTAGCTCGTGGAAGTGTGGACAAACTTAGGTCGTGGAAGTTTGGACATACGTAGATCGTGGAAGTTTGGACATACGTAGATCGTGGAAGTGTGGACAAAGTAGATCGTGGAAGTATGGACAAACGTAGATCGTGGAAGTGTGGACAAACGTAGATCGTTAAAAGTATGGGCAAACGTGGATTGTGGAAGTGTGGACAAACGTAGATCGTGGAAATGTGGACAAACGTAGATCGTGGAAGTGTGGACAAACGTAGATCGTGGAAGTATGGACAAACGTAGATCGTGGAAGTTTGGACATACGTAGATCGTGGAAGTGTGGACAAACGTAGATTGTGGAAGTGTAGACAAACGAAGATTGTTAAAGTGTGGGCAAACGTGGATCGTTGAAATTTGGACAAACGTAGCTCGTGGAAGTGTGGACAAACGTAGGTCGTGGACGTTTGGACATACGTAGATCGTGGAAGTTTGGACATACGTAGATCGTGGAAGTGTGGACAAACGTAGATCGTGGAAGTATGGACAAACGTAGATCGTGGAAGTTGAACAAACATAGATCGTTAAAAGTATGGGCAAACGTGGATCGTGGAAGTTGGGACATACGTAGATCGTGGAAGTTGGGACATACGTAGATCGTGGAAGTATGGACCAACGTAGATCGTGGAAGTATGGACCAACGTAGATCGTGGAAGTGTGGACAAACGAAGATCATTAAAGTGTGGGCAAACGTGGATCGTGGAAATGTGGACAAACATTGATCGTGGAAGTGTGGACAAACGTAGATCGTGGAAGTTTGGACAAACGTAGATCGTGGAAGTTTGGACATACGTAGATCGTGGAAGTGTGGACATACGTAGATCGTGGCAGTGTGGACAAACGTAGATCGTGGAAGTGTAGACAAACGAAGATCGTGGAAGTGTGGACAAACGTAGCTCGTGGAAGTGTGGACAAACAAAGATCGTGGAAGTGTCGACAAATGTAGATCGTGGAAGTTTGGACAAACGTAGATCGTGGAAGTGTGGACAAACGAAGATCATTAAAGTGTGGGCAAACGTGGATCGTGGAAATGTGGACAAACATTGATCGTGGAAGTGTGGACAAACGTAGATCGTGGAAGTTTGGACAAACGTAGATCGTGGAAGTTTGGACATACGTAGATCGTGGAAGTGTGGACATACGTAGATCGTGGCAGTGTGGACAAACGTAGATCGTGGAAGTGTAGACAAACGAAGATCGTGGAAGTGTGGACAAACGTAGCTCGTGGAAGTGTGGACAAACAAAGATCGTGGAAGTTTGGACAAATGTAGATCGTGGAAGTTTGGACAAACGTAGATCGTGGAAGTTTGGACAAACGTAGATCGTGGAAGTTTGGACAAACGAAGATCGTGGAAGTGTGGACAAACGTAGATCGTGGAAGTGTGGACAAACGTAGCTCGTGGAAGTGTGGACAAACGTAGATCGTGGAAGTTTGGACATACGTAGATCGTGGAAGTTGGGACATACGTAGATCGTGGAAGTGTGGACAAACGTAGATCGTGGAAGTATGGACCAACGTAGATCGTGGAAGTGTGGACAAACGAAGATCATTAAAGTGTGGGCAAACGTGGATCGTGGAAATGTGGACAAACATTGATCGTGGAAGTGTGGACAAACGTAGATCGTGGAAGTTTGGACAAACGTAGATCGTGGAAGTTTGGACATACGTAGATCGTGGAAGTGTGGACATACGTAGATCGTGGCAGTGTGGACAAACGTAGATCGTGGAAGTGTAGACAAACGAAGATCGTTAAACTGTGGGCAAACGTGGATCGTGGAAGTGTGGACAAACGCTAATCGTGGAAGTGTGAACAAACATAGATCGTTAAAAGTATGGGCAAACGTGGATCGTGGAAGTGTGGGCAAACGTGGATCGTGGAAGTGTGGAAAAACGTAGATCGTGGAATTGTGGACAAACGTAGATCCTGGAAGTGTGGACAAACGTAGATCGTGGAAGTGTGGACAAACGTAGATCGTGGAAGTATGGACAAACGTAGATCGTGGAAATGTGGACAAACGTTGATCGTGGAAGTATGGACAAACGTAGATCGTGGAAGTGTGGACAAACAAAGATCGTTAAAGTGTGGACAAACGTAGATCGTGGAAGTGTAGACAAACGAAGATCGTTAAAGTGTGGGCAAACGTGGATCATTGAAATGTGGGCAAACGTGCATTGTTGAAAAGTAGACAAACGTAGATCGTGGAAGTGTGGACAAATGTAGATCGTGGAAGTTTGGACAAACGTAGATCGTGGAAGTTTGGACAAACGTAGATCGTGGAAGTTTGGACAAACGTAGATCGTGGAAGTGTGGACAAATGTAGATCGTGAAAGTTTGGACAAACATAGATCGTGGATGTTTGGACATACGTAGATCATGGAAGTGTGGACAAACGTAGATCGTGGTAGTGTGAACAAACATAGATCGTTAAAAGTATGGGCAAACGTGGATCGTGGAAATGTGGACAAACGTAGATCGTGGAAGTGTGGACAAACGTAGATCGTGGAAGTATGGACAAACGTAGATTGTGGAAGTGTAGACAAACGTAGATCGTGGAAGTATGGACAAACGTAGATTGTGGAAGTGTAGACAAATGAAGATTGTTAAAGTGTGGACAAACTTAGATCGTGGAAGTGTGGACAAACGTAGCTCGAGGAAGTGTGGACAAACGTAGGTCGTGGAAGTTTGGACATACGTAGATCGTGGAAGTTTGGACATACGTAGATCGTGGAAGTGTGGACAAAGTAGATCGTGGAAGTATGGACAAACGTAGATCGTGGAAGTGTGGACAAACGTAGATCGTTAAAAGTATGGGCAAACGTGGATTGTGGAAGTGTGGACAAACGTAGATCGTGGAAATGTGGACAAACGTAGATCGTGGAAGTTTGGACATACGTAGATCGTGGAAGTGTGGACAAACGTAGATTGTGGAAGTGTAGACAAACGAAGATTGTTAAAGTGTGGGCAAACGTGGATCGTTGAAATTTGGACAAACGTAGCTCGTGGAAGTGTGGACAAACGTAGGTCGTGGAAGTTTGGACATACGTAGATCGTGGAAGTTTGGATTTACGTAGATCGTGGAAGAGTGGACAAACGTAGATCGTGGAAGTATGGACAAACGTAGATCGTGGAAGTGTGAACAAACATAGATCGTTAAAAGTATGGGCAAACGTGGATTGTGGAAGTGTGGACAAACGTAGATCGTGGTAATGTGGACAAACGTAGATCGTGGAAGTGTGGACAAACGTAGATCGTGGAAGTTTGGACATACGTAGATCGTGGAAGTGTGGACAAACGTAGATTGTGGAAGTGTAGACAAACGAAGATTGTTAAAGTGTGGGCAAACGTGGATCGTTGAAATTTGGACAAACGTTGATCGTGGAAGTGTAGACAAACGTAGATCGTGTAAGTTTGGACAAACGTAGATCGTGGAAGTTTGGACAAACGTAGATCGTGGAAGTGTGGACAAACGTAGATCGTGGAAGTGTGGACAAACAAAGATCGTGGAAGTGTCGACATATGTAGATCGTGGAAGTTTGGACAAACGTAGATCGTGGAAGTTTGGACAAACGTAGATCGTGGAAGTTTGGACAAACGTAGATCGTGGAAGTGTGGACAAACGTAGATCGTGGAAGTGTGGACAAACGTAGCTCGTGGAAGTGTGGACAAACGTAGATCGTGGAAGTTGGGACATACGTAGATCGTGGAAGTATGGACCAACGTAGATCGTGGAAGTATGGACCAACGTAGATCGTGGAAGTGTGGACAAACGAAGATCATTAAAGTGTGGGCAAACGTGGATCGTGGAAATGTGGACAAACATTGATCGTGGAAGTGTGGACAAACGTAGATCGTGGAAGTTTGGACAAACGTAGATCGTGGAAGTTTGGACATACGTAGATCGTGGAAGTGTGGACATACGTAGATCGTGGCAGTGTGGACAAACGTAGATCGTGGAAGTGTAGACAAACGAAGATCGTGGAAGTGTGGACAAACGTAGCTCGTGGAAGTGTGGACAAACAAAGATCGTGGAAGTGTCGACAAATGTAGATCGTGGAAGTTTGGACAAATGTAGATCGTGGAAGTTTGGACAAACGTAGATCGTGGAAGTTTGGACAAACGTAGATCGTGGAAGTTTGGACAAACGAAGATCGTGGAAGTGTGGACAAACGTAGATCGTGGAAGTGTGGACAAACGTAGCTCGTGGAAGTGTGGACAAACGTAGATCGTGGAAGTTTGGACATACGTAGATCGTGGAAGTTGGGACATACGTAGATCGTGGAAGTGTGGACAAACGTAGATCGTGGAAGTATGGACCAACGTAGATCGTGGAAGTGTGGACAAACGAAGATCATTAAAGTGTGGGCAAACGTGGATCGTGGAAATATGGACAAACATTGATCGTGGAAGTGTGGACAAACGTAGATCGTGGAAGTTTGGACAAACGTAGATCGTGGAAGTTTGGACATACGTAGATCGTGGAAGTGTGGACATACGTAGATCGTGGCAGTGTGGACAAACGTAGATCGTGGAAGTGTAGACAAACGAAGATCGTTAAACTGTGGGCAAACGTGGATCGTGGAAGTGTGGACAAACGCTAATCGTGGAAGTGTGAACAAACATAGATCGTTAAAAGTATGGGCAAACGTGGATCGTGGAAGTGTGGGCAAACGTGGATCGTGGAAGTGTGGAAAAACGTAGATCGTGGAATTGTGGACAAACGTAGATCCTGGAAGTGTGGACAAACGTAGATCGTGGAAGTGTGGACAAACGTAGATCGTGGAAGTATGGACAAACGTAGATCGTGGAAATGTGGACAAACGTTGATCGTGGAAGTATGGACAAACGTAGATCGTGGAAGTGTGGACAAACAAAGATCGTTAAAGTGTGGACAAACGTAGATCGTGGAAGTGTAGACAAACGAAGATCGTTAAAGTGTGGGCAAACGTGGATCATTGAAATGTGGGCAAACGTGCATTGTTGAAAAGTAGACAAACGTAGATCGTGGAAGTGTGGACAAATGTAGATCGTGGAAGTTTGGACAAACGTAGATCGTGGAAGTTTGGACAAACGTAGATCGTGGAAGTTTGGACAAACGTAGATCGTGGAAGTGTGGACAAATGTAGATCGTGAAAGTTTGGACAAACATAGATCGTGGATGTTTGGACATACGTAGATCATGGAAGTGTGGACAAACGTAGATCGTGGTAGTGTGAACAAACATAGATCGTTAAAAGTATGGGCAAACGTGGATCGTGGAAATGTGGACAAACGTAGATCGTGGAAGTGTGGACAAACGTAGATCGTGGAAGTATGGACAAACGTAGATTGTGGAAGTGTAGACAAACGTAGATCGTGGAAGTATGGACAAACGTAGATTGTGGAAGTGTAGACAAATGAAGATTGTTAAAGTGTGGACAAACTTAGATCGTGGAAGTGTGGACAAACGTAGCTCGAGGAAGTGTGGACAAACGTAGGTCGTGGAAGTTTGGACATACGTAGATCGTGGAAGTTTGGACATACGTAGATCGTGGAAGTGTGGACAAAGTAGATCGTGGAAGTATGGACAAACGTAGATCGTGGAAGTGTGGACAAACGTAGATCGTTAAAAGTATGGGCAAACGTGGATTGTGGAAGTGTGGACAAACGTAGATCGTGGAAATGTGGACAAACGTAGATCGTGGAAGTTTGGACATACGTAGATCGTGGAAGTGTGGACAAACGTAGATTGTGGAAGTGTAGACAAACGAAGATTGTTAAAGTGTGGGCAAACGTGGATCGTTGAAATTTGGACAAACGTAGCTCGTGGAAGTGTGGACAAACGTAGGTCGTGGAAGTTTGGACATACGTAGATCGTGGAAGTTTGGATTTACGTAGATCGTGGAAGAGTGGACAAACGTAGATCGTGGAAGTATGGACAAACGTAGATCGTGGAAGTGTGAACAAACATAGATCGTTAAAAGTATGGGCAAACGTGGATTGTGGAAGTGTGGACAAACGTAGATCGTGGAAATGTGGACAAACGTAGATCGTGGAAGTGTGGACAAACGTAGATCGTGGAAGTTTGGACATACGTAGATCGTGGAAGTGTGGACAAACGTAGATTGTGGAAGTGTAGACAAACGAAGATTGTTAAAGTGTGGGCAAACGTGGATCGTTGAAATTTGGACAAACGTTGATCGTGGAAGTGTAGACAAACGTAGATCGTGTAAGTTTGGACAAACGTAGATCGTGGAAGTTTGGACAAACGTAGATCGTGGAAGTGTGGACAAACGTAGATCGTGGAAGTGTGGACAAACAAAGATCGTGGAAGTGTCGACATATGTAGATCGTGGAAGTTTGGACAAACGTAGATCGTGGAAGTTTGGACAAACGTAGATCGTGGAAGTTTGGACAAACGTAGATCGTGGAAGTGTGGACAAACGTAGATCGTGGAAGTGTGGACAAACGTAGCTCGTGGAAGTGTGGACAAACGTAGATCGTGGAAGTTGGGACATACGTAGATCGTGGAAGTATGGACCAACGTAGATCGTGGAAGTATGGACCAACGTAGATCGTGGAAGTGTGGACAAACGAAGATCATTAAAGTGTGGGCAAACGTGGATCGTGGAAATGTGGACAAACATTGATCGTGGAAGTGTGGACAAACGTAGATCGTGGAAGTTTGGACAAACGTAGATCGTGGAAGTTTGGACATACGTAGATCGTGGAAGTGTGGACATACGTAGATCGTGGCAGTGTGGACAAACGTAGATCGTGGAAGTGTAGACAAACGAAGATCGTAGAAGTGTGGACAAACGTAGCTCGTGGAAGTGTGGACAAACAAAGATCGTGGAAGTGTCGACAAATGTAGATCGTGGAAGTTTGGACAAATGTAGATCGTGGAAGTTTGGACAAACGTAGATCGTGGAAGTTTGGACAAACGTAGATCGTGGAAGTTTGGACAAACGTAGATCGTGGAAGTGTGGACAAACGTAGATCGTGGAAGTGTGGACAAACGTAGCTCGTGGAAGTGTGGACAAACGTAGATCGTGGAAGTTTGGACATACGTAGATCGTGGAAGTTGGGACATACGTAGATCGTGGAAGTGTGGACAAACGTAGATCGTGGAAGTATGGACCAACGTAGATCGTGGAAGTGTGGACAAACGAAGATCATTAAAGTGTAGGCAAACGTGGATCGTGGAAATGTGGACAAACATTGATCGTGGAAGTGTGGACAAACGTAGATCGTGGAAGTTTGGACAAACGTAGATCGTGGAAGTTTGGACATACGTAGATCGTGGAAGTGTGGACATACGTAGATCGTGGCAGTGTGGACAAACGTAGATCGTGGAAGTGTAGACAAACGAAGATCGTTAAACTGTGGGCAAACGTGGATCGTGGAAGTGTGGACAAACGCTAATCGTGGAAGTGTGAACAAACATAGATCGTTAAAAGTATGGGCAAACGTGGATCGTGGAAGTGTGGGCAAACGTGGATCGTGGAAGTGTGGACAAACGTAGATCGTGGAATTGTGGACAAACGTAGATCGTGGAAGTGTGGACAAACGTAGATCGTGGAAGTGTGGACAAACGTAGATCGTGGAAGTATGGACAAACGTAGATCGTGGAAATGTGGACAAACGTTGATCGTGGAAGTGTAGACAAACGTAGATCGTGAAAGTTTGGACATACGTAGATCGTGGAAGTGTGGACAAATGTAGATCGTGGAAGTGTCGACAAATGTAGATCGTGGAAGTTTGGACAAACATAGATCGTGGAAGTTTGGACAAACAAAGATCGTGGAAGTGTCGACAAATGTAGATCGTGGAAGTTTGGACAAATGTAGATCGTGGGAGTTTGGACAAACGTAGATCGTGGAAGTTTGGACAAACGTAGATCGTGGAAGTGTGGACAAACGTAGATCGTGGAAGTGTGGACAAATGTAGATCGTGAAAGTTTGGACAAATGTAGATCGTGGAAGTTTGGACAAACGTAGATCGTGGAAGTTTGGACAAACGTAGATCGTGGAAGTTTGGACAAACGTAGATCGTGGAAGTGTGGACAAATGTAGATTGTGGAAGTGTAGACAAACGTAGATCGTGGAAGTGTAGACAAATGAAGATTGTTAAAGTGTGGACATACGTAGATCGTGGAAGTTTGGACATACGTAGATCGTGGAAGTGTGGACAAAGTAGATCGTGGAAGTATGGACAAACGTAGATCGTGGAAGTGTGGACAAACGTAGATCGTTAAAAGTATGGGCAAACGTGGATTGTGGAAGTGTGGACAAACGTAGATCGTGGAAATGTGGACAAACGTAGATCGTGGAAGTGTGGACAAACGTAGATCGTGGAAGTATGGACAAACGTAGATCGTGGAAGTTTGGACATACGTAGATCGTGGAAGTGTGGACAAACGTAGATTGTGGAAGTGTAGACAAACGAAGATTGTTAAAGTGTGGGCAAACGTGGATCGTTGAAATTTGGACAAACGTAGCTCGTGGAAGTGTGGACAAACGTAGGTCGTGGAAGTTTGGACATACGTAGATCGTGGAAGTTTGGACATACGTAGATCGTGGAAGAGTGGACAAACGTAGATCGTGGAAGTATGGACAAACGTAGATCGTGGAAGTGTGAACAAACATAGATCGTTAAAAGTATGGGCAAACGTGGATTGTGGAAGTGTGGACAAACGTAGATCGTGGAAATGTGGACAAACGTAGATCGTGGAAGTGTGGACAAACGTAGATCGTGGAAGTTTGGACATACGTAGATCGTGGAAGTGTGGACAAACGTAGATTGTGGAAGTGTGGACAAACGTAGATCGTGGAAGTGTGGACAAACAAAGATCGTGGAAGTGTCGACAAATGTAGATCGTGGAAGTTTGGACAAACGTAGATCGTGGAAGTTTGGACAAACGTAGATCGTGGAAGTTTGGACAAACGTAGATCGTGGAAGTGTGGACAAACGTAGATCGTGGAAGTGTGGACAAACGTAGCTCGTGGAAGTGTGGACAAACGTAGATCGTGGAAGTTTGGACAAACGTAGATCGTGGAAGTTTGGACATACGTAGATCGTGGAAGTGTGGACATACGTAGATCGTGGCAGTGTGGACAAACGTAGATCGTGGAAGTGTAGACAAACAAAGATCGTGGAAGTGTCGACAAATGTAGATCGTGGAAGTTTGGACAAACGTAGATCGTGGAAGTTTGGACAAACGTAGATCGTGGAAGTTTGGACAAACGTAGATCGTGGAAGTGTGGACAAACGTAGATCGTGGAAGTGTGGACAAACGTAGCTCGTGGAAGTGTGGACAAACGTAGATCGTGGAAGTTTGGACAAACGTAGATCGTGGAAGTTTGGACATACGTAGATCGTGGAAGTGTGGACATACGTAGATCGTGGCAGTGTGGACAAACGTAGATCGTGGAAGTGTAGACAAACGAAGATCGTGGAAGTGTGGACAAACGTAGCTCGTGGAAGTGTGGACAAAAAAAGATCGTGGAAGTGTCGACAAATGTAGATCGTGGAAGTGTCGACAAATGTAGATCGTGGAAGTTTGGACAAACGTAGATCGTGGAAGTGTGAACAAACATAGATCGTTAAAAGTATGGGCAAACGTGGATTGTGGAAGTGTGGACAAACGTAGATCGTGGAAATGTGGACAAACGTAGATCGTGGAAGTGTGGACAAACGTAGATCGTGGAAGTTTGGACATACGTAGATCGTGGAAGTGTGGACAAACGTAGATTGTGGAAGTGTGGACAAACGTAGATCGTGGAAGTGTGGACAAACAAAGATCGTGGAAGTGTCGACAAATGTAGATCGTGGAAGTTTGGACAAACGTAGATCGTGGAAGTTTGGACAAACGTAGATCGTGGAAGTTTGGACAAACGTAGATCGT
This sequence comes from Phalangium opilio, assembly GCF_054372755.1. Taxonomy (NCBI): domain Eukaryota; kingdom Metazoa; phylum Arthropoda; class Arachnida; order Opiliones; family Phalangiidae; genus Phalangium; species Phalangium opilio. The sequence goes on along the minus strand of NW_028324217.1, from coordinate 10,216,985 downwards.
GGAAGTGTGGACAAACGTAGATCGTGGAAGTGTGGACAAACGTAGCTCGTGGAAGTGTGGACAAACGTAGATCGTGGAAGTTTGGACAAACGTAGATCGTGGAAGTTTGGACATACGTAGATCGTGGAAGTGTGGACATACGTAGATCGTGGCAGTGTGGACAAACGTAGATCGTGGAAGTGTAGACAAACGAAGATCGTGGAAGTGTGGACAAACGTAGCTCGTGGAAGTGTGGACAAAAAAAGATCGTGGAAGTGTCGACAAATGAAGATCGTGGAAGTGTCGACAAATGTAGATCGTGGAAGTTTGGACAAACGTAGATCTTGGAAGTTTGGACAAACGTAGATCGTGGAAGTTTGGACAAACGTAGATCGTGGAAGTGTGGACAAATGTAGATCGTGAAAGTTTGGACAAACATAGATCGTGGAAGTTTGGACATACGTAGATCATGGAAGTGTGGACAAACGTAGATCGTGGAAGTGTGAACAAACATAGATCGTTAAAAGTATGGGCAAACGTGGATCGTGGAAATGTGGACAAACGTAGATCGTGGAAGTGTGGACAAACGTAGATCGTGGAAGTATGGACAAACGTAGATTGTGGAAGTGTAGACAAACGTAGATCGTGGAAGTGTAGACAAATGAAGATTGTTAAAGTGTGGACATACGTAGATCGTGGAAGTTTGGACATACGTAGATCGTGGAAGTGTGGACAAAGTAGATCGTGGAAGTATGGACAAACGTAGATCGTGGAAGTGTGGACAAACGTAGATCGTTAAAAGTATGGGCAAACGTGGATTGTGGAAGTGTGGACAAACGTAGATCGTGGAAATGTGGACAAACGTAGATCGTGGAAGTGTGGACAAACGTAGATCGTGGAAGTATGGACAAACGTAGATCGTGGAAGTTTGGACATACGTAGATCGTGGAAGTGTGGACAAACGTAGATTGTGGAAGTGTAGACAAACGAAGATTGTTAAAGTGTGGGCAAACGTGGATCGTTGAAATTTGGACAAACGTAGCTCGTGGAAGTGTGGACAAACGTAGGTCGTGGAAGTTTGGACATACGTAGATCGTGGAAGTTTGGACATACGTAGATCGTGGAAGAGTGGACAAACGTAGATCGTGGAAGTATGGACAAACGTAGATCGTGGAAGTGTGAACAAACATAGATCGTTAAAAGTATGGGCAAACGTGGATTGTGGAAGTGTGGACAAACGTAGATCGTGGAAATGTGGACAAACGTAGATCGTGGAAGTGTGGACAAACGTAGATCGTGGAAGTTTGGACATACGTAGATCGTGGAAGTGTGGAAAAACGTAGATTGTGGAAGTGTGGACAAACGTAGATCGTGGAAGTGTGGACAAACAAAGATCGTGGAAGTGTCGACAAATGTAGATCGTGGAAGTTTGGACAAACGTAGATCGTGGAAGTTTGGACAAACGTAGATCGTGGAAGTTTGGACAAACGTAGATCGTGGAAGTGTGGACAAACGTAGATCGTGGAAGTGTGGACAAACGTAGCTCGTGGAAGTGTGGACAAACGTAGATCGTGGAAGTTTGGACAAACGTAGATCGTGGAAGTTTGGACATACGTAGATCGTGGAAGTGTGGACATACGTAGATCGTGGCAGTGTGGACAAACGTAGATCGTGGAAGTGTAGACAAACGAAGATCGTGGAAGTGTGGACAAACGTAGCTCGTGGAAGTGTGGACAAACAAAGATCGTGGAAGTGTCGACAAATGTAGATCGTGGAAGTGTCGACAAATGTAGATCGTGGAAGTTTGGACAAACGTAGATGTGGAAGTTTGGACAAACGTAGATCGTGGAAGTTTGGACAAACGTAGATCGTGGAAGTGTGGACAAATGTAGATCGTGAAAGTTTGGACAAACATAGATCGTGGAAGTTTGGACATACGTAGATCATGGAAGTGTGGACAAACGTAGATCGTGGAAGTGTGAACAAACATAGATCGTTAAAAGTATGGGCAAACGTGGATCGTGGAAATGTGGACAAACGTAGATCGTGGAAGTGTGGACAAACGTAGATCGTGGAAGTATGGACAAACGTAGATTGTGGAAGTGTAGACAAACGTAGATCGTGGAAGTGTAGACAAATGAAGATTGTTAAAGTGTGGACATACGTAGATCGTGGAAGTTTGGACATACGTAGATCGTGGAAGTGTGGACAAAGTAGATCGTGGAAGTATGGACAAACGTAGATCGTGGAAGTGTGGACAAACGTAGATCGTTAAAAGTATGGGCAAACGTGGATTGTGGAAGTGTGGACAAACGTAGATCGTGGAAATGTGGACAAACGTAGATCGTGGAAGTGTGGACAAACGTAGATCGTGGAAGTATGGACAAACGTAGATCGTGGAAGTTTGGACATACGTAGATCGTGGAAGTGTGGACAAACGTAGATTGTTAAAGTGTGGGCAAACGTGGATCGTTGAAATTTGGACAAACGTAGCTCGTGGAAGTGTGGACAAACGTAGGTCGTGGAAGTTTGGACATACGTAGATCGTGGAAGTTTGGACATACGTAGATCGTGGAAGAGTGGACAAACGTAGATCGTGGAAGTATGGACAAACGTAGATCGTGGAAGTGTGAACAAACATAGATCGTTAAAAGTATGGGCAAACGTGGATTGTGGAAGTGTGGACAAACGTAGATCGTGGAAATGTGGACAAACGTAGATCGTGGAAGTGTGGACAAACGTAGATCGTGGAAGTTTGGACATACGTAGATCGTGGAAGTGTGGACAAACGTAGATTGTGGAAGTGTAGACAAACGAAGATTGTTAAAGTGTGGGCAAACGTGGATCGTTGAAATTTGGACAAACGTAGCTCGTGGAAGTGTGGACAAACGTAGGTCGTGGAAGTGTGGACAAACGTAGATCGTGGAAGTATGGACAAACGTAGATCGTGGAAGTGTGAACAAACATAGATCGTTAAAAGTATGGGCAAACGTGGATTGTGGAAGTGTGGACAAACGTAGATCGTGGAAATGTGGACAAACGTAGATCGTGGAAGTGTGGACAAACGTAGATCGTGGAAGTTTGGACATACGTAGATCGTGGAAGTGTGGAAAAACGTAGATTGTGGAAGTGTGGACAAACGTAGATCGTGGAAGTGTGGACAAACAAAGATCGTGGAAGTGTCGACAAATGTAGATCGTGGAAGTTTGGACAAACGTAGATCGTGGAAGTTTGGACAAACGTAGATCGTGGAAGTTTGGACAAACGTAGATCGTGGAAGTGTGGACAAACGTAGATCGTGGAAGTGTGGACAAACGTAGCTCGTGGAAGTGTGGACAAACGTAGATCGTGGAAGTTTGGACAAACGTAGATCGTGGAAGTTTGGACATACGTAGATCGTGGAAGTGTGGACATACGTAGATCGTGGCAGTGTGGACAAACGTAGATCGTGGAAGTGTAGACAAACGAAGATCGTGGAAGTGTGGACAAACGTAGCTCGTGGAAGTGTGGACAAACAAAGATCGTGGAAGTGTCGACAAATGTAGATCGTGGAAGTGTCGACAAATGTAGATCGTGGAAGTTTGGACAAACGTAGATGTGGAAGTTTGGACAAACGTAGATCGTGGAAGTTTGGACAAACGTAGATCGTGGAAGTGTGGACAAATGTAGATCGTGAAAGTTTGGACAAACATAGATCGTGGAAGTTTGGACATACGTAGATCATGGAAGTGTGGACAAACGTAGATCGTGGAAGTGTGAACAAACATAGATCGTTAAAAGTATGGGCAAACGTGGATCGTGGAAATGTGGACAAACGTAGATCGTGGAAGTGTGGACAAACGTAGATCGTGGAAGTATGGACAAACGTAGATTGTGGAAGTGTAGACAAACGTAGATCGTGGAAGTGTAGACAAATGAAGATTGTTAAAGTGTGGACATACGTAGATCGTGGAAGTTTGGACATACGTAGATCGTGGAAGTGTGGACAAAGTAGATCGTGGAAGTATGGACAAACGTAGATCGTGGAAGTGTGGACAAACGTAGATCGTTAAAAGTATGGGCAAACGTGGATTGTGGAAGTGTGGACAAACGTAGATCGTGGAAATGTGGACAAACGTAGATCGTGGAAGTGTGGACAAACGTAGATCGTGGAAGTATGGACAAACGTAGATCGTGGAAGTTTGGACATACGTAGATCGTGGAAGTGTGGACAAACGTAGATTGTTAAAGTGTGGGCAAACGTGGATCGTTGAAATTTGGACAAACGTAGCTCGTGGAAGTGTGGACAAACGTAGGTCGTGGAAGTTTGGACATACGTAGATCGTGGAAGTTTGGACATACGTAGATCGTGGAAGAGTGGACAAACGTAGATCGTGGAAGTATGGACAAACGTAGATCGTGGAAGTGTGAACAAACATAGATCGTTAAAAGTATGGGCAAACGTGGATTGTGGAAGTGTGGACAAACGTAGATCGTGGAAATGTGGACAAACGTAGATCGTGGAAGTGTGGACAAACGTAGATCGTGGAAGTTTGGACATACGTAGATCGTGGAAGTGTGGACAAACGTAGATTGTGGAAGTGTAGACAAACGAAGATTGTTAAAGTGTGGGCAAACGTGGATCGTTGAAATTTGGACAAACGTAGCTCGTGGAAGTGTGGACAAACGTAGGTCGTGGAAGTGTGGACAAACGTAGATCGTGGAAGTATGGACAAACGTAGATCGTGGAAGTGTGAACAAACATAGATCGTTAAAAGTATGGGCAAACGTGGATTGTGGAAGTGTGGACAAACGTAGATCGTGGAAATGTGGACAAACGTAGATCGTGGAAGTGTGGACAAACGTAGATCGTGGAAGTTTGGACATACGTAGATCGTGGAAGTGTGGACAAACGTAGATTGTGGAAGTGTAGACAAACGAAGATTGTTAAAGTGTGGGCAAACGTGGATCGTTGAAATTTGGACAAACGTTGATCGTGGAAGTGTAGACAAACGTAGATCGTGTAAGTTTGGACAAACGTAGATCGTGGAAGTTTGGACAAACGTAGATCGTGGAAGTGTGGACAAACGTAGATCGTGGAAGTGTGGACAAACAAAGATCGTGGAAGTGTCGACAAATGTAGATCGTGGAAGTTTGGACAAACGTAGATCGTGGAAGTTTGGACAAACGTAGATCGTGGAAGTTTGGACAAACGTAGATCGTGGAAGTGTGGACAAACGTAGATCGTGGAAGTGTGGACAAACGTAGCTCGTGGAAGTGTGGACAAACGTAGATCGTGGAAGTTTGGACAAACGTAGATCGTGGAAGTGTGGACATACGTAGATCGTGGCAGTGTGGACAAACGTAGATCGTGGAAGTGTAGACAAACGAAGATCGTGGAAGTGTGGACAAACGTAGCTCGTGGAAGTGTGGACAAACAAAGATCGTGGAAGTGTCGACAAATGTAGATCGTGGAAGTTTGGACAAATGTAGATCGTGGAAGTTTGGACAAACGTAGATCGTGGAAGTTTGGACAAACGTAGATCGTGGAAGTTTGGACAAACGTAGATCGTGGAAGTGTGGACAAACGTAGATCGTGGAAGTGTGGACAAACGTAGCTCGTGGAAGTGTGGACAAACGTAGATCGTGGAAGTTTGGACATACGTAGATCGTGGAAGTTGGGACATACGTAGATCGTGGAAGTGTGGACAAACGTAGATCGTGGAAGTATGGACCAACGTAGATCGTGGAAGTGTGGACAAACGAAGATCATTAAAGTGTGGGCAAACGTGGATCGTGGAAATGTGGACAAACATTGATCGTGGAAGTGTGGACAAACGTAGATCGTGGAAGTTTGGACAAACGTAGATCGTGGAAGTTTGGACATACGTAGATCGTGGAAGTGTGGACATACGTAGATCGTGGCAGTGTGGACAAACGTAGATCGTGGAAGTGTAGACAAACGAAGATCGTTAAACTGTGGGCAAACGTGGATCGTGGAAGTGTGGACAAACGCTAATCGTGGAAGTGTGAACAAACATAGATCGTTAAAAGTATGGGCAAACGTGGATCGTGGAAGTGTGGGCAAACGTGGATCGTGGAAGTGTGGACAAACGTAGATCGTGGAAATGTGGACAAACGTAGATCGTTAAAAGTATGGGCAAACGTGGATTGTGGAAGTGTGGACAAACGTAGATCGTGGAAATGTGGACAAACGTAGATCGTGGAAGTGTGGACAAACGTAGATCGTGGAAGTTTGGACATACGTAGATCGTGGAAGTGTGGACAAACGTAGATTGTGGAAGTGTGGACAAACGTAGATCGTGGAAGTGTGGACAAACAAAGATCGTGGAAGTGTCGACAAATGTAGATCGTGGAAGTTTGGACAAACGTAGATCGTGGAAGTTTGGACAAACGTAGATCGTGGAAGTTTGGACAAACGTAGATCGTGGAAGTGTGGACAAACGTAGATCGTGGAAGTGTGGACAAACGTAGCTCGTGGAAGTGTGGACAAACGTAGATCGTGGAAGTTTGGACAAACGTAGATCGTGGAAGTTTGGACATACGTAGATCGTGGAAGTGTGGACATACGTAGATCGTGGCAGTGTGGACAAACGTAGATCGTGGAAGTGTAGACAAACAAAGATCGTGGAAGTGTCGACAAATGTAGATCGTGGAAGTTTGGACAAACGTAGATCGTGGAAGTTTGGACAAACGTAGATCGTGGAAGTTTGGACAAACGTAGATCGTGGAAGTGTGGACAAACGTAGATCGTGGAAGTGTGGACAAACGTAGCTCGTGGAAGTGTGGACAAACGTAGATCGTGGAAGTTTGGACAAACGTAGATCGTGGAAGTTTGGACATACGTAGATCGTGGAAGTGTGGACATACGTAGATCGTGGCAGTGTGGACAAACGTAGATCGTGGAAGTGTAGACAAACGAAGATCGTGGAAGTGTGGACAAACGTAGCTCGTGGAAGTGTGGACAAAAAAAGATCGTGGAAGTGTCGACAAATGTAGATCGTGGAAGTGTCGACAAATGTAGATCGTGGAAGTTTGGACAAACGTAGATCGTGGAAGTGTGAACAAACATAGATCGTTAAAAGTATGGGCAAACGTGGATTGTGGAAGTGTGGACAAACGTAGATCGTGGAAATGTGGACAAACGTAGATCGTGGAAGTGTGGACAAACGTAGATCGTGGAAGTTTGGACATACGTAGATCGTGGAAGTGTGGACAAACGTAGATTGTGGAAGTGTGGACAAACGTAGATCGTGGAAGTGTGGACAAACAAAGATCGTGGAAGTGTCGACAAATGTAGATCGTGGAAGTTTGGACAAACGTAGATCGTGGAAGTTTGGACAAACGTAGATCGTGGAAGTTTGGACAAACGTAGATCGTGGAAGTGTGGACAAACGTAGATCGTGGAAGTGTGGACAAACGTAGCTCGTGGAAGTGTGGACAAACGTAGATCGTGGAAGTTTGGACAAACGTAGATCGTGGAAGTTTGGACATACGTAGATCGTGGAAGTGTGGACATACGTAGATCGTGGCAGTGTGGACAAACGTAGATCGTGGAAGTGTAGACAAACGAAGATCGTAGAAGTGTGGACAAACGTAGCTCGTGGAAGTGTGGACAAAAAAAGATCGTGGAAGTGTCGACAAATGTAGATCGTGGAAGTGTCGACAAATGTAGATCGTGGAAGTTTGGACAAACGTAGATCTTGGAAGTTTGGACAAACGTAGATCGTGGAAGTTTGGACAAACGTAGATCGTGGAAGTGTGGACAAATGTAGATCGTGAAAGTTTGGACAAACATAGATCGTGGAAGTTTGGACATACGTAGATCATGGAAGTGTGGACAAACGTAGATCGTGGAAGTGTGAACAAACATAGATCGTTAAAAGTATGGGCAAACGTGGATCGTGGAAATGTGGACAAACGTAGATCGTGGAAGTGTGGACAAACGTAGATCGTGGAAGTATGGACAAACGTAGATTGTGGAAGTGTAGACAAACGTAGATCGTGGAAGTGTAGACAAATGAAGATTGTTAAAGTGTGGACATACGTAGATCGTGGAAGTTTGGACATACGTAGATCGTGGAAGTGTGGACAAAGTAGATCGTGGAAGTATGGACAAACGTAGATCGTGGAAGTGTGGACAAACGTAGATCGTTAAAAGTATGGGCAAACGTGGATTGTGGAAGTGTGGACAAACGTAGATCGTGGAAATGTGGACAAACGTAGATCGTGGAAGTGTGGACAAACGTAGATCGTGGAAGTATGGACAAACGTAGATCGTGGAAGTTTGGACATACGTAGATCGTGGAAGTGTGGACAAACGTAGATTGTGGAAGTGTAGACAAACGAAGATTGTTAAAGTGTGGGCAAACGTGGATCGTTGAAATTTGGACAAACGTAGCTCGTGGAAGTGTGGACAAACGTAGGTCGTGGAAGTTTGGACATACGTAGATCGTGGAAGTTTGGACATACGTAGATCGTGGAAGAGTGGACAAACGTAGATCGTGGAAGTATGGACAAACGTAGATCGTGGAAGTGTGAACAAACATAGATCGTTAAAAGTATGGGCAAACGTGGATTGTGGAAGTGTGGACAAACGTAGATCGTGGAAATGTGGACAAACGTAGATCGTGGAAGTGTGGACAAACGTAGATCGTGGAAGTTTGGACATGCGTAGATCGTGGAAGTGTGGAAAAACGTAGATTGTGGAAGTGTGGACAAACGTAGATCGTGGAAGTGTGGACAAACAAAGATCGTGGAAGTGTCGACAAATGTAGATCGTGGAAGTTTGGACAAACGTAGATCGTGGAAGTTTGGACAAACGTAGATCGTGGAAGTTTGGACAAACGTAGATCGTGGAAGTGTGGACAAACGTAGATCGTGGAAGTGTGGACAAACGTAGCTCGTGGAAGTGTGGACAAACGTAGATCGTGGAAGTTTGGACAAACGTAGATCGTGGAAGTTTGGACATACGTAGATCGTGGAAGTGTGGACATACGTAGATCGTGGCAGTGTGGACAAACGTAGATCGTGGAAGTGTAGACAAACGAAGATCGTGGAAGTGTGGACAAACGTAGCTCGTGGAAGTGTGGACAAACAAAGATCGTGGAAGTGTCGACAAATGTAGATCGTGGAAGTGTCGACAAATGTAGATCGTGGAAGTTTGGACAAACGTAGATGTGGAAGTTTGGACAAACGTAGATCGTGGAAGTTTGGACAAACGTAGATCGTGGAAGTGTGGACAAATGTAGATCGTGAAAGTTTGGACAAACATAGATCGTGGAAGTTTGGACATACGTAGATCATGGAAGTGTGGACAAACGTAGATCGTGGAAGTGTGAACAAACATAGATCGTTAAAAGTATGGGCAAACGTGGATCGTGGAAATGTGGACAAACGTAGATCGTGGAAGTGTGGACAAACGTAGATCGTGGAAGTATGGACAAACGTAGATTGTGGAAGTGTAGACAAACGTAGATCGTGGAAGTGTAGACAAATGAAGATTGTTAAAGTGTGGACATACGTAGATCGTGGAAGTTTGGACATACGTAGATCGTGGAAGTGTGGACAAAGTAGATCGTGGAAGTATGGACAAACGTAGATCGTGGAAGTGTGGACAAACGTAGATCGTTAAAAGTATGGGCAAACGTGGATTGTGGAAGTGTGGACAAACGTAGATCGTGGAAATGTGGACAAACGTAGATCGTGGAAGTGTGGACAAACGTAGATCGTGGAAGTATGGACAAACGTAGATCGTGGAAGTTTGGACATACGTAGATCGTGGAAGTGTGGACAAACGTAGATTGTTAAAGTGTGGGCAAACGTGGATCGTTGAAATTTGGACAAACGTAGCTCGTGGAAGTGTGGACAAACGTAGGTCGTGGAAGTTTGGACATACGTAGATCGTGGAAGTTTGGACATACGTAGATCGTGGAAGAGTGGACAAACGTAGATCGTGGAAGTATGGACAAACGTAGATCGTGGAAGTGTGAACAAACATAGATCGTTAAAAGTATGGGCAAACGTGGATTGTGGAAGTGTGGACAAACGTAGATCGTGGAAATGTGGACAAACGTAGATCGTGGAAGTGTGGACAAACGTAGATCGTGGAAGTTTGGACATACGTAGATCGTGGAAGTGTGGACAAACGTAGATTGTGGAAGTGTAGACAAACGAAGATTGTTAAAGTGTGGGCAAACGTGGATCGTTGAAATTTGGACAAACGTAGCTCGTGGAAGTGTGGACAAACGTAGGTCGTGGAAGTGTGGACAAACGTAGATCGTGGAAGTATGGACAAACGTAGATCGTGGAAGTGTGAACAAACATAGATCGTTAAAAGTATGGGCAAACGTGGATTGTGGAAGTGTGGACAAACGTAGATCGTGGAAATGTGGACAAACGTAGATCGTGGAAGTGTGGACAAACGTAGATCGTGGAAGTTTGGACATACGTAGATCGTGGAAGTGTGGACAAACGTAGATTGTGGAAGTGTAGACAAACGAAGATTGTTAAAGTGTGGGCAAACGTGGATCGTTGAAATTTGGACAAACGTTGATCGTGGAAGTGTAGACAAACGTAGATCGTGTAAGTTTGGACAAACGTAGATCGTGGAAGTTTGGACAAACGTAGATCGTGGAAGTGTGGACAAACGTAGATCGTGGAAGTGTGGACAAACAAAGATCGTGGAAGTGTCGACAAATGTAGATCGTGGAAGTTTGGACAAACGTAGATCGTGGAAGTTTGGACAAACGTAGATCGTGGAAGTTTGGACAAACGTAGATCGTGGAAGTGTGGACAAACGTAGATCGTGGAAGTGTGGACAAACGTAGCTCGTGGAAGTGTGGACAAACGTAGATCGTGGAAGTTTGGACAAACGTAGATCGTGGAAGTTTGGACATACGTAGATCGTGGAAGTGTGGACATACGTAGATCGTGGCAGTGTGGACAAACGTAGATCGTGGAAGTGTAGACAAACGAAGATCGTGGAAGTGTGGACAAACGTAGCTCGTGGAAGTGTGGACAAACAAAGATCGTGGAAGTGTCGACAAATGTAGATCGTGGAAGTTTGGACAAATGTAGATCGTGGAAGTTTGGACAAACGTAGATCGTGGAAGTTTGGACAAACGTAGATCGTGGAAGTTTGGACAAACGTAGATCGTGGAAGTGTGGACAAACGTAGATCGTGGAAGTGTGGACAAACGTAGCTCGTGGAAGTGTGGACAAACGTAGATCGTGGAAGTTTGGACATACGTAGATCGTGGAAGTTGGGACATACGTAGATCGTGGAAGTGTGGACAAACGTAGATCGTGGAAGTATGGACCAACGTAGATCGTGGAAGTGTGGACAAACGAAGATCATTAAAGTGTGGGCAAACGTGGATCGTGGAAATGTGGACAAACATTGATCGTGGAAGTGTGGACAAACGTAGATCGTGGAAGTTTGGACAAACGTAGATCGTGGAAGTTTGGACATACGTAGATCGTGGAAGTGTGGACATACGTAGATCGTGGCAGTGTGGACAAACGTAGATCGTGGAAGTGTAGACAAACGAAGATCGTTAAACTGTGGGCAAACGTGGATCGTGGAAGTGTGGACAAACGCTAATCGTGGAAGTGTGAACAAACATAGATCGTTAAAAGTATGGGCAAACGTGGATCGTGGAAGTGTGGGCAAACGTGGATCGTGGAAGTGTGGACAAACGTAGATCGTGGAATTGTGGACAAACGTAGATCGTGGAAGTGTGGACAAACGTAGATCGTGGAAGTGTGGACAAACGTAGATCGTGGAAGTATGGACAAACGTAGATCGTGGAAATGTGGACAAACGTTGATCGTGGAAGTATGGACAAACGTAGATCGTGGAAGTGTGGACAAACAAAGATCGTTAAAGTGTGGACAAACGTAGATCGTGGAAGTGTAGACAAACGAAGATCGTTAAAGTGTGGGCAAACGTGGATCATTGAAATGTGGGCAAACGTGCATTGTTGAAAAGTAGACAAACGTAGATCGTGGAAGTGTGGACAAATGTAGATCGTGGAAGTTTGGACAAACGTAGATCGTGGAAGTGTGGACAAATGTAGATCGTGGAAGTTTGGACAAACGTAGATCGTGGAAGTTTGGACAAACGTAGATCGTGGAAGTTTGGACAAACGTAGATCGTGGAAGTGTGGACAAATGTAGATCGTGAAAGTTTGGACAAACATAGATCGTGGAAGTTTGGACATACGTAGATCATGGAAGTGTGGACAAACGTAGATCGTGGAAGTGTGAACAAACATAGATCGTTAAAAGTATGGGCAAACGTGGATCGTGGAAATGTGGACAAACGTAGATCGTGGAAGTGTGGACAAACGTAGATCGTGGAAGTATGGACAAACGTAGATTGTGGAAGTGTAGACAAACGTAGATCGTGGAAGTGTAGACAAATGAAGATTGTTAAAGTGTGGACATACGTAGATCGTGGAAGTTTGGACATACGTAGATCGTGGAAGTGTGGACAAAGTAGATCGTGGAAGTATGGACAAACGTAGATCGTGGAAGTGTGGACCAACGTAGATCGTTAAAAGTATGGGCAAACGTGGATTGTGGAGGTGTGGACAAACGTAGATCGTGGAAATGTGGACAAACGTAGATCGTGGAAGTGTGGACAAACGTAGATCGTGGAAGTGTGGACAAACCTAGGTCGTGGAAGTTTGGACATACGTAGATCGTGGAAGTTTGGACATACGTAGATCGTGGAAGAGTGGACAAACGTAGATCGTGGAAGTATGGACAAACGTAGATCGTGGAAGTGTGAACAAACATAGATCGTTAAAAGTATGGGCAAACGTGGATTGTGGAAGTGTGGACAAACGTAGATCGTGGAAATGTGGACAAACGTAGATCGTGGAAGTTTGGACATACGTAGATCGTGGAAGTGTGGACAAACGTAGATTGTGGAAGTGTAGACAAACGAAGATTGTTAAAGTGTGGGCAAACGTGGATCGTTGAAATTTGGACAAACGTAGCTCGTGGAAGTGTGGACAAACGTAGGTCGTGGAAGTGTGGACAAACGTAGATCGTGGAAGTATGGACACACGTAGATCGTGGAAGTGTGAACAAACATAGATCGTTAAAAGTATGGGCAAACGTGGATTGTGGAAGTGTGGACAAACGTAGATCGTGGAAATGTGGACAAACGTAGATCGTGGAAGTGTGGACAAACGTAGATCGTGGAAGTTTGGACATACGTAGATCGTGGAAGTGTGGACAAAGGTAGATTGTGGAAGTGTAGACAAACGAAGATTGTTAAAGTGTGGGCAAACGTGGATCGTTGAAATTTGGACAAACGTTGATCGTGGAAGTGTAGACAAACGTAGATCGTGTAAGTTTGGACAAACGTAGATCGTGGAAGTTTGGACAAACGTAGATCGTGGAAGTGTGGACAAACGTAGATCGTGGAAGTGTGGACAAACAAAGATCGTGGAAGTGTCGACAAATGTAGATCGTGGAAGTTTGGACAAACGTAGATCGTGGAAGTTTGGACAAACGTAGATCGTGGAAGTTTGGACAAACGTAGATCGTGGAAGTGTGGACAAACGTAGATCGTGGAAGTGTGGACAAACGTAGCTCGTGGAAGTGTGGACAAACGTAGATCGTGGAAGTTTGGACAAACGTAGATCGTGGAAGTTTGGACATACGTAGATCGTGGAAGTGTGGACATACGTAGATCGTGGCAGTGTGGACAAACGTAGATCGTGGAAGTGTAGACAAACGAAGATCGTGGAAGTGTGGACAAACGTAGCTCGTGGAAGTGTGGACAAACAAAGATCGTGGAAGTGTCGACAAATGTAGATCGTGGAAGTTTGGACAAATGTAGATCGTGGAAGTTTGGACAAACGTAGATCGTGGAAGTTTGGACAAACGTAGATCGTGGAAGTTTGGACAAACGTAGATCGTGGAAGTGTGGACAAACGTAGATCGTGGAAGTGTGGACAAACGTAGCTCGTGGAAGTGTGGACAAACGTAGATCGTGGAAGTTTGGACATACGTAGATCGTGGAAGTTGGGACATACGTAGATCGTGGAAGTGTGGACAAACGTAGATCGTGGAAGTATGGACCAACGTAGATCGTGGAAGTGTGGACAAACGAAGATCATTAAAGTGTGGGCAAACGTGGATCGTGGAAATGTGGACAAACATTGATCGTGGAAGTGTGGACAAACGTAGATCGTGGAAGTTTGGACAAACGTAGATCGTGGAAGTTTGGACATACGTAGATCGTGGAAGTGTGGACATACGTAGATCGTGGCAGTGTGGACAAACGTAGATCGTGGAAGTGTAGACAAACGAAGATCGTTAAACTGTGGGCAAACGTGGATCGTGGAAGTGTGGACAAACGCTAATCGTGGAAGTGTGAACAAACATAGATCGTTAAAAGTATGGGCAAACGTGGATCGTGGAAGTGTGGGCAAACGTGGATCGTGGAAGTGTGGACAAACGTAGATCGTGGAATTGTGGACAAACGTAGATCGTGGAAGTGTGGACAAACGTAGATCGTGGAAGTGTGGACAAACGTAGATCGTGGAAGTATGGACAAACGTAGATCGTGGAAATGTGGACAAACGTTGATCGTGGAAGTATGGACAAACGTAGATCGTGGAAGTGTGGACAAACAAAGATCGTTAAAATGTGGACAAACGTAGATCGTGGAAGTGTAGACAAACGAAGATCGTTAAAGTGTGGGCAAACGTGGATCATTGAAATGTGGGCAAACGTGCATTGTTGAAAAGTAGACAAACGTAGATCGTGGAAGTGTGGACAAATGTAGATCGTGGAAGTTTGGACAAACGTAGATCGTGGAAGTGTGGACAAATGTAGATCGTGGAAGTTTGGACAAACGTAGATCGTGGAAGTTTGGACAAACGTAGATCGTGGAAGTTTGGACAAACGTAGATCGTGGAAGTGTGGACAAATGTAGATCGTGAAAGTTTGGACAAACATAGATCGTGGAAGTTTGGACATACGTAGATCATGGAAGTGTGGACAAACGTAGATCGTGGAAGTGTGAACAAACATAGATCGTTAAAAGTATGGGCAAACGTGGATCGTGGAAATGTGGACAAACGTAGATCGTGGAAGTGTGGACAAACGTAGATCGTGGAAGTATGGACAAACGTAGATTGTGGAAGTGTAGACAAACGTAGATCGTGGAAGTGTAGACAAATGAAGATTGTTAAAGTGTGGACATACGTAGATCGTGGAAGTTTGGACATACGTAGATCGTGGAAGTGTGGACAAAGTAGATCGTGGAAGTATGGACAAACGTAGATCGTGGAAGTGTGGACAAACGTAGATCGTTAAAAGTATGGGCAAACGTGGATTGTGGAGGTGTGGACAAACGTAGATCGTGGAAATGTGGACAAACGTAGATCGTGGAAGTGTGGACAAACGTAGATCGTGGAAGTATGGACAAACGTAGATCGTGGAAGTTTGGACATACGTAGATCGTGGAAGTGTGGACAAACGTAGATTGTGGAAGTGTAGACAAACGAAGATTATTAAAGTGTGGGCAAACGTGGATCGTTGAAATTTGGACAAACGTAGCTCGTGGAAGTGTGGACAAACGTAGGTCGTGGAAGTTTGGACATACGTAGATCGTGGAAGTTTGGACATACGTAGATCGTGGAAGAGTGGACAAACGTAGATCGTGGAAGTATGGACAAACGTAGATCGTGGAAGTGTGAACAAACATAGATCGTTAAAAGTATGGGCAAACGTGGATTGTGGAAGTGTGGACAAACGTAGATCGTGGAAATGTGGACAAACGTAGATCGTGGAAGTGTGGACAAACGTAGATCGTGGAAGTTTGGACATACGTAGATCGTGGAAGTGTGGACAAACGTAGATTGTGGAAGTTTAGACAAACGAAGATTGTTAAAGTGTGGGCAAACGTGGATCGTTGAAATTTGGACAAACGTAGCTCGTGGAAGTGTGGACAAACGTAGGTCGTGGAAGTGTGGACAAACGTAGATCGTGGAAGTATGGACAAACGTAGATCGTGGAAGTGTGAACAAACATAGATCGTTAAAAGTATGGGCAAACGTGGATTGTGGAAGTGTGGACAAACGTAGATCGTGGAAATGTGGACAAACGTAGATCGTGGAAGTGTGGACAAACGTAGATCGTGGAAGTTTGGACATACGTAGATCGTGGAAGTGTGGACAAACGTAGATTGTGGAAGTGTAGACAAACGAAGATTGTTAAAGTGTGGGCAAACGTGGATCGTTGAAATTTGGACAAACGTTGATCGTGGAAGTGTAGACAAACGTAGATCGTGTAAGTTTGGACAAACGTAGATCGTGGAAGTTTGGACAAACGTAGATCGTGGAAGTGTGGACAAACGTAGATCGTGGAAGTGTGGACAAACAAAGATCGTGGAAGTGTCGACAAATGTAGATCGTGGAAGTTTGGACAAACGTAGATCGTGTAAGTTTGGACAAACGTAGATCGTGGAAGTTTGGACAAACGTAGATCGTGGAAGTGTGGACAAACGTAGATCGTGGAAGTGTGGACAAACAAAGATCGTGGAAGTGTCGACAAATGTAGATCGTGGAAGTTTGGACAAACGTAGATCGTGGAAGTTTGGACAAACGTAGATCGTGGAAGTTTGGACAAACGTAGATCGTGGAAGTGTGGACAAACGTAGCTCGTGGAAGTGTGGACAAACGTAGATCGTGGAAGTTTGGACATACGTAGATCGTGGAAGTTGGGACATACGTAGATCGTGGAAGTGTGGACAAACGTAGATCGTGGAAGTATGGACCAACGTAGATCGTGGAAGTGTGGACAAACGAAGATCATTAAAGTGTGGGCAAACGTGGATCGTGGAAATGTGGACAAACATTGATCGTGGAAGTGTGGACAAACGTAGATCGTGGAATTTTGGACAAACGTAGATCGTGGAAGTGTGGACATACATAGATTGTGGAAGTTTGGACAAACGTAGATCGTGGAAGTGTGGACATACATAGATCGTGGGACTGTGGACAAACGTAGATCATGGAAATTTAGACAAACGTAGATCGTGGGATTGTGGACAAACGTAGATCATGGAAATTTGGACAAACTCGTATCGTGGAAATGTGGACAAACTTGTATCGTAGAGGTGTTTATAAACTTGTATCGTAGAGGTGTTTATAAACTTGTATCGTAGAGGTGTTTATAAACTTGTATCGTAGAGGTGTTTATAAACTTATGTCAGAGGCGTGTGCGCATACGTCTATAACACGAGTTTATGCTCACTAGTGTAGCAAACCTCTGCTCAAATTAGTGTCGTTTGAGTGCCGAAAACTAGTCTCGGGGAAGTGTGCACAAAGTCGTGTCATAAACGTGATCGCAAAACTGTGTATCGTAGAAGTGTGGAAATCTTCGTGTCATAGACGTATGGACAAACTTCTGTCACAGACGTGTACGTTAACTAATGTTACTGACATGCGCGCACATGTCTATAACACAAGTTTGTGCAAACTTTGTGTATCATACGTCTGCGCAAAGTCGTGTCATAACAGTAACCCACAAGGCCCTCCCCCTAACATCTAATTGCGCGCGTCCGGAGGAGAAGTATCGCGAAATATCTAAGGTTTTACTGTCGAGTTGTAAGCATAGAGAAGGATTTTCGATTTTGTTTTTCGCAAAATTACATGAATTAAGGTATTTCATTGAGTGTCATACTTACTGTTGTTATGTTACTTATACTAATAGTTCATTTCCTGTTTATTATGTTTTCAGCCTAGAACTGTTAAAGTTTAGCGAGGTGAAATCAATTGTCTGTGAAGACCATGGAGTAGGAAAAGATGAATATAACATCATGATTATAAGATACGCCATAGAATTCGGGGTAATACTTTTCTATTCCAATATTGCTGTAGCAAGTATAAATGGTGTAAAATGTCAAATTTTGATGGTACATGAGAACAAGGATTATTTAAATAATCCTTGATTAGAAGGTGGCATGGAAATCAGCTACCATAACTCGGAGATTGAAATATACAAAAATGCCACTTTCATGTACATCAATGTGACAAACATTGCCATTCAATATAATTAAATTCGTAAGGTTTTAAAAATAATATTTCGCTTAAATATAAAAAACTGGAACATCCCAGTATTTTTCGCTCGGCCCATCTCGAAGAAATCTTTCGAAGGTTTCACTTCGATATCAAAACATATATATTGTCAGAACTTAGTATCAACTGGCTTAGGTCCGTGCGCACCAACCCATTCTCCTAGATAATTGGTCGCCATTCCGTACGTATAGTATTTGACGGAATCACATCCGCCACAGTAGTGGGATGTTTTCCGTTTGCGGAAAGTGGGATAACGTCATTGTTGTCTACCTCCTATCTTGAGTGATCTCTTTTCCGAGATAGTTGCCCTAAAAGGAAGTCTCGGCAACCTCGAGTGAATTTTTCCGCTGCGTAAAGATTATTTTTCGTACTTAAATAATAACCGTTATGTTTTTTAGGGATAAGCCAATTAATCTGGCAGGGGGGATTTACCGTAAATATAAGGGAGACCTAAATTTGCACTGTAAATGTTTCCGATTGAAAAACCACATAACTAAGAAATTCGGATTAAAGGCCGAGTTGAAATAAGTTTAAAACTGCACCCATCAGTAACAAAAAACAATACTTTAATGATAATCTTTAAGTCCAGTAGTTTTTTGTTTTTTTTTTTTGTTTTTTCGAAGTGACGAGCTAGGGCTGGGATAGCCTTACAGCTCCAAAAATATATATAAAATCATGAGTGAATCATATACTAGCTCCCTATAAGTAACTCAGCCACACTGGCCTAATGTATCCAGCGTTTTCTTCCCGCCAAAAAAGTGTTACCTATATGCGACCTACAGTGAGAGAAAATAACACTTCTCCCGGCGCTTGCGTATTTCCGGTAAAAAACCGGAAAAGGAGATCAACCAATGAAACTTTGAACTGAAATTTAGTTAGTATAAGCATACGACGTTTTAGAAATGTTGTGATTGTTTGCGGACGGTTCAGAGTCGTATTTTGTCTTTGAAATTATTTTAATGGATTAGGGTTGGCGCAATAGGAAGTTTTATTTTTTCGCATTAAAATGGCAGAATTTTGGATATTTTTGACAAAGCCCAAATGATAGAAACTCATTTAAATTCAGACTTCAGAGCGTTGCCTACGGAATAAAAAATTTTATTCCGTAGGCAACATTCAGAGGCAGGAACTATTTACGGTGAGAGAACCAAACTTTATCAAACAAGACGACCCAAGGGCTCGTAATAGTAGCCGCATCGTACGAGTGAATAGCCCCTCTATACCTACCCTAATGAGTGAATAACGCTATCTTTTACAATGCTTAAATGATTTACCGTGCATAAAATGAGAGTGAATATAGCCCCTCGATGCCCTACCCTAAACAGTGATAAAAACTTCCGCCTGGTCGGTAAAAATTTATTTAATATACTTTTGCCTCTCCAACCGCGAAGTTATATCTCCTGGTCTCGGATAAGATCATGACTCCTAGTTGAAGAGATAGAGGGAGAGAGAAAACCTCTCTCTCCGAGTATAGCGCTTTATTCGAGACCGCTTCTTAACAAGCGACTTTAGGCGAGGCTGTATAGTACTGGGCTGGCAAGTGAAAGGTCCGCGGTTCGATTCTCCGTGGAGGAAGGGAAGTTAAAAATAATAATTGCTTCCCTGCATTAAGTTTAAAACTCCATCTGTGAACTGTAACGTTAACTAAAAAGGAAAATATTTTCTCTCGACGTTCAAAAATGACGAACGATATATTTGATACTGCCAAAGGCAGGACTGTGACACCCCTACTACTACAACAGGGCAGGTCAAACTAAGAGCCTCATCGTAGATGTACATCATACGATGTGGCTAAAAATAAGAGCTAAACAACAACTTAATAGTCATCTCGAAAACCTTACTAAACGTTTTAATGATGCGTCTAAAGAACTAATATAAAAACTTAAATAAAGGCCCAACCCATTTTTAACGAAGCCTGTTGTGAAACCAAAATTATTTTTCAATAAGCAAAAGAATGAATGCGACGCAAAGAAGTCAAACCTCCAAAACCGTTAATACCATTTGGAACTATCGTCACTTTCAAGTTCTCGATATACTAATTTCAAAGCCCTAAGAGAGGGCGCCGTCTACTATCACTTTCACCCGCCTCCCCTCCTCTCGTCTACTATTCGGAAGAAAATGCTGGATACATTAGGCCAGTGTGACTGAGTAACTTATAGGGAGCTAGTATATGATTCACTCATGATAAAATATTATTATTATTATTTTTAACAGTTGGTAACGTTAATTTTAAGGTTTTTAAAGTTTGAGAAGAAATTATTTACTATTGGGTATTGATTGGAAAGAGATAGCCGTACAACTCCTGAAATGCGAGAAGAGGGTTTAGATAATACCTAAAAATGTTTTGTGACCTAATTTAAAGTGTCCCATTGAAGTCGAGGATACCACATCAGCAGGAGGCGAATTCCAGATGGGGATCACCCGTCGGAAGAAAGAGTGCTTCATGGGATCATGACGAGAGGGGGTTTGCGCGAATAACCTCTAGTGACTAGGTGAAGGGGTGCCAAGGTGAAGCAATTCTGATTTTCATTAAGTAATAGCCGGAAAAGGCCAACAAGTTCAAGGTATGTACGACGGGTTGCCAACTATCCCCAAACCAGATGGATAACCTCACGGAACGCGGTAGGTGACGCAGAGTGGACGGGATTTTAGATGCGCGAGCTTGAACGCCTTCCAGCATATGAATATCACAGGTCATGTAGGGGTTCCAGTTCTGACTTCCGAACTCAAGTAGGGGATGAACATGGCAATTAAAGAGGCGCGTTAGGAGGCAGGGAGATAGTTTAGGGAAATTTGCCCTGATTGTTGCTAAGATACCATTGGCACGACCGCAGGTTCGTTTGATATGAGAGTGGAATTTCAAGTCGTGTGAGACCTGAATTCCTAAATACTGACTGATGAGGCACTGAGTGAAAAGCTTTCGCAATGTCCAAATAGATGACATCTACCCGGTGTCCTTCATCAAAAGCTGATAGCAAAATTCGAAAGGCCGATAAAAAGTTAGTTTCTACAGATCGATTGTGGAGGAAACCAAGCTGGAAGGCATTAAGAAAGGGTAGGACAAAATTAAGCAATGGAATGCGAAGACACTTTTCCATTACTTTGCAAATTCTCGAGGTCAAGGTAATGGGACCGTAGTTACCGGCATCACCCCTACTACCCTTACCCTTATATATCGGTGTTACATGTGCCACACACCAGTCCGATGGAAGGGCACCCTCTGCAAGAGAAGTTGTGAAAAGTGTAAGAAGGGGCTTTGCTAAAGAAAGAGCACAATGCTTTAAAAGTCTTTACCCCAAGCGCTATTTCAGTGACTAAGCTCGCGAGTCGCAGTAGCTCGATGCCTATCGGCTCGGCTCGGCTCGACCTTAGAAAAACTCGCTCGTAAATTAATCGAGCCGACAAAGTGTGTGTGCCGACGAGCCCGATAAACCTTAGAAAGGTTTTATACTTGGCCGGTAACAATCTGAAGAAAGAAACCGAAGTCAGACGAAATCCCGAAAGTAGAATGCGACGTATTCGCGGCCCTCCGACGCTACTATAGTTGACCGCTTGGCGGCGCACACCTGATTTTATCGAAACGATTACCTCATCGATGAACAACCTGATTGGCTTAAATTATTTGAAAATGGCTAGCACTCCAAAAAGCATGTCAAACAATGCCAAAGGCAGGCTAAAATGGCTGATAGACACTTTGTGTTATTTCCTATTTTCTTTTGGTATGAGTTATTTTACTTCTGGTCATGTTGGTAGAGAGGAGGTTTGGTGGTATTCCCATCGCTCGAGATTCTCGTAAACCCTTGGAATATTTTGTACCACCAAAGACGTCTTTCCAAAAGTCCTTAGTTTAAATGTGTAAAACATAGAAAGATAGCAAAATACTAACATAATACATTTTAAAATTTATATAGAAATTTGGTGTTACTACAAGGATAAAAACATGGAATGAAAATTAGTACACAAATTAAAATTAATTCAAAATTCAATACATTCGTGATTTACTTTTTCCTTTACCTTTTCTTACGCGACAAGTGGTGGAGGCGGAGTCCGACGATTTCTCCGTATACCTTATCGCTAATCTACAAACTATTTATCCTCGTCCTTTCAAATACAACCCCGCTGTTTAATCGGTTGAGTCAGCTAGAATATCAGAAAATAGAAGATTATACAGTCGGCACCAAAATCTTTAGCCCTAATTTTCGAGCCTATGTGTTGTTGCACGGAGAGCTATTTCCGCTCATAGATCTCAAATCACAAGCTAAAGGTTTACAGGGTTATTTTAAGCCGAATGAAATTTAGCGCGAGATTTGATGAAAGTCGCTCGCGATGTGACAATCGTGGCGCAAGATGGAGAGCGTGCAACGGAAAATTGGTTAACAGAAAGGCAGGGCGTTACGCAATTGGTCGGAGGTCCTTATTTCAAATTATTTATAAAATTTGAACCAAATTTCAATTTTAAAATCATTCGGAGATATTTCCTGGATGTTTCACAATGCAGAATGGTCTTATAATTAGTAAAAGAATCGATAAAAAATTACTTGATTTTCCTCTTCACCTTCCTTTTAAAGCCTTAGGAAAAGGTGCTAATTTAACGCCTTTCCTATCAGTATCTAGAATCACTTTTGCATTTTAACCGCCATTATCTACCTAGATTCTTAAATTAAAGCTTATTTTTCCGTTTATCCAGCCCGCTCCTTCAAAATCCGTCGCCTGAATAAACAATTATCACTCATGAAGATTCCTAATTTGTTAAAAAGTCACGCATGCGCCGTGTAAACCGGATAGGTAACAAATTTTCCGGAAACTAGAGAAAGAAGACTTTTCTTGCCTCCTCATTTCAATGGCTTTTGTCAGCCAAACCGGATTGCCTTACTAAACGTTAAAGTCTAGTCCCGGTAAAGCTTTATTTAGTCGAAGATTCCACAAACAAAAAAATGTTCGTGTACATACATGGGATGCTATTTTCATGACTGTAAAGTCCACGCAGAGCTTTAATATTTTAGTTTGATGTTTATGTGGTTCCATTTACAGTATGAACCAATTTTTATAATTTTTAAGAAGCCTGTGGACGCAATTGCTGGTATTTCTGGCAGCAACTTTCCAAGATGGTGGCGAAAGCTGACGCTCTATAGCAGGATATTTTCATTAAATTTTTCGGATTGTAAACATTGTCTGCAAATCCAAATAAATTTGGAAATGGCTCGTGCCAACATTAGTAATTACCCCCTACCTGAATTATCCGAACAGATATAATAATTTGTTTTCTAAATTTTTTTATATTGTAATCCGATTATCAAGTTCAAAACGTCCGCAAGCACAAATCCTTCTTGAACGTCGTTTAAGATCACTTTTTGGTCTCGGGAATGGAAAATACCCTAAATTACTCCTATTAATCCTGGGTTTCACATAATTTTCCCTAATCTAACACAAAAGATAATCCCATTGTTTTTAAACCATCATGACACGAGTAGAAGAGGTTAATTGAATGTATAGTTTTAAATAGAAATTTAAAAGTAAATCAAAGAAAAACATTTACTAAGTTCTTTGATAAATAACCAGATTTTAAGACTCGATTTTAGGCGCCATTTTTACGGGAAATAGGATCATACTGAAGTGACTATGAATCAATATTACCATTCGGCATATCAAAAATTCAAGGACTATTGTGGTAATAATATTAGCAACATAAATCATCAACTACATTTTCGTCTGCTACCACCTATCTGTACCGACAAAACTATTGGCTTCCTACCTTATGATTTGCGATTTATTTTATAGATTGCGGATGCCTCTGCGACATTTTACCTGACATATCCAGCTGCTCCTCAACTCGTTCACCTACCATCTACCGCTCAGTATGAAGAACATTATATAATTACGACCGTTAACGCCCTCAACAACCACGTTGATGAACGTTTATTGATACACGGCTTCGATTCAACTACTTGGCTAATTACGATCCTGTTAATCGTGGCAGTGGCTTTCGTATCACATCTTGAAGAAAACCTTAAAACTAGAGTCTGTTATCAGTTGACTACAGGGCCGGCCTTAGGGCTGGGCCAACAGGGCCATGGCCCGGGGCCACCACCTGACAGGGGCCGCCACTTGAGTTCATGTGTTATAGTAATTTTCTTCAGAAAGGGAGATATAGATTAGAAGATTTTACATTTTTTATTTTTGGTGGAAGGGCAGAGCTCCAAGTTCTAACTCTATGTCCACACTGAGAAAATTTCGAGCGTAGCGTACGTAGCGAAGACGGCGAGAGAGACGAAAAAGGTTCATTTGGCTGAACTTTTACGTCGATCTCGCCGGCATAGGCGACGCACAACCAATCAGCGTCCATCGTTTACAGACGTCATATTTAAAGAGCTGCATCGGTTTTTATTCACTATAGAAGTCTGAATTAATTGCATGTTGAATCTTGGTTTGGCTGCTATTTGGAATTTTTTCGTTATAATGTCGGACAACGAAACTAGAATTGATATTAATGCAAATGCTCAACGAAGTGTTTATCCCCGTAAAAATCGTAATAATATCTCATTTGGGTGTGGGGTTATAAAAATCCCCATCTTTTTTTCTGTTCTGGAAAACTTCTCTAAACCAAATACGTTTTATATGGTCCTTTTTCTTTTGTTTTCGAATTAATAGCGATGAAATAATTAAATTATTCGCATGAGCTAAACGCTTCACTCTACTGCAATTGCCCGCCATTACCTCGATCTATTCACAGAACTTATCCCACGTGACAAAGAAAAGGACGTGGATTGGTTGTGCGTCGCCTACGCCGGCGAGGTCGACGTAAAAAGTTCAGCCAGTTGAACATTTTTTCTCTCTCTCGCCGTCTTCGCTACGTACGCTACGCGTGAAATTTTCTCAGTGTGGACAGGCGATTTTCTCGGCGTACTTGGCGAGCGTAGCGTGCGTGGCGAGCGAAGCAAATATTTTATCCTAGTGCGGACATAGGAGCAGAAGCTACAGCTTTTTCAACAATAGCTTTTCAAAGCGACTCTACACACATGCAGCATTCAAAAAATCCCGGGAGCCGCAGCACTAGCCTCCTTGCTGCTAGCGTGCCTGGGAAGGAAACTTAGCTATTTGTTAACGAAAGGGGCCAGTGCCGTCTTAAGGCATGGGCTATATGGGCTAGAGCCCAGGGCCCCGCGTGAATTAAGGGCCCCAAATTTCTTGTTCAAGAAGTAGGCAATACGTAACTATGACCGTCACGCTTCGAGGAATTATTAAGTTGTGAACAAATTTTCTAACAAGAATCTCTGCGGACCCGCTTTCTAAAGAGGTTCATGGCCTACACTAGGTTCCATAGCTACAACCACCCTTCTCAGATGAATTCGCACATGTTTACAGAGAGAAAAGTATACCTAGGCCAAGCTGCATCCATGGAGAAAGGGTAATGGAGGTGAAAAGAGCCAGTTTTCTACGTTGGAGCCGCGACCCCGAAAACCCCACCGGCGGGCGGAGAAGGGGAGTCAAAAAAAGGGGAACGCGGTCGGGTTCGCCTCGACGTTTCGGTTGCCATGGTTACGCGTTGCCGCCGAAATACTGAATCGTTTGTTTGCGCCCTCTACTGGCTGTCAATCGCAATATGTCGTCTAATCGTGTTCGTGTATGGTTTTCTTTCATGGCTCTTGGGGTTTTTTGCAGTTCAATATTTTTATAAGAAATTAGTACTGAAGGCTGAAAAATAATGGGGAAAAGATACTGCGTCTATCTTAATTGCAAAAGTCGTGAAAATGGAAAGAAGTGTGCCTCCCAAACTACCGGAGAAATTCGGTTTTTTCCTGTACCAAAACCAACCACTGAATATGAGAAGTGTGTGAGATGGTTACGTGCTATTAAAAGGCCTGAAATACAAACAACAAATGTAAAAAAACACCACTACGTCTGTGGTAATCATTTTCCGGGTGGCTTGGGACCAACAGTCAGCAATCCAGACCCTATGCCTGACTACGATGAATGTTCTGAGATTGTCAACGTCAACCCACAAGTGAGTTCCATAAATGAATGTTCTATCCATAAAAGTTGTTATTCTAATATTGGTGATTATATAGCCTGAAGTGCAACCCACTAGAAACATCTCAACAGACATTATCCATGATTCTGTTGTTAATGAGGCGCTGGTTCTTATGGAAAATGAAAATGAAAAAGATGTGGTGAGTCAAATACGAGGTTTCAATACTATTACCGTTAAACAATAATAATATATATTATAATGTTTGTCATAGGTATTTGAGGATTCTAATTCGTGTACCATAGTAGAGGAGATTGCAATTCAAACTAAGAATGATTCTGGGGAAAGAGAAATCCCAATTAAACTTATCGATTCTCTAGAACATCTTGCGAAAGACTTCTTAAATTACCAATCAAGCAATATGGAATCCATAAAATGGAGCATGGAGATAAAGCGGGGTTCGAACAGAAATGTTAATACTATAACAAGCTTAGTGTTCAAAAAGAATGACTTCATGAAGCTCATTTTAAACCCAACAATGGCTCTTTCTGTAACAGTTTGTGATAAGGAAGTTCCTAGTAGTCATGCTGCTTTTAACAGCTCAACAGTAAATTTTCAAGAGCCAATTAAAATACTAAGAGATTTAGTTGACATAATGCTAGAATTAGATAGTTGGAATTGCTGCCAAGGCATTCGGGGTGAATTGTTTGACTCGTTTAAAGACCGATATCTGAAATCTATTTATGTTTGCTCATTAAGTCAGTCTTTAAGATCTGATAAATGTCGAAAGCTTTTTTTGGAAGAAAAAGAACGTTGTGTAAACTGTGGCCTGTCTAAGAAGGTTTTACAGAGGAGGAAACTGCGAGAAACAAACAGATTTATCAGTGGGAAGCCTAATTCAAAGTTTACCAACATACGATATCTCAGCGCAGAAGCTTTACGGGGAAAATATGATACATTATACACAGCCAATACAATACAGAAAAGAAAAATTAAGCACATGAAGGAAAACATAAAGAAAATCTATAAGAATGATGGAATTTTTATGTCCCAAGAAGAAAGCTCTGAATTTGAAAATATTTTACAAAAAAACCCTTTTCAGAGCAAACCAGTTTTTCAAAAGCTATTTTTACGTGAGCAGATGAAAATTAATGCATCAAATAAATCAAGGCCACGTAAGTGGCACCCAGCCATTATACAGTGGTGTCTGTCCATTAAAGCAAAGTCACCAACAACATACGAGGCTTTAAGGCAAGCCATACCACTCCCCTCTAAAAGGACATTGTTCAATTATTCAATTGACATGACTTCAAAGAGTGGTTTCGATGAAGCTACACTGCTAGAAATGAGGACCAAAATTGATTTGGACAACTTAGAAGAACACCAGAAATATTTCTCGTTAATTTTGGATGAAATTCAAATAAAACAAGACCTTGTATTCAAAAGTAATACTGGGGAATTGATAGGTGCCAACAATCTTAATACCTTTCGAAACAGAGTAGCAGAAATTGAAAAACAAATTCAGCACTCTAACGAAGAAGAAAATAGCAACATTGATTTAGCCACTCATGTGCTACAATTAATGGTTAGAGGTGTGACAACAAACTTTAAATATGCTTATGCATATTTTCCATGCGATAAGCTAAAGGCGGAAGACTTATATTCAATATTATGGGAAGCAATAGAACATTTACAAGGAGCCAGTTTTAAGATTATTTCGGTTATATTTGATAAGGCTGCCACCAATCAAAAATTAATCAAATTTTGCACGGAGAGTGAAAAACTCTTACACCAAGACAAAGTGGGTTATCGGTGTAAAAATCCATTCAATAATTTTGAACCATTATACTTTGTTTCTGATGTATGCCACGGGGTGAAAACGGCCAAAAATGGATTAGCAAACAGCGGTAAACTTAAAAAACATAAAGACCAAATTTTCAGACCAATTAGAAAGCTGAAAAAAATGGGAAATATTTGCTATGGAAGCATGTTGTTGATACATATAAGCTGGATTCATCTTCGTTACTTAGACTAGCACCCAAACTTACGTACAACCATGTAAACCCAGATTCATACAGCTGTATGAAAGTTAAATTATGTGTACAAGTACTGAGCAGTACCACAGCCAACGCAATGGAAATACTTTTGGGTGATGAAGCGTCCGAGACAGTTAAATTCTTGAGGATGTTCGATACATTTTTTGATATTCTCAATGTTTCAAACTGCACAGATGCTAAAAGAAAACTAAAGCCAGCCTTAGCTCCATTTAAAAGTGTGGATGATTGGCGTTTTGAGGTATACTAATTTCTCCAGTTTAAAATACAGTTTTTCAAAAACTAATTTCCTTGTAGTGGCTGATGAAAGATTTTCTCGGGTACCTAGATGAGTGGGAAGAGGAAGTTAGTCATTCTGAAATAGATGATGAGTTGCCCCGATCAAAAATGCTACTTAGTGAAGAAACTTTGGAAGGATTGCGAATCACTGGTAATAAATTAATCTTATAAAGTTATACTTTTTCTAAACTGTGTCACTAATTCTCTTTCCCCCAATTTATTTCAGTTCATTCGACTATAGCCCTCGTCAAATACATGTTGGAGAAGGGGGCACCTTTCGTATTAACTTCACATTTCAATCAAGACCCTGTTGAACAATATTTCAGCAAGCAAAGGGCAGCTTCTGGTGCTGGAGAAAATCCAACTGTTAGTCAGTACGGGCAAGGTGTGAAAAGGATAAAATTAATGAAATCCATTATACCCAAAACCTTAAATGGAAACTGCTCTAAAACTGTAGGAAAAAGAGCTTTAAGAAACAAAGTTGCTCGGGATGCTTTTCGTTTGTGAAATGTCTCTTTAGATTGACAATAATTGGTTATTTACTTTGTTAATTGTTTAATTAAAACTTTCTTTTGAGTTATAACTTTCAATTCTTTCCTTATGCCACTGCTATTCAAACTATCCCTCTTACGGGACTGGATTTGGGATTTACATTTTCTTGTAAGTCCTTTCAAATGACAATTAATTAGGATTTGGTAGCATTTGAGCTTGGCACTGTTTGAGTTCTCTAAATCTTTACTCCATAATTCATCCCATAATCCATTAATAATTTGGTTTTTTTCTAACTCCAACTTTATATTGCAATTTCTTGTAGTATTTAACCGTAAGGGGTCCTTAGCATCGACATATTTACAAATAATATCACAGACTTTAAAGAAAAAGCTATAAGCAGTTTGAGAGAGGTATAGTAGACCACCTCGGTCTTGCTTTTCAGTCCAAGCATGGTAGATTTCCTTGGCTTCTTCTTTTGGGATAAGACAGTTTCTCCAGAAATCTTCACATTCAAAAAACCCAATGATCTGATCAATTGCATATCCTGCTATTTGATGTATGGTGTTCCCTTCTTTTTTCTTAATTTCCGAAGCGCTAAGCTTGCACTCGAAAGTTTTCTGAATTTTAACTGCACTTGGCCCAGGTTGGTTTTCAGATGCTTTCATTTCAGTTGCACAATAGCACTTGAAGAGCTCGTTAAAAAAACGGACAAGAAAAATAGAGATGACTAGCTCCTGATCAATGTTGTTCAGAAGTATAAATTTAGATAGAACCAGGAAAGAAACTTTCAATTTGCAATAGAAACTTCTTTCTGCCATCAAGTGATTCCTGTTGTACGTAAACCTTGCTTTATCCAGCAGGCCATTATTAGGATCTGCAAATATATCTAAACATTCTGTCGCCTCTTCTGTTAGTTGACATATTTTTTCGATTTGAATTTGTTTAAGGGCATTCTATTTCAAGGAAAATGTCAGTTAATTTATATCAGATAATATCGAAATAGTTTTAAAAGAAATTACCACTATTTCTTCTTTTCTGTGTTGAAAGGTAACTGATTGCAAGTTAGAGGCCTCATTTAAAATTCCTTTCAAGTGTTCTGTTATGAAATCCTCATCAAATCTTAACCCTAAAACGTAAAAACAACAAATTAGATTTAATTTAAAGTTATTTTTAATATTTCTAAATTATTATAAATATTTCTAAATAATTATAAATATTTCTAAATAATTATAAATATTTCTAAATAATTATAAATATTTCTAAATAATTATAAATATTTCTAAATAATTATAAATATTTCTAAATAATTATTAATATTTCTAAATAATTATAAATATTTCTAAATAATTATTAATATTTCTAAATAATTATTAATATTTCTAAATAATTATTAATATTTCTAAATAATTATTAATATTTCTAAATAATTATTAATATTTCTAAATAATTATTAATATTTCTAAATAATTATTAATATTTCTAAATAATTATTAATATTTCTAAATAATTATTAATATTTCTAAATAATTATTAATATTTATAAATAATTATTAATATTTATAAATAATTATTAATATTTAGAAATAATTATTAATATTTAGAAATAATTATTAATATTTAGAAATAATTATTAATATTTCTAAATTATTATTACCTTCTTTGCGTTTCTTCCGTTTTTTGGTTTTTATTTGACAATAATTGTGGTCCATCTCCATCGTGGTCACATGGAGAAATGCTGCTCAAAATATTCCCATTTCCCCGCGAAAAACCCCTTGCAAGATGGCGCGGTATACCGAGGCAAAAATGTTTGCCTCGTTGTAACCATGGCAACCGAAACGTCGAGGCGAACCCGACCGCGTTCCCCTTTTTTTCACTCCCCTTCTCCGCCCGCCAGTGGGGTTTTCGGGGTCGCGGCTCCAACGTAGAAAACTGGCTCTTTTCACCTCCATTACCCTTTCTCCATGCTGCATCCATGTCATCGTTCTATTCTCTAACTCCCTTGACTTTAATTTAGGAGAGCTAAATTTGTTTTAGTGTTCCGACCGACTGAAAAATCAAAACATTAGTTCCCGTTCGTAACATCAAAGAATCAGTTTGATTAGTAACATGTCACCCAATTCGGGGTGGCGTAGCGGTTAGCGCTTTCGCCTCGCAGCAAGAGGATCCCGGGTTCGATCCTGGACTGTGGAACCGGGTGAAACTCTGCGAACAAATCCTTCTGCGTAGAGTTTGCAAGTTCTCTCCCCACTTGTTTAAAGGAGTTTTCCTCCGCGGTCTAACCCGGTTTCTCCTTTCCATCAAAACTTGCTGAGGTTAACGGTAATAGTTAGTATAGGGCGCAGTAGGTTAGCTGTGGCATAGCCACCACCCTCTATGCAATGTAAAGGGACCCACATGTACACAAGCCACAGGCTTAGTGTGGACATCCCTTCTTAGACAAAGCCTAGGTTATTATTATTATTATTATTATTATTTTGCTTTAGCGGTTAGCCGAATACAAACGGTTTATTAAATCCAATCAACTCAATGTCTTTCAATCTAAACTGTCTTTTCACTCTACTTTACTTAATCTGTTACTTTATATATTGCCTACATTAATCAAGGCCTGTGCGCGGCGCCGATTTTCATTTTTCGTTTGGCAACTTATGTTGCTGAATTCCCTCACCCGAGAGCGCTGTTAGCTGGACTTAAGGAAATTGAAATGTTCATTTTCTCTAGCTTGAAATTTGAAATGTTCATTTTCGCGCACGTTTTGGTCCATCTCGCAATGCCATCTCGCGGTAAAATAGATAGAAAACCCTAATGCTCTCCGATATCGATGCTTACAAGTTTTCATAGTTTTATTGTAGTGGAAACCGGTCTCTTCGTTCAAAGGTTCAGTTTTAATTGTCCTGATTACTCACATCCCCTCTAGCAAGACAGTAAAATATATTTTTACTATAGAAATTAATGAAAATAACTCTTTAAAACGTGAATGTAATTATTCGAAACATGAATATTTGCGCGAACGCATTAGGCCTTATTCGTAAAAATATTTACATACAAAATATATACATAATATACAACAAACAACAAGTACAATCTGATTACCAAATTAAATAATTTATACACTCATTTTGAATTTTCAATAAACTACACTAATCGACTTTTCTTGTTTACCTTTCCTAACGCTAACTGACAACGTGACGCATTGTCCCTCAAACGCTATACAGCGATGTAAATGTGAGTGATAGGACAAACTGGAGTTATGAACTTTGCTCTCTTAAATGAGTCGGTTTTAGTTTGAGCACGCATGGACTTTTCAGGCCTATATTTTTCAAACTTCATAATATCCTTAATCATCGCAAGGGGCAGTGGGTTTCAGATGAGTAAAAACTATGAGTCGCAAATTTGAAAGTTAAGCTACAAAGAGAAAAAGGCGCTTGAGGAGATGGAAAATTCTTCGAAAATAACGAAATTAACCTAATTTTTGACAACAAAACTGGGGACAACATCATCGGATTCTCATTTACACCAAAAGCGTAATGTATTGTGACGCTCTTCTGGCTCAGGATGAGCCAGAAGAGCGTCACAATCAAAGAGTATCAGAACTCATGAAAAGACTTGAAAGAAAATGTTTTAAGCTTATCGCTACTGTATTGAAACAACATGGACGCTTTTCCTGGAATTTGTATATATTTGAGGACATGAAACTGCCTTTTTAATATAATTGGCTGTCTCGAGTCTTTTACAACTGAATATTTATTTTTTTTATGTTGCTGAAATAATTAGCCCAGGGCCCCATGACGCCTTAAGACGGCCCTGAAAGGGGCACTATGTGAAATGCGAAGAAACAAGCTGGTGCAGCGACCATAACATTTTTGCACACCCAATCAATTTATAGGACATTGGTCCAGTGAGGGAGTGACCCCTATAAGTGTCTCAAAGTTATCTTATTTCCATCCCGGCTAAATAGAAAACCGACACAATAGGCAGGGTTCATACAACTTTGGAAAACAAATTTCCCTGAGATTTCCAGGTTTTTCCCGTATATGGAGTATCCTATGGAGCAAATGTTAACGAAGGAGGAAGGATAAATAGGACAATTACATAATCAAAGGGCATCCCCGTATCTCTAATATAATCAGAGTTATGAGCCTCCAAAGTATAGTGTTATGTTAATCCTATGGAGGGAATGTTCACGAAAACTGAAATTAATAAAAACCTATTTACGTTCAACGATGACCCAGGAACACTCGAACAGTTTAGCTTTAATCTCAATAAAAAGAGGTACTGCAGCTTTATTGGACTATTCCGAAATGATCACAGACTTCGCGAATATTAAAGCTCGTAAAATAGATTTTATGTAATGCAATTGTACTTAAAATACTATTTCCACGTTTCATTAAATAATACTAAACGTCCTTTCACTGCTCATATTAAAAAATTATAAAAGTGATCTAAAAAATTTTTCTCGCAGTTAGGAGGCCACCATTCTGGCTTTTGGCTCAGGGCCTCCAAATCTTTAAGGCCGGCCCTGGTTGACAACCTTTTACGAAAATCTGTGGGAACTCACCTGTTGTTTCTTCGAAAACTGTTAAGTACTGCATTGAACATTCCCACCCTCTAATTGCCGGTTGACACAGCTCCTCGAGTTAAGTCAAAATGTTGAATTTTAACCAAGTTCAAATCTTTACAGTTTCAAAGAACTTCGACAAGCGCTCAGTCGTTTTAAGATGTTCCTGGTTATTCTTCTCTTTTGCTTTCTTAAAATTGTATTCCTCCGCACTCAAGAGCGAAATGACAATCGACAAATCGGTATTCGTGGATAATATCGACGACCTACTGCAAAATACTCGACTAAGACCCATAGTACAACAACACTATGCGGTTGGCGTGGAAATTAGAGTAATAAATATTTATTTTTGCTATATAATTTTTTTTTGTTATGGGCATGGCTATGGGCATGGTAACGGTATCGCTAACAAAGTAACCGTGACGTCACGCTTTACACCGGACGTATATGTCCGTGTCTGTCTGGCGGGGACCGTGTTCGCAGTTAGCAAATCAGAGCAAAGCTGTTCCCAAGATCTGGACAGAGTTCACAGTTCACAGACATTTGGTCGATCTATATCGCACTAAATCATGTCTTATCGACTGACAGCTTAGTTAGTCGTCCATTCCACAGAGACACCACCATCTATCCTTATTGGCAATCTGTACTTAGCGGCTTCATACAACAGCATCTTCTGGTCTTTGACTATACCACATAGAAACGAACCTGTAACATTCGTTTCTATTCCATTATAATCGTTGGGGATAAGATATTCGCGGCGATCGGCTAGCCTCGCTTGGCGAGGCTTTCTCTAAGGGTTACAAAGAATGTACTTTTTTCTATCAGTTTTTCGGAATAAGCCGCTTTATATACACCAATTTTCAAACGATCGCAAAAAAGCATACGCTAGATGTCGAACATCCAATATAGCAAAGTTTCAAATGATGTTAGGACTAAAGTTTCTTAAAAAGATTTAACTACAAATAATTTAAAAAAATGATGAAAATAATATTTATTAAAATTATTAAGTTCTTGAAGAAAAACCTCTTTTAACTGAAAGTTCCCTAATCGGAC